>NC_077227.1:608915088-610355921 GCF_027887165.1 Monodelphis domestica
AACTTTAGCAAAGTGGCAGGATACAAAAATAAACCCACATAAGTCATCAAAATTTCTACATATCTCCAACACATCTCAACAGCAAGAATTAGAAAGAGAAATTCCATTTAAAATCACTCTAGATAATATAAAATACTTAGGAATCTATCTGCCAAGACAAACTCAGGAACTATATGAAAACAAGTATAAAACACTTTCTACAAAATTAAAAATAGATCTAAAAAATTGGAAAAACATTAACTGCTCAAGGGTAGAACAACCTAACATAATAAAAATGACCATCCTACCTAAACTCATTTATTTATTTAGTGCCACACCCATTGAACTACCAAAAATCTTTTTTTTTTCTGAATTAGAAAAAAGCAAAACAAAGTTCATTTGGAAGAACAAAAGATCAAGGATATCCAGGGAAATAATGAAAAATGTGTGAAGGAAGGGGGCCTTGCAGTACCAGATCAAAAACTATACTATAAAGCAGTAGTCATCAAAACAATATGGTACTGGCTGAGACAGAAAGGAGGATCAGTGGAATAGACTTGGGGTAAGTGACCTCAGCAAGACAGTATACAATAAACCCAAAGATCCCAGTTTTTGGGGGGGAAATCCACTATTTGATAAAAACTGCTGGGAAAATAGGAAGTCAGTATATGAGAGATTGGGGATGGATTAATGTCTTAAACCTTACACCAAGATAAATTCAGAATGGGTGAATGACATGAATATAAAGAAGGAAACTTTAAGTAAATTGGGTGAATATAGAATAGTATACATGTCAGATCTTTGGGAAAGGAAAGATTTTAAGCCAAGCAAGAGTTAGAAAAAAAATCACAGAATGTAAAATCAATAATTTTGATTATATCAAATTAAAAAGTTTTGTACAAATAAAACCAATACAACCAAAATTATAAGGGAAACAACAAATTGGAGAAATTTTTCATAACAAAAACCTCTGACAAAGGTCTAAAATTTCTCAAATTCATAAAGAGTCAAATCAATTGTACAAAAAATCAAGCCATTCTCCAATTGATAAATGGGCAATGGATATGAATAGGAAATTTTCAGATAACAAAATCAAAGCTATTCATAAGCACATGAAAAAGTGTTCTCAATCTCTTATAATTAGAGATATGCAAATAAAAACAACTCTGAGGTATCACCTCACACCTAGCAGATTGGCTAATATGACAGCAAAGGAAGGTAATGAATGATGGAAGGGATGTGGCAAAGTTGGGACATTAATGCATTGCTGGTGGAGTTGTGAATTAATCCAACCATTCTGGAGGGCAATCTGGAACTATGCCCAAAGGGCACTAAAAGACTGCCTGCCCTTTGATCCAGCCATATCACTGCTTAGGTTATACCCCAAAGAGATAATAAAGAAAAAGACTTGTACAAGAATATTCTTAGCTGCACTCTTTGTGGTAGAAAAAATAATTGGAACATGAGGGGATGCCCATCAATTGGGGAATGGCTGAACAAATTGTGGTATATGTTGGTGATGGAATACTATTGTACTCAAAGGAATAATAAAGTGTGGGAGTTCCATGGGAACTGGAATGACCTCCAGGAACTGATGCAGAGTGAAAGGAGAAGAACCAGGAGAACATTATATACAAAGGCTTATACCCTGTGGTACAATTGAATGTAATCAACTTCTCCATTAGTGGCAATGCAATGATCCAGGACAATTCTAAAGGGCTTATGAGAAAGAATACTATCCACATTCAGAGGAAGATCTGTGGGAGTAGAAACACAGAAGAAAAACAACTGCTTGATTAAATGGGTGAAGGGGGATAAGATTGGGGATGTAGACTCTAAATTATCATTCTAGTGCAAACATCAACAACATGGAAATAGGTCCTGATCAAGGACACATGTAAAACCCAGTGCAATTGTGCATCAGCTACAGGAAAGGATGGGGGGAGGGAAAGAACATGATTCTTGTAACCAAGGAATAATGTTCTAAATGGACTAAATAAATTTTTTTTTAAATATGGATTGCACATATTCTGGAAGAGCTCAAAAAAGGTTTCACACCCAATTATTAGAGGCAGAGGAAAAGAGGGGGAAAGAAATGAAAGTGATGCAAGAATAAATGAAAGTGAGGCAAGAATAAATAGGCCAATTGAAAAAGGAGAGCCAAAACCTGACAGAGGAAAACCAAATCTTAAAAATCATAACTGACCATCTAGAAATCAATGATTTAATGAGAAATCAAGAAACAATAATGTAGAATCAAAGGAATGAAAAAATAAATGTAAGATTTAAATCAATGTCCAATACTCTAAGTAATATATTTTATAAAGTTTATTAATAATCATTAGAAGTAAATGAATAAAAAGATAATTATCTAACAAAAAAGAGAGAATTGTATGTGTTCTCAGAGTATATTATAGATGTTTGCTAAGAATTTGTTGAAATACTTTTGGAAAACACAGGCATTCTTTTACCAACCAATAGAAAAGGCTGACTGCTGGATTTTTCAAATGGAACTAGAAGCAGTTTACCTCCAGATATAGTCTATTAAATAGGTAAGATTCAAAAATAGATAAAGAAATCTTCCATATATAATGTTCACAAGATTATGGTGATAAAGATTCTATAAACAAAAGAATGAGTCTTGAAGATTTACTAATATAAATAGAAAAAATATTTATGACAGTCATGAATGGTTAAGTCATTGACAGCAGAAATTACACATAGTTCATCCTTAAACAGATCATGTAAAAATAATTGCATTTTTCAATATGGTTTCCACAGTGTTGTAGAAATGGTACAGCATATCACTGATGACATAAGCAAAAATTTAGCATCTACCAAATACCAAGAAAGATATAATTATGTCTTTATATACCCCCACAAGTTCATTATCTTAAAAAAGATAATAAATTCACACAATAAATACAGATCCCAAACTATTCTTGAGAATTTGGCACATAAACTGTACTCAAACTTTCATGCTACCACAGATATTGCTGTTCCCATAATCACTTAGTGTTGTGGACAGGGCTTGACAGGCCAATCTTCTGGCATTTTGATCTAATGTAGGTTGTTAGAATGAAGTAAGACATTTGTAGATACTTTGGGAGTTACTAAAAGGTTTACTTGACCATAATATAGAAAGGATATAGAAATGTATATGTATTTAATGTATAGAAAGGATAAGTACCTAACATCTAGTTCGGTGGAAAAGTCCCTTTCTCTTTTAATTTAAACAGGGTATAGTCTGCCCAGTAGTGTATGAAAATTACCACCACCAAGTGTGAAGTATCCTGACTGTAAGGAACTATACATTTTTCTGCCCTTTTGTGACTAGGAATCCTCCATAGCTTGAGATTACCAAAAAGCTGAGTTAGCTTTAAATTAATTTGAATTTCAATTCACTGGACCACATAAATCTTGAGGATAGCATCCTTTTCTTTTGGTAAAGAATTAACCTAATATATATATGGACAGAGAGATGGGAAGGGACCCAGATGATTATTGATCCTATCATACTTCGAAATGACAATGAACTAAAAAACTTTAAGATCATTTTAATAGACAGCATACTCATAGACAGTATACTCATAAACACCAAACTACATGGAATGAAAAGCTTTCAAACTGTTAGGATCTAGTTGAAGAAAATAAAATCACATGGGGAGAGGAAAAGAGGAGGTACATAATATGCCCATTGTATCATCTGTGACTAGAATTATACTAAAAGTTTGTTCAGGGAACTTACAAAAGATAACCTATATATTCACATTTTTAATTAATTGCAAAAATAATTATTTTATTTCTACTATTGAATTTTTCAGCCATGTCCAACTCCCCATGATCCCATGTACCATAGAATGCCATATCATTCTATCTACCACCTCGTGAAATCTTTCTGAGCTCATTTTAATATGATGCATGGGGTTTTCTTAGCAAAAATACTTGACTGGTTTGCTGTTTCCTCCTCCAGGAGATCATCTTTTGTTAGAATTCTCCACTATAACTTGTCCATTTTTGGCAATCCTAAAAGGCATAAATTCACTGAAGTACTCAAACTCCTTAACCATGACAAGGATGTGATCCAGTTGATTAAAATTCTGAAGAATAATATTCAGGATTAAAAATGCTCAAGAATGTAATTATGAAGATATAAAAGGTAATAATTCCATAAATGAATGAAAAGTGTTTTTGTCTGAAGAGACTGCTAAGGATACACTTTGGATTTACCAGTCAATTTAGATTATTAGAGAAATATATGTATATAACATGGACACAAAAGCAAAAGTAGGAGGAATATAAGAAAATGGTTGAAAAATTGTCAGGAATGTCAAGGTTAAGAATGAATTGAGACTAAATATACCAACCTAGGTGATATGGATGAATATTTACAAAAATATAAATTGTCTAGACTAACAGAAGAAGAAATAGTTTTCTTAAATAATCCCATATCAAAAAAAGAAATCCAACAGGCCATCAAAGAACTTCCTAAGAAAAAATCCCCAGGGCCTGACAGATTCACCAGTGAATTCTATCAAACATTCAGAGAACAGTTAATCCCAATACTATACAAACTATTTGACATAATAAGCAAAGAGGGAGTTCTACCAAACTCCTTTTATAACACAAACATGGTACTAATTCCAAAGCCAGGCAGGCCAAAAACAGAGAAAGAAAATTATAGACCAATCTCCCTAATGAATATAGATGCAAAAATCTTAAATAGGATATTAGCAAAAAGACTCCAGCAAGTGATCAGAAGGGTCATCCACCATGATCAAGTAGGATTTATACCAGGGATGCAAGGCTGGTTCAACATTAGGAAAACTATCCACATAATTGACCACATTAACAAGCAAACCAACAAGAACCACATGATTATCTCAATAGATGCAGAAAAAGCCTTTGATAAAATACAACACCCATTCCTACTAAAAACACTAGAAAGCATAGGAATAGAAGGGTCATTCCTAAAAATAATAAACAGTATATATCTAAAACCATCAACTAATATCATCTGCAATGGGGATAAACTAAATCCATTCCCATTAAGATCAGGAGTGAAACAAGGATGCCCATTATCACCTCTATTATTTGACATTGTATTAGAAACACTAGCAGTAGCAATTAGAGAAGAAAAAGAAATTGAAGGCATTAAAATAGGCAAGGAGGAGACCAAATTATCGCTCTTTGCAGATGACATGATGGTCTACTTAAAGAATCCTAGAGATTCAACCAAAAAGCTAATCGAAATAATCAACAACTTTAGCAAAGTTGCAGGATACAAAATAAACCCACATAAGTCATCAGCATTTCTATATAATTCCAACACAGCTCAGCAGCAAGAACTAGAAAGAGAAATCCCATTCAAAATCACCTTAGACAAAATAAAATACTTGGGAATCTATCTCCCGAAACAAACACAGGATCTATATGAACACAAACAGAAAACACTTTCCACACAACTAAAACTAGACTTGAACAATTGGAAGAATATTAACTGATCATGGGTAGGATGAGCCAATATAATAAAAATGACCATCCTAACCAAACTCATCTATCTATTTAGTGCCATACCCATGGAACTTCCAAAAATTTTCTTTACTGATTTACAGAAAACCATAACAAAGTTCATTTGGAAGAACAAAAGATCAAGGATATCCAGGGAAATAATGAAAAAAAAATACAAAGGTAGGGGGCCTTGCAGTCCCAGATCTCAGACTATATTATAAAGCAGTGGTCATCAAAACAATTTGGTACTGGCTAAGAGACAGAAAGGAGGATCAGTGGAATAGACTGGGGGCAAGCAACCTCAGCAAGACAGTATATGACAAACCCAAAGATCCCAGCTTTTGGGACAAAAATCCACTATTTCATAAAAACTGCTAGGAAAATTGAAGGACAGTGTGGGGAAGATTAGGTTTGGATCAACACCTCACACCCTACACCAAGATAAATTCAAAATGGGTGAATGACTTGAACATAAAGAAGGAAACTATAAGAAAATTAGGTGAACACAGAATAGTATACATGTCAGACCTTTGGGAAGGGAAAGACTTCAAAACCAAGCAAGAATTAGAAAGAGTTACAAAATGCAAAATAAATAATCTGGATTACATCAAATTAAAAAGTTTTTGTACAAACAAAACCAATGTAACCAAAATCAGAATGGTAGCAACCAATTGGGAAACAATCTTCATAAAAAACCTCTGACAAAGGTTTAATTACTCAAATTTATAAAGAACTAAATCAATTGTACAAAAAATCAAGCCATTCTCCAATTGACAACTGGGCAAGGGACATGAACAGGCAGTTCACAGCCAAAGAAATCAAAACTATTAATAAGCACATGAAAAAGTGCTCTACATCTCTTATAATCAGAGAGATGCAAATCAAAACAATTCTGAGGTATCACCTCACACCTAGCAGATTGGCTAACATGACAGCTAAGGAAAGTAATGAATGCTGGAGGGGATGAGGCAAAGTGGGGACACTAATTCATTGCTGGTAGAGTTGTAAATTGATCCAACCATTCTGGAGGGCAATTTGGAACTATGCCCAAAGGGTGATAAAAGACTGTCTGCCCTTTGATCCAGCCATAGCACTGCTGGGTTTGTACCCCAAAGAGATAATAAGGAAAAAGGCTTGTACAAGAATATTCATAGCTGCACTCTTTGTGGTGGCCAAAAATTGGAAAATGAGGGGATGCCCTTCAATTGGGGAATGGCTGAACAAATTGTGGTATATGTTGGTGATGGAATACTATTGTGCTAAAAGGAATAATAAAGTAGAGGAATTCCATGGAGACTGGAACAACCTCCAGGAAGTGATGCAAAGCGAAAGGAGCAGAACCAGAAAAACATTGTACACAGAGACTGATACTTTGTGGTACAATCAAAGGTGATGGACTTCTCCATTAGTGTCAATGCAATGTCCCTGAACAATCTGCAGGGATCTAAAAAATATTATCCACAAGCAGAGGATAAACTGTGGGAGTAAAAACACCGATGAAAAGCAACTGCTTGACTACAGGTTTGGAGGGGATATGACTGAGGAGAGACTCTAAATGAACACTATAATGCAAATTCCAACAACAGGGAAATGGGTTCGAGTCAAGAACACATGTGATAACCAGAGGAATCGTGTGTTGGCTATGGGAGAGGGAAAGGTGGTGGAAGGGAGGGAGGGGAGGGAAAAATGATCTTTGTTTCCAGTGAATAATGTATGGAAATGACCAAATAAAGTAATGTTTAAAATTAACCAAAAAAAAAAAAGAATTACTGCAGAAACTCAAAAAGGACTTTAAAAATCAAATATGAAAGGTGGAAGAAAAATTGTGTAAAGAAAGATAAGCATGCAGGAAAATCATGAAAAAAGAGTCAACAACTTAGTAAAGGAGGCAGAAAAATGGTGATGAAACTAAAATCTTTAAAAAAAATAGACAAATTGTTGAGTCACAAAAAATCTCCTAAATAGAAGAACTGCTTAAAAAGCAGCATTGGCCAAATGGAAAATGATACACAAAAATTCACCGCAGAAAAGAATTCTAGGAATGTTCACATGCAAAAAGATGTAAAAAATTTACTGAGGAAAAGAACATTCTAAAAACTAGAATTGGTAAAATGGAAAAAAAGAAGACAAAACTCAGTGAAGAAATTTATTTCTTAAAAATTAGAATTGGGCTTGAGAAATTAATAAAATCGAAAGTGATAGACCTGTTGCACTAATAAACAAGACTAGAAGCTGGTATTTTGAAAAAAAGACAAAATAGACAAAGTACTGGTCAATCTAATTAAAAAAAAGGAAAGAAGAAAGGCAAATTAACAGCATCAGGATGAAAAGAGGGACCTCATCTCCAATGAAGAGGAAATTAAGGCAATCATTAAAAACTACTTTGCTCAACTATATGGCAATAAATATACCAGCCTAGGTGATATGGATGAATATTTACAAATAATATAAATTGCCTAGACTAACAGAAGAAGAAATAGATTTCTTAAATAATTCCATATCAGAAAAAGAAATCCAACAGGCCATCAAAGAAAAAATCCCCAGGGCCTGGTGGATTCACCAGTGAATTCTATCAAACATTCAAAGAACAGCTTACCCCAATACTATACAAACTATTTGACATAATAAGCAAAGAGGGAGTCCTACCAAATTCCTTTCATGACATAAACAGGGTTCTGATCCCAAAGCCAGGCAGGCCAAAAACAGAGAAAGAAAATTATAGACCAATCTCCCTAATGAATATAGATGCAAAAATCTTAAATAGGATATTAGCAAAAAGACTCCAGCAAGTGATCAGAAGAGTCATTCACCATGATGAAGTAGGATTTATGCCAGGGATGTAGGGCTGGTTCAATATTAGGAAAACCATCCACATAATTGACCACATCAACAAGCAAACCAACAAAAATCACATGATTATTTCAATAGATGCAGAAAATGCCTTTGATAAAATACAACACAAATTCTTATTAAAAACACTAGAAAGCATAGGAATAGAAGGGCCATTCCTAAAAATAATAAACAGTATATATCTAAAACCATCAACTAATATCTGCAATGGCGATAAACTAGATGCATTCCCAATAAGATCAGGAGTGAAACAAGGATGCTCATTATCACCTCTATTATTCAACATTGTATTAGAAACACTAGCAGTAGCAATTAGAGAAGAAAAAGAAATTGAAGGCATTAAAATAGGCAAGGAGGAGACCAAGTTATCTCTCTTTGCAGATGACATGATGGTCTACTGAAAGAATCCTAGAGATTCAACCAAAAAGCTAATCAAAATAATCAACAACTTTAGCAAAATTGCTGGACACAAAATAAACCCCCATAAGTCATCAGCATTTCTATATATTTCCAACACAGCCCAGCAGCAAGAACTAGAAAGAGAAATCCCATTCAAAATCACCTTAGACAAAATAAAATTCTTAGGAATCTATCTCCCAAAACAAACACAGGAACTATATGAACACAACTACAAAACTCTTTCCACACAACTAAAACTAGACTTGAACAATTGGAAGAACATTAACTGCTCATGGGTAGGATGAGCCAATATAATAAAAATGACCATCCTAACCAAACTCATCTATCTATTTAGTGCCATACCAATGGAACTTCAAAAAAAATTTTTACTGATTTAGAATAAAACATAACAAAGTTCATTTGGAAGAACAAAGGATCAAGGATATCCAGGGAAACAATGAAAATAAAATTCAAAGGAAGGGGGCCTTGCAGTCCCAGATCTCAGACTATATTATAAAGCAGTGGTCATCAAAACAATTTGGTACTGGCTAAGAGACAGAAAGGAGGATCAGTGGAATAGACTGGGGGCAAGAAACCTCAGCAAGACAGTATATGACAAACCCAAAGATCCCAGCTTTGGGGACAAAAATCCACTATTTCATAAAAACTGCTAGGAAAATTGAAGGACAGTGTGGGGAAGATTAGGTTTGGATCAACACCTCACACCCTACACCAAGATAAATTCAAAATGGGTGAATGACTTGAACATAAAGAAGGAAACTATAAGAAAATTAGGTGAACACAGAATAGTATACATGTCAGACCTTTGGGAATGGAAAGATTTAAAAAAGACTTAGAAAGAGTTACAAAATGCAAAATAAATAATCTGGAATACATTAAATTAAAAAGTTTTTGTACAAACAAAAACAATGTAACTATAATCAGAAGGAAAGCAACAAATTGGGAAACAATCTACATAAAAACCTCTGACAAAGGTTTAATTACTCAAATTTACGAAGAGCTAAATCAATTGTACAAAAAATCAAGCCATTCTCCAATTGATAAATGGGCAAGGGACATGAACAGGCAGTTCTCAGCCAAAGAAATCAAAACTATTTATAAGCACATGAAAAAATGCTCTACATCTCTTATAATCAGAGATGCAAATCAAAACAACTCTGAGGTATCACCTTGCACCAAGCAGATTGTCTAACATGACAGCTATGGAAAGTAATGAATGCTGCAGGGGATGCAGCAAAGTAGGGACATTAATTCATTGCTGGTAGAGTTGTGAATTGATCCAACCATTCTGGAGGGCAATTTGGAACTATGCCCAAAGGGCGATAAAAGACTATCTGCCCTTTCATCCAGCCATAGCACTGCTGGGTTTGTACCCCAAAGAGATAATAAGGAAAAAGGCTTGTACAAGAATATTCATAGCTGCACTCTTTGTGGTGGCCAAAAATTGGGAAAAGAGGGGATGCCCTTCAATTGGGGAATGGCTGAACAAATTGTGGTATATGTTGGTGATGGAATACCATTGTGCTAAAAGGAATAATAAAGTAGAGGAATTCCATGGAGTCTGGAACAACCTCCAGGAAGTGATGCAGAGTGAAAGGAGCAGAACCAGGAAATCATTATACACAGAGACTGATACACTGTGGTACAATCGAAGGTAATGGACTTCTCCATTAGGGACAATGCAATGTCTCTCAACAATCTGCAAGTATCTAAAAAACACTATCCACAAGCAGAGGATAACGTGTGGGAGTAAAAACACTGAGGAAAAGCAACTGCTTGACTACAGGGGTGGAGGGGATATGACTGAGGAGAGACTCTAAATGAACACTCCAATGCAAATACCAACAACACGGAAATGGGTTCAAGTCAAGAACACATGTGATACCCAGTGGAATCATGCGTCAGCCATGGGAGAGGTGGTGGGAGGTGTAGAACCTTTCTTAAGATGTTTGGAAGGAATTACATAGCTGATTCCTTGGCGACCTTAAATTAATATATATCAGTCTTTTAAAGTGATTCCCTTGTAACATTGTGGCTGACCACACGGAAGTCTAAAGAATCCTCTCAATAAAACTTTTTCCTTGCCTTTTTACTATACTGTTTCACCACTTAGTCCTTTTTTTTTTAACAAAAAACTTGGCTTAAAGACACAGCTGCTAGAACACGTGAGTATAAAAAACTTTTTCTCTTTTCTCCTTAAGTTAAATTGGAATCAGCAGTTTTTTCTTTTTCTTCCCTTTAATCTTAAGGGACAGCTGGGTAGCTCAGCGGATTGAGAGCCAGCCCTAGAGGCAGAAAGTCCTGGGTTCAAATCGGACCTCAGATACTTCCCAGCTGTGTGACTCTGATAGACAGAAAACAGCTGTTTTTAAATCTCAGCAACAGGACTCTAAAGTCCTGGCTGGAAGAACTGTTTCTAAATATCCTTTCCCTTAAGGAACAACTTCCTGGATTAAAAAAAAAAAACCCTGTGGAAAGTTTGTTGCTTTGCCCTGCTCCCCACATGTTTTGTGAAATTACAAAATATACATATAAAAATGAGTACTACATTCTTTGACAATTATATGGCAGCTGAAGAAGTAGGGGCATTGAGGAATGAAGGATACCTCCAAATTTTTATATTAATAGGTACTGTCATTTTTGTACTCCTCAATACTATATTTAGAGATGAAAAAATAAAAAATATTGAGGATAAAATAAAACAAAATGAGGATAAAATAAAACAAAATGAGGATAAAATAAAACAAAATGAGGATAAAATAAAACAAAATGAGGATAAAATAGAAAATGTTGAGGATAAAATAGAAAAAAATGAGGATAAAATAGAAAAAAATGAGGATAAAATAGAAAATATTGAGGATAAAATAGAAAATATTGAGGATAAAATAGAAAAAATTGAGGATACAATAGAAAAAATTGAGGATACAATAGAAAAAATTGAGGATAAAATAGGAAATATTGAGAATAAAATAGAAAAACTTGAGGATAAAATAGGAAATATTGAGAATAAAATAGGAAATATTGAGGATAAAATGGGAGATATGGAAGATAAAATAGGAAAAATTGAGGAAAAAATGCAAGCCCAATTAGAAGATCTAAAATGTTTCTTACAGGATCAATGGGCAAACACCCACTCTACCAGAAACAGACCTGTTTCTGAACCTTTGAATGAGGAAATTTCCTTCCCTGAAATAGAGATGGAAAACACCTTCCCTATAGCCCAGTTAACAGACTGCTTCTCTCGTGCAGTGCAAATCTTGTCTGAATTTAATCCCCAAAACCCTTCCCCTGCAATCCCAGCTTCTCATGTTCCTTCTCCTACAGAAAACCAAATTCCAATGCAAGGGAGATCTTGTCCTCCTAGAGAAACCTGTCCTTGTCAAACTGACCCACAGGTGCAAAATTCAACTAGAGGCCTGTTTCCTCTAAGAGAAGTACCTGAAATAGGACGAAATGGGGATGTGGTGACTTTAAGACATAGGATACCGTTTACTCCCCAAGAAATAAATGAATTTACACGAAATATCCCCACATATGAACAAGATCCTTTTCTAGTAACAAAAAAGATGGGAGACATATTTTTTCAATATAATCCGTCTTACAAGGACGTTGAGAGCTTACTACAGGCTTTTTTAAGTGAACGTGAAAAAAATAAAATAATTGCTCATGTCAACAAAACCCGGGGGCGTAATGCAGCACATTGGCCATCTCAGGATCCCGAATGGGACTATAATAATCCTGAGGACTATCTACAACTATACCGTTGTAGAGAGGCCATCCTCACGGCCATGAAGGAATGTGCGGACAGTACAGATAAGTGGATGGAACTGGAAAAAATTAAGCAAAAGGAAAACGAAACACCCTCCAGATTTATGGACAGAATTATCGAGTTTGGGGACAGATACTTAGATTGGGACTTAAATAAAGAGAATAGTTTAAGACAAGTTAGAAGAATCTTTGTAAATAATTCTTGCAAAGTAATTAAAAATTATTTTAAAACACAATGCCCAAGATGGTCAGATATGGACCTTGAAGAATTGCGAAAAACAGCTATATATGTTTTTAAGGGAAACGAAGAAAAGGAGAAAGAGAATAATGATGACATGGAGGAAATGAAGAAAAAAATGAGATGTGTAATAGATAGGATAACTAAATTAGAAAGTGGGCATGATAATGAACCAACGACAATTGCCCCTCTCCAGAAATCCAATTATCAATCCATTACTTGCCACTTCTGTGAGAAGAAGGGCCACAAAATGATGGAATGTAGAACCTTTCTTAAGATGTTTGGAAGGAATTACATAGCTGATTCCTTGGCGACCTTAAATTAATATATATCAGTCTTTTAAAGTGATTCCCTTGTAACAGAGGGGAAGGGGGGGGGGAAGAAAATGATTTTTGTTTCCAATGAATAATGTTTGTAAATGACCAAATAAAATAATGTTTATTAAAAATTTAGAATTAGCCAAGTGGAAGCTAAAGGTTCAATGAGACATGAAGAAACAATAAAATAGAGTCAAAGAAATAAAAATAATAGAAGAAAATGTGAAATATTTCACTGGAAAAATTGATCTAGGAAATATTTCCAAGAAAGATAATTTAACATTATTGGACTTAAAGTCATAATCAAAATAGGAGAATAGATGTAATATTTCAGGAAATTATCAAGGAAAATTCTTCTGACATCGAAAGAGAGGGTAAAATAGAAATTAAAAGAATCTACTTATCACCTCCTGAAAGACATCTCCAAAGAATGATCCCCAGGAAAATTATAAACAAATTCTCAAACCCCCAGGTAAAGGAGAAAATATTAGAATCACCCAAAAAGAAATAATTCTAATATCCTGGAATGACAGTCAGGAAAATGTAAGATTTAGTAGCTTCTGCATTAAATCACTGTAGGCCCTGACATATAATATTCTAGAGGGCAAAGAACTACAACTAAAAGTGAGAATCATCCCTTCAGAAAAAAATGAGTACAATCCTACAGTGGGGAAAAATAGGTATTCAATAAGATAGATAACTTTCAAGCATTCCTCATGAAAATACCAGAAGCTGAATAGAGACATTAAAATGCATGACTTGAGAGAATTATAAAAACATAAATAGGAAAGAGAAATGATAAAAGATTCAAGAAGTTTAAATTGTTTATAACTCTAGATGGGAATATGTTACCTGCAATTCATTAGAACTTTATGGGCAAAGGTATGAGCTGAATATGATGGGGTAATATCTAAAAAAAATAAAATTAAAGGGTGAGAAAGAAGAATTCATTAAAAAAAGAGGGAAGGGAGAGATAGAATGGATTAAATTATCTCACATAAAGGAAACATGGACCTTTTACAGTGGACAAGAAGGTGAGAGTGGTGGAGAGAGGAGCACTTCAATCTTACTTTCATTGGAATTTACTCAAAGAGAGAACTTGACACAAATGCATAAGAATAGAAGTCATTCCCCTCCTGATAAATGACCAAAGAATATAAACAGACAGTTCTTAGACAAAGTAATTAAAGCTATCTACAGTAATGGGAAAACTGTTTTAAATGGTTATTAATTATAGAAATATAAATAAAAATAACTCTGAGGTAATGCCCCACACCTAATGGGTTGACTATTATGACAGAAAAGGAAAATGGCAAAAGTTGGAGGAAAATTGAAACCCTAATACACCCTTGGGGGAGTTCTGAACTTATTCAACCATTCTGGAGAGCAATTTGGATCTATGCCCAAAGGGCTTTTTAATCATATATACCCTTTGATTTACTAATACCATTACTAGGTATATATTCCAAAGAGATAAGAAAAAACAGAAGTAAAAAGGACATATATAGACAAAAATATTTATAGCAGCTCTTTTTGTGGTAGCATGGAATTGAAAAATGTGGGTTAGTCTATCAATTGTGGAAAGACTGAGTAATTTTTGGTACATGAGTGTGATGACAAACTATTGTGCCTTTAAAAATGAAAAGGAAGATGATTCCAGAAAAAAACTTGGATTTATAGAAAGTGATTTAAGCAGAGCCATAAAAATAATGTATTCACCAACAGCAATTATTTTATGATGAACAACCGTGAATAAGTTAGCTGTTTTTAGCAATACAACAATCCAAAACAATGTGAAAAGTCTCATTAGGAAAATGCTATCTGCTTCCAGAGAAAGGACTGATAAATTGAGACCAAAGTATACTATATAGCACTTCATTTTATTTTTTTTAGTTGTTTTCTTTCACAAATAATTAATATGGAAAATGTTTTATATCATTGTATATGTAAAATATGTATCAGATTACTTATGGCCTAAGTGAGGGGAAAAGGGAGAGAGAGAGGGAGAAAGGGAGAGAATCTAAGACTCAAAATATTTTAAAATGTTATTTCAGCTAATTAGGAAAGAAATAAAATATCAAATTAAAAAAAAAACTCAAATGAGATCACAAAGTCAGACATGACTGAATGACAGTATTTTCTTTCTCATATAAAGCCTCTATTGAATTTTCACCTTTCATCCTAGGCTGCTACTTCTTTATGGAGCCAAGTAAAATGAGTGGAAGCATCATCTAACTAATTCACTATCCTTTAAAGATACATAAAATCATCAGTGTGGGATCTCTGGGTAATTCTTACTCCACTTTGCATCTGCTATTCTTCCAGGTTTCAACTCAAAGGGACAAAAGATAGACTTTCCGGGTTAAATTCATTACTTCTAATTCCATCACCATGTTGCTAACTCAACGTGGAAGAAAACACCATTTCCTTCAGCCTCCTTTTCCCTATCACTGAAGGCTTATAGGGGTATCAAACTCCTCCCAATGCCTTCCTATGTAGAAGGCAGAATTTGTACTTTCAGTTCACTCACTCCACTTTACATCTGCTACTCAATTTGGTTTTAATTCCATGCAAAATGTCCTTATTCCAGACGTCTTTCTAGTTTATACCTCTAACTACACTTTTCCTGTCTCTTTTTATTTGTTGCCTCCCACCCATTAACACATTGATGACAGGGAAAATGTTTTCTTTTATTAATTGTATCCCCATACCTTAGCACAGTACCCAGCATATAATAGGCACTTGGTAAATGTTTATTGTTAGATTGAATTTGGCTTTAACAGATAGTTATTTAAGGTTATTTTAACTGAAAAATTTCATTATCCATTACTGACCTTGTTCAGATAAACCCCAATAAACTAAGATGAGCATACTCAAAATTCTTCTAGATTAATAGAAATTAGCACAACTTGTGTTTAGTTTGCATAGACTTTGAGAATTCAGGGTCATTTCTTTGCCATGTAAAATGATAAGAGTATTTCAACATAAAAATTTCTGTATTAGTATCCATTTATATTATTCTTTGTAACATATGCCATATTCCTATGTTTTTTTTCTCTGTTTTGCAATTTAATAGCTAATACATAGTATTTAACTAGGGTTTTAGGGTTTACAAAGTATGTTTACTTATTATCTCATTTTATCATCATAACTACTATAAGCAGATGGATGATGGTAAATGTTTTACTGTCTCTCCAAGAAAAAAAAATGTATTCATGACACATCTTTAAGATTACTGTATGATTAACATTTGCTCTATCACTTAAAGTCTGGTTAATCTATAAAGTAATACATCAAGTCCAGATTTATAACATTTGCTGATTTCTGAGTTATAATGATTAACATTAAAAATTTAACAGAAGTCTCACCTTTCTCTAGCACATGCCTGTCTATGAGATAGATCCTACTGTTATTCTTAAATTACTGGGATCTAGGAATGAGTTTTCTGTTCTGACTAACAGGAAAGACCATTGTCACTAGGAATCTGCCTAGGTGAACTACAACATATGCAAGTTTTTGGCAGACTACAATGTTTCTGAGCTTTAGAAATAAAGTATTTGGCATCTGGAGAGGCTTAGCTTTCCCTAAAAATGATTTTGGGTTCTTTAATGGACAGGAAGTACCTTCTCATTTTCTCCCCTTTGGGAAACCTAGACTTACATGCAGATTCTTCTCTCAATTTTTGAATGAGAGGTCTAGATTCTAAGCCAGGTCTTTTCTTAAATAATAAAAATCATCAGTTTCTAAGAACCTGTTCTCTGTCATGGGTTGAGAGACATTAATGGAGTTAGAGTGTTTGTTCTCTCCTTTACAACACCCTGAGGGAATTAAGAAGCCATTCTACTCTTCACAAAATTTGATAAGAAGTTAGAGAAGAGAATGCCATAATTTTACCTTTCGGGTGTGTGCTTTTATTTTTAAATTATAACTAATATTCTTCCTAATTTTTAAAGTTGACTATTTATAAGTATGTGTATATATGCAAATGTATTTATATGTATATATATATATATATCAGATGATTTTTATAATTTGTTTTAAAACTTCCTAAGAAATACAGCTTAGCCATTCGTGTTTTTTAGGAATATAGGGTTATACTTGAGGACAATAACAAATATAATAAATAATCTTTATTTACAGACATATATAAATAAACATTTACATTCTCCCTGACATTGCTTCCATATTATAAAAATAACAATAACAATAGTTAACATTTATATAGTTTCAAGGTTTGTAAAGTTCTTTATAAGTATTATCTCATTTTGTGCTTAATAACCTTGGAAGGTAATGATTATTTTACTCATTTATTTTTTTTATTATTATTCTCATTTTATGGGTAAAGAAACAGGCTATGATGTGTTTAGTGACTTTTACAAGGTCACATAGCTAGTAAATTTCTGAGACTTGATTTGAATTCAAGTCATTTATCATTCATGGGCATCAATGTCAATTGAATTAACTTTTTAAAAGACTAAATTTAAAAAAGGAAAAATATAAATTGGTCAGAGTTCCATGTGTATCAGTTTTAGTCTCATTAGTGTAAAGATAATTTTAGTGTTGTGACTTAAATCTAGATTTAAAATTCCCAAGTCAGTCTGGAAATTATGTAGATTTTAATTAAGAGAGAGAGACAGAGAGACAGAGAGAGAGATGGAGAGACAGAGACAGACAGAGAGAGAAACAGAGAGAGAGACAGAGAAACAGAGAGAGAGAGAGAGAGAGAGAGAGAGAGAGAGAGAGAGAGAGAGAGAGAGAGAGAGAGAGAGAGAGAGAGAGAGAGAGAGAGAGAGAGAGAGAGAGAGAGAGAGAGAGAGAGAGAGAGAGAATTAATTTAAACTTCTCTGGCTCAGGTTGAGCCAGGCAGTTGTTAAAGGCCTTGGCCAAAGTGGCCTCCCTGAGCCTAAGGGTAAGGGAGTCAGTCTTATCACTCACCATGAGACTATCTCCAAGCTGGGTTCCAGTTCTCCATTAAACTCAATCTCCTGAATTGAGTTCAGAATATCCACTTCGAACTGAATTGTTTCAACTGACTTTTTACCCCTTCCTTTTAAAGCAATTTTCTCTTATGTCACCTCCCCTAAATTTTCACATCTACCAATCACAGTAGATGTTTTTTTTTCCAGGACTGCCCATTCTTATTTCTCACCACTCTTTAGTTCTCACCTTCTCTGGTTAGATTATATCTTCTGAGGTACTTCACACTTCTTTGTTAAGCTTGCCTTTTGTGAGGTACTTGACCTTTTTGTCATTAATTTAACCTTTACAGATACTTAATACCTTTTTGTATTAGATCTAAAAATAGACCTAGCTTATGGTTCTAGCTTCACTATAAGGTATAAGTTAAGTACCTTCATTGTTCAATCAGGAGTTTACAACTTTATATTCCCCTAAAGTATGTCTAAGTATGGGTGGAGTAATGTAAAGTTCCCAAGACATTCCTGATTCTTGTTAGACCAAGTATCTCCATTGTTACAATAAGGGAATTGCTAAATTAAAATCTTCTAAAGTACAGTCTGAGTAGTTTTTAAAGATTCACAATCCCTCCTGATGATCATTGGGAGACTGGTCTACCCATTAATCATTTAACATAATCATCTTGTAGTCCTAAATCACTTCTAACTACAGATGTATATAATATTCAATTTTTAAAGAAGAAATTACAGTAGTTAGGGAGGAATAGAAAAGAGAGAAAGCAAAATCAATGTTTTGCTAGGCACATTGACAGAAAGCCAAATTAGGGGCAGTCCCCTTGCCATAAAACTATACATTTACAAATACATGTTCAATCAAACTTCAGTTGAATCAACCACACCCAAAGTTCATTCTGGATCTTCTTGATGTGCTGTAGGTTTTCTGGCATCTTTCTGTAACTGTTCATTCTCTGTATTTAGGAGTTAGCAAGCTTCTCCCTTGAAAATCTTTCTCAAACAAAAAATCAAAATCTTGGATTTTTATTAAAATACATTAGACAACTTCCCCTCTTCCTCTTTATATGAATTGCTTCTCTTTGTGACTTTATAATTTAATCTTGAATCTATTCCAACTGGGTTGGCTTAACATTTGGCCTTAAGGATTTGTTCTTTTCTTGCAGTCTTAAAAAAACAAACAAACAACAATAGCCCCAAATCTAAAATACATGTAAGTTATTCCTCATCTTTCCTTTCATTTATATGTATACACACAAATATACAATAGAAGTTTGGTTGAAATTCTGGAAGGTAATTTGGAATTGTGCCCAAAGGACTTTAAAAGAATTCATGTCCTTTGATCCAGCAATAACACTACTAGATTTTTACCCTAAAGAGATAATAAAAAATTGTACAAAAATATTGGTAGCCACACTCTTTGTGGTGGCAAAAAATTAGAAAATGAGGGGGTGTCCCTCGAATTGGGAATGGCTGAACAAATTGTGGTACATGATGGCGCTATTGTGCTGTAAAGAATGATGAACTGGAGGATTTCCACATGAACTGGAAGAACCCATTAACTGATGCAGAGTGAAATGAGCAAAACCAATATTGAACATAGAAAGTGAAACATTATACAATGATCCAATGTCATAGACTTTACTACTAGTAGCAATGCAATCATTCAAGACAATTCTGAGGGACTTATGAGAAAGAACACTATCCATAGTGGGAAAAATAACTGTGGGAGTTGAAACACAGAAGGAAAACAGATGACTCATCACTTGTTTATATGGGTATATTATTTGGGATTTTAGTTTTAAAATATCGTTCTATTGCAAAAATGAATAATATTGAAATAGGTATCAAGTGATAACATTTGTAAAACCCTATGAAATTCCATGTTGGTTCTGGGAGGGGGGAGGGAAGAGGGAAGGAAAATAAAATGAATCATGGAAACATAGAAAAATACTTTAAAAATAAAAATTTAAGAATAAAAAAATTTGAGAACACACACAGAAAAGTAGGGTTGAAGCAAATACTATAGAATATTCAATGGATAGACTTAAAAGGTTCATCTAATGAAATATGGATAGAGTTGAGCCTAGGTACTTTTTTTTTGAAAATTTTATTTAATTAGTTGATTTAGAATATTTTTCCTTGGTTTCAAAATTCCTGTTCTTTCCCTCCCTTCCCCTGAATCCCCTCCTATAGCTGGCACACAGTTCCACTGGGTTTTACATGTGTCATTGATCAAGACCTATTTTCATATTATTAATATTTGCACTAGGGACATCATTTAAAGTCTACATCCCCAATCATATTCCCATCGACCCATGTGATCAAGCAGTTCTTTTTCTTTGGTGTTTCTACTCCCACAGTTCTTCCTCTGAATGTAGATAGCATTCTTCCTCATAAGTCCCTCCAAATAGTTCTGGATCATTTCATTTCTTTTTTTTTTTTAATATATTTTATTTGATCATTTCCAAGCATTATTCGTTAAAGACATAGATCATTTTCTTTTCCTCCCCCCCCCACCCCCCATAGCCGACGCGTAAGTCCACTGGGCATTAGATGTTTTCTTGATTTGAACCCATTGCTTTGTTGATAGTATTTGCATTAGAGTGTTCATTTAGAGTCTATCCTCTGTCATGTCCCCTCAACCTCTCTATTCAGGCAGTTGCTTTTTCTCAGTGTTTCCACTCCCATAGTTTATCCTTTGCTTATGAATGGTGTTTTTTTCTCCTGGGTCCCTGCAAGTTGTTCAGGGACATTACACCACCACCAATGGAGAAGTCCATTACGTTCGATGATACCACAGTGTGTTTGTCTCTGTGTACAATGTTCTCCTGGTTCTGCTCCTCTCGCTCTGCATCACTTCCTGGAGGTTGTTCCAGTCTCCATGGAACTTCTCCACTTTATTATTCCTTTTAGCACAATAGTACTCCATCACCAACATATACCACAGTTTGTTCAGCCATTCCCCAATTGATGGGCATCCCCTCGTTTTCCAGTTTTGGGCCACCACAAAGAGCGCGGCTATGAATATTTTTGTACAAGTCTTTGTGTCCATTATCTCTTTGGGGTACAGACCCAGCAGTGCTATGGCTGGGTCAAAGGGTAGATATTCTTTTGTCGCCCTTTGGGCATAGTTCCAAATTGCCCTCCAGAATGGTTGGATCAGTTCACAGCTCCACCAGCAATGAATTAATGTCCCTATTTTGCCACATCCCCTCCAGCATTCATTACTTTCCTTTGCTATTATGTTAGCCAATCTGCTAGGTGTGAGGTGATACCTCAGAGTTGTTTTGATTTGCATCTCTCTGATTATAAGAGATGTAGAACACTTCTTCATGTGCTTGTTAATAGTTTTGATTTCTTTATCTGAGAACTGCCTATCCATTTCCCTTGCCCATTTATCAATTGGAGAATGGCTTGATTTTTTGTACAATTGATTTAGCTCTTTATAAATATGAGTAATTAAACCTTTGTCAGAGGTTTTTATGAAGATTTTTTCCCAATTTGTTGTTTCCCTTCTGATTTTAGTTATATTGGTTTTGTTTGTACAAAAGCTTTTTAGTTTGATGTAGTCAAAATTATTTATTTTACATTTTGTGATTCTTTCTATATCTTGCTTGGTTTTAAAGCCTTTCCCCTCCCAAAGGTCTGACATGTATACTATTCTGTGTTTACCCAATTTACTTATGGTTTCCTTCTTTATGTTTAAGTCACTCACCCATTTTGAATTTATCTTGGTGTAGGGTGTGAGGTGTTGATCTATTCCTAGTCTCTCCCACACTGTCTTCCAATTTTCCCAGCAGTTTTTATCGAATAGTGGATTTTTGTCCCAAAAGCTGGGATCTTTGGGTTTATCGTATACTGTCTTGCTGAGGTCGCTTTCCCCCAGTCTATTCCACTGATCTTCCTTTCTGTTTCTTAGCCAGTACCAAATTGTTTTGATGACTGCTGCTTTGTAATATAGTTTTAGGTCAGGGACTGCAAGGCCCCCATCATATGTGTTTTTTTTCATTATTTCCCTGGATATCCTTGATCTTTTGTTCTTCCAAATGAACTTTGTTATGGTTTTTTCTAAATCAGTGAAGAAATATTTTGGTAGTTCAATGGGTATGGCACTAAATAGATAAATAAGTTTGGGTAGGATGGTCATTTTTATTATATTGGCTCGTCCTATCATTTCATTTCTAGTAGTAGAGATGTCCATTAAATTCAGTTGTACCACAGTCTCTGTGTATATTGTTCTCCTGATTCTGCTCCTTTCACTCTGCATCAATTCATGGAGGTCATTCCAGTTCACATGGAATTCCTCCAGTTTATTTTTCCTTTGAGCACAATAGTATTCCATCTCCAACATATACCACAATTTGTTCAGCCATTCCCCAATTTAATGACATCCCCCCATTATCCAATTTTTTGCCACCACAAAGAGCATGAGCCGAGGTACTTCTGCTAGCACATGTATTCTGGCCTCTTGATTAAGGTCATGTGAAATTAAAAAGGTATTTGATTGATCTATTTCCCCCTCTCTTTTCATAAGCATCCCATGAGCCATGTGGTCACAGAAGGACCTGACAGAACAAATGCCTTGGAAAGGGCTTTTCCTCTAGCCTATTTATCAGTGTTCTACTCTTGGCTCTAAACTAACCTATCAGCCAGGCTCACTTCTACAGAAAGGAAAACTTAATACTGGTTATACCCCAGCCACTGCCCATTTCCCCAAAGAAGTCCCAAGTTTTGTTATTTGCCATCCACTATTTTACTGTAAATATTTATGACTTCTAAACCTTTCTATTTGTCTATAACTGATTTCTCACATATATGGTATCTCTTTTTTCTCCTTCCCTCCCCACTCCCATTTACAGTATGTACTCCTTCAGAGCAGAGACTATATCATTTTCTGATTTGTATTTGCAACACTCAGCATCTTCAAAATTCTCTCTCTCTCTCTCTCTCTCTCTCTCTCTCTCTCTCTCTCTCTCTCTCTCTCTCTCTCTCTCTCTCTCTCTCTCTCTCCTCTCTCCCACCTGTCTTTGTTTCTATTATATTTAGGCAACAAGTAGTTGAGATTTAAAGGTACTAAATGAAGGGGGGAAATTGGACCTAATCAGTAATAATGATAAGAATAATAATATTTACATGGCATTTTTAAGATTTGCAAAGTTTATAGGACTGAAACCTATGATGTTTTTTTTTTAATTTGGCTGTGGTAGGTAGGCTAGAAATAGGCTGGATAAAAGAGGGTATGTATAACATTATATACTAAAAATACTTATGGAAAAAAAAACTAGAAAGCAGAGAAAAATGCCAGAGAACATTTTGGTTAAGATTAATTGAGAAAAAAAGGAAAACAGTTCTGTCATCAGTGCATACTATAGATCCCCTAGGCCAGTGATGGCAAACTTATGGCATGTATGCCAAAACTGTCATGCTGAGAGCTGTGGACATTTAGCTGCCCTTTCCATACCCCCTGAGTTTGTTACTAGAAAGGCATAGGGGCTTGGGCTGAGCTGCTCCCCTCCCCTCTCCACCATGCCTGACAATATTTTTTTGATATCACCCACCTCTCTGCCTAGCAGCCCAATGGGAGTACTTTCTCCCTCCCCTGTGTTGAGTAAAGTTTGGGAAGGATGTGCTTGATACTCAAGGAGGGGTGGGGGGTTGTGTAATTTCTAACCTCCAGAATACAATTTGGAGAAACTGAATCAATTCACAGGAATATCAATCAAAGTCTCCAAGCCATAAAATATGTTTATTGCAAGAAAGTAAGTCTAACAATAAAGTCAGACTCCTGGTCAAGACCAAGAGACCACAAGCACTGTGAGAGGCCTTCTTTTATCCCCAAGGAATATCTCCAACTTTTATGCCAATACAAAAATAATCTAAGACAATAGTTATACTCATCTAAAAATAGAGCCACATTAAAGCGATGTTCATTGGTTAGGACAACCAGAAAATATTTCTTATTGGTAGAAGAAGTCACTTGATAGACAAAGAGGAATGGAAAGCCTGAAGGTCAAGTCATAAGTTCAAGGCCATAATTGCTCAGGGTACATGATATAGCAAATTTGAAGGTTAAGACTAATAGTGAAGTTGCACTTAAGCCTATGAGACCTTTGTTAAAGCACTTATTTATTTTAATTCAAAACCTTACTACTTATACTAAAATGATCACAAACCTATATTAATATTTTCATTTATGATATCATTAGTTGCCTTATCTTAAAATCATAATTATGATTAATTCAAAACTATTGCTAACATTAAAATCTAATCCTCATATTAGAGGTTAGGGGTTTTCACTTACAAGTAGGGGCATGGCACTCAGTCTGGGGATTGGGGTGTGGTAGGGCATGGCACTCCATCTCTAAAAGTTTTGACATCACGGCTCCAGGCGGAAAAAAAAGTAGATGAGTTTGTGAAACAAGAAGCAATCCTGGCACAGAGGTGTTACTTAGGAGTGATAGGATGCTTCTATAATTGAGATATCTGCTGGAGCTCTCTTTTGCTCTACCAAAAGGAGAGCTACTAACTTTTCACTTGCCTTAATCATTGTTTCAAAACAATACAAAGGGTGGGTATATTTTTCAATCTATATTGAAGAACAGAGGACACACAAAGAAGACATGACCACTGCTTATAGTTAATGGTTTATTGATGAAAACACCAGACAGTACCAGGAGTCAAGAAATTAGCAACAAAGGGAAAACACTAAAGAAAGATTAGGGAAATTTTTTTGTTGTTGTTGAAGGTAAGATTTTAGCTTTTAGTTGGGACACAAAAGAAGCCAGAGAAGCCACTAGACAGAGATAAGGAAGGAGAATATTCCCTAAATGAGAAATAGCAAGAGAAAATGTTCAAAGAAGAGATGGAATATCTTGACTGAGAAAAAGCAAGGCGACCAATATCACTGGATTAAAGAGTGCAAGTTGTTGTAGAGCTGGGGATAGAAGCTATAAAGTGGAAGAAGATTGGAAAGGTAAGGAAGAGAGCTACCATGTTATGAATGGCTTTAAATGCTAAACAGAATATTTTGTATTTGATCCTGGAGGTGATAGTGAGCCTTTACAGTTTGCTGAAATGAGAAGAGTGTCACATGATAATAACTGTACTTTAGGATAATCAATTTGAATGGAGGACAAACTTGAGTGAAGAGAGACTTGTGGCAGTCAGACAAATGAGCAATTTGGCTTCATCAATAACAGTTCATGCCAAATTAACTTTATTTTCTTTTTATCAAGTTGTTTAACTAGCAGATAAGGAAAATACTATAGTTATTATTTATAGAGGGATTTTAGCAAATAATTCAATAAATTATCCTATCCTACTGCTGTGGAGAAGATGAAGAGCTATAGACTAGATGATAACTCAGTTAGGAAGACTCAGAGCTATTCAAAGAATACCTGATTCAATGGTAACTTAGGATTCCATGACAACATGGATATAATTCTTTCTCTAGTGGAATTTTCCAGGGTTATGTGTGTAGTCCAGCATTGTTAAATATTTTAATCAATGACTTGGATAAAGGCATATAGTTCGTGTGCTCATTCAATTTGCAAATGAGGAATAGTTGAGAGATATAACTAAGGCATTGGATTACAGAATCAAAGTCCAAGAAGATCTTGACAGGCTAGTGAATTGGAATGAAACTAGTAGAATGAAATTTATTAGAAGAAAATGCTAGGTCTTGTGCTTGTGTCCCAAAAACTAATTTCAAAAGTACAGAGTGAAGAACGATTAGACATGAGGCAATATGTCTGAGTGTTAGTATACTGCAAGCTGAGAAGGATTCAGCAATTTGATGTAGAAACCATCTTGAAACTGCATAGCTTAAAGTAAAATGAACATAAGAGTATAGTATTGTTGAATTCCACCTTAATGAGAACAGATGTTTAGTATTATGCTTATTTATAAAAACCACAATCTAAGAAGGACACTGAGATGTTAGAGGTAATTCAGTGGAGGGCAACCATGATGATGATGATGAACACTGAGTCAATGACATAGAGGATCAATTAAAGGAACTGAGGAGGATTAGAATGGAGATCCAAGGGGTGCATTGTATATTTCTTCAAGTATTTGAGGAACTATTATGTACAATGGGGATTGTAGTTTGGGTTTTTTGGTCTCATAAAACAGAACCAGAAGCAACAGATGAAAGTTGTGAAGAGGCAAAATGAAACTTGTTATCAAGAAAATTTTCTAATAATTAGAGCTATCTCAAAATATAATGGGTTGCTTCAGGAGGTGATGGATTCCCAGTCTTTGAAGACATTTAATTAGAAGCTGGATTACTCCATATATATATATATATATATATATATATATATATATATATATATATATATATATATATTTCAAACTCACAGGATTTTAGAAGGGACACTGATCACTATCCCAACCTATACCAAAAAATAATTACACTCATATATTTTCTGCTTGATCTCTGAAAGTAGATCTTGGAACAATGGGTGAAAGTTTCAGGTTTAATGTAAAGAAAACATTTCTAAAAAGTAAAGATTATCAAAAGTGAAATGGGCTACCAGTTTAGGTAGTTTGCTGCCCCTTGTTGAAGGTCTTCAAAAGAAGTTTGGATGACCCATTGGTAGGGTTATATTTTAAAGTGACTTCTTCCTCTGCTATTAATTATCCCACAATGAGAGAATTTCAGAGTTGTAATGGATATCAGCAGTAATTTAGCCCAACTTATACCTTACCTCTCCCCACTAAATCTCCTCTATAACATCCCCAACAATTGGTCATCTAATCTTTGATTGAAGACCTCCGAGAACAGGAAGCCTACTACCTCTTGAAACTCTAACTGTTAGTAAATTGTCTTTTACATCAAACCTAAATTTGCCTCTTAGCAACTTCCAGCCAGCCAGCTGGATTTATGTGGCCTCTGAGGTTCCTTCCAACTCTGAGATTCTCTGATTCTGTGATACACATAAAATTATTTTTCTTGGCCTTTGAGCAAGCTTTGTTGAAAATTGAAGCCAGTGTTAGGTAAAATTTAGGGAATAGGGAAGTATGTGGCCAATTGAGACCAGTTACATTTAGTTCCCACTTTTGTGTACAACCTGAAAGTATTTCACAGTTTTCAGTCTTCAGCCAGCTAAAGTAAATGATTCCCTGAAGAGACATCATCTTCAGGGTTAGACAAATCTCTTTGGCAGGCAGGGTCAAAGGACTGCACAATAAAATTAGTTACAACCAAAAGAAAGAGAATTTGCCTTTTTCCCCATTCTTTCTTGCTATGTTTTCCCATCCCCCTACATTTTATCTTATTACCTTTGTCTAGGTTTTGGACAAGAAACAAGGTAATATCAAAAAGGATAGAGGAATATATATTCTTTAGAGAAGAATGAAGACTTTTAGAGTTAAAAGGATTTTTCAGAATATGAGGCCAGGGGCCAAAGACTGTACAACAATCTCTCTGTCTCTGTCTCTGTCTCTGTCTCTGTCTCTCTGTCTCTCTGTCTCTGTCTCTCTGCCTGTCTCTGTCTCTCTGTCTCTGTCTCTCTCTGTCTCTCTGTCTCTCTCTGTCTCTTTGTCTATTTGTCTGTCTGTCTATCTTTCTCCTGGCACCATAAGACTTTTAGAAGTCACTTTCCAAATTCTTGATTCTGAAGAAAACAGGTCAATATTCAAGGTCAGAGAAACAAAGAGCTCAAATGACTTTCCCAAAGACATTAAGAGAGCAAAAGAGGAGAACCTAAAACTTTCAAATGCCAATCGAGTGTGTACCAGCCAAGTCTAATCTACCTCCACCATTTGACCTCTGAAATAACTAAGTGATTTGTTCTGGGTCTGGTCCATCTATTCAATGAATCACAACACAGACACTATAGAAGGATACTTAGTAAAGTGTTGAGCATTAAGGAAAGGAAAACAGGATAGAGTGGTGGGAAATTAATTTTCCAGAGTAGGTACAGAGGAATAGAAGTACTTGGAAAAGGGAATGAAATATGTTCAGTATTATAGAATGAATGGATTCTGCCAAAACAGTCTTGGCTTGCTTATTACAAGGCTGTTATTTAGTCTTTCACCATAATAATTAATGGGACAAGGCAAACATTCACACAGTTCAGGTCAATTCCTACTTCCATTGTTTGTGTGTCCCTTCCACGTAGCAATAGATTTTGCTTTACAAAAATGAAGGAAACATAAACAATGTTTCTCATTGTTTTTGTTCTGTTTTGTTTTTAAAGTGGAATTTCTATGGCTATGTGACTGTGGACAACTCACTTAACCTTTTAGTGACTCAGGAAATGAACTCTTGAAGCCTATGTGTTACAAAGTAGTTGCTGTTCTGCATTGGTATAGGGTATTCACCAGAAAAATCAAACCTGAAGAACTTAGAACTTATTTTTTATAATAAGTACATACATCCAGAAAGATATAATGACCCGAACTTTTTATAACTTTTACTTTTGGTATAAACTAAAATGGGACTTTTCTCCGTCCTCAAACTTCATAGCTTCTTAGCAGCATTTGAAATGATTGAGCATCTCCTCCTTCAAATTCCTTTGAACCCTCTTATCATTCTTTCTCAGACTCCCTTACTAGCTTCTCCAGCACCCTGTGTGCTGGTGTTTTGCAAGGTTCTATCTTCAGTCCTCATTTCTTTTTTATCTACATGCTTTCTTGGACAAATTGATATCCTAATATGGTATCACTTTTTAGGAAAGAAATTGGATAAGCTGGACAGCATGTGGAGATAAGTGACCATGATGGTGAAGAGACTCAAATTCACACAACTTTGAAGATTGGTAAAGAAACTAGAGATCTTTATAAGGAGAAAAGAAGGCTTATTGAAGAAAGAGAGTTGTTTTCAAGTATTTGAAAGGCTGTTATGTGGAGTATGGATTAACTTGTTTTTCTTGGTCCCAGAAAGAATTATGCAATGAGTATGAATGAGTGAATGAATAGACACTTAGTAAGCACCTCCTACATGCCAGATACATAGTTGTTGGGACTACAAACATAAAAGTGAGTCCTGACTCCAAGGAACTTATATTCTAAAAGGATACAAGAGAGTTAGGTCCTAGGAAGGGAATTTTTGTCTACGGAGTCACATGGATTGTGAGTAGAGCAATAGGGCAGTCAATAATCACTTCTTTTTCAGAAGGAATGGAAACAAGCTTCCAAAGCAGAAAAAGTCAGAAAGATAGAAAACAATGTCTTCTTTGCAACAGGATATGGATAGATATGTTCATGCAGAGAGGCACATTTAAGAGGAGAATCTCCTTAACTAGAATAATTCAAAAGTTAAATTGGATGCCTTGGGTGCCTGTACCTTCACTAGAAGATGAAAGACATTTGTTAGAGATATTGAAAAAGGGATTCTTTTTCAGCTAGAGATTGACTTTTGTGATCCAGCCTTTTTCAAGATTTGATGTTTTAAAATCCTTACTTTACTTCTTAGAATCAATAATGTATAATGATTCCAATAATTATATACTGCTAGAAGAAAGATAAGGGTTAGGCAAAGAAGGTTAAGTTTTGCTCAAAATCATGTCATTAGAAAGTGTTTGAAGCCAAATTTGAACCCAAGATCCCTGTCTTTTGACCTGTATTTTAATCCACTGAGCCACCTAGCTGTTCCCTTCAAGATTCTTTGACTTCCTGGCCAAGTATTCTGCCTCAGGAATTATTACTCTAAAGGTGAGATTAATCAATGCGTAATTGTTTTACCTTTCTCTAGTTCTAGCTTATCTATGATTCCCAGACACCTTTATTCCCCCTCCCTTTCAAGAAACATTAATGATAATAAACAAGTTACTCCTACTATTTGCCTGGCACTGAACTTAGCACTTTATAAATATTATTTAATAATATCCTCAAAAGAATCCTAGGAAGTAGGTGCTAATATGATCCCCAATTTTCAGTTGAAGTAAAGAAGGCAAACAGGATAAGTGACTTGCCCAGAGTTGAACAGCCAGTAAGGAATGGGCAGAGAGTCAGAGTAATCAGAAGTTTCCAGTTCTGAAAACTAAAAGTGCTTTTTCCTTCCTTAAACTTTTCATGGTACTTTCTTTGCAACCTTATTTTGTATGTAATTACATTCTGTTTCATATTAGTATGATTAGTTTTATAGATGTCTAATTAGATTATTAACTCCTTGACACAGGAGAAGATATACCATTAAATCTTTGAAGCCTCAACAACTGCTATAATGTTTGGAACAGAGTAGATGCTGAATAAATATCGAATTGTTTCCGTTTGTTTGTTTGTTTGTTTGTTTTTTGCCAACCCTTACTTTAGTGTTAGGCAGTTAGTGTTAAATGATTAGCCTAGGGTCACATAGCTAGGAAGTGTCTGGAGTCAAATTTGAACCCAGGTCCTCCTGACTCCATGTCTGTTGTTCTGTCCACTGTGCCTTGTTGAATTGTTAAACTCGAGAGATCTAAATGTTGACAGAATACTATGTGATCATATTTTTGCTCCTAAATAGCCACCCATTTTAAAGTAGGCAGGAACATTTATTTCTTTATTTTAATGGTACTTTTGCTTTTAAATGGTGATTTAGTGGAAAGGATAATGGAGTCAAAGGGCATAGATTCAAATTCTGACTGCCAGTGAAAGCCTTTGTGACATTGAGAGGGAGAAATGAAGGGAATAAAATATATGTGTCAAGGACTGTTCTAAAGACTTTGTAAATGTTGTCTTGTTTGATCCTCAGCACAATCCTGCAAGGCATTTCCCCCTTTTTATACTTGAGGAAACAGAAATGAACAGAAGTTAAGTTACTTGCCCTGGGTCTCAGGTCATTTGTGATCTAGTGGAAGTCTCTCGGTGACCGAGAATGACTATTGTCTTTGTGCAGTTTCATCTATGGTGTACCCTCATGTGGCTTTGGAGTCCAAAGGCTGAGACGCAGAGTGTGTGGCACACGGGGCATGGGACGCCAGTTGTTACGGGAGGTGCGGTTGTGGCCTGGTGTCGGCGTTCATGCGCAGCGGCAAGACGTCGCCGTCGCTCATCTTCAAAGGTGGCGGCGGCATGGTGAATGTGGGTTCGCCAGCTGCTTCTGTCAGAGGCAGCGAGTTCTAGTTGCTTTGGTGTCATGCCAGCCCACTCCAAGTTGGACTTTAGCTGATCCTTGAATCTTTTCTTTGGTCGGCCTTGTTTCCTGAGTCCAGCTGACAGTTCACCATAGAATACCTGTCTTGGTATTCGCTGTGGGTCCATGCGGATGACGTGTCCAGACCATCGTAGCTGGGTTCTGAGGACCATGACTTCAATGCTGGTGCAGTTGGCTCTGTCGAGGACTTCCTGGTTGGTGATTCGGTCCTGCCATCGGATCCTCATGATTGACCGGAGGGAGCGTTGGTGGAATTGCTCCAGATGTTTCATGTGCTTCCGGTACAGTGTCCATGTCTCACACCGTACAGGAGCGAGCTGAGGACCACTGCGTTGTACACTTTGAGCTTTGTTGCAGTGCTTACACCGCTGTGTTGGAGGACTTTGGAGCGCAGCCGCCCGAGTGCCTGGCTGGCCTTTTGGATCCTGGCATTAATCTCGTGGTCTAGGGACCCGTCGTTGGCGATGGTGCTGTCTAGGTACTTGAAAGTGTTGATGTTAGAAGATCACTTCCTGACTAAAGGCCAAGTACTCTATCCACTGTGGCACATAGTTACCTCTTTGGGCAAGTCAAGTCAATTCTATGAACCTTAGTTTCTTTATATGTAAAATGCAGTTGAAATATGATTTCTAAGGTCCCTTTAAGCTTTAAATCTAAAACTTTACATTTTTATATTACATGTTTTATTTAAAATTTGATCTTTAGCATTAATACAACTAACTTTGATGTTTTACATTTACTATCAAGCTAAAATTATCAGTAGCATCTTGTCAGTACCCTCTTCTAAGAACCCATAACAATGCTTTGATTAACTCATTATTCTCATTTACTTTTCCTCAAATATGGTATATCCCATATTTTATCTAAATTATTGATAAAATGTTTTAAAATTTTCTTTATGTTATTCAAATTTGCATGTCCTCCTGACATTATAATATTCCATTAATTTGTGTATCATAATTTAACCATTTCCCCATTGTTGGACATTTAGATCATTTTCAGGTTTGGGGTGTTTATTTTTTTAATTGGCTGCTATTTTTTACAGTTTTACATTTATATTTTTTACAGTTTATAATAAGGTTCCTATTATTTTTTTGTTTTTAAAATATATATGAGGTATATTTTACAACAGAATAATTTGGCTTCAAGGTTTATTTTTTGTTTTTTGCAACTTTTAATTCAGCCTTCCATGGTGCTCTCCAAGAATATTGCACATATTGACAATTACATTAGTATAATTTTTTCCCAGAATCCCACCAGTGCTGTTCTGTTAATTTTAATTTTTTTTTTGTAAATTTGAAGGGAATAAAGTTTTAAATGTATATTTATTTATTTATTTTAATTTATATATAATTTCAAATATTAGTGAGGCTAATATTTTTCTACTTTTTTGTTAACAATCAAAGTTCTGACCAGTAATCTGTCATTAATGTGGACTGAGTATTAACATTAAAAATTTCTGGCACTTCTTTATACAGTTTAGATGTCAAGTTTTATGTTACAGAATCATAAATATTCTACCCATATTATTTTTTCTTTTAACTTTACTTATATTGCTTTTGTTGTACATTTTTTTTTACTTTTAATGTGATTAAATACATCTATCATATCCCTAACAATTCCATATAACTACTGAATTGGAAAGAAAATTCTCATCTCAGTATTTGGAACCTTAAAAGAGATAGCTATATCTTTAGTATTCGTGTGTATATGTTCTTATATGTATATATGTTAATATAGTTTACCTAAATACAAATCTATAAATGTCTGTGACCATTAAAATTTAAATATTTTTTGTATACAAGTTTCCATACCACAGAAATGTGCTTTGATTTGGAGAATTTCTTATATTTAAAGCTATTGGGATTCAAAGGAAAATTGTATGCTTTTTGTAAACATTTATTTATACACACAAAAATACTTTCCTCCTGCCATTTCCTTTCTTGTCAAGAATCCTTTAAGTGAAAACACAATGAATATTCAGTAATAAGGAACAGAATCTAAATGACTAGATGAGAAAACATTTAATACCAGATAACAAAACAAAGAACATATCAAAGGAGCTGCTCATCTTAAACTTATTTATGGCACAAATGCCCATTGTTTTGTGAAGTCTTTTATGTGCTCTTTACTTCTTGGAGTTAAAATGACATGTGTAGAATCTCACATATTACACCGAAGGAATCTATTGAACCAAATAAATATGCTGGCAAACTCATCCAGAAACACTTACCCAAGAAAGTTACTTTCAAAATAGTCCATATCAAATGTATAGTCAACATGTTGCTGCTGCTTCCTTAGTATAGCAAAAGCTTTTTTTTTTAATATATTTTATTTGATCATTTCCAAGCATTATTCGTTAAAGACATAGATCATTTTCTTTTCCTCCCCCCCCCCACCCCCCATAGCCGACACGTAAATCCACTGGGCATTACATGTTTTCTTGATTTGAAGCCATTGCTTTGTTGATAATATTTGCATTAGAGTGTTCATTTAGAGTCTCTCCTCTGTCATGTCCCCTCAACCGCTGTATTCTGGCAGTTGCTTTTCCTCGGTGTTTCCACTCCCATAGTTTATCCTTTGCTTATGAATAGTGTTTTTTTCTCCTAGATCCCTGCAAATTGTTCAGGGATGTTACACCGCCACTAATGGAGAAGTCCATTACGTTCGATTATACCACGGTGTATTAGTCTCTGTGTACAATGTTCTCCTGGTTCTGCTCCTCTCGCTCAGCATCACTTCCTGGAGGTTGTTCCAGTCTCCATGGAACTCCTCCACTTTATTATTCCTTTTAGCACAATAGTATTCCATCACCAAAATATACCACAATTTGCTCAGCCATTCCCCAATTGATGGGCATCCCCTCGTTTTCCAGTTTTTGGCCACCACAAAGAGCGCAGCTATGAATATTTTTGTACAAGTCTTTTTGTCCATTATCTCTTTGGGGTACAGACCCAGCAGTGCTATGGCTGGATCAAAGGGTAGATATTCTTTTGTCGCCCTTTGGGCATAGTTCCAAATTGCCCTCCAGAATGGTTGGATCAGTTCACAACTCCACCAGCAATGAATTAATGTCCCTACTTTGCCACATCCCCTCCAGCATTCATTACTTTGCATAGCTGTCATGTTAGCCAATCTGCTAGGTGTGAGGTGATACCTCAGAGTTGTTTTGATTTGCATCTCTCTGATTATAAGAGATTTAGAACACTTCTTCATGTGCTTGTTAATAGTTTTGATTTCTTTATCTGAGAACTGCCTATCCATGTCCCTTGCCCATTTATCAATTGGAGAATGGCTTGATTTTTTGTACAATTGATTTAGCTCTTTATAAATATGAGTAATTAAACCTTTGTCAGAGCTATTAAGATTTTTCCCAATTTGTTGTTTCCCTTCTGATTTTAGTTACATTGGTTTTGTTTGTACAAAAGCTTTTTAGTTTGATGTAGTCAAAATTATTTATTTTACATTTTGTGATTCTTTGTATGTCTTGCTTGGTTTTAAAGCCTTTCCCCTCCCAAAGGTCTGACATGTATACTATTCTGTGTTTACCCAATTTACTTATGGTTTCCTTCTTTATGTTTAAGTCACTCACCCATTTTGAATTTATCTTGGTGTAGGGTGTGAGGTGTTGATCTATTCCTAGTCTCTCCCACACTGTCTTCCAATTTTCCCAGCAGTTTTTATCGAATAGTGGATATTTGTCCCAAAAGCTGGGATCTTTAGCAAAAGCTTTTTTAAGAAATTATTTTTTTGGACAGGTTTGCCATTTTTTTCACCATAGGATGAAGGTAAATAGAAGTTAAATGAATTGCTCAGGGTCACATAGCTAGTGAATGTCTGAGACCAGATTTGGACTCAGGTCTTCCTGACTTAAGGACTTGTACTCTATCCACTGCCTAGCTACCTTCCATGGGGCCTTAGAGATCATTCATTTCAACTTCTTCATTTTACAGACAAGGATACTGAGACCAAGAGAATGATTCCCCCAAAATACCTTAGATAGTAAATGGAAGAGATGGAAATTAAATGCAGGACTTCTGACTCAAACTCCAACATGTTTTCCATGGTACCATGCTGTCTCTATCTGAAATGGACCTCAAAAAGTCTTCTATACCATTTCCCTAACTTCATAGACAGAAAAATTGAAAAATAGAAAGATTAAGTGTTTTTTAATAAGTGGTGGTAGCAAAGACAATATATAATTGCTAACTCTTTGGTTCCAAATACTATTTCATGGCAACACATTCTCAATATACACCAAAAAACATTGATATTTACTTTGTGATGTTGATATTCACTCCAGTGACAGAAGCATTATCTAACAAATGTCCATCATGAACGTACAGATGAGTTTCACAATATGTATCAAGAAATCATACAGATTGAAGGCCAATGTTCTAAACCCAGAAAAATACAGTGCTCCCAGCATGATCTAACCATCAATAATAAGAAACATATATTAGATCCTTACTGTGTTTCAGCTGTATAAAAGGAGATTTTTCCCAGAAGTTCTTGGTATTTCCCAGAATTCCCTATAATCTCTCCTATGTCTCCACATTAGCAAGATGTCCTTATTGGTAATTAACTGGAAGTAATTCCTCCTACGCCCTCTCTTCTTGCATGATGCAGCAAGTATGGTGGTAAGCTAAGCATGGGGATTTTAAATGAGTTAATTAGCCATGGACACGTGGTTTTTATTTTGTATCCTCTTTATTCCTTGATTTCTAATGATCCTTAATAAATCTCCTAAGCTATAATATTTTTATTATTAGAGATATAATTTTAATTTTATACAACTAGACCAATAAATAATAAACATTTATTAAGTAGTTATTTAGTTAGGTTAATTAGTTAATTAGCTTAGTTAAGTGGCACAGTGGACAAAACATCTCTAAGGTACTACCCCACAACCATCAGATTGACTAAGATGACAGAAAAGGATGAATTCTAGAGGGGAAGTAAAGAAATTGATACACTGATATCTTATGGGTAGAGCTTTGAACTAGTTCCATCATACTTGACATTTTTGGAAATATTTTTAGCAAAAAAACTTGCCAGTCATTCTGGAAAGTAATTTAGAACTATTCTTAAAAAGTGATTAAATTCTACATACTATCACCTAACAATACTGCTACTATGTCTATATGCAAAAGATTTTTTAATAAAAGAAAAATGATCTGCACATATAAAAATATTTAGAGTAGTTCTTTTTTGCTGTGGAAAAGAATTAGAATCTGAAGGAATGCCATTAGTTTGAGTGTGGCTGAACAAGTTATGATATATGAATATGATAGAATACTATTGTGCTATAAAAAAAGATGAAGGGGCTAGTTTTAGAAAACTATGGGAAGTCTCTGAACTGATGAAAATGAAATGAGCAGAACCAGAGTAATTTTCATAGTAATAGTAATATTGTAAAAATTATCAGCTGGCTATTACTCATGCCTTGGAATATGTTGCCTCTCCTTGAACACTTACTGGCTTTTCTAAATTCCTTCAAGTCCAACCTCCTACAAGAAATCTTTCTCAGTCCTCCTTAATCTAAGTGCCTTTTCTCTCTGATTGTCCCAATTTTACCCGGTTTAAGGTGATTGCATGTTGTCTATCTCATTATACTCTGAGCTCCTTCACAGCAGACTGTTTTTGCAATTCCATTATATTCCCTGCATTTATCACAGAAACTGACATACACTGAGCATTTATTAAAAGCTTGTTAACTTCTCTAGAGAGGTAGGATAGTATACCTAGCAAGTGTTATAAACTTAAAGTCAGAGTGATCTAAGTTTACATCTTGCTTTTGATACTAGTCAGGTGACAAAATCCCTCAACTTCAGTTTATTCATCACATGATGTTTTTCATAGTAGATGAAGAGAATTCAAATTGAAGACTATTTTCCAAGTTAAAAACAAAACAAAACAAAACAAAAACCACAATGACTATGGTATAATCCTTTAGAAGCAATAACTAAAAATTTGGTTTGACAAAAATAATAAAGAATTGTTATGGTCACCCTTAATAAATGTTAAAATTAAACTGTGAGTCAGTAAGCTGATAGTAGCTTTATTTACAAGATAGAAATATTGAAGTGGGCAATATAGGAAGAAGGTAGAAAATATCACCTAGCTAAAAATACCCTAAGTCCTAATCCAAGTGCCTCCAGACCACAAATTGAATCTGAATGTGAATCTCACCAGAATCCAAAGTCCAGATCAGGAAGCCAAAATCCAAAGAGCCAAAGACCCTAAAAACCACCGAGAACCTTCAACTCACACGAGGCCATGACTGCCAAGAATCCCATCAGATCTCATGCTTCCTAGGCCAATGGCCACCAAGAATGAAGAACTCAAGGAACGAAGAGCTCAAGAATCCCCAAGCATGAAGAACCCCAGAATCTTCCAAGCAACAAATGAGTGAATATCTCTTAGGCTCCCACTTATATAGTTTTCTCTACCCATCATCAACTCTCCTTGTCACATCTCAGGAATCAATCTCAGCCTTTCAATTTGCCTAGCACTGCCCACCCAGTGTTAAGTAGGGATACTTTAAGTTCTTGATTGATTAACTTAAAATAGACAAAGGTAATAAAAATTCCCTTTCACAAAGCTCTTGTTTGAATGATATGCCTCAAATAGAGATTCTAAAGAGAATCCTCATTATTTGGCAGAACAAAATGAGGATAACAATATTGTAACTGTTTCATAGAACTAGTATGCTAATCAAATGAAAGTAATCTTAATAGTGATATAGACAAACCAGTTATTACAATCTTAGAATACCATAATGATAGTGGAAATCACTCATTGATTCAGGACCCAGTTTATTCAGGGTTTTATCTGGATAAAGAAAAGGATTTCTCACACGGGTCTCAGTTCCTTCTCTAAAGGAATTTGAATTAATTCCCAAGTACTCAGTTTTCTTCCTTGTTTAATAACTTTTTTTTGGTTTGACTCTCCTCAGCTTGAGTTCAGCTAATTCTTATCTTGGTCTCTCTTTAGAGCATGAATCAAAAGTTAAATTCTAGGTACTAAAATGGAGAAATTTTAATAAATCAAAGAATGGGAAAAAATTAAGTATTCTCATGTGCCAAGCACTGTGCTGAAAGTTAGGGATAAAAATGGGGTGGGGGGGGTGGGAAGACAGTTTTTGCTCTCAAGGATTCATACTCTATTTGGAGAAGAGAGAATTTAGAGAATAATTTACCTACCTGCAGATGAATGAAAAGGCCTAGAGTTCCTAATGGTTCAGTGGTCAGGTAAATATAGAAATCTTTAAGTTTCACTAAGTTCTTTCTGGAGTGCATGGAGGATAGAGGCACTACAAAGACCTAAGTGTCAGAGGAGAACAGAGGATTTTACTCTTTTTTTTATTTAATAGGCCTGGAGGATGAAGAGCTTTATTGTTTGACCTGAAGGGGAGGAAGGGGAAGAAGAAATAGTTGGAAAGGTTGAAAGTGGGTTCTAGAGCAAATTGTGAAGGGAAAATGGAAAGGGAATTCCACTTGGTACTCTCTTATTCTCTTTTAATTAAAGGTAAACAAAAACTGTACCACATTGATAGCATGACCCTGTGAGAGTGGCACCAGAGGGCATACTGTTTTGATTAGTCATTCAAAATAATAATTAAAAATAATTTTTAAAAGTCTTTTATAGAACCATGATAGAAAATGCAACTGTCAGGAAACATAATTATATTTGATGAAATGCATATTGCTGAAGTTGTGGGGAAATGGTCTATTCTAATAATTATACTTTGTGACATTCTAATCTATACTTTCATAACAGGCTACAATTCTTCCTCTAAAATCTAAAAACAAAATCCCATGGCACAGATGGCAAAGCAACAAGGGAATACAGACAACCATTTTTGAGCATTGCAACATTCCTCTTTGGTTTTTGCAAACTTGGTCTAATTGAGAGTAAAAGGTTGTGTGTGTGTGTGTGTGTGTGTGTGTGTGTGTGTGTGTGTGCACAACTATGCTATTTTGCTTCATGTTTTTTCCAGAGATGGTATCCTTCCACAGCTAAGGGAAGAAAACATGTTTAAAAATAAAACTATTTGTTTTAACTAAAATTTGCTGTCTGGCAAGCAGCAAGTATCAGTGACTAAAGAAGGAGGATTGGTATCTGCTTCAGCCTTCAGCACTGACTCATTTCATGACACTGGGTAAAATATATTGCGTTGTTTTTGAAAATATGGAAATAACTAGACTGATGTTTATGCAAATTCTATAGTCCAGCTGAAAGATCCAAGAGCTATATTACTCCAGTGACTCTTCTATGTGACCCAGGCAAGGACATCACTTGCAATTTCTGCACATCAGTTTTGCCAGATGAAAAGTGAGGATAAGAGTTATCCTCAAGTGCCTCAAAGGAGGATGCATGTGTAAATAACTAAGAAAGGCATAAAGAATCCTCTTATACTGGAGGTGGAACTCAACATCAGCCAAAGGAAAGTAAGAGAATTATATTTTTAGAGCAACAAGATGGAGGGCCCAAAGACGAAAGAGAAGAGGACCAATATCATATTATCATGGTACAACAAAAGAAGCTGAAAAAGTGGCAGAAGCTTGGTAGTATGTTTCAGAATTGGAATGGAAGGAGTGAGATTATTCAGTAGACAGAGTCCTGGGCCTGATGTCAGAAAGTCCTGAGTTCAAATGCACCCCTCTAACACTTAATAACTCTCTGTCCCTGGCAAGTCACTTAACTTCCATTTGCCTTAATCTTAGGAGACGAAAATGGTAAAACACTCCAGTATCTTTGCCAAGAAAACTCCAAGGATGATATGGTCCATGGGGCCACAAAGAGTCAGATATGGCTGAACAACAACAATGGAAGGAGAACAAGAGAAATACAAATGATATAAAGACATCATAGTGAAGAAATTGCCAGTTGAGAAAAGGAAGGATTAAAATGCCTTAAGACAACAAGGAAGGAAAGATAAACTAAGTCCCTTATAGAATTTCTCCTGTTGTCTCAGGAAAAGAGAGATCTATGCAGTCTTTGAGAAGAGAAGAGGCTAAAGAACCTCAAAATGATTCATCATTAGACTAAGGCTGGAAGGAGAAGTATGTAAGTGCTTACACTCCAATTATGCTGTGGAAACCTTGATTCGACAGTCACTGGGGATGATTTGGAGAAGTACTTTTGCAGTGACTCAGATGCCAAGCATGAAAAAGCATGAAGTAAGCTTTAGGAGCTGGGCGATTGATTTATTTTGGAATAAATATCTGGAGGGGAAAATAGTGAACTTCTGACTGTACTTTTCAATACTAACATTAACAAGTTGAGCAGAAAAACCATTTATAGGTCTCAATGTAAGCAAATGTGTTCATTTGGCCCCTTTTATCTGGTATATACACACACATATATATATTTACTTACACATGTTTTGTTATATACAAACATATACTAGTATATAAAATATTATATATATAATTATATATATATATATATATTTACTTTTATTTTTGTATTAAGTAGTGTTTTTTTTTGTTTTGTTTTTTGCTAGGGTATTCTTGCAGGCCTTTAAACGGGGCCCAATATTTTTAATTAACTGTTTGTACTATTGGCTGGATGCACAACATTCTCCAGAGGGTCTACAGTATGTAAGCCTCCATCCTATAAAAAGCCATTGGTCTCATTCTTAGTCAAGGGTGGAGTAGTGAGATTTCTTCCTGGATTACTTTGAGTTTTTGATAGCATGATATATACGTCTTTCTGATCAATTAGTACAGAAGAAATTATCTTCCTCTTCCCTATCCACCTACCCCAGTTCTACTATCATTGAATGAAAAGTTCAAAACTAATCCCCCTAAAATGATTCTCCCCTGCACTCTTATAGTATTTAATTGTTCTAGGGAACTGTCACTTCAGCAGGCAGACTACCTTATAGTATTTTTTAACATGGCTATTTCCTGAAATAAGTTGCCGAGGCACTGAATTTGTACTTAAGTTTACCTGTGGCTTAAGGGAAAAAGGGAAATAATTTTGAGAGATTGCATTTTCTGAAAATAGGAAGTGTGCAATATGTTCATAGAGACAAACAATCTCAACAACAAAATTCAGACAGATTTATTCTGTGAATCCTTACTTGCTACCCATGGGGTAAGTGAGCAATCTCCTCATTCACATTTTTGCAAAAGGAAAAATGTTATTCAAAAAGATAATTCTGGCAGTGAATTAATAAAGGTAGGAAGTATTGCATTTACCTATAATTTAGTGGAGGCATTTCTTCAGAGAGTTAAGGTATTATAATGTGGGTTCCTCACAGGAGCCTGGATGGTTAATGTACTGATTATACTGTCTCTCAAATATGGAATATCTTAAGCTCTTGGTTGGTGTTAAGCTAGTAAACTAAAAATTAAATTTTTAACAAACATTTAGAAGTATACATATTATGTATTATTGGTTAAAGGTAAAGTCATGTGCTTTAGCTCTCAGACACAATGTGGACAAATTGTCATTCTGTTGTGGAAGATTAAGAGTTCTATTTCTGTTCTCACTCCCCCAAACAGAAGACCATCAACACTTTAGTTCAAGCATTGGCATTATATATATATGTGTGTGTGTTCAATAAGAAATTTGAGTCACTTCAAACACTTCTACAAAAGCCTTCACTTTTTCAGTAAATGGAAAAATTTTTTCAGTAGATATTATCAATTGATCCATGCACTACCTACCTGCCTTGATTACTTAAATATTGATGGACAAAGTATGATAAATTTTGTGTTTGTATAGTTGGTGCTAAGCTGATCCTTCTGGAAATAAGTAATCAAATGGGTCTATTCTTCTTAAGACAAATAAAAGACCAAAATACTACATGATCACCAAGAGGGAATATGTTTTCCTTTACCCTCAGGTATGCCACAGTATAGTTATATTTATTTAAATTTTTTCCAATTGTTTTTGCTATGTGTTTAGATGTAGTTGATAGAGAAAGATGGGAGTGGTAGATTGGGAACTAGGTTTGTTTTTTGAAAACTTGAATTCAAATCCTATCTCTAAAACAGCAATTGTGTTAGAATCAAGATATCATTCAACTTCTTGGAGCTTCTGGAAACTTTCAAAGACTATAAGTTGCATATATGTGTTGGAATCCCTATACAAGTGACACATAAAATATAAAGAATGAATGCTAGCTCAAATCCCTGCTTGAAAACATTTAACACTGGAGTTGCAGCTGCCAAGAGACTATTTCCATATGCTCTGACTGAAGTAGTATTGCTTAGATAAGACACTGAAGAAAGATTAGTAACAAAAGATCAAGGATGTATAATCTGATCCAAAAATGATCTCTATTTTTTAAGTCAAAGTGTGAGGGTATATTACTTAAAATGATAAACTTATAAATTGCTCTCAATTGTTTTCTAACATAAATTGCTCTTTTTTCTCAATTAGATGGGTGAGTATATTATTAGTAGAAGAAAAATTATGCTTTGTTCTTGCTTATTTCTCATGCAAGTTATCATTTGGGAAACAGTGTATTGAGGTGAAATCTAGAATAGCCTTAAAGAAATTTCCAAAAATATTATTAATGTATTATTTTATATCAATATTAATTTTGTCAAGGAGAGATATCATTCATCCTTTTTTTTTTTTGGATGAAGACTAATAACATCATAGGGTGATGTCTTAAGTTGCTCACAAATTGGATTTCAGTGAGGCCGATTTGCATAAAGCCATCAGCCTTACTTTCTCTTCCAGAGTCACTAAAGTCCAATAGGAAGACAAAAGGATTCAATGGATGACCATAGCATTTTCCATGTATAATAATGCTCTGATCACATTGCAGCATCTGTTTCAGCCACCTTCCTAGACATGGAAACAAATTGTTCTCATCTACGTATTCTGCTGGGGAAGTCTTCACATTTGGGGTAGACATCCCTACCTCACCAATGGGTTTGAGGATTCTCAGTTAACCTCAACTTGGTTTATCCTGTGTACTAATGTAGTTTTAATACATTGTAGTCACTGTGCCTGCTACAAGCTCTTAGAGCCACAGATGAGATTTGGGTGACAAGTGAGCACCAAAGGTGGATGAGCAGCCTTGTAAAGGGTTCAGTAATCACTCACATCAGAGATGGGAGTCCTCCCTGATGGCTCTCTCTATATCAAAGATGAAGTGTACCATACTTTATGAATTAGACCAATAATATTTGTGACACAGACTGGAATATCCCATTCAGGACACATTCTGAAATCTTTTGGGGGCCTTATTAGCATTGTGTCATTAATAGATATGTTAGGGTATACAAAGTTACTGGATCCCAGCAGGAGAGATCCTGGGAATCTAAAATGAGAGAAAGGAAAGAAAGAGACTATTATATAGTTGAGTGAACCATTTGTGGTATTGTTTTAATGGCCTTGCCAGGAAATTCTGGGCTGTCAGCCTTTATTCAAACAAGAGACAAGACAGCCAATTTTCTGCTTTCCCAAGCAAGAAGAGATCAAGTCTTGGTTTCAGCCTATCTAAGACTTATAGGTTTAAAGCTAAAAGAGAGCTATCTCTTAAATAATGGTTTGAGAATATGACAATTAGATCTTTTCCCTCCTGATAAAGTAATATACTATTTTACACTAGCAGGATATCCAGGTGGGTGAGGTGGGGATGGTGGAGGATTCAGGTTTTCATTTTCTTTATGTCTCTCCTAGAAACTAAGGGAAATTAATAGATATCAGTTACTGACTCATTGAATGAATGGATTCTTAACCCTCAGTGAATTTATTCATCAAAAAAATATAAAGGGACTCTTCCTCTCTCTGTATTAATTTCCTTATCCCTCCAAATATTACCAATATAATTAAAGTTGCATTAGGCTTAGGGTCAGCAACCCTGAAAGTCAAAACAAGAGAGAATTATTCACTTTTGACATCATCATGAAAGTCTATTTGTAAGGTGGAGATGCCCAACAAAGGGAAGATATTAAATGAACAATAATTTTACCCTTTTGGCTATATATATATATATATATATATATATATATATATATATATATATATATATATATATATGTTTTTCTCCCTAGATTTATCCCAGAGACTGCCATTTAACATTATAAGGATGTGGTGATAAATGAGTTTGACCAGATGTTTTCCTCTTTGCTTCAAGCAATTATTCCTGAGGACAAATCTCATGGGGTAATAGTTTTCCATTCCAGATTTCCTATAGATGAGGCCTTGGCAGAACCACTTGATGCTGGCATTCACATCTCTCAGCATTATCATAGGAGCCCTTGGATACTTTGAAAATATAATATTCAGAAGAGTATCAAAATTGGTTCCAGACATCTAAGAACTTGGTGTGAGAATCACTAGGTGATATATGTACATTTAGTTATAGCAAATTAATCTCATGAAAGAGCTAGATCAAGATTTAGAATGAAAAATGTATTCTCATATTGACCTGGTAGTCAGAAATTGGCATTCTAATGCTGACCAGAACAAAAAAAAAGGTTAATTAGTATTTGTGTAAAACATAATTTTCCAGAAGTTAACTTGAATTGGCCTGAAAAATCTGTGCAAGGGACAATTAATTTTTTAACAGGTCTCATGTAAATAAATCATGTAAAGACAGCTAGGTAGTTCAGTGAATTGAGAACTAGGCCAGGAAATGGGAGGTTCTGGGTTCAAATTTGTCCTTAGACACTCCCTAGCTGTGTGATTCTGGGCAAGTCACTTAACCCCCATTGCATAGGCCTTAGAAGACTTCTGTGTTGCAACCAATACATAGTATTCACTCTAAGAAGAAAGGTAAGGGTTTACAAATAAATTGAAAATAAAGGTTATAGAGAAAAGTTAGATCAGAACATTTAGATTTCTTTTCCTATTCTGATAAAATTAAAGAAATGATCTTTAGTTTTTATGGGATGTCCACTCAGAGAGATTAAGTATTTATACAAATATATTAAAATGGCTTTATGTATGTACTGTTATTTGCCATTTGTGTTTTGGTTTTATGTTTTCACTATTAAATGTCTTTAACCCTGATGAATTTTCTCTAAAGTACTGAAGTGCAATTTGTTTCTTATAATAGGAAAATTTGTGAAGTTCTTATAAAGGTAATCTATATTTGAAATGCAAGAAAATTTATGAAATTTTCAAGTTGGGAGGTAGAGAGTAAACACATGCAATTCCCTAAAATCAGAAAAAAGGTGTCCTACCTCCACCAAGTGTCTGCATTCAATTAATGGAACACGGAGATAAAATTGATTGATCAGCAAGTAATCAGTTTTCAGATAAGACAAGTGGATTGCTTGAGGTGTATAATAGTGAGAAAATCCCTTGTATAAAATTTTAATTCTGACTGGGTTTCTGATCAGCATAACCTTAGGTCTCTTATTTAATAGAATCTAAGAAGCATGTAGAGTTGAGCCAGATTTCCAGTTATGCAGGGCTAAATTCAAACACTTGAATAAAGTTTTCTATTGGACTAGGAAAGGGAACTGAGCTAGCTCCAGAATTAAGTCAAAAGATGGAATCAGTATGTTTCACTAAAGTCTTAGTACCACTTGCTCTTTTAATTCCTTCACATGTACTTGAGGAAGTCAACTCAATATCTAAGAAAATTCCTGGTGGGGAACAGGTAACATACAAGACGTCTGAAACCACTTTGATCTCTAACAAAGCAATGGGGGATTTTAGAGGCCAGCAAGGGTCCTGATTATACATTATACACAGAGGAGAAGACAGGAGCCCACCAACACCTAAATCTAGTCTATTTAGAAGAAAAATGAAACAGGCATTGAGGCAAAGAATGAGGCCCAATGCTATCCTAACTAATACTAGCCAGACCATTCTGACCAGCAATACTAGTGATATGCAAAGTATAAAACAAACAAGACCTTGTTAATTCATTCAAGAGTATGGAGGGAAATACCCTAAACACAGATACTTAACCCAAGGACTTAGATTAAAAGTGTAAACCAACAGAAGAAAACAATAAACACAACAAAGCAATAGATTAAGAGAATTTCAAGAGATACCCACAGAAGGAGAGTATAGTTCCACAACTATAAGCAAACCATCAGAGGTTATTCTGTTTTATTATTCTCTTGGTTTTGATATCTACAGAACTAGCTGGAAGTAATGAAGCAATGACTAAATGTCTAAAAATGACTAAAGTATACATGAAATTTTAGTTCCAAAGTCAGAAGTACTGAGGAGAACAAATAGCTAAAGAAGGTAGAAAAACATATCTATGTAAGCAAATTCTTTGAGAAAGGAGTGTATAAAAGAGAATCTGCTAACTTTAAAAAAGAGCAAGATATATTAAAATTTAATAAAAAAAAGATTAAAAAATAAAAATCAACTCCAAAAAAAGAGGTTAAGGAAAGAGAATTTAAGAATTATCAGTCCATTTGAAAACTAGGTACAAGCTATAAATTAGTTCCTTAAATTTTAAGAAATAAGCAAATTGTCCTATGTAGTTATAGGTAGGCTTACAGGGATGATGTGATGGTCTGAGGGCTGAGACCTCTGAGAGCTCCCTATCCCTGATGATTTAATTGAACATTGAGATGCTGGTAGCTTAAAGACTTGCCTCAGGCTTAGGTTTAAGATTTTGATCTCACTCTGATCTTGATAAGGTCAGGGAGTGATCAAAATCTAGCCTGGGCTCTGAACTTCTCTATAGGTTTGAAATTTAAAGGTGTATGGGTTGTCTTGTACCACTATTTGCCCTGTAGAATCTCAAGATATGGATGTTGGCTTGGGCATTGGTTCCCAAACCTTGGACAGCAGATGTGGGGTGGTGGGTTGAATGATTTGTTCTTGGCTTACTCTTCCCTTGCTATAGCCTCTTGCTGGCTCTGCTCTTCTCTCACCCCATTGCCCCAGATATTCTTTGCCTACCTTTTGGGTTTTTCTGTTCTTGAAAGTTGTATCACTCTGTCTCCTTGTTGGTTCTTCCACTTCTGTATTTGTTTTGTGGCAATATTTTAATCTTGTTCAGAGAGGATTGACATGGTATCACAGAGGTTCTCTGGATTACTCTGCCATCCTGGCTCTACCCCTGAAACTTGAAATAAGAAAATTGTTTAGCATTATTAGAACTAGGGCAGTGGGGTGAGGATTAAAAAATAGAAAGAATCTATTCACTACCTTCTCAAAGAAATTTCAAACAAACAAACAAAAAACAGGAATGTGCTAATCACAAGTCAGAGGTTCCAAATCAAAGAAAAAAATCTATAATCTACAAAATAGAAAGCCTTTAAAAAAGAACCAAAATCAGCATCACATAAGACTTAGTAAGCAATGACTATGAAGGAGATAAAATACTGATATATAATACTCCAAAAGAAAAAAGGTAATAGTTTATTTGCAAGAATAGCTTATCCTGAAAAATTAGCATAATCCTATAGCAAAAAAATAATTTAAATATGACAATTTTTAAAAAAAATTCTAATAAAAATGTTTGGAATAGACTTTGAATTGCTTGTATAATAGGCAAGATAAAAATAGAAAAGCAAATACATTTTAGTAATTAGAATTATTTAAATAATGAATTAATGATTCCATTCAAAAATGGAAGAGGGGACAAATGTCTTTAATATCATGTCATCAGTGGTTATAGATAGAACTCAATAAGACAAAGGACCTAAGGGTGGCCTTGTTCGTTTTTCTTTGTTTTAAGAGGGGAAAGAAAAGAAAGTTAAACTGAATATACTAGGAAAGTAATGGAAGAAAAAAAAGGAAGGAATTTAATATTTTACACAAATAGGGTATGTTAAGAGAATATAAATATGAAAGAGCAGGAAAGTGACATCATTTAAGGGTGGAATCACAAACACCCCTCCCAATTTATCCCTCATCTATTTATCATGTGAAAACATACACTAGAGATGAGGGTTGCACATTTCCCTATATTCAAAAGGAACAACTAGTGAAAGGAGAAAGTGAAAACAGGAGTGAAATATTGCAAAAGAAAGAGGAATTAAGAGTGTAATTTTAATGTAAAGGCATCATGCATCTCAGAGCAGAAGGCTTTAGCAAATATAAATAGTTGCATCTACCTGAGGGAAGTTCAAAGAAAAGCATTACTCTTTCCCCAACTTCTCTTCCCTGTCCCTGTCTATAAACAGGCACTATAAGGTACTCTGCTGCTTCTTTATCCAAAAATTTCTAATAATATGAATTTTGCCTTAATCACCAGAAAGGTCAGAGGTTATCTAGAGATAAATATGAACTAAAATTAAATTATTTTGCTTAATTTTTTTGGAATTTACCTAATTGGGGGCACACAGTAATTATGCTATATACCTAACTTTTAGTTCAATATGAGTTCCCTAAAGCAGCAGAGGAGGTAACCTGGGGGACATAAGAAACTTTATTTTTCTCTTGGCTTTAAAACAAGCTAATTATTAAAATAATGCTGCATATGAATTTAAAAGAAAGTGTGTCACACATACACAGAAGACAGAACAGAAATGTATTAAATTAAAGAAGAAATTGACAAGCACAGGAAAAGGGGAGAATGTGGTATATAAAAAAGAGAAAAGCTAGAGGGGGAATAGTTGCCAGAAAAAAAAAAACAACTTCATAGGATTAGTAATAAAAAAGATAATTAAGTATAAAGAAAGGAAGTATAAAGACCAGAGATGGAGATTTGGGCTGATGAAGAGATGAATGGCATATAACTAATAATTAATGACTTCAAATACAGGTTACTAGTTTTGATGAGATTCCTTTTCTCTCTCTATTCTCTTTCTTATAAATAGTAGAGTGCAAAGAAAAGAGGAAAAAGGATAAGAGGTTATGTTGAAGGGAATAATAATCATTGCAGGGAATGTTAATAGAATTCAATCATTAATAGAATAAAAGCAACAAAATAGACTAGAAACCTGCATCCAACACTATGTTGTTCACAAAAATTACACTTGAAATATAAAAATTCAGGGTTAAGTAGTTAAATTATGAGCTGATGGTCATATATCATGACTATGTGTTAGGTACTATGCTAAATAATATCTACCTCATTTAATCCTCACAATAATCCTGGAGTATAGGTGCTATTATTATCCTCATTTGCCATATGAGAAAACTGAGGGAAACAGAAGTTAAGTGACTTGCCCAGTATTATAGAACTAGGCAATGTCTGAGTCAAGATTGGAACTCAGATTTTTCTGGGCTGCTCCCTCAAAACAAACAAATAAAAAAATAGCAAAGCTCAATCAATCATTGTCTCAGACATAGTAGTAATGAAAGTAGGTACATTTATATTAGGAGGAAAACTACATTATAAATAAATACACCAGAGACAATGAATTAACATAAGTAAATTAAATAGCATAGTAACTCAGAAAAAAAATATTGAAGGAAGAGTTCACCAAATTTACATGGGAAAACAGGATCAGAAAAGGAAAATGCTTAGGGGACATCAATGTGCCTTTTAAAATCTAGACATAAAAAATGAGAAAGAAAAGAATTTCAGAAAGGTTCAATAAGAAAAGTCTTTCATGTTAACTTATAGGGAATTTAAGTAAATAGAAATTTCTCAGCTATGCAAATTATTTTTACAAAAATTTTCCTTGAAGTAGGACATAACGATAAATATTCAGAAAAGCAGAAATCTTAAAACATGTTTTAATGACCATAACGTAATAGTTATATATTAAATAAAGGGCCATTGAGGAAATAATTCAGGGTAAAATTATAGTCAAGCTAATTTAATTCTCAAGAATTGGTCAGTTAAAGAATCACAGAAACAAAAGATAATTTAATCAAATATATAACAATGGAACAACATACCAAAACATTTCGAGGGCATGAAAGTAGTCTTTGGAGGAAATTTAATATCTAAATATTTGTATAAACAGAAGAGATAAAAAATCAATTAATTCAATGTGCTACTCAAAAAAGAATTTTAAAACTTTAATCATCAATAGAAAACCTTTTTTTTTTTTTTAATATATTTTATTTGATCATTTCCAAGCATTATTCGTTAAAGACATAGATCATTTTCTTTTCCTCCCCCCCACCCCCCATAGCCGACGCGTAAGTCCACTGGGCATTAGATGTTTTCTTGATTTGAACCCGTTGCTTTGTTGATAGTATTTGCATTAGAGTGTTCATTTAAAGTCTATCCTCTGTCATGTCCCCTCAACCTCTGTATTCAGGCAGTTGCTTTTTCTCGGTGTTTCCACTCCCATAGTTTATCCTTTGCTTATGAATGGTGTTTTTTTTCTCCTGGATCCCTGAAAGTTGTTCAGGGACATTACACTGCCCCTAATGGAGAAGTCCATTACGTTCGATTATACCACAGTGTATTAGTCTCTGTGTACAATGTTCTCCTGGTTCTGCTCCTCTCGCTCTGCATCACTTCCTGGAGGTTGTTCCAGTCTCCATGGAACTTCTCCACTTTATTATTCCTTTGAGCACAATAGTATTCCATCACCAACATATACCACAGTTTGTTCAGCCATTCCCCAATTGATGGGCATCCCCTCGTTTTCCAGTTTTGGGCCACCACAAAGAGCGCAGCTATGAATATTTTTGTACAAGTCTTTGTGTCCATTATCTCTTTGGGGTACAGACCCAGCAGTGCTATGGCTGGGTCAAAGGGTAGATATTCTTTTGTCGCCCTTTGGGCATAGTTCCAAATTGCCCTCCAGAATGGTTGGATCAGTTCACAACTCCACCAGCAATGAATTAATGTCCCTACTTTGCCACATCCCCTCCAGCATTCATTACTTTCCTTTGCTGTTATGTTAGCCAATCTGCTAGGTGTGAGGTGATACCTCAGAGTTGTTTTGATTTGCATCTCTCTGATTATAAGAGATGTAGAACACTTCTTCATGAGCTTGTTAATAGTTTTGATTTCTTTATCTGAGAACTGCCTATCCATTTCCCTTGCCCATTTATCAATTGGAGAATGGCTTGATTTTTTGTACAATTGATTTAGCTCATTATAAATATGAGTAATTAAACCTTTGTCAGAGGTTTCTATGAAGATTTTTTCCCAATTTGTTGTTTCCCTTCTGATTTTAGTTATATTGGTTTTGTTTGTACAAAAGCTTTTTAGTTTGATGTAGTCAAAATTATTTATTTTACATTTTGTGATTCTTTCTATATCTTGCTTGGTTTTAAAGCCTTTCCCCTCCCAAAGGTCTGACATGTATACTATTCTGTGTTTACCCAATTTACTTATGGTTTCCTTCTTTATGTTTAAGTCACTCACCCATTTTGAATTTATCTTGGTGTAGGGTGTGAGGTGTTGATCTATTCCTAGTCTCTCCCACACTGTCTTCCAATTTTCCCAGCAGTTTTTATCGAATAGTGGATTTTTGTCCCAAAAGCTGGGATCTTTGGGTTTATTGTATACTGTCTTGCTGAGGTCGTTTTCCCCCAGTCTATTCCACTGATCTTCCTTTCTGTTTCTTAGCCAGTACCAAATTGTTTTGATGACTGCTGCTTTGTAATATAGTTTGAGGTCTGGGACTGCAAGGCCCCCATCATATGTGTTTTTTTTCATTATTTCCCTGGATATCCTTGATCTTTTGTTCTTCCAAATGAACTTTGTTATGGTTTTTTCTAAATCAGTGAAGAAGTATTTTGGTAGTTCAATGGGTATGGCACTAAATAGATAAATAAGTTTGGGTAGGATGGTCATTTTTATTATATTGGCTCGTCCTATCCATGAGCAGTTAATGTTTTTCCAATTGTTCAAGTCTAGTTTTAGTTGTGTGGCGAGTGTTTTGTAGTTGTGTTCATATAGTTCCTGTGTTTGTCTTGGGAGATAGATTCCTAGGTATTTTATTTTGTCTAAGGTGATTTTGAATGGGATTTCTCTTTCTAGTTCTTGCTGCTGAGCTGTGTTGGAGATATATAGAAAAGCTGATGATTTATGTGGGTTTATTTTGTATCCTGCAACTTTGTTAAAGTTGTTGATTATTTCAATTAGCTTTTTGGTTGAATCTCTAGGATTCTTTAAGTAGACCATCATGTCATCCGCAAAGAGTGATAACTTGGTCTCCTCCTTGCCTATTCTGATACCTTCAATTTCTTTATCTTCTCTAATTGCTACTGCTAGTGTTTCTAGTACAATGTCAAATAGTAGAGGTGATAATGGGCATCCTTGTTTCACTCCTGATCTTATTGGGAATGCATCTAGTTTATCCCCATTGCAGATGATATTAGCTGTTGGTTTTAGATATATACTGTTTATTATTTTTAGGAATGACCCTTCTATTCCTATGCTTTCTAGTGTTTTTAATAGGAATGGGTGTTGTATTTTATCAAAGGCTTTTTCTGCATCTATTGAGATAATCATGTGGTTCTTGCTAGTTTGCTTGTTGATGTGGTCAATTATGTGGATGGTTTTCCTAATGTTGAACCAGCCCTGCATCCCTGGTATGAATCCTACTTGATCATGGTGAATGATCTTTCTGATCACTTGCTGGAGTCTTTTTGCTAGTATCCTATTTAAAATTTTTGCATCTATATTCATTAGGGAGATTGGTCTATAGTTTTCTTTCTCTGTTTTTGACCTGCCTGGTTTTGGAATCAGTACCATGTTTGTGTCGTAAGAAAACCTTTTTTAAAGAAAAGATAAAAGTTGAAAACCAAAATAAATGGATAGTCAAGTAACACAAGGAGTTATTTTTTTAATGTTTAGCAAAATAGCTAATCCTCACACACAAAGAGATAAATCACCAATATAAAAAAATTAAAAATAATTCTTCATAACAAATGAATAAATATTATTAGTAAATTTTGTCTTATTACATACAAAAATATTAATAATTTAAAAGAAAGATGAATTTTTACAAAAATATAAAATACTCAGATTAATAGATCAAGAAATAGAAATTTTAAATAGTCATATTTCAAAAATTGAATGAACAATAAAAGAAGTTTCAAAGTAGAAAAACCAAATCAGATACATTTAGAAGTGAATTATAGCAAACATTAAAAGATTTGATTTGAAATATTACATAAACATCAACAAATGGGAAATAAAAGACATTTGCAAAGTTCTCTCAGGAGGCAAATTTTGTCCTGATGCCTAAGACACAGAAAATAAATTAGAAAACTATAGACTTATATATATATATATATAATTACTATATATGAAAATATATTAATATTAACAAAGATGCTAAAATGGCATGCTAAATTATATAGTATATTCATATTTGATTTATTTCAGAAACATAGGATTTGTTCAATAATAGTAAAACAAAAGAGGCCATATTAATAACAAAAACAATACTCAAAGGATTATGTCAATAAGAAACTTTAGACAAATAATTCTATATTCTAAAAATCTCCAAACATTTAAAATTAAATGTAGTTAATATTATGTCTCTAAAAAAAAAGACCTGCAATTATTAGTAAGAAAAGACTATTTGTCTTTCCAGAAAGATCAAAAGCAAAGCCAGATTTCTATTATTGCCATTTATTTGACATAATTCTAAAAATACTTGGTTGGTATAGCAATCAATCAAGAAAAGGAAACAAGAGAATTATGACCAAAAAATCAAACTATGATTTTTTAAAGATGGCATTAGATATAAACATTCAAAATTAATTGAAGTGGTAATTTCTGTAAAGTAAGAGTACATTAAATAATTCTTCAAAAAAATCAATATTTCTGCAGGTTATAAATTAAATACATCAGGAAAAGATAAAAAGATCAGAATAACTAAAGAATATATAAAACATCTTAGAGTTTAATCATGATACAGTTAAGAATTGTATGATGAAAATATATTATCTAGTATTTACCTAGTACTTTACATTTGTTGTCTCATTTGATCCTCACAACTCCCTGAGGTTGAAAACAAGAATAAAATACTTTTTGCCGAAATACAAATCTATATAACTGGAGAACTATTCCTTTCTCATAGCTACATCATGCCAATATATTTTTCCTTAAATAATTAAATATTTAGTGCCACATGAGCCAAATGATCTAAGGGATAGCTTATAGACATAGAAAAATAATAACAAAATTCAACTGAAGGACCAAAAAATCAAGAAACTAAAGGAAAATAATGAAAAAACTAGAAAGGAAGTGGTACATAGTAGTACCAGATCTCAAGATACCTTATAGCATAATAGTCATCAAAATTATTTAATTCTTGCAAAAAGAAAAGAAAGTCAGTGGAATAGATTTAGTACACAAAATTCAGAAGAATCATGTTTGATAAACCCAGAAACTCCAATTGCTAGATTAAGGGTCTATTATGAGACAAAGAATTCTGAGAGAGCCAAAAAGCAGCATGTCAGAAATTGGTGTTACATCAGTCTCTCATAATGAATATTACAATAAACTTCAAAAGGATCCATGACTTAGATATAAAAAGTCATATGATTAGGGACAGTTAGGTGGCTCAGTGGATTAAGAACCAGAGATGGGAGGTCCTGGGTTTAAGTCTGACCTCATACTCTTCATAGCTGTTTGACTCTGAGCAAGTCATTTAACCTGCATTGCCTACCACCTGCACCTCTTCTGCCTTACAACATATACACAATATTGATTCTAAGATGGAAGGTAAGTTTTGCTTTTTTTATGTCATATGATGAATAAATTAGGAATGAAGAGAAAGAGTGACAGGAACATTTTTAATCAAGAAAGAAAAAGAAATTATTGTAGATTATACTGATGATTTTGATTACATTATATATATATATATATATATATATATATATATATATATATATATATATATATATATATATACAAGCACTTGGCCAGAGGTAAGATGGCTGTGGAGTAATAGGAACTTTCTGAATCTCCTTCCAACTAATCAATACAAAGCATCTCAAAAGGACAGAAATCAAAATCAGATGAGTAAAGGGGTTCTCCCACAGGACACACCCCTTAAAAGGAGGCCATGTTTGGGGATTTCCAAGCTATAAGGGAGTAAGACTACACTTATCAAAGTTCAAACTGATCACACCACCTACCGTGCCAGAGTCAGAGCGAGGGCCAGGGCAAGCTTTAAATTCATGGGGCTGACTGACCCACTTACCCTTTAGGCCATTACAAGGTCTTCCCTGTGAGACAAGACCTGAGGTTGAGGAGGATGGAGCCTGGGTAACAGAGTTTAGAACTTGGGCAGTAACAAGGCTGGCCACAGGAGAGGCAGCAGAAACTATAAAAATAGCCTCAGAGCAAAACACTTTAAAGTATGCTACACAAAAAACTGCCTAGAAGATGCTACCAAGGCAAGGGCCTGTAAGACAGTAGCTAAGAAAGGAATGTCCACCAACATGCAGGAACCTAAATCATATAAGTAGCAAAAGAAGTAAGCAGCAGGAGAAAAAAAAAAACCTTTAGACCCTGGATAATTTCTATGGAAATAAAGAGCAAAATACAGGAGCAACAGCAGAGAATGACAAACAAGCAAACATCCAAACTTTCAAGAAAACGTGGAAATTGGTAACAGGCTCTTGAGGAACTCAAAAAGGACTTCAAAAACCAAGTAAGTATGGTAGAAGAAAAATGTGGGGGGGGGGAATGAAAGTAATTTAAAAAGAACATAACAGTGTAAAAGAAAAAAAAATTGCCCACATGGAAAAAGAGCCACAGAAATCAAATGAAATAATAAGAAATTTGAGAACAGAATTGACCTGCTGGAAGCCAGGAAAAGCATGATAGATCATACAAAAAAGCAAAATCAAAAGATCATAGCTGAAAAGAAAGTCTTTAAAAACTAGAATTGGGCAAGTAGAAGTCAATCTCATGAGACAGCAAGAATTAATAAAGCAAAATCAAAAGAATGACAAAATAGAAGGAAACATGAAATATCTCATTGAAAAGACAATTGACCTGGAAAAGAGATCCAAGACAGACAATTTGAGAATTGTTTGGTTTACCTAAGGGCAAGAGGGAAAAAGCCTTGACATAATATTACAAGAAATTATCCAGGAAAACTGCCTCAATATTCTTGAAAAAGAAGGCAAAATAGATGTTGAAAGAGTCCATAGATCACCCTCTACATTATATCCTCAAAAGACAACCCCCAGGAATGTTATAGCCAAATACAAGAGCTTCCAGGCCAAAAAGAAAAATTTTCAAGAAGCCAGAAAGAAACAATACAGATATCAAGGACCCCTAGTTAGGATTACACAGGATCTGGCAGCCTCCACACTAAAGGACACAAGGCATGAAATATGATATTCAAGAATGCAAGAGAATTGGGTTTACAATTAAGAATCACCTCCCCATCAAAACTGACTATATACTTTCAGAGAAAGTATGGACATTTAACAAAAAAGAATATTTCCAAATATTTGTAAAGAAATGACCACAACTAAATGGAAACTTTGATTTCCAAATAAAAAATTCAAGAAAACCATATAAAAGTAAACAAGTAAGAGGGAAAAAATTAAAGGCTTCAGTAAGATTAAATTAATTATATTTTATATGTAAAAATGATATCTGCAACTCAAAACAATTATTTTCATTATCAGAGTAGATAGAAGAAGTATTCATAGGCAGAGGTTGTGGGAAGAAGAAAAATAGGATAAATTATTGGAGCTTAAGGAGGAAATAGATAGTAAAACTATACTAGTGGGAGACCTCAACCTTTCTCTATCAGATATAGATAAATCAAACCAAAAAAATAAATAAGAAAGATGTATGAGATGTGAATGAAATCTTAGAAAACTTAGAGTTAAGAGATATATGAAGAAGGGACAAAAAGGAATATACCTTCTTTTCAGTAATACATTGTACATTCACAAAGACTAACCATGTACTAGGGCATAAAAACATTGCAAACAAATGCAGAAAAATCAGAGATGATAAATGCAACTTTTTCAGAACATAATGCAATAAAAATAATAATTAGTAAGGGTACATGGAGAGGCTTATCAAAAATTAATTGGAAATTAAATATGATTCTCCAAAAATGGTTGGTTAAAGAACAAATCATAGAAACTATTAATGATTTAATTGAAGAGAATGACAATGAGGAAAACACATCAAAATCTATGGAATGCAGCCAAACTCAGGTGAAAATTTTCATTCCTGAGTATATAAAATTTATATCAACAAATCAGAGAGGGAAGAGGTCAATAAATTGGACATGCAACTTAAATAAAAAAGACAAATTAAAAATCCCCAGAAAATAACCATTTGAAAATCATAAAAATTAAAGTTGAAATTAATTAAATTGAAATTAAGAGAACTATTGAACTAATAAATAATACTAGGAGCTGGTACTTTGAAAGAACAAATAAAATAGATAAAGTACTGGCTAATCTAATAAAAAAGAAGAAAATAAAATTAAGAGTATCAAAGATGAAAAGGATGACCTCACCAGTAATGATGAGGAAATTAAGGTAATTATTAAAAAACATTTTGCCAAATTATATGTCAACAAAATATGACAATATGGGTGAAATGAGTAAATATTTACAAAAATATGAAATGCTTAGATAAGCAAAAGAAGAAATAGAATAACCCAATCTCAGAAAATAAACTAAATGAACCAACAAGGAACTCCCTAAGAAAATATCTGCAGAGCCAGATGGATTCACAAGTGAATTCTATCAAAAATTTAAAAAATAACTAATCCCAATACAATATAAACTATTTGACAAAATAAGCAAAGGCAGAGTCCTACCAAATTCCTTTTATGACACAAATATGTTACTTATTCCTAAACCAGGTAGACCAAAAACAGAGAAAGAAAACTATAGACCAATCTCCATAATTAATATAGATGCAAAAATTTTAAATAGAATAACTAGCAACAACATTTCTACAAGTGTTCATGAAGATTATTCACTATGATCAGGGGGGATTTATACCAAGAAATCAATGATGGTTTAATATTAGAAAAAACACCAATACAATTGTCTTTATCAACTAGCAAACCAAGAGAAATCACATGATTATCTCAATAGATGCAGAAAAAGCCTTTGACAAAATACAACACTCATTCCTATTGAAAATATTATAAATTATAGAAATAGATGAGCCTTTACTAAAAATAATAAGCAGCCTATATTTAAAACCATCCACAAACATTATCTGCAATGAGCATGAGTTAGAAGCCTTCCCAATAAGGTCAGGAGTAAAGTAAGGATGCTCATTATCACCTCTATTATTAATTACATTTTACTAGAAATGCTAGCAGTAGCAATTAAAGAAGAAAAAGAAATTGAAGGGATTAAAGTAGGCAATGAGGAGACTAATGTATTACTCTTTGGAGATGATATGATATTCTACTTAAAGAATCCTAGAGAGTCAACTAAAAAGCAAATGGAAATAATCAACAACTTAAGCTAAGTTGAAGGATACAAAACAAATCCACATAAATCACCACTATTTCTATATTTTTCCAGCACATCTCAGCAGCAAGAGTTAGAAAGAGAAATTCCATTTAAACCCCCACCCCAGACAATATAAAATATTTAGGAATCTATTTGCCAAGATAAACACAGGAATTATATGAACACAACCACAAAACACTTTCCACATAATTAAAACTAGATCTAAAAAATTGGAAAAAGATTAATTGCTCATGGGTAGGATGAGCTAATATAATAAAAATGATAATTCTACCCAAATTAGTTTATTTATTTAGTGCCATGCCTATTAAAATACCAAGAAATTTTTTATAGAATTAGAAAAAATTATAACAAAGTTCATTTGGAAGAACAAAAGATTAAGAATATCAAGAAAAATAATGATAAAAAATGTGAAGGATGGAGGCCCAGCAGTACCATATCTTAAACTGTACTTTAATGCAGTGGTCTTTTGGGACAAAAACTCATTAATTGACAAAAACTGCTGGGAAAATTGGAAAATAGTATGGGAGAGATTAGGTGTAGATCAGCATCTTACATCCTATGCCAAGATAAATTTAGAATGCATGAATGACTTAAATATAATGAAGGAAACTATAAGTAAATTAGGTGATCATAAAATAGTATACCTCTCATATCTATGGGAAAGGAAAGAATTTAAGACCAAGGAAGAGAGAGAGAATATTTCAAAATGTAAAATGAACTATTTTGATTACATTAAATAAAAAAGGTTTTGTGCAAAAAGTTCAATGCAACCAAAATTACAAGGGAAGCAACAAATTGCATAAACATCTTTATAACAAAAACCTCTGACAAAGGTCTAATTTCTCAAATTTATAAGGAGCTAAATCAATTGTACAAAACATCTAGCCATTCCCCAATTGATAAATGAGCAAGGGACATGAACATGCATTTTTAAGATAAAGAAATCAAAACTATCAACAAGCACATAAAAAATTGTTCTAAATCTCTTACAATTAGAGAAATGCAAATCAAAACAACTCTAAGGCAGTATCTCTCAGCTAGCAGATTGACCAATATGACAGCAAAGTAATAAATGTTGGAGGGGATGTGGCAAAATTGGGACATTAATGCATTGCTGATGGAGTTGTGAATTGATACAACCATTTTGGGAGGCATTTTGGAACTATATCCAAAGGGCTTTAAAAGACTGTCTGCCCTTTGATCTAGCCATACTACTGCTGGGTTTGTACTCCAGAGAGATAAAAAGGAAAAGTATCTGTACAAAAATATTTGTAGCCATACACTTTGTGGTGGAAAATAATTGGAAAATGAGGGAGTGTCCAATACTGGGCAATGGCTGAAGAAATTGTAGAATATGTTGATGATGGAATACTATTGTACTCAAAGGAATAATAAACTGGAGGATTTCTATGGGAACTGAAGAGACCTTCATGAATTTATGCAAAGTAAAAGGAGCAGAACCAGAAGAACATTTTCCAGAGAAACTGATACATTGGGGCACAATCAAACATAATCGGCTCCTCTACTACCAGCAATGTAATATTCTGGGTCATTTCTAAGGGACTTCTGAGAAATAACTCTATCCACATCTAGAAAAAGAACTGTGGGAGCAGAAACACAGAAGAGAAACATTTCCTTGATCACATGATTCTATGGGGATATGACTGGGGATGTCACTCCCCAGTCAATAATCACTCTATTGCAAATATTAATAATATGGAAATAGGTTTTGAACAATGATACATGTAAAACCGAGTGGAATTGCTTGTTAGCTCCAGGAGGGGGATGACAAGAGGAGAGGGAAAGAACATGAATTATGTAACAATGGAAAATATTCTAAATTAATTAATAAATATTTTTAAAATATATATACATATACAAAAATTTATATCTTTGTTTAAGAACATATAACATGTTTATAGTAATTAGAAGAATCACTCATAGGAAAATATTGGGGCATTAAGACCTATCAGATGATATGCAAAAAAAGAAAAAAGGTAGGGGGGAATTGAAGATGGTACCAAGAGATACTTGAAGAAATAAAATAAATATGATAATCTTTATCACACAAAGATACATATGGGTAGGGGAGGGGAAGAATACTCTTATAAGAAGGAGAGGAAGAGAGTGCTAATAGGTAATACTTTAACCTTACTCTCAGTGAAATCAATTCTGAGAGTGAAGAGCATCTAGATCCATTGGGATCTTGAATTCTATCATATCCTACAGGGTAAATGAGAAGGGAAAACTAAGAGGGGTAGGAGGGAAGGAGTACAAAAAGGGAGGGAAGGGAAAGGGAAATTAACAGACCCTAAACAAACAAGAAGGGAACAAAAAGGGAGGGACCAGAAAGGGAAGCATATTAAGGGAGGGGATAAGGGGGATTGATTAAAAGTAAACCACTGGTTTAAAAGAAAATAACAAAAGAAGAAAGGACAGAACTAGGAGAGGATATCAAATGCTAGGGAATTCACAAGTGAAAATCATAACTTTGAAAGTGAATGGGATGAACTCACCCATAAAACATAAATGAATAGGAGAATGGATTAGAATTTCAATTCCAACCATATGGTGTCTACAAGAAACACATCTGAGGTGGGTAGATACTCACAAGGTCAGAATTAAAGGTTGGAGCAAGATCTATTGGGCCTCAACTGATAGAAAGAAGGCAGGAGTTACAATCATGATACTTGACAAAGCCAAAGTAAAAATAGACCTAATTAAAAGGGATAGGGAAGGTAAATATATCCCGATAAAAGGGAGTATAGACAATGAGGAAATATCACTAATCAACAAGTATGCACGAAATGGTATAGCATCCAAATTTCTACAGGAGAAACTAGTAGAATTCAAGGAGGAAATACAGAGAAAATTTATATTAGTGGGAGATCCAAACCTATCACTATCAAATTTAGATAAATCAAATCAAAAAATAAATAAGAAAGAGGTAAAAGATGTGAATACAATCTTAGAAAAAATAGAGTTAATAGATACATGGAGAAAAATTAATACGGACAGAAAAGAATACACCTTTTCAGCAACACATGGTACATTCACAAAGACTGACGATATGGTAGGTCATAAAAACATGGCAAACATATGCAGAAAAGCAGAAATAATAAATGCAACCTTTTAAGATCATAAGTCAATAAAAATAATTATCAGTAAGAGTATAAGGAAAGGCAAATCAAAAATTAATTGGAAATGAAATGTAATTCTCTAAAATTGGTTAGAGAACAAATCATAGAAATAATTAATAATTTCATACAAGAAAATGACAATAATGAGACATCCTTTAAAACTCTATGACATTCAGCCAAAACAGTACTCAGGGTGAAATGTTTATCCTTGAGTTCATATATTAACAAATTAGGGAGGGCAGAGGTCAATGAATTGGACATGCAAATCAAAAAACTTGAAAGTGAACAAATTAAAAAACTCCATAAAAAAACTAAGAGATTCTAAAAATCAAGGGAGAAATTAATAAAATCGAAAGTGATAGAACTATTGAACTAATAAATAAGACTAAGCTGGTATTTTGAAAAAAAAAAACAAAATAGACAAAGTTGAAAGAAGAAAACCAAATTAACAGTATCATAGATGAAAAGGGAGAGCTCACCTCCAAAGAAGAGGAAATTAAGGCAATCATTAAAAACGATTTTGACTAATTATCTGGTAATAAATATGTCAATCTAGGTGATATGGATGAATATTTACAAAAATATTAATTGCCTAGATTAACAGAAGAAGAAATAGAATTCCTACATAATCCCATATCAGAAAAAGAAATTGAACAGGCCATCAAAGAACTCCATAAGAAAAACTCCTCAGGGCCTGATGGATTCACCAGTGAATTCTATCAAACATTCAAAGAACAGCTAATCCCAATACTATACAAACTATTTGACATAATAAGCAGAGAGGGAGTTCTACTAAATTCCTTTTATGACACAAATATGTTATGAATTCCAAAGCCAGGCAGGTTAAAAACAGAGAAAGAAAACTACAGACCAATCTCCTTAATGAATATAGATGCAAAAATCTTAAATAGGATATTAGCAAAAAGACTTCAGCAAGTGATCAGAAGGATTATTCACTATAATCAGGTAGGGTTATTATACCAGGAATGCAAGGATGGTTCAATATCAGGAAAACCATCCACATAATCAACAAGCAAACCAATAAAAATCTCATGATTATCTCAATAGATGCAGAAAAAGCCTTTGACAAAATACAACACTCATTCCTATTGAAAACACTAGGAAGTATAGGAATAGAAGGGTCTTTCCTAAAATTAATAAACAGCATCTATCTAAAAACCATCAGCCAACATCATCTGCAATGGGGATAAACTAGAAGCATTCCCAATAAGATCAGGAGTGAAACAATGATGCCCACTATAACCTTTATTATTTAACATTTACTAGAAATACTAGCTGTAGCAATTAGAGAAGAAAAAGAAATTGAAAGTATTAAAACTGGCAATGAAGAGACCAAACTATCACTCTTTGAGGATGATATGATGGTCTACTTAAAGAATCCTAGAGAATCAACTAAAAAACTAGTGGAAATAATCAACAACTTTAGTAAAGTTGCAGGATACAAAATAAACATATAAGTCATCAGCATTTCTCTATATCTCCAACACATCTCAGTAGCAGGAATTAGAAAGAGTAATTCCATTCAAAGTCACCCTAGAAAATATAAAATACTTAGGAATCTATCTGTGGAGACAAACACAGGAACTATATGAACACAACTACAAAACACTTTCCACACAACTAAAAGTACATCTGAGCAATTGGAAAAACATTAACTGCTCATGGATAGGGTGAGCTAACATAATAAAAATGACCATCCTATTCAAACTTATTTATTTATTTAGTGCCATACCCATTGAACATTCAAAAAACTTTTTTACTGAATTAAAAAAAACATAACACAGTTCATTTGGAAGAAAAATAGATCAAGGTTATGCAGGGAAATAATGAAAAAAAATCAAAGGAAGGTGGCCTTTCAATACCAGATCTCAAACTATACTAAAAAGTAGTAGTTATCAAAACAATTTGGTACTGGTTAAGAAACAGAAAGGAGCATCAGTGGAATAGACTTGGGGTAAGTAACCTCAGCAAGATAGTCTATGAGGAGCCCAAAGATCCAAGCTTTTGGGACAAAAATCCCCTATTTGATGAAAACTGCTGGGAAAAGTAGAAGACAGTCTGGGAGATATTAGGCTTAGATCAACACCTCACACCCTACACCAATATAAACTCAGAATGGGTGAATGACTTGAACATAAAGAAGAAAACTATAAGTAAATTATTTAAACACAGAATAGTATACATGTCAGACCTTTGGGAGGGGAAAGACTTTAAAAGCAAGCAAGACATAGAAAGAGTCAGCAAATGTAAAATAAATAATTTTGACTACATCAAATTAAAAAGTTTTTGTACTAACAAAACTAATGTAACCAAAATCAGAAGGGAAATAACAAACTGGGAAACAATCTTCATAACATATCTTCATAACAGAAACCTCTGACAAAGGTATAATTACTCAAATTTGTAAAGAGCTAAATCAATTGTACAAAAAATCAAGCCATTCTCTAATTGATAAATGGGCTAGGGACATGAATAGGCAATTTTCAGTAAAAGAAATCAAAACCATTAATTAGCACATGAAAACATGTTCTAAATCTCTTATAACCAGAGATGCAAATCAAAACAACTCTGAGGTACCATTCAGTCACAGCACTGCTGGGTTTGTACCCCAAAAAGATAATAAGGAAAAAGACTTGTACAAGAATATTCATAGCTGCTCTCTTTGTGGTGGCAGAAAATTGGAAAATGAAGGGATGTCCTTCAATTGGGGAATGGCTGAACAAATTGTGGTATATGTTGGTGATGGAATACTATTGTACTCAAAGGAATAATAAAGTGGAGGAATTCCAAGTGAACTGGAATGACCTTCAGGAATTGATACAGAGTGAGAGGAGCAGAACCAGAACACAGAGACTGATACTGTGGTACAATTGAATGAAATGGACTTCTCCATTAGTGGCAATGCAGCGATCCTGAACAAACCTGGAGGGATCTATGAGAAAGATCACTATCCACATTCAGAGGAAATACTGTGTGAGTAAAAATACCAAAGAATAACAACTGCTTAAATATATGGGTCGAAGGGATATGGTTGGGGATGTCGATTCTAAATGAACATTCTAGTGCAAACACAACATGGAAATAGGTTCTGATTAAGGACACAAGTAATACCCAATGAAATTGCTTGTTGGCTATGGAAAGGGTGGGTGGAGGGGAGGGAAAGAAATAAAGTGGTTATTTTAACCAAAAATCAATTAATTAATTAATTAAAACAAAAAAAAGCCCAACAACAACTAAAAAAAGATGAACTGAAATATGTCTCCCTCCTCTCAGCAGAGAAACAAGAGATTGACTCCACCGACAGTATGCCATCCAAATTGTCATACGTGGTCACTTTAATCAATTTCTTTTCCTTAACTGTTTCTTTATTACAAGGGATAGTTTAATTTGACAGGAAGAAATGGAAGCGAGACTTAATCCAGCAATGAATGACTTCCATGTAAAATAAAGTAGCATCAATAAATGCTATTTTTAAAAAAAGAATGCATGAATGAACAAATGTCATGAAACTCCACAGCTCTTGAATCTTCAAAATAAAAAATCTTGTTTTCTCTGACATCTTTAAAAGCAAGTTACACATGTGTAACTAGTGAAGTCAGTTTGGAATTTCTAGCCCAGGAATGGGCAGAATGTAACAATTCTTAATAATTGCTTCAACTATGAGCAATAAATATTAATAATAAAAAACCTCATTGTCCATCACCATTGTGTTGCATAATTTGCAACCAGTTTACTTCTCTGTGTCATGAAATTTAAACAACAAGAGACTCCTTCAAGGTCAGTTAGCACAAACTTGAAAGATCTGAGTCAGTCCATCAATAAAATGTGGCAAAATGAGATCCAGGTGGAAAATCTGTCATGTTCAAAAGTCTGAAATGAAATATGATCACCAAATGATACAGAAAATTTCAGCAGCTAAAATCCAGCTAGATTACTTAGAAAATGTTGTATGCATTGGTTAACATCTGTTATAAATGCCATAGATGGGGTTGCTATTAAACTGTATAAAAACATCCTTTAAGTAAAAACATCATACTCCTTTTCAAGCTATTGTGACGAGCCAAGATATTTGCATATTATTGCAAAATATATGCTGTACAGAATGTGTTTATGCAGACTTTGATGAAGTTAAGAGACAAGATCAAGAATAACTTAATAAAAAGAATCTATTTTTGGTTTATGCATACACAGCCTCCCATTAATATGAACAGAGACTAAACGTGCATATCAAAAGCCAAATGGTTACACAAGAGGCTTACAGTGGAAAAAAATAGTATTCTCAAATGTAAAATGAGGTGGTTACATTGGATGATATCTAAGGCCCCTTTTGACTCTATGACATCAAGATTCCAGGATTTTATTATCTTAGTCCTGGATCATTAGTATTCATTAAAGAAAATACAATTTACCTAAAAGGTAGGAGAAATAATTACAAATAAGTCATGATAGCCAAAAACAATGTAAAAAATTCATGTTCCTATTCTCATTGTACTGACTTAATGAGAAAGTAGTCCATGAATTCCTTTGATAAATTATACTTTATATCTTGTGTAAAAATTTAAAAAGCAATAAAAAGACTAAAATACATCCAAAATGATAATGATTTTTTGAGTATAGTTTAAAGGCTGCTAAGTCTAAAATCACTAAAGAAAAATATACATAGGGAGGTTTTTTAAGAGATTAATCTACTTTTTCCACACTTAAACCTTGGGAATCTGGACACAAGCCCAAAAGCACATAATGTTAAAATCTGCCAACAAGTTAGAGAGTTGTGGGGTGGAGGGTTTCAGGGGAAGAGGGAATTCATATTTAATTTCTCTTCCTCTTTCTAATACTTATCCAGGTTCTGCCTATACTCCAGATATCCATACTCCTAACAAGTCAACAAAACCCAAAGAAACAAACATTTGAAAGTCCACCATTTTTATACCATAATAGACCCTTGTGTGCTGCAGTTACCATAATGGAAAAATACTATTAACTTGTGTTCTAGCCCAATTCTATTCAGTTGTGCTCTTTCTAATTCTCTGCAGCTGTGAGGCTCTAAATTCCAAAAGAGAACCCAGAACTGAGTCAGAAAGAAGTCTTGGGCTCTCTCTTTCTGCTGTTGGGTCCCTCACTCACTGTGCAACTCTGAGGAAATGGCACTTAGTTTTTCAGGGCCTCCTTTTCCTTTCTGAAGAAGGAATCTGTCTGCCTTTGGTGGAAGAGTGGGGGAAGAAGATAGTAAAGCTTTTTAATAGGATCTAAAGGTCCTAAGCATTTTAAAATATGCTCATTTTGGACTTAATTTCACTTTTCTTCTTGAGAATGTATCTTAACCTCTCTCCTTACAATCATTTATCAGTTCCTCTGATTTTCATCTGCCCACCAAGCAAAGGGTAGCTAATTAGAATAAAAAACTTTCAGGGAGAATTCAGAATGAAAAACAGGTGCCAAGTTCAAATATACCACTTGCTGATTTTCCCATTGAAAAATAAAAAATGCTAATGAATTACAATTGCTGTTATTGTTGAGTCATTTCAGTCATGACAAGTTCTTTGTGACCCCATTTGGGGTTTTCTTGGCAAAGATATTAGAATGGTTTGCCATTTCCTTCTCAACCTCATTTTATAGATGAGGAAACTAAGGAAAAGCGGGTTAAATAACTTGCCTAGGTTCACATACCTAGTTAGTGGCTAAGGAAAGATTTGAACTGTTTCTATTATATCCTCCATATCTATTCATTTGTCTGGCAAACTGGCCTCTAAATCTGCATTCCTTAATAAAATAATCAACCCTATTACAGAGAAAGCATAGTGGTGGACCTGATCTCCTTACTCTTGCCTTATAGTAATTAGTGTTAGGCTGTGTTGATTTTAATGCTGCCACTGCCTTTACCTCTTTTATTTCACTTCCCTTAGCCTTTAGTTCTGCTTGCCTTAGCTTGTTTTTAATTCTTCCACCTTTGTATCCCTGTCATCATATTTGTGTGTGTGTGTGTGTGTGTGTGTGTGTGTGTGTGTGTGTATCCATGGTCAAATACATAACTTTACACTCCTCCAGATCCATTTCTTCCCAATCTGGGTAATTGTTCTTAAAGAATAGTTTGATTTTTGGAACTGCAGTTTTGACAAAGATTCCTTTAATGTGAGCAATGGCTCCTTCTTCAATTACATCCATGCTAAGGATTGTTTCTGCTGCCTCAGTTATTTTTTGAGGAAGGCCAGAGTTGTTTCTGCTACCTTTTGTTTAATAGCTTCAAAGCTAGACCTGGCATTTGGTCTTTTAGTATACAACCCATAACCTCAAGTACAGCTTCCCTAGCTTCTTTCATTACTTCATTTTTATCTTTGTTAGTCATAACTGTTTCATATCTATTTGGCGAGGATACCAAATTTGAGGATTTCATCTGGGTGAGAGAGTATATCTGGTCAGCCTGCTGGACAGCCTGAGTAGAGAAAGTCCTCTATCCTGCTGGGAGCATCTGAGAATATCAGTTGGGACTCCTGGTTCATCAAGGTCTCTTGTGTGTGAGACTGTTACCCCATGGTCTTAACTTTAAAAAGCTTAGTTATTTAGATTTAGGATAAGCATCAGAGGCTTTAATATGTGGGACAAGTGTTAGCAGTTACCCTTTCCTTCCTTCTATTCCCAAACCCTTCATCCCTTTTCCTGTTAATAAAATCAATATTTTTATGTTTCCCTCTATATTACTATCCATGCCCTCATCCAATTAATGTATTATAGTTATTAAAACAGAACTCAGAAATGTAAGTCTTCCTAAATCAAGATCTGGAACTCTATTTACTACACCATCTAGCTGTCTCTATTTTGCTACCTTAGTGCAAGTAAGAGATATATTGTTTAGAATACAATAACTAGTATTTTGGCCCATGTTGGAGGCAGCTAGATGGAGTAATAGAGTGTATGCTTAGCCTATAATAAAGAAAACCTGAATTCATATTTGGCCTCAGACGCTTACTAGCTATGTTACTGGACAAAGTCATCTAACCTCTGTTTGCCTTAGTTTCATCGTCTGTAAATTGGGCCAGAGAAGGAAATAACAAACCACTCCAGTATCTTTGTCAAGAAAACCCCGAATGTGGTCATGAAGATTCAGATATGACTGAAAAACATCTAACAGCCAAAAGGCATCTATGCAGTATCTAGAATGCAATACTTGGTATCAGGAAGATTTAAGTTCAATTTCCTCTTAGACACTTTCTATCTATGTGACCCTAGACAAGTCATTTAACCTCTATCTATTTCCGTTTCCTTATTTATAAAATGGGGATAATAATTGCATTTAGTTTTTCAGGGCCTCCTTTTCCTTTCCAAAGAAGATGTGTAAAACTCTGTAAATATTAAAATATTTTATTTAAATGTCAGCTAGTTAAGTGGTAGCAATAGTAGTAGTAGTAGTAGTGTTTTAACAAATGAAGTGTTTTTTTTTTTAATCTTTTGATATCAGTGTCATGAAGAAGAAAGAAAAGGAGGATACATTAGTAGAAAAGTGGAAGAAAGGATGGGGAAACATCTCATCATTGGGGCATGCTAGAAGTGTATTCAAAAATAGAAAGAGTATGTGTGGAGGAGGGAGCTGATATTCATTGAACTTAAAATTCATTTTCCTCTATGAGGCAGCACTCATACGCAAATGCACACAAGTCTTCAGAGTTTGGTTTAGGAATACATTCCATTCAACAGGGATACAGAAAGGTGGAAGAAGAAGTGAAAAGGGTTCTGAAGGTTATCTTGGTGGGGGGAGTAGGCACACTCGCAAAATTACGGATCCTTGAAATATTGAAATAATAAACAAAGGAACACCAATCACAGCTCCTGTACTCTGACAGTTCTATGAACTGCTGACCTCATTCAATGCAATCGTAGCTTATTTAAAATGATTTCTTCTGATGTTTTTTCAAAGTGCCACAAAATATTGAACTTTAGTGTAATATGCTATTCTTTATTATTCTATTTTTAAAAAAGACAGTTTCTTTGAATGTAGTAAACATTGGAATTAGGCAGGTGGCTCAGTGGATTGAAAGCCAAGCCTAGAGATAAGAGATCCTGTGTTCAAATGTGGCCTCAGATGCTTCCTAGCTGTGTGACCCTGAGCAAATCACTTAACCTCCATTGCCTAATGCTTACTGCTCCTCTGCCTTTGAAAGACAGAGGCAATGGTCGGAAACAAAAAAGAACAAATAAAAGTAGTAACAATTGTTGTATTGTGGAGAATATGATGGGTTTGAATCTAAAGTATCTCTTTTTAAATTTCTTCTGTTTCACCTATGTGACTTGGAAGTCCCTTTGCTACTATGTATTTCAGCTTCCTCATTATAAAATGAGGGCTCTGAAGCTTCTACTAGGTAATTAGTAAGTACGTTGGATAGACGATTGGACTTAAATTCAATAAGAGTCTGAATCAAATCTAGCCTTGAATACTTCATAGCTACAAAACCCTGAATGACTTTTAACCTGTATACCTCAGTCTCTACCTCTTTAAAATGAGAATAAGAAAAGCACCTTACTCCTTGGGTTGTTGTGAGGATAAAATGACATAATATTTGTAAAGTGCTTTACAAAACCTAAAGTGCTAGGTAAATGCTAGTTATTATTTTCATTCTAGATATAACTATGATTAATTATCCTCTATCTGTGTGATTCTTAAGCTAACTTTTCTTAACTCTAAAAACAGAGGAATAGACTACATGATTGTTAAGATCTCTGATAGCCCTAAACTTATAATAGTAGTATCAGGAAACAAAACTGAAATTTTAAAATAGTCTTTTTTAAAAGTTCCATTTCTTTAAATAAGATTCCATAGACATCATTTCCACTGATGATCATGGTAAGTTGTTTGGAGGCTCCGTGACATGTAGACAATGTAGTCAATGACTTAACATATCCTAGTTTCTACTATTATTTCTGTATGAATAGAACCTGTCTCCCTAAATCTTTCCTATGAGGTTATCTTATTCCCACTGTCAGTGCTTTCCCTTGAAGATTGTATCTCTTTTAAACTTATGTCTTGTGTGAATCTAATTACCTTCATGTTTGAGTTCCCTGAGATCAGAGACTGTTTTTGTTGTTATTAAATCTCTAGCACTTAGCACAGTACCTAACAGTTAGTAAATGTTTAATAAATAAAAGGTGAATGATTTATTGGAGGGATCAGAGAGGTTTCAAACACCTTTGTGGCCACTAGTACTGAAAAATCAAATTATGGAGTTCTTAGGAAATATTTAACTAATTAAAATTCATTAGAACAAATGTCATGCTAATAGATTGTTTTCTAATGAAATAGGAGGCCTACAAGAATTCTTAAGTACAGTTTAGTGACCCACTTTCTATTTCAGTTTGACACCACTGGCCAAATCATGTGGCTTACATTTCTTGTTATTGTCTTGGTCCTAGGTATAATAGGAATTCAATCTTCATTGATGATAATAATGGCAACAGAAATGGTGGTGATGAAATAGCTATCATTGTCAATTATTAGACTGTATTAAGCATTGCCAAGTTAAACTACTAAAGACTTGAATTCAAGTCTAGCCTCAGACACTAGCTATGTGAACAAGTTATTTAACCTGTTTGACTCATCTTACTCATATGTAAAATGGAATAATAGCACCTACCTCCCAGTTTTTGTGAGGATCAAAATGACATACTAAGTACAAAGTTCTTTGCACAGTACATGGTACATAGTAAGTGATATCTAAATGTTAGCTATTATTATCATTATTATTATTGCCCTCTCAAGTGTCATATATTTATGTCTTTGGACCACAAAAATCTAGCAAGCTTTCTCCAAAAACCCCCAACATAAACTTCATCTGAAACCAAATGTGATAACTGTGTTGTGGGTTTCATATGTTTATGCATTTCCCGTTGTAGTAAGTATTGCATTTATGTATGCTCTTTTGATACCACCTTTAATTTTATCAGTGTGGAAACTCTCTACTGATGCAGATCAACAACTTCTCTGTAACTTATCATCTTAGAAAGATAAATGTGGTCCCAGAATAAGATATTTAGAGCTGGAAGGATCCAACTTTAGACAATAGAGTCCAACCCCCACCCCCATTTTAAACATCAGGACACTGAGACATGGAAAGTATAAGCAACTTGCCTAAAGTCTACAAATGTTTTAGATAGGATATAGATCCAGGTCTTCCCATACTTTATCAACTGTTCCACCTAATGACCTGCCCTCTATTTATTATACTATCACGATGTACTGGTACATATATTTAGTTAAAACATGTTAATTTGGTCTCTGGAAAATGAATTTTCACAAGAAGGAGGCCATAGGCTATAAGCCAGTATAAATCTTGAAATCTCTCAGACTTGTGAATGTTAAAAATTTCCCCATTGGGGAATTCTTAATTGGAACAAATTTCCTACTGAGAAACATTCCCCATTTTGATGTAAGAACTCGCCAGGATCAGAAATGGGAGGACCTCTACTCCAACCATACTTAAAACTGCTTTAGGGGAGTAAACTCCTTCCTATGGGAGGACCCCTCCTCTACCCATACTTAAGACTGCTTTAGGGGAGAAAACTCCTTGCTAAACAATGAAAGTACTTGGACCCATGCTTATAATAAAGCAAGGAGTTCTTTGAGCCAGGCCTGTTTTTAGAATTGATACAATGGGATGCTAGGTACCTAAAAGGGTCAGGCAAGTTTTCTCTTGATGAGATTAGTTGACTCAGCTGTGTTTTCTCTAGTTCAGACTTACTGAGGAGATTGGTTGACACAGCAGCATTTTTTCTGATTCAGACTTACTGAGGAGATTGGTCGATGTAGCAGGAATTTAGATAGGCAGTCCTTTGGAAAGCGTCTACAGTGATTGGTAGATGTAGGGACTTAGGGGAGGTGACATGGAAGAAAAACCCCTATATAAGAAAAAGCAGAATCTCTTGGAGAGAGATCCTTTTGGAGGAATTCCTTTTGGAGGATCTTTGATGAGGATCGCTTGGGAAGAATCTCTTGAGAGAGGCTCTGGAGAAGGGAAGCTCTTGGAGGACAATCTCTAAGAAGGTCTCGCTGGAGCTCCTCTAAGGGGCTATCCCTCTGGAGGCTCTGGAGAGAGGCCTTTTGGAACAGTCTCTGACTGGAAGGCTCTCTGGTGAAGTCAGCTGAGATGGAGCTGGCCTGGTGTCACTAGAATCCTTGTTTAGGCAGACCTTGTGGTGAGTGTTAAAAGACTGACTGACGGATTCTCTCCCTTAAGACTCAGGTCTAGGCCATATTGGCTTGAGGCCCTTCATAATTATTCCTTTCCTACTCTTTCTCTCTTTCTCTAATTCCTCATTATATTATTAATTAAAAATCTCTATAAAACCCAGTTGATTTGGGTATTTGAATAATTGGGAATATTTCCCTGGCAACCACCTTATATTTGATTTAAAAACCAAGACACTGTAGTGAAACATATTTTCTGAGGTCAAATTTACTCACCCTCCCTTATATCTATCACAATTTATATCTTCCACCATTTTAACTCACTACAGTTTAAGACCTCAACCATTTTAAATCTCACACCAGAAGGTGAATTCTTTCATATGAGAAGAAAGGAAGTGAAATGGCATGAACCAACAATGAGAACTCTAGCAGTGAAGAACAGAAGATAGAGAAGAGGAGAGAGAAGTCAATAAATAGCAAGGGGAAAAGAGATGGTGGACCTATAATTAATTGGCTTAGAAACCTTGATAGGTATCCAATAATTTCAGCCAGTTACAAGATCCAGTGCTAAAACTTCAAAATTCCTTGAGGATAAGAATTATGTCTACACTATCCCATATAACCCTCCAAGCACTTAGTAGAATATTGTACACCCTTTGGATACTTGGTAACACTTCCTGGCTGACATATTAAATTACCTAATGCTGTTATGACATAGATGAAGACAACAGTGGGGATGGTGATGAATAATTTTTCATGATCAATTATTAGGCTCAATTAAAAACATCCAGGTTAGGATACTAAAGACCTGAATAATAAGGTAGAGAAGAAAAAGAAACTAAAAATTAATTTTAAAAAAGAAATGACTTAAAAATTAGATCTGCTACATTTGATTTCCATTCACTCATTGTTCATCTTCACTGTGGTTATGACTTCACTTTCCTGTTGAAATGTTTATGAAATCCACATTAACGTTATCAATGATTCTTAAACATACTAGAAGTATAGAATTTATAGATGGAGAGAACCTTAGCCATCCATAATCTAATTCACCAACACCATTAAAAAGAGGAAATCATGGTCCATAGAACTTAAACAACTTGCCCAAGGTAGTAAATAACAGAGCTAGGATTTTAATCTAGGCCTTTGGTTCTAAATTGAGTAGGCTCACCCCAATGCCACACTGACTTTAAGGAAAACTTGGGGTAAGGAGAGAAAGGCAAAGCTAAAGTATTTTTTCTCCTTCTTCTAATTTAAAAGATACCTTTGGATATTTCCTCCTCATACTCTAGGTGAGACCTTCACTGTCCCTCTATAGCCTCCTTAACAGTACTTGGTTGTGCTCCTGATTTAACCTCTCTTTTTTTATAAACCATAAACCACTCTTGGAAGCAATCCAGAAGGAGTTGCTAGGGAAGCATACGTTGGGCTGTCAAGGAGAGTTTAAAAGCACTGTTAGAGACACATGGGTTTACTTTCCCTGCCCCATGACCCCCACCACTCTCATGTCTCCTCCAGTGTTTGCTTGGCACTTTCTATTCATACCTGTGGTTCTGAAATGATTGAACTGGTGTTGCCTAGAAGCCAGTAGTCAGCTGTAGTGGTTCGATCTCCAGTTCTTGAACTGGTGCCTGATTAATGAACTAATTACAGCAATGCAATAAACTGGTCATATGAAAAGTGTTGCATAAATGCAGGGCATTCCAGCAAAGCCACAGGATTAATGACATCTAGTTTGGGGCTCAAATGACTGTTGTTTTCTAACAATTCCCACAATTTCAGCAGAAATCAGATGCCTTTGATCCCATCACATAGATATGACAATGAAATATTCTTAATAGCACTGATATCTAAAGCTATCATGTCCAAACAAGAGATCCCCCTCTTGGAGCTTCACCTTGTAGATTTCAAATAAGCTGCTATTGCCAGAACCCCTGTACTAGTTTGCTGGGGCTACCAGGATAAACCAGAAGTAGAACAGAAGTAATTTTTGCCAGGATAGAGAAATCTCACTGTTGGGACTCCCTTCATTAATGCAGAAAGTTAGCAATCTCTATAAATAAGTAGAATAGTCTTAGGGAGTTGCCTAAGGATCATAGAATTAGGTGACTTGCCCAGGGTCATAAAGTTTATACAAACCAGAGGAAAAATTTGAAGCCCAGTCTGTCTGACTCTAAGGCTAGCATTATAGTCAAGATATGTCATGTTGTCTTTCTATTATAGTTGTACACAGCTTTAATTAAAGACGTCTTTGTGAGCAATCACCACTCTACCTTTGGATCTTTGTCAGTATCCTGCCCTGCTTCTTTCTACCAATGACCTCAAAGATTTGGGAAAAATTAAAAATTGTATTCTTCCAAAAGTTAGGGGTCACCCAGTTCCAAAAGGAAATTGTAAGGAGTCTAGTGGGATTTTGAAATAACAACAGAAGTATTTTGACAAAATTGGGTAGAGAGTGGCCAACTTTCAGAAGAAAAAATTTCACCTCACCAAGGAGCTTGTTACTTCTTATAATGGCATGATGTTCTAAATGATCAGTGAAAAAGAGAAGTGACTTATCAGCAACCTCTACATCAGTAAATCAAGAAGCATTTATTAACACCATGTGCCAGCCATGATGGTAGTCAGAATACAGAGACAAAGATGAGACAGTCCTTGGTCTCAATATCTTGCATTGTATTTGCTGTGGGAATACAAGTGGTTCATAGAAACATAGATTGATAGGCATATCTAGAAATAAAAAATATATAAAGGGGTTTTAGGAAACTAGCAACTGAGCAAATTAGGAGAAGTCTCTTGAAAGAGGTAACCTTGAGAGATCAAGGAGGTTTAAGAGGGACAGTTAGAGAAAGAAAAAAATTTTAGACATGGGGTGAGTCTGTGCAAAGACATAAAAATGCAAATAAAATTACATGCATAGAGAATGGATATTGGCAAGCTTGCCCGGCATGTAAAATTTGTGAGGGAGAATAATGTGTAAAATTAGTCTCAAAAGATAGACCAAGCCAGACTATGGAAGGCTTTCAATGTTAGAAGAGTTTCTATTTTATCCAAAGCCTTATAGAGACAATAAAGCTTCTTTTATAGGGAAATGTCATGGTCAAACCTGAACTTTAAGAATACCAATGCAATAGTTGCATGAAGGATATATTAGAGGAGAAAGAGGTTGATGAAGGAAGAACATGAAGGAAACTATTACAATAGCCGGGGTAAGAGTGGATAGGGAATTAAACTAGAATGGTTGTGATTGAATATAGGGAAAAGGTAACAGATTTAACCTGGCCTAGAGATTGGGAGTTCTCAGGTTCAAATCTGGCCTCAGAAACTTCCCAGCTGTGTGGCCCTGGGCAAGTCACTTAATTCTCATTCCCTATCCCTTACCATTCTTCTGTCTTGGAATCAATATTCAGTTTTGATTCCAAGATGGAAGGTAAAGATTAAAAAAAGAAAAGAAAAGAAAAGAAAAGGGGACCGATTTTAAGATATAGAAGTAAGCTCGACAAGATTCAGCAACTGATTAGATAGGGTAAAAAAGTTTTAAGCAAGAATAAAGTGTTAAAATTGTCTCCCAAGTTGTAAACCTGAGTGGTTGGATGAGGTAAAACAGAAAATTATGGGTAGCACAAAATCCAAAGTCAGACATTGTATTTTGTGAGTTAGAGTTGTCCTCTTTAGAGGATTTGGGGAAACAATGGGCCACTGGATTAAGGAATATCATTGAAGCAACTGTACTTCTGCTCTGATAAATATGAAAGGGAGGAGACTATATAGGAACACTATCTTTCTTATTCTAAGTCTGGAGAACCAGAAGTGGCTGTATGTCATGCATTAGACTTTCTTCTCCAAATGAGTTGAACTTAAGAGTTCAAACATGGTTCAAAGAAGGGAGGGGGCTAAAATATGGACGTTTTGGAATCAGCCTCTATTCCTTATTCTATCTCAAGCTCTTGATCAATCTTGCAATTCCAGATATGATTTATGATGTCTTAAGAAACTGCAGGTACATCTATCATGGTTTAGGTATATGACTATCAAAAATAAAATGGAAATACTGGATGCAGTCAGGAGGGTCATTTGAATCCAAAGAGTTAAAGAGATAAGATATTGGGGATACCAACACAAAATAAAGCTGATAAAATAGGTCCTGATTGGTAAATGAGGGGAGTATAGACGCAGCAAGCTGTGCACAGTTGGAAAATTCAGTGAGTTCTCATTTCAGTGGCCAGTTTTTGAACATGTCAGCTTAATTATGATGCATCACAGTTGACAGCAGTGCATATGGAACCAATTACTGCGCATGTTAAAATCAATTATTGCATATTTCAGCTATCCTGAGCACTGTACCAAGTTTTCTATGCATTTCTACAGATTTCATCTCCACTAATCATTTTTATCCTCATAGTTCAAAATGCATATGTGTACATGTCCCATAGATATTTGCCTGCACATATACATAAACATACATAAATATACAAGCATATACAGATTTTAAAGTATTCATGTAATATATGTCTAGATGTTAAACATATACTAAGTCTATTGTTAGAAAACTTATCTACAGATATAGATCTGATATGTGTAGGAAAGTTTTGTATCTCAAATCTGACACAAAGTTCAGAAGTCACTTCCCAGCATGTATGATTCAAATGAATGAGTAGATAAAAGGGCAACATTTCATAATTCTTGTCTGAAGATATGGCAAAGAGATAGAATCTTAACAATTTTTTCAACATTATGTTTGGTCAATTTGATCCACTTTCATCTGAATACTGGCAAAGGGGATCTAAACCCAGATGCAGTACTTCTGCAATTTGCCTTGTCCAAAATGTTTTCCTTAACTTTTTAAACCGTTTTGATGTTTTTTTTAACTTCATAACTTAAAAATTCCCTTCTCCAAAACCCATAGTTTATTTATTTTATGTTTACTTTTTCATGCACCAGCTAATAACTGGCTCACTTAAAAAAATAAGGGAACAAAATTGAATTTGGACAACTTTAACTCTCCCTAAAGATTTGTGCATTTGGTCATTTCATAGCAATAGTAAATAGTCAGTCTGTGAGCAGTGGTTAGCTCTAAAATGGGTTGACTATGCAAAGGAATTATAGTCTAAAAATTTGGATCACTACTTCCTGTCGTGTGTACACAGAATAAACTAATTTCTGCCCAGCTGAGAGGAGAAAAAAGCAAGGCTCCTGGGCTGACTTTAGCATCTGGAGATTTACGCTGGTAACTCATGGTGGGAATTGATGTACGTAAATCCTCATGCTTGTGGATGAGAGACCAGACCTCAGTGGTGAGATACCCTTCCAAAAAAAAGCCACACAGCTCAAAAAGCTTGGCACTGGTCAGAAGGTGGGTATGTATCCTGGGAAGGGGATCAATGGTGCTTGAATAAGGAAAACTATAGTGGTCCAAGTGAGGGCAAAGGAATACAGACCATGTGGTCTTGTTATGAGGACATTGGGATAGATGTCGGGAAACCTGAATTTTACTTTCAATTATAACCAAAGTTTGACCAGGTGATTCAATGTTTTATTTTCTCCTTCACTATAAAAGTCCAAGCTACAAAACATGCAAAGGAAAACAACACACTGAACTAGAAGGCCAATAAGGTTCCATATTCACTAAAATTCTATGATTCAAATGGTTTTGGAAAAGGAAAATGCAAGTTCAAACTAGAAGGAATTATCATGATAACTTCCCTTAAAAGGCATTATAAAGAGACATGGCATGAAGTGATTTGAGTTAAAAGAAATATGCTTTAATAAAAAATGCATATCACATATGATAATTTAACATTTTCTTATTTAATTCCTGAAGACAACAACCTCATGCAGCACAAGTACTATATGACTATTAAGTGACAAAGGAGGATCTTAAATCCACTCTTGTTAACTCCAAGTGCAATGTTTATTTCACCATACAATTCTGCTTCTCACATACCACATGCCCTCTTATGAAAATATAGGTCATTATTCCATCCTAAAAGAGGAAATACCACTAAGCAGCCAAGTTCCCTTGAACTCCTGCAGAGCCCAGATCTTAGGCTCAGAGAGCACTGCCAAGCCTGCCACAAATTCTTACAATATTACCATAATTGCCTTGTCCTGACAATATATCAATATGCGATATTAGAGGGTTTCTAAGAAACACACAATATTATATGTTAACACCACAATTGTATGAGTTATGTACTTTCTTAGATGAAAAAGCAAGAGGTACTTTTAAGATCATTTAGTCATAACCCTCATTGTATAGATGGGAAAACTGAGACCAAAGAGGTTAAGTGTTTCAAATTGAGGTTCTTGAATTCCAAACTTAGTGTTCTTTCCATTTCTTTCCACTGACTAACAAATTATTACTACAAGTATCCCTTCCACATTGCAGGGATTAGGGGCATGGTGCTCCTACAATCTGGAAAATCTGTGTAAAAATTTTTCAGACCAGAGAGGAAATTTGAATTTTTTTCTTTTCCTTTTATGTTCTGTTTACAGTATTGTATTGTAAAATTATATACATACATATATATATAAAACAGTGCATACATTTTATGTATTTATATATTAAACTTTTCAAGATTTCTATTTCTAGCCTTTATGTGTCATCTGCTGGCTTTTGTGTTCTTTTTACAAACTTTAACTTTTACTTATTTTAAATTTTAAAAAGAATTTGTGCATATTTATGGCATTAAAAGATAAAACATGTTGATATAATACTATACATATATTTTATGCATTTCTGAGTTTCTAAACTGATTCTGTGTCATCTGATGACATTTGCTTGTCATCTAAGACTCCTACAAAAATTTTCCAAAATTCCTGTTTAATTTTTTATGCTAACTGGAAATATATTGAAACTATGTTAATATTTTGAAATACTTTCATACCTAATTAGTAGATATTTTTATTAGTTATACAGCATAATTTTCCTTTTGTACAGTCCTTAATGATTACTTTTTAAATGATATTTTCCTGCCGTATGCACACATGCACACACGCATCCAAAAGACAGGCTCCTTCTTTCATTATATTACTCTTCATGAAAGGAAAATATACACAAGCCTACCTTGGCCAAGACCAGAATCAAGATTAGATTCCAATTTCTTTGTAACCTAAATCTTATAGAGGATCAGCAATAAGATCTTATGAACCTATGCAAATAATAGCTTCTGTGATTATGGACATATGTGGGAATGCTGATAAACACTGATGCTCACAAAGTTATGATTACATTTATTGGAAACAAATCTATGGCTATCTAGCCATAGAACTTCCAAGTACATTATATAAGATATTCTTCCTGCTTTCTCTTTTGTACAAAATGCCTTAATCCTTCCATTCTGGTCCAAAAACTGGACAAAAAATTGAGGAGTCTCAGGAAAGCTTGACTCATGTTGGATGTCTCTGCAGCAAAACAGTACCCTGATCTATCAGGTAGGAGAGAGTATCGGAACTATGTCCATTTGACATTATAAATCACTATTTTAATAACAAATTTTTCACTCAAGTAAAGAATAATTTTGCTTACAAAAATGGTTTGAGCTGATTTTTTTATTCACTGACAGCTCAAGTCACTAGTAATTCTGACAAAATGAAACACAGGCATGATCTATAATAAGGGTACAGAGAATACTGATTCAACATATTTCAGTACTTTTCTTGAAATGGAGGTAGACCCCATAGAAAAGGAACTTAAAAGGTCTAACTTCCCCCCATCACACATGAAAGGAACAAACACATTCATATTAAGCAGCTGAAAAGGCACCTGAACACCTGGGCAGTAAATTTTAGTTTACTGTTTCTGAGAATTACAGATGCAAGTTATAATGGCTCCTCCCAAATCTAAGTTCCTTCCTTCCTTCCTTTCCCTATGGCTCTATTGCATTCTTTCTTGCACCTTCTCCCCTCCCCTTTCCACACATAATTACTTATGAACTGTTTTCTACCTACAGAGCATGGTTAATATTTACAGGAGAAAGTACTACACAAAAATAAATACCTAGTCTCTGTCCTCAAGAAGTTTTAATCTAGCAAGAGATGTTAAACATGCAGAGATGAATATCATTCTATATTTCTCTTTTTCTTTCAGGGCTTTCTCATAAAAGATTAAAATTATCTATTGTGTTGTATTGTTGTTATTCAAAATAGATATCAGGTATTTCAGAAAGTTGACCAAAATCAGTTTATACACAAGGTTTTGATGAATTAGTGAAAAAGGCCCTTATTAACATATTTCATGTACTGTGGTAATCTCTGGGGATATAGTGACAAATAAGAAGGCAATCTCTGCCCTCAAGGAATATACATTCTAATAGGAGAATATAACCAATAAAGGGATGTGGTGTCCAGTGAGGAGTACTACATCCAGAAAAGTCAGCTTAAATAGTAGTTAGAATCACAGGACAATTAATAGACATGTCCTTCCTTACTTGGAATGGTAGTTTTGATTTGATGACTATTTTTAGTTAGAATTGGATTAGAATTTAGTTAGAATTTAGTTAGAAAGGTCAAATTGGAGGCTTGGAAGCGTACTATGCAGATAGCTAAGAAGTGTTATGGTGAGTTTGATACTGGGCAACATAAGGTGAAACTAGGATCAGAGATATGAAGCTTTCAATTCCAGACTACTCTTATTTGTTCTTGCACCCTCCAATAAATCATGAAAATGCTTTTTAAAAATTTTTAACCCTAACCTTTTGTAATAGAAATGATGCTAAGTATTGAGTTCCAAGGCAGAAGTGCAATAATAAATATGCAATTGAGATTAAGTGGCTTACCCAGGATCACACAACTAGGAAGCAGCTAAGGCCAGATTTCAGCCAAAGACCTCCCATCTCCAGAACTAAATCATTATCCCCTTAGCCAACTACCTATCCCAACAATGCTTTGTTACTACAATCTTGTAAATATTTCATATGTGATAAAGACACATCCAGTTTAATGTCTTTGCTTTTGATTGAAACATAAGGTTAGGTAAAAAAAGGACAAAATTCTTTAGGAATAATATTTGTTTTTATTATCTTTTTTGCCCCTAACCCTACAGAGAATTGTTCTGTACCTCCTTAATATAATTATCATATATAGTGCATATTATAGTTACCTGTTTACTTTCTTATTTGATATTGCTCATAGGGTCCTCCACACTCCTTTAATTAGAAAAGAGTTCAAATGTTTGCTTGCTGAGATAGTTTCTAGAATTCTTTCATATTCTCATTATAGTAACTGACTTACATTGATTTCAACTTTATATAAAATTGTGGCTTTGGAGTTAATGTAATGGGAAAAATAAAATACTTTAGTTTCAAAAGAACCAAAGTTGGAATCCACACAAAGATGCCAGAGATGGACACAGATGCAAACTGATTACAACACATCACAAATGAAGAAGTTGATGGAAATAAAGAACATAAAAGACATTATCAGAGGAAGATGGTGAAAGTATAAGAAAACCAATGGAAAGCTCACATGCTTCATTGAAATCCACTCAAGAGAGGCTGGCTGATCAAGATTATTGAAAACGACTCTTTATGGCTAATGTATGGACATGGACAAGAATTATACAAAATACACAGACTTGGATGAGTCCTAACATGGATCAGTGAAACTATCCATGTCAGCAACATCAAAAATCAACTGAATTATTAGAATACAATTAGGCGTATATCTTATCTAACCACCAAACTGTAAGTTTATGACCACAGGGACTTATCTAAACTCTGTATCCCCAAAGGCATGGCACCACTCTCTCTATATATATATATATATCAAGGGCCTTCAAAAATTTTGTCTAAATGAGTTGCTAAATAAATGTTAGCAAGCATTTATTAAACATCCATTATGTGTCAGGCCACTGTGCTATGTAAGTGTAGGGCAAACAAAAAAATGGGAGAGGAAGATACCCAGTTCTCTCAATGAGCTCAGAATCCATGTAGGTGATGACATGCAAATAATTATGTATAAAAAGTTTATACACAGGATAAATTGGAGATATTCAATAGATGAATAGAATTAGAATTAAAGATGATCAGAACAGGATGCTTAATAAAGTTGGAAATTTAACTGATACTTGAAGGAAGCCAAAAAGGTGGAATGAGAAGAGGGAGAGGCAAGTGAACTGATGCACAGGGGAATGAAATAAGTTTGTAATTAAATTGCCAGATAAGCTTATCAAACACTTTCTCTCTGCATATTAAGCTCTTGGCCAAATGACATCAAAGTGGGATTTGGTTAAAGTGTTAGTGGAATTATTACAAAATGATGTTTATTGTGATGAGATTTGGAGAAGAGAACAATATTACCATTTTTTAAAGTAGTAATATCCTGTTGAAAAAGTAATAGGCTCATTCTATTTTACCCTGGGGCAGCTAGTTGGTATAGTTAAAGGCCTGATGTCAGGAAGACTATTCTTCATGAGTTCAAATCTGACCTCAAACACTTACTAGCTGTGGGATCTTGGGCAAGTCACTTACCCCTCTTCACCTCAATTTCCTCATCTGGAAAAAATGAGCTGGAGAAAGAAATGGAAGACCACTGTAGTATTATTTTTTTGCTATGAAAACCCCAAATGTCATCACAAAGAGACATATATGACTGAAAAATGAACAAAAACACTTGACCTAAGAGAGCATTAGTAGGAACAATAGTTAGAAGTCATGGAATGGCTGATTTAGACCAGACATATAGAAAAACCTCCTCCTAACAAGTATAGCTATACAAAAGTGGGGAAAGATTGCCTCAGAAAGTAGTAGAATCCATCCAATTCTTCCAATCTAAGCCTATACTGAAGTCTCCTTGCCATGGATGTTTTCCCCTCTCTATTCCTCTTCCCTTTGCACATAGTTGGTACTTAATATTTCTAGGTGACTGAAAAATGCAACATTATTGCTTTTCTTAGTGTTTTATTGCATAAATGTCTTCATTGTACTCTAATTGTTTTATATATAAATCTTGTCCCATCTGGATTATAAGGAATTTGAGATAACAGATCTCAATATATACATATTTATAATCTGACAAATAGCATCTCTTCTAGAGCTGAGCACTCAGTAGGCATTAAAAAAAAAACTCAGATAGATTGATGCTAAGAAAGTGAACAATATATCTATTTATCATTTGTTTAATCATAAATAGTAAGTCTTATCTAGTAAAACTTATCTCCAGAGTGTCTCCTTCATCATGCATGGAGATGATCCAGGGCTCTTAAAGGTTAGGTCATTGGAGCAAAAACTCTAGGAAGTTCTGCCATCCTGGAATAGTTTTCAGTAGGGTGTCTGTAACAAACTCTACTTTGCAAGAGTCATTGTATGTGAATTTGGAAAGTTAATTACTAGTAAACTGCCCATACATAGTAATTCAAAATACCCTTTAGTCCTGTGAAGCCATCTTCTGCAGAAGCAGTTAAAGAATAGAAAGAAAAGGAATTAAAGTGTGTTAAGAATCACAAAGAATATTAATTTTTGTCATAAATTAAAAACCAACAAAGAGTATTTTCATATACATAGTAAACACAAAAAGAGGAATATGTAAACTATGGATCTTCATTTCACAACAATTGTTTTAAAATGAATACAATAAATTCTCTATTTTCAAAATTATTCTCCCTGTCCATAATTTCTTTAGAACTTTCTTCTATTCAGCTCTCTTAAATTTTCAAAATGTTAAAATGACCCTCTTTTTTTCTAGCATCATCAGTACTAATTCCTCTGCCTACAACTCTCCCTCCCCCATTAAAAACTAAGATGGATGAATAGTTAGTATTTAAGTGCTTTAAGGTTTGCAAAGAGATTTACGTATGTAACTGCATTTTATCCTTTCGATCCCTTGAGGTAAATATAATTATTATCCATATCTAAGAAACCTATTCAGGATAATAACAAATATGAAATTCATATGAGATTGCATAATGGTAGATATAGCTAATTTATAACCTACACAATATGACTTCTTCCATCCCAGAACAATGTAAAAAGTCAGAAACCACAGGAATTAGGAAAAGAGGCTACCTATAAAACCATCAGAAAACAAATCAAAAGGCTCCCAAAATAACCAGAAATAAGCCAGAGTTATGTAAAACCCAAGTAAGCACTAGCAGGGACAAAATTCCAGAGAAAGTTCATTGAATGCAGTAGGAGTTGCTGTGTCCAGTTCATTATGGCTGCATTCTTTCATCCAAATTCAAAAAGAAGCATCATTTCAATGATACTTCTTTTGTAAAAATAATTGAAACTTACATACATTCCAACATTTCTTCTAGAGTATGAAAAGATAAAACATTAATGAAAAGATCCAAATTAAATCTGCATATATTTCATATTTAATATAAAAATATGTGAATTGAGGAAGACAAGAACTATATCATAAAAAAATCTGAGAAGTCTTGTTCCCATATATTTTGCATACATATCTTGATGAAGAAAAGAATCTGAATAACTAATAAAATGACCTAGATGAGCCTGATAAAGATAGGCCAGCAATTCAATCATTGAAGGAAATACCCACATTGATGTGATCAATGACTTAATAGAGCAGAGATATCAAAAACACAGCTCAGAGTTGTACTTCTCTGAGTGAACCGAAACAGATTAGAATGTAATTGAGAATATTTCACAAAATAAATAAAACATGATGAAATAGATAATGCTACTATATACTTTTCTAATTCTACATGTAGTTTGCAAGGATTCTTATGTATGGTTTAGTAGCCTTATTTCTATTTGAATTTGACATTACATAGAATACTATGTAAAATATTTTACATAGTTTCAGTTTGCAACCTTTATAGGAAGTGTAACATAGTGGGTATTTACCTTTGGGGAGAAGATTTTTATTATTTAATATGATATTCTAAACCCTACCTTCACCCTTAAAATGTGTTAATAAATGCCTAAAGATGGGCAATTTCAATAAAACTAGCTATTCACCTCTGACATTGCTCATGTATATTTTGCCTTCAAACTCTTATTGACCATGGCACATACTCTCCTTAATAAAGTTATTGGTATAAATGGCATCTGGGTTTGTGTTAGTCCAGTAGGAGCTCTAAGAAAAGACCTTTTAAGGCAGAAAGAACACCAACTGTTTTGCTCAAGGAATGTTGTAAAACAGAAAATATGCAAAATCCCCTGCTGTACTATAGACTTATGTAGAGAAGTAAATTATAGAGGATTTAAGCCTGAAACAGGTACTGGGGTCATTTGATCTCCTTCATTGGGAGGTCATTGATTCTCCATTAATTCATGTGATTTACCATAGACCACAATGGCTAGGATTCCAACCCAGGATCTCTCATCCTTTCCACTCTACTAAAATTATGGTACATTCCTTTTCTGGAATACATGAGGGGCAAGGTAAGAATTTATAACCTATACAATATGACTCCTAAAGAAAGGAGTCATATAGTATAATGGTCATAGTCAAACTACTTTTGTTTAATGAGATTAAAGCCTCGAGAATTATCTAAACACCAGAGATGTGTTTATATTCATAATAAAAATATTAAGGGTTGGCATTTATATACATAGCAGTGTTATCTAAGGTTACCTATGTGAATCTCAGTTGATTTTCATTGTTATCTCCATTTATAGATAAGAAAGTAGAAAAATTAGTAATTTGTCCAGTCACAATGATAGGAAGTATTTCAGGCAGGAATTTGTTGCCTGGGTAGACAAAATGGCACCTAGGTGACACAATGGATAGAGTACCGGACCAGACAACATGAAGTTTCATCTTCCTGTGTGACCTTGAGCAAGTCACTTACCCAGTTTGCCTCAGTTTCCTCAAGTATAAAAGGATCTGGAGAAGGAAGTAGTAAACCACTCCAGTGTCTTTTGCAAAAGAACTCCAAATAGGATCATGAAGAATTGGACATGTTGAAAATGAATACACAACAACAAAAGTGAGCAAAGCAGGCTGATCATTGTTTTTATTTTTTATAGAGAAGTGTAGCATGTTGGATATTTACCTTTTATTATTTAATTATTAATTTTTGCTTAATTATTATTTAATGCTATTCTAATCCTTACCTTCTCCCCCAAGAAAGTGTTATTATATGCCCAAATATGGGAAATTTCAAATATCCAAGGATACTCTAACTCCCCATAGGAAGTACTAAGTACCATCTTATTATAAGACCATAGATTTTAAACTGGAAGAGACTTTAGAAGTTAATCAAATTACCCCCATCCCAACATTTTACATTCAACTACGTATCACATCTATAATTCAAATCCAGATCCTCTGACTCCAAATCTACTCCCCCAAAGTCTGACAACCTCTCCTATCATTGTCATGGTTTTCCAACAGCTTATTCCAGGGAGTTCTGAGCAGGTCTCATTTGCATGACTGTCATTTGAGTTGAGAATGAAATTGAGTTTGCCTTCTTTCCAGAGAAAAAGTTTCTAGAGAACATTAAATTTCCAAAATTTGATTCTATATGAGGATGATCAAAAATGCATAGGGTTAAAAAAAAGATCAAATTGGTATTCCAGACAAGACAGAACAACTCTATTGTAGCTGACTTTTTTTTCCTTTTTCCCTATAATCAAGCTTCAAAGGACTTTAAAGACAATGGGGTAATTTATAACAGATGGCTGAAGATACATAACTGGGACAACAAGCATATGATTGTGCTAATGTGAATATGATGCATTTCATAAATGTTCAATCATGATGAATGACAAGGGAGCATTTACCTGGCCATATCAGCTTGCTGTTGCTTATAAGGGTTTAGAGACTGCAAAAGGAATTGACTAAATAGGTTTAGGAATATAATCATGGCTTATGGATCTCAGCAAAATCAGTATCTAGTTTTAAAATAGTTACTGCTCTATGTTATCATAGTAGAACATAATATGAAAGAAATTAATGACTGACAAAGACATTTGCAATCTTTCTATAGCTACTATGACCATGCAGAAGATTCATAATGAATATAATGAGAACATATATTGATATATATATATATTTAACCATTCAACTTTCTTTACATGACTTAGAATCTTATTAGTACTATTTTATTGAAGATCATCTGTTTATAAATAACTTCACATTGCTCATTGTCGCTGAGTGATGACATTTTGTTGCAGATGACTTTGATGCTTATATCATTTGAGATAAGCTATATGAAGTGTTTTTCAAAACCTTATACTTTCAAAAATCAGTATAACACTTTCTTTCAGTATAACACTTTGTAACCTGGGTTACAGAGAAAAGCTAAAAAAGTCCTTGTCTTCAAGAAAGAAATGAATTATGAGAGGCAAATATAATAAGACATCAAAGATTTTTGAAAAGGGCGTGATGAAAATCATACCCATTCCTTAAAATATTATTGTAGAAATTTTGTTGTAGTCCATAATCAAAACTATTTTTTCATAATGTATAGTTCTTTTCTTGGTCTTTGTCAAACACTCTACACAACTGAGGTCTAAATTCAGTTATTTACATAACCCATGGATCTCAAAAGTAATAGTAATAGTAACCTATAATGACCTCAGCTAAACTCAGAAAACTGTAATGTATTTTGCATTTGATGTATTTATATAGCCCATACATTCCATAGGAGAGGCAAATAACAGAGGGGGAAATTCAATGGAACTCAGAAGTAATGGTGTCTTGTCTAGGCTATGTTGTTGTTGAGTTGATGGGTTGTATTCTACTCTTTGTGATATCATTGAAGTTTTTCTTAGTGCTGAAGTGCTTTGATATTTCCTTCTCCTACTCATTTTATAGATGAGGAAACTGAGGCAAATGGTTGAGTGACTATCCTAGAGTCTCACAGCTAATAAGTATCTGAGATAGGATTTAAACTTAGATCCTTCTGGCTCCAAGGTCCACTGCATGACCTAGATACCCTTAATCTAGGCTCTGCTCCTGACTAATTGCATGATCATGAGCAAGTGGCTTTCCCCTCTCTAAGCTTCATATTTCTCTTCTGTTCTACAATGAATTACTCTGGATAATACTACCTCTTATATTTCCAAAATTCCATGAAATATCTACCAAACAAAGGCAGACTTCCTATTGTAGCAACTTATTCTTCCAAGTGAATATGCCCTAAACAGAAGTTGACATTTGCAAAAGACAATGTCTCTGTATAAGCCATGAAAGACTACAGTTTGGATCATTGGCATGTTTTTTGTAAAAATAATCCCAACTAAGAACTGCAACTCAGTGCTATGAAGGAGGGAAAAAACCTTCTGAAATTATCTTATTAATAATTCTGAATGTTTAATTCAAGAGAGAAGATTTAGAAACCCTGTGATATACTCTATGTTGCTTCTACCTAGTTTGAGTTTCTGAAATTTCCATCTTTCACCAGCATGTGAAAAGCAAAGGAGAAAAGGAACAGTGACTCCATGTCAGTAGTTTTTTACCCCCATTTAATTACATGTCAATTTAATGTAAAGCTAAACTATGTAAAACCAAAACTAAGCTCCAATAAAATTTCATTTTCTATTTAAATAAATTCATGGAATTTAATTCTAGAATATAAAGCTAGAAAAATAATAGCAACAATGTTGCCCATATTTAGTTCACTTGTTATTTGTTTCAGTCATGTCTTACTCTTCATGACCCAATTTGGTATTTTCTTGGTAAAGATACTGGAATAGTTTGCATTTCCTTTACCAGTTCATTTTGTAGATGAAGAACTAAGACAGTTAATAAGTGCCTGAGGTTATATTTGAATTCAGAATGAGTAGTCTTCCTCACATTGGGCTTAGCACTAAATCCCTTGAGCCATAGAGATACCTTAATTTGTTTAGGAAGGCAGTAAATCTAGATATTCTCTGTTTCTGTAAGCTCTTCATTACCTCTCCCTCACCCATCATGTAGAATCATTTTTGAAGTTATTTAATCAATCAAAGTAGTTATTAAGTGCCTACTAGGTACTAGGAACTTTGCTAGACCCTAAAGTCATTGATAAAATATAGAAAGCAATCATCTCTATGCCCTAGGTGCTTATAGTTTGTACTATTCCAATACCTCTAAAATCTTAGAGACATGAGGAAATGAAGTATGCTAAACATATACATACACACACATAATAATTAGACTCATTGACACGTTCTAGCCCTGTTATCCATATATATGTGTATATATATAAATATATATATATTTATATATATATATACACACACACATATATGTTTGTTTACTGTGTAGTTATATTTATACCATTCACTGAGGGAAGGAAATATTTGAGTTTTTCATTTTTCTTTTGCTTCATTAAAACACAAATAACCCTGCAATCCAGAAATGTCACCTGGTTTTTAAGTATTAGAGGCTTAAACCTATATTGTGATGATGAGGGAAAAGTATGGAAAAAACAAAGATGAGAGGGAATTTTAACAGCCACCCACCTAAAAGAAGTGGGGTCCAATTAGAGCCACCAAAAGAATTAGGACATGGTTTTTCTTCCTTCCCTGCCACTTATCTAAGGTTCAGCAATGACTCTACACAGTAAGCAATTCAATAGAATTAATGGAGAGGTCCTAAGCAGAATAGGGCTCCCAGTCCAGACACCAGGATGAGTGTCTCATCTTTCCTATTAGAGTTAGTTAGTTATACACAGCATTCTCACTAATTTCATTAGGTATTGTATGCTTGCAAGAGAAACATTGGCAAGAAATTATTTCTCTGAGTCAGATAATTTTTCTCTTTTCTTTTACTTTCTTTTCTTTAAAGCATAGCTGAACTATGAAACAATTGACTTTACATTCCACATTTTAACAGTGTAATCAAATATTAATAAATACAAAATACATACAAGGGCATTTTATTAGGTCTAATCATTTCTTTAGAAGCAGATGTACAAAAATAGCATGGTTTTTCTGATTGCAATGGCCAACAGAGAATATTCCAAAATATCAAGTGATGATTATAAACTCATTTCTTTAAAATGTTAAACATGGAGAAGACCATATGTTTAAGATTAAATTTGAATTTAGAATGAAGGGTATTCAGGAGATTGCTTTGAGTAGCAATCATTAACACAAAAGTTCCACCTATAACCTATGTCAGTAGAAGGTTAAATATGGTTATAGAAGGTTAAAGATGAGCAATAGAGGAGATGGGGCAGAATATAGTTGAAGAGCTGGAAGAAGAAAAATGGGAGAAGGGTTTGGGAAAGTGTTGGTGCTGAATGAAGAGAAGAAAATTGTGAAAGTGATTTGGACAGTTATGAACTTGTGAAAAAAGTTTGAATTTGAATTTGGGGAGGATGAATTTAAATAAATTAGGGGAAATGGAAAGAAACTAAGAAATTGAGAGATATTGAGAGAACAAATGCCTGTTGAAGATTCTTCTTTCAGATTCTGAGAGAGAAGTTTGCAGGAAAAGGATCTGGAGAGGAGAAAAGATCTTAAGCTGAAAAGGAGAAAGAAACTGCAAAAATGATTTTGAGAAGTTTGCAATTGTAAAAAAAAAGATTAGAATATAAAAGTGGGAAAAGAAAATGTTTCAATAATTTAATAAAATAAAGGAAATGGACTCAACTCAAAAAAATCAGTACCTCAAGAAAAGGAGTCAAGGAGAAGGCAAGAAATAGAGCAAGAAAAATGTAAGTGAAACAAAATGAGCCAAGTTGGATATATATATATATATATATATATATATATATATATGTAATTATTGAAATAAAGTAAAATAAATTAGTTGTGGCTATCAGGTCAAGAGGATAAAATGTTAGGTGGTTCTAATGAAATACTTGGGAAATAATGTATATGTGCCTAAAAGCATTTTTTTTTAAAAATTGAGAATATCATTTAATAAGGAAAGCTGGTATAATTAATTCTTCAATTTACTTCAATTATGTGATATTTCTATTTCTGACACAGTAAATTACCTATTGTGTTGCAACTTTGTAAGCTGATCTGCCTATGAAAAGTCAGGGTTAAGTGACTCCAGGAATTCTTCTCCATATTCTAGGCAATCAGAGACCATGAAATACTTCCCCCCACAACAAATGAAATAAAATGGTAATAGTGCTTTAATTTTTTTAAAAAGGAAAATTAATTTTTTAAAGAAAAAGTTGACATTTCAAAAAGAGAAAAATATCAGAGAAGGAATGAGAAATAAAAAGAAAATATATACCTATATTTTAAAAATAAATGTTATGTTCTTCCTAAAGGGAAATAAAGTGAATAAATGATCTTAGAAGGTATCATCAAATATTACAAAGTCTTGGGCAAGAAACTGATGACAACCAAGAACTAAGTGATGTTTTGCTTAATCATGGCCACCAGAGGCAAGAAATAGAAAATTTGTGGAAAAATTGATTTATGAAAGGAACAACTAAGATAATGGTGTCAAAGAATGGAATTTGAATTTTTGGCCATAGCTGAAAATGTAAGAGCAGCATCTATCTGCTCTTTGGAAGTGCAACTAACAACAGCTAGTGAGACAATATTTGCCCAATGTGTTATGAACCTAATGCAAAAGTCTTCATGAGGGAGGTAGAAGATAAAGTACCTAGCTGTCTATCATATGAATTTCTATCATATAAGTTCAAATGAATTGTATCCTTGAAAGAACTGGCAAATGTGATTCCTAAGTCATTGTTTGTGGTAACTGAAAAATTATATAGGGTAGGAGAAGCATTATGAGACTTAGGGTGAACACATTTCTGATTTTCCAAAAAGTTAAAGAAATGAAGAGAATAAAGTCTATAAACTATAGACCAGTGAATGTGACTTCAGTTTGTGGAGGTGAAAACCCCCAACAACTATAAACTATAATGGGTCAGTAAACAGATGACTCATAGATTTATAGAAAAGGAAAGAAGACTTTAAGAATCAATATAACTTCTTCAATAACAAGTCGTGCCCAAAGAAGTTTATTTTCATTTTTGTTATTAAAATGTCAAATCATGGAAATGCTGTAGTCATATTTTCCCTCCCTCTTAGCAAAGCATTTGATAAATTATCTAATATTTTTCTTACAGAAAAGTTGTAGATATTTGGACCAGATATTTTTTTAATATGAAGTAAGGAAACAGGCATTTATTAAGCATTTACCTAATAGTGCCTTGAACTGTTCTAATCAATTTACAAATACAATCCAATTTGGTCCTCAAAACAGTTCTAAAAGGTAGATGATATTATTATGCTCATTTTATAGTTGAGGAAACAGAGATAGAAGTTAAGGCATTAGCCATTAAGTGTCTAAGTCTAGATCCTACTATCTATTCTATTCTATTATCCTTATGGTTAATGGCTAGACCCAAAAGGTAGACTATTTAATGGCTCCTTGTCAACTGCGTAGAGCCCCAGTGTAGTGCCTGAAAAATGTATATCTGGCTTTATGTTATTTAATATTTTTATTAGTGATTTGAATAATGACATAGAAGCTTACTTTTCCAATCTGTAAATGACACAAATTAAGGAGTGATAGCTAACATGTTGAATGACAGCAGTAGGATATAAAAGAGATCTTGACAGGCTAGAATATAGTACTAAACCTGTGTGATAGATATGAATATAAATTTTTGTACTTCATTTTTTAATGACTGATTAGGCCAGTTCTAGACACTACATTTCAGGAAGGGCATTGATAAGCAGAACCACTTGGATTTGACATGTGCTTATCATGTGACGTTGGGCAAATCTCTTAACATGTTAATGCTCTAGGTAACCTTTTAAGACTTTAAGTTACAGTATATATGCTGACTTCACTGATAGAGAAATTTCTTTATTGGATGCTCTTTCACCAAATAAATCAAAGGGCTAGTTCCTATCTATCTCTTATTGTACAAGAAGCAACATGGTATAGTGCTGTGATGATGAACCTGTGGCACACATGCCAAAAAGTGCATGCAGAGCCTTCTCTGTGGGCATGCCTGCAGTGAACCACCAGATTCCTTACTAAAAAGCCAGAAGAACTTGGGGAAGAGCTGCTCCCCTCCCCCCTCTCCATGAACCAGAGGTTATTCATCACTTCACCTGCCCCTCTGCCCAGCAGCCCAATGGGAGTGATTCCTCTCTTCCCTGTCTTAGGTAGGTAGATGGGGGGTAGGGGTGTTAAGGTGTGGGGAGGTGAGGGGATGTGAGGGGCAGGGACAGTGAGGCACTTGGTATCTGGGGGATGCAGCATGGTACTTGGTAGGGGAGGGGGAGAGCAAGGCCCAGTATCTCTAAAAGGTTCATCATTACTGATATAATAGATAGAGAGTGGATCTCATAGTCAATAAAAATCTGGCTTCAAAACCTGCCTCTGACCTGTACAGTCCATGTAATCCAATTACTTTTCTAAGACTTCTTCATTCCTCTTCAGGCTATACTCCTGTCTATCCTGGACCTTCTCTACAAAATCCCCAGAAACCTTTGCATGCTAAAACTTCACTCCATCCCTGGATGTACCACATTGGAACTTCCACACATATCTTTCTGTGGCTTATCCCCCTAGCTGATTTCTCCTGCATCATCCATTTTAAAGAGAAAGTCTAGGTCAATTATACTTTCTCTTCTCTCTAAGCTGCATTTCTGACTGTCCCACATTCTCCACAATGATCCTTCTACTTTTTCAACTATTTTTTTTAATGTACTGTCATCGTCAATTAAAATGTAAACTCCTTTTGCTAGGTCTGTCTTTGTGCTTACATTTGAGTTCCTCACACTTAGTTTATTGTGTTCCTGGAACACAATAAGACTTATAATACCTCTTGATTTGACAACTTAAGACCATAATTTGCAGGCCTGCATTAGTAGTGAGAGGACCCTGAATGGGAATCCATTACACAATAAGAACACAGGTAAAGATCCAAAACAAACAAAAGCCAGTGCAATAACCTTTTGCTTGGAATAACAAAGCCAATGTATTTATTTTGGAAGTATTGCTATTTTCATTACATTTCTTCAGTCTAATAAAAGCATATCTTCCTCTCCACTTTTTAATTATTCTTTGACTCCTTTTACAATCATTTTGAAGTTTCCTGCATTTCTCAACAAATTTATACAAAAATATTTCATATTTTTAATTATGGCAAAAATGTTCATTTTCTTGCTTCTGAGTAGTTGATAAAGGCAGAAGATGCTTATTATTTATTCTTTTACTTTATTAAGAACAATAATTACCTCCATTAGTATTTTTGTTTATTGCCGATTTTTCTAGTCTTTCAATCATAAAGCATACAAATAAATATATTTTCATTTATTTGTTGCCAATATTTATTCTTTTAATTTTCTAAGGTTTTTAAACATATTTTTGAAAATAATGAGAATGGGTATCCTTATTTAATACTGTTTTAATGCAAATAATTAAATTGTGTTTCATTATGAACAATATCAGCTTACTTTTTTGAAACATAATTTTAATCATATTATGGAAAATTCTAATTTATATATTTGATCAGAAGTGTTATTCATATATTTTATCAGAAGTTTTCATCAAAATCATAAATCATATTTACGTTATTTTTACTCTAGCTGATTCTTTGATGCTTCATTTGGATCTGTGATTTCAACTATTCATGTACCTCTTTCATACTGTATGATTGTTGTCCCTGTCTTCCTGCATGCTATCCATGCAGGGTCCTTACAGTATTCCAGGGCTTTCCTATGATTCTCTTGATTTTTCAAGGGTACCAATGAAATATATGAGCTGTGATTCAGTTAATTTTTCACTCCAACACATGAACAGCCCTTCCCTTTCTTTTGCTTTCCATTTCTCTAATATCCTTTATGATATTTATCTTGTGCAATCTTTTGTTAAATATATTATATTCATTATTTATCTGACATTAAAACAGCTTACATCCCATGTGTAATTCCTATCTAATCATTATGAATACTTTAAAATATATTATGATATTGTGTTTGCAAATATTATATATGGTATTTTTATATCAACATTCATAAATTATATTGGCCTCAAGTTTTCTGCTTTTGCTTTAGGGATTGATTCCATATTTGCCTCATGCATATGGAATAATATTGCCTGATAGTCACAGAAGAAATTCTAAATTTGACTAGTCATTTTTTCAATGGAGTAACTGGAAGTATCTATGTACTTAAAGGTTTATCTCTACAATTCATTGCCTATACTGGCAAAATAACCCTAGTAACAATAATGGCAACATGATAGCTTCTTTTATATTTCTCCTTTTTAATTGGATATCACTTTCAAGACCTAGATTTGAGACATGAATCCCATCCCTGAAGACTCATTTAAGATCAATTTGCCTACTTTTTTTGAACAGTTTATTATTCACTTATATTCTAAAACCAGTTGCTATTTTTTTCCTTTCATATACCAAATTCATATACCAAACAAAGCTCAGCCATCAAAATTTTGAACTTTAACTTAAAAGGAGAGGTATTAATAATAGAATTTCAGAACTTAATTTTAAAAAGAAAGATGAATATATGTATATATATATACCTATATATTTATATACTTACCATCATTAAGAAAAGGAAAGCTACTTTGCCTATGAATGATTAGTGCAAAAATTTTAATGGATTTCAAATGTTATCCTGTGGCACAAGTAAGGAGATTGTCTACATACTACATAACCACTTACTGCCTCTATATCATCACATATCCTTATAAAAGGACTGACACAAAAACCAGCAACATTTGTTTGGTCAAAAACAAAGTGCAAGCAAAACATTACTATGTTTTGACTGTGGCCTCTTTATGGTCAAACATATTAGTTGATTCTGCCCACAGAACCACCAGGGTATAGCTATTCAAATGGTTTTTATCCTAGTATGTGCTAATATTTCACATGTAGAAGTTGGCACATCCAATGGATCCCTTTGCAATGGGTAATTGCTTTTGATAATTAAGTCCACCAGAGTCTAGTTAGTCAATTAACACACTCCAATGGAAGACGCCAAAGGAAGAGCCTTTGCAAATTTGGTCCACTGTTCTGGTTGTAAATCAAACACCAAATAGGACAATTCTTTATTTTCTTGCTTTCAAAAACTGAAGAAATTCCTCTCAGCACACATTGATTCCATCAAGAGTTGCAAACACATTAGTCTTTGAGAATTAGAATTGTCATATTTTAAAAACTCAAACATAGAAGTTGATTCATTTTTCTTCCTTGTTTTAAACTAATATTTTATCTGCTGTATTTCCAGGCTTTGATCTAATAAAAGTTCTTTTGTTTTTATCCCAGAAACTGTATGTAAAATTATAACTAATACCATCCACTATGTTTCATTACAAATTAAATTAATTATATGAAATTGCCCATTTCCTCTTTTTCCTTCTTTCCCAGGGTTTCTCCTTCTAAAAAAGTTCAAGACATCTCACCATGCTTCCTATAGAAAAGACCCAATCACTTGGATATATCAGTAGTCACGTTAATGTTCACTTTTCATGCCTTCATTTATACAATGATAAAAATTTAAATATAAATTTAAATAAAACTCAGGCTAAGACTCAGCACACATAAAGTATCCACTGAGAAATCCATTATAAAAACTAGGAGAAAAAAGAGCAAATCACAAGACATAATTCTGTCTTCTTTAGTCAAATATGCTTACATGCTTAGATAAGTATAGAGCCCATTGAAGTTTGATGGGACTGGTTTCAGAATTTAATTCAACCATTTCTGAATAAGAGTTCTATCTAGTTCTGGCCAAATTCGACTTCCTGACTCAAAGGGGGGAGTGGGGGTGAGAGCTTTAAGAAACTTGTAAAAGGGGGCTCATAAGGTTTCCTGGACAAGAAATGAAATAACTATTACAAAACAACATTTTGATGAGTTAAGTGTAAATGAATTAGAAACACACGGATTAAATTTCCCTTAAAATGCACATGGGTTTCAAAATTAAGGGAAATGAACTTCACCAAATGTGTTTTCAATTTTGCCTAACCCAAATTGTTTGATGCATAGATTGAGACATTTGGCTTAATGCCAGTTTTGCCTATATTTACCATAGGCGTTACTTTAAAAAAAATCTATACTGTTTTTAAATGCCCACTATCATATCATAGTATGATATGAAATGAAGCATAACTAATGAGTTCACATGCAGGTCAAATCTTGTTACAAGGAACATTATAATGTAAAGTTTTGAATAACAAAAACTCTAAGCCCCACCCCCAATCAGTGAATTTTGTATGTAACAAAATTACAGCATAACAAAATGAATTAAAGAATTCCTTAGAATTCATTATGATTGAATTTGACCTATAGTGGATAAGGCATATTTTCCAAAAGAGTGAATGATAATAATACTGAAAATGTCCAACTATCTTATTATTATCCCATTAATTATCATATTTTTAATATGGTAAATTTCAACTACTTCAAAAATTTAATAGTTTGATAACTTTAGGCACAAAGACAATTCTCATAAAGCCATTGGAAAATCATGACTATTTTTTAAACAATTGTACAATTGTCTAGGAATGACATATCAGTTCATTAGGTCATGGTTCAAAACTGCACCAAATTTCTACCTTTTGTTTCATAGCTTTTCAGGCTTTGTCATCTCCGAACTCTTTCTTCCTTGCTAGAGTAGAAAATGACAGGAAGTTATCAAGCTCATGCATCTGTATCTATCTGTTTAAATTTGTGTCTGTAGATATATTTATATAGATATGTATTGATAGATACATAGAGATAAACACCTTAAGATAGATATCAATATATATTTAAATGTTGCTGTTTAGTCATTTTCCATTGCATCTGACTTTTTAAGACCTCATATGGGGTTTTTTTTGGCAAAGACACTGAAATTGTTTACCATTTCCTTATCCAGTTCATTTTACAGATGATAAACTGAGGCAAACAAGCTTAAATGACTTGTGCAGGGTAAAACAGTTAGTGTCTAAAGCCATATTTGAATCTAGAAGATAAATCTTCCTGACTTCAGGTCCAGGACTTTGTCTACTGCACCACATAGTTGCCTTCATATACTTATACACATACATTCATGTCAGAGGTTGATAACTCTGGGTCCATCTAAGATAAGGATCTGGGAGCCCTGGTCAGAGGTCAAGATCTTACAGTCTGTCTGAGAACAGGTCTGAGTACTCTCACCTCCACCTTCTTTTAGTTTCCCCATAACAAGATTGCTGACCATTCCATGAACCCCGGATGATTCCTGGTACCCTTATCTTACCCCAACCATTATCCTACCAGCTGCACTATCTCCATTCTTATTACACTTTCCCATGGACCATTCTCATGGGAAATTGTTTGTAATTCCTGTGGTTTTTACCCTTACAAGATCTACCAGTTTCCAATAAACTGGAACACATTGCCACCAGCATTGGGTCCCTTCTGATCCCACACTGTGATAGTGACTGTTATTCTTATCTTTTCCCTCACCCTTATCTTCAGGGAGGTGGTTCTTACTTCTACCTTTGCATTTCCTCTTACTATTTTCCCCATTCCTTACCTGCAGAACTCTGGTCCCAGTCCTGTCCCTCCTTTGGGGTCTTAACATATTCATATGTTTATGTCTATGCCTTTATTCATATACACATAACTACATGTACTCTATACTTACATTATATTTGGCTAATTTTTTACATTTAACTAAACATGTAAGAATGCTTGACTGAAAAGTAAACATTATGTCCAGGGGTTGTTCTTCTTTATTCTGATTTCTGCAATGGATTTTTCAGTGAATATTTGCCTTGTTTTGTTCTTATCTCAAGTTTAAAAGTTTTCTTTTGGGGGATCATTCTGTTATTATATAAACAAAGATTTATATGCTTGTGTATATGTATGTATTAAATACAAACTTTGTATGCAAAGCCACAGATTTCACTGTTGAATCTCTACCCCTAGTGTACATCATATGTAAGTGCTTATTAAATGAATACCAATTAGGGTAACTAGGTGGTTCAGTGGATAGAGAGCCAGGTTTAGAGTCAGGAGGTCCTGAGTTCAAATTTGAATGTAGACACTAACTAGCTGTGTGACTCTGGACAAGTCACTTAACTTCAATTGCCTAGCTCTCTCCACTCTTCTGCTTTGGAATATACTTAGTATAGATTCTAAAATAGAAAGTAAGGGCATAAATGAATTAATTAATTTATATTGAATAACTAATTTTAGCTCTGGTCATGACTAAGGTGAAGTCAGAGGTTAAATCAACTCTGTACTAAATATTGTCTATTTCCTGGGCTTGGTAGACACCACAAATCCTGATACTCCTTATTTCTCAAACATTTTCTCTACTCCCTCTCAATCTTCCCAAACAATTTATGTAGATATCTTGAAGGATTTTATCCTTCTACCTTTGGTCCTCTTCTATTCAAAAAGCACTTAATGGCTTCATATTACATGCAAGTACTGGGATAAATGATGGAAATACAAAGACAAAAATTAAACAGGCCCTTCTCTCAAAAAGCTTATATTTTACTGGTAGATAGAGGGAAGAAAGGGATACAAGATGTAAACAAATAAGGAATTATTGAGTATGCACAAAAATGCAAAAGGGATTTTCAGGGATAATACACCCCAAACTTGTAGGATCAAGAAAGTTCATAAGGAAGGCATAGCCTCTTTGCCATGCTTTGAGGAATACTAGGGATTCTAAGGGATGGAGTGGGAGTGTGTTTCCAGCATACAGAACCACCTGTACAGAAGTGAGAAATGTAATGTTGGTTAGAGGAAACATTTAGTGGACATTCTTAACTAGAAAAAAAAGGGTATGTGAAAGGGAGTAGAATGAAATAAGATTGGAAAAACTGATGGGATCCAATGTATGGCTTACTCTTTCCCACAGGAATCTCATTTGTTTACCTAGCATCAATTAATACCTATATGCAGATTATTATCAAATTTTAAGTTCTTGTTTTTAATCTCTCTCCGGAGAGTCAGATTGTCTTCTCCAACTTCCTAGAGGAGGTCACTTTATACCACCAGCATCTCAAATTCAATATGTTCAAGTTAATATTTTCCCTCCTAAACTGTTCTTCCTTAAAAATTCACTATTTATCTGATACTATTTTTTGTTTTTTCCACCTTTTTCCACCAAGTTCCAAACCTTAGTAGATTTTTATTCTTCTCATTCCTTTGCCTCTCATATCTAATTAGTTACCAAGTCCTGAAAACTCTCCTTTAAGATTTCACCCATGCATCCAACTACTCCTGTTTTCATTCCCTCATCAACACACACCTGAACTATTCAAAGATCTCCTATTTTCTAACAACCCTACTCTATACTCTACAATCTATCTCTTACTGCTACCAAAATAAATTTCCATAAGCATGGAGGTCATGTCACTCTGCTCAAAACACTAATTCTAACTTTAAGTGTAGGAAAGGAAAACCTTTATAATTTATAATCACCATATCTTTCCTTTATTTTATATTACTCTTTCAGATATTCAGCATTTTGTCAAACTTGGATACTTTTAGTTCCTGCAAACATAGCCTATATTCCCCACATCTGTGGCTTTGCTCATAATAATCTCTATGTCCTGAATGTTCTCTTCCCTCTCTACTCATTGAATTCTTACCAATCTTTGAAAGCTCATTTCAAAATTCATCTTATTCACAAAACCTTCCATTATTTCCTGGTTTGGTTACTGACCTCCTCTTGACCTGACCCATCTCCCAAAGTCACATAATTATAATAGCCATTGGTCCTGCTCCTAAGACTGTAAACTTTGTGAGGACAGAGGTTGGGTTTTATCTAATGACTGCCTTTCCTCTTCTGCTTAGCAGAACACTCATAATAGATGCTTACTAAATATTATTTGTTATTGTTGCATCATATGAATAAATGAATATTTTACTTGCCTCCCTTTAAGATTCAGCTCAATTCTCTCCTGAAGGAGACCCCTTCCCAGTGCCCCCAGATGCTCATGCCTTGTCTTCCCTACTGAGATCATCTTCCATCTTTTCTGTAATAGCCAAAGATCAACATGTTTATTTTTCAGGTATTTGCTTTGTGCCACAAAATATAAAGAAAAACAGTTGCTGGCCTCAAAGAGCATAGATTATTAATGGGGAAAGGCAATATATTAAAAAAAAACTGAAAAGATGGGAAAGGAGAAGAGGCAAAGCAGATCTAAGTATACAGCAAGGGGGCATGGGAGAGGAAGTCCAAAGTGCAGTCTGGGAAAAATGAAATCTGACTGGGAATCCCCTGTGATGTAGATTCTGACAGGAACTATTCATTGCAACAGAGGTAGAGAATACTTCTGATGCAGACTTTACATTCATATAATATGTATCTATTTCTTTATATGTTTATATTTATATAAGAGAATAAGTTCCTTGAGGGAGCCTTACTTTGTAATCCTAAAGCTGAATCAAAGCATTGATTGAATAACTGCCCTCACCAGCAGTGTAGAGAGAAAAAGGTTAAGGATAATATATAGGAAAATGCCTTTGATGGAAAATGACTGGGAAGAATTTTTTTTAATATGCAGACACCTAAAATGAGGCAATAAAGGGAGAAACAATAGGCATAATTCCTCCAAATGTTGAATTGTACAGAACTGGACATGCTAGTGTTCTAAAGTTGGTCCTAATACAAGAGACCACTAGTTCCCGCTCATGTGCTTCATATGTGCACATCATAGGTGCCATTGGCTGTCTAATATCGGCCCAATTTACTCATTATTTATGACAAGACAATCCCAAGAAAATTTCTATGGATGTACTTTTCTCAAATTCTTGGCAAAAACAATTTACTTGTTAATGTGTTCCTTATGAAACCATACCATTCTTTTGGAATCACAAAAGCTTGTCAGAATTTTTTTTTACCTTTTATAGTTATAACCAAGTTTCTAATAAATGTCATCTTTCACCCACATTTTCTTTTCTAAAGCCTACACACTTCCATCTTCATTCCTTCATTTGTCTTTTCATCATAGAACCACTGAGTTTACCCTTTCCTTTCTCCCTTTCTTCCTTAATTAGAATACCCCCCCTTTCTCTTCAGACTTCAAGGGGAGGGACTTGGGTTCTATCTCTAGCCCAGAGAGGGGACAGCTGCTCTCTGACCTTGGTCAAAGCTATTTCCAACATTGCCTGGATAGTAGTCATCTGGAAGGAGAGCAAACTATTCCTCATTAGTGAATGTGATAATTGATGAAAAAGATGCCTACCACATGGATAATCCCTCTTTTGTCTGGATTGAGTATGTTCAATGCTGTAATCTGTTTATCATCATTTTCCCCCCTTTCTTCCTGCTAACAATGTTTTCCAGATCAGTGCAGGTAATGTGCAGTTACTGCCACATTTAACTGCTGAACTATTAACATTGCGATTTGGGAGGCTTGGAAAATTCTGGGAACACACGCACAAGGTATGGTTAAGTTTATAAAATGGGCCATATTGTAAATGTTAGCATTTGGAACCAGTTTTGATCAAGATTATGATTCCTTTCCCTTGTGCTTGATTACAAGAACAGTTAAAATATTTACTTCTCTTATCTGCAGCTATTCCTCATGGTCTTTTTTGTATTCAATTGAATAGAGACAAACTGGAAACAAGTAACTGCATGCACCCCTTTCTTTTTAGTGTCATGACTTGGTTACATTAAAAATGCTAATGGTCTTTGGTTCTTATCTTCCTTAGCACTTGATAGTTCTGCTGCAAAATAAACAGTCACCAAAATAACAAGGTCTAAACTCTATGGCTTAATTAAGTATAATGCATTACTAAACCACAATGTACAGAATACTGGTACTAGACCAAATTATGTAATTAAATGTGTGAATTAAATAAACATACTAAAACCAACCATACAGATTGGGGCTTTCTACAGTCTATACTTAGAAAAGGAGTTGATAACAGGGTTGCCACCTTTCCTTTTAAATTTGGAACCAAGCCCAAAGGATTTATTTTCATAACCAGGCAAGACTCTATTAGTTCAGACTCTGTTCATTCAGAATCATTGGTCATTTGACCTGAGTTGGGTTAGTTCCCACTCCTGGACAAATAATTCACTGCACTCTTTATGAAGAAAGAACTGACTTACTAAGTAAATTTACAATACACAAAAGATTTCTGAATGAGGGCATATTTAGAGGAAGTCAGTAATTATAAATGGGAAAAAGTCATAACATCAGAGTGCCTTTAAAATCAGGTCCTAATTCAGCCTAGTCTGAAGCACTCAAATGATACAAACTATTTAAGTTTTATTGTATTTAAGGTTTTATAAAATTCAATTATATCAGTTAGGAAATGATAACTATCATTGCTTCCATGCTTCAAATGAGAAAAAATTGATAAAAAACTCAAAATGAGTTTTGCATGGATTCAAGAACATGTAATATAAAATAAGTACATTAGAGGGTTGAAAGGCAAAGTGCTATTTGAGGTCTGTGGGAAAAAATCTATAAAGATGAATGCAAATCATGGAGAGCATCATAGAACTGGTAACATTTAATATCAGCTTAAGGTATAGATAAGAACTTAATGAATTAAGAGAGAAAAGAAGACATACAAGACATTGAGCGAACATCATCAACAATGACATGGAGTTGACAAAGTACAAGGCATATCTGTAGGTACTAAAGTAGACCAAGCTCATATTCAGACTTAATATGGGATGAGACTAGGGGGGAAATGGATGGTCCCAGATTGTGGAAGGCCTTTAATGTCAGGTTTCTTAGGTAGAAGAGAACTCTTGCAGATTTTTTAACAGAGAGACATCCCTGTGTATCTATATAAGAAGGCCTGAAGGATGGAAATACAGATCTTACCATCCTATTCTAAATCATATTTTTTTCTCCTAGTTCCTAAAGTTTGACAAATATTCATTGGAAACAGTAGTGTATCCTAAATTAGTCTCTTGTAATCCTAGAAGTCTGAAAGGCTCAGACTTCTGTCCTTGAAAATCACAGTAGGAGTTTTAGTCTCTAGTACCAAATTCACTGTTTTCTGTGTCTTGTAGCTCTTCTTCCCCCACAAATAGATCTACTTATGGAAATGATTACATTGTGGTAGTGGTGGCTAGGACTTGTGGCAAGTTGGGAGGAGTAAGAGAATGTAGTCTTTCTATATTAGAACTCTAGTTCTGATAATCACCCCATGTATTTGAATTTCACAACCTGAAGAAGCCTACCTTTGTTTTTAACAAGATTATAAGCTCCTTGAGTGTAGGAATTGTGTGCTTTTCAACTTCGTAACTTACATACACACACAGACTCTTGAAGTGTTGGTATTATCCAGAGTTAAAATTAATAGTTATCATTTTAAAAATCAAGTGCAAATTTAATAATTTTAAACTCATAATTAAATGGGGGGAAATATAGGAATTCTGTTTTTCAAAGTATCTTTAGTCAAAAGAGATTCAGTCAAGAGTGAACTGTGGATGATTGATGCATTCTGAATTGATCAATGATTTTGAAGCAAAGAAATGAAGGATTCCACTTAGGAAAAAAGGCTGATTCAATTCTCTCCAAATATTTTATTCTAATGGGAAAAAAGCCCTTGCCCATAATTAAATTAAAATAGCATGTGACCTTTGCAGATGATACAACCAAGGTCATTTCAAAAGTAAGGCATTAGAGGGTAGACAACTAGCTTTCACACCCTTTGAATGCTTGCATATAGATTACATCAACATGCCTAGTGACAGAGGATATAAGTATGCTTTAGTAATTGTAGACAGATTAACCGGGTGGACAGAGGCATATCCAGCTAAAAAGAATAACACAGCCTTTGTGGTTAAGACACCATTGAAAGAAATAATTCCCAGACATAAAATTCTTGCAAGAAATCCATCAAAATCTGGGTATAAAGGGTAATCTACATGCAATTTACCACCCAAAAAGTTCAGGACAGGTGGAGAGAATGAACAGAGAATTAAAAACTGCAGTGGGAAAATTATGTGCATAAACACACCTGAAGTGAATAGAAGCTCTCCCAGTTGCACTGTTCCACCTGAGAACAAAGCCCAGAGGAGATTTGAACATATCCCCATATGAAATACTTTTTAGATAGCCTCTCTGGCATGGCAGGACAGCAAAGTCATCTTACATTTCCATGTGATGAGAATGCCAATTACACACCTATCTAACAGAGATACAAGAAATGCTGAAAGAACTGAGAAGCCTAGTATTTATTAAAAAAAAAAAAAAAAACCTTAGCTACTGTCTTGGAATCAATACTGTATATTGGTTCCAAGGTAGAAGAGTGGTAAGGGCTAGGCAATGAGGGTTGAGTGACTTGCCCAGGGTCACACAACTGGGAATTGTCTGAGGCCAGATTTGAACCCAGGATATCCTGTCTCTAGGCCACTCAATCCACTGAGATACCCAGCTGCCCCCAAGAAGCCTAGTATTAATGGTGCAAAGAGTACCATTAGACTTCACACTGTATAACATCAACCCAGGAGATATGATGCATGTGAAAACTTCACCAGTAGCACACCAACAGAACCAAAGTGGAATAGACCATTCTGAGTCACAATCACAACTCCCACTTTGATCAAGGAATCATAAGGAAAGAACCATGGTTCCATATTTCTCATGTCAAACATCATTTTGTCCCATATAGCCCAGAAGAAACTGAAATAGAGATTGCCCCAGAACACACACAAGATGCTCAAACCCAAAGAGAAAGAGTCCAGAATTAGGACATACAAACATGCATTGTCTCATAGACAATAGACAGTGATGCTGAAATATGAATAGTGACTATAGAAAGATAGATCATAATTCGAGAAAAGGAAAATTCAGTAATCTAATTCCACATATATCTAGTTCTCCATCTCAAACCTCACTCAATCATGCTAAAGCACAGTACAAGAAGAATATGACATACATTCATACACATAGAGCAAACAAGATAAACTTCGTACAAAATCATACACTCACACGATCTAAATCATTCTTACACACCCTCACACAAGAGCAACTATTCTTATACACATGCATGCTCCTGTAAAAGAAAAACCTACAATCAAGGTGATGGGTTTAACTGTACAGAGGAAGACAACTGGACTTGAGAAATCCTTCCAGAACGTCAGAGACTGCAAATGGACAGAAAGAACACAGAAAAGAACTGTAATCCATCAACTGTAGAGGAAAAGAACTTCTAAAAAGCATGTTATGTAAGATAAATTGCCATACATATTAACTTCACACTAGGGAAATGCACACAACATGCACATACACCCTGCATAAGAAGAAAGAAAATAGAATCAACAGGCAACATGTGAAGAGGAGAAATTGGCAAAGAGTAAATATATGTATTCAACCATACATGTCTAGAACATGAACATGAAAACATACTGATTTAGGGACCTATTTCATAGATAAGCAAGGTCAATTATAATGAAATAATGTCTATATTTGTAAATTAAGTTCTTGCAGTACTCAAACAAGCAGAAAAGACAAAACCTCTTCTGTCTGGTTGACTCCAAAGCAGAACTGATGTGTATATATATATATATATATATATATATATATATATATATATAACATGTATGTATCGTATGTAATAATTGTACAGTAAACATACTTGTCTATAATATGAATTATAGAGCACTAACACTAACAGACTAACAGAGTAGGAACAAACTAAGAAATTTAACTCTTATTAAAGGAGGGACAGAGAGAGCTAGGGTGGAAAGGGGAAGTTTACATATCTTAGAGTTAAATACAGGGAAAGAATAATACTAACTTTAACATATACATGTAAAATCTCATAAAGTTATGGAATTGTAATAGTTAGAAACCTTAAGAAAGTATAAGATATGTAAGGAGTTTGAAAATTTATTAGTTAGAATTCTTTAAGATATTGTTACTATAGACTTAAACAACATTGTTGAATATTATTCAGAGATATTGTTAATCCTAGAACCAAAGTCATTTCATTGTATCAGCTTCTATAACCAACTCACTTAACCTGAGATCTTAGTTTAGGTTAATTTGCCAATAGAAATTAAGTTAATAATAAGAACATAGTTAAAGGGTTCAGAGAATTCTTATTTTGGGAGGGGAATACAGAGGATATCAAGTAAAAAGATAGAATATTAGTGATAATAAAAATAAGGTAAGTAATACATTCAAAGTTAACACAAATTGTCAAGGTGACAAATTTGCAAAAAGCAAAAAGGGGGAATTATAATAGAGGAAAAGCAGATTCAACATGCTGGAAGAGTAACTCAAGCGGGGGAAAGGCAAGGACAGAGAATTCCAGAGAAGGAACAAAAGAGCTAAGAAGATGCAAGCAGTTACTTCTCTTTGGGAACTCCTTCAGAGAGGTTGGTCTGAGAGGACCTCTGAGCTTCATTCTTCTGTGAATCTAGACCCCCTGAACCCAGTGGAAGATAAGAGTGGATAGGATTTTATCATAAAGTCATCCACTCAAAGAAGATTTCCTCTCTGTCTAAAGTGGTCCTTGTGGGTAGGTCCTAGGTTCAAATCTGGCCTCAGACCCTTCCCAGCTGTGTGACCCTGGACAAGTCACTTAATGTGCATTTTATAGCCCTTACTATTGTTCTGCCTTGGAACTAATACACAGTATTGATTCTAAGACAGATGATAAGGGTTTAAAAAAATAAAGTGGTCTTTATGGACTTCATATTATTAAAAAAATCCAGATAGAAGTCAGGACAACTGTCACAACTGATGGGAGTGGGGGGAAGGGGGGTCTGGCAGTCAGACTGACCCTTCAGTATTTGGGGAGGGGTCAGTAGTTAATCTCTTAGGGACTTCCTACATCTGACATTCCCATTGCCTAACCCAACAATCCTAATTATCCTATCTTATGTGTGTACCTTGAGAATAAATAGCTGTTTCTTTAGATCAAGTGCCCGCCTTGTAATATCTAGGGAGAAAGACCTGAAGCTTGGGGAAAAGAGCTACACTTTCTCCTCAAGGAGGGAGAATTAGTTCAGTCTTGAATCTTACATTCAACCCAGTCTCTAAAGAAAGTCTGTAACTCTGAAGACTAGTGTGGGTTTTACAAAGGAAAGAGAGGGGAGAAAGAATCTCTTCCCCCCTCCCCATCTTCTTACTCCATTCCATCTCTCTCACTCTCTAGCCTCAAATTAAATGTATTGGGTGGCTCCATCCCCCCCCCATTCATTACAACTTGAATTTCCAGTCTACATTTTATATTGATGAATTCTTCTAGCATGTTCTTCAACAAGCACACATTAAGCTCTAGCTATGTGCAAGAAACTGCACTAGGAATTAGAGACACAAAAAACAAAATTAAAAAAAAAACCATGAACAAAAACCTCTGCCCTCAAAGAGTATCACTCTTTCAGAGGGATACAGTTTTAAAGATAAAGGATAAGTTTTACAACTGGAGGGTCAAGGTATGGAGAAAATCAATAGATTTCTGTCTTATTGCTTGTTTTTGTTGCCCTGGAGGGTGATACAGGAACTAAATTTTGGAGCTAGATATTTTTACGAGATGAGACTCAAGAGAAAGTGTATTTGAGTTATAGAATATTATGAAGGCATATTGTTCGGTTTTTTCAGTTGTGTTTGACTCTCTGTGACCCCAAGTGGGAATTTTTTGGCAAAGATATTGTAATCATTCGCCATTTCTTTCTCCACTTCATTTTACATATGAGAAAACTGAGATAAGTAGAGTTAAGGGACTTGCTCAAGGTCATACAGCTAGTGTCTGAGCCCAGATTTGAACTTAGGTCTTCCTGACTTCAGGTCAAGCACTCTATCCACAACACCACATAGCTCCCCATCATGAAGATATACTGATAAAATATGGATTACCTAGTTTGGGTAACAGAAAGTTGGACAGTCTGTCTGGAAAGTTGGGTGTGTGGATTTCCAGAGGAAATGAGTCTGGAAAGATAGGTGGGATGCAGACTGTGAATATCTTTAAATGCCTAGCTCAGAAGTTTTATTTTATTATAAAACCTTATTACTGGCATCAATTTATGTTTAAATGTAACACTGTTGGTAAACTATGAGTTGGTTTTCCAGTAGTGATGATGAATTTATGTTCTTCTATGTTATTCTACTGCACGTTGATGGGATAATAGATACTGATAGCTGTTTTCTAGTTTGCTGAATACAAAGTGGTATGAAGCAAAGCCATCAACAACTAAATTAGATTTTCAAACTAGGAAGTATCCCATTCTGGGGAAAAGATGTGGGGAGAAAAGAGAAGGAAACAGGAAAAACAATGAAGAAAATTACTGAACATTTTTAGAGCTTCAACATAAATACATCCACCTTTTAAAATGAAGTTTTAAAAAAATAAAGGAGAATGAAACAGTGAATTCAGTAGTCCCAGTAACAAAAAATTCAATGGATCAATTATTTAATAGGCTATGAGCAAATGAGGTAAAATTTAATTCGCTACATGTTGGATTTTGACTTAGGTACAATCTACTTTCCTCATCACCTATTAGAAGTGAAATACACAGATGAAATGCTAAACAAGCTTTGTATGGAAATTAAGAGCAGCACTAATTTTGTTCATCCTTCATTTTCAAAAAAGACCAATGACATGAGAATAATGTCTTGATTGCTTATGAACTGGATTTTTAACTGAGGCAAAGTTGTCCAAAGTTATCAGCCACAATTTCTCTTCCAGAGTCATCAAAGTCCCATGGCAAGACAAAAGTCAAAACAATTGGTGATGGCTTGGAATGCAGTGGATGCCCTTGGTGTCTTCAAAATCTGTCCAAATTCTATGATCTCCAAGGCACCTGTTTCAGCCATATATATGGCTTTTGAAACAAACTGTTTTCATATGATTTATGAAGCCAGGGGAAGTCTTCACATGACATCCCACTAACTCACCAATGGGTTTGAGGGCTTTAGGGTTAAGCTCAATGTGGCTTAGTCCATTATTCATCTGTAGGGGTAGCTATGTAGCATAGTATGTAGAATTCCAGGGTCAGGAAGACTCATCTTCCTGAGATCAAATCTGGCCTCAGGCATTTACTAGCTGTGCAACCTTGGGCAAGGTTTCCAATCCTGCTTGCCTCTGTTTCTCCATCTGCAAAATGAGCTGGAGGAGGAAAGGCCAAACCATTCCAGCATCTCTCTGTCAAGAAAAACCCTTGTGTCTTCTATGTGTACAGTTATATGGTATAATGGACAGAGTCCTGGGCCAGGAATTTTGGGAAAAAACTTAATTCAAATTTGGCCTTAGAAACTTACTAGCTGTGTGAGTCTAGGCCAACCACTTAACCTCCCTCTTCTTCATTTTCCTCATTTGTAAAAATGGAAATAATAATAGTACCTATCTTACAAAGTTGTTATAAGGATTAAATGAGATAAGAATCAAATGAGATGTCAAGCCCTTTGTAAACATTAAAATGTTACATGAATGTTAAGTATTAATATCATTACTATGTATCTCAATGATATGCATACAATATAATAAACTTTCTAAAATATGCATTATGAAATTCTTTTTAAAAATTTAAATATTGTGATTGAGTCATTTAGCATTTTAACATTAAATTTATTTGTCAAATTTTTATCTTGATTTTAAATGAGATAAAATCCCTTCAAAATAAAAAAAAAAACATAATACCAGTTTGAAGAGAAAGTCACCTGGAACTACTGAAACCAGTATAAGCAAAGACAATAGAAATAGTTTAAGTAGCAGAAGTAGAAAAACACAAAATAAAAAGTCCAAAGGTAAATAATATGACTGCTAAGTACAGTAAAGTACTTAGTGGATAGCTCACTGGTCCTGAGGTCAGGAAGACCTGAGTTAAAATGTGTCCTCAGACACTCACTAGGTATGTGACTCTGGATAAGTCACTTAACCCTGTTGCCAAAGTTTCCTCATCTGTAAAATGAGCTGGAGAAGTAAATAGCAAAAACCCCTCAAAGACCTTTGCAAAGCAAACTCCTGATGGAGTCAGAAAAAGCCAGAAACAACTAACCAATAATATTGGGATTCACAAGATCTGTTATGGATGGAAAGAGATACTACTATTTTTACTCAGCAGATTATATATTCCCTTTCACTAGAGCATGATCATTTGTTAGGTATGTTCCATTAAAGTTTCCTTTGAGTATTGGTTGGACTAAATGGTAAATCACTTCCAACATTCAAATTAATGATTCTGAGAATACTTCTGCTGCAAATGGCATGAAATCAAATAAACTGAACTGATATCTTCAAAGTGTCATGAAAAATACACTCATTCTTTTAACAAAGAGAAACAAGCATCCCTTCCCCAAAATAAGTAAGTGAAATTTAAAAATATCTATATATGTTTTTAAAGTTACCTACAAAACAGTAAAATGCAAAAATTCTGATTCAATAGGAAGAAGGCCAGAATTTTTGAAGCACCTATCATGTATGTGTTACAAATTTTATGTGATAGGTTCTATTATTACCCCTGTTTTACAGCCAAGGAAACTGAAGCAAACAAAGATTTAGTAACTTGATCAAGTCACTAAAAGTTTAGCGATTAGCTGAAGCTAGTAAATGTCTGAAGCTGGATTTTAATTCAGACCCAGTACTCTATCCATTATGCCACCCAGCTGCCTTTCATTCCTTTCTAGTAGAAAGATTGGTGCTACCTGTGGTTATCAATGCGATCGAAGCAATGCTTGGGGAACCATATACAAAGTAACTTCAAATGATTCCATTTACAAATAATTTTTATGGTAGAAGAAGAACTACCTTCTATAAGTATATTTGGAAGATCTTTCCAACTAATTAACTGAGAAACTAAAACCTTCCTATTTTTAGGTGATGAAATAAATAATAGGTGTAGTAAAAGATTGTCCTTTGAATCAGAATCATATATTTTTTAAATGGTTATCATAGAAAATCTGTTACTTTGCAAATTTTCTTATGGTAACCAAGTCAAGAAAATATTAAATATAATTGATGCATTTTAAATGAAAATCATATAACATAGACTCTGCAATGATGTCATGATGAAACACAGACTTACAAATATTATTCCCTCATTCAATTTTGTTACATTGCAACCAAGAATTTGGCCCCTGTGACTCAACTGGGTTTTTTCACCAGGCACTATGCCTCTACAATGCTATACCCTTTCTCCTATTTGCAAGTTCTTATTGGGATCTCCATTTTGAGATTGGTCCCAAGTTAGCCATGCTTCATTCAACTCCTGAATGTGGTTCTTGCTTTCTGGAATTTATCATCATTTTACCTTACAGATACCTTCTCTCCAACCCTCCCATTTTTCAGTCTCATCTCACATTTGGTCTTTTGTCATGAGAATGTAAGTACCTTGAGGGCTGAAACTTTCGTTTTTATTGTATTTCTATATCTCTAGTACTTAGAACAACGTATTTCCCATAGAAAGCATTTAAGAAATGCATGTTTCCTTAATAAAGAGATATTATTCTTACTTACCCCCTTATGAAATTTGGATGTATCACAAACCTTTGTATAATCAATTGTATTGGGAAATTTTAATGAGTGATAGTCAGGTACTGAAGTACAGTAAGGAGAATGTTCTTTGCAAAATTGTTATTGTATTTTTTTCTTATGCCCATGTATTTTGAAGAGTGTTTCAATTAAAACAAGAAATCACCATTTTTCCTAGTGATAATAATAAAAATAAGTTGATTTCATAAAATTCTCTCCCAATGAAAAGTTTTATATTCATTTATTTTTTGTTTGTTTTGTTTTTAAGCAAAATACTCCAAATCAATGTATGACTGTTAAATTCATGTTCTAGTCCAGAAAGATAAAATGATGAAACTTATGAAAAATTTGGAGCTATGAATTATAAATTTATAAAATATTTAGTGTTTCGCATTTTTGAAAATAGTTATTTTGCTAAAGAAATAGAAAAAACCCTGTTTACTGATCACCTGAATGTATTACATAAATAAATGGGATTTTAATTTAAAGACTTGGAAAATTTCTAAATAGTACCATTTATTCATTTATTTATACACATGATACAGTGGATCTTACTGTTGCTAATCTGTAATGGTAATAGACTCAGACTTATGGAGCACTAATTAAGTGCTTACTATGTTCTAGACAGTGCTAAGTGCTTCAGACACAAACAGAAGCAAGCATAACAGTCCCTACAATCACATAGTTTACATTTAAATAGAGGAGGACAGCCAACATAAGATTACTGAAAGGGGGAAGAGTAAGAGAAGTGAAGCAGAGGAACAATACAGCAAGAGAGAAGGAAAGAGGAAAATTCTGGACAATGACTTCTAGGCCTGAGTGAGTTAAGCATGGCTTCATAAAATGGTAATCCTGTGGAGGGAGTCCTCCAACAGGAGAGGATGACCTCAGGGGGTGAACAGAAGGAAAAGAGTAACTATAAGTGCTGAATTATATTGAAACAAGTATTTTAATCTAAGTCATTTGCTTCAAATATAAGAAAATGTAAAAAGCATCTGATTTATTCAATGAAACAATATACATTTGACTTCCATTCATAATGTCTTACTTGTGTAGAAAGATGTTTTCTGCTAGAGCTGTTATTAAAAATATATTTTCCTCAATTAGTGGTTGAAAATGAATTATAAATATCTTTGTCAGGGATATCATGTTTTTTTTTTAAACATTATTTTATTTGGTCATTTCCAAACATTATTCACTGGAAACAAGGATCATTTTCTTTTCCTCCCCCACCCTCCCACCACCTTTCCCTCTCCCATAGCCGACACATGATTCCACTGGTTATCACATGTGTTCCTGTTTCTAACCAATTTCCATGTTGTTGGTATTTGCATTAGAGTGTTCATTTAGAGTTTCTTCTCAGTCCTATCACCTCCACCCCTGTAGTCAGGCAGTTGCTTTTCCTCGTTGTTTTTATTCCCACAGTTTATCCTCTGCTTGTGGATAGTATTTTTTAGATCCCTGCAGATTATTCAGGGACATTGCATTGACACTAATGGAGATGTCCATTACCTTCAATTGTACCACAGTGTATCAGTCTCTGTGTATAATGATTTCCTGGTTCTGCTCCTTTCACTCTGCATCACTTCTTGGAAGTTGTTCCAGTCTCCGTGGAATTCCTCCACTTTATTATTCCTTATAGCACAATAGTATTCCATCACCAACATATACCACAATTTGTTCAGCCATTCCCCAATTGATGGGCATCCCCTCGTTTTCCAATTTCTGGCCACCACAAAGAGTGCAGCTATGAATATTCTTGTACAGGTCTTTTTCCTTATTACCTCTTTGGGGTACAAACCCAGCAGTGCTATAGCTGGATCAAAGGGTAGACAGTCTTTTATCACCCTTTGGGCTTAGTTCCAAATTTCCCTCCAGAATGGTTGGATCAATTCACAACTCCACCAGCAATGAATTAGTGTCCCTACTTTGCCACATCCCTTCCAGCATTCATTACTTTCCATAGCTGTCATGTTAGCCAACCTGCTAGGTGTGAGGTGATACCTCAGAATTGTTTTGATTTGCATCTCTCTGATTATAAAAGATGTAGAGCACTTTTTCACATGCTTATTAATACTTTTGATTTCTTTGGCTAAGAACTGCCTGTTCATGTCCCTTGCCCATTTATCAATTGGAGAATGACTTGATTTTTTGTACAATTGATTTAGTTCTTTGTAAATTTGAGTAATTAAACCTTTGTCAGAGGTTTTTATGAAGATTGTTTCTCAATTCGTTGCTTCCCTTCTGATTTTAGTTACATTGGTTTTGTTTGTACAAAAACTTTTTAATTTGATGTATTCTAGATTATTTATTTTGCATTTTGTAACTCTTTCTAAGTCTTGCTTGGTTTTGAAGTCCTTCCCTTCCCAAAGGTCTGACATGTGTACTATTCTGTGTGTGTTCTCCTAATTTTCTTATAGTTACCTTCTTTATGTTCAAGTCATTCACCCATTTTGAATTTATCTTGGTGTAGGGTGTGAGGTGTTGATCTAAACTTAATCTTTCCCACACTGTCCTATAATTTTCCCAGTAGTTTTTATGAAATAGTGGATTTTTGTTCCAACAGCTGGGATCTTAAGGTTTGTCATATACTGTCTTCCTGAGGTCACTTATCCCGAGTCTATTCCACTGATCCTCCTTTCTGTCTCTTAGCCAGTACCAAATTGTTTTGATGACTGCTGCTTTATAATATAGTCTGAGATCTGCGACTGCAAGGCCCCCTTCCTTTGTATTTTTTTTTTCATTATTTCCCTGGATATCCTTGATTTTTGTTCTTCCAAATGAACTTTGTTATGGTTTTTTCTAAATCAGTAAAAAAATTTTTTGGAAGTTCCATAGGTATGGCACTAAATAGATAGATGAGTTTGGGTAGGATGGTCATTTTTATTATATTGGCTCGTCCTACCCATGAGCAGTTAATGTTTTTCCAATTGTTCAAGTCTAGTTTCAGTTGTGTGGAAAGTGTTTTGTAGTTGTGTTCATATAGTTCCTGTGTTTGTCTCAGGAGATAGATTCCTAAGTATTTTATTTTGTCTAAGGTAATTTTGAATGGGATTTCTCTTTCTGGTTCTTGCTGCTGAGCTGTGTTGGAGATATATAGAAAAGCTGATGACTTATGTTGGTTTATTTTGTATCCTGCAACTTTGCTAAAGTTGTTGATTATTTCGATTAGCTTTTTGGTTGAATCTCTAGGATTCTTTCAGTAGACCATCATGTCATCCACAAAGAGGGATAATTTGGTCTCCTCCTTGCCTATTTTAATGCCTTCAATTTCTTTTTCTTCTCTAATTGCTACTGCTAGTGTTTCTAATACAATGTCAAATAATTGTAAACCTTAAAATTTTTTAGACTTATAAATGTTGGAAATTTCACCATTGGGAAATTTCATACTTGGAAAATTTTTTACTGATAGTCTATTGGAATGTGAACCCCATTGGCATGGGAGGTTCCTCCTCCTCCCTTCTTAAGATTCCTTTAGGACAGAAACCTTTTGCTGAACAATGGAAAGGGCTTTGACCTATGCTTAAGCATAGAACAGGAAGTTCTTTGAGTCATGGTTGATTTTAGAATTAATACAATAGAGATACTTGGAATGAAAGAACCAGGTCTTGGAAATTACAATCTCCACCCTACTCAGTCCTAACAGGATTTGGGAAGGGCTGCAGCATAGATCAAAATTTAATTATTCCAATCTCCACCCTACTCAGAGTAACAGGATTTAGGAAGGGCTGCAGCAAAGGATCAAGATTTAATTATTTGAGAATATGACCTTCAATAGACATGTGCAAAGCCACAGACCTCTGGGCGGTCCTGGGTTAAGGTAGAGCCACCATTGGCATAGGGAAGACATGGACAGTGATTGGTAGATGTGAGAACTGAGAGGAGGGAATTTGGATGGTTTCCTTAAAGATAGCGGGGTCTGAGGACTAGGTTGTTTGGTTGGAGAGGTTTTGCTCTGGAGAGTGTAAACCTCAAATTTCCTTAGACTTATAAATGTTGGAAATTTCACCATTGGGATATTTCATACTTGGGAAATTTGTTGGAAATTTGAGGTTTACAAGAGGTTGTGCTCTGAGAGGCTTGCTCTGAAGGAAGCTGGAGGTAGAGGCCCCTAAGACTGTTTCTCCATTTTGGTCACATGAGTGATAGGGACTGATCTCTTTTCTTTGCCTCAGCTATCTAAGGGCTTGGGCCTTTTGGCCCAGCCTAAACAGAAGGGGTATTTTAGCCCTATTCCCTCCTGCCTCCTTTCTCTCTCCCTCTCTCTCTCTATCTCTAATACCTTTCTTCCTCCTGTTTGTAATTAAACTCCATAAAAGGTTGACTGCTGACTTGAGTTTTCATTTAGGAATTACAGAGCTGAATTCCTTGGCGACCTTAAATTAATATATATATATCAGTCTTTTAAAGTGATTTCCTTCCCACATAATAGATGTGATAATGGGCACCCTTGTTTCACTCCTGATCTTAATGGGAATGGATTTAGTTTATCCCCATTGCAGATGATATTAGTTGATGGTTTTAGATATATACTGTTTATTATTTTTAGGAACGGCCCTTCTATTCCTATGCTTTCCAGGGTTTTTAATAGGATTGGGTGTTGTATTTTATCAAAGGCTTTTTCTGCATCTATTGAAATAATCATGTGATTTTTATTGGTTTGCTTGTTGATGTGGTCAATTATTTGGATGGCTTTCCTAATATTGAACCAGCCCTGCATCCCTGGTATGAATCCTACTTGATCATGGTGAATGATTCTTCTGATCACTTGCTGGAGTCTTTTTGCTAGTATCCTATTTAAGATTTTTGCATCTATATTCATTAGGGAGATTGGTCTATAATTTTCTTTCTCTGTTTTTGGCCTGCCTGGCTTTGGAATTAGTACCATGTTTGTGTCATAAAAGGAATTTGGTAGAATTCCCTCTTTGCTTATTATGTCAAATAGTTTGTATATCATTGGGGTTAGTTGTTCTTTGAATGTTTGATAGAATTCACTGGTGAATCCATCAGGCCCTGGGATTTTTTCTTAGGAAGTTCTTTGATGGCCTGTTGGATTTCATTTTCTGATATGGAATTATTTAAGAAATCTATTTCTTCTTCTGTTAGTCTAGGCAATTTATATTTTTGTAAATATTCATCCATATCACCTAGGCTGGTATATTTATTACCATATAGTTGGGCAAAGTAGTTTTTAATGATTGCCTTAATTTCCTCTTCATTGGAGGTGAGATCCCCCTTTTCATCCTTGATGCTGTTGATTTGCCTTTCTTCTTTCCTTTTTTTAAATTAGATTGACCAGTACTTTGTCTATTTTGTCTGTTTTTCAAAGTACCAGCTTCTAGTCTTGTTTATTAGCTCAATAGTTCTATCACTTTCGATTTTATTAATTTCTCCCTTAATTTTTAGGATCCCTAATTAGGTTTTCTTCTGGGAGGTTTTAATTTGTTCGTTCTCAAGTTTTTTGATTTGCATTTCCAATTCCTTGATCTCTGTCCTCCCTAACTTGTTAATATATGCACTCAGGGATATGAATTTTCCTCTAAGTACTGCCTTGGCTGCATCCCATAAGGTTTGAAAGGATGTCTCACCATTGTCATTTTCCTCAATGAAATTATTAATTGTTTCTATGATTTCTTCTCTAACTAACCGATTTTGGAGTGTCATATTATTTAATTTCCAATTAATTTTTGATTTGGCTCTCCATGTGCCCTTGCCAATCAATACTTTTATTGCCTTGTAATCTGAAAAGGCTGCAGTTATTATTTCTGCTTTTCTTCATTTGAGTGCCATGTTTCTGTGACCTAGTGTATGATCTATTTTCTTGAATGTGCCATGTGGTGCTGAAAAGAAGGTATATTCCTTTTTGTCCCTATTTATTTTTCTCCATATGTCTATTAATTCTAATTTTGCTAAGATTTCATTCACCTCTTTTACCTCTTTCTTGTTTATTTTTTGGTTTGATTTATCTAAATTTGATAGTGAATGGTTCAAGTCTCCCACTAATATGGTTTTACTGTCTATTTCCTCCTTCAATTCTCCTAGTTTCTCCATTAAAAATTTGGATGCTATACCATTTGGTGCATACATGTTGATTAGTGATATTTCCTCATTGTCTATACTCCCTTTTAACAGAATATATTTATCTTCCCTATCCCTTTTGATCAGGTCTATTTTTACTTTGGCTTTGTCAGATATCATGATTGCAACTCCTGCCTTCTTTCTCTCAGCTGAGGCCCAAAAGGTCTTACTCCAACCTTTAATTCTAACCTTGTGAGTGTCAACCCACCTCATATGTGTTTCTTGAAGACAACAAATCATAGGGTTTGGGGTTCTAAGCCAATCTGCTATTTGTCTACGTTTTATGGGTGAGTTCATCCCATTCACATTCAAAGTTATGATTGATACTTGTGGATTTGCTGGCATTTTGATATCTTCCCCTAGTTCTGACCTTTCTTCTTTAGCTATCTCCTTTTGAAACAGTGATTTACTTTAGCTCAGTCCCCCTAGTCCCCTCCCTTGAGATGCTTCTCTTTCTAGCCCCTCCCTTTTTATGCTCCCTTCCCCTCTCCCCTCTCCTTCCCTCCCTTTTTATACTCCCTCCCACCTCCCCCTCCTTAATTTTACTTTCTTTCTTGCCCTAATGGATAAGATAGAATTCAGGATCCCACTGGATCTAGATGTTCTTCCCTCTCAAATTTGATTTCACTGAGAATAAGGTTTACGTAATTCCATTTCACGCGATCTTCCTCTCCTTCTCATATGAGAGTTCTTCCCCACCCCTTCCCATGTGTATCTTTATATGGTAAAGATTATTCTATTAAGTCCCCCCCTATTTATTGAAGCAAATCTTAGTATTATCGATGGTTCCCCCCTCCCTTTTCCTTTCTTTGCCCCCACTTTCCCCAAATCTTCTTAATGCCCCATTCTTTCCCTATGCATGTTTCTTCTAACTACTCTTATGATGCTACAATTTTTGAGAGTTACACAAAACATTTTCCCCACATATTAATATATATAATTTGATGTAAATGTAGTCCTTATAGAAGAGAGTTTGACTTAAAAAAAAGATAAGATTTATCTCCTTTTCCCTTTCTTTCATATTTACCTTTTCATGTTTCTCTTGCTTTCTGTGCTTGGATATCAAATTTTCCACTAAGTTCTGGTCTTTTCTTAGCAAATGCTTAGAAATCTTCTATTTTGTTGAATGCCCATACTTTCCCCTGGAAGTATATAGTCAGTTTTTCTGGGTAGTTGATTCTTGGTTGGAGACCCAGCCCTCTTGCCTTTCTAAATATCGTGTTCCATGCTTTGAGGTCCCTTAGTGTGTTAGCTGCTAAGTCATGTGTGATCCTTATGGGAGCTCCCCTATATCTGAAGCTCCTCTTCTTGGCTTCTTGTATGATTTTCTCCTTTTCTCGGAAGCTCTTGAATTTGGCAATTACTTTCCTGGGGGTTGACTTTTGGGGATTTAGTATAGAGGGTGTTCTATGAACCCTTTCTATTTCTATTTTCCCCCCTTGCTCCAGAACATGTCGGCAATTTTCTTCTATAATCTCCTGTAGAATAACATCGAGTTTATTGTTTATCTCTGGTTTTTTCTGGGGGACCGATAATTCGGAGGTTTTCTCTTCTCCCTCTGTTTTCCAGATCGGTGAACTTCTCAGTGAGATATTTTATGTTTTCTTCTAATTCATTAATTTTTTGGCTTTGCTTTATTGATTCTTGATGTTTTATGATCTCACTTTCTTTGAGTTGCTTAATTCTGGTCGTTAGGGACTGGTTTTGCTTTTCAGCTTTGTCTGCCCTTCTATTGGATGCTTCCAGCTCTTTTTTCCAATTAAGCAGTCTTATCTATGAGACTGCTGATCTCTTTCTCCCATTTTTCTTTCCAGAAGGTTTCCATCTTTTGGGTAAGCTCCAGTTTGAGATCTTCCAGAGCTTGTTGATAGTTTCCATTTTGGGAGGCATGTTCTGATTTTGGATTTCATCCTCATTCTCTTCTTTTCCTTGGGTACTCTCACCATAAAAGTTTCCAATAGTCACCTTCTTCCCTTTCTTCCTGGAGGCTTGATTTTGGGCCATGTGAGCCATCCCTTTGGTGATTTTATTCCCCTTTCCTTTTTGGTCTGGGGTCTAGGTGATATGGGCGGCTTTTCTGTGAATTTAGGTTGCCTCAGACTAGTTCTTCCCCACCTCTGAGGTTTCTTAGAGAGTGGGGCCCCTGATCACAGCCCAACTGCCCATGTGTTCAGCTCTGCCCAGATAATCAGTGCGTGGTCCACCCCTGGTGTTTAGCTCCGCCCAGATGCTCAGCGCAACTGCGCCGAGTAAGACTCCCTGGGCCCCCTGTGCTCAGCTCAGGATTCTCCCATGAAACCACCCTGAGATGTTGTTTCCTGGCAGTCCCCAGATCCCAAGGACCCTGGAGTGCCCCCCCAGACAGAGATGTTCCCCACTCACTCGCTATCCCAGTGAGCACTCTGGTAGCTCACTCTGGTTTGGTGGGTGAGGTGGGGGGGGAGGGTGGCTCAGTTCACGTTTCTGTGCAAGCTTTTCCTCCTCATTATTATAGTGTGGAAATGTTCAAACCCCACATACCTTTGCCTCTGTGGGGTACTGGGGAGTCCTTCTGTTCCTCCAAAGGTGATTTTTATGCTCCTTTGATGTAGTCTATTTTGTTTGGTGCCGGGGAGAGGAAGCGTGTGGCGTCTAGATTGCAGCCATGTTTACCCGGAAGTCAGGGATATCATGTTTTGAATACTTTTCACTCAATAATAGACCCAGCCATGCCAACAATAGCATTATTATGGTCTTTATTTTTATGCTATAAAACAAACATTTTATAAGATTTAGTAATTTTCAAATGTTTTATCACACAGAATTTTGTACTATTTTAGTTTATTTTAAGATTTATGTATAAGAAAATGTATTAAATCCTTATTCTTATTTAAATAAATAAAAGGAAAGAAAACCTATGTTCTTAAGTTGTTTTTCAGAAAGCATATAAAATGGATATTTTTCCCTTATGGGGACACCATTATATAAAGTTTTGAAGCCATAGTCCTAAATCTTTTATTAAAATAATAAAAATATGAAAGTTGAATAAGGACTTAAAGATAATTAACCCCTCATTTTACTGATAAAGAAACTGAGGCTCATTTGATAAAATTATAATCAAGATCCTATGGCTTGTAAGTAGGTCCATCACTTAAATCCAAATAACTAACGCCAAAGTATTTATATTCCACACTGGCTGATTAGGTTTCCTATCTCACTATTTACTATCCATTTTTGTTAAATATTCATTGCTCATTTCCCTTTCAGAATTCCTCTAATTGGATTACATGAGGATCAAACTTGGCTCTTCTTGACCCAATTGAACTAACTAGCTTCCTATCCTTGGTACCTTTTGGTAGAACAGAGAACAAAGACAAGCAATATCACTCACAGTTTTTAAAAGGTATCATTTATAGCTTTTTGTTTAAGCACTTACATTTTTTTCTCCTCTTGACAAATTCTATTTCTGTGTTTATTTCAGTTTTGGAAACTGGACTATGCTTGTTCACCCATGCAGTGAGGTGGAGCATTGCAAGTAGAAATAGTCAAGGCATATGTGCCCCTGCCACATGCTTGGAATTTCAATCTATAACTGTTGAATATTCACTGTTGCTATTCCTCAAAAGCTTTGGAAATCCATTCATTAAAAAAGACCTTGCCAAGCCTTGTTAACTTGGACAGACCTATTACCTCTGATGAACATCAAAGGTACATCCCCATGTAGGGATGGCTCAGGCACCACTCTTCCAGAATAAGGCTGGTTACATATCTTCCTCAAAGTTCTAGGAGAATCTTAAGGAGTTAGAAGCTAATAATGTGAACAATTTAATTCCTCATTCAGCTGCCATTCCCCCCGCCACTGCCACCACTATTTGCTTCCAGTGATTTTTGATCAGTTATTGCAGTAATGTCTAACTTTTTGTGGCCCTATTTGGTATTTTCTTCAAAAAGATACTGGAGTGGTTTCCCATTTACTTCTCCAGTACATTTTACAAATGAGGAAACTGAGATAGAGTTAAGAGACTTGCCCACAGGCACATAGCTATTAAGCACCTGAGGTCAGATTTAAATAAACAAATATGACTCTTCCTGATTTTAGGCCTGGCACTCTAGTTGCTCCATCACCTTGCTGTCCTCCAATGATTAGTGCTAATTTATTTTTAAACCACTTGCTTAACAAGAAGGAGTTGGTTGTTAGCTATAATAGTAATAATAAAAGTAGCTTTGGAGTAACTTGGTTTATGTATACTATCTAAACTGATCAGTAAGTACTTTTTGCTTTTTGCAATTTGGAACAATATTGAACAATATAGATTTAATTATTTCTTTGCACTTCACTCAAATCTGTATTATCAGCCTGATTCTCTTTCTAAGTAAGCTAGGCTCTGTTTCTCCTCATTCTCAAAGCATTTATGCAATCAATTGCCACTGCCCAATGATGTTGAACTTTTAAGAGGGGCAGGTGATGTGAGAAATGTCCTCAGGCAAAGGGAAGGGGAGCAACCTCACCCCTCATCTCCCTGGATTTCTAGTAATAAATTCTGGTGAACCCTGCCAGAGCACTTGCATACATGTCCACAGAGAAGGTCCTGAGTGCCCTGTCTGGCATGCATGCCATATATTTGCCACTATGGCCTTATCCTATTGGTTCTACCTTATCAGCATCTCTTAAATATGCATCCTCCTCTTCTTTAACACTGCTACAGCAGATAAAGGCCCTCCTCACCTCAAGTCTAGACTATGGCAATAGCCTCAGGATTGATCTCTCTACCTCAGATCTCTGCCCACTACAATCTACCCTCCACTCAACAACTGTCTACCAAGGCAGACCAAAAATGAACTAATTATTAGTCATATTGGGAGAAATCTCCAGTGATTGATTGGGTACCAAAGAAATCAGACTTTTAGTCATGGAATCAATAACACCAATATGATAATTATTTGCATCAGCTGAATATATGTATTGTTTGCAAAAAAGGGTGTGTGTGATCAATTTGCTGAGTCAGAGCTTGCTGATCAGTGTTAATATTATAATTAATATATCATAGCTAAAAGGGACTCTAGAAAGAACTTAGTCCAAATCCTTCTCTATACATCGATGAAAACTAAAGTTGCAAATTATATAATTATAACCAGAAGAAATAATATATAGCAGAGTTGGCCTTTTAACCTAGATCCCCTGATTCCAAATTCAGTGTTCTTCTTTCTTCATGGAATGCCTTGTAAAATATTGATTAATACAACCAATTTCCACGAGACACTGAAAAATGCTGGTCTAGGTTCTTATTGTCTAATATGGGAGGTGATGGCCACATAAACTTTGCAAAGCAGAACATGATAATCATATGTTCTTTCTGAACTCTCATTTCTGATTAGAAATGAAGGGAAGACTTCATGGAAGAGGCAAAATTTGGCTGCAACAAGCAGAAGTAAGGGACTAGGAAGCACAGAGGAAGGAAATTCAAAGGGAAAAAAACCCCAACTATGTGAAAAATGACAGAGACAAAAATGCAGGCAACTTCATGGAACAATGAATAATCTGCTTTGGCCAGAGGAATGTCCTTAAAATAACATTAGAAGTTCAATTCAATATGAGCATGATCTTGCAAACTATCACATATAGTCACTTTATTCTAAATAGTGGGTAGTAGTCTCTCAGAAGCAGAGAATGACGGTTGTCTTTGTGCATTTGCACAAAAACATTTGTGTATGAAGGAGATTTAAGTGGGAAAGTTGATGCACTGAGACAGTCCCAATCTCTGGCATTGGAAGCCTGGGTCCATTGGCACGAAAAATAATTACACCTGGAGACTTCCTCAGCTGCATTGGACAGCCGTGTTGTCTTTTGTGCTCCAACCTTCTTGTTGGTTTCTTCCATCTGTTCACCCGAAGCAGTCTTCACATGCTGGGTGAGCAAAGCCCTAGTTCACCAGGGGTCTATGACCCAATGGCTACCCTCACAAGGTTTAGCCAGCCTGTCGAAGCCATTGCCCGGGGTGTGGCCGCTGCCAAATGTTAGCAGCTACTGGGAGCCACAAGTGAGAGCTGGGTGTCAGGTAGGGGTCAGAGGCTGGAGAGCTGCCCTAGGAGGGCACGACAAGCCCTCCATACCAAGGTGCTACCCCTCCCTGAGCACCCAAAGAAATTAAAGCACAGGGGAAGAAAAAGAAAAGGAAAGGGTATGTATTAAGTATCTTCTATATCTCAGAACTTTGCTAAGAACTTTGCAGGAATCTCTTATGTTCCTCACAACAACCTGGAGAGCTTGATGCTGTTATCCTCATTTTATAATGTAGAGACTAAGTCAAAAAGAGGTTAATTGACTGCCCAGGGTCACAACGGTAGTAACTATTTGAGAATGGATTTAAACTTGTTTTTTCTGATTCCAGACTCACTCTACCACCTAACTGCCTCAGGTTAATTAACTAGTTATTAAGCTAATTACAGTTAATTAAGTAGTTATAGGAATGAGGAGTACAAATAGCAAGGAGGAGATGAAGAATTCAAGCCTGAACCAAAAACTCCAAATCTAATGTTCTTTCCATTAAACACTTTCTAATTATTAGTCCTATTTCAAGGATTAGGAAACCTAAGGCTCAAGGGAATAAGATGTCAGAACAGGGATATATATAACAAACCAGTTTTCTATATCTGCTTCTGAGTCTGTCATTTTCATTAGACCATGCTGAGAAGATAGTTCGTGCTTCACTCTCCACTATTTCTCTAGAACAAGCTGCCTCATTCCTCACAGTATCTTACTTGACAAGATCTGGTGCTAGGTACATCATTGCTATATTGTCAAAAAATAAATGATAAAATGACAAAGTCATTCAATAAAGTCAACAGCATGGTCAAGGAGGACAATGTTTCTCAACAGGTTTAATTTCATTGTACATCTTTTACTTAATGAGGCATAATTAATTCATTAAGTTTTTATTAAGTGATTACTAATATGCCAAGAATTGTGCAAAATCCTGGAGAAATAACCAAAAATATAAACATAACCCCTGCCTTCAAGAAGCTTGCATTCAAATGAAGGATTGACTATGTATTTTTGTATATGTATGTGTACATGTGTGTGTGTGTGTGCGTGTGAGAGAGGGAGAGAGACAGAGACAGAGACAGAAAAAGAGAGAGAGAGTACATAATCAAGACATATTTTAGGAAAGAAGACACTAGCAGGTATAAAGATGGTTTCCTGTAGAGGATGGCATTTAAGTTGGTGGTTAAAGGAAATCATCATTTTTGTTTTTGTTTTTTAAACTCTTACTTTCCATCTTGGAGTCAATAAAGGCAGAAGAGTGGTAAGGGCTAGGCAATAGGCTAGGCAAAGGCTTGCCCAGGGTCACAAAGATGGTAAGTGTCTGAGGCTAGATTTGAACCTTGGACCTCCCATCTCTAGGCCTGGCTCTCAGTCCAATGAGCTACCCAGTTGCCCCCAAAACCATCATTTTTAAAACTAATGGGTGAAAAGGAAACACTTTTAAGTCATAAAGGAAAGGCAATGCAAAGTTCTAAAGTCAAGACATGGAGTGTTTTTATGTGGAAACAGCAAGTAAGTCAACAGGGTTGAACTATGAAATATGTGGAGGGGAGTAAAGTATTGAAAGAGTAGAAAAAATAATAAGTAAGTTGAGAAAAAATTAAATATTAAACAGTTATTTTTGATCCTATAGTTAATTGGGAGATATTAGATTTTATTGAGTAGAAAGTGCCATGGTGCACTTTAGGAAAGTCATATACTCCATGTCTTCCAACTCTATCCAGTAATCAAACTGTCTATTCATACACTCTCATGCCAACTGTTCTTAAAAAGACTTTAACAGGCTGGAACATGAGCCAAGACAAGAGAACAATTTGTACAATAATTATAATAATGTAAAGAGAAACAACTACAGAAAACTTAAGAACTCTGAACAATGTAATAGCCAAATCTGACTTCAGAAGACTGATGATGAAGCATGCTTTCCCTACCTCTTGGCAGTGGGATATAAAATGAGACATACATTTTCAGAAATGGTCAATGTGTAAATCTGTATTACTTTACTAAATTTATACATTACAAAGGAGAGTTTCTATTTAGAGGTGGGGAGTGAGTAGGGAATGACTGTGATGGAAGGAAGGAAGGAAGGAAGGAAGGAAGGAAGGAAGGAAGGAAGGAAGGAAGGAAGGAAGGAAGGAAGGAAGGAAGGAAGGCAGGAAGGAAGGAAGGAAGGAAGGCAGGAAGGAAGGAAGGAAGGAAGGAAGGAAGGCAGGAAGGCAGGAAGGAAGGAAATGAGTGGGAGTAAGAATAGAGGAAAGTAGGAAGGAAGAGATAGGGGAAGAAGGAAGGGAAGCATGTAAAGAGGAATGAAGAGAGGGAGAAGGGAAGGAAAGAAGAGAGGAGAAAACAAGGGTGATATAGAAGAAGGGAGGGAGAAAGAAAGAAGGGAGGAATGGAAAAAGGAAAGAGGACTAGAGGGAAGAAAGGAAGTATTTATTAAAGGAGAAAGGAAGGTAGAAACTAAAAAAAATATTTTTACAATACACGAAGCAATGAGAAAGAAGTGTGGAAGGGGTTTCATATTAAAGCGTTTTGTTTTTTGAATTTTAGAAAGAACATCAACAAGCAGGAAAGGAACCAGAGGAGAGCATCTAGGAGGTCAGAAGATCTCAAATTTTGCCATTTTTTTAAACCCTTACCTTCTGTCTTAGAGTCAATACTGTGTATTGGCTCCAAGGCAGAAGAGTGATAAGAGCTAGGAAATGGGGGTCAAGTGACTTGCCCAGGGTCACAACTGGGAAGTGTCTGAGGTCAGATTTGAACCTAGGACCTCCCGTCTCTAGGCCTAGCTCTCAATCCACTGAGATTGAGAAAATCCACAAATTTTGCCATTTTTGAATATGAAGGAAAATGAAAGATTTAGTCTGAACAAAGATTTGGTTAGGATAGAGGTTCAGCAGCTAACATAAAGGATCTTAATTTATTAGTTAATGTGATGATTATTTTTAATCATTTGAAGGGATCAACTTCCTTTTAGAAGGTAAAACCAAAATCAATGAATACAAGGTACAGAGAGCCAAATTATAGATGATTGAAGGGAAAATTTGATAGCAAAGTTTTCTAAAAGTGTGCTGAATTTTTCCCCTCTCCCCATCTTCCTTCCCACTTCTAGATGATTTAAGCCTTGTTCTTCAAAAGTATTAATGCGTATGAATGCCTACCAGGTAAATCACCAGTTCCCTGGAAGGTGAAAATAGCTTCTTTGCCATAATCTCTCAAATTAATGACACCAGAGAATTACATTAGCTCTTACATTCTTCCATCAATACTAATCTATTCTCTGAAGTACTCAGGTTAACCTAGGTAACATCTGGACTAAGTATAGATGAAAATTCTCCCTTCCTTAATGAAACTAAAGTTTAGGTAAAGTTAAAAATATAAAAAATCACCTTACTTTTAAATTTATTGGAAAAATCTGATAAATTCATGGAAGCACAAGATTGGCAAGATTTTTTTTTACTTTATTTTTTTTAATTAATATATTTTATTTGATCATTTCCAAGCATTATTCGTTAAAGACATAGATCGTTTTCTTTTCCTCCCCCCCACCCCCCATAGCCGACGCGTAAGTCCACTGGGCATTAGATGTTTTCTTGATTTGAACCCATTGCTTTGTTGATAGTATTTGCATTAGAGTGTTCATTTAGAGTCTCTCCTCTGTCATGTCCCCTCAACCTCTGTATTCAGGCAGTTGCTTTTTCTCGGTGTTTCCACTCCCATAGTTTATCCTTTGCTTATGAATGGTGTTTTTTTTCTCCTGGATCCCTGAAAGTTGTTCAGGGACATTACACCGCCCCTAATGGAGAAGTCCATTACGTTCGATGATACCACAGTGTATTAGTCTCTGTGTACAATGTTCTCCTGGTTCTGCTCCTCTCGCTCTGCATCACTTCCTGGAGGTTGTTCCAGTCTCCATGGAACTTCTCCACTTTATTATTCCTTTGAGCACAATAGTATTCCATCACCAACATATACCACAGTTTGTTCAGCCATTCCCCAATTGATGGGCATCCCCTCGTTTTCCAGTTTTGGGCCACCACAAAGAGCGCAGCTATGAATATTTTTGTACAAGTCTTTTTGTCCATTATCTCTTTGGGGTAGAGACCCAGCAGTGCTATGGCTGGGTCAAAGGGTAGATATTCTTTTGTCGCCCTTTGGGCATAGTTCCAAATTGAAGATTGGCAAGATTTTAAAGGAATAAAATATCAATGATCATTAATTCATACCCATCTTGAGAATTTCTAGTCTCATTCCTAAGAATTTTATTACTTTACAGCAAGTAAGTATGCCTAAGTCCTGTGTGTTGCTATGTGACACATAGATGCACTAGGAGAATAAATGTCTAGAGTTTCTGCTCAGCTGAAGTTCTATTTCTTCATTTTTTTTTACTCAAAATCTCTGTTTAACCTATATCTAGTTCACATGGCAATTAATGGTTCTTCCAGTTTAAGTAAAAAAAAAAAATCCCTGAATTGAGATTCTCTTCTCTATCACAGTCTTCCTTTTTCATTTTCAAAGATTATACTATACCACTATGTACCACATTATAGCTTCTACTCTGACCAGGTTTCCAGGATTGGATTAGTTTTCAGACCACCCAAGGAACTAAGTTGATTTATCTCTGCAATTTATAACTATAACTGCTGGTCCTGAGCATACTTGTCCTCCATTTGGTCACCTAGAAAGTGGCCATCAACGCCTCATCTTTTAATATTATACAATTTTACCACCTGAAATGTATAAGAACAGAAGCAATTTCTTCACTTAAAAGAAAAACATTTTTGCACTACAAAATCTAATTTTTAAAATGTTAATAAATTGTTTTCTTGGAAATTAAGTATGATTGGACTGAATTAAAACAAAACAAAAAAGAAAATGAAAAACCAGTACTGTACACAACTTAAATTTAAATCTATTTAAAAATTTCAGGTTGGATTGAATCCTAAACTCCTCCAAACACACACCCCACCTTTCAATTTGCTGCTTGCCTTAATCATCAAACATGCTGAGCTGTACCATGCAGCCCCAATGTCAATAAATGGGTCATATCAAAAGTCATATACCTTCTGCATCTTGAAATAATCCAGCACCAAGTTATTCCATTTAGCCAACTCTTTTTACTTATTCACTAAGTTCCATGGAGAGGAATATTTTCTCTTGGTTACACCACTATGGTTTCTGGCATATTGTCTTATCTCCAGGGGTCATTTCAGACATGAGGATTTGCAGTTGTAAAATCTATACTGATCTGGGCAGTGTACATCCAACACATGAACATGTTTCTCATTATAAGTACAAAAAATCACTGGCTGGGCTTACTTTTATCAAAATAAAAATAACTTGGATTATAAATGATTGTTAGGAAAAGCAAAGATCTTTGGTGGTAAGATTGCTGCCAACGAGATCAAAATTTCCCTTTGTTTTCCTTATCAAACAACCTAGATATCTTCATTCATTCATTTCTAAATGTTTTTCTGTTATATCATTTCCTGCAGCTGCCTCAAACATTAGTGATAATGAGTTTAGAATAAATTGCTATATGGATGACCTCTGCATATTGTTGACTCAAGTTGGATAAATTATTACCCTCTTTATTTGCCCCTATAATATCTACTAACCAAAGGAACACCATGTTATGAATGTCTATACAAACCAATATGGGCATATATCATCAGTAATGCATCACTGAGGCTTAAAAACTTGTCAGCATAATGTTGAGATGTATTTCTCTTTACTCTGTTTCTGATTTGGGGTCTGTCAAACAACTATAGTTGGAGAGCATCACATTGTTCACTAAAAAGAACACCACGAAATCTGACTAGCAATGGACCAATTGTAAACATATTACAGTCCTCTTCTCAAAGTCACTCTGTTCTATTAGAACACTAATTGCTAAACTCGGTTTTGCTTTGAAATAGTTACCAATAGGCATAAAAATTCTTTCATCATAGAATGGTTGGAAAAAACTCTTTTTCGGGAAATTTCAAGTCAACTCTTTCAGCATTGTGTGTTCCAGAACAAACATTTTCCCTAAGGAGAGCTGAAAGGGGAAGGGGATTAAAATGGACTGTTCTCACTATATTCTAGCCAGTCACTCAGAGGTGAAGCCAAGGAACAGAAAGAAAAGTGAGTTGAAAGGTAGAACAGTCAAACAAACAGAAGTAATATTTGGAACATGTAAGGGAAGGAATCCAGGAAGATTGTTTTTTTTTTTTACCTCAAGGACTTCTGGGTAAGCAAAGAAATCTGCTTTTGGCAGGGAAAGGATGTCTTGCGTGGAAGTTTTCACATAATGGGTGACTTTTTCAGAAATGTAATCCTGTTCTATCAATTGTGCATCCCTTCATGAAAGACAAGAGCTGGCATTCCAACAGTAAAAAAAGTATGAGTATCTTCTCAGAAAAAGCACAAAGATGTTCAAGGAAGATATTTCATCATTATAAGCCCAGAGCTACTTCCTATTTGGACTATTGCAAGTCTTTCATTTAACTACTCCTTGAATTCTAAATCAAAAGGCATCCAGAATGCTGTGACATAGACCACTCCCTCTCAATGCAAAAGAGAAAGTATCATCATTGGCTTTTGTAAAAATAATAGGCAATGAATTGATTATGGATTTATAAACTGATTTGATACTCTGCTTGCTGTGCTTACAAAGTATCTTCAGTTTATATCAATGAAGTGAAGCTCATAAGTGAACTTTTCTTCAGGACCAGGTGCAAGGACACTAAGGAGACTCATGTTATATAAAAATAAAGTATTTATTGAGAATATGAAGATCTTTTAAAAAAGGATTTCTAACTCTAAGAGATTCTAGCCCCACCCAAATAAAACTCCCTGTTCCCTCAAGGAACCGTTTCTCCTGTTTTCACAGGCTTCACTGATCCTTCCTGATCCGACTAACCCAAGTTTTCACTATTCTACAATAAAATAAACACCATTATCCTTATATGAAGTATATAATTCTTAACTTTGTCTCCAAGTCATAAAAATAACAAAGGCCAGCTGGCTGAACCTCAGCAAGAACCAAGTTAGGACTCTGAGCCTTAACACACTCAAGAGTCCAAAAAAAAAAAAAGACCAGGTCTTTCTTTGGTCTTCTCAGACATAAAAACAATCTATACATCAGCAATAGATAGTCACTAATGTTTCCCAAGTTGGAAAAGGAAATCACTTGGCTCCTTCAGGTTTTTCCCTCCTTTCCTTCTATCTCAGACAATGAAGAGAAAGAGAGAGAAAAGATGTCACCTGCTCCCACCACTCCAAGAAAGCATAACTCTCAGAGACCAACTGCCATAGGAAAACCATTACCTCTCCCCCACACACTATCAACATTTGAAACTGACACTGTCTCAACTCTGTTTCAAACTCCAATTCTATCTCAAACCAGCTTTTTTGCTTCTTATCTTTAAACGAATATAATAAGACAACTTCTAATATGATCCTTACAATTTCCCCCCTTTGAGCATATGGAGGGATAAAAAACCTCTCCCACATGCAGCATGCTTGCTATTCTATGTAATTATCAAGCTATATGTAACCTTATAATTATTATACCCCCCCCAAATAGTCTTAATCTTATGCTCATCTTATCCTGTTCTTATTGCTACACCTTATCTATGCTAACCTGTACTAGGGATATAAATCAAAGAAAAGAAAATTTCAGTGAAAACAAATAATCAATGAAAACATACTCACACAAATGCAAGTGCAAAACACATATTTACAGAAGTTCAAAATGCAAAATACAAACTGCAAACAAAAAAAAACTTTTTAAACAATAAAATATAGTTACAAAACCAATTTAACTTATTTTTTACAAAAAAACCTAAAGTCTATCTAAAATAATAACTATGCAAAACTCATGCAAACTGCATCTTACAAATCCTATTTGAATAATTCAAATGAAACTTTTCACTATGCTAATATCTTATACTTATATTTATCAACCTTATACTTTGGACTTCTCCTCTGCCTTATATCCTAGGATGATAGTCCACAAAAATCAAAGTGTTAGGTAGTGTTTGGGTTCATAAAACATGAGCCTAAAGAATATTTGAATTCAGGGAGTTCCCATCTATCTAAGATCATAGCAATTCTTCGGGCTTCCCCTTCCCAGATCCAGAAAGCCACTTACCATTTTCTGGGCAAACTGCCTAGTGAACAGTTATTTCTTTAACTGGGAAATTTTCCCTTGTGTCATACAGATGGAGTATGGTGTAGAATATATCAATAATTTACTTTTGACAGGGATTTTATGATTCATAGTCTAAAATATTCTCTTTATAATTTTTCCTCATTATCAGGTACAGGAACAATACATTTTCTAATAATAGCATTTATAGAGCATAAAACATACATATATGATATATTATATTTTAAAATTTGCAAAGTGCTTTACATTTTTAGACTAAATCACATTTGATCATCACAATAACATGGAAGGCAAGTGCTATTAATATTATTATTCCCATTTTACAGCTGAGAAAACCAAGGCAAACAGAAGTTAAGTGTCTTTTCCTAGGTTGGCTCTAAGCCACTAAGTGTCTGAGGCAAGATTTGAACACTGGCCTTCTAGTCTCCAAGCCTACAACTCTTTTCATCGTACCATCCAGCTGCCTCATGAATTTACTTCTCCCAAAAGATGACTAAACACCTAACCACTTTTCTCACATGTCTTTTTACAACCAGCCCATGCAACCATTTCTTTCCCTCTCATTAATGTTTCAATTATATCCATTCCCAATAGGAAAATATAAATTTTGTTTTTCTGCTGAGTTCCAAATTACAAGTAAAAAAAATCTGTTTTTATCCTAGTAACTGCACTTTCAGAGTTCCATTTATCCCATCCTTAACTTCTTGGATTTTCATTCAGGTACAGTAGAAAGAATACTATATTTTGGAGTTATAGGACCTGGGTTCAAATTACAGTTCTTTCATTTATTACCTACAGGAACTTGGGCATGTCAAATCACCTCTTTAGGGTTATTTCCTCATCTATACAATTAGGGACTCAATTTCTTCTGAAGTCCCTTCCAATTCTAAATATATGATTCTGTGAACAAATATTTACTGAGATCCTACCAAGGGATTAATACTGTCTTCAACACTGTGGGAGACTTGTCTTAATCTATTCATTTATCCAACTTCAAGGCTGATGACATCTGCCAACTGCCAAACATATGCATTAAGGCTTTGGGGACACTTAGAAGTAGTTTTTTTCCAAATTCCTCTTGGCATCTCAAATATTTACTTTCATTTCTGACTCAGACGTAACAAAACCTTTTCACTGTGCTTGGGAGGCTAGAAAGGAATTGTGGCAAGTCTACAAGAGATGCATTAGAAAGTCTCTAATAGAACATGTATTTACAGTACCTATAGCAATTAGCCCAACAGTTGTCTGTCAAGGGCTTAACATTCACAAATTATTCAAGTGGCAGTCCTATTGGCACAGGCTATGCCAATTCTTTTAAATGTCTTGGAAAGAAATCTGAGTTTAACCTTGATAAATAAACATACCAGTATGTGCTGAAAACCCAGGACTAACACTCCTTAAGCATTTCTAGACTCATTTCTGTGGTAGTAAAGTTTACGCAATAACCAGGTGCTATTGTTGGCACTTAGAAATAGTGCTACTCTTTCAGTGTCTGCAGCAATATTTAGTACACAGAGAAGAGATGGTACATATTCTTGAGAAGTTAAAAACAAAATAGTTATCATGTGATTAGATCTGTCACACAACATCTAACTAGTTAAATATATTTTCTCTGGATTGCTCTACATTTTGTACCATTTTATACTAAATATTGCAAAAAATTATAAATAGTTAATATGCTTAATTATATAAGTAGTATAATCAATATTCGTCATTATGGTCTTTAATCAATGAATAATGATCTTAGCTGTTTTTCCAGTTCTTAAAAGACAAAAATAAGATATAATCATCATATTATCAGTCCCTAAGTAATATTTAGTCTCAAATCATTTTGTGGAAATCAAAATTAGTTTCTTTATTTTAAATGATCATTTTTGTGTTCTCAAGTGAACTATTGCCTTTGCTGTTTTCATATGATTATTTTCTTATATGTTGTATTCACATTAAGCAACGTGATAATGCACAAAGTTTAGACAGTAAGTGAGAAGAACTAGGGATCCTAAGAAAAAGGGGTAAATTTGTTCTCAGGTCTATTCTCAAGGTTAGGTGGGATGAAATTGATGACTGTACTGTCACTCTAAATGAGTATACCTAATTCAAAACAAACAGAAAAGGAAAATAGTTGAAAAGAATAGTATAATGTATTTAAAAGCCATATTAATTATGAGGAAATCCCAGAACCAAAAAGGGGAAGCATGATAAATTATTTGGGTAAAGGTCATAGTAGGGAGAAACAGAAGATATTTTTGTTACTGAAACATATTATAGACTATCATAGGCAGCTAGGTAGGATAGTGTCCAGAGTGCTTGGCCTGTAGTCAGAAAGACCTGAGTGTAAATTTGTCCTCAAACATGCACTAGATGTGTGACCCTGGGTGAGTCACTTAACTTTTTTTAAGTTTTCTCATTTGTAAAGTGAGTTGGAAATGGAAATGACAAACCATTCCAGTATCTTTACCAAGAAAATCCTAAATAGGCTCATGAAAAGTCAGATATAACTGAAATCCATAAACAACAACACAAAATTAAGACTCCAGGAAAGAAGAAATAGATTAATAGTTATGACAAATTATGATGTTTGATACAGAGGGTATAATAAAGTATTAATGTCCAGGAAACTACAGGAGCTCTCTTTGTGGGCCAAAAATAGAGTGGAAAATAATTTCTTGATTTGCCTTACCGAAAATCCTTCAAAAGGTGGATGAATAAACAAGGGGGAATTTTTTTGTGTATCTTATTCTCTCAAATACTGAAGAATCAGTTGCTAAAATAGAAATAATGAGAATCTTAAGGGAAGGTGGTTGCTTCATCCTAGAGTTTGTAATTGAAAAAGAGAACTATGGGAATAGTTTCACCTCTGTTTTTTGGGGAAGCAAATTGCAAAGGATTCAGAAGAAAAATGCTAAGAACTCATGGACTAAAATGATTTAGAGGATATTAGCTCAGGACAGATGAGAGATGCTTGAGAATCAAATTCTAAATGCAAAGAGAAATACTTCTAACGAGGAAGAAAAATGGGATATTTCTGGAGAGATCAGTAAGGATCCCTAGAGAATGCACCATCTAACTTAGATGTAAAGAAGAAATATTAAAATAGTATTAGTCTTGCTTCAAGACAATAAAATTAATGTGACAGAATCCTATAAAAATGTAATAAAATCTTAAGTTGAGAATGAATGAAAAATAATTTATGCTGTTTACCACATGCAAAGTATTGTTAAGACAAATAGAAAAAATATAGTTCCCTGCCACCAGTTGACCAACATTACAATAGAAAGAAATGATATATGTCAATTTCAGCTGTAAGTCTGATGAAAAGGGTACAGTAGCAAAACATATGGTAATGAATTTTGTAATGTTATTTTCACAGATAAGATTATTCATTTGTTATGATGAGCCATTTAACAGTGTAAAGGAGTTTTGTGGCAAAAATCTCCTCTTTTGAATCTGGGAAGAATATAAACTGATGCAAATTGGAGTGAGCCAGAACCAAAAGAATAATACACAGAAACAGCAATATTTTAACATTGATCATCTGCAAAAGACTTTGCTACTCTGATCAGTACAATGATCCAAGAAAATTCTAAAAGATTGATAATAAAATGCTGTCAAATTCCAGAAACAGAACTGAACTCTGACTAAAAATTGAAGGATTACTTTCATCTTTCTTTACTTTTTTTGCTTTTTTGCAACATCGATACAATGGAAATATATTTCACATGACTTCAGATGTATAATGGATATCACATTACTTGCCTTCTCACTGAGGGGTTGGAAGGGAGGGAGGTAGAGAATTTTAAATTCAAAAGAGGAATGTTAAAAAAAATGTTAAAAAATTAAAAAAATCGAAATTCCTTCTCTATGCTTTCAGTAGTTGTGGTTACTGAGGACCCAATCTCTAGACTATATATATATATATATATATATATATATATATATATATATATATATATATATATATATATATACATAAGCATTGAATCCCTAAATGACTGAGGTTAAGTTGAAAGTAGAGCTGGTGACTAGGATGAGAAAAGATGCAATTCCTTAGGATCTCAGGGTAGAGGACTTTCTTCATCAAGATGTGAAGGGAAAAGGTACTTATGTGGTACCTACAATTTGATAACTCTCCTTCAGGGTGCCTTGCTGCTTTACTTGAACTGGTTTGGGTTAGAATTGCTTCTAGTTTAATAGTAAACCAATGTATAATCTTCAATACATGAGCTGAAACTGAGGAGGGAAGCAAGGGGTCATAAAATAAGTTTGGGGAGTTTTGCATTTGTTTTAATCTTATTGGGAGAAAAAGGAGGAATGAGATCTATGATTGAGAAAGATGAAATTATAATTATTGACAATAGCCAGGAGGCAGAGCTTCTTGACTAATATTTTCTTTTCTCTTATCAAAGGAGAATTACAACCAAATAGGAAATTACAGAACAAAAACTATGAACCAAGTGTTAATAGCCAAGATAAATAAGTTACACAAAAAGCAGTTGGTGGCCCTTGATGAATTCAAGTCACTTGGCATAGATGAGCCACATCCTTAAATACTGCAAGAACTGAAAATTAAGTTTGCTATGAAACTATCTGTGATATCTAAAAGATTATGAAAATTGAGAGAAGTACTACAAAATTTGAATAATGGCAAATATCTCAATTTTTAAAAGTGTGAGAGTAAAATCACAACAAATTATATCAATGACCTTTACTTTGATTTCTAGGAAAATTCTAGATTGGATTAATAAAGAGATGGTTGGCAAACATCTAGAAATGGAAGCAGTCAATACAAGACCCGAAACAGGTCATTCTGAAAACCAGATATAAACCAAACCTTTAAAAAGCAATTAAATTCTAATATTCTATAAACTGCACAAGAGATAAGAAAATAAGGTATCTTACCAAATTCTTTCTATGACAAAAATATAGTCTTGCTACCTAAACCAGGGGGAACCAAAAGAGAAAGAAAATAATAAACCAATATCCCTACTGAATATTGATTCCATAATTTAAAATATTAGCAAGGAGACTATAGCAACACATCATGAAGATTACATATTATGAACAGACTAGATTTATACCAGGAATGAAAGGATGGTTCAATATTATGAAAATTATAAGCATAATTGACTACATTTATAATAAAACCCAACCCAAATCATATAATTATATTAATAAATGAAGAAAAGGTTTTTAACAAGATATAAAACCAGTTCATCTTAAAAACACTAGAAAGCATAGGAATAAATGGAGTTTTCCTTAAAATGATAAATAGTGCCTATCTATAATTAAAAAGTCAATATTCTCTGCAAAGCAGATGAAGTAGAGTCATTTCCAAAAGGATCAGAGGTGAAGCAATCATGTGTACATTATCACTATTACCATTCAAAAGAATGCTAGAAATGTGAGTTATAGCTTAAGAAGAAAAAGACTTTGGAGATTAAGCATCAGCAAAGAGGAAACATGATCATCACTTTTTGAGGATGATATGATGTTTTGCTTAGATAACCATAGAGTCAATCAGAAACTAATCAAAACAATTAACAACTTCAGCAAAGTTGCAAGGTATAAAATAAACCCACAGAAATCAGCAGCATCTCTACATATTACCAACAAAGTCTAGTGGGAAGAGATAGAAAGAGAATTTGAATTTAAAATAACTATAGAAAGTATAAAATACTTGGGAATCTAGGTACTATAGGAACATAATCAGAATATTATTTACATAAAGAAATAAATATTTGAAGAAATATTCATTGTTTATGTGTAGGCCAAGCCAGTATATTAAAAATAACAATACTAACTAAATTAATTTACTTATTCAGGCTTAAGTTAATCAAAATGATTACTTTATAGATCTAGAAAAAGTAACAAAATTCATCTGAAGGAAGCAAAGCTCAAGAATTTCAAGGTAATTAATGGGAAAATGGGAAAGAAGGAGCTTTAATAGCACTCAAAACTCAAGCTATAATACAAAGCTATAATTATCAAAACAAATTATTACTGATAAAAATAAAATGTTTAATCAGCAGAGTAGATTAAGTAAACAGTACATAGAAGCAAAATTGTACAATAGTCTAGTGCTTTCTAAACCCAAAGATTCTAACTATTAGATCAAGAACTCACTATCAAATTAAAAAAAAAAAAAACTTGGAAAAACTGGAAAGAAATCTGGCAGAAACAAAGTATAAACCTACATGTAATTCTATAGATTTTTTTTCAGAGAAATAAATCTAAGGTATCAATAGTCATCTTGAAAATCTCAATCACTGATAATTAGATAAATGCAAATTAGAACAATTCTCAGGTGCCAAAACTCATACCCTTATAGTGAACGAAATTGACAAAAATTTGAAATGACTAATTCTGGAGATAGGAGCCTTATGGGAAACAAGTATATAAATGAACTATTAGTGGAACTGTGAACTGTCTAACCTATTCTGGAAAGCAATCTGGTGCAATGTCCAAAAAGTTATTAAACTGTACATAACCTTTCATGCTTCTACTAAATCTATACCTTAAAGGGATTAAGAAAGAGGAAAAAGACACATACATACAAAAATACTGATAGCAGTTCTTTTCATGGTAGCAAAGAATTGGAAACTGAGGGGATTCTCATTGATTAAGAAATGGATGAACAGATTATGATATGTGAATGTAACAGAAAAAAAACTGTACTATAGGAAATAACGAAGGGTATGATTTCAAAGACACCTTTAAAGACTTGTACAAACTGATGAAAAGTGAAGTGGGTAAAACCAAGATACTAACTCATAAAATAACAATCATGTTGAAAAGATTAACATTTTTGAAGGATTTATCAACAAAGACCAACCACAGTTCCAGAGGATTCATGATGAAATATGCTATCTACCTCCAAACAGAAAATAGATTGAAGCTGAAGCATACTTTTTTGCATATAACTAATATGGGAATTTGCTTTTTTTGACTCTCTCTCTCTCTCTATCTATCTATCTATATATATATATATATATATATATATGTGTGTGTGTGTGTGTGTGTGTGTATATATATACATATGTATACACATATGTATGTATACATATATAATGGATTTTATGCTTCTTGCTTTCTCAATATAGAGAGAGATGGAGGAGGGAGGGAGAGAATCAAAGGAAAAGAAAATTGAAAATTGAAAGAAAAAAACATCATGCCAGAAAAACTTTATTGCCTTTTCCAGTCCCTTCTTAATGCCAATCCCTTCCTTCTAAGCTAACCTCCTATTTAACATATATATTCATATATATTAAATGTACATAGTTATTTGCATGTTATCTCCCCATTAGAATGTGAGTTCTTGAAGGAAATTGTTTTTGTCTTTCTTGTCTATCCAGCTTTTGGCACTGTGCTTTGTGAACAATAAGTAAGTGCTTATTGATTGCTGACTGATAAGACAATAAGGTCCCAGTTGCACAGAAAGTACAATACTTTGCACATAGTAGATGATCAGTAAATGTTTAATGATTAAACATTAAAACTGCTTAGTGGACTTCATGTACTATAAAGCAACACTTTCCCAACCAAAATTTTATGTAACCCAAGACAAAAAGCATGGTGTTTGGGAACTGAAATGCCAAGTCTAGATGCCATAGTATCACAGATTTAAAGCTGGAATGGACTTTATAGGTGACCTAGTCAAACCCCCTTGTAATAAAATATAAACTCTGAGAGCAGGGACTATTTCTTGTATGTCTTTATATCTGAAGTTCTGGAAATAGTACCATACAATTAGAAGATTTTGGAATAAAACTTTTTTTTAAATTTTATAGATGAGGAAACTGAGGCTCAAAGATGATTTACCCCAAGTCATACAAGTAGTGACAGACCATGAATTCTAATCCAGGTCTTTGGATTTCAAATCTAGAGCTCTTTCCATGACCAGATTAAGAAATGGATTTCAGAAACTTCTGAAATGCTGGTATCTTAGAGGTGGTGTTATGTCCTGTACACCATCCCAAGCATTTTAAATAAAAGTTCTACCATTAAACCTAGGTTATAGCTCATCAGTGCCCCCATCAGATTTCAACCTGCTTCTATTCCCATTTACTGGAGTATCCTACAAGCTGCAGTTATCCTGTAGGGAGATGAGCACTGAATCACTAGCCATCACCTATGAAAATTTGTCTTTTCCTCATTCATTAGATTACAAGGGGGAAATTATTCCTCCTTATCTAGACTCCCAATCCATGTTCCCAGAGTTTCAGGCATTAACTCCTATTTAACTTTTTTTTGAAATTTTTATTTAATTAGTAAATTTAGAATATTTTCCCATGGTTACAAGAATAATGTTCTTTCCCTCCCTTTCGCTCACCCCCCTCCCATAGCCATGACACAATTCCACTGGGTTTTACATGTGTCATTGATCAAGATCTAGTTCCATAATATTGATATTTGTACTAGGATGATTGTTTAGAGCCTATATCCCCAACCATATACCCATGGATCCATGTGATTGAACAGTTGTTTTTCTTCTATGTTTCTATTTCCACAGTTCTATCTCTGAATGTGGATAGCATTCTTTCTCATAAGTCCTTCTGAACTGTTCTGGATCATTACATTGCTACTAGTAGAGAAGTCCATTACTTTTGATTGTACCCATCTCACTTTTTCAGGAAGCTTTCCTATTCTTGCCTCTTAAAAATAGCTCCTGCTCTTGCTTAATGTTTTAGCAAATTTGGCCATATTGCCATCAAGCTAGAATTAAACAGGATTTAGGTCATCCTTAACCAGTCTCTCCATGTACCTATTCCATTTCCCTGTCAGAACCCACACTTCCAAGAGAGTCTGATCCTCTTTCTCATCACCTCTACTGACTTTATTGAAATGACAGGCATACATAGAGGATAATAAAGAATGAAAACTCTTCCATAGACCTCAGCTAGTGATTCAAACATTTCTCCCACTTCAGGTTTGGGTCTCATTGGTCCCACATAGGTACTTTCCCTTGAATATTTGGCCTGAAAATCCAGGCTGTTACAATTTATGTCCTATAAAAAGTGATGTAGACACTAATTATCAACAGCTCTTCACCACCCTCCACACCAAAATTATTTAATCTAAATTTACCTCTATAAATGTTGAAGAAGAAAAGTTAGAGGAATTCTATGAAGAAATGGGAAAGACTTCCCACATTAAAGTAATTTGTCCTTTAATAAGGATAGAGACTAACTCTGTTTTTCATTGGTATAGAAGACATCCAGATAATGAAACTCCTTCTACCAATGACAGCCACCTAAAGAACTGAGAAGTGTCACTTACCCAGAGGAATCTCACAGAAGCAGAACTTCACTCCAGATAACTTATCACCTACTATACCACACAGACACTTTTGGATTTTAATAGATTTTTGCTATAATAATAAAGACAATATTGGCATAAGGGATAAAAATATTTGGAGTTAGGAAGAACTGGATTCAAGTTTTATCTCTAACATTATCTGGGAAACCATAGGCATGTCAACCATCTTCTACCTAAAGCAATTCCCTATATTTTATCTACAAGTAGTAAATGACGAGTGATTGTTATCAGTGAAGCTACATAGCTGCCCCACAGAAAAATCATTTTCTTCACCAATTTCCTATTTATTTTATACTCAGTGACTTTAGTGCAGGGGTGGGCATAGGGGATATATTCTTCCCACCCACTCCCTCCCAGTAGATCCATAATATTTTTCCCCAGTGGGAACTACCAATTTTTACTAAAACTCAACTATTTTTGTGGACCATGGCCATTCTACCTGTAGAAGACTGAAGCAGTTAAGTTTTCATCTCTCTATTATATGGCCTGACTAACCTTAAAAATCAAGTCAAGATGTGATTCAATTCATTTTAGAAAATATCTCTCAAGTTTCTATTATATGGAGAGTACTTTCATAGGTATTGGAAAAGATAAAAAGCTTGAATTACATTTTGTACATATGTATGTACATAAATTACATATATATCCCTGTCCTTGTGGAGCTTACAGTCTGATGGGGATATCTCATAATATACAGGTTTGAAGTTTTGATAACAATTAGTAGTTGCCAGGAGTAATACTAAAGATTTAGGAGATCTATCCTCCATTATATGTAAACTTAAAAGAGTATGGTACTGTGCTCTTCCATCTAATAGCCCAAGGGATTGATTGGTTTGCTTGTTTCCTATGTCTCATGGCTATTACATGCTGCTACTTTTTCCCTTTAGAATTTCTCACTGAACTCCCCCACCTGGTTGAAAGAGATGTCAGTTCCCAACTTCTCTCTTGGTTTACTACCTACAAGTCAATGACTCATCTTTACATTTTCCAAGTATTTTTACTTCCAGTCATTATAAGAAAAAAAAAAGCAAATCTCATTTTTGCTCCTTACTACTTGTGTAAAACAGCCATTCTGGACTTTAGTTCTCTTATCCATAAAATGAGAGTTGAACTACATGATTTCTATTGTCCTGGTCAGCTAAATTCTGTGATCCTCTATATTCCTCTGTCCCATGACATCTCATCTACATCTTGGATATTTTCCACTCTGCCTCAGCTTCTGCTGTCCATGCCATCCTCCAAACCATGTCACAGAAGACTGAAAGGAGCTAAGCTACTCACTTCTATACTTGCTGAGTCTCTGTGTCCTCATCTTCACATCACCTACTTTCTTCCCTGCTGTTTCATATACCAACTCCTCCTCACCTCACACATATAATACACAAGCAAGTATGTGTATACAGGCACAGACACACACTTCTCTTAAGTATCATGAAATCAATCCTAGTTTTGCCTCTGGAAGGCAAAGGTCAAGTAAGGACCCTATAATTTCTGTCATCATCTTTGTGACTTTTCAAACTCCCTTCTTGGGCCACAACTTCCACCACATATATTATCTCCTTCATTAGAATTTAAGTAGGAACTGGCCCAGAATCATAACAACTTGAGCATTGGAAGGGACATTAATGACCATCACTTTCCTATTTAATGTGTCAGAGATATAATCATCCAGCATTTAAAGACCTCTAATGAGAGAGAACCCACCACCTCTGAGGAAGCTACTTTGGGAAGAATCTAATTCTTAGGAAAATTTTCCTGACATTAAGTCTAAATTATCCTCTTTGAAACTTCCTCCCCTTATTCTTGGTTCTGCTTTATGAGGCCAACCAGAACAAATTCAATTCCTCCTCCACATGACATGAAGTATCATGTACTTCATGTACTTGAAGACAGTTATTATGTCCCCTGTGAGTCTGTTTCTTCACCAGGCTAAACATTCCCATCTCCTTCAACCAATCCTCATATGGCAAGGGGTAACAGCCCTGGATTATTCTGGTTCCATTGTCTGAACATTCTAGTTGTTCAGTGTCTAAATGTTGTCTTTGTTTTCTTAAAGTTGAATGCATTAGTTAATAATAATAAGCTCTTAACAATAGCTGTTCACTTAACTATCATTTTTTCATAAGTATATCAAAGCATTGGGGAAAAGATTAAACCTGAGACTGAAAGGAGAAGAGATTGAGAGAAGGAATTCCCAGGTGATGAAATTCCTTCTACCAATTCAGAGTGACACTTTTTCTGCAACTTAGAGTACTCAGAACCTAGAACACTAAGGAATTACAATCTAAATATTTATATCCAAATACCTATAGGACAGTGACTTTACTATTGCATTCATGTTGCCACACAAGATTGGCCAACAGTAAGAACTGTAGAACACAACCTTTTCTCTACATGGAACTATTTGCTTTGTAAGGAAGTGATGTAGATAGTGGATAGAATCTCAGTTTCCAAACTGCACTATGTCACACCCTGGATGTTTCAGCAAATTTAGAGGGGAATAATGGAATATGACAAATTTTCAAAGGAAATAATTCTATAATATAATAGCAAAAATAAAATCTGATTATAAATATCAGATACTACACAAACTACTAACTTGAGGTAGTCCATGGTTTCAAAAGTAGACCACATTACATTGAAATTTATTTTTCATTTGTTTGTAGTTATGACTATAGCAGTAGCATATTAAACATTTTTGTTTCTGATATTATATCTTTGAAGAGCTGCTTTTTCATGATGGTTCATTAAAAAAAGAGGTAACTCATGAAAATCACTTCAAAACAGAAAATAAGAGTGTCGGTATTCAATATGATTCCAAGGTCTGAGAATTTGTCATGACCAACAGGTTTACAACCCTATTAGAAAATCATTGTGGTTATTTTAGAATAATTTTTAATATTTTATTTTTATTTATATGTATATGTTAATCAAATGGCTACTAAATTGTTAGCACATAAATATGCTATTATAATATTATGAACTAATATCATGAAGTTGTTAAGACCCAACGATTAATAAATAAAACTATTGTGCTTCTGTTAGGCTGGGCATCCCATGAAAAAAGGTCCTGAGAAACTAAAGGTGTTGTAAATTGAGAAAGTTTCAGAATCTCTGGTATAGAACTGAACTTGGAATCAGGAAGATCTGTTTTTGAATCTCATCTAAAATACTTAATAGCTATGAGATCCTGGGCAAATCACTTACCCTCTCTAGGTCTGATACCTCATCTGCAACATGAAAAGTTTGGACTCAGTTACCTCTAAAATCCCTTCCAGCTCTAAATTGATTAATCTATGATCTTATGACTATGCAACCATGTACTAACTACATTAGTTATTTCAGTTCAATGCAGACCAATAAGCATCTATTAAGCATTACTACATGCAAATTTCTGGGAATACAAAGGCAAAACTGAAATAGTTTCTGCCTTCAGGGAACTTATATTCTGCCTAGATTTTAGGGTAGGCATGGGGTATTCAACATGCTACTGCTTTAATAACCAACTACTTCAATAAGAACAATGTGGTTTCTAGTATGAAATGTTGTATGACACAAAATCCAATGTTTTACAAGTATGAATTGCTCTATAAATGCAATAACAATTCTCTTATTCAGTGCCCTGTCAACATCTCCAAAATGAACCCAAAATGTAGATTAATTACAAATAATATATTTTGGATGGCTCTTTATATTACTCACTTTTTCTTTTGGCCAAGTGAGTATTAGAAAAAAAGTATTTTGTTGTTACGTTTGAATGCATCCTGAAAAAAAATGTAACCTCATGGAGCCATAGTCCACATTTTAGTGTGTATTCAATTGATTTCTATAAGGGCTAAATTACAAAAACGTGCACATTCAGCTCTTTAATACAGATATGTTGGCATAGTTGGAAAGAATTTGTGAATAAACTACTATCGTTTCCAAAAGGTACAGATTGGTAAAAAGTCGATGATGGCTGGATGCTTTGAATTAATATAAATAATTACCATTCTTTATGGTCTATGATGATGGCTTTGTATTTTATATATTACAGGATAATCTGCAGTCTAGTGTCACAATTATTTACATAATGACTGCATTTCCTTTCTTTTCTAACCCTTTCTATTTACATTTTTAGCTTTCTTTAATGGACCTGAGAATTAAATCCTGCAGTCACAGGGATTGGGAAGGAATGTTGAATGATTTTTGCTGCATTTGTTCTTTTGCTATAGACAATGCCCTCTTAATAGGACAGTGGAGGGGTGGGGGTAGGAGGAGGATACAAAACTTTCCTGGGGAAAAAAAGAATGTCAGTACCATTCCTTTCCTAACCCTGTGCCTACCCCAAAGGCTCAGCTGCTTTAAGTTAGTTTTATTCTTATTTGTCAAATTTATGTCTCTTTGTGGTATTGGAAGATTTTCGTTTGTTTATTTGTTTTGCAACACAGAAGTTAACTGGAAAGTTCTTGGAGGCTGGCTTGTCAGTTTCCCTTACTCCAACTCTCATCTCTGCCATTATCCTGCTCCTGCTCATTATTTAACTTCTCTATTATTTATTTAATTATTCTTCTCTCTAACAATGACTACTGTAAATATAACTTTCATAGATGACATTAAAAAAATTTCCAACATTACTTCTATTCATTTTCCAAATATTCTTTTTCAGATGGTATTAAGCTGTAAAAGTTCTTTTCGTTTTTTGCCATTCATCAAATATTCTTTTTCAAATGATATTAGGCTGTAACGGTTCTATTTGTTTTTAAATTTTCCATTGGCCACACCCACATTCTATCATTCTTTCCCTCAACCAAGGCATCCTTATTCTATTTATTAGAGCTTCATCTCACTTCATATAAGCAATACATTTCTGTTCAGAATCTACTAGAAGAGTGTAAATTTAAAGCTTGAATATAATTTAAAGACCATTTATAGCAGTTTACCCCCCTTACTTTATGCATGAGGAAGCAACTTGTCCAAGGTCATAGAGGTAGTATGTAGCAAAGACCAAGATTAAACCCTGAACTTTTTCCTCCAGATACTGTGTTCTTTCACATATACCATCTTACAAGTTGGTTTATATCATGCTTTTTTTTATTGTTTTGAGAAAGACTCATTAAAGTTAGGTTTCCCTTGAACATTTTTATGATTTAATATATTATATCTTCATATATTATATAATGCAATTATATATTTAATAAATATATGTAATATATAAATATATCATGCATATGTATTTAAATAGGTGCATTCTATTCTCTTTTAGATTTAAGGGTAATTTTATTACATAGTGTTTTACAAACAGCAATGGAGTTATAGAAATATAAGGAACTAATATGGGTTATTGTAAAAGATATATAGGTAGATCATGCAATGGTTGGAGGAAGACTGGAGTTCAAATTGTGCTTCAGGTAGTTTAAGTGTAATAGTGTAATCTCTTAAGTTTTTCTGTAAAATCTAGTCAAGAATTATCACTAATTCCCAAAGTTGTAGCAAAGATCACATGGAATAAAATATTTACAAACCTTAAAATTCCATAAATTCTAACTATGATTACTTAGGTTTCAAGCTAATAGAGATTTATCAGAGGGCTAAATCTCCTCCTCCTGTAGCTGAAATGGAAAATAAATAATGTGCTATTGGTCAAATCCTTTTCAAAATGTTGCAAATAAAATTGCCTAATGATCTTTCCAATCGACTAACAGTACTAACTCTGTCATCCATTCTCCTCTGAACCCCTACAAAAATTACCAAACAAATAAAAGCCCTCCTTTTTTTGGAAGGATGCTATACCATTTTGCAGTAAGCAGAATGTTCAAAAATCTCATTGTAGTCCTTGCACTTTCTATCAGGTTAGATTCCTCAGGAGTTAAACATCAAGAATATGCCTTAAGCTGAGAAAGGGCTTAGTTTCCCCATCAAACAAACAGAAAAGTCTTTTAAAAATGGAACCTTAGTTTTGTCTCAGTTTAATTCCAGAAGATTTATGTTTGTTTTTCAGTTTTCTCCTCTGTAAAATGTAGGCATCTGAGCCAATTTCTGACATTTCTTCCACTTTATGATCTTAAGAACCTCAGACTATTTATTAATGAAAAAGTTTATAAGATTTGTTTTCATTATTCTTCTCCAATCCATGCATTCAGTGACTTCAAGAATTAATATTCAAGCCAATTAGTCAGTCAGTCAAAAATATTTATTAAATGCATATAGTAGATGATCCAGACACTGTGTTAAGCTTCGGAGATACAAAGAAAGGGGAAAAAATAGTCCTTGCCCTCTAGATTCTCATAGTCTAATGAGAGAGGCAACATGCAAACAACTATGTACAAGCAAACCACAGACAGGATCATTTGGAGTTAATATCCTGGGCAGCGATAGCAAACCTTTTAGAGACAGAGTCCCAGTCACTGCCCCCACCCCATACTCCAGATCAAGTTCTGTGCCTTCCTCACCAGAGACCAAGTGTCACATCCTCCCTCCCCCCAGAAACTGAGTTCCATGTCCCTACCCCCATTTGTTCTCTCAAACCACCCACTTACCTCAGAGAGGGGAGGAAGTATTCCCATTGGATTGTGGGGGAGGGGTGTTGAGAGGCCTTTGTGGAGAGGGTGAGGAGAGTGACCCACGGGCTCTGCTCCCCTCCAGCTATGTGCCACTCTGTGACTTATGCTCCCCCCAAACCTAGTTCCAATCCAACCCTACCAGGGGAATCACCTTCACCACAGGCTCAACAGGCTGCTAACTGTGTAGCACCTTCATGTAGCATTTGAGCCACACACACACACCTTACCCCAGACAAGGGAAGGAAATAGCTCTCTTATTGGAATGAGTAGCAGAGGGGTGGTATAGTGAGGAATGTCCTCCAGTACATGGAGAGGGGGAAGGCAACAGCTCCTCCTGGAATCCCTCTGGCTTTCTAATAATGAACTCTGGTGGGTGACTGCAGGTGTTCCCACAGAGCGGGTTCTGCATACATTTTTGGCATGTGTGCAATAGATTTGCCATCACAGCATATTAAGGATGGGGGAATATTAAGGTATGTATAAGGTATATTAAGGATGTAGAATTTTGATGAAAAGAAAATCAATTAAGATGTCTGAAGATAGAGTCATCACATGTGTGTAAATAGCTTAAAGTTGCTAAGAGTATCAAAGGGGAAATGAAAGTTTCTCTATAAGAACCTAAAAGAATGGTCAAAAGTTTCATGTGAAATAATACAAAAGCATTAGCAAATATGGGCATCAATGAAATAAATTTGTAGCAAAATCAAAGGTAAAAGGTATACTGGAGTACTGGAAATTGTTAATAGATAATGGATTGGGATCCCCTACATTGTTTTCTACCTTTTCAGTTTTATTAAATGTATCCAACTAAACAACATAGCAATTAATATTTTAATTTTACTTTTATCATTTACAAAATCTTAGAACACTAAGACCTTATAGAACATTAAATAAAACCCCATCATTTTAAAGATGAAGCTGAGTGAGAAGAACATAAAGCAGCTTGAAATCCTTACTAAAATTTCCCTTAAAAGGAACTGTGATTCTGGTCCATTCATATGGACTTACAGTGTTATTTCTTTTTTGCATTATAACACAAAAATAAAATAAGTGTCATACTCCGGTTTTCTCAAATTACTTATCTCCTTTCCACCACAATATGGCAGAGTCTCAGGCCAGTCAACTTGCTCAGTGTCATAATAAAAAAAGCAAGGAGGGGGGCTTTATCTTAACAAGGTCAAAGGCACAGTGGTATAGGAGGGAATCCACAGGAAATCTACAGTGTGATGATATTTTCTCAGTGGTGGCTAAATCATTCATCATAAAAAAAGTCCTGGATCTCTCCCTAGGTGCACACATGTTCATCATTAACTACCCTGGGCAAAGAGGAAAGGTGAGTTGACTGCAGGTTCTGCAGACATACTCACACAAATATTAGTAATATAAACCACATTGTAGGTGTCTCTCAAAGGATGTACTCAGAGCCATTTCCAAGCCTCCTGTATAATCTGGCCTCCAACACTTTCCCTCAGTCCTTGTTGCCCAACTTTGTGGCATGCCATTAGACAAAGAGCATGTTCAAGTAAAAGGCAAAGCTTTTAGTTTCCTGTAAACTGGTGGTCTCAACACCTGGAACAGGTATGGAGGTCCATGCCACTTATCTTCAACACCCTTGTCTTAAAGTCCCTCTGGAATTGAAGGGTGCAGACCTTGGCTGATGTTTTTGTCTTCACTCTGTCTCTTTAGGCATCATTCACACCTGAGGCACTAATAGAGCTTCTACAGAAAAAAAATGAGATTCTGGGCAGCTTTGTTGCTATGGAGCAATACTTTGACTATACATGCAGATTTCTCCAGCTTAAAGGTTGGACCCTGTAGGGTCAGAGTATAGCTGTTTGCTTAATGTTGGGCAATCTGGATACAAGTGTTTCCACTATCTTTGGTATCTCTTTCCATTACTGCTTCCAAAGGTAGATAAAGGAAATTTTTTTTTAATGAGACAAATTTTGGAAAGCTATTAATTTTTTTCAAATTCCAAAAGAATGGCTGAAAAAAAAGTGAAGGGAAGTCAGCAATTCATCTTGTTTCTCCACCTCAACTTCCACTTCCCTAGAATCAACCACACTATGCCCATGTCATTCCTATTTCAGGCTCTTGACTCCTATCATCTCAGAAGAAAATTATCTGAGCCTTATATTGAGACAGCTGGTTGGTGCAGTGGATAGAGTTCTGGACTTGGAATCTAGAAGATTTAAATCTGACCTCAGACAATTCTTAGCTATATGACCTTGGACAACTGACAACCTCTATCTGACTCACTTTTCCCTATCTGTAAAATTGAGATGAAAATATCATCCATAGTGACTGTGAAGAGATAAAACAAATTACTATTTGTAAAGCACCTTTTAAACTTCTATTACAAATTATTTGTAAAGCAAACTTACAAAAAATATAAGTGCTAGCTATTATTATTAGCATCCTATTATTAATATCATAAAAATACATAGAACATAGCCTGGGTGTGCACTTAGAGGTGAAAGAAGAGGGTGTTGGTATAATGAAGGTTAATTAGAAGAAAAGATGAGTTCTGTTTTGAAAATAATGAATTAAATATGTCTTCTGGACATCCAGTTTGAGATGTCTGAAAGACATTTGGAGATGTGAAATTGGAGCTCAGCAGTTTGGTACAGGGTAGGTAGATCTGAGAATTATCAGCATAAAGCTTGTAATTAAATCCATGGGAGCTGATGAAATCATCAAGTGAAGCAGTATATGGAGAAAAGGGAAGTCCTTGACTTCTGCAAACTTATACTCTACTAGGGGGATACAATATGTAAACAGATAATTAAACTATACATAAGGCTATATAAAATAATGTCCAAAAGGAAACAGCACAAATAACAAAGAGATAAGGAATGGCCATCAACTGAGCTTTGATTGAATTATATGTTCTAAAAGGCAGAGGTGGAAAAGATCTTAGAGACCCAAGGGGTCACCAGAACAAGGATAAGAAGGCAAAGGATGGACTATCAGTGCAGCAAACAACTAATGGGTTAGATTGACTGAAATGAGTATGTGAAGAGTAATAATCTGAAATAATACTAGAAAGATAAAGATCTTATCTTGGAAGGTCTAAAATGCCAACCTGGGGACTTTGTATTTGCTATATCCATTGTCTGCACATATCCTTGTTCTTCTGTTTGATATCACTTCCAAAAATAAACCCTATTGTGCCCCATCCCCACTTCCCCTCCCCCAAATAGAGATTGTGGTGAACAAGAATGAAACCAGTTACAAAAGATCATTTGAAGGGATATTAGTGCTATTACTTCCCAAGTGCACCCCAACTAGCAAATTCTCCCCAAGGAAAAGAAAAAAGACATAATTGTAGAAGTGCTCATAAGCTTTAAAAATTTTATTATATACTTATTATTTATCACTATGAACAAAAACATTTAAATAAACAAATGCATTAAAATTACATGCAAAGTACAAAGTCTACATTGTTTACAATTTGTTTAAAATATGTAAATTATATATGTATGCTCATATAAACATCCTCTGCTTTGAGTTCCCTCCAAATTTTACTTTGATACTTTTTTCTCTTGATTTTGTGTTTGTTGTTTTTAATGCAATGATAGCATGTATTATAATTTTCCTATCTTCTCTTTTCATATCCCTTGTATTTCCCCTATTTTCTTTATATTTCTAATATTTATCATTTTTAATAATCTAATACAATCCATTACATTCAAATATCACAAACCATTCAGTCATTTCTCCCAATCATTGCATTTGTGTTATTTCATTATTTTGTCATTACAAGCAAAACTTCCAGGAGTATTTTCATATATATACATCATTTTACCCTCTTGATAATGCCATTAGGGCCAATTTCCATTTATAGTCATTTTAGCCCTAATTCTATCAGAGATCATGACTACTACCATTCCTTCTCTGCATAATCTGAGGTATAGTATATTTTTCTCCCACTCCTCACTTTCACTCTTTGTGTGTCTCCATTTTTAGTGTGTTTCTTGTAAAAACAAAATGTCAGGTCCTGGTTTTTGATCCTTTCTGCTATCCTATTTCTTCCCATATGTGAATGCATCCACCTCATAGTTGCTAGCTGTGTATTACCATTTACTTTGTTCCTTCTCACTGTTAATTGTGCTCTTCCATTCTTTCCACTGCTTCCCTCCTCAGATGTCCAATTTCTTTTGACTGGTATCTCTCTAACTCTCATCACTTCTCTCAAATCCTCTTATCCTCTCTCCTTGCCCTCCCAGTTCAAAATTGGCCTACCTTTCCTACCCCCCCTTATATTTCCCCCTTACATTTTAAATGTTATTCTATTCACCTTTTCAAAAATCCCTTCCTTAATCGCCCCCAACTTGGTCCTCCTTTTTCCTAAGGTCCCTCCCTTAACCCTTCACTTTACATCCCTACATCTTGATATGTACTCCCCTCTAGGTATCCTTCCCTTCCCTCCCTTTATTTATCTCTTTGCCTTCCTTTCTCTGAACACATCCTTCCTTCTTTTATTCCTTCAGTCCCCCAAGGAGACTCCCAGTTCTTGCCTTATCTCATCAGCTTTCCCTCCTGTTTCTTTGTATGTTAAGATTTTTACCCTTCTAATTTTGTATGTTGTTCTCTCTTTAACCCAAGTCTGATGAGACTAGGGTCTAGTACTACTATTCCCACACCCCTGCTCCCCTTCTCCATGGCAGTTTCTCCACTCATTCCTCTGCTATAAAAGACAGCTATTCCACCCTACCTCCTCCTGGCCTATTCCATTACCATTTTGTCTTATTCCATTACATTCACTTCAAACTTGAATATTCAATCCCTGCATGCCCCTTCAAAATACCCAGTCAATGATATCATACTCAGAGTTCATAGATAACATTTTCCTATATAGAAATCAAACAATCTGAACTTCTGGGTTACTTATGAGTGTTTCATGACTTTTGTATGTTTCTTATAGAACAAATTTTCTACTAAATTTTGAGTTTTTCCCCAAGAATAGTTAAAACTCATTTAGTTTAATTAATATCCATATTCTTTACCTTTTATAATTATGTTCATCTTTGTGGGATATGTATATTATTGCTGGTTGTAAGGTTAGTTCTTTCCTCTAAAAAATGCCATATTCAGTGTCCTACATTCTTTTAATGTTGTAGCTACTCTCTTGGGCTAGTCTGACTGTAGCTCCACAGTATTTAAATTGTGTTTTTCCTTCTTGCTGGTAGTATTTTCTCTTTAACCTAGGAGCTAAGGGACATGACAATGATTTTCCTATTCATTTTAATCTTTGGATCTCTTTGAGGTAGTGATTGGTGAATTCTGTCTCTTTCTATTTTATTCCTAATTCTAAAAATTCTGGGCAGTTTTCCATGATGATTCTTGGAGTATAGTGTCTAAACTCTTGGTTTGTAACTTTCCAGGAGTACAACTATTTTTATATTGCCTTTCCTTGAACTATTTTCCAGGTCAGTTTTTTAAATAAGACATTTCATATTCTCTTTTATCACTTCATTCTTTTGGTTTTGCTTTATTATTTATTGTTGTCTTAGTAAATCATTAGCTCTCCTTTATCCAATCTTAGTTCTTAATAAATTATTTTCTTCCACGAGTTTCTAGATTTTTTTCCCATTTGAATGATGTTTTTAAATTTTTATTGATTTTTTTGCATTGCATTAATTTTTTTCTAATTTCTCCTCAACCTCTCTCATTTGGTATTTGAGATTTTTTTGAAGCTATTCCAAAAGCTCTTTTTGAGTTTGTGGTTTTTGTGTTATTGTATTTCTTTGTGGTTTTTGAATTTGGTGTTTTTACTTCACTGTCCTCTGAGTTTGAGCTGAAATCATTTCTGCCTCCATAATAGCTATCAATAGTTTCTTTTTTCCTTTCTCCTTTGCTTGATCATTTTTATTCATTTATTTATGTAAAATTTTAGCAACCATATCAATAAATTTAATTATTGGCTTTTTGCTGGAGTCTCAGGGTTCCTAGAGAGTTGGAGTGTGTTACCTGAGGTTTCAGAAATTTTCGCATGTTTGTTTTCTTTGATGTCCTATTTAGATATTCCAGTTTCTATAGTCTAGTTCTATAGTTGGATGTACTCCTGGTCCCCAGTCTGAGAATTAACCCAAGGTGCTCCAACAGATAGTTTTTCCACTGCAACGGCAAGCAGATGCTCCACCTTCCCCTGTGGCAGCAACCAGGGACTCCATTCTCCCAGGTTTGACCACAACTAATGAAGCCTAGTACCTCACCAAACATATCCACCAATGCACATTTTGTCCCCATTCTTCCTCTCCTATTGCTGTAGCCCAGGACAGAGCAGTTGTCCAGTTCATGCTCTTTAGAATTCCAAAGTCCCTCATTTGCCAGCAATGAGGCCTGATCCCCCACCCTCAGGGCCCTGAATTCCAAGACTGTGGTGTCCATTTCTTCAATTTCTAGCTATGTAAGGGGTCTTCAGAGTGGAGTTTGCTGCACACACCTCTGTTCCCAGGGCCCCCCATCTATGAACTCCTGGGGTATCCTCTGGGAAGCAAACTTTGGGTCTCACTAAACAAAGTATGCTTGACAATTGTTCTCCCAGGGGATACCTTTTTGATTTCACTCTGCTCTATTCTTGTCCCCAGGGCCTTTGTGAGACCAAGGCTAGGGAAGACAAAAACTCTCCTTAAACTAATAACTAGTTATCCCTGGTGGTTCCATTTTACTTCCACACCTGTCTGTTTTTGCTACTTTTAGCATTGATTCATTCTGTGGAGTTATTTTTGGTTGTTTGGAAGGGGTATTAGGAGAGTGAGGAAGCTTCATTTCCTACTCCACCATCTTCCCATAATGCATTTCTAAAATGCATTCTTATATATGTTCAAACAGGGCAGCAACATGAGTAACACTATGGCAAATAATTTGTTTGCCCATCAAGTTGCATTTGGGAAAACTCACCATTGTGAAAGTTAATAAGTTGTGAAGACTATGGTCAGTTCCACCACTGTCATTATTATTCATTTGCCACTGCTGTTTTAAGGATTCTCCCTGCCCCCATGTGTGTCACAAATAAAATCACAGCGTTTTGAAATAAACTTCTGGAGAGGTCAAAAAAATGTGAAAACACTATTTGAACATATGGCCTGCAGCTTCAGGCCACAAAAGTATGTGACAGATTCCGTATTTTTAAGGATGTTTTAAGTAGCTTTCCTGAGAGTAAAACCTTAACTTTAATTCAATTTCACAAACATTTGATCCTTTTGCATAATTTAAAAAATGATGACTTCTACCCAGAAGAGAAATGCATATAATTTTTACCCAGAGACATGTTACTTGTACTGCTGTTCTGTTCTGGTCTGGCTTTAGAAAAAAACAGAAGCATAGCTAAATTCCTTGAAAGCTTCATCATGAATTCAAATAATAGAGTCACAAAAATCTCCTGTATAGTGTTCTCTACTGGAAGAATGAATGTTTCCGCCTTCCATTAGACCATTCCAATTTGATCTAGTTTATCTCTGTGCCCTAGTTCCTCTACCATTCAGCACTTCTAATAAAGGAAAAAAAGGAAAAAGGAAGAGGCATTTTAAAAAAACCTACTACATGCCATACAACTATGTTAAATAAGCTTTCTTCCCACATGATTGTGTGGACCTTGGTATGTACTAAAGAAAATGTTTCCCAGACCACAGACACATTTTTCCTTTTCTACCTAAAAGTTTCTATGTTGTGCATTGTGTTTCATGCCCCATTTCTTCTATTCCAAATACTATTATTGAACTGACTTGGTTGGTTAAAGTATTATTATTCATTTTTGTTCATACGCAATTCAAAGAATCTATTTGCAGAATACACTGCTATGATGATGGAAAAGAAGATATTTTTCAGAAATGAGAGTTAAGGCTATATAATAGGTAGAAAATGAACACATGAGATACTTATAAGTTATACATTGATGGATAAATCACCAAAATTTTCAGATTCATTTTCCTAATCAATGATGATATATATTTTCTCTACTCACCTCATTGAGATGCCATGATGAAAACTCTTTAAATACAGTGAAATATTTTTAAAATATATTATCCCCAATTAAACACCAAAATGTAAATCCTGAAAATCAAGCAAGATTAATATAATTGAAAGCTTAAAAATCACTGAACTAATGAAACTAGAAGCTAGTTTAAAAAACAATTACATAAATATTTGTTTAATTTGATTTTTAAAAAGAAGAAAACAAAAACTAGTATCAAAAATGAAAAAGATGAATATAACACCAATGAAAATGAAAAATAAAGAAATCATTAGGAGTTACTTTGCCAAATTATATACCAGTAAGACTTACAATATAAGTTAAATGACTCAATATTTACATAAGATGCCCAGTTCAACAGAAAAGAAAATAGAATACCTCAATAACTCCATCTTAGAAAAAGAAAATTAACAAGCCATCAATGAGCTCCCTGAGAAAAATCCCTATTACCAGATAGATTTATTAATGAATTCTAGCAAACATTTAAAGAATAATTAATCCTAAAACTATATAAACTAGTTTTTAAAAGAAGTAATTCATTCTATGATATAAATATTATTTTATGCATAAACCAAGCAGAGCAAAAACAGAGAAAGAAAACAATATATCAATTTCCTTAATGAATATCCATATAAAAATGTTAAATAAAATATTTGTCAGGAGATGATGGTAATACATCACAAAGATCATATACTATGACCAGGTGAGATTTATATCAGGAATTCAAGGATGATTGAATATTAGGAAAACTAATAGATGATTAAGAAAAAAAAAGATGCCAATTTAAACAACTGCAGATAATATAAAATATTCAGGAATCTACTTGTGAAGACAAAACTAGGAATTAAATGAAAACAATTACAAAATACTTTTCACATATAGAAAGACAGATCTAAACAATTGGAAAAATATTAATTGCTCATGGGGAGGCCAAGTCAGTATGATAAAAATGACAAAACCACATAAGTTTGTTTTCTTATTCAATGCCATATCAATCAAACTAACAAAATTTATTTATAGACTTTACAAAATGGAAAAATTTATCTAGAAGAACAAAAGGTCAAGAATATCAAGAATAAGGGGGTAGCTCAGTGGATTGAGACCCAGGCCAAAGACGGGAGGTCCTAGGTTCAAATCTGGCCTCAGACACTTCCCAGCTATGTGACCCTGGGCAAGTCACTTGACCCTCATTGCCTAGCCCTTACCACTCTTCTGCCTTGGAACCAATACACAGTATTGACTCCAAGATGGAAGGTAAGGGTTTTTAAAAAAAAGAATATCAAGAATATTACTGAAAAATGTGTAGGAAATTGATCTAGCAGTATGAGATTGCAAACTAAATTGCAATGCAGTAGTCACCAAAACAAGCTGGTATTGACTAAGAAATAGAGTATTGGGTTAGTAAAATAGATTAGGCCCACAATACACAAGAGTAAAGGACCATAGTAACTAGTAAGAATATACCATTTAACAAAAATTACTTGGAAAACTGAAAAACAATTTTAATGAATTAAACATATGCCAACATTACACATCATATGTCAAGAAAAACTCTGAATGGAAAAAAATGATTTAGACATAGCGAATAATATCATAAGTGAATTAAGAAAGCATAAGAAAATCGACCCATTAGATCTATAGATGGGGGGAAAGTCCATGGCCAAATGAGAGACAAGATAGGATCAAAGGAAATAAAATGGATAATGGTCATTACATGAAATTAAAGAGTGTTTGTACAAACAAAAATAATGCAATCAAAATTATAAGGGAAAAAGGAAACTGGAAGAAACGTTTTATGACAAGTTTCTCTATAAAGATCTTATTTTTTTAAATATATGAGAAACCAGTTCAAATGTATAAAAATAACAGCCATTTCCCAGTTGATAAATGGTCAAAGGACATGAATAGGCAGTTTTCAGAAGAAACCAGAGCTATTAATAATCACATAAAAATGTTCTAAATCACCAGATTAGAGAAATATGAATTTAAAGAACTTTGAGCTAACATCTATACCTCTCAGATTGGCTAACATAACAGAAAATAAAAATGACAAATGCTGCAAAGGATGTGGAAAAATTGAGATGCTAAACCACTGTTGGTGGAGTGGTGAACTATTCAACCATTCCACAAAATAATTTGGATAAACCTAATAGACTGTAAAACATACCTTCTGGCCACATAATACCACTAATGAGTTTGTATTTCAAAAACATCAAGGTAAAGGTAAAAGAAGCTATGTATACAAAAATATTTATGGCAGCTCTTTTTCTGGTGATAAAGAACTGGAAAATCAAAGGGATGTCTATCAATTATGGAATGGCTGAAGAAGTTTTCATATGATTGTGATGAAATATCATTGTACTATATCCAATGATGAGAGGAATAGTTTTAGACAAAACATGGTAAGATTTACATGAACTGTTATAAAGCACAGTGAGTAGAACCAGATTAATACTATAAACAATAGAAGCAATATTGTAAGGATGATCAACTGTGAAAGATTTAGCTTCTCTCATCAAGCCAATGATCCAAGACAATTTCAAAGGACCCATGATGAAAAATGCTATCTACCTCCAGATAAAGAAACTATGAACTCTGAATGCAGTCTGAAGCATACTTTTTAGTATTTTCTCTAATTTGCTTTTTTTTCTTTTGCAACATGGCAAATGTGGAATATGTTTTGCACAATGTTACATGTGTAATAGAAATCAATTTACTTACCTTCTCAAGGAGTGGGAAGAGGTGGGAGGGAGAGAATCCGCAATTCAAAAAGTTAAAAAATGAATGTTAATTGTTTACATATAACTTATATTAAACATAAAATATATTATAAATGTATTCCAGTGTATTCATATATCATAGTTTGTGTAGCCATTTTCCAGTCAATGAACATCTAAATTTTTTGCCAATTCTTTACTATTAGAAAAAATACTTTATTAATATTATGGTTATTTTTTCTGTTCTGTTTCAGTTACTTAGGGTATATGCCTAATAGTATGCTCTGTAGATCAAATGGACATTTTAGTTTTTTTTTAAACTATTCAATATTTCTTTCCAGAATAGTTGAATAAATCCATAGTTCCAGCAGTAGTGTAATATTGTGCCTTTCTTTTTATAGCTCCTCCAAAATTTACTATTCTTCATTGTTGTCTTCTTTGCCAAATTGTTGGGTGTGATGTGAAATATAAAAGCTGTCATATGCCTTAGTGCACATGGTCATCAATTGTTTGCAACTTTTGCTTTGAGGATTATTTGTACATATCCTTTGACCATTTATCCTTTGGAAAAATTTGCATTAAAGTTATCTTGTTATTATGTTGTGCCAAAGCCAGTTGCCTAAGTAATCTTAACAAATTTTGGAATTGTTATATTTTTACTGGGATTCTTTCAAAATAATAATAATAATAAATAGTTTTTGGTGAGGAAAATATAATGGTCTAGGAACTAAATTTTGGTTTTATAAGTAACATTATTTTCATAATTGCTAAGACTTATATTTCCCTTTAAGGATTACAAAGTATTTTACAAAGGTTATTTCTACAGATTTCTACAGATAATTATCATAGTGCATCAAATTTTCCCATGAGTAACATAATCAAAAGTTTGTTGATTATATAAGTAAAAACATTTTAAGAGCAAAAATCCTAGGCTTACTTCAGGTTTATGTTATATAATTTTCCTAAAGCAACCCATTCCAGTTCTAAACCTATTTTACCTATAATCTTAAACTCTCATTCTATTCCATTTCTTCTAAATTACTAAATGGGAATGAATATCTAAGTCACTTAAAACAGAACTCCAGTTTGGATCTTAAAACTGATCTTTATGCTGAATGAGTTTCCCATTGTGTAAGTATTTGTTTGACTAAAAACAGCACATCACAACTGTAATGTGCCAGCTTTTAGACAAGGAACATGGGGAAGTCATTAACTATGATGCAATATAATAGAAAATTGGATCTTTTGTGAATCGGAATGAGCCCGACAGGATATCTATTGTGGTGCAAGATAAATCAAAGTTAGATGTTTATATCCTCAAATATTCTTCAACAGAGAGTGGAGAAATTATAGCATTGGGAGCAGGGGGGGGGCAATGCATCAGGAGGCCCTTATCTATGTATCACTGTAAAGACTGACAGATAGCTTAAGGTTTCATCAAACTTTGATTCAATGAAAAGTACATAATAATCAAATATAATTGAATATAATAAACAAAATATAACAATTATAATTTATCTGCTGATTGAAAACATCTTTCACTTCAACGGTCTCTGCATAGGTTTTCCTCCATGGCTGGAATACATTCTCTCCTCACCTCCACTTCTTACTCTCTCTAGAAATCTTCATTTTTAATGTATGTGCTACCTCTTTTAGGAAACCAATCATGATCTCCCTAATGTTTATTATTCATTACCACTTCATTTATCTTTTATTTATTTATATGTGCATGTTGAAATTTCGTCACCCCATTTTAGTAAAATATAAGGTCTATAAGAGGAGAAATTAGTTCTTCATTTTTATTTTGGTTTTCCCACTCTCTGGCACAGTGTTTACATAGAATAGATACCTAAGAAATTCTTGATGAATTAAATTCCATGATCCTCTGTCTGAAATTTATGTACATTATGACATTCATAAAAAGTATTTTACAGTCACTAAAATAGTTCTATTACAAGAAGTGACATGTAGGCTTTTAAAATATGTTCAATATAAACATAACTACAAAACACTTTATACACAATTAAAACAAGATCTAAATAATTGGAAAAGCATTAATTTATCATGAACAGGACAAGCTAACATAACAAAAATGACAATCCTACCCAAACTAATTTACTTATTTAGTGCCACACCCATCAAACGACCAAGAAACTTTTTTACTGAATTAGAAAAAACCATAACAAAGTTCATTTGGAAAAACAAAAGATCAAGGATATCCAGGGAAATAATGAAAAAAAATGTGAAGGAAGGTGACTGTGCAGTACCAGATCTCAAAATGTAATATTAAACCAGTTGTCATCAAAATAATATGGTACTGGCTAAGAAACAGGAGGGAGGATCGGTGGAATTGATCACAATCTTTTGGGACAAAAATCCACTATTTGACAAAAACTGCTGGGAAATTTGGAAAACAGTATGGGAGCAATTAGGTTTAGATCAACATCTCACACCTTACACCATGATAAACTCAGAATGGGTAAATGACTTGAATATAAAGAAGGAAACTATAAGTAAGTAAATTAGGTGAACACAGAATAGTATACTTGTCAGATCCTTGGGAAAGGAAAGATTTTAAGACCAAGCAAGAGTTAGAAAAAATTATAAAATATAAAATAAATAATTTTGATTATATTAAATTAAAAAAAAAATTATAGAAACAAAATCAATGCAACCAAAATTTGGAGGGAAGCAACAAATTGGGGAAAAATTATAAAAATAACCTCTGACATAGGTCTAATTTCTCAAATTTATAAGGAGCTAAATCAATTGTACAAAAATCAATCCATTCCCCAACTGATAAACGGGCAAGGGACATGAATAGGCAATTTTCAGTTAAAGAAATCAAAACTATAAAAAAAAAACACATGAAAAAGTATTTTAAATCTCTTATAATCAGAAAAATGCAAATCAAAACAACTCTGAGGTACCACCTCACACCTAGCAGATTGTCCAATATGACAGCAAAGTAATAATTGTTGGAGGGGATGTGGTAAAATTGGGACATTAATGCATTGCTGGTGGAGTTGTGAAGTGATCCAACAATTCTGGAAGGCAATTTTGAACTATGTCCAAAGAGCGCTAAAAGACTGCCTGCCCTTTGATCCAATCATAGCACTGCTGGGTTTGTTCCCCAAAGAGATAATAAGGAAAATACATGTATAAGAATATTCATAGCTATGCTCTTTGTGGTGGCAAAAATTGGAAAACAAGGGAATGCCCTCTGATTGGGGAATGGCTGAACAAATTGTGGTATATGTTGGTGATAGAATACTATTGTGCTTAAAGAAATAATCAGCTGGAAGAATTTCATGTGAGCTGGAATGACCTCCAGAAATTGATGCAGAGTGAAAGGAGCAGAACCAGGAGAACATTATACACAGCGACTGATACACTGTGGTACAATTGAATGTAATGGACTTCTCTACTAGTAGCAGTGCAATAATCCAGAACAGTTCTGAGGGATTTATGAGAAAGAATGCTATTCACATTCAGAGGAAGAAGTGTGGGAGTAGAGACACAGAAGAAAAACAACTGTTTGATCCCATGGATTGATGGAGATATGATTGGGGATGTAGACTCTAAATGTTCACCCTTGTTCTAATATCAATAATATGGAAATATGTCTTGATCAATGACACATGTAAAATCCCATGGAATTGTACATCAGCTTTGGGAGGGGATTGGTGGAAGGGGCAGGAAAAAAACATAAATCTTGTAACCATAGAAAAATATTCTAAATTAAATAAATATATATTTTTTTAAATTGGTCCAATATATAAAAAAGCAATAAGTTGGTGAAAAAACTTGTGGACAGTTTCTCAGGTATAGGTCTAACATATAGTATATAGAGAATTTTTTCAGATACATATAAAATATGAACCATACCCCAACTGATAAGTGGTCAAAAGATATGATTAGGCAGTTTTTGAATAAAGAAATTAAAGCTATGTAAGTATATGAAAATTGCTCTCAATCATTATTCATTAGAGAAATGCAAATCAAAACAAATCTGAGATGTCTCACACCTATCAGATTGGTAAAATAATAAAAGGGCAAAATGACAAATGAAGGAGGAGTAGGAACACTAATACATTATTGGTGGAATTGTGAACTGATCCAACCATTTTAGAGAATTTGGAATTATACTCAAAGTTGTAAAACCATGTATACTTTTTTCCCCCATTTTTGTAAACATTTTGACTTAGTAATAGCACTATTAGGTTTATTTCCTACAGTGATCAAGGAAAAAAAGGAAAGAAAATATATGTTCTAAACTATTTATAGTAGTTCTTTATATGGTAAAAAGGACAGTTAACTGAAAAAATGTCAGCAGTTGGTGAATGGCTGGGCAAGTTGTGGTATATAATTATAATATTATTGTGACATAAGAAATGACAAACAAGATGATCACATATACATACAAAAAAACTTGGATCAACATATGAACTCATACAAAGTAAATTGAGCAGAATGTGGAAAGCATTGTACACAGTAATAAAAATAATGTATGATGATCAACTGTGAATGACTGAAGTATTCTCAACAAGGCAAGGATCTAGGATAACTCCAAGGGACTCACCATGAAAACGGATATTGACCACCGCAGAAGGAACAGAGTTCAAATGTAAATAGAAGCATACCATTCTTCACTTTATTTCATCCATGAATTTTTCTCTAGAGTAAGTAATATTTGTCTTGTTTTACAACCTGATTAACAAGTAAATAGTCATTATATTATACATTATATTATTATATTACATATTGTATGTAATAGATGGGAGAATGGAGTCACCCACTACATTTACTTTGAGACTCGGAAGTGAGAGAGGTGGAATGGAGCCAGAAGATGGAGAGGGGGGATAGATTGGTCCTCCCCTCTCATCACCCAGTGAAGACAGCACAAGTTGTCTTTTAGTGCCTGAGTGGAGTGTAGAGTCAAAGACTAAAGCTGCCTCTATCTCCTTGAGGAGAAAGTATAGCTTTCCTCCCCAAAATTCAGATCTCTTCCTGGGTATTATGAGGCAGGCAACTCAATCTATGAACAATAATTCTTTTATTTTAAAGGGACACACAAAGACAGGGAGAGTAGAGTTGTTGAGTAAGGAAAATGGGAAGTGGGAAATGGGAGATTCTTAAGAACTAACAACTGACTCTTCTCCCCAAATACTGAGGTTCAGGCTGTTTGCTTGACCCTCCTTGGTCAGTTGTGATTTCTGTCCTGACTTTTATCAACCCTAGTTGTAACATGAAGTTCACAGGACAACTTTAGGGAATAGAGAGAGAAAAGTCTTCTTTGGGTGGATGGATTTATAATAAAGTCCCATTCACTCCTTTTTTTTCCTTTAGCTGGATCCAAGGGGTTTAAGTTCACTGAGAAGTGGTTAATGCTCTGGAGGTCTTCTAGCTTTGATATTTCTCTTGGACCTCCCACTCTTTGGGAGCTCCCAAAGAGAAGTGAAGTAACTACTTTGAATCTTCTCAGCTCCTCTGTTCCTTTCTGAAATTCTCTGTCTTCCTTGCTCCTCCCCCACTTGGGTTGCTCCTTTGCATACTGAGTCTGATTTTCCTCTCTTACATATATTACATATATATTACATATTACCTGCCATCTTGACAATGAGAGAGGAGTATGAAGAAGCGGGGTGGGGATGGGGGAAAGAATTAGACATAAATTTTTGGACATAGCTAATATGAGAATTTGTTTTATAAGATAAGCAAATGTATTACATATTTATAATGAATCATCTGCATGACATTATTATTATGTTACATATAAAAACTAAAATAAATGGTAACAAAAATATGGACAGTGATGAATGTTTTATAGCAATGAAAAAGAAAAAAAGACAACTATTTTAGTTCTCTCTTCCTCACCCAGAGAAATCATTTTTAAGCTACAGTACTAGAAGTCTGATGCATAGGTAGAGTACCTGGATGTGGAGAACCTATGATGCCTACCTCTAAGAAAATTTGTATTACATGTAATGGAAGTGACTTGGAGAGAGACTATGGAGTATGTGTAGACTCTGTGACTAGTTCGGGTCACCTAATCATGTGTTGATGAAAAAGCTCTTTGTTTGGCTACAGGTATATTGAAAAAAGACCTATCAGCTTCAGTTACTTTTTCTTCTCCTCATTTGCTTCTGTGGATCTCCGTAGCTCAACTATTCATGGCATCTGTTGAAGGGCATGTAGTCTCTAACCTTAGGAACTTGAAAGGTCAGGGGAGCAAGCTAGAGGAATCTAGGAATCATAGTCCAGGTTAGGCTTCTGAGCTAGCACAGCATAGATACTCCAAGGAGTAAAGCAAAGCAACTCTCAGAACTCTAATCTAGTAGAAGGATTCATCTGGCAGTTTTACTTCATCTGTACATAAACTTGATGGGACCTATGCTACATAAGAACTGAGCTAAGTTTTGAGCCTAGCTAATGAGGCAAGTCAGGAAGGAATATATGCTCACAGTATTGAGTAATTTTTATGTTTGTTCTTACTACATCTTAAAGTAAATATTACTATCTAAAACCTACCTGGTGTTTATATTCTGGTGTAAAAACTACTTAATATTAAGTGGTTAAATGAAACTTGCGTTGCTAGTTATTGACCCCTACTAAATGGTGTTGGGATGGGGGAGAACAGCTGATGAGGACTCAATCTAATGGCAAAGAAAAGAACAACCTCACCCCCTCAGGGTATCCCATAATCCTGTAAAGGGGGATATAGTTGTCTTACTCTGTGAGAGAAGTCAATAGTACACATACTTTGGTGGTAAGAGTAGAATAAATATAGTTAAGAAGAAATTGAAACCTAAATTAGCTAATCAGTTCTCAAAAGCATCCTGCTGTTCTAAGTAAATCCAAGTCCCTTAACCCAAATGAATTATATTTTAGGATACTAGGGGGAAATCATGCAGGTGTGATCACAATACCATTATTTATTATCTTTGAAAAACTAGGGCATGAGAAATCCTAAAAAAAACTGGGAAAAGGCATATGTAATTCCATTTTCCAAAGGGAACTTATGGTGGATTTGGGGGAACAGTAATTAGTAAGTTTGATATTGATGTCCTTCCAAAGTCTAGAATAGTTTATTAAATAGATGGCTCCTGAGCACTTAAGAAAGCAAACATGGAAGATAATCATTAAGTGTATCATAAAGACCTAAAGAAATTTGTTTTGGTGACAGAGTTATACTATTGTATTAGTAAAATATTTTAGATGAAATACATCTGGATTTCAGGTAGATATTTGTTAAAATCTCATGATATATTTTGTGGACAAGTTAGGGAATTAGATGATAGATTATAATATACTTAGGCAGATTCATAGCTAGTTAGATGTTATTAGTAAGAGAATCTTGGTCAATTTCAACCTGGAATTCGACTGCAGAGATCCATTCAACATTTTTATTAAAAGATTTGTAAATTTAAAAAAATATTGATGGTATACTTGTCAACAGAGAACATGAGATTAAATTAGGTAGGATGCCCACCTAAAATAAAAATTAGAAGTCAAAAAGTATTCTATAGGCTGGAATGATAAATCAGATTTCATAAACTTAAATTTTATAGATATAAATTTAAAGTACAGAACTATGACTCCCCACCCTGCCCCCCACAAAAAAAAGTTTCTGCAATTGTATGTGTGCTAGTATAGTGGGCTGTCTATACTGTGTTCTTAGTTCTACCCAATGGAATTAAATGCAAGATTAATCCCTCTTTCACATGACTGCCATTCACATACTTGAAAAGTTATTATAGGATCATAGAGTTAGAGCTATAAAGGACATGAGATACCATCAAGTGACTTCTTAGTTTTTGGGTGAGGAAAATGAGGCAGAGTGACTTTCCTAGGATCTGAAGTGAAATTTATAAAATTCTAGCTATGTGAGTAGAATTTGGCCCCACTCTCTCAGGTCCAGGTAGACTACATTTGTTCCCTTAGAGTGTTAGGGTACTCAAATTTGTGAGACTCTATTCTCTGCCATTCACTGCAGCCCTCACCCTATTCTCTCCATTTTTAGGAGTCTGTGACAAACATGGAGTTCCATGTAACCGCTGAACATCTATTGGCTTTTACAAAGGGTAATTACTTCACAGATATATCAGGAGCAAATATGCAAATATTTCCCTCAACCCTTTGGAGCCTGTTCTCCCTTAAAGCACCTGTCTAGGAAATTATAGATTTAAACTTACCTCACCTCCCATATATCATAAGTATCATTAAGTGTATATTTAGATATAATACCTGTTGGATGAGGCTGTGTCTCAGAAAACACTGGCCTCAGTTCCCAAATGTCACATCCATAATATTATTGCTCCTAGTTATTGTTGTTGTTGTTTCAATTGTGTTCAACTGTTCAGAATCCCATTTGTGGTTTCTTTGTCAATGATAATGGAATTACCGTCCACTGTGTCACCTAGATGCCCTGCTCCTTGTTCCTCAGGGCATTGATGCTTCATTGGCAATGAAATTGTCCTCTGGATCAATAGGATACTGAGGATGACTCCACTCTTTGATTAAATGATTATTTATGGTCTCCTAGCCTCAATAGTCTTTGGGGTAGCTCAACAACCACTGAAGGGAATGAGGTCTATAACCTTGTGAATTCAAAAGGTCCAGATGGTCATTCAACATTTTTGAACTTCAGGGCATTAATGATGCACTGGTAGTGAAACTGTCCTCTGGAACAATAGGATACTGAGTAAGACTCCATTTTCTTTATGCCTAAAGGCATCAATCTTTCACTGGCTGCAAATATGAACTTTGGAAGCAGGGGTTCTTTATCTCTTCATTGCACCTCTTTTGTTCATCTTCCATATTAGCAATCCCCCTCCTAATGTGTAAGGACCAAAAATGAATATAACATGACATAATCTCATCAGATCAAGGTGGATCTATTACTCCATCATAGACACACATTTTGGACATGCTAAAGGCTATCTAAGATTGGGTATTCACAGAGGACATTAGTATCTCCGGTGCAAGGGCCTCTACTTTTGGTTTCCATCTTTCACCCTGCTCTCACTGATGGCTAAAAGAATCTATTACATGCAAAGCAGACACATCCTCATAAAACTATTTTGGTAGGTGTACTAAACCAAGTGAGGGCAACTGTCAGGCTTGCAATCCATCAATGAGTTAGGGGGATGCCTACCAAAAGAATGTGGAGACTTTCCTGGCAGAATGGGCAGATAAGAAAAATTTATTCCAAGTTTGGCTATGAAGTTGACTGAAGCAGGCTCTATGGACTGCCTAGAACTTGGTCAGATATTGAAGTAGTCAAGAATACATTGCATCCTGGGCCATCACTAATCATCCTGATTTTTGTCTTGTCTTCTAAACTTTGAAGACTGGAAAAGTGAAGCTAAGGACAACTCTGCCTCACTTAAATCCAAACACAAATCTGATGTCATTTGTCTTCTTCAAAACAAAGGATGAATGATAAGATTATATTACCTTTATTGACTGTTATGTCACACTATTGACTCATTTTGATCTTTGTTGTTCCATTATTTCTGTCATGTTCAACTCTTCATTATTACCCTATTTGATGTTTTCTTGGCAAAGATAATGGAATGGTTTGCCATTTCCTTCTCCAGTTCATTTTTTTAATAAATGAGGAATGGAGGCAAATAAAGTTAAGGGACTTGCCTGGGGTCATACAACTAGTAAGTATCTCAGGTCAGATTTGAACTCAGGAAGATAAGACTTCCTGATTCCAAGTTCTATCCATTTCAGTACATAGATGCCCAGTATCAATTTTGCCAGCCACTAAAAGCCCAAATATTTTTACAGATAAACTGCTATCTAGCCATTCCTTCCTCATATTATATTTGTAGAGATAATTTTTTTAAAAATTCAACTATGTTAATACACTTATGTCTATTAAATGCCACATTATTAGAATCAGTTAATAAGAAAATCCACAATGACCATCTTCAAATGATTCAAAGTCTGCTTGCCATCTAGAAGATAAATTAAACTTATTCTGCATAGCTCTAAAGAACCAGGGACAAATGGAAGAAAATTATGGGGAAGTTGGTTTTAGTACAATAAAAGGAAGAACTTCCTCACAATTAGATCCATTTTTAAATGAATGGGGTTACTTGTAAAAATGAGTTCCTCCTTCCTGAAAGTATTTAGCCATCTCTTAAAGCACAGTATATTTGTAAGAGTAGGGTTGATGGATTTACTTAATAAAGCCACTTTTTCCTACCTAAAATAAATGATAAAATATCATAATACCTTAACTAGTTAATAACATTCAGTCAGTCTTAGACTTTGGGTTAATCTTTAAAAGTTCTTGAAAAAAAAGCAACACTACACAGGACAAAAGAGTTCCGTTGAGTTGAAGAAACTTGGTTATCTCTAAATTACCAAGTGAGTTATGAAGGAATCATTCAAGAATTTTGATAAAGTGTGATTGATGTTCTAGTAAAATCCCTGAAGAATAACTTCCGGAAAAGAAGAGGTTTTGACTTCAACCTTAGCCTAGGTCTATTCCACCACTCTATTTGGCCAGAAGATTTTATAAGCTTCAAAGGGTCTAGAGTTTGCTGGATACCCCACCTCTTGGCATCAGGGTGTCCATTATTACATTGTTACTGCAGTTACATAATAGTGTCCATTATTACATTGTTATTACATTGTTACTGCAGTGTATGCACTGAAAGCTAAGAATAGACTAAATGTAGATTCAGAGCTCTGCAACGAGCCCAACAAAGAATCAACATTATGCCTACTGAGAGTTTCTTGAGCACTCCTTGAAAGAGAGGGAAAAAAGACTTCTAGTAACTAGGAGTTCTGTGTTACCTCTTTGCCACATGTGGTCTATATTGAACATTCCTTCTCTTGAATCCTGCATATTTATGAGAGAGTGTTAGATTTTGCCACGTTCTTTATCTTAAAACAATTATTTTTTTTTTATTCCACCAAAGAAAATACTTCTCTCTAAAAGCTACTTGAGGCTGACATGAAAATAATTCTCAAAAGACAGTCTTGGCAGGAGAGCACAATGGTAGAGGCTAAAGTTGATGATGTTAAAGAATCACTCCCAATTCTATGCATGCATCTCAGGACCCCTGAGAATGAGGAGGTGAAGAGATAACCCTATATAGGTTAATAGGTGTTTCAGTGGATGAAATGCTAGGTTTATAATCAGGAAGAACTGAGGTGAAATACTATTGAAGATATGTGACCATGAGTGAGTAATTTAATCTCCCTCAGATTCAGTTTCTTCAATTACAGAATAACAATGATAACTCCTTCCAATATTATTATCATTATTGTTACTATTACTACTACTACAAGTACTACTACTATTATAACTACTACTATTATCCTTATTATTATTATTATCATTATTAATCTTTGCTTCGGTACAAGATTCATTGGTGAAAATGGAATGTTTGGAAGGAGGCTTTTCAGAGTTAATAAGGGATACTTGTTCCTTCCTATGTTTTCTCATCTTTAAATGAAAATAATAATACTTATACCACTTACTTTATAGATTTGTTTTTAAATCAAAATCAGACAAAATACTCCATAACCATAAAGATACATCATTTCATGTCTAGCAGTATTAAAGTCATGCTTTTCTAATAGTTGTTAAAGATTATTTCAACAATTTAAGTACATTATAGATGCAAAGTGCTAAGTTAGCTACCAAGGGAGATGAAAATGTGATTAAACCATTGACTGTGTTCTCATGGAGGCTATAGTCTCTCTGAAATAAATATGCAATAATTAAAGAATAATTATAAATATAAAATAAAGTATAAGCCACTAATATTTTCCCCAAGTATCTTCAAGTCAACTTCAGAAACATGTCTGAATTTACTATATACTAGAAATTCAAGAGAATTGTGAGCTCCTTGAGAACAGAAACATTTGTTAACCTTCCTATCTCTAGCACATATTTGGCATTCCATAACTGCTGGTTACCTGAATAAATGATCACTTCAAATACACAGGACATCTCTTAACAATACTTTGAGTTCAGGTTGCTTTTGAAAGTAATGCTTAACTGACTTAAAGAATCATCCAGAAACACTAACAAATGTTGACTCATATTAAAAACAGGAGATAAATATTGCAATATCATGAAAGTTTGACATCTGATGTGTGTATACATGTAGTAGTAGTAGTAATAAGAGTAATATCTATGTACAGGTGAAGTGATGACAAAAAATTAGCACAAATCTGAAAGAAAAAATTAAGAAGATCCACACATAATTATTTCATGATCCCCAGAGAGTCATCACTTGTACAGTCCACTTGATGCCTGATTCAAAACAAACAGCGACAGTAAATGACACTAGCAAGTACTGGATGTCTTTCTCACATTTGCCAAGTATCCATGGAGCACACACAAAGTCAGTGAGTATTCCTTTTGCTGAAGCTGTTGCTTTGGCCATGTGGGAGATTTTGCCTTCATCACGTTACTGTCCCTTTTAAACTCTGATCAGTAAGCTTTCTTGTTGCATTGTTTCTTCCCACTGATACACATACTGATGCAAATTAAAGAGTCCATATTAGTGCATATGACAAAGACTTATTCAGTTACAACTTTTTTTAAATAGGAAAGCAAATGGATCTCCTCCAAAGGTTATGCTGTTGGTAGTGAACAGTTAGGTGCCTGGGAAATAGCACTAGTCTAGCTGCAAGGCCACTTGGATTCAAATCCTGATTAACACTTAGACATATGTATGACCTTGAGCAACTCATATCATTAAATGATTTATGGCTAGGAGAGTCCTGAAATTAACTCCCACATTTTTAAAATGGAGAATGTGATACCAGGGACCTCCCTGGGTCTTAAATATCTCATCTGTAAAATGGGAAAAAGGGGAGAGGATAAGTGATCTCTATTAGAAGTTCTTTTGCTAGTATCCTATTTAAGATTTTTGCATCTATATTCATTAGGGAGATTGGTCTATAATTTTCTTTCTCTGTTTTTGGCCTGCCTGGCTTTGGAATTAGTACCATGTTTGTGTCATAAAAGGAATTGGGTAGAACTCCCTCATTGCTTATTATGTCAAATAGTTTGTATTGTATTGGGGTTAGTTGTTCTTTGAATGTTTGATAGAATTCACTGGTGAATCCATCAGGCCCTGGGATTTTTTTCTTAGGAAGTTCTTTGATGGCTTGTTGGATTTCTGTTTCTGATATGGGATTATTTAAGAAATCTATTTCTTCTTCTGTTAGTCTAGGCAATTTATATTTTTGTAGATATTCATCCATATCACCTAGGTTGGTATATTTATTGCCATATAGTTGGGCAAAGTAGTTTTTAATGATTGCCTTAATTTCCTCTTTGTTGGAGGTGAGGTCCCCCTTTTCATCCTTAATGCTATTAATTTGCCTTTCTTTCCTTTTTTTTAATTAGATTGACCAGTACTTTGTATATTTTGTCTGTTTTTTCAAAGTACCAGCTTCTAGTCTTGTTTATTAGCTCAATAGTTCTATCACTTTTGATTTTATTGATTTCTCCCTTAATTTTTAGTATCTCTAGTTTGGTTTTCTTTTGGGGGTTTTTAATTTGTTTGTTCTCAAGTTTTTTGATTTGCATTTCCAATTCCTTGATCTCTGTCCTCCCTAATTTGTTAATATATGCACTCAGGGATATGAATTTTCCTCTAAGTACTGCTTTGGCTGCATCCCATAAGGTTTGAAAGGATGTGTCACCATTGTCATTTTCCTCAATGAAATTATTAATTGTTTCTATGATTTCTTCTCTAGCTAACCGATTTTGGAGTATCATATTATTTAATTTCCAATTAATTTTTGATTTGGCTCTTCATGTACCCTTTCTGATCAATATTTTTATTGCTTTGTGATCTGAAAAGGTTGCATTTATTATTTCTGCTTTTCTGCATTTGAGTGCCATGTTTCTGTGACCTAGTGTATGATCTATGTTTGTGAATGTGCCATGTGGTGCTGAGAAGGTATATTCCTTTTTGTCCCTATTTATTTTTCTCCATATGTCTATTAACTCTAATTTTTCTAAGATTTCATTCACCTCTTTTACCTCTTTCTTATTTATTTTTTGGTTTGATTTATCTAAATTTGATAGTGGTTGTTTCAAGTCTCCCACTAATATGGTTTTACTGTCTATTTCCTCCTTCAATTCTCCTAGTTTCTCCATTAAAAATTTGGATGCTATATCAAGGAGTTCTTAACCAGAAATCTGTGAACTTTTTTATTGTTTTGATAAATATGGTTAAATAGAATTTATTTCCTTTATAATCCTATTTTATTTTATTTATTTACAATTTTATTTTGAAAAGATGCCCACAAACTTTATATATAAAAAGAAAGGAAGAAAGAAAGAAAGAAAGAAAGAAAGAAAGAAAGAAAGAAAGAAAGAAAGAAAGAAAGAAAGAAAGAAAGAAAGAAAGAAAGAAAGAAAGAAAGAAAGAAAGAAAGAAAGAAAGAAAGAAAGAAAGAAAGAAAGAAAGAAAGAAAGAAAGAAAGAAAGAAAGAAAGAAAGAAAGAAAGAAAGAAAGAAAGAAAGAAAGAAAGAAAGAAAGAAAGAAAGAAAGAAAGAAAGAAAGAAAGAAAGAAAGAAAGAAAGAAAGAAAGAAAGAAAGCTTTGGGACAACCAGGTGGAATAGTAGATAGACTGTTAGGTCTAGAATAAGAATGACTTCTTCCTGAGTTCAAATGTTTGCTTAGATAGTTACTAGGTATGTGACTCTCAGCAAGTCACTTAACCTTATTTGCCTATTTCCTCATCTGCAAAATGAGCTGCAGAAGGAAACAGAAAGCCTCTCTTTAATCTGTGACAAGAAAACTCCAAATGAGGTCATGACATATTTGACATGCCTAAAAAATGATTAAATATCCAAAGTCATATTATTAGTGCTTTATTCTGTATATACATGTTTGTAATATATATATAGTATAAATATATTTGCATGTGAGTTATATATGTACCACATATATGTACATATATATATATGCACACAACGGTTTTTGTGTTTTTCATTCAATGAAATTTCATCTTAGATTTCAGAACATTTTCAGACTAACTTTTTACAAGGATTTATGGTAATGAGGATCAAGTAGGGAAGTAGTCAGGCAACTAAATAGATAGTATAATCAGATAGAAGGAAAAATAAATCTAAGGAAGTCATCCATTAAAGTTAAGAACAATAGGATATGGACTGTAGCTAATGAGATAAAATATGGATCTGTGAACTTTCATGTACTCCACAAATGTGCTAGAATAAAAACTGTATATCAAGGGGCAGGGTAAACCAACAAAAATTAAAATTAAAATAAAAAAATACATATTTGTAATAGACTTAAGGCTATGGCATTGGGAACAAGAATGAGGTTTGGTGTTATTCTAAAGGGTGTGAAAAATTGTGGCTCATGGGACAATGAATTCAGAGTAGAAACAACATGAGAGCAATACATTTGCTCCTTTCCCCTTATTCTAACTTTCCAACCAAGAATGTGGAAACTTTGGAGAAAAATGACTAACTATGGGAAAATGTTAGTGTCATGAAAGTAGCTTTGGCTAGAGAAAAACAATGACTTTGATTCAAGTTTCAACTTTGCCCTTGTGAAGTTAGGTCCAAAGAAGGCAAATTTCTTTACCTAATTAAGCCTCAGTTTTATGAGCTGTGTGTGAGAGTTGAATTAGATAATCTCTAAGATTCCTTCTAGTTCTAATACTTTGTGAAACTTGTAACACATATTCATTACATTAATGTATTAGTCTTCTCCTTTTCTAACCCATTAAACAATTTTAAATGTAGTTTTCATACCTTAGTGCCCAAATACAAGTTCTCATACATAGAACTTTATACTCTTATGTTCCCTCTTCCCCTTTCCCAAAATGAGTCATTACCAAAGATCAAAAGAAACTGAAATAAGAGTACATTATATATACACAGTATCTATAATTTACATTGTCATCATATTTATAATTAACATTGTCATCATTTTCATGTTATTTATCAACATTACTCCTGATTGAAATGGACACGCAATTTCTCATTAAAACAATATTTATTTATTAACCTTTAAGAATTGTTGATTCAGGGGGTGGGGTCAAGATGGCAACTTAACAGCAGCAAAAACTGAAACTGCTTTGATGATCCTTTCAAATCAATCTTTAAAATTTGCCTTAAAACAACAGGAGTCAAAACCAACAGAAAGACAGAGTGAGGGACTCTCCCACTGAACACAACATGAAAGGTAGGCAGAAAGAGTTGATTTTAATGGGATAAGGAGAACCAGAAGCAAAACTTCAGAAGGACGAGTGCTGGCTGACCACACTGACATCAACTGCATCAGTTTCTGAGCATGGGCATTGACCAACTTCAAGATCAAAGAACCCTGCCTACACCAACAACAGAATACCCACATCCCTAACTCATCCACTCAAGTCCCAAGCCCTGAAACCAAGCTACAAGGAAGCCTGGAAGTCCATAGCACTTGGCCCTTTCAAGTCTGTGGTGTGATGGTGAAGCCCTTAGCCTTGGGGCAAAGTAGCTCAGAGTGTTAAGCTCTGCAAGCTATCAGCAGAGGAGACAGAATAATCAGCTTTCAGAATTCCCAGTCCACAGGGGAAAAAAGGACTGAGAAAATGAGCAAACAGCAAAAAAAACACCTAAACCTATAAAATCTCTATTAAAACAAAGAAGAAGGCATAGAGTCACTAGGGGATGGTGAGATTTAATCAATCACATGAAAAACTTCAAAGAAAAATGGGAATTGGTCCCAGGCAATGGAAGAACTCAAAAAGGAATTCAAAAATCAAATAAGACAGTCAAAGAAAAATGAGGGAAATGAAATGAGAGTAATGTAGTGAAAATAATAGCTTAAAAAGAAAAATTGGTCAACTTAAAAAAAAGTAAAGAATTGAATTAAGAAAAGAGTTTCATGAAAAGTATAATGGACCCAATGGAAAAAGAGGATCCAAAGGTCAGAGAGAAAAAATTAATTTTTATTAGAATTGGGCAAATAGAAGCTAATGACTACACGAGACATTAAGAAACAATAAAACAAAATAAAAAGAATGAAAAATCAGAAAAAAATATGAAATTATTTATTTTAAAATGATCTGGAAAATAGATCTAGGAGAGACAATTTAAGAATTATTGGATCACCTGAAAGTCATAATCAAGAATTGTTGATTCACAAGAAAATTCTCTAGACTAATTTAAGTTTTTAAGTCATTTGTGTTTTGCTTTGCCAGATGAGCTTGTCATTTCAGTCTCCATTTCTTTGGACTAACTCTACAATTAATGATTATTTTTTTCTCTTTTGGGATAAATACAGTCTATTTATATCATATTCTTTTTTATTTATCAACTTCTGTTATAGTCCCAAGTTTCTTAATTACTTTAATGCTTAGTTCATGTTCTCCTTTAACATCTCATCAATCCCAGAGACTATGATGTTAATATTGAAAACTTCTCTAATTATGGCTTGATAGTTCCTCAACTTTCTCAACTTCTGTGACCCTCTCACCCCCAATTCCACTATTTGCAGGTTCATACCTTATACCTAATTTTCACTGAGCATCACATCAGTTCCAAGATCTGTAACTTCCTCATTCTTTTTCTTCCAATATTGGGTCTCTAGCTATTTCTTTTAAAGCATAACTCAAATGCTTCTTTTTTAATGAAACTTTCCCTAATCAATAGAGACTTGCCCCCTCAAACTCCACATTACATTTTGTTTTTAAATTATGACTTCAGTATGGAATGTTGTATCTTATTTTTAAGTGTTTCTTCCATATCTTTCAACTACAGCATAAGTTTTAAGGAGACAGAGATTGCACTTCCTTTAACTCTCTATTCTTCCTATAATAGGTGCTTCAAAATGCTTGTTTAATGAATGAGTGAAAAGACAGAAGGAAAATAAACCCACTTTCTAGGATCTGGACAGATCTTAATAAATATTGTCTCCTTGTGATGTAGTTCCTATTAAAGATATCAAAGTATAATCAAAAATACATCTAACTTCTGAGCACTAAGTCTGCAGGGAACTTCATCCTGACAGGATGACTTACATAGAAAGCTGGGCTCTGCTGAACCAATGTGATGGTCTCACTGAATAACCTTGCTTAAATGTTCTTCCTGTACTATAGCTAAGTAGACCTATTTTTATAAACTTTTTTTTAAAGTACAGTAGATCTGATCAAAGGAGACCTGAGCACAAAATTTTCCGGAAACTTCCCGGAAAGTCTTTTGTGGGGACAGTGAGGTATCTCAATGGCTAGAGAAGGGAAGTCCTGGGTTCAAATTTGATCTCAGACACTTCCTAGCTGTGTGACCCCATTGCCCGACTTTTACCATTCCTCTGTCTTAGAACCAAAACATAGTATTGATTCTAAGATGGAAGGTAAAGGTTTTTTTTTTTTTTAAGTCTTTTGTGAACTTAAGTTTCTTGTTTAAAATTAGGATAACAAAGCCTTTAGCACCTATCACATAAGTCTGCTGTAATGATAAAATACTATGTGTAAACCCTTCTGTAAACCAAAAGCTATCTTTGAATGGCAACTCTTACTGCTTTGTGACTAAGGACTACAAGGTATTCTTTTACAGCTCTCTCCCAAAAATCCTACACTATATTTGAAAGTATAAAAGGATCATCCTGTCCTTGGAGTTTATGAAAATACCAAAGATTTTCTTCCACAGCGAACACTGCCATGCATGTGAATAGTTTTCTCAGCTGCCCTTTTTGAAACAGGTTATGGAAAGAGTCCTACTTCAGGATTATATGCATAGAATGACATCATTTAGCCTGATTGCAGATAATCAGTAGAGAAATAATCCTGACCCACAGAACTGATTGAGTTAATTTATATTCATAAGATGCAAGCCACGCATGCCTCTAAGCACACTCCCACTCCATAGTTTCACTCTTATTTCAATCTTCTGTAAAACTCTTAAAATATCCCTCCTTACTTGGCATATTCTGTCACCAACTTAAGATAATAGCACTCTGGGGCACCTTAAGAATTAGCCAGTGCAATTTATTCCTTTTATAGATGAATGGGTAGTGGAATGCCCATTTTTCCTTACTTCTCACTTCTCCCACATTTTACATGCTCCCTCTTCCACAGAACAAAAATGACAATCTAGACCTTGAAAGTATTCAAATGAGAATTACTTACCATTAGAACGTGCCTAGATATCTGCCATGTCTATTGTGTTCTTATAGGATATAAATTCTGAGAGAACAGACCTTTCATCATTAGCATTGTTGCTGAGCCCAGGACAGCACCAGGAGGATGTGAACACTCAATACACTCAAATAGTATAATAAATGACTTGTGATGTTTATTCACAATTACAAATAAGATCTTTGATAAAATCATGCAATTTTAATAATGCCCAATTAAATGCATTGTCAGAAGCAGACCTCTGAGTCAAGAAGACCTCCAATAAGCCTTGTCTTTGCAATGTCCTCACTATGTGCAACTCCCAAAGTAATAGCCATGTTGACAATCTGGACCCATAGACAGTTTTCTACAATAATGAAATCACCTATTTTGGAGTCTTCCCAATCCCCCCAAATGCACTTATGGTAGAATATATCTTATCACATACTTATTGATGTTTATTTTATTCTCTCTGCTAAATTGAAGGAGCCCTTATAACATAGGATCTTCCCAGGTCCAAACTTACTAACAGTTCCATTATAAGATTTTCCCTACAGATAACTTTACCCTTTTCTTCATTCCTCTGGAAAATATTAGAAGAAATTTCAGTGCCTCACAAAATTGTTATACTAAATAACTCTCTACAGATTCCAGAGTCCATGCTTCCAACTAACCACACCCAATCTCAGACAGCAGCTTAAGTGAGAAGATAGGACTTCATCACCCAACTGTCATCCTAAAGTCAGAATAAATAGATTAGCTTTCCAGTGTTATTGTACCTTCTACACTGGGACTTTCTAATCTCAACAGCTGGAAGTCAGTTACCTTACAGAGGGCAATCTGAACAAACCCACTGAAGTTATAGAGGGGAGTTGGGGGGAAATTATTTGATGATACGTATTTGCATTTTAGAGCATAAAAACATATGTTTAAAATATAACACATGCCTAACTGAACATAACTATTGAATTTAGAAGGGGAAAATGTGGATATAGAGGAAGTCATCACTCTGTTGTGCAAAGAACACTAGTCTGGGAATGAGGAAACTGATTCTGCTCCTGGCTTTGCTACTCACTAGCAGCAATGAACCTTGAGTAAATCACCAAATCTCTCAGGGTTTTAGTATCTTCTTGCAAATAAGGGCAATAAAATACATGGTGTGAACCTTCTTTTAAAATCTTAAGAAAAAAATGATGATTCTAAAACTTTATTTCCACAAGTATTTCTTCCAGATCTGAAATTCACAAAGGATCATATACATAAGGTAGCCCTCAAACAGATAAAATTAAGATATAAATATTAACACCTTAAATGAATAGTCAAATAAGATTCTAGTATCAGAAGATACTAGGAAAAAAAGTTATAACACCAACAGCAACAAAAGTTTTCACCCCATGATACAATATCCATTGGATTGAGGAAAGGATATCTGTTTCTATCAAATAAGGGATATTACTTTGATCAAGGAGGGGTTAAACTTACTCTTTTTCTGTAAGTAACCTTACAGACAGAAGAGATCTTAGCAAGTGATGATGGGGGGGAAAGTGTCCATGATTTTTATTAAAATTCCAGCAGATCATTTGTCTTCCTTCATCTTTCCAAAGACATTTCTCAACTGCAAACACTTATATGAGACCTCAAGTGGTTATTTATTATAAAAGAAGAATATTTAGTAGCCAATATAACAAATGATAAATCATATGTTTTTATTTGCATTTCTACTCCAAAGCTACTTTCTCTGGAGGTGTGTAGCGATTCTTTTTCATAAGTCCCTCAGAACTATACTGGATCATTGTAATGTTGTTAGTAGCACAGTCTATCACATTTGAGCATCCTGCAATATTTCTGTTACTGTGTATACAGTGTTCTCCTGGTTCTGCTTATATTACTCTGTTTTAATTCATGTAAGCCTTTCCAGCTCTTTCTGAAATCATCCTGCTCATCATTCCTTATAGCACAATAATATTCCATCACCATTATATACCATAATTTGTTCAGTTATTCCCAAATTGAGGGACATTCCTTCAGTTTCAGCTATGAATATTTTTGTAAAAGCAGGTCCTTTCCTATTCTTTTAGTCTCTTTGGAATACAGATATAATAGTGGCTTTGCTGAATCAAAAGGTATGCATTCTTTTAAAGCTCTTTGGGAATAATTCCAAATTGTTTTCCAGTGTACAAAAACTTTTTAATTTAACATAATGAAAATTATTCACTTTACATTTTTTAATTTTTTCTAACTCTTTCTTGGTCTTAAAGTCTTTCCTTTACCAAAGATCTAATATGTATACTATTCTGTGTTCACCTAATTTACTTATAGTTTCCTTCTTTATATTCAAGCCGTTCACCAATTCTGAGTTTATCTTGGTTAGGGTGTGAGATGTTTATCCAAGCCTAATCTCTCCCATACTGTCTTCCAATTTTCCCAGCAGTTTTTATCAAATAGTGGATTTTGGTCCCAAAAGCTTAGATCTTTAGGCTTATAATAGACTGTCTTGCTCAGAGCAGTCTGTGGGGGAGGGGTGTTGGAGCTTGAGCTTCCCTGGCCCTCAGAAGGCTTGATGAGATTAAGACCAGCTAAGTAGAACTTGCAGAGCTTGATGTGACCTGAGGCCAAAACCTTGGGAAAGGAGCAGGGCAATATGGAGTGTCTCTACTGCTGTAAATAGGCTATGTCTTCTGTACTTCTCCTTGAGCTGCCTCCCAGCACAGGAATTCAGAGCCCTGATCCTGGCACAGCTTTACCTGAAAGGTACTCCCTCCAGGCTAGCACCCTTGTTGGCTCTGAGACTCCAGCCACTGCTGGAGGCTCAGTACTGCAGATGGGTGAGGGTCCTGGGACCTCCCTTCTTCCTTCCCCTTAAACCCTAGTGTTCTCAAATTCAGGCTATTTGGGGGTGTACCTTTTAAGTAGAGTCCAGCAGGAGGGTTCCTTGACTCTGACCTGTTGTTAGGTTTGGTTAACAGTCCCCTAGGAGCATTTTATTTTTAATCAGTGAGGAAGGGTTTTCAGAGGACTGAACTTTCGTTGCCTCTAGGCCACCATCTTGCACCACCTCCTCAATTGGCTGCTTTTTTAAAAAACATCTTCCATATTAGAATCATTATTTTCTATAGGTTCCAAGGCAGAAGAGTGGTAAGGGTTAGGCAATGAGGGTTAAGCAATTTGCCCAGGGCCACACAGCTAGGAAGTATCTGAGACTAGATTTGACCAGGACCTCCAGTCTCTCAGTCTGGCTCATAATCCACTGAAACTCCTAGCTGCCCCCATCTTTTTTGCTACTTTTACCAATTAATTTTAGCTCTGGCCCTTGGGATCAAGCAAAAACGTCCAATTCCTCCTCTATAGGACAATACTTAAGATGCTTGGAGATTACTAACATGCTTCTCATCAAGTTTCTCTTCTCCAGACTAAGCAGCTGCAATTCCTTCAATTTATCCTCAAATGCCATGAGCCCGAGTCCTTATATCAACTCTGACTGCCTTCTCTGGACATTTTTTGATATTTCAATTCCCTTCTTCAAAAAAAATAAAATCAATTCCCTTTAAAAAATGCCCAGAACTAAACTCAATACAACTCTCAATCAGTCTGTCAACAAGTATTTGTTGTATCCACTATTTCTAGATGACAAGAATACAAGGTGAGAAAAACCACTGCTTTCCAGACCTTGTTTATTTATTTATTTTCTTTTTTACTGAGAATATCAAATGTATTCACATATATTATATTATATGAAGATAAACAAAATAAATATATACAAATGCATTTATTCAAATATATATTAAATACATTAATATGTCTATACTTTAGGCAAATATTCTACTGTTAGACCAATAACTTAAACAGATTAAAAACAGAAAGATCAACATATAGCAAAATATTAAAAAATATTAAAAGTAGCATTTTTGTAGTAGTAAAAGACTAGCAATAAAGTAGAAGCTCATTGACCAGAATTAACTAAACAAATAATGTTAAGTGGATTTAATGGAATATTATTGTTTCATAAGAAACAAACAATGTGAAAGACACAAGAGGACCATGTGAAATCAAATAACCTAATGCAAAATGAAATTTATGAAAACAAAGAAAACAATATATAAAATAATTACAATGGTAAAAATATAAAGAAAAGTTAAAAAGTAAATAGCACATAATTATAATAACCAAGTCCAGTCCTATAAAAGAAACAAAAATAATGAATCGCCTTTTCTTCTTTGTTGAGAAGAGGGACTATGTGAGACTATGTTTTGGTTAGTATTTTCTGAATAATGGGGGGGGTTCCTCTCTTTTTTATTCTTTGTTATTAAGGAGGAAGGGGTGGGGTATATATTTGCAAATAATAATATTATAAAAACAAGATATCAACAAGATTAAGAATAAATAAATATGTAGTGATCTCTAAGGAGGTGCTAATAACTAAAAGAATCAATAAAAGACTTGAAGAAAGTGGTATTTGAACTAGTAGCAATAATATTAACAATAATAACTAGCAATTATGTAGCATTTTGTTTATACAAATATTATTTTATTGTATCCTCACAACAACTCTGAATGGTAAAGTGCTATTATTTAGATTATATAGATGAAGAAAGTGAGGCAAACAGTGGGTAAGTTACTTATGCAGGGTTACATGGTTATTGAATTCTTGAGATTAAACTGCTTTAAGGTTTTTCTTATTCTACATCTAATGTTATCCATTCTTTCACCTTGATGAGTCTTAAAGTATGAGATTTTTAACCTAAGATCCATTGATCTTATTTTTAAACCCTTACCTTCTAGCTTGGAGCCAATACTGTGTATTGGTTCCAAGACAGAAGAATGGTAAGGGCTAGGCAATGGGGCAAAGTGACTTGCCCAGGGTCACACAGCTGCGAAGTGCCTGAGGCCATATTTGCACCTAGGACCTCCAGTCTCTAGGACTGGCTCTCAATCCACTGAGCTACCCAGCTGCCCCCAAGATCCATTGATCTTGATTACATTTGTTGTGATTCAATTTTAACTTCTTCTATTCCGCATATGTTAACAGACATCTAAGTAGATGTACAAAGAAGCAGATATAGATTTTCCAGTTCCAAATCAATGGATCTTTCCATTAATATACAAAGACCTCAATCTAGAAACCCTGGGGTCAGAGCTAACAAATCTTACACCAGATATGAGATTCTCCAGTTTACTTCCACTAACAATAAAGGACTTAGGGTTAGTCCTAACCCTAGGAAATGCCCCTAGAATACGAATAAGTGGGTCTCCTCTCACTACTTTTCACAGGTGTGTTATGTGCATATTTTAAGTCAATTCTCTATGCAGCTAATGTTTCTCTTTCCAAATTTCTTTACATCAAAGTGAAAAATGAATTTTTAAGTAATCAGTGAGTGGTTCTTTTGAAGCATGAGTATAGATGGCTCTGTGTGCACATTATTCTTCTTTCTGTTTGTTCCACAGTCATAGTCAAGGGGATGCAGGAAAGAGCCAGAAAGTTCAGCAATGTTAAGGTTTGAGCCAGTTGTTGGAAAAGATGGAACTAATTGTGTTTTAACTGTAAAGCATCCAAGGAAGCATTTGCCAGACAGGTGCTCTAATGTTACAAAACAAATAGAGGCGGCAGGATATGGTCACTTGATCAACATGGAAGAAGCTTGGTCACTTTAAAAGATCCTGAAGCTCTCTTTGAGATTCTTCATCTTAGCAGTCTAGTTCTAAAAAGTGGTTGCTAAAGAGAAAAACAGAAATAAAATCATCCTTGTCCTCACAAAGCTTATATCTTTGTTATAAAGCACAAAATATACACCAATAAAAATTCTGTGTATATGTATAATGAAAGAAGGACTAGGAGAGACAGAGACAGAGAGATAAAGACAGAAAGAGAGAACTGGAAAGATCAAGGAACTTCTCATATAGGAACTATGTCTTGATTAAATTCTGAAGTGACTTTCAAATATGGAGGAATTCTCTATCAAAAGAAAATATTCAGGGTGGGTGTGTGCATATTGGCAATGCCCAATTCATATTTAATATACTGTAGTACTAAAGGAAGGAAAAGGAAATGTGTTATTTATATCCATTGGATAAACAAATTTTTAAAAAGTCACCTCAAGTAACAGATGAGAGAGTCACAGATGAGTAAGACAACTGTTTAGGTCACATACTGCTGCTAAGCCCAGGAACAGGAGCTAAATTGTAACATCTTTCAAAGAGTTCTCCTGGGGTCCATATGTGTAGACTGCTAAAGCTGTTAACGTACCCAATTAGGTTTTAATTTATCTTAGTTTCCTCAACACTGCCATTAAAAGTCACACCATACAACCGTTAAAACTTAACATTACCAGGCTCACAGTTTTGTCAGGTGTTGACCAGTGAGTTTAACTATGTACAAGCTGCAAAAACTGGACCTTAATCCAAGCTAAGAAGAAGAAAAAGAAAAGTTTAAATGGGTCAGGAGCATTTACCCCGGCCATCTGTTTGACGTATAATGTGAGGATATTCAAAAGTTTCTTAGCAAAACAAATAAAGGCTTCCACATTCCCAAGGACAGAAACCATTTCATCCACTCGTACAGTCCTTTCAAGAATGTAATATTTTGGCAAGACACGGATGTCAGGAAAGAAACAACCAATGAGATTTATAGGGGCTAATTTATGTCCGTGGCTGTTAAGATACGTTCCTGGGTAATCATACTCACAACGGGCAGTATTTTCCTTCCTGCACATTCTTATTGTTTCAGTTTATTACAGCAGTCCGCCTTGTGAGGTCATTTATTGCTTAGCACGAAGGTACAGCTGACCCATTTATTACAGGGAGACATCAACACCTTGAGTGAGATCACTTATTTCCCTTTGGATGTGCATACTGTAGGTGATGAAATCATGTATTTATCTACAACTTATTAGATTCATTTGATTGACTAGGGATCAATTTTTGTTTAACCAACTGTGCAGGTTACTGGGTAGGAAGTTTCTTGGTACGCCACTGTGATGTTTAAAAACAGCAGTTAAAATAATTATCCTAATATGGGACCACTGGGTAGTTCTCAAACACATGTTGGAGGCCATAAGAAGACAGCGTTTGGAACCAAAAATATCAAACACATGGAAAAGTCATTGGACTCTAAAGGCTGCTGTAGTTTCTTTATGAATTAGGAATGATACAGTAAATGTTTGGGATAGCTCAGGCCACCAGTAGGTCTTTCCTGCCATCAGTGAACTTGCGACCCTATTTCCTTAGAGGGCTGTTAAAATGAAGCCAGAGGGCAGAAGAGTTATTTGCAAGTGCCATTTTGACTTGTGTGGTCTAGAGAGCTAACAGATTTATCCATACGATGGACAATGTAAGGAAGGTTAAAAGAAGCAGCTGATTAATTAAAGGTCCAGCTCAAAACACAAAACTGGCCAAAAGAAACTAATGAATAAGCATCTTTTGACTTGGCTGTGGCAAACTCTAATCATCTCAGGTAGCAGCAGCCATCTCCGCAGGAATAAACAATGGAGCACATGTGTGTAGAACACTAAATATGTGGCTTTGGATGGGGGAATCCTTTACTTTTGAGCTGGGAGCATGATAGAAGCTTTGTATTTGTCCCTTGGGTGGAGGTGAGAGGACAGAGAGACCAGCTGTGTTGCTCTAGGGCAAACTTTTTGACCCTTTGGGTAGTCAGGCATTGATAAATCTAAAAGGGAGTCATGTCCAGATTTCTTAACCCGAAAGAAAAGATGACTTCTCTGGCATGAGGGCCTGAGAGGTGATGGGAAGGGCAGTGTCAGCTTAAGGGGAAGACTGAAAATGTAAGGAAATGAGAGAGAGAGAGAGAGAGATTTTTTTATGAAGCAAGAAAAGATGTTTTTCTTTTTTAAAAAGCCACTGCACTTTCTTCATATTTTTCATCTATTTATAAAAAATATATCAATGTGAACATTATATTCCTTATGGTATAGGGGCCATTCTTCTTACAATGAACACAAAAGTGACAAGGATGTTGGCTCCTTACCATTAAAACAGATGAAAATCAAGATTTAGAGCTCCACCAGTGCAATCTACAACCTACAAAAACAACCTTTTGATAGTCTTAAAATTCATAGCTGTGAAGTAGTTTCATCTCATCATCAGAGTGAAAGGCAATGGGAAGAATATGTCTCATACTGTTTTATTTATATTCCTCTTTGTATTTCCTTTTCTTCTTTATCACCCATAATTACTTCGCTATTCACTAAAGAGAAAGATATCTTAGGTTTGTGGATTGAAATTAAATCAATAGAATAACTTCCTTAAGACTACTTTCAATTTATATAAGACTTCAGACTATTGTCATGCCACCCCACATTATTTGTTCCTATACAGTATTTTGCCAAAAGACAACATAAAACCAATTTATTTTCCCAGCAGGACCCGGAGTCAAGAAGCCTGGAATTCAAATCTCTTCTTCAAACACTAGCTAGGGGACCCTGGAAAGTTCAATTAATCTCTCTTGAGTCTCAGTTTCCACATCTATAAAATGGGTATAAGAATAGCTAGTTAGTTAATAATAGTATTTATGTAGTACTTTAGCCTTTACATGTTGACTCAGTTGATCCATTTTATGGATGAAGAAAGTGATACAAAGAGAGTTAACATATTTGTCCATTATCACACAGCTAGTAAGAGTCTGATGTAGGATTAAAACCCAGGTCCTCCTGACTTTAAGTTCTACACTCTATGCACTATGCTACCCAGATTCCCTTAAGGACCTTATAGCTTTGAGGTGAAGATCAAATGAGAAAATATATTGAAAGTACTCTGCCAATTTTAAAATTCTGTTTTGTTAGTTCGTCTTCTTCAGGGTTATCCAGGTGAGCCAGAGGATAGAGTTCCAGGTCTGGAGGAAGACTCTACTTCTGAGTTCAAATCTTACCTCACACTTTTAATAGCTATCTGTCTCTGGATAAGTCACTTAATCCTGTTTGCTTCAATTTCCTGCTCTATTAAATGGGCTAGAGAAAAAAAACAGCAAACCATTCCACTCTATTTGCCAAGAAAATCCTAAATGAAAGTCACAAAGAATAGGCTCCATCTGAAAAATGATTGAAAGATACTGGAGTGGTTTACCATTTCCTTCTCCAGCTCATTTGCAAAGGTACCTTCGTGTTCTATCCACTGCATCACCTAACTGCCTTGATAAGTTTCTTCTCTGATTATAAACAAGAGTCAGGAAATTTCTGGGGCTTTAAGAATATATACTCATCCTGACTAAGTTTTTAAACCTAAGTTTTAAACCTTAGAGTTTATCAGTTTAAACACTGCCTGTTGTGGAAACCCTTTGTAATGGCAGTATTCAAATATAGGACTAACAATTCCCTCACAGGCAAGCCTTATCACAGCAACCTTTGATGAGGAAGGTTCTATTTCAGGATGCAGAGCATCATCATTGGAGGTCAAAAAGGACCTTGGAGATCATTTAACCGAACCTTCTGACTTTAAAGAGGAGGAAACAGAAGGCCAAAGAAAATGGGTTTCTTTCCAAAGGTCACAAGAAAGAAAGTGGCTGAGCCAAAATTGGAATCTAATTCTTCTGAATTAAAAGCAAGTCTTATTTCCAAACCACTTGTAACATACCAGAAACCAGATCATGTAATTTCTATTGTAAAGTATTATATAATTAAATTCTACTGTATATAAAGAAATGTAAGTAGGAATTTTGCCCAAGAGTCAAGTACTACAAACTATGTCCGTGACAAGAAGACATTCTCAATTGAAGGGGAAAGGAGAGATGGACCCTGAGGCACTGGCATGAAGCCTCTTCTGGGGAGCATGAAAGTGAGTTTACCGATGGCAGGGTGGGCAGTCTACTCCAGCCTGCCAGCTGGCAAATTAATTTTTTTCATTAATTAGTCTTGCAGAGTAGGTGCAGAACATGCAATGTCCACATCTTCTAATCTCAGCCACTTGAGGCAAAGCCCCGGTTATTGTTTATGATGTTTAGTCATTCAGTCATGTCCAACTCTTCATAACACTGAATGGGGTTTTCTTGGCAAAGAAACTGGAGTCATTTACTATTTCCTTTTCCAGTGGATTAGACAAATAGAGGTTAAGTGGCTTCATCCAAGATGACATAGCAAGTGAGTATCTGAGGTCACATTCGAACTCAAATCTTCCTGACACCAATTGCTCTATTCACTGAGGCACTTAGCTTCCTCAAAGTCCTAATTATGGTTCTGGGGACATTTTTATACTGACCATGAAGGTAACTTAAAGCATAGACAAATATTTCAAAGCTTTAAAGACATGAAATCATATCTTCTTTATAATATTCAAAGATGGAGCCCAGGAACTCTTAAGAGTTAGAATAGAATTTTCTGTTTCTCACTTTTCTGTGGAAAGCATCCTCAGGTTTCTACTTCTCCCATGAAAAGAAGTTCTAGTCCCCATGAAACATACATTTTAAGGAGGTTAGATTACTCATACCAAGGATACTTCAGTCATTCTCCTTAACACCACCAAAATCTAGTAGTGGAGGGATAGATCATTAATTGCTTATGAACTTTCTCTAGTTTCATATGAGAGACCAACAAAATAGCATGCTTCAGAGAGGCTCCCTACCTCCCCACACCCCTTTCTACTCTGACTTTAAGGAAACAAAATAAAATTCTACTATTAGAGTTAGTATTCCCAAATGAGGCAATATTTTAAGCCTGATATTTTAAATGCCTACCATTTTATCCACCTTTCTTGTGTAACATGATTATTTGGAAACTATGCAATTTATTCTGTTCATATCCCACTTGAGGAGAGAAAAACAAAATGCCTCCCAAAAAAGTAACATCTTTTTTCATATAGATATAGATTAGATATGACCCATTGCCCTCTCATTCATGAACTATGCAGAAAACTACTAAAAGATATTTTGTGGATCATTTTTTTCTCCACACCATAGTTTACAAGCTTCCATTAATATAGGCAGCTGGGTGCCTCAGTGAACTGAGAGCCAGGCCTAGAGATGGGAATTCCAATCTGACCTCGGAAAATTCCTAGCTGTGTAACCCTAGGCACATCACTTAGCCTCCATTGCCTAGCCTTTAATGTTCTTCTACCTTGTAACTAACAGACAGTATTGATTCAAAGACAGAAGGTAAGGGTTCTAAAAAAATAAAAAATCAGTCATAGACACAGTTCAACATAAAAGTATTTAATGAAATAGCAAAATAATAAAAATAACTTCATAGCATTTCCCATTAAAACCATCCCATAAATATGCAACTTTTGATGGGAAGAGTGAACAAGTAGGTCATACATACATGAGACACTTCCAATTGGGCATCATTTCTTTAGCTTCATATTGAGTTTATCTCCTCACTGTGGTGGTTCTTAGCTAATCAGCTATCAATAAGGCAAAGGCAAAGGAGAGCATATGCAGAGCTTTGTAAATCTTACATCTCAAGTTATGATTCTAATTCCCCTCATGTTATGCTTGCCATACACTGAGGGATGCTATAGCTTGTAAGTCTCTACCTTAGGTAGGACAGTTATAGCTTACTCAAACTCTTCCTGAACATCATTCTTGGACTCAAGCTGAGAAGCTATCATCAGCACTATTTATAACTCTATTGACTATCCACTCAGGGTCAATGTGCTTTGTAAGCCTCTCTCTGATAGGAGGTTACACCTCTATCATGCAGCATCTAAACAACTATTTAGCCAGATCAGATTGCACCAAAGATTTTCAAATTCTTGGTCTAAGATAACTTCAACTATTTGAGGTAGTCAATCCTCAATGCCTCCTCTGATTTCCACAGTTCAACTCTCATTGGCATATGGTCATTAACAAATTATAATTCTTAGTTCTTATAATCTGCTATATAGGGAAAGTATTCTCAGGGCTGAACTTTCTCCCACACAAGAAGCAACCTTTCCACATCAATCTCTTCTGTTCTACACACATAATAAGGGCTGAACTGGTTATAAATGACTGGAAAAGATGATAACCGTTTGTGTTTATTTTTCTCTATCAATAAATCATAGCTTGATCTTTATCACCTTTCTATATATGCAATAATTTACCTAATATTAAAATATTAAAATAATATTCATTTTAACAAAATATATAGAGAAATAAATATATTTGTGGAATGAATGTATGACTGAACATTCATTCTCATATAATGTTTTCATTTCTTCATTACAAAATATCTTAAAGAAATATTATTACATACTGATTTAGTACTAAAATGACTAAAATGTTTTTCAAATCATTCTTTGCATTGACAATATGGAACACTGAACACAGACAATTAAAGTTAATTACCAAAGTCACATAAAAGTAAAAATAATAGCATTATTATTAATGATAATAATAATAATCTCAAAATACAAATCTTCACTTTCTCTTCTCTCCTAACTTTCTCTAGCTCTCCTAACTTCTCTACTAGCAAAAACTGACTTTTTAATGTAGGTCAATCTCCTAGAGCCTGTATGTTGTGGTACAATGTGCCAAACAACTATGTGTTTATAAAGTAGTGTTGGGCAAATTATTTTATGTAGATTCATTGTCCAGGTTATAATTAAGAAACTTGCCAAATATAAAGATTTAGGGAAGAGATCAAAATTATGTGGGATTAGGATTAAGTATATGTCCCTGCTATAGTATCAACAATGAGATGATGAATGATGATGTTAATTCAGGATAAGGGCATCACCATCAGAAATAAAATAGAAGGCTCAACCTTAAAGAACTACAACTTAGTCTTTGGTATAGATCAGTGATGGTGAACCTATGATACACATGCCAAAGATGTCATGTAGAACACTCGCTGTGGGCATGTGTGCTGCCCACCTCCCCCACCAGAGTTTGTTACTACAAAGGCAAAGGGACTCAAGTGGAGCTGCTCCTTTGCCCCTCTCCACCACACCTAATGATATTTTTCCACATCACCCCCCACCCTGGCCAGCAACCCAATGGGAATGCTTTCTCTCTCCTCTCTATGGGATAAAGTGGGGGACAGGACATGTCTAATACTAGGTGGAGGGGCAGGGCTGGCACATAGGCTCTGGGGAAGAGAGGGGCAAGGCACATGGTCTCTAAAAGGTTCACCATCACTGATATAGATTGTGCAATGTTAGAGTGGAAACTGAGAAAAATATCACTGTAGACTTTAAATTTATAGCAGGTACCAAATTCCTAATACAGGTACAATTATGCAACAGAAGCTCACTATCTTTCATGGAAAGACAATAAATTCAAATGACACAAATACAGATCTCAATATATCCTTGAGAAATCAATTAAGAAACCATATTGGAATAGGGGAGTCATCAAAAACTGAACTATTACTTACAAATACTCAACTCTAACATTATTCTATTAAAAACTTAATAACAATGACTTTGACACCCATCACCATAGTGAATATTCATAATCTCCAAGTTATATTTAAGAAACTTCCCAAATGTAGAAACTTACAGAGAAGATCAAAACTATGTGGGATCAGGATTAAGTACACGTCCCTGCCATATTATCAACTATGGGACTACTAAGGAGTATGCTATAGAATTTGAATTGACAATACAATATCCTTATTTAACTACAAAAAGTTATTTCACTCCCCTGTTCAAAAATCCACAAAATATGAAATATAAAAGAATAATAGCAGGAGAGTGACAAGTCCTAGAAATAGCCCTTTCTAAACTGTATCAAATAAGATGAAAAATATTTAAAAAACAATAATAATCATTTAAAAAGTGCTTTTCAGCTTTGCAAAACACAATTATTCAATATTTTAATTTAATCCTCATAACAACTCTGTGAAGTAGCCACCATTATCATTCATATTTCGGAGATACGGAGGTTGTGATTTATTTGTAGTCAAAAAGCTAGCAAGTATCAGAGCATGATTATGTCCACAAATTGTGATTTACTCCTCCACAACAATGCTATTTATTCTCATAATCTTACCAGTAATTCTACCATATATCACTTAAAGATCAGGCATCAATTTTGTGGGAAATATGTCTAGATACCTAGAAAAAACTTACCTCTTTCCTCATGCTTTGCCTAGCCTGCTTTAGGGGGCTGTATTTCCGACAAGAATGTTGCCATTTTGTAAATACAAGGTTATTGGTCTGGGATGTGATGATGCAGATGTCCAGGTGTCTTTGGAGATCTAGTGATCCAGAGAGAGTTCAAGTTCACACAAATCAGGGTAGCTGCACCTGGCAACAGGAGCCCACCAAGGCAATTGCTATTCCCCAGCTCTCAGGTATCCTAATGAATGAGTCTGGAGCTAAGCAGTTTCAGGAAGGAACCCAAGCATAAAAGTCAATAACAAAAGGCATAGGTTCCATTTCTCATCACATTCCCAAGAGCACTAGACATGTGTTCCTATTCTGACCACAGTCCCAACACCTAAGGTGAATCCCATGGAGCACCACCCAACTACTTTCAGCTGTTCTCCTGTGATGAAATGTTTCAGACATATGGTCACAAAGATTAATATCTGTGCGGACCATTCCTAAAATAGCCCAGGAAAGGCCTGGGAACACGTGGCATGAGAGGAATAAAAATTCTGGGGCCAGCTTTTCATTCAGTGTGATTCTCCTTTGCACACCTGGGCTTCCTACAAAGCCAGAAAAAGTTCTTAAAGGGCTAAATGGTGGGCCACTGAATGCAGTTTTCAGAAAAGAAAACTTCAAAAATTAAAAAACAAACAAAAAAAAAGAGCAGCATAGAAATAAGTGCTCCTGGCAGCCTGATGTAGAGGAAGCAGCAACTGATTTAGAGTCAAAGAATATGATTTTTAATCATTTCTCTATTTCTTACAAGTACTGCTCCTCAGTTTGTTTCTTTAATTAGTAAAATGTCATAGTCAGAGTTGATCTCTAAGGTGCCTTCTATCTCTAAATCCTATGATTTCCACTATAACTCAGAAACTTTTTGGTCTCTCTTTGTGCCTATATTCCAAGATTTTCCTCATGAAAAGAGATTAGTAAAATAATCTAACTCTTTTCAGAGTTTCTCCCAATCCCCGAGTTGTTATATAGGGATACTGACTCCTCAAAATATATCCTGACCATGTCAGTGTCTCTCAATTATGACTTATTCAAAATTCTGTGAAATTTACCTCAGGGTGCTGTTTCAGGAGAAAAAAAATGCAATACATATGAAATGGGGGCCCATCAGGCTGCCTTTGCAAATGGCTTGCAGAAGTTTTACACACTCTTGCCTTCTCAAAAACACTGCTTTTCAATGGTTTCAATTGTGGTTAGAAAATATGTGCTTTGTGTTTTGCAAAAGCAACACACCAGAGTCTATTGATGAGTCTGAGGTGGCATTTCCAACTTGAACCTTGGCAGTCAAAGAGGTATCACTCCAGGATAAAAATTCTTTCAACCCAAGCCAATTTATATGTAGGATTCAAACATAGAAGTTCCCCACCTCCCACTCTCTCCCCTCACCAAAAGAAGGGGTGCGGGAGAAAGAAAGGAGGGAATATGGCAAAACTGATTTGAGATAAGCACATATTCATTTTTTTAATTAATAGATTATGGATGCTTTTGAGGAAGAGAACTTTCCATTTAACTACTTCACAAAATTATTATAAAACTGGATTAAAAATATTTTATGCATTCTAATTAGAATTATTATTACTATAATAATTCTTATGATTAGTATTTATATAGATGTTTCTCAAATTGATTCTTATGACTATGAGAGGTAGGTGCTATTATTAATTCCATTTTTTTTCATGAGAAAACTGAAATAAAGTCACCTGTTCAGGGACAATGGACCAAGATAGGATTTGAACTCAGATCATCCCGATTCCTGGTCCAGTGCTTTCTCTACTGAGCCACATAGCAGCAAGCAAGTGACATTATTACCCAAAATTTTATCCTTATAATCTACCAGCAATTCCATCACATATGAGATAGATTAAAAGGTACCCAGGCACTAACTTATTGGGTAATATGTGTAGATATCTAGAAAAAATCACACCTCTTTCCTCAGGCTTGGCATAACCTTCTTTGTGGTGGGGGAGTATCTCAGTCTTTTCCCTGGAACTCTTCTGCCAAATGATGAACATGCCTCGAAATGAATCTATAATATAGATTTATATATATATATATATATATATATATATTATATAGATAGATATATAGATAGATATAGATAAGTATAGATTATAATAACACAATTTGTGGAGTAGAAGAGTTCAACAGAGGCACATTCCAAGAGTCCAACGACAGATCTCTGAAGCATTTATGTTACCTACCATGACTTTAAGGGATTTTCTAACTAGGTAAAATTTCTTTGAAGTGCTCAAAAAGCTACCCAAACATAGACCCCTAGAATAATAGTAGAACCTAAAAGATATCCCCTAAATCTGTTTAATCAGTATCAGTTCCTGAGTTGGTCCAGTCTGTTCTTTTTACCAGGTTTCTCAAAGGTCCCTACTATTTCTCTTGTGTGATTTCTACACTGGATATAAAAAAGACAGTTTTGATCTCCATTCTATGACCCTGGATCTTTTTGATTTAGGAATTAAGCCTTAGACAACATCGTCTACTTTAAATCTTTCAGTTCCCCCATAAGACTGTATAATCTGATTTCAGCTGAAATAATGAAAGGTTGGGAAATCCATAAGAGGCACCTTTCTTCTGAAGCCAGAGAAAAGTGTCGACAGAGAGCAGATCGCTTAAGTGCATGGTGAGTGGAAGGGTTTTTTTTTAATCCTCTCTGTTATTTCATTCACAAAGAACACACAGAAGGACAAGAGAGAATGAGGATTTGGGGCAATGTCATTCACAACCTGTATAAAAACCATTTCTCTTTCAAAAACCTGGCCAACCATATTCCTCAGTGGTTTGGATTTTTCTATTTCAGCTATGTCGAGTGTATTGCTTTCATGAAACAAAAAAGTTACCTAAACTTTCTGATGGAATTGATTTTTTTAAAGTGTTTGTAGGCATGTTTACAAAAATTAATCCCTTTACTGAAAAAAAATGTGGGAAATTCTCTTCTTGTCTCTTTACTGAAAAAAAAAGTATGTGTTAACAGTGAAAAGGGCCATAGATTTAAATTCATCAAAATCTGGACTCCTATGAAAGATGAAAATATTCCTTCTGAGACTCTCTTTTGAGGTTAGTGGGACTCAATTCAAATAAATTTGACAAATATTTATTAAGCATCTACTACTCCGTGATGTGTGCTACATTCTGGTAATCAAAGACAAAATACAAAACAGTTAATCAGCAAGCACTTTTGAAGTTCCTACTATGTTCAAGGTACTGTGCTAGTTGTTGGGCACACAAAAACAAAAATGCAAAACAATGTCTGCTCTCAAGAAGTTTTCGTTCTAACAGAGGAGACAAAATATACAAATATATCAAATATATAAAAAGCAAACATGCACCAATCATATAAAAGAGCACATTGGGGGGAAAAGGCACTATATTAAGATCTAGATGGGGGGGGAGGAAGGCCTTAAACAAAATGTGACACTTGAGTTGAATAAACTTGAGGTGATAGTGTGAAAGACTAGCATGGCCAGACATGGTCACAGCTTGGACAAAAGCAAGAGGATAGGAAATTGTACTCCAAATGTGAAGAACAATTATGAATTGTACATAAAGCATGTAAATAAGCAATGCATAGGAAAGCTGAAAATGGAAGATGAACTCAGGGCATGAAGAGTCTCAAATACCAAGCAAAGCTTTTATTTGATCTTAGAAATAATATGAAAAGGAGTTTATTGAATAGGGGATGACGTGGTCAGACTTACACATTCAGAAAATCATTTTGACTACTGGGCGGAGGAAGGATTATATTGGAGTCAGCAGGGAATCCAATTAGGAGATTATTGTTTTAGTCTAAGATGGGGTGGTAGCTATGTGAGTTGAGAGAAGAGCGATATATCAAAAAAATGCTTTGGAGATAGAAATGACAAGATTGGGTAACAGACCTTGCCTTCAAGGAATTAGTGTTCAATTAGGAAATTGTGCCATATGCAAAGAAATTATGTGGCTCATAAGTGTTTATATTACTATCACAAATATAGTGCTTACACAACTGAGTTTTGTGCCTGACTTTCAAATCTAGCTTCAGGCAGCCGAAAACCCCTATGAATAGGTGAATCTTATTACAGAAGAAATAAAGGGAGGTTTTTGTTGTTGTTGTTGTTGTTGTTTCTGGCAGCTAGGTGGTATAGCAAATCGAGGGCTAAACTTTAAGGCAGATAGAGCTCAGTTCCACTCTTACATCAGAGAGATTTTCTAAAGTGACCCTAGGCAAATCATTTAATTTCTTCCACCCTCAGTTTCCCCAGCCATAAATGGTAATCATTGTAATGGCATTGACGTCATAGTTTTGAAAACTTTAAAGCAAATATAAATGCTAGGTAGTAGTGGTAATAATGGTGCTAGTAGTTGTAGTAACTTTTTGGTAATATTTAAATATAGCTGCAGAAGCAGCAACTCCTGTTATCAGCAGTAAAAGAGAGAAGTGAGACAAATTGAACTATTCAGATCCATTGATAGAAAGTCTGTGCCCTTACTTCATAGCTCTTCAGAGCATATAGATCCTAACTGTACTTTTTCTAAAGATTAGTGGGAGATGACCATGTCAGGGAAAAGAAAAGGCAATAAGGAAAAGTCTGGAGACTAGATAATCCAAAGTTTACCATTTTGGAAATGTCACTTTTCTTTCAAATGCAAAATCATCTCTCCACTCAAGAAGTTTTCACTCTAACTAGGGAAATAGAGTACATATATAAATATATTTTTAAAAACTTACAGAACATAAGCAGGATAGCCTTGAGGGAGAAAGCACTAGACCAATAATAAAGGACACCAAGACAAGGTCTTAGACAGAAGCTGACATCAGCTGAGTCCTGAAGGAAAGCAGGAATGACAAAATGTGTGGGTGAGGAAGAAGATCCTTTCAGGCATGGGCATAGCCAGTGCAGACACAGATTCTTCACCCTTTCCTCAACAACAAAAATATTGTAACAATTTAAGATAATTCAGCACTAAATTCAAATCCCAAATATATTTTCTAAACCCCAAATTTCTTTGGCTAAGTCATTTAACTTCTCTAATCCTTATTTTCCTCATATGTAGAATGGAAAGGATCAGACCAATGATCTTTAAGAACCCTCTGGGCTCCCTATTGATCTGGGATTCTGTGATCCCATGAACATCAGGAACTGAGTAAATAACAGTTTTTGTAGTGTTCCTGATAGAGTAACTTCAATACTCAAATTCTAGAAATTCTTAAATTTCTCCGTAATTCCTTTTGTCACATATGTTTCAGGGTTTCCTGTGTGGGAATCCAATGCTCAAATTAATAATGGTGAATTTCAAAATATTGTGAACCCTGAAATAATAATTTTAAAATAATGATAGACCCAAGGAATACAGCTCTTCTGAAATGATTACAAAATTTAACTGTGCTTAAGATTCCTCACAGTATTAGAATATTCTTAGGAAATGACTAAGGAGACTTGCCTAACCTGGTATATGCAAAGAAATGGACTGCAAGGAGATTATATCTACTGGAGGAAATCAATTCTGGATACATAGCGAACTCTTAAGGAGAAATATTAAAGACAGTTATAAATAAAACAGAGAAGGTACTTATTTATAGCTTTGGGATTCAAAGGCACACTTAAAACATACATCCATTCCTTTATTCGCAACTCCAACTGGGAAGCCAGTTTCCATTTTGCTCTGAAATACAATTGGGCAATGAGTCCCAACTTTACCAAAAGAGTTCATTTGCAGATAGATAATCAGACATTGAATATATGTATCTGTCCATTTATGTATAAAGGTGTGGCTTTTTTTGTAGTTGCCTTTTATCAGGTAACATATAAGAAACAAACAAAAAGAAATAATACATATGCCTTAAGTATTTCCACCTTGAATCCATGTGGGCCTTCTGAAGTCAGAGAAACAGGCAAGAAAGTTACTAGATGATCAGGATTATTCATCGAGCTGCTTCCATGCTAAATCAGTCATTGAGCTATTGGGGCTGAATGGAAAAAACCTCTTAATCCTCAGATGTGTTGTTAAGCTCATAAATTGCATGATTTCTAGTACATTTTATATTACAGTTGAAGCAGCTTCCTGGTATGTGCAAGAACATTTTCCAAAAGAAGTCACTCACAGAAAACTTTAAAATATAATCTCCATGTATTGTGCAGAAAGAAAGAGCAATACTTTTTGACTTATAAAGTAAATTCCTTCCAAAGGTCCTGCTGAATCAAAATTTGTTCCAATCATTTATGATATTGTTACGATCTCTTGATGAAATTGGTACTCTGTAACTCATAGCCATCAATTATCCCCTATATGGTCTATGTGACCTTTAGACCTTACTAACCTTGAGAGCTGGTCTGTGGTTTTGGTTTTCAATTATATAAAACTGAATAGAAAAAAGGGAAAATTGGTTCCAATTTGCAATGATCCTATCCATCTGAAAAAGAAAGCTACTGTATTACCAAGGAAATTTGAAATACGCTTTGAAAATCAGGGTTTAAATTTTGGAAAGTAATTTGGAATTATGCAAACACAGTGACTAAGATGTCTATACCCTTTGAACTACAGATTCCATTATTGGACTTATACCACAAGGAAGTCATTGAAAATGGGGAGAAAAAGTTCACATATGCTCCAAAATATTTGTTGCAACACCTTTTCTATTGAGAAAAATTGGAAACTAAATATTTTCACATCAATTGGAGATGGCTAAACAAACTGTGATACCTGAATGTAATGGAATAATGATATATGTGAAAAACAGAGAAATATAGAAAGGTCTATATTAACCCATAAAGTGGCATGAGCAGAGGTGACAATATTTATACTGACTACAAAAATGTAAAGGAAAAGAATAACTGCACATAAAAATATCAGAAGTAAATGCAATGAAATTATAAAGATCAAGTAGAACTCAAATAAAGGAATATGAGAGGATACCACTCCAACCTTTACCCTTTACCTCTTCACAGAAGTGGGATGTATGCAAATGTACCATCATACATTTTTTGGATTTTTCCAAAGCATCAATTAGTTGTACTCATTTTTGTCTCTCTAAAAATGGGATGGTTCTTTGGGAGGAGAACAAAAGAGATTCAGGATATCTATAATGATATAAGAAATGTATTAAAAACAGAAGAAAGAAAACTGAAGTTCAGAAATAAGCTCTATTACTTTATATCTAAAAGCAAATCTTTGGCAATATGAGAATAAAAGGGAAGTGTACCACCTTTGAGGCACACCTCCTATCACATCCCCTCCATGAAGCCTTCCTGACTACTTAATTGTCCATTGATGTCTCTTTTCCCTAAACTCCTAGGGAACTGATAATCTGCACCTGACCACTTACCACAGAATTCCATTACACTTCTATTAATCTCTACTATAAGCATCTTCAGAACAAAGACTTGTCATTTATGTAAGAGCACACAGAAAAATAGAAGAGTAGCTAACACGTACCAGGAATGAATACAGAATATTTGCACTATAAACATTTGTTAACTGATATGTCACAGATAGATATGAAAGTTGTAAGGTTTTAAAAAACCTAGATTCAAATCCTGCCTCATAATTATTAATTTTGTGAAACTGGACAAGTTACCTTTCTGTGCCTTTAATACTCCCAAGAAATTATCTAATAAATCTATAACTATGATTAGTAGAAGGAATTACCTGTACTGGCAAAATCAAAGTTATACCAAATGTTTATCTATATATTCATAATCACATAAACATGAAATGGCAAAATAATGAGAACTATATTTTTGATGGCCAAATATGCATGTATTATCAAAATCTATTAGGTACCTTATAAGGCATTAAATTGTATAATTTGCCTCTCTCTGTATCCCCAACACTAGTACAGTACCTGGCATATAGTAGGTGTGTAATAAATGTTTATTGATTAATTATTGGTTGAAGACAAAAAAAAAATTCTTTGAAAATAGAACTCTTTCACTTGCCACTTTATTCTGTGTTTTTCTTTTCTCTACCAAGAGGGAACATCTGTCATAAGGCTATATAAATCAAAGAACAGACCATTTATGCATCAGTTCTAACCAATAAATTAAAGTCCAAATTGTAAGATATGGATGGTAAAAAGATATAGGTAGTACTAAAACTGTGCCTACATTTTCCACTATTTTATAAAGCAACAAAAAAGAGGGGAAACTAATCTGAGACTTTTAAAGAAGACATTTTGTAGAATTTAGGTTTTTCTTTTCATTATTGGGAAGAGCACAATCTTTGTGCCTTCAGATATCAGACAAAGGTTCTCCCCCAAAAAGGTTTATTTTAGAAATTATACCCAATGGAATTATGCATTTTATAGGATATCATGAGGGAATGCTTTCTGATGTATGATTTAGTCCTCACTATGGGTAAAGAGACCTCAGATCTTACATATGGTGATATTCCCCTGAACTTAGGAGAAAGAAGCTAGGGAAGCATATTCTTAAATGGATAAAATTGAAGAAGAAGACCTCAAGGAGATCAAAGAAAGAGTAAACAGAGCCATACATAGAAAAATATTTATAACAGTTCTCTTTTTATTATAGGAAAGAACTGGAAAGTAAGGAGTATGATGGAACAAATTATGCTGTATGAATGTAATGGAACATTATTGCACTGCAAAAAGCTACTTGTACAAACTGATGCAAATTAAACTGACTAGACCCAGGAAAGCAATGTATTCAGCAACAACATTCTAACAAAAATAACTGAAAGGTTTAAGAATTCTAACCAATTCAGTGACCAAGTTTCCCGAGGACCAATGATGAAGCATGTTACCTGTACCTACTAAGAGAGGTCTCATAGCACAGAATAAAACATGCTTAAATGAAATGTGTTGTTTATGTATATATGTTATAATGTTTTTTCACATATTTTTCAGCAATAGAAGGGAAAAGGGAATCAGAGATAGAATTTCCAAAATATTTTTTTAAAGAAGAAAGGATCATTTAAGGATTTTTTATTTACAAGAGCGAATAGAAGAGAAGGATTCATAGACAAGCAGGAGAGCTTTGAAACTTATAGGGTGAGTTTATGATATATTTTCAAAGAAAAGTGATCTATAAAGAATAAATATTTGCAATTTCCTGTACAATTATCTACTTCTCTCCTATGATGTGTATGGAAATGTTCATTTTATATCATTTTTAAGTTAAGAATCTTAAAATTTTAAAAGAAAAACTTAATGAACACTCTCTACAATATCAAAATAAAAAGGGGGTATCCAATAATTCCCTTCTTCCTCCTTCCATTACATTCTAGGCTTAAGTCTTGACCATTATTTCAGTCATAATTAGGAATTATTGTGCTGGGATAAGTAATTCAGGAGTCAAGAGAGACTCTTCAGAGCACTAGTTAATAATGTGTGCCTAGCAGAGGTGGAAGAACAAGAGATGCCACTTGTAAAATTCCCTTTTTCTTACCTAGAAGAGATTCTCCCTAAAATTAAGAAAATGGAGTTCAAGTCCTGTCTTTGATAGATACTAAATGTGTGACCCAAGATTAATTGTCTCACAAGTTCTCTATGACTCACTCAAGGAAAAATAACTGTTCATCTACATTGACAGAAAGAATGTCCACACCAAAATTTGCCCTCATACCAATGAAATCATATATCTGGTCCCTCTTCCACCCAAAAAAAAAAAAAAAAACCTAGCACCTAAAATATTAGGTGCTAAGCCTAGTTGTTTCAACACCGATAAAGAACTGCTGTCAACACTATCAAAGCGTCAGTTGTCACGCCTTAGTTATATCTGTATTTTAATGTCTAAGTACTAAGAGCTACCCATGCAACAAGTATTGCCATTTCCTTCCTACAGATGGACCAGCTGAGGAAAGAAATGAGGTGCTTCAGCAACCCAGAGGTGGAACAACAGATTGCAGAGAAGCCAATTGCTAGTTACCCGAGATGCCTGTGAGACCAAATTGAATTTCATCTTTTTGTGAGCTCTTAAAAAGGGACACATCTTTGCCATTTATTTGACAACTACAGATAGCAAACTTTCACACAGATATAGCCAGCTTGAAAAATTATGCATATTCTAGATTCCAATTCATTCTATTTTGAAAAATGTTATTTTAATCTATTATATCAAATATGAAATTATTTTCTTTCTTGGGGACACATCCCCCTTCATTTGTAAAAATCATTTTCACTCAGTTCACAGGAACATTCTTTTCAGTGTTTCCAGTTTTTGGAATGGAGAAACATCTTAGCTCAACATACAGCCAATATATTAGAGGAGATTTGATTCTCCACCAAAGGACAATTTTTGGAAACCTCCCCCCACCCTCAGCCTTTTTGTTAGTATCAAAATGCAAACAGTTCAGTTGGCAAAAGCTTTCACTGTATTTAGGAACTCTTCAAACAGAGAACTCCCCAAACTATTTAGAATCTTCATAATAGACCTCCCACAAATGATAACTTCTTTAAAGTAGAAATTCCCCCTAAAGATGTACAAATCTTCAAAAAGGAATACCCCTCAAATGATTGGAACCTTACAAAATCCCATCTGGATTTGAGTTCTAATAATAAGGGTCAAAACCTTGTCCATACCTAGTAAAAAATACTGTAGGAAAGCACATTTTTTAGTATTTCCAGATGTAGATGGAACATTTTTCTTTTTGAAATACAATGAGAAAACTTTTTCAAGCTATTTTGGAAACAATATATAGGCCAGAAAAGGCAACGAAAGCTATTTGAGAGTGGCCAGGCCAAAGATATTTTAAGGCAGGTGACTTTGGAGATAGAATGGCAGAACAAGAAGACCTTTTTCCCTCTCCCCATTCCCCAGTCCTATGCTCCTATTTTAAAAGAAATATAATTAAAATCTTAAAATTATAATGAAAGCAAGTTATAAAAGAGGGTTTCCAACTCAGACTCATTCAAACTTGACATGAAAGGAAAAAAGCTATCTCAGAAAAAAGAGGCAGCTGGAAAATACATGACCAGCCATTAACAAAAGCAAGTTTTTTTTTTAATTCTGATCTCTTTGCACATATGCACATACACACGTGTGCCTTTTTATTCTTTTTAGGTAATTTGCTTATCTATGTTTATTCAATCATAGTGGTACTACTATTATCAAAAAATCATAAGAAAACATAGCATCCATCTCAAGCATCCACTCTGATGTTTCTGATCTGCCAGGTACCATGTGCTAAGAAGTAAGAAGAACAAGACAAAAATAGTCCCTGCCCTCAGGAAACTGGCTTTCTAATGGGAATGAAATAGGAAATATAGATAGAAGGTAAATCCATAGAGAGACACTAAAAGGACAAGAAAAAAAGGCCTCTTAAAGGAGGAGTGATTGGAGGAAAGACAGGAGATATGAAGGAAGTCAAGGAAAATAACAGGCACAGGTGAGGATTCCAAAGTCACAGAGAGGTAAAAGAGATGTGAAGTATTATGTGAATGGAGCAGCAACTTGTCCAATATGGCCATATTGGTAGGGATGGGTTGGTGAGAATATAGTATAAAGAGAAAAGGGTCAAATGAGGGCTGACAGTGGGGCAGGTGATGACAGAGAACTTTGAATGTGACTGTGTAGGTAATGGAGAGCCATCAGAGTTTAGTCAGTGGAAGGATGAAATGGGAAGAATGGATTAGAGTAGGGAGAGTCTTGAGATAAGGATATTGGTTAGGAAACCATTTCAATAGTCTAAGTCAGAGATAATGAGGGTCTGGAGTAGTGTAGTGACTCTGTGAACATAAAAGATTTATATGAGATTTTGTGAAGGTTAAAATTAACAGAACAGATACATGAGCAGAGTGAGGGTAAACTGGTTGTGAGCCTGGCTTACTAGGGCGATGGTAATGCCCTTGGTAATAATTGGGAAGTAGAAAAGAGGGGATCATTTGGGGGAAAAGATTTATTCTTTTTTGGAAAAGTTGGGTTTCAGATGCCTACAGAAAATTCAGTCTGAGGTTCCCCAAATGCAATTTATATGACTATAGTTCAAGAAAGATACAACAAGTGTGATACTATTCAAGACATCCCAAAAATATCAGTATAGTTTTAACTCATTAAAGTTGAAACTACATTAAGCTTTTTGAGACATCCTATATTGATCTGAGAATCATCTGTAGAGAGCTAGTCCATAAATGAACCTATGAAAGCTGATGAAACCAACTGTATGCTTTGGAGTAAAAAGAGGAAAAGGTCCAGGACAGAATCTTAGGGAATATGTATGTTTTGTAGGTGAGATGTGGATAAAGAGCCATCAAAGGAGACTAAGGATTTAGATGAGAAGAAAGAGATTCAAAAGACAGTCATATCCTAAAATGTATGTGGTGTGTGTCTGTGTATGAATGCATACATATGTGTGTGTGAGAGAGAGACAGAGAGACAGAGACAGAGACAGAGAGAGATGAAAATTGAGAAAGATGATTTAGTAATTTTGAAGAATACTGTTTCAGTTGACTGATGAGGTCAGAAACTACATTGTAGAGGTTTTAGGAGTGACAGGAGAACAGAGAGGAGAGAAAAGCAAAGGAGAGGATGTGGGCTATATCATGTACAAAGGATTTTAGCTGACAAGGAGAGGAGAAATACTGGACAAGTGTTTTTTTTTTTAATTTCAAGTTGGAAGAAACTTGAGAGTATTTGTAGTAGACAGAAGGGGAGCTAGCATTTAGAGGAAAGTTTAAGAAAAAAATGAAGATGTAGTTCAGATAATCTACTAGAAAAGACAATGGGGAATAGATGGGGTTGGATGTAGGGTGTTGATCTTGGCAAAAAGGACCACATCTTCATCTGAACCATCTATTCTCCATTGCTTTCTCTTTAGCAAATGTGTACATTGACCTCTTTGACTATCCTGCCAATTTCATTTCCTTTGATTCAATGATGTCATGTTCCCAAATAAAAGTTTCTTTTAAAAAGTGGCAGCATGTGAACCTGACATGGTTCAGATTCTACATGTCAACTTGTACCCTAAGCAGACAGCCTCAGTGATACTCCTCCAGGACTTGTGAATATAATGTAATTATATAGTAGCAAAACTGACTCTAGTTTATGAAGAAGCAAAACAAAGCCTTACATATGTGATTAGAAATTTAACCCCATGAAAATAGCATATGTTTGTATTCTGGGTCCTTGTCTCTTCCACCACTAAAATATATATACGCTGTTTGAAGTAACAATTGTATCTTTTTTATTTTAAGAAACTAATATACTTAATGAATTAACATGAGTCAAATGATTAAATGACTTAATGAAGATTTATTAAATACTTATTCTGTGCCAATCATTATGCAAAAGCTGGAGATAAAAATGAAAAGGGAGACAACCTCTGCAATGAAGCAACTTCACATTTTAACAGGAAAGTTAAGCTTCAAAAAGGATGACAAGTACTAAAGATCCTTAGGACACGATTCCAATATAAGATGACAAGGCTCAGAGGTTCTTTGGATATATCGATATGTCAGATAGTAAAAATAAGGATATTTAGAAGAGGGATGCATTTGAGGGATTTGAATAGAGGGGCTCACCCATAAAAATAAACCCTCTGGATTCAATCTCTTGGGGGGTAGAAATGGAGCATCAGCATCTATTTGATAGGGGTAACTAGGAATTGGTAGGAAGTTTAGGGGAAAGGAAGTCTCACAATGCTTATAGAAATTAGACTCTCCAGCCCCTGAATAAGATCTGGATAAGTCAAGATTTTATAACTATTCCCATTATTCTTTGAATAGTGATATATCATTGAGCTTAGGTCAAGAAGACCTGAATTGAAATTCTGCTTCTGACATTTACAGAGTACCATGCCTCCTCAAGATTCTCTCCCCTGCATCCTACTGTTCTGATTTGTAAGGGTCTAGCAGGTACTGTCATTTGATGAGGAAGGCCCAGCTGTACTCCACCCCAGTTCAATTTGATCTCCAGACCTCTTTGACTCTTGACTAGCCTCCTTGGTCCTTTGTAGGTACCCTGTTTTACTTCCTCATTTTCCAGCTCCCATTTGTCTTCCCCTCTTCTATTAGAATAAGCTCCCTGAGTGTAGGGCTGTCTTGTTTGCTTGCATTTGAATCCTGAGCATTAAGAACCATGCCTGGCACAGAAAAGACTTAATAAATGCTTTATGCATCCAATAGAATTTTAGAATTGGACTTTCAGTGAAAATATATTCTAACTATAAAAAATTATAAACAAAATTTTAAACAAAAAATGTTCCTGGGATAGCATACCAGATGAATGGTCTTCAAGGTCCTGATTGGAGACCACCAATGAGGAGAAAACCACCACCTCTTGAGGCCACCCATTCCACTTTGGGGACAGCTTTCATTGTTAGGAAATATTCCCTTACAACCAGCCTAAATTTGCCTCTTTGCAATTTTTGCCCATTGTCTGATTCTTCCCTCAGGAATTAAAGAAAGCAAATATAGCCCCTTGTCCATGTTGGAGCCTTTCAACTACTTGAAGAGAGAGATCATGCCCTCTTGGAGTTCTCTTCTCCAGGGTAAACATTCCCAGTTCCTCATAAAGTTTGGACTCAAGGACCTTCAGGTTCCTGGGTGATCTCCTTTGAATAATTTCCAATTGATCAATGTCTTTCCTAAACTATAATATCAAAAATGGAATATGATATTTCACATGTAGTCAGACCAAGGCAGTATGTACATCTTCATCTTACAATAAATGAGTCTGAGGGTTCATGTAAACACTTTCCTTGGCAGAGGTACAAATGAGCACAGATTCCCTAACCTCTTCTCAAGGAATTCTTAGCACCCCATCTTCTTCCCCAGTTAGAAGCAGCATACAGAGTAGTTCCATTGGGTCTGAGAAGTCTCCAATCCAATATATAGAGTAGTCCTAACACCTAGGATTTAGACCAAATCAAGGATGGAATGGGAAAGTGGTACGGTTAATTCAAACTGTGTGGGGTCTGCAACATAACTTCCTGGTCTACAACTCAATGTCTTTATTCAAGTCATTAATAAAATGTAGCATTCTCTTGGAAAGGAAAAAGGAGATGGAAGGGAATAAGCATTCATATAATAGCTATATGCCAGGCACTGTACTAAGTGCATTTCAAATATTACCTGATCTGATCCTCATGACAATCCTATGAGGTAGTTGCTGCTGAGGCCCAGGGTCACAAGTATTAGAAACTGAATTTGAATTCAGGTCTTCCTTACTTGAAGTTCAGTACTCTATTCACTGAGCCATCTAGATGCCTAGAAACCTTCCAAATTGACATCAAATTATTAGTGATTAGTGATTACTCTTTTTGTTTCATCATTTAACCTTTTCCAAATCCATCTTATTACCCTAGATTCTAACCCACATCTCCTCTATATCTTTCACAAGAATGGCAGAAGATGCTCTTATCAAATTTTTCACTGAAATCTAAATAAAATATTTCTAGAATTCCCCTAATCTGCCAATTTAATAATATTGTCAAAAATAGAGATAAGGTTAGTCTTCATGACTTGTTCTTAATAAAGCCATGCTAACTCTTTATGACCATCACATCCTTCTTCTAGATCAAAACTATCCATTTCTTTAATAATCAGTTCTAATTTTATTGCTAGAAATAAAAGTAAAATCCAATGGTCTATAATTTCCTGTTTCTATTCTATGCCCTTAGAACTGTGAATCCAGGAAAATATTTTAATTTCACTATTCCTCAAGCACTGACACAGAAATTATCTATTGAGTCATGGGTGGGTTTGAAGGATGAAGATCCCACATTCCTGAAATAAGTCATTTCATTTATATGTTTATACTGGCATTCAAAGTCCTCAATTGTTTGCCTCTCCTTTATATATTCAATAATACTAAATTCATTTTCTACTACTTGGCAACAAAAATCCTTTGATTTAACTAGACTGTTCTTATTGTCTCTCAAACACTTTATATTCATTTCTAGCTCTTTATTGTTGCTCATGTCATTCCACCTACCTAAGATGTTCTGCTCCCTTCTTTCGGTCTAGTTTCAAATTCTCAATTCAAGTTCTACTCCTTTTTCATATAAATTTTCCTCATAACTCCAGCCCATGATAACTCATAGTTCCTATGGTATATATGAATTGAATTATGGAGGGCTCCCCAACCCCCAACCAGAACCCAGAAGTCCTGGCTAATAGGAGTCACAGATTCAAGTGTCTTAATTAGCCAGTGTGGCAAGCATGATTCCTGACCAGTAAGACTCAAGAGATGTGACATGTAGGGACTGAAGTGAAACCCTGATCAGTTAGAAAATCTTAGGGGAAGGGGTTAGACTGAGCTTAGAAAGTCAGCACATGATGTGGGCTCATTTTCTCTCTGCCATATTTGGGGCTTGTGAAAGGAATTATTTCTGATTAGCCAGTGCTTACCTATATAAACTATCTCTGGCAAGAGGCTGAACAAGTCACAGAATTCAGATGCTGAAGCCAGAAACTACGACTTGCAACTTCTACCAAGGACTTAAAGTTAGTAAGACTGGAAACCTTATTTCTCTCTTTCTTTCCCTTTACTAATAAATATTAATTTAGTATAAAGTCTCCAAAATTCATTTTTATTTATAATGGGCATATATGATTCTTAACATGAAATTAAGACAACTCCATTCTGCCTACTCTGTTCCATGGGGCATGAATTGCACAGAGCAGGCACTGTTGATTGACCATGCAGAACCTTAGAAGCTACTTCTGGCTATAAGTAATTCAGGGACTTGCAATTAGAGATGATGAGTTTCTATAATTGGCTGCTGAGGAAGAAAAACTGAAGACTCAGTTAATGTAGGACTTCCTTGTCTTTCTTGTTTTCCAATTGTGTTCTGAGAGTTAAGAGAGGAGTGTGGGAGATTGTTCTGGTTTCTACTATAGTTTATCTATCTTGTTGTTGTATTACTCTATTATCTCTTTATAGATATGAATACATGACTGTATCTGCCTCTTTTATATTCTCTCCTGATCTTAGACAAATAAGTATGCTATGATGGACGTATACAGGACAAGCACTGACTTTACTATTCCAAAAAATCCAGAGGTGCCATGATTCCTGTGAGTACTACAGCTGAAATGACCCTGGAGTGGCAATGGAGGAATGCTGTTGGAATCTTTACAACAGAAGCCACCCACAAGATGATTGTTTGGAGTGTGCCCAAACTACAATAGTCAAGTACCAAAGATGTTAGGGCAATGCCAAGATGAGTTAAAACATAAAATGGGTAACAAGCAAGCCATATCAAAAATAGTACTATATTATGATAAGGTTTAAGTATTAGTTTCTCAGTGATGGTAAACACATTATGAAATGGGTTATTGAATTATATTCTAATCATTCTCCTGCTGTACACTATGATTCTGTTTATAATTCTTTGCATGTAGGAATACACTACCTTTCTCATACCTGATTCATTGAGTTCCCCTTTTACTCTCTCTTCTTTTGGGAGATGGATATGGAATTAAGTAATTTGTAAATCATCCCCAATGGGTGGAGTTGTTATTCAGACAATAAACATGATTATGGAGAATTTAATACTCTTAATTTGAGATTGGACTTCCATAGAACCGAATCTGGCAGGAAATATAATGACAGGATAATGGGTAGGGAAGAGCCAATGCCCCACCCTCTCATCTAAATTATCATCTTAATTCATCAGTGCTAAATATGTATATAACTTGTTGGTTCAGCAAGATTAAAAATATTTTCGGGCAATAATTATATCTTCCACATTTTCCTGATCTGTAAAATGGGGTTAATAATGATACTTACCTCACAGTATGGGGCAAGTAGATGGCACAGTGGATAAAGTACCAAGACTGCATTCATGAAGACTCATCTTCCTGAGTTCAAATATGACCTCACTTTCTAGCTGTGTGACCCTGGAAAAGTCACTTAACCCCATTTGCCTCACTGTAAAATGACAAATCATTGAAGCATCTTTGCCAAAAGGCAAACAAACAGACCCAAATGGGGCAAAGATCAGACAGAATTGAAAAATAACTGAACGATGAAAAACAAGACTTCATAGGACTATTTTGAGGTTCAACAAGATAATGTATGTGAAGTTTGTTGCTAACTTTAAAGTGCTATAGAAATGTGAGTTGTGATTTCTACTATTATGACTACTATTACTATTATTTCTACTGCCTCTTTTGTGTCAAACACAGGGCTAGGTTCAGTAATTTTTTTAAGTTAAATTAGATATGTTACTTAACTTCTATTTGACTTCCATTATAACTATATTTTTATACCTTTGGTCACATATTCCTTTGAGAGAAAGCAAAATTATCAGTAAGATCAAGGTGGGACTGTGGGGACTTGACTGTCTAGGAGAGATAATCCCACTATCTAGGGCTCATACTTCTTCCTCTAAATTACAAAAACTTAGATTTAGATCTAGAATGGATTTACCATCAATGAATTCCTTAAGAAAAAAGTCCCAGGGCCAGATGGATTCACAAGTGAATTTTCCCAAATATTTGGAGAATAATTAATTCCAATACTATATAAATTGTTTGGAAAAATATCTAAGGAAGGGACTCTAGCACATTCCTTGTATGATGAAAATATAGTGTTTATATCTAAATTATGAAGAACAAAAGAGGAAAAAGAAAATTATAGAACAATATCCCTAATGAATCTTAATGTAAATAATCTTAAACAAAATACCAGGAAGGAGATTGCAGCAGTTTATTGCAAGGGTCAGACACCATGACCAGGTGGGTTTTTTATGCAGTGATGGTTCAATTATAGGGAAACTATCAGCATAATTCACCATATCAATAACAAAACCAACGGAAACCAGATGATTATTTCAGTAGATGAAGAAAAAGCTTCTGACCAAATATAATACCCATTCCTATTAAAAACATTAGAGAACATTGGAATAAATGGGAGATTCCTCAAAATGATAAATAGCATCCATCTAGAAGAGACTTAAAAGAATTTCTAGTCTAATCGCTCATTTTGAAAATAAAGAAACAAAAGTTATCAAAGGAGAAAGGACTTGCCCATAGCTACATACCAAGTAGCAAAGCTGAGAACTAAACAAAAATCTAATTCCAAATCCTTTCTGTTACACCAAGTCTGGTCCTGCTTAGCTCCTAAAAGTTTAAAACATCCTTCAGATGAGGCTTCTTCAGGTGTTGTTTGGCCTTTGAACCTTGAAGAGGTTTGGGTGTGTATCAAAGTCTGAATGGGAGGAAGACATCCCAGCTCCTTCACACATATTCTAGAAAAACACTGAAGTTTGCACCATATGTAAACCTCAAATTTCCTTAGACTTATAAATGTTGGAAATTTCACCATTGGGATATTTCATACTTGGAAAATTTCTTACTGATAATCTATTGGAATGGGAACCCCATTGGCATGGGAGGTTCCTTCTCTTCCCTTCTTAAGATTACTTTAGGACAGAAACCCTTTGCTGAACAATGGAAAGGACTTTGACCTATGCTTAAGCATAGAACAGGAATTTCTTTGAGTCATGATTGATTTTAGAATTGATACAATGGAGATACTTGGAATAAATCTCCACCCTATTCAGTCCTAACAGGATTGAGTAAGGGCTGCAGCCTAGATCAAAATTTAATTATTCCAATCTCTATCCTACTCAGGTTAACAGGATTTAGAAAGGGCTGTAGCAAAGGAGCAAAGATTTAATCATTTGATAATATGACCTTCAACAGACATGTGCAAAAGCCAGAAACCTCTGGGCGGTCCTGGGTTAAGCTAGAGCCTCCATTGGCACAGGGAAATTGATGAACAGTGATTGTTAGATGGGAGAACTGAGGGGAGGAACTTGGATGGTTTCCTAAAAGATAGGAGGGTCTGAAGAGAGGAGGTTGGTGGAGTAGTTGGTCGGTGTGGTTTGTGTGGGCTCGGAGAAGCTTGCTCTGAAGGAAGCTGAAGGTGGGGGCCTCTGAGACTGTTTCTCCATTTTGGTCACGTGAGTAATAGGGACTGATCTCTTTTCTTTGCCCCAGCTATCTAAGGGCTTGGGCCTTTTGGCCCAGCCTAAACAGAAGGGGTATTTAAGCCCTATTTCCTTCTCTCCCTTTTCTCTCTCTCTATCTCTAATTACTTCCTCCTATTGTAATTAAACTCCATAAAAGATTGACGGCTGACTTAAGTATTCATTTAGGAATTACATAGCTGATTCCTTGGCGACCTTAAATTAATATATATCAGTCTTTAAAGTGATTCCCTTGTAACACATAACAAATAATAACTGAGAAATACAATGAGAAAGTATTGCAAATGAAATTCTTTCACCTTGGAATTGCACAACGTCAATAGAAAAAGGAGAAACCAGCAAAACCAATGCCAAGCACAGTACATTCTCCCAGCCAGAGACACATGTACACTGCAAGTCTCCATTTCTGGAAGCAAGAAGAGAGAATTCTCCTCCCCCCCCCACCCACCAAAAAAAAAGCTCTAGAGGAAGATCTTGGAAGTCCAGGAAAGAAGCAGAAGCAGGTGGTGGGGAGTGACCAGGATAGTGCCATAATACTCAGATTGGATCCCTCATACCCAGAAGGTTTAAGGTCCAAACTCTGTCCAGAGACACCAGAAAGGACTCTAAAGAGCCAACTCTCAGAACTTCAAAGATCAGGAGAGAGGTGTCAGTACAAGAACCCAAAGAATCAAGGTGAAACTAAGCACCACTAAACACCCTACCCAGAATGGCCCTGGCACAAAGACCCAATTCAATAGCTAAGGCTGGAGAGAAAAGTTTTATTTTTTTAAGATATTAATGAGAATAAAAATTATTATAGATCTAAAACTCTATAATTATTTTAAGTAGAGAATCAAAGGAAAATGAGAATTTTCTACTACATGAATGTCCAGAAGAAATAAAGCAAGGGATTAAAAATAAAATAAAGACTTTGGAAAAAGAAATTTGAAAAATAAAAAGCTAGAAGGAAAAAAAATGTTTAACTTTATCCAAAAGAATTGACTACCTAAACCCCAGAAAAGGACAAAGAGAAATCAACAACTCAATGAAACAATGAAAAATGTCAGACCAAGATTGGAAAAGTACAACAAAATGTAAATTTAATTGCAAAGACAACTGTTCTGGAATACAGGTTAAGGTAAGATAATTTAAAAATCACTGAACAACTGAACAATGGGGTAGGAGGACCCTAGACAGTATGCCTCAAAAAATCACAAATGAAAACTGCACAGATCTATTAGAATTGTAGGACAATATGACTATAATAAGAATTCATCAATGATCTGAAAGATATCCCCATAGTAAGACCTTACAGATATAACAGACAAAATCCAAAAATCTCTAATCAAAGAAATAAATATTGTAATCATTCAGAAAGATACAATTTAAGTATTAAAGAAATATAGTCATGATCATACAATACATAGGAAAAGAGATCTTTTCTCACAATGTTCTGAAAGGTAAAAAAAAATGAGGCATGCAACCAAGAATAATTTAACTTGCAGTATAATATAACCTTCAAGGAAAAAAAAGAGGCCTTTAATAATGTAGAAGATTTTGAAGCATTTCTATTGAAATGATAGAAGCTGAGTAGAAACTTTGAAATACAAACTCAAATACAAAATACAAACAAAAACTACAAACTCAAAAGTCAAAAGAAGCAAAAAAAAAAAAGGTAAATTTACTAAAGCAAAGGAGGTATGTGATAAATAGTTCTTTCAGAATCTTTGTATCTTCAAAGGGTATTGAGAGATTAAAAAAATAAAAAAACAAAATTCCTGGGGTGTGAATTGGTTTTGTCCTGAGGATTTTTAGAGGGAAAAGAGGTAGGGGCTATAAAAGAAATACACTAGATTAATAAAAAGGAAATGAAAGGTGTATAACCTAAACTTTCTCTTAATCAATTGTGAGAGAAGGAGAATAGGCAAACACTAAGGAAGGGATGGGGGAATGGCCATGAGATGAAACACACTCATCAGAGATGGACAGAGGAGGGTTGAAAATATGCCTACAAACTGTTGGTAAATAAATATATTAAACTCAACAGAGAAAAAAATGAAAATTAGAATTGGAGGGAGTGGAAGGTAAGATGAGGGATAATTTTGCAGGGGTGGTGGGTGGTAGTAATAAGCAATGCAAAGTTCCTGGAAGATCTTGGAGGAAAGGAGAGAAGAGAGTAGAAGGAAAGAAAGAAAATCATAGAGGAAGTGAAAAGGAGTTTAAAAGTGTGAAAAAATAAAACATTGAAACATCATTTTAAATGCATGAAAGACAACAGAAGGAAGTTTAGAAGGACGCACAGACAAAAAAATTTTGAAAGTACATGTAAAATGTATTATATTTTTTTAAAAAAAGGAAGCAATGAAATTCACTGTTTTACAAAAAATCCTCTTTATGTTCTGCTCAGTGCATGGAAATGCTCTTTTTCTAGTGATTAAGTTCAGGATTTTAGGTGGAGGAGTGTTTTTTTTTTTTTGGTTTGTTTTAATTAAAAGAAAATAATCATAAATAGTGATTTTTGTGTAATAGTTCTCCTAAGGCAAGTACTATCAAATGATCCCCGAATCAATTCTGTTTTTCATAATGTGAAAATAACATAAGTAATTAAGATAAATTAAATTAAGCTAGGAGAAAAATTAGTTACTCTAATAATTCTCTAAATTTGGTGCCCTGTAGTAAAGCCCTGATTCTCCAGCCCTAGTTATGTTTCTTTGTATGGAGAATAAATTTGGTCTGCTAACTGTACCAAAAAGTCAAAATATCATACTTACTCAATAAGTTTCTAGCACTACAGAAATATTTCCTTCATCCTGGATTTCTCCATCATCATCCTCAGAGATAAGGCAATCATATCTTACATGTCATTTAAGTGTCTCTTTCTCATTAATCAACTTCTACCAGCTCCTACCAACTTTCTTAGAACTGATTTAGCCTTCAGTTTTTGGTCCAAAGTTTGATGCAAGAAGTTTCTCAAAAAAAAATAAAAGTCTTAACTGGGGAAAACTAAGGAGGAAGTTATTTTCTTGCACTTGATCAAACTGAATTTCTTTCTAGATGGTTCCTTTTGTGGTTGTCACACTGATTCAGTCTGCTTTCTTTATGAATAATGTCTATCACTCCAGGAAGAGCTCCTGTAACCAAAAGTGGATACAAGAAAGAAGAAAAATAAGCGAGTAAGATAAATTTCTCTTTTCACATATTTTTTCCCACTATGTTGCTTATTTTGGTTCTCTCTCTGTCTTTATCTCTTCCTGCTTGTCTCCCTTTATCTTTCTTTTCTTCCTTTCTTTCTCCCTCCTTTTCTCTTTCTTTCTTCCTCTTACTATGAAAATCACAAGACCTTTTGCTAGAAGAGATGATGAACCTTCGGATTTCTTATTTGCTTTGGCTTTACCTAGCACCAGACAAAAAGCTTAAAGCATGGGGCAACTAAATGGCTCAGTGGATTGAAAGCCAGACCTAGAGATGGGAGGTCCTAAGTTCAAATGTGGCCTCAGACACTCCCTAGCTGTGTGACCCTGGGCAAGTCACTTAAACACCCTTGCCCAGTACTTACCACTCTTCTGCCTTAGAACCAATTTTGAATTGAATCTAACGTGAAAGGTAAGGGTTTAAAAGGAAAAAAGCTTAGAGCATTAAATGCAACTGGGAAGCCAATTTTGCCCTTGCTCTTTTTTTCTTCCTGTGGCTAAGGAAGGTCTTATAAGGTTAATAAGGTTACCAAGCAGAAATATTTGGTAAACTTTGTAAAATATTTGCTACTTTGTTGGTTTATATGGAAAATTTTGTGAAATGTTTCTTGTTCTGTGAATCTGCAAAACTTTCTATTTGGAGATAATTATGATTTGAATATACGGGATTACATATGTTTGAAACTTGACTGTGTGGCACTGGGGAAGGAAGTGAAAGGACATTGCTTATGTCTCCTCAGAAACCACAGAGAACTGTTCTGAATTTTGCATCAGGACTGTTAAAAAAAAAGGGGGGGAAAAACGCACCCTTGCCTATTTGCAAGGAAAGTCAAGTTTCAAACAGGAGGATATATGTAGCTCAGGCTTCTCTTGGCATATCCAATTCTAACATGGGGCCTTTGGTGTATGCTCAGTTTGTCTAACATGGCGCCCACTTCATTCCCATTCCATTTAGATGGAGGTAACTTTTTTCGATGGGCTACTTCTATCTTTAAAACTGACAAGACTGAGATGCGCGCTCTTCTCTACCCTTTTTGGCTTCACTCTCTTTTCTAACACTCTCTTTTTTCAGCTGTGTTCTTTTTGGCACCTCTTAAAGAGTGAGACAAAACCAAAACAACAACAATAATCTGTTATGTCCAGCATAGATGACTTGAACCTAACTAGTGAGAGAAAGGAAGAAACATCTTTCCCTGACTATTTTTTCTTTTCCTCTAGCTCCAACAAATGAACTCTGGGGCATTTGCTTTTCTTCTGTTTGCCCTCAGTTTCAGATGTTGGATCTGAACCTTATAGGTTTCAGAGTTAGAGTTACAGATACCTTGGATCCAAGATAGCAAGTAGGATGATGAAACTAGATATCTCATCATGGAAGCTCTGAGAATCCAGGTTGCCTATGACTGGTAGAGAGAGAAGTTGGAGAATGGGACTAGGCTTGGACCCAAGTGAACTAAGCTATAAACCTAATCTTCTTCCCCTCCACAGAGACTAGGGTAGTAAAGAGGAGAAAGGAGATTATGCCTACCATGTATTAAAAGATTAAGCATTTTTAACTGTGATTATATCTTTAGAAGTAAATATTCCTTTGTAAAAACTCCCCTGTTGCACATAGATTTAGGGCTTAAAGGAACCTTGACAATTATCTAATCCAAAGGTTCTTAACCTAGAGTGTTTAAATTTTATTTTAATATTTTGAAACCCATATTTCAATATAATAAATTTCCTTCATAAACCTAGAAGAATTTCATAAGCTTCACAAGAGGGGCCCAGGACACAAAAAGTAAGGTTAAGAACCACTGATCTTGTTTAACGTTCTCATTTCTACAAATAAGGAAACTGAGATTATGAGAAAGGAAATAGTTTACACCCAGTCTCTTTATCTAATAACACCTTTGTTGTTCTGGTTTAAACATGTTTCTGGAATTTTGAACTTAATTCTTACTTCACAAATTGTTTATTCTCCAACACTCTAACCAATTTATCACATTAACATAGGTATTCCTTCCAAAATGTAATTAGCAATCCATCCATGCCTTTGTTCTTATACTCCCATAAATTCTCCTGCCCTTTCCCACTCCAAGGTGAGAGGGTAGTCTACCACACATGACTAGCTCTAATTCTCTTGGTATTATATGAAAACTAAAGGAATATTTTAGAATGGATATCTATTACTCTTACTCTTTGATAAATTCATCTCATCCCACACATACATTCCTCTGATGATATTATATATATAATAATATATCTTGTAATTGTATGAATATATTATTATACCACTTATCTTAAAAATGCTTTTGCAATATTTTGTATTTATTTTTTGTTGTAATTACGGCAAATATATTTTCCTTTTAAGCCACTTGCAAACTATAAATTTAATTAAAATATTATTCCATGGTTACATTATTCATGTTCTTTCCCTCTCTTCCTCACAGCCCCCTTCCATAGCCAATGAGCAATTCCACTGGGTTTTACATTTGTCATTGATCAAGACCTATTTCCATATTATTAATATTTGCACTAGAGTGATCATTTAGAGTCTACATCCCCAATCATATCCCCATTGAACCATGGGATCAAGCAGTTGTTTTTCTTCTGTGTTTCTACTCTCACAGTTCTTTCTCTATATGTACATAGCTTTCTTTCTCATAGGTCTCTCAGAATTGTCCTGAATCAATGCATTGCTTCTAGTAGAGAAGTCCATTACATTCGATTATGCCATAATGTATCTGTCTCTGTGTACAATGTTCTCCTGGTTCTGCTCTTTTCCCTCTGCATCACTTTCTGGAGGTCATTACAGTTCACATGGAATTCCTCCAGTTCATTATTCCTTTTAGCACAATAGTATTCCATAACCAACAGATACCACAATTTGTTCAGCCATTCCCCAATTGAAGGACATCCCCTCATTTTCCAATTTTTGCCATCATAAAGAGCAGGGCTATAAATATTTTTTGTACAATTTTTTTCCTTATTATCTCTTTGGGGCATAAAACCAGCCATTATATGGCTGGATCAAAAAACAGGCAGTGTTTTAAAGCCGTTTCAACATAGTTCCAAATTGCCTTCCAGAATGGTTGGATCAATTCACAACTACACCAGCAATGCATTATTGTCCCATTTTCACTACATCTCCTTCAACATTTATTACTTTTTTTTGCTATCATACTAACCAGTTTGCTAGGTGTGTGGTGGTGGCTCAGAGTTGTTTTTATTTGCCTTAATCTAATTATGAGAGATTTATAACACTTTTTCATGTGTTTATTAATAGTTTTGATTTCTTCATCTGAAAATTGCCTATTCATGTCCCTTGCCCATTTATCAATTGAGGAGTGGCTTGATTTTTTTTTGTACAATTGATGTCTCCTTATAAATTTGAATAATTAGACTTTTGCAGAGGTTTTTTATTTAAGGATTTTTTTCCCAATTTGTGGTTGCCTTCTAATTTTGGTTGCATTGGTTTGTTTGTGCAAAAACTTTTTAATTTAATGTAATCAAAATTGTTCACTTTACATATTGTAATATTCTCTATCTCTTGCTTGGTCTTAAAATATTTTCTTTCTCAGATATCTGTTATAAGGAAGAGATAAGTTTAGGTTTGCAAAACAAAAAGGTATGAGACCAGCAGTAAAAGATTCTGGAATGCTGCAGGGTTGGGAGGGAGGTCTAAAAACTCAGAGACTATTAGAGGCTGTCTGTCTCTCTGGATTTGAACCTAGAGGAAGTAGATGCCAAGTCCTGAGAGTTTGACCCTGTCCTTTATTGCTGTCTGTGTTACTGTTCTTGTGCTAAGTGTCCTGAAGATCTTAAGAAGTTGTCACTGCCCTGTGTCAAAATCAAGTTCTCAGCAAGCAGAAGTACAAATCCATCTGTACTTGGGGCCTTTCCCTGGATCCCTGCCTGATCTGTTTTTGACAAGTATCTCAAATAACAACTAGGAGAGGATTTCAGTGAAGGACAGATAGATAGAGACTGGGTTTTACAGCATAACAGTATAGGGAGATATAGTAGGAAACTACTCTCTGAGGATCCTTCACAAGAAGGCATTAGCTATTGGGTTACTCAGCTAGTAAACTTTTTGTTAGGGATTTTCCCCTTACCCTCTTAACCCTCTTCCTTTTGAAATAAAATACACTCCTAGTTACTGAGACTTTGTGATTTGTATACTGCTCCAGGCTGACTGTTTTGGCCCTTCCAAACCTTCCACCTGTTTCTGGCCCAAAATACATACTTAATCCCATCTAATCCCATCCAATATCATCTCCCAAAATACCTCATTACAGATCTGACAGGTATACTATTCTATGTTCACCTCATTTATTTATGGTTTTCTTCTTTATATTTTTCTTTTCTTCTTTTCTTCTTTATATTTGTCATTCAACCATTCTGAATTTATCTTGATGTAGGGTGTGAGAAGTTGATCCAAACCTAATATCTCCCATACTGTTTTCCAATTTTCTCAATAGTTTTTGTCAAATACTTGGTTTTTGACCCCAAAACTGGAATCCTTGGGTTTATCATAGACTGTTTTGCTGAGGTCACCTACCCCAAGTCTATTCCACTGATCCTCCTTTCTGTCTCTTTTCCAGTACCAAGTTGTGATGACCACTGTTTTATAGCACAGTTTAAGATCTGGTACTGCTAGGCTCCCCTCCTTCACCTTTTTCCCCCATTATTTCCCTTGATACTCTTGATCTTTTGTTCTTCCAAATGAACTTTGTTAGAGTTTCTTTTATCTAATTCAGTAAAAAAAGTTTCTTGGGAATATGGCGGCTTAGAGAAAGCTAAAGTTCAGATCTCTGGAAACCCTTCCCAACCGATCTCAAAATATAAGCTCCTAAGGCACGGAAATTCAAAATGATCAACAGCATAGACCCTGGGAATCCTCCTCCTGGACCTGGACCTGGATCAAAAGGTATGGCCCCCCTCAAAAGCCAGAACCCGAGATCACTCGGACCTAAGGGGTAGGAGCACAGAGTCCAAGGCTCCAGGAAGCCACAGCCCCGCCCCCCTCAGAGAGCAGGGTCCTCTGAAACAACAGCAACCCTCAGGGCTGACGGAACAGCCTCACAGCCAGCTATTCTGAAGGCAACTTCCGGAAAGCAACCCGAACAGTCGAGGGGGCACTTTAGCAGCAGGGAAACAGAGAGAACCGGGGGAGAGTGTGGCCCCCTGGTCCGACCCTTCCATTCCAGTTCCATTGAAAGTCATTGCCTTAAGGCATACTCAGTTTAACCCAGGGAAAGCTCATAGAATCGACAATCTGCCCAGGACTAAAGCCTCTGAACACCAGACGGAGATAAGAAAAGCTAATCCTCCACATTCAGAGATGGCAAACTCCACAGAAGCACAGAAGCCCCAAAATCCCAAGAAAAATAAGAAGAAAGGTGTGACTTTGGACACATTCTATGGTGTCAAAATACAAAATACAGAGGAGATAGAAGACGATACACAAGAAAATGCCCCGAAACCTTCCAAAGGAAATGGAAACTCTCCACAAACACATGAAGAATTTGAATCAGAAATGACCAAAAAGATGGAAGCCTTCTGGGAGGAAAAGTGGGAAATAATGCAAAAGAAATTCATGCATCTACAAAACCGGTGTGACCAAACTGAAAAGGAAAACCAGGCTTTAAAGGCCAGAATCAGGCAACTGGAAGACAATGAGCGTGTAAAAGAGCAAGAATTAATAAAGCAAAGCCAAAATACCAAGAAATTAGAAGAGAACATAAAATATCTCACCAACAAGGTGACAGATCTGGAAAATAGAGGGGGAAGAGATAATTTAAGAATATTGGACTACCAGAAAAGCCAGAAATAAACACCAAACTCGACATCATGTTACAAGATATAATCAAAGAAAATTGCCCAGAGATTCTAGAACAAGGGGGCAATACAGCCACTGACAGAGCTCACAGAACACCTTCTACATAAACCCCCAAAAGACAACTCCCAGGAATGTAATTGCCAAATTCCAAAGCTCTAAAACAAAAGAAAAAATCCTACAGGAAGCCAGAAAAAGACAATTTAGATATAAAAGAATGCCAATCAGGGTCACACAAGACCTTGCCAGTTCTACTCTGAATGATCGTAAGTCATGGAACATGATCTTCAGAAAGGCAAGAGACCTGGGTCTTCAACCAAGAATCAGCTACCCAGCAAAACTGACTATATACTTCCAAGGGAAAGTATGGGCATTCAACAAAATAGAAAACTACCAACTTTTTGCAAAGGAAAGACCAGAGCTCTGTGGAAAGTTTGATACCGAAAAACAAAGAGCAAGGAATACCTGAAAAGGTAAATATTAAGGAAAGGGGAAAGGAGAAAAATGTTATCTTCTTCTTTTACTCAAATTCTCTTCTATAAGGACTACATTAATATCAATCTATGTATACTAACATGTGGGGGAAATGTAATGTATAAATGGGGGGTAAAGAAAGACAAAGTAGAATAATCTTTCTCACACAAAGATTCACATGGGAAGGGGAGGGGAAGAAAACTCCTATAAGAAGGAGAGGAAGAGAGGGTTTTTTACTTAAACCTTAATCTCAGGGAAATCAACTCTGAGAGGGAAAAACACCCAGATCCATTGGGATCTTGAATTCTATCTTACCCAATAAGGGTAGGGAGAAGGGAAAACCAAGGGGGGGAGGGGGAGAGGGAAAACAAAAAGGTAGGGAAAGAGAGGGGGGAGGGAACAAAAAGGGAGGGACTAAAAAGGGAAACATAAAGGGAGGGGAAAAGGGGGACTGATTCAAAGTAAATCACTGGACTAAAAGGTAGAGCCGAAAAGAAGAAAAGGTTAGAATTAAAAGGATATCAAAATGCCAGGGAGTCCACAAATGACAATCATAACTTTGAACGTGAATGGGATGAACTCACCCATAAAACGTAGACGAATTGCAGAATGGATTAGAATCCAAAACCCTACCATATGTTGTCTTCAAGAAACACACATTAGGTGGGTTGATACCCACAAGGTCAGAATTAAAGGATGGAGTAAGACCTTCTGGGCCTCAACTGACAGAAAGAAGGCAGGAGTTGTAATCAAGATATGTGATAAAGCCAAAGCAAAAATAGACCTGATCAAAAGGGATAGGGAAAATAACTATATTTTGTTAAAAGGGACTTTAGATAATGAGGAAATATCATTAATCAACATGTATGCACCAAATAATATAGCACCCAAATTTCTAATGGAGAAACTAGGAGAATTGAAGGAAGAAATAGACAGTAAAACCATATTAGTGGGAGACTTAAACCAACCATTTTCAAAATTAGATAAATCAAATAAAAAAACAAATAAGAAAGAGGTAAAAGAAGTGAATGAAATCTTAGAAAAATTAGAATTAATAGACATATGGAAAAAACAAATAGGGATAAAAAGGAATACACCTTCTTCTCAGCACCACATGGCACATTCACAAAAATTGACCATATATTAGGTCACAGAAACATAGCACACAAATGCAGAAAAGCAGAAATAAAGAATGCAGCCTTCTCAGATCACAAGGCAATAAAAATAATGATTAGTAATGGTACATGGAAAACCAAATCTAAAACCAATTGGAAATTAAACAATATGATACTCCAAAACTGTTTAGTTAAAGAAGAAATCATAGAAACAATTAATAATTTTATCAAGGAAAATGACAATGGCGAGACATCCTTTCAAATCTTTTGGGATGCAGCCAAAGCAGTAATCAGAGGTAAATTCATATCCCTGAATGCTTATATTAACAAACTAGGGAGAGCAGAGATCAATCAATTGGAAATGCAAATGAAAAAACTCAAAAGTGATCAAATTAAAACCCCCCAGCAGAAAACCAAACTAGAAATCCTAAAAATTAAGGGAGAAATTAATAAAATCGAAAGTGATAGAACTATTGATTTAATAAATAAGACAAGAAGCTGGTACTTTGAAAAAACAAACAAAATAGACAAAATACTGGTCAATTGAATTAAAAAAAGGAAGGAAGAAAAGCAAATTAACAGCATTAAAGATAAAAAGGGGGACAGCACCTCCAATGAAGAGGAAATTAAGACAATCATTAGAAATTACTTTGCCTAATTATATGGCAATAAATACACCAATTTAGGTGATATCAATGAATATATACAAAAATACAAACTGCCTAGACTAACAGAAGAGGAAATAGAATTCTTAAATAATCCCATATCAGAAAATGAAATCCAACAAGCCATCAAAGAACTTCCTAAGAAAAAATCCCCAGGGCCAGATGGATTCACCAGTAAATTCTATCAAACATTCAGAGAACAGATAATCCCAATACTATACAAACTATTTGACATAATAAGCAAAGAGGGAGTTCTACCAAACTCCTTTTACAACACAAACATGGTACTGATTCCAAAACCAGGTAGGTCAAAAACAGAGAAAGAAAACTATAGACCAATCTCCCTAATGAATATAGATGCAAAAATCTTAAATAGGATACTAGCAAAAAGACTCCAGCAAGTGATCAGAAGGATCATTCACCATGATCAAGTAGGATTTATACCAGGGATGCAGGGCTGGTTCAATATTAGGAAAACCATCCACATAATTGATCACATCAACAAGCAAACCAGCAAGAACCAAATGATTATCTCAATAGACGCAGAAAAAGCCTTTGATATAATACAACACCCATTCCTATTAAAAACACTAGAAAGCATAGGAATAGAAGGGTCATTCCAAAATAATAAACAGTATATATCTAAAACCATCAGCTAATATCATCTGCGATGGGGATAAACTAGACGCATTCCCAATAAGATCAGGAGTGAAACAAGGATGCCAATTATCACCTCTACTATTTGACATTGTACTAGAAACACTAGCAGTAGCAATTAGAGAAGAAAAAGAAATTGAAGGCATCAAAATAGGCAAAGAGGAAACCAAGTTATCACTCTTTGCAGATGACATGATGGTCTACTTAAAGAATCCTAGCGATTCAACCAAAAACCTAATTGAAATAATCAACAACTTTAGCAAAGTTGCAGGATTCAAAATAAACCCACATAAATCATCAGCTTTTCTATATATCTCCAACACAGCTCAGCAGCAAGAACTAGAAAGAGAAATCCCATTCAAAATCACCTTAGACAAAATAAAATACCTAGGAATCTACCTCCGGAGACAAACACAGGAACTATATGAACACTACTATAAAACACTCTCCACACAACTAAAACTAGACTTGAGCAATTGTAAAAACATTAACTGCTCATGGATAGGACGAGCCAATATAATAAAAATGACCATCCTACCCAAACTTATTAATCTATTTAGTGCCATACCCATTGAACTACCAAAATACTTCTTCACTGATTTAGAAAAAACCATAACAAAGTTCATTTGGAAGAACAAAAGATCAAGGATATCCAGGGAAATAATGAAAAAAAAACACATATGATGGGGGCCTTGCAGTCCCTGACCTTAAACTATATTATAAAGCAGCAGTCATCAAAACAATTTGGTACTGGCTAAGAAACAGAAAGGAAGATCAGTGGAATAGACTGGGGGAAAACGACCTCAGCAAGACAGTATATGATAAACGCAAAGATCCCAGCTTTTGGGACAAAAATCCACTATTCCATAAAAACTGCTGGGAAAATTGGAAGACAGTGTGGGAGAGACTAGGAATAGATCAACACCTCACACCCTACACCAAGATAAATTCAAAATGGGTGAGTGACTTAAACATAAAGAAGGAAACCATAAGTAAATTGGGTAAACACAGAATTGTATACATATCAGACCTTTGGGAGTGGAAAGACTTTAAAACCAAGCAAGACATAGAAAGAATCACAAAATGTAAAATAAATAATTTTGACTACATCAAATTAAAAAGCTTTTGCACAAACAAAACCAATGTAACTAAAATCAGAAGGGAAACAACAAATTGGGAAAAAATCTTCATAGAAACCTCTGACAAAGGTTTAATTACTCAAATTTATAAAGAGCTAAATCAACTGTACCAAAAATCAAGCCATTCTCCAATTGATAAATGGGCAAGGGACATGGATAGGCAGTTCTCAGATAAAGAAATCAAAACTATTAATAAGCACATGAAGAAGTGTTCTAAATCTCTTATAATCAGAGAGATGCAAATAAAAACAACTCTGAGGTATCACCTCACACCTAACAGATTGGCTAACATAACAGCAAAGGAAAGTAATGAATGCTGAAGGGGATGTGGCAAAGTAGGTACATTAATTCATTGCTGGTGGAGTTGTGAACTGATCCAACCATTCTGGAGGGCAATTTGGAACTATGCCCAAAGGGCGACAAAAGAATATCTACCCTTTGATCCAGCCATAGCACTGCTGGGTCTGTACCCCAAAGAGATAATGGACAAAAAGACTTATACAAAAATATTCATAGCTGCGCTCTTTGTGGTGGCCAAAAACTGGAAAACGAGGGGATGCCCTTCAATTGGGGAATGGCTGAGCAAATTGTGGTATATGTTGGTGATGGAATACTATTGTGCTAAAAGGAATAATACAGTGGGAGGATTCCATGGAGACTGGAACAACCTCCAGGAAGTGAAGCAGAGCGAGAGGAGCAGAACCAGGAGAACATTGTACACAGAGACTAATACACTGTGGTATAATCGAACGTAATGGACTTCTCCATTAGTGGCGGTGTAATGTCCCTGAACAATTTGCAGGGATCTAGGAGAAAAAAACACTATTCATAAGCAAAGGATAAACTATGGGAGTAGAAACACCGAGGAAAAGCAACTGCCTGAATACAGCGGTTGAGGGGACATGACAGAGGAGAGACTCTAAATGAACACTCTAATGCAAATATTATCAACATAGCAATGGGTTCAAATCAAGAAAACATGTAATGCCCAGTGGATTTACGCGTCAGCTATGGGGGGTGGGGGGAGGAAAAGTAAATGATCTATGTCTTTAATGAATAATGCTTGGAAATGATCAAATAAAATATTAAAAAAATTAAAAAAATAAAAGTTTCTTGGTAGTTTGATAGATATGGCATTGAATAAGTAAATTAATTTGGGTAGGATGGTCACGTTTGTTATGTTAGTTCATTTACACATTAGCAATTAATGTTTTTACAATTGTTGATATCTAGTTTTAATTGAGTGGAAACTGTTTTGAAGTTGTGTTCATATTATTCCTGTTTGTCTTGGCTAATAGATTTCTAAATATTTTATATTGTCTAGGATGATTTTTTTTTCCTTCATAGCTTATTTATTCTTTTTTTCCCATTTGAATTAGTTTATTTAGTCAATTTAGAACATTATTCCTTGGTTAAAATAATCACATTATTTCCCTCCCTGCCCTCCACCCACCCTTCCTGCAGATAACACTCAATTTCATTGAGTATTACTTGTGTCCTTAATCAGAACCTATTTCCATGTTGTTGTTTGCACTAGGATGTTCATTTAGAGTCTACATCCCCAACCATATCCCTTTGATCCATGTATTCAAGCAGTTGTTTTTCTTAGGTGCTTTTTACTCCCACAGCGTTTTCTCTGGATGTGGATAGTGGTTTTTCTTATAGATTTCTCTAAGATATTTAGGGTCATTGCATTGCCACTAATGGAGAAGTCCATTACATTCAATTGTACCACAGTGTATCAGTCTCTGTATACAATGTTTTCCTGGTTCTGCTCCTTACACTTTGCATCAATTCCTGGAGGTTGTTCCAGTCCCCATGGAATTCCTCCAGTTCATTATTCCTTTGAGCATAATAGTATTCCATCACCAATATATACCACAATTTGTTTAGCCATTCCCCAAATGGAGAGCATCCTCTCATTTTCCAATTTTTTGCCACCACAAAGAGCACAGCTATGAATATTTTTGTACATGTCTTTTTCCTTATTATCTCTTTGGGGTACAAATCCAGCAGTGCTATGGCTGGATAAAAGGGTAGATAGTCTTTTATGGACCCTTTAGTCATAGTTCCAAATTGCTCTCCGGAATGGTTGGATCAATTCACAACTCCATCAGCAATGAATTAATGTCTCAACTTTGCCACATCCCCTCCAGCATTCATTACTTTCCTTTGCTGTCATGTTAGCCAATCTGCTAGGTGTGAGGTGATACTTCAGGGTTGTTTTGATTTGCATTTTTCTGATTATAAGAGATTTAGAACACTTTTTCATGTGCTTTTTAATAGTTTTTATTTCTTTAACTGAAAATTGCGTATTCATGTCCCTTGCCCATTTATCAGTTGGAGAATGGCTTTATTTTTTGTACAATTGGTTTAGCTCTTTATAAATTTGAGTAATTAGACCTTTGTCAGAGGTTTTTGTAATGAAGATTGTTTCCCAATTTGTTGCTTCCCTTCTAATTTTGGATGCATTCATTTTGTTTGTCCAAAACCTTTTTAATTTGATGTAATCAAATTTATTGATTTTACATTTTGTGATTTTTTTCTAGCTCTTGCTTGGTTTTAAAGTCAACTTTCCCATAGATCTGATGAGTATACTATTCTGTGTTTGCCTAATTTGCTTATAGTTTCCTTCTTTATATTCAAGTAATTCACCCATTTTGAGTTTATCTTGCTGTAGGGTGTGAGATGTTGATCCAAACTTAATCTCTCCCATACTGTCTTCCAATATTCCAGTTTTTATCAAATAGTGGGTTTTGGTCCCAAAAACTGAGATTGTTGGACTTATCATAGACTGTCTTTCTGAAGTCATTTACCCCAAGTCTATTCCACTGATCCTCCTTCCTGTCTCTTAAATGTTCCAAATTGTTTTGATAACCACTGCTTTATAGTATAGTTTGAAATCTGTGACTGCAAGTCCTCCTTCCTTCACATTTTTTTCATGATTTCCCTGGTTATCCTTGATCTTTTGTTCTTCCAAATGAACTTTGTTTTTTTCTAATTCAGTAAAACACTTTTTTGATAGTTTTTTGAAAGTTCAATGGGTATGACACTAAATAAGTAAATTAAATTGGGTAGGATTGTCATTTTTATTATGTTATCTCATCCCACCCATGAGCAATGAATATTTTTCCAATTGTTTAGATCTAGTTTTAATTGTGTGGAGAGTGTTTTGTAGTTGTGTTCATATAGTTCCTGTGTTTCTCTCGGCAGGTAGATACCTAAGTATTTTATATTGTCTAGGGTAATTCTAAATGGAATTTTCTCTTGCTGCTGAAATGGGCTAGAGATATATAGAAATTCTGATCACTTATGAGGGTTTATTTTGTATCCTGCAACTTTGCTAAAATTGTTGATTGTTTCGACTAGCTTCTAGAGTGATTTTAAATGGAATACATCTTTCTAACTCTTGCTGCTGAGTTATGTTGGAAATATATAGAAATGCTGATGATTTATATGGGTTTATTTTGTATCCTTCAACTTTGCTAATGTTGGTGATTGTTTCCACTTGTTGGTTTGCTTGTTGATATGGTCAGTTATGTGGATGGTTTTCCTAATATTAAACTATCCTTGCATTCCTGGTATAAATCCCACCTGGTCATAGTGAATAACCCTCAAGATCACTTGCTGGAGTCTTTTTGCTAGTATTTTATTTAAGATTTCTGCATCTATGTTCATTAAGGAGGTTGGTTGCTCTATAGTTTTCTTTCTCTGTTTTTGATCGCCCTGGCTTTGGAATCAGCACCATATTTGTGTCATAGAACTTTTGATAGAACATCTTCTTGCTTATTTTGTCAAATAGTTTGTAAAATGTTGGATTTAGTTCCTCTTTACAGGTTTGGTAGATTTCATTTGTGAATTCATTTGGCCCTGGGGATTTTTCTTAGGGAGTTCTTTGATGACTTGTTCAATTTATTTTTCTGATATGGGATTATTTAAGTATTCTATGTCTTCTTCTGTTAATCTAGGCAATTTAAGTTTTTGTAAATATTCATCCATATCACTTAGGTTGACATATTTATTGCCATATTATTGTCCAAAATAGTTATTAATAATCAGATTAATTCCTCTTCATTAGAGGTGAGGTCACCCTTTTCATCTTTGATACTGTTAATTAATTTTTTTCTTTATTTTTTATTAGATTAACAAGTACTTTATAAATTTTATTTGTTCTTTCAAAGTGCCTACTCCTAGTCTTATTTATTAGTTCAATATTTCTTTCACTTTCAATCTTACTAATTTCTCCTTTAATTGTTGGGATTTCTAATTTCGTTTTTATCTTGGGACTTTAATTTATTCTCTTTCTAGTTTTTAATTTGCATGCCTAATTCATTGACCTCTTCCTTTTCGGATTTGTTAATATATGAACTCAGGGATATAATTTTTTCCCTGAGCACTGCTTAGGCTGCATCTCATAGATTTTGATATGATGTCTCCTCATTGTCATTCTCTTCAATGAAATTATTAATTTTTTCTATGATTTGTTCTTTAACAAAAAGATTTTGGAGAATCATATTTATTTTTAATTTTTTATTTTCCTCTCAATGTACCCTCACTAATTATTATTTTTATTGTATTATGATCTGAAAATGTTGCATTTATTATTTTGGGTTTTTTGCATTTCATTGCAATGTTTTTATACCCTAGTACATGGTCAGTTTTTGTGAATGTATCATGTGCTGCTGGAAAGAAGGTGTATTCCCTTTTGCCCCTATTTATTTTCCTCCATATATCTATTAACTCTTTTTTTCCCAAGATTTCATTCACATTTCTTACCTCTTATTTTCTTTTTGATTTTATTTATCTCGATCTGATAGAGGAAGGTTCAGGTCTCTCACTAGTATAGTTTTACTATCTATTTCCTCCGTAAGCTCCAATAGTTTCTCCTTTAAAAATTTGAATACTATACCATTTGGTGCATACATGTTGAGTACTGATATTTCCTCATTGTCTATACTGCCTTTTATCAGAATGTTATTACTTTTCTATCACTTTTAATCAGATCTAGTTTTACTTTGGCTTTTTCAGATATCATGATTGAGACTACAGCCTTCTTTTTTTAGTTGATGCCCAATATATTTTGCTCCAGCCTTTACCTTTATGTGTGCCCACCTGCCTCATGTGTGTTTCTTACAGACAACACATGGTAGGATTTTGTTTTCTAATTCACTCTGCTAGCAAAATATGAATTTAGAAGTACAATAAACACCACCAGTTTTTTAATCATAATTTCCTTTCTGATAAAGAACTTTCTTCAACATTTATTTGAAGTAAAAAGAAAACACAAATTTTTCTTAGGTAATTACTAGATGTTAATAATCACTAACATTTATATATCAAAAAGTATGTATTGGCATTTTATGAATATTATTTCATTTGATTCTCACAATAACCCTGGTAGGTGGGTGCTGTTATTAACCATCCCCATTTTACAATTGAGAAAATTGAGGAAAACAGTGGTCAGGTGATTTGCCCAAGGTCATACAGTTAGTAAGTCTGAGGTCATATATGAACTCAGTCTTCCTTACTCTAGACTCATAAATGCTATATAATACCTAGCTACCATCCCTTTCTTTTTTCTTCCAATATACTTCTTTAATCTTTCTTCACCTTTTCTCAACATTTCCAGCATTACTTAAGGAGAAAAAATTATATGTCAGCTCACTTACTGAGCTCCAATTTGACTGTCATTTTCCACTCCACTCTACCCCCTACAATTTACAGCCCAGAAAAAAAAATAGGACAAACTTAACAGCTTTAACACCAGATTTGTGAGAGACCATAGAGTGAAATATGGTTGATATTTGTCTCTTCACTGCAGAAGTTTATCCATAATCACAACAGACTAGCCTCACTGCAGCCATTCAGTTTCTGGCGGCACTGTGGCCTGTTTTCAGCACTGAGCTACCACATTTTTCCTGGCATGGATTAGATGGTTGCAGAGGTCCTTGTTCTAGTTCAGATGTGGAATTTTTAGAAATAGAACTAGCAGGTACATTTTCAGTTCCAGTGGTATGTACAGCCCTGTAACTTCCTCAGTATATTTTCGTATTATTTGCCAAGAGGACTGTGTGAGGTGGAGGGGGGACAGCCCCACCACATGTCAGCAAAAGGTCTATATCTTTCTTTGCCTCCAAACAATGGTCTGCCTGATTCTGAAATATGCAGTCTGCTCAACCTGAGATTCGACCTCTCCTGTGTTTACTTTAACCACAAAAGGATGCTTTTCAGAAAGAGCAGGATGGGTATTCCTGATGGTTTCTTAAGCTGCTTTTCTCTGTATGGCAGGGGTTGGGACTGGAGAAATTCTAGTGTTCTACTTACTCAGTCACAATATTCTTCCCATCCAAAGATTCATTCACTTTTCCTTGGGAAAGGGGTAGAAATTATGTCTGTACAGTTAATCTTCATTGTACCAGCAAATATTTGTTGAAATATAAGCTGATGATCTATAGCAGCATTAAAAAAGAGAAAAGAAAAAATAATAATTGTAACCCTACACTCAGAATAAATGTATAGCCTAAAAGACAATTTTCCAGGGGGAACCTAGGTGGCTCAGTGGATTGAAATTCAGACCTAAAAACAGACATTTCCTAGCTGTGAGACCCTAGGCAAGTAACTCAATTCCCATTGCTTTGCCCTTATGGCTCACTCTTCTGCCTTGAAACCAGTACACAGTATTGATTCTAACTCAGAAGATAAGGGTTTGTGTTTGTTTGTTTTACAAAGGGGGGCTATGTTCAACAATGAATGGATAGTAGAATGAGGAAAATTTTGATGCAAGATCTCTGTCTTTTTAAGAATATAAATTGTAGATGAATTTCCAGGCTGCATCAGTCAGCAGACAGAGTTTCTAAATTCAGATTTCTCTACACATAAGTCTTGAGCATCTTTACCCAAGGTCTCTAAGCAAAAGACCAAGCAAATATCCTCATCACCATCTTTCATGTAACAAAAGAGGCATTGTATGTTTTTGCTTTGTGACTAGTATAATGGAGTGGAAGGCCCAGAATTAGGCTTCAATCTGAAGAGTTCCCATGCTGATTCTTGGAGGATTAGTTCAATTTAACAAATTAGTGGAGGGATGTAACTATGTTCATTATACTAAAAAGAAACTCTGATCATCTTGACAAGCTAATATGACGGAGGAGTCATTAATTAAGTAAGTCAATAGGTATTTATTGAATTTCTTTATTCCTAAGTACTTGGAATTACAGTAAAGAATAGATATGGTCCCTATACTTATAACTTTAAGAAAAGAATAAGAGATAGAACACAGAGAGACAAGTAAATCAACAGAAACAAAAATGCAAACTGCAATAAATGGAAAAAGCCAGGCAGGAATCATTCACCTAAGAAGAAAGAAAAGGCAAGTTAGAGAGACCTTCCAGAGAAGGTGACTATAGCAGATAAGGGAAGCAAAGTTGTTAAAGAATCTTCAGTTGCTTTGGGAAAGATATGAATGTGAACACTGGACATGGAGTAGCCACAAGACGGGCAGTCTGGTATGGAAAGCAACTGAAGATACAAGCAAGGCATGGAGATGGAAAAAGAGCAAGGATTGACTGGAAATTTAAGCTTCTGTCAAAATAAAAGAAAGGTTCAAGGTCATTGACTTACATCAATGCAGCTGAATTAGCAGAGCTCTTTTGTGGAGATAGTTTTACAGGATTCTTGGCTGCTTAAATATAATCTCCATTTCCAGTCCCCAAATTGACCATTTTGGGCAGAGACACTCAAGTTGCATTGCTTTTTTTTTAAAAAGTCACTGTTGATATTACTATTTTGTGTATTATGCAGAAAGATCCAAAAACAATAGTGATTAATTTTCTTCAAGGACTTTAGCCAAAAAGTTAGTGAGGTGCCAGGTTTCCATGATCTTCTTAGATCATCTGGCATCTGTGAACAATGGCTCCAAGTAACAAGTCTTTGGAGGCTAGTTACGTCCTGTTATAACCCCCATTTTAGAGGTTTCATATCTTGGCTGGTTCACATCACAGCAGGTAGAAAACGTAGGATGGAAAATGTCAGCCCGGATACAAGTTTTCTCCACAAAATATTGCTTAAACATAGTTTAAATCCATAGAGATTCTTTCTGTTGTAAAGCTTCAAAAACACATTGGCCTTGGCTTCAGATGGGTTTTTGACACGGCTCCAGATATATTTAAGAAATAGGTCTAATTTTGAAGGATGCATTTTTGCAGCCAACTAAACTTTAAAAGTGGAATGAGCTATAGCAGTATTAGTGAGAGATAGAAAGAAAGAGACAAAGAGAGAGAGAGAGAGAGAGAGAGAGAGAGAGAGAGAGATTAATTTAGTAAGCCAAAAGTCACATGTTTCCAAAGTATTTACACTGATCTTGCTGGATCTTTTGAAGATCTGGACTGAAGCAAGCAAGTATAAGTATTAAATAAGAAAAAGTTCAGATGTTGAATATGAACTTAGATCTTTCCTACTCTCAAGGCTGGATCATGATAGTGCAGAAGACTTTGGAGGGAAGTAGAGACTACTTTTTTTATGTACAGGATCCTTAAAAGACCATGAAAACCTTCCACAAAGTACTACCTTTAAGAGTTCCCCAGTTGCACATAAGGCAATTGTGCTTCAAATATCAATACCTCCTGAGATTTTCTTTAAAGTCATAAATCTAGTAGGTTTGGGGTCTTCTATTTGTCTTTTTATCTTTTCAAATGCAGAGTATAGAGAATATAATATAATCCTCAAACATTTGCTGTGGTTAACTGGATATTTGTAGGGATTCAAAGAAAGAAAGAAAGAAGCAGCATGATAGCCCTTTCAATACATTTAGGGTACTATTCCACTCCCTGATGGATACCCAGATCTCTACTTGAAGCTTTTCTTTTTCACCTTATTTTTATGTACACCTTAATGATTGTGGGTGGTAGAGGGGAAGAGAGATGGTTGAGTAACTAGTATGAAATTCCTTCCTATATCTAAGTCCCTATTAGGAGTAACTTTAAGCAAGTGGTAAACATATATTTATTAGTAAGATAGTACTTGTCTTAAAAGTAAAAATAATAGGAGATTTATTCCTTACCCTCAAGGCACTTAATTTTTAATAGGAATGATGAGACATGCATGAGGAAAATTAAAATGTATATGATAAATGTTCAATGCCCAGAGAAGATGATAAATGCCACAGGCTTTTAGAGGGGGGAGAAAGAGGTCACTTCATGGTCAGGAGATGTAATGGGAAAAAGTTTACTGAGGAATCTTGGCTTAAACTGAACCTTCAAAAGATGGTACAGCTACTATGGTCTCGAATCTCAAGAAACAGAAAGTGGCCATATTGTCCTCTAATTTAACTATGCTTTTTATTAATAGTAAATCTACTATCATCAGAATACTCAAAATTCTAAAATGTTGATTCAAGGAGATGTCTGCTTTCACTTCACTGTCACCTCTAGATCCCAGTCTTTCACTGCTTCCAGGAGAGAAATACCTCATACCTAACTATAAGGTAGGAAACCAGCACTGCCTAGAATTATAGACTGAGTAGAATGACCCAAGGGGATTAGGGTCTGGCTGTTTTCTTTTTTACTTGTCTGAAAAATGAAAACTAAAGCCTCTTACAAATTCATCCTTTTAAGGACAATAGGACCTAGGCACTGGTGTACACTATAATCATGAGAGCCCAGATAAACTTAACATTGAGAGAACAGGGGAGAGTTTTTTCACATAGTCCCCTATTCATAAAGATTGCACAGGGCTTATCCCTCCAAGAAACAAAAACAATTTAAGGAACCATATATTCTACTCTAGACCTACTGATGACTTATTTAACAAAACACAAAAACCCAGTGGTATTCTGGTAAATGTTTAATAACCGACTGGAGGAGTGGAACATGCATTCCCAACATACTTTAAAGTTCAATATGATTTACTAATATTTTCTCCATCACTTTCTGAGTCTACAAAATCAACAAAATAATAAGTCAAAATCTACTTTGTAACTTTTTCTGACTTACATTGTATAAATGTTCACACTAAAGATTTCACAATCAGCCTGTCCCAACCTATTTGAGCAGGCACCGGTACACTCGTCCAAAAACTATTGACTTCCATATGAGATAGATCTTTCTTGGATATTGATGATTTTGGTACCAAAAAAGGTAAAAAAAATCAAATTACTCACCTTCACACAGCATGAGTTGGACTCCAAGTCAGGAAGACCTACTTCTGAGAAATACTAATTGAATGAACCTGGGTAAGTCATTTCATCTCTGTACTTTAGATAACTCTAAGACAGTAAGATAAAGAGAAAGTGACTCTCTCTATCAGTAGAGGGAATTTCCCCAAGGGAATTTCCCTATGAAATCACAGGTCAAGACCCTATGCTACACATTTTAAATTCTAGACAAACTGGTTTACTTGTTATTCTCCAGATTTAACATTATCTGTCATGCTCCCATGCCTTTTCCCCAACTGTCCAGTGTGTCTAGAAGATGCTCTCTCCTAAGCTCTACCTCTTAGGATCTTTAGCTTTCTTCAAGGCTCACCTCCAGGAGATGAAAAGTACCTTGCCCAAAGCCAGTTAATATCAGTGACAAAGTTGAACAAATGTGTCCATCTATTCTGTCTGTCACCTTTGTATTAAAGATCTTTTCCTGTCATAACTAAATTTCTCTGCTCCAACTCTGGTAATCTGGGAAATTCCTGGCTGACACCATTTAGTATATTGTTATGAACCCCCCTTGGAAGCAGTTTCACCATGCTCAAAGAATGAACAAATTGTATTTATGGGTCAATGAAAACAAATAAAATTCACATTAGAATCCATAGAGATAACCTTAAACCCCATTAAAGTCAAAGTCACTTGCCCAGAAGTCTATATATAACTTTAGCCACTCACAACACACAATGGGCAGAGCTCCCACAGCATCTCTCCCAAGTGGTTTCTCAGTACATGCTTCCTATGAAAGCACTTTTGGTCTCTCAAGTGAGAAACTAGGTGGCATGTTGGATAGAGTGCATAGCCTAGAATCAGGAAGAACTGAGCTCAAACTCAGTATCACAAACCTAATAAGTTGTGTGTCCTTGGGCAAGTCACTTAGCCATGATCTTCTTCACCTTCCTCATCTATATAATGGCAATAATACTAGCACCTCCCTCACAGAGTTGTTATGAAACCAAATGTTTGTAAAAGGCTTAGTCTAGTACCTGGCATATACACATAATGGGCTCTATATAAATGTTTATTACCTTCATCTCCTTCCTTTCTCTCTTCCCATTGTGTTTTGCCCTTCACATCACATCCCAGTGGTTAAGGATTATCACCTCAGCTGCCAAAATCTATTGCAAGTTCTTCATATAGCTAGTCAATTAACAAATATATTCCAACTCCAGGACTAAGCACCAGGGATTTGAAGAAAGGCAAAAATGTGATCTCTACCTTCAAAGAGTTCACATTCCAAAGGAGAGGCAGTAGAACTCATATTGTGTTCTATTTCCAGTCCCTTGATTGAGAATTAGAAGGGACATAAGAAGTTATTGAATTTGACTACTTTCCTTTAACAGATGAAGAAATGTAGGCTCGAAGGGAGCATTTGTGAAGCATTGACTATGTGCCAAGCACTGTACTAAATTTTGAATTTACATACACAAGCAAAAGAAAGCCAGTCTCTTCCTTCAAGGGGGGAAGAGAAGATACCCACAAAGGAGGTATGGCAACAATGTCCAGAGAGTCAGAAGAGTAACTAGGAGAATGAAATATGACCAACATAGCCCCATGGTCTTCTATCTTTTTGACACTGAAATGTCTCAGGAAGGCTCTAGAAGGAATTTGTTCCTGGGAGAAGGGACTGTCATAATGCACAGATGTTCCAATAAGAAGGACCAAGGCAATGAAGAAATTGAAGACAATAAAGCAGCTAAGTCATGGTGGTGAAATTCAGAAAATCAGAAGCACTGACAGGAAAGAAATGAAGCATGGCCAGCTTGGGCCCATTCCCAAATAGGAGACCTCAAAAGTAACTCACCAGGAAAAGGAGACCAGCATGGTGGAGAGACAGTCCAAAGGGAGAAGGCCTCAGGCAATGAGGGAAGTACCAAGGTAGAGAACCTGGGAATTTAATAACTTACCTAAATAATCCTAAATGAGATACTCCCAGATTTCCCTTGTCTGGGCCAAAGATTCAAGGAACCACCTTATTGATTGTATTCATTTCTGACATGGCACCAAAGAAGGACCCTGCCATGGATTTCTTTCTTGAACTATAGAACACCTTCCTCATTTACAGATTAGTCAACTGAGGCTTAGAAGGATTAAGGGTCCACGATCACACAGTGGATAATTATCAGAGGCCAGATTTGAATTCAGGTTTTCCTGGGTATAATGTTAATGCTCTATGCATATTTTTGCCACAGAAGATTGTGTGATTTAGGGAAAGGGCACTGGTCTGTAGGCAGAAACCTTGGGTTTAAATCCCAAATCTACTACCTGTGTGATTGTGGGCAAATTATTTCTTTCCTCCTCTATATAATGAGAAGGGGAATGAAAGAGTAGAGTTTGATGAGATGATCTCCAAGTCCCCCTAGCTCTAAATCCTGTGATAACTGAAAAGACTTTATGACAGGGATACATTCTTTTTTTCTTACTAGAATGAGAAAACAAACAAAAAACTGTATTAAAAAATCCCCAACACTGAGACCCAAAGTTACCCCTATTGTGTCATAGATGAGTTTTCTTAACTGGATCAACTAGACTTGTAATGGGATACATGTAATTAAGGTGTATGTCTTTATGGAAGAACCCCACAGGGCCTTGGGAGACCTCAAAACTTTGTTTCAGTCATTTCAGTAAGGCTCCATTCTTCTTCTCAAATGGTAAAGTGGCAGCCCCATTGTTCCTTAAATTAAGCTATTGTTTTTTGAATGGCAGAGGCTCAACCACGAGTTCCTTCAGGATTTTCCTGGCACTCCCACTGTGTCCCAGTCTGAGAGGCTCAAACAGGGACTGCATGCTTGTGTAATAGGCTTCATCCTACAGTGGAAAGGACATAGGAGTGATCTCACTTATATAGAACCCTGGTGAGGTAAATGAAGACTGCAGGGGTAACCTCTCCACATTTCATGCTGGCAAAGTCAATAGAGAACTTCAGAACCGAGCCAGAATCTATTATTAATGTGAGTTATAATCTACAACAAAAGAGAAATATTACTAGGAAAACAGGGAAAAATTCAAAAGACCCTGGCTCACTGAGAAGTGAATTAAAGATTTATTATATATATATATACATATATATGTATATATATATATGTGCATAAAAGAATATATTTCAAAACCGTATGACAATTTGACCATTCAACTGAGGCAACTACACAATGTAAAGCATATTTTAAAGAAAAAGTTTTTTTGAAGTACAGTTTGGACTTTTTTTCTTTTAAATTTATTTATTTATTTGTTACATTAAAATACCCAGGTAACTCCTGCGCTCCTCTCCCCTTCCCTTATTAGAGAAGGCCTCATTTGACAAAAAGATATATGCCTCTAGCTATGTTGTATTTATTTCTACTTAGTAGTTCTCTCTCTGGAGGAGGACCTACACAATTCTTCAAACAATATTTCTGTTCTAGATAATGTTTTGTTTGTTCTGTTCATTTCATTTTTCATAACCAGATCTTTCTATTTTTAAATGTAACTTTTTAATTATTTCTTATGGTTCAGTAGTATCCCAACATAATCCTATGTCACAAATTGTTTAGGCATTCTCCAATTGATGGGAATCCCTTCAATTTCCAGATCTTTGCCAGTACAAAGACAGCTACTAGAGATATTTTAGAAATAACATATTACTTACGGATTTGGATTTTGAAAAATGCCCTAATCATCATTGCCATCTCTTAGACTCTTCTCTTCTCCTGAAATAATTTACTATGGTGGCTCCCAAATTTTAAGTAGGTCATGGATCCCTAGGGAGTTGGGGAGCCATGCATTCTGTGGAGTTACTTGCAAGGGGGTTATTCAGATCTATGTCAAAAAGTCAAAGATCTGTAGTTTCCTCAGATACTCCCCTCTGTGTCTTAGTTAGTCAGAAAAGCAATAGATTTGTTTCATATGAGATAGATCCAATGCAATCATGTATATTTTCATATTTAATGAGTGGTATTGGTCACACATCTTTTTGTTTGCCTAGTTCAGTAGCCCATTCTACTGTCACTCTGCAATCACATGTACCCCCCTCCCCAATACAAACACACACACACACACACACACACACACACACACATAAGGGCGAAGGAGCTCTTGAGATGGGAACTGTGTCTAAGCGTTAGTTTCAAGACACTTTTGCCAGGAGTCCTAGCTCAGACAGGGAAATTCAATGGTGATTTAAAAAGTTGCCAGCACTCATTCCTACTGAAAACACCAGAAAGTATAGGAATAGAAGGGTCTTTCCTAAAAATAATAAACAGTATATATCTAAAACAATCAGCAACCATCATCTGTAATGGGGATAAAAGCATTCCCAATAAGATCAGGAGTGAAACAAGGATGCCCATTATAACCTCTATTATTTAACATTGTACTAGAAACACGAGCAGTAGCAATTAGAGAAGAAATATAAATTGAAGGTATTAAAATAGGCAATTAGGAAACCAAGCTATCACTCTTTCCAGATGATATGATGGTCTAATTAAAGAATCCTAGAGAATCAACTAAAAAGCTAGTGGAAATAATCAACAATTTTAGCAAAGTTTCAGGGTACAAAATAAACCCACATAAGACATCAGAATTTCTATATATTTCCAACACATCTCAGCAGCAAGAATTAGAAAGATAAATTCAATTTAAAATCACCCTAGACAATATAAAATACTTAGGAATCTATCTACCAAGACAAACACAGAAACTATATGAACACAACTTCAAAACACTTTCCACACAATTAAAACCAGGTCTAAATAATTGGAAAAACATTAATTGCTCATGGTAGGACAAGGTAATATAATAAAAATAACAATCCTACCCAAAGTTATTTACTTATTTAGTGTCATACCATCAAACTACCAAGAAACATTTTTTTCTAAATTAGGAAAAAACATAACAAAGTTCATTTGGAAGAACAAAATATCAAGGAAATCCATGGAAATCGTGAAAAAAATGTCAAGGAAGGTGGCCTACCAGTACCAGATCTCAAACTATATTATAAAGCAGTGGTCATCAAAACAATATGGTACTGGCTAAGAGACAGAAAAATAGGATCAGTGGAATAAACTTGGGGTAAGTGACCTCAGCAAGACAGTCTGTGATAAATTCCAATGTTTTGGGACAAAAATCCACTATTTGACAAAAACTGCTGGGAAAATTGAAAGATGTTGATCAACATCTCACACCCAACACCAAGAAACTCTGAATGGGTGAATGACTTGAATATAAAGAAGGAAACCTCAAGTAAATTAGGTGAACACAGAGTAGTATACTTGTCATATCTTTGGGAATGGAAAGATTTTAAGACCAAGCAAGAGTTGGAAAAAATCACAAAATTGAAAATAAATAATTTTGATTATATTAAATTAAAAAGGTTTTGTACAAACAAAACCAATGCACCCAAAATAAGAAGGGAAGCAACAAATTGGGGGAAAATCTTTATAACAAAAACCTCTGACAAAGGTCTAATTACTCAAACTTATAAAGAGCTAAGTGAATTGTATGAAAAAAAAAATCAAGCCATTCCCCATTTGATAAATCGGCCAGGGACTTGAAGAGGCAATTTTCAAATAAAGAAATCTAAACTATTAATAATCACATGAAAAAAAAAGTGTTCTAAATCTCTTTTAATCAGAGAAATGCAAATCAAAACAACTCTGAGGTACCACCTCACACCTAGCAGATTGGCTAACATGACAGCAAAGGAAAGTAATAAAGGATGTGGCAATGTTGGAACATTAATGAATTGCTGGTAGAGTTTTTGATTGATCCAACCATTCTGGAGGGCAATTTGGAACTATGTCCAAAGGATGCTAAAAGACTGTCTGCCCTTTGATCTAACCATAGCACTGTTGGGTTTATACCCCAAAGAGATAATAGGGGAAAAAATACTTGTACAGGAATATTTATAGCTGCGCTCTTTGTGGTGGCAAAAAATTGGAAAATGAGGGGATGCCTTTCAATTAGGGAATGGCTGAACAAATTGTGGTATATGCTGGTGATGGAATAATATTGTGTCCAAAGGAATAATCAACTGGATGAATTCCATGTGAACTGGAATGACCTCTATAAAAATGGAGATTTGAACCCTGAACTTCAATCCCCAGAAGTCCTTGCTCTAGTTCCCAAGATGCTTTGTAACCTCACCTGAGTTCCCACCTAGGCGGAGAACAAATTACTATTTAAAGGGTCTCAGCCTATGGCTTGGCTCCTTCTCTTCCTACTTCCGCTTCCAAGCAGACCCATCTCTCATGATGTAAGTGAAATTGAATGGGCCTCTTGGCCCACCTAGACACATGCTTTCTTACTTGTACTTTCTTAATTTTTAATAAACCTCATAAAACATAATACTTCTAGTAGAGAGAAACTAATTTTTACCTGCCACAGTTTGGCAATTTTAATCTTAACACCTCCAGGAATTGATGCAGAGTGAAAGGAGCAGAACCAGGAGAACATTATACACAAGAGACCAATACACTGTGGTACAATGGAATGTAATGGACTTCTCCATTTGTGGCAATGCAGTGATCCTGAAAAACTCAGAGGAATCTACCAAGAAAGAACAATATCCACATTCAGAGGAAAAACTGTGAGAGTAGAAAAACAGAAGAAAAACAACTGTTTGATTACATGGGTTGAGGGGATATGATTGGGGATGAAGACTCTAAATGAACATCCTAATGCAAACACCAATAATATAGAAATAGGTTTTGATCAAGGACAGATGTAATACCCAGTGGAATTGAATATCAGCTATGGGAAGGGTGGGGGGATGGAAGGGAGGGAAACAATATGATTCTTGTAACCAAGGAATAATGTTCTAAATTGACTAAATAAATAACTTACAATGAAAAAAATAAGAATCATAATCAATAAGGGCTTATGGAAAGGAAAATTTAAAATTAATTGGAAACTAAATAATCTCATTCTCCAAAATCAGTGGATCAAAGAAACAATTACTGATTTCATTGAAGAAAATGACAATGAGCAAACAACATATCAAAATCTACAGGACTCAGCCAAAGCAGTAATTGGGGAAATTTATATCACTGAATGCATATATCAACAAATCAGAGAGGGACAAGGTCAATAAAATGGGCATGCAACTTAAAAAACTAGGAAGAGAACAAATTAAAAATCCCCCCCCCCAAAAAACAAAATGGAAATTCTAAAAAGCAAAGGAGAAATTAACAAAATTGAAATGAAAAGAACTATTGAACTAATAAATAAGGCTGGAGCTGGTACTTTGCAAGAACAAATATAATAAATTACTGGTTAATTTAATAAAAAAGAAAGAAAAATCAGAATAACAGTATCAAAGATGAAAAGGGCAAGCTTATGTCTAATGAAAAATTAAGATAATTATTAAAAACTATTTTGCCCAACTAATGGCAATAAATATAAAAACCTAGGTGAAATGAGTGAATATTTACATAAATATAAACTGCCTAGGTTAACAGAAGAGGAAATAGAATACTTAAATAATGCCAACTTAGAAAAAGAAATTGAACATGTCATCAAGGAACTCCCTAAGAAAACATCCCCAGGGTCAGATGGATTCACAAGTAAATTCTCTCAAACATATAAAGAACAACACTGATTCCAAAGCCAAGGAGACCAAAATTAGAAGAAGAAAACTTTAGACCAACTTGGTTAATAAATATAGAAGCAAAAATCTCAAATAAAATACTAGCAAAAATACTCCAGCAAGTTATCGTGAGGATTATTCATTGTGTCCAGGTGGAATTTATACTAGGAATGCAAGGATGGTTTAATATTAGCAAAATTATCCACATAATTGAACATATCAACAAGCAAACCAACAGAAATTACATGATTACCTCAATAGAAGCAGAAAAACCTTTGACAAAACACAACACTCATTCCTATTAAAAACACCAGAAAGTTTAGGAATAGAAAGACCTTTCCTAAAAATAATAAACAGTATATATCTAAAACCATCAGCAAGTATCATCTGCAATGGGTATAAGTTAGAATAGGATCAGGAATGAAGCAAGGATGCCCATTATCACCTCTATTATTTAATATTGTACTAGAAATGCTAGCAGTAGCAAATAAAGAAGAAAAAAAATTGAAGGTATTAAAATAAATTAGATTTGTCCCTTATGACAATTGAGTGGAGAGTATACTTAGAGTTGGAAAAGATTTGTGGCAGATAGATCACTAATCAGGGCATTGCAATAGTCCAGTGGTGAGTTGATGAGGGAGGGTCTGTTCCAGAAGAATGATATTGTAGGAGCAAAAAAAGAAGGCTATGATCCGGTTAAGATGGCGGCTTAGAGAAAGCTGAAGTTCAGATCTCCGGAAAACCCTTCCCGACCGATCTCAAACTAGAAGCTCCTAAGGCGCCGAAATTCAAAACGATCAACAGCACAGACCCTGGGAACCCTCCTCCTGGACCTGGACCCGGTTCAAAAGGTACGGCTCCCCTTAAAAGCCAGGACCCGAGATCCCTCGGACCTCAGGGGTAGGAGCGCAGAGTCCAAGGCTCCCGGAAGCGGCAGCCGCACCGGGCTCAGAGAGCAGGGTCTGAGGAACAACAACCCTCAGGGTCTTCTACCCAAGTCCCAGTCCGGGTGAAAGTTACTGCCTGGGGCTTCCGCTACAGAGAGCTGGTCGGTCCGGGTGAAAGTTACTGCCTGGGGCCTCCGCTGCAGAGAGCTGGTCAAAACAACAGCAACCCTCAGGGCCCGCAAGACAGCCTCACGGGCTGGATCCTGCTATCCAAGTCTCAGTGAAAGTCTGTGCTCTCGGAGCTTGGGGAAGCGGCAGCCCATCCCCCCGCAGGCCGACGAAACAGCCTCACGGCCAGGGATTCTGAAGGCAACTTCCGGAAATCGAGCCAGGGGGAGAGTGTGGCCTCGTGGTCCGACCCTTCCATTCCAGTTCCAGTGAGGCATATTCAGTTTAACCCAGGGAACGCTCATAGAACCAACATCTGCCTAGGACTAAAGCCTCTGATCACCAGACAAAGACAAGAAAAGCCAATCCTCCACGTTCAGAGATGACAAACTCCACAGAAGCACAGAAGCCCCAAAATACCAAGAAAAATAAGAAGAAAGGGGCGACTCTGGACACATTCTATGGAGCCAAAATACAAAATACAGAGCAGATAGAAGAAGATATACAAGAAAATTCTCCAAAATCTTCCAAAGGAAATAGAAACTCTCCACAAACCCATGAAGAATTTGAATCAGAAAGGACCAAAAAGATGGAAGCCCTCTGGGAGGAAAAGTGGGAAATGATGCAAAATTAATTCACGCATCTACAAAACCAGTTTGACCAAACTGTAAAAGAAAACCAGGCTTTAAAGCAAGAACTAATAAAGCAAAGCCAAAACACCAAGAAATTAGAAGAGAACATAAAATATCTCACCGACAAGGTGATAGATCTGGAAAACAGGGGGAGAAGAGAAAATTTAAGAATAATTGGACTCCCAGAAAAGCCAGAAATAAACACCAAACTGGACATGGTGATACAAGATATAATCAAAGAAAATTGCCCAGAGATTCTAGAACAAGGGGGCAATACAGCCACTGACAGAGCTCACAGAACACCTTCTACACTAAACCCCCAAAAGACAACTCCCAGGAATGTAATTGCCAAATTCCAAAGCTATCAAACAAAAGAAAAAATCCTACAGGAAGCCAGAAAAAGACAATTTAGATATAAAGGAATGCCAATCAGGGTCACACAAGACCTTGCAAGTTCTACGCTGAATGATCGTAAGGCATGGAACATGATCTTCAGAAAGGCAAGAGAGCTGGGTCTCCAACCAAGAATCAGCTACCCAGCAAAACTGACTATATACTTCCAAGGGAAAGTATGGGCATTCAACAAAATAGAAGACTTCCAACTTTTTGCAAAGAAAAGACCAGAGCTCTGTGGAAAGTTTGATACCGAAAATCAAAGAGCAAGGAATACCTGAAAAGGTAAATATTAAGGAAAGGGGAAAAATGTTATCTTCTTTTACTCAAACTCTCTTCTATAAGGACTACATTTATATCAACCTATGTATACTAATATGTGGGGAAAATGTAATGTATAAATAGGGGGTAAAGAAAGACCAAATAGAATAATGGTTCTCAAACAAAGATTCACAGGGGAAGGGAAGGGGAAGAAAACTCCTATAAGAAGGAGAGGAAGAGGGGGGGGGGTTTACTTAAACCTCAATCTCAGGGAAATCAACTCTGAGAGGGAAAAACATCCAGATCCATTGGGATCTTGAATTCTATCTTACCCAACAAGGGTAAGGAGAAGGGAAAACCAAGGGGGGGGAGGGGGAGAGGGAGAACAAAAAGGGAGGGAAAGAGAGGGGGGAGGGGGAGGGAACAAAAAGGGAGGGACTAAAAAGGGAAACATCAAGGGAGGGGACAAGGGGGACTGATTCAAAGTAAATCACTGGACTAAAAGGTAGAGCCGAAGAAGAAAAGGTTAGAATTAGGGAAGGCAATCAAAATGCCAGGGAGTCCACAAATGACAATCATAACTTTGAACGTGAATGGGATGAACTCACCCATAAAACGTAGACGAATAGCAGAATGGATTAGAATCCAAAACCCTACCATATGTTGTCTTCAAGAAACACACATGAGGCGGGTTGACACCCACAAGGTCAGAATTAAAGGATGGAGTAAGACCTTCTGGGCCTCAACTGATAGAAAGAAGGCAGGAGTGGTAATCATGATATCTGATAAAGCCAATGCAAAAATAGACCTGATCAAAAGGGATAGGGAAGGTAATTATATTTTGTTAAAAGGGACTCTAGACAATGAGGAAATATCATTAATCAACATGTATGCACCAAATAATATAGCACCCAAATTTCTAATGGAGAAACTAGGAGAATTGAAGGAAGAAATAGACAATAAAACCATACTAGTGGGAGACTTAAACCAACCATTATCAAATTTAGATAAATCAAATCAAAAAATAAATAAGAAAGAGGTAAAAGAAGTGAATGAAATCTTAGAAAAATTAGAATTAATAGACATATGGAGAAAAATAAATAGGGATAAAAAGGAATACACCTTCTTCTCAGCACCACATGGCACATTCACAAAAATTGACCATACATTAGGTCACAGAAACATCGCACACAAATGCAAAAAAGCAGAAATAATGAATGCAGCCTTCTCAGATCACAAGGCAATAAAAATAATGATTAGTAATGGTACATGGAAAACCAAATCTAAAACCAATTGGAAATTAAACAATATGATACTCCAAAACCGTTTAGCTAAAGAAGAAATCATAGAAACAATTAATAATTTCATCAAGGAAAATGACAATGGCGAAACATCCTTTCAAACCTTTTGGGATGCAGCCAAAGCGGTAATCAGAGGCAAACTCATATCCCTGAAAGCTCATATTAACAAACAAGGGAGAGCAGAGATCAATCAATTGGAAATGCAATTGAAAAAACTCGAAAGCGATCAAATTAAAAACCCCCAGCAGAAAACCAAATTAGAAATCCTAAAAATTAAGGGAGAAATTAATAAAATCGAAAGTGATAGAACTATTGATTTAATAAATAAGACAAGAAGCTGGTACTTTGAAAAAACAAACAAAATAGACAAAGTACTGGTCAATCTAATTAAAAAAAGGAAGGAAGAAAAGCAAATTCACAGCATTAAAGATGAAAAGGGGGACAGCACCTCCAATGAGGAGGAAATTAAGGCAATCATTAGAAATTACTTTGCCCAATTATATGGCAATAAATACACCAATTTAGGAGAAATGGATGAATATATACAAAAATACAAACTGCCTAGACTAACAGAAGAGGAAATAGAATTCTTAAATAATCCCATATCAGAAATTGAAATCCATCAAGCCATCAAAGAACTTCCTAAGAAAAAATCCCCAGGGCCTGATGGATTCACCTGTGAATTCTATCAAACATTCAGAGAACAGTTAACCCCAATACTATACAAACTATTTGACATAATAAGCAAAGAGGGAGTTCTACCAAACTCCTTTTATGACACAAACATGGTACTGATTCCAAAACCAGGCAGGTCAAAAACAGAGAAAGAAAACTATAGACCAATCTCCCTAATGAATATAGATGCAAAAATTTTAAATAGGATACTAGCAAAAAGACTCCAGCAAGTGATCAGAAGGATCATTCACCATGATCAAGTAGGATTCATACCAGGGATGCAGGGCTGGTTCAACATTAGGAAAACCATCCACATAATTGACCACATCAACAAGCAAACTAGCAAGAACCACATGATTATCTCAATAGATGCAGAAAAAGCCTTTGATAAAATACAATACCCATTCCTATTAAAAACACTAGAAAGCATAGGAATAGAAGGGTCATTCCTAAAAATAATAAACAGTATATATCTAAAACCAACAGCTAATATCATCTGCAATGGGGATAAACTAGATGCATTCCCAATAAGATCAGGAGTGAAACAAGGATGCCCATTATCACCTCTACTATTTGACATTGTACTAGAAACACTAGCAGTAGCAATTAGAGAAGATAAAGGAATTGAAGGCATCAGAATAGGCAAGGAGGAGACCAAGTTATCACTCTTTGCGGATGACATGATGGTCTACTTAAAGAATCCTAGAGATTCAACCAAAAAGCTAATTGAAATAATCAACAACTTTAGCAAAGTTGCAGGATACAAAATAAACCCACATAAATCATCAGCTTTTCTATATATCTCCAACACAGCTCAGCAGCAAGAACTAGAAAGAGAAATCCCATTCAAAATCACCTTAGACAAAATAAAATACCTAGGAATCTATCTCCCAAGACAAACACAGGAACTATATGAACACAACTACAAAACACTCGCCACACAACTAAAACTAGACTTGAACAATTGGAAAAACATTAACTGCTCATGGATAGGACGAGCCAATATAATAAAAATGACCATCCTACCCAAACTTATTTATCTATTTAGTGCCATACCCATTGAACTACCAAAATACTTCTTCACTGATTTAGAAAAAACCATAACAAAGTTCATTTGGAAGAACAAAAGATCAAGGATATCCAGGGAAATAATGAAAAAAAACACATATGATGGGGGCCTTGCAGTCCCAGACCTCAAACTATATTACAAAGCAGCAGTCATCAAAACAATTTGGTACTGGCTAAGAAACAGAAAGGAAGATCAGTGGAATAGACTGGGGGAAAACGACCTCAGCAAGACAGTATACGATAAACCCAAAGATCCCAGCTTTTGGGACAAAAATCCACTATTCGATAAAAACTGCTGGGAAAATTGGAAGACAGTGTGGGAGAGACTAGGAATAGATCAACACCTCACACCCTACACCAAGATAAATTCAAAATGGGTGAGTGACTTAAACATAAAGAAGGAAACCATAAGTAAATTGGGTAAACACAGAATAGTATACATGTCAGACCTTTGGGAGGGGAAAGGCTTTAAAACCAAGCAAGATATAGAAAGAATCACAAAATGTAAAATAAATAATTTTGACTACATCAAACTAAAAAGCTTTTGTACAAACAAAACCAATATAACTAAAATCAGAAGGGAAACAACAAATTGGGAAAAAATCTTCATAGAAACCTCTGACAAAGGTTTAATTACTCATATTTATAATGAGCTAAATCAATTGTACAAAAAATCAAGCCATTCTCCAATTGATAAATGGGCAAGGGAAATGGATAGGCAGTTCTCAGATAAAGAAATCAAAACTATTAACAAGCACATGAAGAAGTGTTCTACATCTCTTATAATCAGAGAGATGCAAATCAAAACAACTCTGAGGTATCACCTCACACCTAGCAGATTGGCTAACATAACAGCAAAGGAAAGTAATGAATGCTGGAGGGGATGTGGCAAAGTAGGGACATTAATTCATTGCTGGTGGAGTTGTGAACTGATCCAACCATTCTGGAGGGCAATTTGGAACTATGCCCAAAGGGCGACAAAAGAATATCTACCCTTTGACCCAGCCATAGCACTGCTGGGTCTGTACCCCAAAGAGATAATGGACAAAAAGACTTGTACAAAAATATTCATAGCTGCGCTCTTTGTGGTGGCCCAAAACTGGAAAACGAGGGGATGCCCTTCAATTGGGGAATGGCTGAACAAACTGTGGTATATGTTGGTGATGGAATACTATTGTGCTCAAAGGAATAATAAAGTGGAGAAGTTCCATGGAGACTGGAACAACCTCCAGGAAGTGATGCAGAGCGAGAGGAGCAGAACCAGGAGAACATTGTACACAGAGACTAATACACTGTGGTATAATCGAACGTAATGGACTTCTCCATTAGGGGCGGTGTAATGTCCCTGAACAACTTTCAGGGATCCAGGAGAAAAAAAACACCATTCATAAGCAAAGGATAAACTATGGGAGTGGAAACACCGAGAAAAAGCAACTGCCTGAATACAGAGGTTGAGGGGACATGACAGAGGATAGACTTTAAATGAACACTCTAATGCAAATACTATCAACAAAGCAATGGGTTCAAATCAAGAAAACATCTAATGCCCAGTGGACTTACGCGTCGGCTATGGGGGGTGGGGGGGAGGAAAAGAAAATGATCTTTGTCTTTAATGAATAATGCTTGGAAATGATCAAATAAAATATAATAAAAAAAATAAAAAAAAAAGAAGGCTATGCAAGAAATATTAGATCTGTATTTTGGGGTATGAAAATGTAAAAAAAAAGAATTTGAAGAACTGTTTATAAAAATGTATGAGTTAGAGAAAAAAAGGATCTAAAATATAGACAATCGGTGACTGCATCCTAAAGGAAGCACAATTAGAAGAAAATTCAAGAACTTCTAAAGTTGTGTTATAGTGAGATGGTAAGTTTTTAATCTCTACAGAATGAAGAATTGCAAATGTCTAACAATCAAGGACAATAGAAAGATATATAGTGGGTTAGAGAAGGTTACAATACGTTATAAATAAGGAATTTCAAAGAATTAGAGTGAAGAATTTGGGGTACAAATAAAATGATTTGTTAAAATACGAACCCGGTACATAATCTCTAGTCTATAAATGAGAGAAAACACATGATCAAGAAATAAGACAAGCAAGAATAAGAACTAACCAGTAACCAGTCTGTGCATTCTATTACCATGCTTTTTTTTTTTTCAAAGACATGAAGAAAGGTTCTCAGTATTGTGAAGCTGAAGTTTTTATTAGTCACCAGATATTATCAATGGTCCATGTTGTTCCATTTTGAGGAATGGAATACCTATCAGTAAGTAGAATTGTTTTGGGTAGAATAAATCATTTCCTATCCTTTCCCTCTACTCAACAAAGATTGCCAGCCTTTGGAAGCTCAAACCTGCCCTTTTTTTCCTACCTCACATGCAAATTGTCTTTCCAACCTCTGTCTCCAATAGCATAGTTAATCTTGACTTAATTATAATTTTGCTCTTTATATATATATATATATATATATGTGTGTGTGTGTGTGTGTGTATGTGTGTGTGTGTGTATTTATATATATATATATATAATATTTGCTATTGTATGACAACAAGAAGAGTTTATTTTTGGCTTTCAAGAAATTACTCAAAGGCAATGAAATCAGGGGGCAGTGTAATATAATAGAAGACAAATGGATTTGGGGTAAGAGGACCTGTTTTCAAATCCCATCACTTTAACTTACTAAGACAAAAGTAATTTGAGATAGGAGAAAACAGGGTACTGATGGAGAAACTGAATATTAAAGAACAGATTTAGGAATTATAGTGAAATGGAAGAATAAAACATTTGTGAAGAAAATTAAATGGGGCAACTCGGTAGCACAGTGGACAGTGTCAGGCCTGGAGTCAAGAGGACATAGTTTCAAATTTGACCTCAGACACTTTCTGAGTAAATCACTTAAACTCAATTGCCTAGTCCTTATTGTTTTTCTATCTTGGAAATGATACTAAGATGGAAAGTAAGGGAGGAGAAGGAGGAAGAAGGGAATTAAGTTGGTAGGCCATGGAGATAAAGAAGAAAAATCTAAGCTGCCTCTGTCTTTAAATATCTCCCATTGTACTGGCCTGTGGGAAAAAGAAGAAAAATCACATGTATATCTTTGTAAATACAAATTATAAATAATGGAACATAAAATTATTTCTAGAAAAAGCATAAACAGCATTAATAAAAGCCTCATAAGAAGTAGCCCTTGAACTTTTTCTTAAAAGGAAGGTGGGATTCCAAAAGAAAGTGAGAAGAACTTTTAGAATATAAGGATATTTGGGATAAGATCCAAGGAGGAATGGAGATGGGGTTTATGAGAGTAGAAGAGGTTGAGGAATTGGGAGGCCTGGTGGTTCAATTAAGCATCCATATGAATGTTAAAATTACCAAGAATGAGAGTAGGCATTCTGATGTATTAAAAAAAAAAAACTGAGCCAAGTACTGAAGTTGCTAAGAAAAGAGAGAGCTTGACCTGGAGACCTCCAAAAGTCAGCAAAAACATTAGAACAGGATGATTGAGACCTCACAAAGTCCTTCATCATATCTCAGAAGTGGTTCATTTAGCATGGGGAAAACTGAGCTTTGATTGTTTACCAATTTCTTTATGGGTCCATTTGGGGACTCAGTTAGCCTCTTCTTAGCAGTCCCAGGCACATTCTCTTCTCTGGGTTAGAAAGCAAAGCCCTAGCCTTAGTTCATTTGTGAAGCCTCCTGTTACTAATGAGTGTTTATAGAGTGTGGCATATAAGTAAAAAGTGAATTTGCATCTTGGCCCCACCACACTTTGCATGTGCAGCCAGGCAGTCCCTGGGTGTCACTGAAGTTGTGCATCATGTGCCAGACAGTTGTTGTTCAACATTTATTGGATGTGACAGTGTACTAGGTGCAGTCTCTCCCTGGGGGGTATGCAACCTAAATAAATCTCTAACTGTCTTTGATGTATGGTATTTTCCTTTGCTTTCATTCAGTGGTTCTCTGCAGTAGGTGTTGACATTTTTATTATTCACACATACGTCTCCAGGATATCATCTCACAATAATACTTTGAATTTATGCAGGAACTTTCTTCCAAAGAGTCCAAAGCCCTTCTCAATAAATGATCTCTGTCATCACAGGATTTTTTAACTAAAAAAAAAACACAACATCTTTATGGAGGAAATAAGGAGTGGGAATTTTTACCCCAATTTTGCAAATAGAGGAACCTAAAAATAAAGCAGTAAGGTGTATTGAGCAGCTTTCAAAGGAAGTTTTTAGTGAAACTTGGCTATATCAGGGATTGTTTAATTCTCAGTCCTGTTTGTACTCCATCCATCACAACGGGATTTGTTACACAAATGCAAGTATAGTAAGAAACGTGCAAAACCATTCCATTTCACCTTGTTAAACTATGTTACATAGAATCATAAATTCATAAGCCAGGATAAAGATCAAAGATTTAAGTCTAAAGTACTATTTATCCCAATCCTAGCCCTCATCTTCCTTATTTACAGATGAGGGAAATGAGACCTAAAGAAGATAAATGATTTGTCTAAGGTCACATAGTTTGTAAGGAATAGAGGCAGGATTTTTACTCAATTATATGTATTCCAAATCCATGGCCCTTTCTATTGCGCCACGTACAATTTACCTCATTAAGAAACTCCTGAACTTTCTAGACAGAGTTCCTTTAGCCATTTCCCTATGTGGGTACCAGTCTGTGTGTGTGTGTGTGTGTGTGTGTGTGTGTGTGTGTGTGTGTAAGCACATGTTTAGTTTGAATCATCCAATATGTTAATTGGATGATTCAGACTAAACTCCTGTCTTAGTCTTTGTTTTATCTGCAATACTCTTAGATTGGTGTGTTGTATGGCTTGATATCAAATGTTGCCCTTTGGATTGGCCCTTAAAGTCCCTTTTTCCACAAAAGCTGTTTAAAAAGTACTCTCACAAATAAATGGTTTGTGGAACTTGTTTGAATGGAGATAATCAATTTAAATTCTGCTAAAAGACATGTGTTGGCCTTATGTGTAGGCTTAACAGGCAACTACCTGTAAACTGCCCTTTGAACACTGATGAAAGTTTCATTTGCCAATAGAATCCCCCTTCTCCAACAATGCCAGCCTGCTACAGCCTAAAATTCCCACTCAGAAACTCTGCTTTTGGTCATGTCATTATTGGCTTCAGGTTCTTATAAAAACTATGAATAGCTCATTAATCCATTAATACCTATTATTACACTAGCATATCAGTTTATATAGTTGCCTGTTCTTATTGCATTGCTGTAGGACAACAAACAGGTGCTCTACAGATAAGTTCTTTTCCTGGGCAAGAGGGAGAGAGAAATATTTGGAGTATGGGGCACCACTTTGGGCATAACAGTGAAAATGCCTCAAAATCTAGGAAGTATCATTTAGCCATAGAGCACCTTGTTGAGTACAGACAAGGAAGATATATATATATATATATATATATATATATATATATATATATATATATATATATAACAAAGGGGAGAAATGAAGTGTATCATCAAAAGACCAACACTGCTAGTGTCATTAGTCATTACTAGGGTCCAATATAGGGGAGAACTAAGATACTCTATGAGTCTATCCTTGAGCACGCTGACTTCCTTTAGCATGGACACTAAACATAATTTGGGGCTCCAGTTTTCAGTTTTTGTTTACGATCAACACCCAAAAGTTTGAATATATTATTTTCTCTTTCATTAATTTTTATTCTCTTTCACTCGTCATCCCTCCCTCTCTCCCTTCCTCCTTCCTTCTGTCCCTCTTGCTCTCCTTCTCCTTTACTCTCTCTTTCTCAATACCAGGTAGAGAATGAGGCAAAATGCCAAGAATAAATCCAAGCAGCTGCCAGCTGACAGGATGGGTGGCCACAGCATTTGGAAACTGCCTATTGCCTGATGACATCCCCACCATATTTGGTTTGCCAGATTGTTAAATATCATTCATCTTTGTACAAACTTCTAAGTCAGTTCATCCATCCTTTATTTGTCTTCTATCCATCACCTTGTCTTGCCTAAGAAAAAATGTCTACACTGTGTTCATTTAAAAAGCTGTTTATTTTTTTTAATGAGTCAGTCATCATAGTACTTAATTTTGCTTAATTTTAAAACGCATTACATATATGTGCGCGTGATTTTAAAAGTTGTCTTGGTCTAAAACACAGTTCTGTAGATGTACTAAGAATCTGAAAAGGCTGTAGATTTGTGTATAAATGTAAAAAGTGTGTTTTAAATTGCATTGCCTTCTTATGATGTGCTGAAGGAATAAGTAACCCAAAGCTAAATTGATTGGATGGCTCCTCAATTAGACAATAAGTACAAGGCTAGCTTTGAAATATGGTTCCTCACCTCAGTGCCCTTCCTGAGGTCTGTAACTAGGTCTGATATAAGAGTGAAGGGCAGAGACTATAAATTATCATTAACTCTTTGATTTCACTATGAGTTTCTAGGATGAGGACATCGAATAAGCTGAGTTCAGAACTTAAAAATAAGACCTTGGCCTCCTTTAAGATATTTTAACCCTTCAATCTCAGTTCATCAAGGTCTCTGTAAAAATTCTCCATGAAAATGGCTTGGCTACTCTTTATTACCCCTCTAGCAAATGCAGAAATCTCTATGGGTAAGTATGATTTATGGGTGAGAGACATTCCAGTAACCATCACTTCATTTTTGTTATAATTAGATGTCCAGGGCTGACAATTTTATAAAATGATATGAAAAGCCAAGCCAACAAAACCACTTCTGATAGATTGTCTTTTCGAGATTGTCCAGTCTGTAAGGTAAACTCCTGTTTGCAAAGAGAAGTCCAGGATACGTTTATAACATAATACCAAGGCTGCTTCTTTATAGGGCATTTTTTAGATTCAAATGAAGGCAACATTTATTGAGTGGGGTCTGATGACCCCACATTTTTTAAATGAGATCTTTTTTTAAGGTTACATGAAACACTCAAACTAATTTCAGATGGTGAGTTTAACCTTGACTGCTCTGAGACTAAAAAAACATTAAATCTTTTCATTTAAATTCAAAATAAAACCATGTTTCTTTTATTTTGTGACCAACTCCGGCTATACTTTCAATGCTTCTAATTACTTAGAAAAAAGTTGTTTTTTCTTGATGACAAACTAACATTTAAATAACATTACAACAAATGTATTCATAACATTCTCGGCTTCATTATTTTATTGAACTGTCAAAGATCTATGAAAACAGAAAAAGCAACACCAGAACCTACAAAGTCCTAGTACTGAAGATCTCGGATGCACTATTTATTTTGCAAATTTTCCTGTTTTTTTTTTAGTTTTCTTTTTATGAAGGTTATTTTTTAAGACCAGAGCTTTCTTCAATATAGCAAAGAGAAATGTAATATGTAAACTGGTCTGTTATTTAAAAAGTACATTTAGGGGGCAACTAGGTGGCTCAGTGGATTGAGAGTCAGGCTTAGAGAGATGTTCTGGGTTTAAATCTGATCTCAGACACTTCCCAGCTGTATGGCCCTAGGCAAGTCACTTAACCCCCATTGCCTAGCCCTTACCACTCTTCTGCCTTGGAGCCAATACACAGTTTTGACTCCAAGACAGAAGGTAAGGGTTTGAAAAAAATAATAATAAAAAGTACATTTAGTCCACCTTAGTAAAAATTGTGAGGTATGTATTGATTAAGTAAAGAGGACTTTACATTTTCAGTTCTTGAACAACCAATCATGTTAATGTGGGTATTTTCTTCACCAACATAGATTATAATTCTGTTCTATTTTGGGCTGCTAAGAGGCACAAAGGATAGAATTCCAGGCTTGGAGCCAGGAAGATTCATTTTCTTGAGTTATCTGGCCTCAGACAATTACTATTTGTGTGACTGAGCAAGCCCCTTAACTATTTGCCTCAGTTTCTTCATCTGGAAAATTAACTGGAGAAGGAAATGGCAGTCTTTACTAAGAAAACCCCAAATAAGGTCCTGACTGAGTAACAAGAATAAACTGTTGTGATTTTAAGATGATATCTTTTATGATTCTTTCATGTTATTTGAGAATTATCATTGCCAAAATATTCATCAAACTGTCATTAAATCAGTAATAAGTCTTTGAAGTTAACTAAGTTGGTCCTAGAATGAATAACTTATTGTTCATTACCAGCTCTATTTTTGAAGACTCTCTGGTTTGGTGGGACCTGTTAAAGCTTGGTCTACTGGTATTGCCTTTAAAAATCTGGAGTTATCTTCATGCAATGATGAAACATCAAAATAGAACTCTGATGGAAGAGAAAATTGAAACTTTGGGCAAAAGTCATTGATTATCTTCTCATTCAAAATACTAAAACATCTCATCATTATCTTATCTTTCATAAATGAGATCTTTATTACAATTGTCTCCCTCTCTTCCCCATGTGAAGTCTGTGATCTATTCTCACAGATTATTGTCACACTAACCATACTTATTACTCTTTCAATACCTAATTTCTCAATATATTATTCTCAACAATAATATTATATATTATAAATTATATAATAATAATATTCTCAACAATAGCTAATTTCTCAACATATGAACTATACAGGATAGGATATACATATCCTATCCTGTATCATTCATAGTGGATTCCCAATCAATATTTTTGATTGAGTAATTATAAATTTCTTAGGAAGAGAAACCAGGCAAAGGGGGTACTATATCTCTTCATGCAAATACATTTTCTTTCCCATTTTTGAACATTTATCAAATAGATTTATGTTCAATTTCTTTAATATTATGCCATTTCCAGGATCAATTTCTTCTGTAAATATTTTTAAGGTCCAGCTAGTCTTTCTGACTTCATCTTCTTAAGCTCCAAGGCCACTTCCCTATATGGTATAACAAGTAGTGTGGTATTAAAGTCAAATGTAGTGACTCCATTATTATCACTAGTAAAAACAGATCATTGTAAAAAAGACTAATAAAACTTTTCCATATATTTTTGCTGTCCTCCTGTGTATAGTTCTAAATGGTCTTGGGATTACCTAGCTTATCTAGTTCCCACACCAATTTCATAATAGCTATCTCAATTATTTTAATTGTTTTATAAATAGAAACTTTTCCTAGCCTTCAGTCTCAGAGCTCCATGATACATATGTGTATATATATATATATTTTTTTTCCTAAATAGCTTATACTCTAAGCAAGCATTGCTCTTTGTGACTAGGTCTTTGCTTCTCTAGATTTAAGGATTTGCCTGAAGGCAGTTTCAGCTCTCTTTGAGCCCATTTGTTTCTGTGTTGTATTGTATTAAATTAAATTAAATTGTATTGTATTGTATTAAATAAACTTTTTTAAAAGAATGATTATCAGAGTCATTATCTTTACTTTTGCCTATTTCCCATTTTAAAAAAAATTAACATTTTGGCTAAAATCACTTCAGATGGAAGCTCAGTAGCCCTTGCACCATATACTTATCAACTTTATCCTTTCTTCTTAAGGATTTGCTTTCACCTTCACTCTAATTATCTTGCCAAGTTCTTCCTAAGATTTCTTTAATTCTAAATTCTTTACAAAAGATGTTGGCACATTCACTGCAGTTATCTCCATGGTGATAAAGTTGTTTATACCACATCAAAAACATTATAAGGTGAGATGACAAAGTACCCCATGAAATTGTGCTTTTCACTGCCTTTTACAACATATTGAAAGCAACTTCTTTACTTGCCCCTCTGGGTAGAGCCTGTAAGCTGTCCAATTCTGCACTTTAAGTGAGGCATGTATAGCATCTGTCTATGAAATGTGAGCTGTTGTTGAGAGCCAATATCACTATGCACCAAAGTCATATTAATAATGAATGGTATGTGAAAAAACACAGCTTATTATTAACCTTGAGTCTTTGGCATGTGATGTCACTGGTGTGAATTCTACTTCCATCAAAATCTTCAAAATTCTTATTCCAATTAAGTTGTGAGGTCCTCTAGGGGTAGGGTCTATGTCATTTTTTTCTTTGAGGTCTCTACAAGGTCTAATATAATTTTCCACACCCAGTAATAGCTCAATAATTAAAAAAGGAATTCTTGAAGGAATTCTCCTCAGAACCTTTATTTGGCTAAAAGATTTCAAGGCAAATCAATAAGCATTTATTAGGTACTATGTGCTAGGCACTATGCTAAGTGCTAGGGCTACAAAGGAATATTCCTGCCCTCAAGAAGCTCCCAGTTTAATGGAAGAGACAACACACAGATAATTATATATAGAAAGGAGATATACGGAACAAACTGGGGATAATCTCATGGTTAAGTCAAAGATATTTTAAAAGGTTCAGGAAAGACTTGTTGCAAAAGCTGAGACATGAAGGCAGCTGGAGGAATCTGGAGACAAAGGTAAGGGAGGAGATAATCCAAAGCATGAGAGAAGTCAGTAAAAAGGCAACAGGGTGAAGAGATAATGTTGTCTTGTGAGAGAAACACCAAAGCCCAAGTTGCTGGATCAGAGTATGCATAGATGAGATTAACATATAAGAAGACTGGAAAGGTAGGAAGGGAACAAGTTATGAGAGGCTTTACTATCCAAACCAAGGATTTTATAACTGATTTTGAAGGCAATAAAGAGCCACTAGAGTTTACTAAATAGGAAGATGACATGGTCATTCAGGGAACTGTAGAACACCTAGCTAATAAAAATCCTACAAGTCACTCATGCCAAGATGACTAATCTTATTTATTTTTGAAGTTTGGATATTCTACCAGCTGTGTTTGGAAAGAGAGCTCACTAATGAATAGGGTCCCTTTTGGGGTAACCATAGGTCCCACCATATGACTCATGAAAAGCTTATGGTAAATGACAGGTAGAATCGTCTGACCATCTCCAGAAATTTCTCCTGGGGCTGGTGCCAGCTTGCTACAGAGATGCTTATATGCACGATGAGTACAAAGTGCTGATGACTCCTCAGCAAAAGGCAGATTGTATCCTCACATCATAAATTTTACAAAACTGTTTCATAAAAAAATAACTTTGAATCCAGGAATGCTGCAAGTAAAATGCCTAACCTGTCTTCAGATTTGGGAAGTTTGAAAAGTTTGCATACCAGCAGTTCAGGATTCAGTTCGTCCATCTTAGTGCTCCTGTGTACTCAATTTGGCTAGAGAGCTGAATGCCCAGTTTCTGGCGAACCACACTGTATTCATAGGTGTGAGCTCTTAAAGCAAGTTCTGTCAAGTTGCCATTTAGCATATGGGCTCAGGTTCCTCTATTTCTCTAATAAATATCCAGTAGAACACCTTATTAGATGGGTGTTAATATTCCACATCCGGAAAATGGGGATTTTTAAAGAGCAAAAAGCACTTCACAGAAAACATTAACCTATGCATCAGCCTAAAATAGTCCATGCTGGCTTAAGAAAAGTTTCACTCTGTAGTTTATTACTTTTTATTGCCTAAATTGCGTTTAGAAAGTCAGGGTTTTATTTCACAACAGCCTTGCACATAATTGGTACATAATGTACTTGGTAGATTTATTTTTCAGTTAAGTCAATTAAGTGAATCCATACTGTTTTGCTAAAAAAAAAAAATAATTTCACCCAGCTGATGAGGACTAACACAGACACCATAAGGAGGGGGAGGAATGTGATAAAAATAAGAAATTCCAACCCTCCCCATGATTAGGAAACATGATGGGTGGGACTATGTATTTTAAAGAGAACCAAGTTAGAGGAAATGGCATATGTTTATAATGCATGTTAGTAGGTAGACTGAGGCTGCTGGAATATTTATACTGAAATAGGAGTAAAGTTAAAAATATATCTTTAATAAATCTTATATTAACGTGGTGAGCCTCTGGTGGAAGAGTTGGGAGGAGAGAGGACAAGTGTGATTAGATGAACAAACTGGTCCAGTCAGAAATGGAGTGGATCAAAGCTTCTGTGTCAATTTACAGGATTAAATCCATGAGTATGCATTCCAGAGTGGATAGCAAGGTGGAAGAAAGGAGGGGAGGGAGGTAGGGAGGAAGGAAGAAAGGAAGTGAGGAAGGAAGGAAGGAAGGAAGGAAGGAAGGAAGGAAGGAAGGAAGGAAAGAAGGAAGGAAGGAAGGAAGGAAGGAAGGAAGGAAGGAAGGAAGGAAGGAAGGAAGGAAGGAAGAAGAATTATGTGGCATCTTGGGAATTAAATACTGATATCCCCTCACTACTGATGGCATAAAAGATAGAGATACAAATACTAACACACATTTGGGTAGGGTATAGAGAAGGAAAAGAGGAAAGTGACACTTATGACGCATACAAAGATTCCAGACATATGGACAAAGAGAATCACAGATTGAAGTGATCTCAGGGAGTATCTAATTCAACCCTTATCTAAACAGGAATTCCCTCTACAAAAAAAAAAAGTTGTAATCCATTCTCTTATGAAGAGAATCCAACTATCCAACTATTTTCACCTTTGGACAACTATTATTTTTAAGAGTCTTTCCTTGAGTAAAATGAATTAGAATTCTGGTCTCTGGATCCAGTAAAAAAAAATTAAAGGGCACCCAGGGAGGATGGTGGAAATAAGTCAGAAGTGATAGGTAGGGCCCAGGTAGAACTGGGCATATCTGCCAGAAAAGTCTGATGGATATGGATAAGAATCCCTATCTGGGTCTAGCAAGACTAGGAATTTAGGGAAGGAGTATAACTTGAACTTCTTTGTCCTAGGATTAAGGGTGGAGAGGCACAAGGTAGGGGTGAGACACACTCCTAGGAATTGGCAAGGTTAGTTGATATTCAGACTCTCCAATTGTGAAAAAAGGATTTTGAGTCATAACTTCTCATCTTACCATGACTGAGGTTTTTAACCTCCTTGAGACTTCTTCATTTAGCAGAGTAAGGAGATCATTGGGCTTATTAACACAATTTGTCATAGATTTGTTTCATTTTCAAATTCCAAAAGTATGCCATTTATGCCTTAATTTAAATAATTAATGTATAATGATTAAATTTCTCTGAAGAGTGAATATTAATTTATAATTATTTGTAGTAAATGTTAGAGAGAGGAGGGACTTCTTTCCTTCCTTCCTTCATCCTTGCTTTCTCATCTTTCTATCCAAGCTGGAAGTGTAGTGGACACTCATGGTCCTAATCATTCTGCTAATTGGCACTCTAACTTAAAAGCCTCCAAGCTGTGCCATGATTCCTCAGCTCAAGTTCCCAGCTTCACTTCTGTCCCCTTTCTTATTAGGCCAATGATGTTGCTCCTTCTTTGTCTCTTATTGGCTAGGCTTAACTTAAGATTGGGTCCCGAGCCCTGATTTCAGGATATGTGACCTACTGGGACTCCAGGTAGCCACTAGGACTTTTAGCCAACTTCTTCCAGGAACCCAAAGAGTTAGGTGACCTATTGTGTCTTGCCATAATACCCATACTTTGGTAAGGGGTTTTCAAACAGAATAAAGGGGTACATTTCATATTAAATTCACACAAGTGAAAATATTAAGCAACAAAGCAACCCCACTAAGAATGAGAGCTCTCTCCAAAGTGATGTTGAGCGATTAATAATTATACTTTGGGTAAAATTATTAAACCTCTTCTAAATGCACTTAAATATACATCTGTCGAGTTCAGGTCTTTCCTTCTTATTCATGGGGAAAACATGACAGTTTGTCACATGCTGGACAGAAATGTAGATATATAGTAGCAAACTCTCCAACATTCCCTTGATCCACTTACTAGTCTATTAACACTGAATAAAAACAGAAACAAGACTAATCTGAAAGAACCTGTTCTTGGTTTGGCCATTCTGGCTCTTACCTATCACTTTTAAAGTCTACAAAAAACATCCCTTCAATAATATGTCCAGGAAGGGAAAAAAAAAAATACCTCCATTTTTAGACTCTTTTTTCTTTTCTTTTCTTTTTTTGAGAGCAAAGACAACATTTACCCTTTTCTCAGTCCTTTGGCACCTTTTTAATTCTCTATGATTTTTCTGTTTGTTTGTTTTTTTTTAATTAAACCCTTACCTTCCATATTGGAATCAATACTAGGTATTGGTTCTAAGGCAAAGGAGTGGTAAGGGCTAGGCAATGGGGGTTAAGTGACTTGCCCAGGGTCACACATCTGAGAAGTGTCTGAGGACAGATTTGAATCTAGGACCTCCCATCTCTAGACCTGGCTCTCAATATACTGAGCTACCCAGCTGCCCCCTCTATGATTTTTCAAAGATGATTGAGAGATGCTCAGAAATTATTTCCAGTAACAGTAATGACATCCAGCAAAGACGAAAGATAAGGGTTTTTTTATTAAGTCAAAATGCTCTGAATTTTCACCTTTAAACAGTAATTTAAAAAATAATACTTAAGACTCCAAATGTTTGTATGAGCTCTCATTTTTTTAAAACGTTGTGTTTTCTTTACTCCATATGGTTGATAAAGAAATCCAAGTCCCTCACATCTATGCCACAATTTATTTTCTCCAAAACTATCCAAATCCTATCTGAAAGTTATGCTTCTTCATATACATATAATGGCAATGAAAATTAAAATAAAGTTCTTTTTTCTACGTGTATGGATCAACATGTTCACCTGCAATAGTAACAGTGGTTTACACTGTGGTCCTTTGACAATTAATATAAATTTCTTCCTTTATACAAAAAATGCTGTCATTTCTATCAGTAACTTATCTTTATGAATAGCTCCTTTAAAAGACTTAAAAAGCCAATCATAAAAGGTAAAGCAATTATAACTAATTCAAAATCAATACTATTAAGTTAAAAATATTTTACAAACAAAATTAAGGCAACTAAAATAAAAAGAGAAAAAGTAAACAAGAAAAATATTTATATATATAATATTTTTAAAAGGTCTGCTAGCCAAGATAGATAGACAACTAAAAGAACTAAGACTAAAATCTATTTCCAAATAGAAAAGTGGTCAAATATAAATATTTATTTCTTTATTTGTTACATTAAAATACCTAGTTAACTCCCTTCCTCTCTCCCCTTCCCACATTAGAGAAGACATCATTTGAGAAAAAAAGACATATGTATAGATAAAAATATTTCTTACTTGTTTCTATTTATCAGTTTTTTATCTAGAGGTGGACATACCAAAGTCATTCTTTTAATAATATTTCTGTTGATATATATAATGTTCTTTTGGTTCTGCTTACTTCACTCTTCATAATTTCATTTGTTTTGCTTGAATATGCATATTTGCTGGAAAGGTTTTGTTTTGGTGCCAGCAAAAGGACGTTCATAATCTCCTTCTGCATTTTTCTTAATTGACTTTCTCATGATTTCCTGGTACAAGAGTATTTCATCACAATCTAATCATTTCTTAAAAGAAGAATTTCAAACTATTAACTAATCAAACAAACTAATGTTCCCTATCACCAATTAGAAAAATGCTACTCAAAACAACTTTGTGGTTTCATCTTGTACCCAGCAAACTAGAAAATATGACAAAAGAAATGAGTTTTAGAGAGATTGTGGAAAGACAGACCTAATATCCTATTGATGGAATGGTGAATTGGTCTAATCATTTTGGAAGGCAAATTATAATTTAACAAATTGCCGATTAAAATTCCCATACCCTTTGATGCAAAGATTATACTTCTGGGCTAATATCATAGGGAGAAAAATGACAAGAAGAAAGGTTTATATACATGCAATAAAATATTTATATCAGGCATTTTTGAATAACAAATGCCAATGAATGGGAAAATGAATAATTGAATTGTGACACATGAATGAAAATAGAATTATGTGCTAGAAACAATGAAAAGGATTAATATAGAAAAGCATAAGAAAATATACATACTAATTAGAAATAAAGTAATCATGTCTAGGAAAACAATGGAGGGGAGATTTACAACAATGTAAACAATAAATGGAAAGAACATGTTTCAAAGTTACTTCTTTTTTACAATGGTATTGTTGTAGTATAATTCCTTCTCCTATTTCTGGTCATGTCAGTCTGCCTCAGTTCCTATATTTCCCAAAGTTTCTTCAAAACTATCCTTTTCAGCAGTTTTTATGAAAACTATCTATCCCCTGACAATATAGTCAGCATTCAAAAAACATTTATTAAATGCTTACTATGTACCAAACAATGTGTTAAGATCTATAATTGCAAATAAGAAAAAGAAAGGTAGTTTCTGCCCTCAAGAAACTTACAATTTGATGGCAGGAGGCAATACTATATATAAAAGGAATCTGAAAATTTACCTTGGGAATAATTCATTGCCACATACACCAACTCTCCAATCAGAGAGGAAAGGGAACTAATGGTACAATGTTAAATATAGAAATGTTAGAGATAAAATATACTTGTTCTCTCCCTGCCCCTTCTGATTTCTAGGCTTTCTTTAATATCCTTGAGGCCTTCCAAAAAGGCAGCAATTTCTCCCTCAATAAAGACTCCAAAGTGCATCTCCCCATGCAAATGAACATAATAAACAAAAGAAATACATGGTTTTATACCTAAATTATATGGGAATTTGTATTGCTTGAATATGCATATTTGCTGGAAAGGTTTTGTTTTGGTACTAGCAATGGGACCTTTGTAATTTCCTTCTGACCAATCATCCAACCCCTTTACTGTCTTTGGGCTGAGTTCTGCTAGTCACTACTACTGATACAGTTGCCCCTAAGACCTGCTGCTGACTTGCTGAGATGGAGTCTGCACTGGTACAGCCTAGACTGAACTGTAGTCCACTCTTACCCCAGTGTGATGGACCTTTCCTGCTGACATTGTTAAGTTGTCTTGGAATGGAAAATGATTTTACCTCATGCTATTATGGGCTCTGCTAGTCCAGAATTCATTTTAAGGCATTATTTTAAAGTTTTTTGGAGGAGAATTTGGGAGATCTTAAGCAAATCTCTCACTTTTTTCTACCATCTTGGCTCCAGTAATTAAAAAAATCCAAGCAGTAGTAATGAGGAATTTTAATTAGAGATTCAGACATAGTCATTTCATTAACTAATACATTTTAAAATACTTTAATTAGGTTTGTTCACAGGATATTTGATATATTAAATTTAGTCACAGAATTAACTTTCACCATTTATAGTCATTTAAGACTTGAACATATAAAAAGACAGAGATTTTGAAAAATCAGTTTTGTTCTACAGTCGAAGTAGAAAAATCTAGAGCATAATAAACAGTTTAAACAAACATTGATATTAATAGTATTTAAAACCCTGTTTTTCAAAGAAGTATATAGGTAGGTGACATTCTGTGACACAATGAATTAGTCATTGTTAGAACTGATAGATTCATAATATCAATATCTTTTTAGCTACAGCTAGGAGAACAAAATAAAAATATAAGAACAAAGGATTCTAATATTTAGATCTCTTTGATAAGTTCATCAGCCTCTCACTTTTACTCAAGCTATGAATAAAACATCTGATTTTAAGTAAATGACAACTTTAGACCAAAGGCTGAAAAGAGTACCTACACCTTTTGGAGGCTGAACACTAATTATGCTTTAGCACCTGCCACTGAATATATTCTTCCATTTACTGAGCAATGCTGTACCACTGCTCTGCACTAACCTATTTTAGCCAAAAACACAATAAAATTAAAAGCTAGCACTAACATCCTCTCTAAGTCATGCTGTCAGTCCTACAGTAGGTCAAGTATGTACAGACAGTGGAATAATTATGCTCCAATCAGCAGACTATTAGTTTTCCCATTTAATGTTTAACCAATGAAATGAAATACATCAATTCTGATTAAATTATCTTAAGGGAAATCAAATCTAAGAATCACACATACATTATTTTCCTACCCATGTCCCTCATTCATTAGCAAGAATTTTGTAGGTGGACTATTTTCAGAATTGGCAATAAACTGTGGTCCAGACTCTTCCCATTTATCAGGGACTACCAGTTTTTTGTCTATATAAATAAGTTGATCAAATGAACAAGTTGCTTCTAACAATGGCTGAAATGTCATGGTGGCTGTAATTTGTTGGATCACCAACTGGATTTTATCTTGGATAGATTTCACTAATTTTTCTCTTGGTGGACCATCTTCTTTTGCTGTCTTGTCGTACTCAACATCAAATTGCCATCATTCAAGGACTTCACCACTTTCAGTGTTTGAAATCACTACCACCAACTTGAACCTAACATTTGTATAACCAGTCTTTTAGATGGTCCACCATATTATTTAAGTATTTAATGAGATCAGGATCTGTTGTTACAAGCAAAGTAAGTCCATATTTTTGTACCCGAGTAAAGGTTTCAGATGGGTATATACCATGCTGATATAAGATACTGTTGACACTAAATGAGAAGAACTCGGCTATGATAGTGGTGCTACCGCGTAGAGTGATGCCCTGGTCCTGGGTGAGCTGCAGCTCCATGATTGCGGCCACAGTCACCACTGAGACTGAGGGCACAAGTCTGCTCCACAACAGCTTGGCTGGCTTTCAAATACAACTCCAGCTGAGCATCACCTCAACGTGTAGGGCAGGGTAGGCACAGTGCACGCGACCCATAGTCTGCCAGTGCCCAGCTCTGCTTGTGTATTAAATTTAATAGCAGAAGGAGAATATGAGAATAATGAGAATAACTGAAAAACCTTTAAATGGCCAAGATGGGATAAGAGTATAAAGTTGCTAGAGATTTCATTAGCTATCTGTGAATAACAACATCTACATAAAACTTCTATGTGCCAGGCACTATCCTAAATGTTTTAGAAATATTGTTGCTATAGGTGCTATTATCTCCATTTTTTTACAGTTAAGAAAACTGAGGCAAACAAAGTTTAAGTGACTTGCCTATGGTCATATAGCTAATTACATGACTGAGGTAAAAATTGAAATCAGGTATTCCCCCGATGTGCCACCACACTGCCCCTTAACAGACTTATACTCTTTTAGCTAATGTCCCTTTATGAAACCATTTTTAATAAACTGTGCTCAAATTCCACCATAAAGTCATGACAGCCTAATGCAATGTCATTTGGACGTTTGTCCATTAATGGCACTTGTAGAATCATAGAATTTTATAAAAGGAAATGACTTCAAAGTCTATCTAGTACAATCCATATTGGAACAAGAATTTCCTCTATATCATTCCTGGTCTCTCTTTGAAGACTTCCAGTAAAAGGGGGAAGTTCATTTTGCTCTTGGATTTCAATAATTAAGGAAAATATTCCTAATAATTAGCTGAAATCTTCCCTTCTATAATTTTCTCCTATTAATCCTAGTTATTAGAATTATTTATTCCCTATCACCACATTTCAACTAACATTATATTTCCATGGAACCAATTATAGCCCACAGAGGAAGTAAGGAATCCTTATTCTACTTTCTACCTACAACAAATGAGTAGAGTCCTTAGAGTTTGACTGTATGAATATATAAGAGTTCTGGGTATACCACTGAAGAGTTAATGCTGACTCTCTAAAGTCTCTGACTTAAATGAAAACCAGTATGTTAGACAGCACAGTAGAAAGAGTATGAGGCCTAGGATCAGGAAGATAAAATCAAATCTAGAATCAGTTGTCTTACCTTAGATAAACCACTTAATTCCTATTTGCCTCAATTTCTTCATCTTTAAATAATAAGAATACCATGCACATATGAAATAATATTTGTAAAGTTCTTAGCACTTTGCCTTGTACACAGTAGGTGCTGTATAAATGCTTGTTCCCTTTCTCTTGTCTCTCCCACCTTCCACTCAAAATTATCAATTGAGAATCAATTTAGTCAACTATCCTTAAACAGTTTTGGAGAAAGGGGAATTTAATAAAGTTATACAGTGGGTACAGTTGGTTTAAAATTCCCCCAAAAAAGTTTACAACAGTTTCCCACAAAGAGAAAGTGGGTTCCAGTTTAGGGAGCATATATGGCAAAAGGACAACACATAGTTCTTCACTGCTTGAAATTCTTTTCATAGAATTTAATGGGACAATCAGGAAGTTTCCCTTTGACATAAAGAATGTGTATATCTTTCCTTCATTCATTATGCATGCAGACACTGCTACCAGATGATCTGAGGACACTACCAGGACATCATTTGGAAGATGGGAGTGTGCTGTCCTGAGATAATGAGATAATGATGCCAGAATGCCAATGGAAGATGCAACATTTTCCACATTCTTCAAAACTGAAAGGGTCTGCTTCTGTTCAGAAGTAGAAAGATGGGAAAAGGAAACCTCACCAAGGCTAAAACTAATACTCCATACCCCAACCCCAGGATGTTCCTTTTCTGGAAGACTCAGCTAGAAATCCAAACTCATTCCATTATCTGGAAAGAATCCCTTTTCACTTGGTTTGATAAATCTTTGATGAATATCCCCTTGAATTCTGCCAAGCATATGGCTGTTTCCCAGCTTTTGGAACAGACAGCAGTCTTATTCATTTCACTTTATCCAATGACTTTTCAAACTTAGTCTCATGATTGTTATATTCTCACAAAATTAAGGCCTCAGAGCTAAAAGTCAGAGTTAATTAATACAGTAGGACCCCCATATCATGGAGGATATCTTCTAAGACCTACTGCAGATGACCAGAACTGTAGTTTTAAATGAATGCCTGCTGACCCCCTATATAATGTAATTTTCTTGTATGCATATGTGTATAATAAAGTTTAATTAATAAATCAAATACATGCTAAGATATTACCAACATTAAAATAGTAATAGTAAACTACATTGATATTGTTATTCAGTATTATACTCTTTCTTGGGGTATATGGCTGTTCAAATATTAGCATCCTTTTCGGGCTGCTTACCCACATTTAGTGTCTACCTAGCCCTCAACTCTCACCTGTGGCTCCAAGAAGCTGTAGCACATGCAGCAGCCATGATCCAGTAAATCATTTCAGCAGATGGGATGAAACAAGTTGAAGATAACCTCATATCAGTGAATTAGGGGTGGGGGTGTCTACCCCAACCATGTGAAGACTTCCCCTGGTGGAATGGGCAGAGAACAATTTACTCCAGTGGCCATGAAGATGGCTGAAGCAAGTGCTATGTAGTGCTTAGAGCTTGGTCAGATATCAAAAATACCAATGTAATCCACTGCATTCAGGGCCATCACCAATTGCCCTGATTTTTGTCCTATCACTGAACTTTGAAGAATCAGGGAGAGATGATGATTTTGTGCAGCTTTACACCACTTAAATATATCCCTCCCCATGCTCCTGGTACTTGAATCAGCAAATACTAAATTAGGGACCCTACTATACTGAGTGGTTAATACTTGCATGTGGTCTCCCCCTCCAAATTCAATGATAAGAATAGCTCATGAATAAACTATCTATAAGATCACTGAATCAAAGATATTGCTTTGCTTCAAGAATTAAATTCAAGAGCAATTATAAAGCACATGCTTCATAAATTTCTAAAATTAGTTGTTACAAAGACAAAATAAAATAGTCTCTGACCTTGTGGAGCTTTATTCTACAGATTCCTGGAGAGACTTCTTTGTAATGTTGAATACCGAAATTAGAAAGGGCTGACCAAAGGACATCATTATCAGAGAATCATTAAAACTAGAGCTGAGAGCTTTATGATTGATAATTCGCAGTTAAGGGGCATTTATTAAGTTTCTACTAAGTTCCAGACACTCTGATAACCTCTGGGGATGCAAATAAATGGGCAAAAATCAGTTCTTTTCCTCAAAAAAAGTTGTAGTAAATAAGATCTAGTCTAACCCTTTCATTTTGCAAATAAGGAATCTCAAATCTCTGGAGGTGAATTGTCTTCCTTAATTTCATACAATTAATTGATAAACAATTTAGGAGTATAAAGCTGACATTCTAAGTACTAGTTCACTACCTTTCTAATATAATAAATACTGTAAAGTGTAACCAGATCATTGATATTAAAAAAAATCAGAAAACAGTTTTAAAGAATACTAGAAAGTTAATTCAATTTTAAAGACAATGTGTAATAATGGATCAAAAGCCAACCTCAGAGACAGTTGAACTTAAGTTCAAATGCTACTTCTGACACATATTAACTGCCTCTGAGCAAATCACTTAACCTGTCAGTGACCCAAGCAATTATCTAAAACCATAAACTGCAGAATATGTTCTAATCTCCATTGGTAAGCAGAGTATCCTCACTGGGATTCCCTATAGCACTGAAACTATAGATTCCATCCCCCCCAAAAGGTTTTACTTTTACTCAGAAAATGACATATATAAAATAATGTTTTCCATAAGCCTCAAATCAACTACATCTCATTACTTTATGGTCAGATTTCCAACACATTGACATGGATTCTCTCCATTTCTCATAAAAGTCTAGCCAATGTGAAGCAGTCTCCACAATATGGAGGCCAGATAATTCCAGAAACAATAGAAGCCAACAAATTTACATCTCTTTGCCAAGTGGAAAGATATGGAAGCCAGGATAACAACAGTTCATTAATTCAATCGAAAGGTATGTAGAAGAATAGAGAAAGAATACAAATCTTATTATCTCATAAAACACTAGGATATTAGAGGGGAAAACAAAGCAGCAGAAAACTTGGCATGACAAATCTAACACAAATTTACAGATAAAAGAAAACCAGCAAATGAAAAGTGAAATAAATCTGCCAATATTTCTATACTAAGTTGTTTCCATCATTGAATATCATAAAAACCACCATATACAGATTCCAACAACGCAGTCTTCAATGTTCAATAAAAAGAAGAAAAAAGTGAACTTAAAATGGTGTTAAGAAAATTCATTAGACAGATTATGCAATATATAAAATTAATCTGTGTTGGAAATAAGGGTTGAAAGAATTAAGGAATAGTTTTTTTTCAAGATTTCTAAAAGACAGTAATGTAACAATGAATGAATGTTATTTTTTTAAGGATAAAAAAGAAATTACAAATAATTCCTTGTTCCACATGGCTTTTTTCTTATGTCTATGAAATCTTGAAGAGATACTCTTTGGTTAAAATTTGAAAAGTGTAGTAACCCTCTTTTAATGGTAATTTTCTACTACAGAACACATGTACCCAGATGGTTAATTGACTAAAAAGTGAAGAAAACATAAGTTCTCACTCAAATTGCTTGTATGTTTATTTATTTAAGTGTAAGTGCCTTTATGGTAAGTGCTTTTTCACTTTTGCATTCATATTCCCAATACCTATAACAGAGATTGGAAAATAGTATGTGTTAAATAAATGTGTACTGATCATTTGACATTTAACTATTTTTAAAAAGAAAGATAAATTTGTTCATTAAAATAAAAATACATCCCTGAAGCCTCTCCCCACAAAAAAAGTGTCTTCCATGCATATATTTGGCTCACTTAAGACACTTGACAAAAAAACACAGACAAAACTTTGTTTGATGGTCCTTTATGCATAAAAACAAGGAAATACATGTTTATCAATGTTGCTATCTGTTGTTTTGAAGGATATCATATACAACGCCCAAATTTAGGAGGAATTTCTTATATTTTATATGATCTACCAAATTCTCCTTTTTGTAGATTAATCTATAAAGATTGTATCAAGCCCCAAAATACTCCATCATTGAAGATGAGCAAGCATCCTGCCTCAGAAATAAATAACTAGAAAAAAGTGGGTTGGATTACATTGAGAATTCTCACACTTTCAACAATACTAAGACCTACTCTTTTGTCCCTGTCTATCTTTCTACATCTACATCTTTCCTTCTCTTACACACACACACACACACACACACACACACACACACACACACGCAATTTTCTGAATACTAATATTCTTCTGATTGTGCTATATAGTTATAAATCAAGAAATACCCTTATTTCTGGAAGATAAAAATAAGAGGTGATCCTAAAGATGAAGAACAATGATGAGGCATATGTAAGATTAAGGAACCTGATGTCAGTAACCAATAATGAATTATTCCCAAGAAGTAGTATAAAAGACATAAACTGTGTTAGGAAAAGAAGGTGATACCTCCTTTTGAGATGATAGATAAATGAATGAAGATGGATGTCTTAAATGTATCGCTACCACACAAAGAATGTTAAAAGTCTTTGGAAAGGACATTGGGTGCCTAAAGAAAGCAAAAGCCACTGTAGAGGACAGAGAAAGTACCCTGACAGGGTGGGGATGCCAATGACATACTTCATAGACTTCGGAATTTTGCTAAGGGCTGGCTCTGCCCGTGGGAATAAGTAGCATATGGTCTGTCTAACCAAAAGAATTTATTTTCCTAAATCTTCAAACTAAAGTGAGAAAACAAAGCCATTTTATTTCTGTTTGAAAATCCTGCCAAGGTTGAGTTTTTAAGGACTTTCTAAACCTTTTATTGGTAAATCAGCTTAACTGCTTTCTAGGGCCTGAAATTTGCATGCTGGATTTCCAGGCTATGAACAGCCCTGAAGAACACATTTAGTAATAAAAATTAATGTGTCTTTTTATTTTTGGTAAATGTAGGGGGGAAATAAAGCTCTCCACAGATACACAAATGTGGAGCTGCCCATGATACATTAGCTAAGTAATAGAACTAGTCAATGATTAATGTGCAGATCCTAGTTGGCACAGTGGAATACAGTTATCACTTCCAATTCAGTTTTGTTTTTGTAAATCTGGTACGCATGAAAACAAGCTTGGGAGCCCACATGGTGTGAGCCAGGCTGAGTGAAAAAAAATATCTCTGGGAATATGTCCTCACACAGCTTTGCTTGTGCACCTCAGTTCTGGCCTGTTATTCTCCTTTTGGGTTGCTCTCTTGTAGTGTCTGCCAATGTTTCTGAATAGTATGGTGGTTTCGTGTTGTGGATAAATGTCCAGTGTTTACTTGGATGAAGGTACCCAATTCATATTTCCCTGATTCTTGCTCAGTTTATAACCTAATTCTCCAGAGGTAGAAGGTGTATTAACTCACTGACCCACACCACCTTGTCTCCCCACCATCTTTGCAAGTTGTGGTTGGAAAACCAAGAGTACTCCCAAGTCTGGACACAGGCATTTGTTATGACCAAATACATTGCAAAAGGTAGAGTCACTGAAATTCAAATAAATTGAAAGAATAAGGTGTCAGCCACTTAGGGGAGGGGGAAGGAAAGGCAAACCAGAAAGTCTTAAGTGAGGAGAAAAATACAAACACCTTAGGGGATGTTGAGTCTAAGATTAGAGACAAGTTGGGAGACAGAGCATTTGGATGTTTCTTCTCTTTCCTGTGTCATGCTGAAGTTTGTGTAGCATAGAGTCATGGTGGAGGGAATTCCCACATTGATGAGATCATGAATCAAAATATCAACAAATAAGAATAATATTCCACCTGTAGAGTATGAACACATCACTCAGATGAAAACATTTGGTAATTGTTTAAAAATGAGAGCCCACACTGTTTCATGACAATTCTATTTCATTTAAGTAGTCAACTCCTTGGAGCATGCCCTCAAATTCATAAAACCTAAAACCAAAGGATGCCCAATACAATCTGATGAATATGTTTTGGAACATTAATAAAAACATAATTTATGATGAGTCACATTTGATCTTGCCTTCCATAAAAAATATTTAATTACTGAAACACTGAGAGAATCACCTCTATGGTGGTACCATAGGATGTCCCTAAGGACCATATCCTTACGTAAGGATAAGATGGATGCAGTGTAATTGGTCACTTACATCTATATTGTTAATGATTCATATCACTCTAGATTTATAATCAAAAGGTCTGGATTCAAATTCAAATTCAAATTCCAGCCTTGTTCCTTCTTACCTTTTTAGCCATGAGCAAATCATCTAACATTTACATTAATCACAATTCCTTATGAATAAAATGAGGTGATTGGACTAGGAAAGGGAGTTCATTTTTTGCTCAAAAACCCCTTTGCAAGAGTTAAAGTTATGGATTATAGGGGAATATTATAAACCTTTCTCAAAATAATTTTAAATGCATAAGATTATAAAATACAACAATTACATTGAAATAAAGATATATTTTTCAGTCTAAGTTCACAAACCCTCTGAAATATATGCTTGGATCCCAGAATAAGATCCCTCAGATCAGATGATCTATAAGGTCCTTTCTAGTCTTAAATTGAATAATTTTTTATGGAGCCAGTTTCTTAGATTTGAAGTAGATACTCCTTTCCTGATTTAATTTAATATATGGAAATGAGGGGAGTCTATATCTAATCATATATTGCTAAAGGGCTTATATTCAGTGATGATGAAGAAGTCTCAAACCGACTGCTGAACCTGCAGAGCTATTGACAAAAGGACTGAGAGAAATTAGAAAATATAATAATAAATGCATTTATAACATTGAAATTTATTAAATGCTTTTAAAGTGAGATTTGTCAAGTACGTACATATGTTATTTCTTTTGATCCTCCAAATCCTACAAAGTAGATGCTATTAGTATCTCTATTTTCTAGATGAGGAAATTGAGACAAAGCTTAAATAATTTGCTTAGGTTTCCATAGTAAAAAGCCTAGGGTACTCTCTACCATGAATATGCAGAGTATCCTTGGGAAGAGTGGGAACAAGTTTAAAGCAACATGATAAAGAGACACATAAGTAGGCTACACATGAAACTACATATTTCCAGGTTGTAGGTTACAACTCCTGGCAATGCTAGAAATTATTTCTTCAGAATTTTTAAGAAGCTCCTTTAGGGTATAATTCTTTCCTGAATGGGCTACTCTACTGGGCTTTAAAGATCAATTCCTTTCCTGACTCCAAAGCTAACATTTTTTTTTTCTGTCACACTGTGTCACATTCCCTGAAGCTACTTTTTCTCCAGTTACCATATATTGGTATCTGTTTGCCCTTCACTATCTCTCTGGTCCTGATGCACATGTTAATCTTCACATTTGGCCATCACCAACCTGCATTGCATAGCAGGTCTCACCTCACACTTTTCAGAAACCTAGAAACTTCTGCCTTAGGATATGAGTTCTCCTAAGATTGGTAAAGAGCAATACAAGAGACATAGATGGACAAGACTTTATGACTACTAGGTGGGATATTGATACAAGCTGTCTTTCCACTTCCCAGCTTTCTGGAGACAACTCAAAGTAATCCTCCTTCACTCCACACAATGGAAAAAGGTGACAGAAGAGCAGATTCTCTCTTCTGTATTTCTACTGAGTTCTGCCTTAGCAGCCAATTAGGGAAGTCTTTATCTTCCATTACAAACCCTTACATCATCATTTCTTCTAGCATATTTGGCCGCTCTTCATCATAGCTAAGTGTGAGTCTATCCATCACACATGGTCAGAAGTAGGCTTCCCCAAAATTTTCACCTGGTATACTATAACCAGACAGGGGATATTTTTTAATACTATAAGGAATGTGCCCATTGCTCCCATCCACTCATGTTAATATGAGGCAGTCAATAAACATTCATTAAGCAATTGCTTGCTATGTATCAGACACTGTGCAGAACACTGGGAATACAAAGAAAGACAAAAACATGATCCATGTCCTCAGAAACCTCTAATGGGGAAAACAACATGCAAGTAACTATGAACATACAAGATAGTTGAAGAACAGACAAAAGGTAATCTCAGGGGGGATGCACTGGCAACTGGCAAGACTCAGAATGATGTGCTATAAAATGTGAGCTTTATTTAAGTTTTAAAGAAAGTCAGAGAAATTAAGAGGCAGAGGTAGAAAGAGCTATAGAGTCATTACTCCTATATTAATATCTGTTTCAGAGAAGTCATTGGTAAAAATATTAAAGTTTTACAACTCCTTTTGGGGACAATTCAGTAAATTGGTTGAAGTCAGAATAAAGATTGATTTAAAATACTAGGGTTATTTTAGCATTTATAAAGATCTTCACAGTTTGTAAAGTACTTTATGAGCATTATTTTGTTTTATCTTTACAAGTATAGGATGAAGTGCTCTTATTATCCCTATTTTACAGATTAGGAAACTGAGGCAGAAAAAAATTAAATGATTTCCCCAAGGTCACATAGCTAGTAAATATCTAAGATAGGATTCAAACTGAGTCTTTTCTTACTTCAGTTCCAATGTTCTCTTCACCATGCCACCTAGCTGCCTTAAAAAATAAACTTTACATTTTTTCTCTAATTAAAACTGGTCATCTCAACCCACTCCATACTTCATTTAACTCTAGGCAACCTCAAAAGTTGTTCTGTTCCTCTTTAAAATATGTGGAGCTGGTTTGCTCAAACCCCAAACATGCGTTTCCATATGCTTCTCTTTTTCCTTTTATATTTCCTTTAAATACAAGTGTTAAATCTGTGCCATATTTTTATTACTTTTACACTGATGTTGTTGACATTTTTGAGAGCTATTTGATGTCTGAGAAACTTGTGAACCTTTTACCCACCCTTTTGAAAACTTTTTTATTGCTATTTAAAATGGAAAGGAAAAAAGGCATTTTTTTTCCTCCACTGGGGAAAACCACCTTAAACCCCCAACAGACTTTAATTAGGATTATAAATTCCAGCTTCTTATCTCTTAACAAACTTTAATGATAAGCAAGGGCATTTGATGACACAGCTTTTCTTTCTCAGCCTCATCTGTCCCTTGCCTCCTTACCCAGCCAGCTCAGTCTTACAGTCAATCTCTCCCAGACATCTGATGCCAGCAGAGAAGGGGAATAGGATGAATTATGGCTAAATTTGCTCAGATGATTTGTGATCCTCAGCATTTGCACATGTGCTTTCATGAGGGACCTATCGGGCTATGCTGGGATTTTTTTCCTTCTTTTTTTTCTTCACATCTGTTGGCTCAATCGGAAATCCAAATACAAAAGCTAACACTTGGGAACAGTATGTGGATTTGTGATGTTCCTCTGGGAGCTAAAGATTTTGAAAGCAAAGAGCCAGTTACACTGATTCATATAGGAAGTGTTTGCATATAAACTTACATGAACTAATTTTATTAGTGATTAAAAAGCTGGAGTGGAAAGATAGATCTATATTCATATATAGATGTAGAGAGAGAGAGTGAAGGGGGAGGGAGGAAGGAAACTCTCTTGCTCAGAACTAGTTGTTTTCAGACTAGTTTTATTACCCCTCAGAGAAAAATGGACATAAATTTATGCTAAGAAAGATAGCTAATAATCAGGCTGGCCAGTAAGAGATGTCATAGAGAGTTGGCAGAGAGAACTTCATCTTCTTACCACATTTCCTACTCCTCTTTCCTTTCTCCCCTCTTTTTACCTCTCCTTATTTTCTTTTTGCCTCCATTTCTTTTCCCTTTCCTTGCTCCCTCTTTTCAAAAATGCTTCTCTCTTGCTTTATTTCTCCCTTCCCTATGTATTAGGGGAATCATCTTCTGTGAGGTAGAATAAGGTGAGATTTGAGGTCAAAGTGGGATAGAGGAAAGGGACTACATTTGGTATCAGAAGATCAAAGATTGCATCCTGCTTCTGTTGTTATCTTCAGCAACTGAGTACTATTCCATTTCTTCCTCCATGGTTTGTTTTTTAACAAAGGAAGTCATTGTGGGAAAGTTACAGGAAAAGAGTGACTAAAAGAGAAAGTGAATCCCACTGTCCAAGTATTAGGTTTTGAAGACTCATCTTGCTTGAAACTTGGGCTTTCTCCCCAAGTAGCATCTGGCTAGGGAGATGGACCTCAGATTCCCCAAAGCAAGTTTTTTGACTGCTACCTTAAATATTTCATTATATATTTATATTACATATATATATGTATATATATATATATCATAATATATCATTATATGTTGGCCATCACTCCTGACAAACAATCTTCTAATCCCTATATGGGTCGGTATCAACCTCCCCCAGAGTTTCACCAAGCTCAGTACAGATCTAATAGCCTATATCATGGATGATCCCTGGCTGTCCTTTTTGCCCTTTTGGACTACTAGAGGTAACTATATTCCAAACTATGCTCTCAATTTATAAAGACAAAAAGGAAACAACTTGTGTTCTACTAAGGGAAAATATGCATGCATATAAGAAGATTCATACACATACACAGACATGTATATATTACATATAAATATATACAAATGTGTGTATATATGTGATACACATATGTATATATGTGTGTTTGTGTATATATTTTAGGAACCTCGATAACTGGAAGAACCAGGAAATTTCCTCGAAGAAGTTAGTACTTAAATTGAGTCTTAAATGGTGGTGGGAATATCAAGAAGCAGAGGTGAAAAGGAAAAAATATCCCAGCCAATAAGAAATAGCCTGTAAAAAGGGCTAGAGTTGTGAGATGGAATATATATACAGGGAAGAACAAGTAGACTGTTTTGACTGGAATGTAGCCTGTGTGAGGGGGAGTAATGTGAATTCAATATGGAGAGGCAGATTAGATCCAAATTATGAATGACTTTAGATATCAAACAGAGAAATCTTGAGGTTTCAGGGAGTTGCTAAAGGTTCTTGAGCAAGGAAGTGTTCTGGTCAGACCCATGCTTTATGAAAATTATTATGGCAGCTAGGTGGAAATCAGATTAGTCTAAGACTCAGATTCCTTATTTATAAGATGAGCATATCAGACTCTATTATTTTTATCACCTCTTACTGTGATTTTATGAAGAGTTCTAGGAAGACCGCCCTCTCCAAATATTTTCTCCACTGGCTAGAAACAAACAGCTGAAAATCCCACTGTAGTGATTCTTTCCTTTTGGTTAAATTATCCTTCGCTCTTGATATAAGATGCAAATACTGCTGGAAGGGATAGCAAAATAAATCTCTAGCCTTTTCATCTGGATTATTTTATCTTATTTCCCCTCTTCCAGATTGTAACACCTGCAACAGTATGAGGATACAGGTGCTAAAAGATCAAAGAAAAGGAAGGTAGAAAAAGATAGCTAAAAATTTGGCATTTTCATAATTCTAGCCAGTGCTAGCCTGCCTAGTGATAGCATCCAAAGATCATAAAACTAAGAATTAGAATAAAAAATTTAAATCATCTTGTCCAAACCCAGTGATTTTATGGTCGAGGAAAGTTTCATAGGGATGAAGTGATAAAGACAAGGCCTAGGATTCTAACCTAACTCTCTGATGCCAAGTCCTGTGCTTTTAAATAATCACTAGAGAGGAGATGATAGGTAGATAAAGAGATAGATGGGGGGATGGGGAGAGGGAGGGAAGAGAGAATAAGAGGGGGAGAGGGAGAGATGGGGGGGGAGAGAAGAGAGAAAAGAGAGAGAAGAGAGAGAGAATAGTAGAGATAGATAGATGAATAAAGATAAGTAGATAGTTGTGAATAAGTAAATAGATGGATAGTCAGATGAATAGATAGTTAAATAGATAATTGGATAAAAAGTTGAATGGAAGGATGGATAGAGAGAGATATAGTTGTATAGGATGTTAGATGAATGGATTGATAGGCAGGAAGGCAGGCAGACAATAGAGAGACATACAGACAAATGAATAAATGGATATACAGAGGAATAGACTGATAGAGACAGACAGACAGGCAGGCAGGCAGACAGACAGACAGGCAGACAGAAACAGACAGACAGACAGACAGACAGGCAGATAGATAGATAGATAGATAGATAGATAGATAGATAGATAGATAGATAGATAGATAAATAGAAGAGATAATACTTAATTGCTTTCTATGTACCAGATACTCTAAGATCTTTTATTCTACCTCTTCCTGACAGACATTTTGAAGGAAGTAGGGAATAAAAGGATGAGAGCAGGAATTGAAGGAGAGAGTTTTGTTTAGAGGTTTTGAATCTTTAGAGGCATTGTTTCTCCCCTCTGATGACCCTTAAGATATTAATAAAGGTGCTTATGATGGGGCCTATCTCATTTTTGTCCTTGTATCCTCTGCTCTTTTTTTGCAATGCCTGACATAGTAAATGCTTAAGAAATTCTTGTTAGTTGATTGTTTATAGTCATAGGATTAGAAATCTAGAACTGGAAGCCATTTATTCTAATATTTATTTAATATTTATTTTATAAATAATGAAAATAAAACCCGTTTTTTCTTTTTAAAATTAGTTTTATTTTGTTTAAACCTTTTAGTACATTAAAAATATACAATTCATTTCACAAGTATGATTTTGGTTAGCACAGCATTAAACACTTGTGGCTAAAATTAAATGATTTTAATATAGTCAAAAAGTAAAATTTGATTTGGGCCCTAAAAGTTTCCTTTGGAAAACACAAATCAAAATACTGAATATCAAGATCACTATGCAAGAAATCTTCAGTAGCGTAATGTAGTAAAAAAAAAATGTAGGCCTAATAACTAGAAAAATTACATATGTAATGTGTGTGACATACATGAAAAACATATCACAATGGGAGACATCAATGGTATGGGGTTGATCAAAAAAAAAAATGTGACTATCCAATAGTACTATTGCCAGAGCTTAAATGGCTTTTAGTAGCATGTAGTAGTAACAGATTCAGAATTTGAATCCCAGTCCTCTGTCTCCAAATCTGGTGTTCTTTCTTTTCTACCAAATTCACCTCATTTTCAGAAAGCCTTGACTTCTTTAGAACATACAAAAGCTTTGTCCTTAGCCTGAGAGCTGCCCTTACACTGGTAAGTAGGAAGACACCGAACTGGACTTGGTAATTCTCAGCTCCCTATGAGGGAAAACAGAGAGAAAAAATGAGAGTTCTCCAGAAAAAAACTGATGCCTACATCAGCTTGGATATATAATACTAGTAAGCAGCCCCATATTGAAATCCAGGATTCTGACCACTGTTCTAGGTTATGTCAGAGTCCTGCTGAGGGAACTTAAAATGTTTCATTTAATCTCAGGCTCTTTCTCACCTATAATATAAAGGTCGACATTCTGGAGAGTGATTAGATAACGTCTACAGAAGTGTTTTGAGCTCCTCCTGGGTCATACTATATTAACACCAAAATCCTGTGATAACTGAGGCTCACATGGCTGTACTACCATCTATAAAATTTCACAACTGCTCAATGAGCCTACTGGGAGTCATTCCCACATGGGAAGATTTTCTTGGGAACTGCAAAAAAAAAGTCACAAGGCTCAAGCACAATTCATTTCGTTTTATTTTTTTAAATATCAGAATGAAGTAAGTGACTTCCAGAAATCAGAGTGCACCAGACTTCAATGAATTTCAAGCAGTTTTTATGAAGGAGGAGGGGGGGGGGGATCCTTGCATTCATCACTCCTTAGAGAGTTATAAAATGACCTTTATTAAAAGTTGTGTGTCTAGGACATCTCCAATCCTCTTACACATCAGTGTAGACCATAAGAACTACCTCATGGTGACCTCAAATGCCAGCTCATTAATATCATCCATTCTGTAATGTTAAATTATAAACACCAACATCATATTAAAAAACAATTGATGGATTACCCTTTTATTCATAAAGTAATACTTTCAAATAAACCGCTAAGTGACAAAAACATGTTGGCAAGAACTGCAACACACAGTCTATACCTCTACTGGAAGCCTGTTGCCAATTCCTTCCCATGCTGTGATTTAATGGGGTAAGGGGGTGGGGAAGAGAGAGATTTACCCTTTTTTCCCTTTTTTTAACTGGAAACAGTATTGCCACTGCCTGCTTGCAAAACCTTACTGATTAGTAAGGAAAACATTTCTTTCTTTTGTTTTTTTAAAACAAAAAGTAGTCTGAGTCAGGTACAAACTGGAGGGCTTGGAAGGATTGTGGGAAGGAGTAGAGTAGAATTAACACCCTCCTCTTCCCCAATAAGACACTTCAGACTTTCAAAGTCCTTTAATCTATTTGCCTTTAAAGGCAGCAGGGGGGGAATGGCATTTACATGAGTAAACAGCTACTTTCATTTCAAATAGAAGTTTAATCTGTTTATTTAAAGGATTTAAAGCAAATCATTCAAAAAGCCTTCCAAGATTATAGCTATCATCTTTTTTCCTTTGAAAGAAAACACAGAAAAACCTTTACTGGACATTAAATATTAAAATTGGTTTATAAATACAGAATTTCATAGGCATATGTAACAGCTGCTTTATTCTTCATTTAATTGAAATTTTGTGAAAAGTGAAACTCTCAAAACTTCTCTTTCCAAACAACCCTCTCCATAATCCCAAAATTCATGGATTAGACTAGATGATCCTTAGGTATCTTCCAACTCTGGAATTTTGTGGAATTATTGTAATGAACACTCTCAATGTCTTTTCTCCCACCTATTCTTTGTGGTTTAGGTTTGTGTACTTGGAAAACGTTATAGCAAATATCAAGAGAGATTTTAGAAATCATAACCAGTAGAATTTCAGTTGGAAGGGAATTCAGAGGCCAAAGAGTTTGACCCTTACAAACCTGATCTAAACACTACTAACTGAATATTCCCAAAAGGATGATTCAATCTCTGCTTGAAGACCTCCAAAGAAGGTGAAATCAGCCCTTCCAGAGGCAGTGCTTTGGTCACCTAATTTTGGGAATGTTGTCTTAAATCACGTCTTAATTATGTATTTACAAAGCTGTGCCCATGCCTATCTTCCCTCTATGGAATATAAGTTTCTTGAGGTCAATTTCTGTTTCATCTTTGTCTTTCTGTCCCCAGCACTTAGCCTAGTAGTTGAAACATTGAATTTCATCCCTTATTCCTAATTCTGATCTCTGAGGCCAAAGTCAAATTGTTCTGTTGTGTGAAACTGACCTGTCTTAACAATATTAACCTTTAGGATTTACAAACACATTTCCATGACCATATGCACTCTCCCCAACAACTCTGTGAGCTGGGCAGGACAGGTCATTTTGTCATTTCATTTTACTGATGAAGAAAACTAACACTCATCCAGGATATACACTCTGTAAATTAGGATTTAGAGGAAGGTTGAGTAAGAACCCATGTTCCTCAGTCAATGTCCCAAATAATATGTAACATCCATCTTAATGGCATAACTAACACCCTGAGTAACATATTTAATTGAGTATTTAAGAAAAAAACACATAATTGCTTGACAATAATATTTTGTAATTTTTTGCGTGTGGAATTTACTGTCACAGGCTGGGCAGAGTACAACTCATCTATAAATAAGTCTTAGAGAAATTCCTAAGGGTTAAAGAATTCAGATGACTTGTCCATGGAGCTGGTAACTCAGAGGATCATGAATTTAAAATGGGAAGGGAACTTACAGGTGATCTAATCCAATCCTCTCATTTTTAAAGATAAGGTCCAAAGAGATTATATGATTTGCCCAAGATTATACAGGTAGTAATAAGAAGGAGGATTTGGACCTATGTCCTTTGATTTCCAGCTTAACCTTCCAACCTTATCCATAAGTGTCAGGGTCAAAATTTGAGGCCATCTTCCTAACTCCAAGACAGTCGACCCTCCACATTAAATTGCCTCAATTTATAACCTCATTAGCATTTTGAGTTATCTTGTTCCTTTTAAAATTATTTTTCCTTCAAAAAGTTGTTTCTTTTCCAATAGCATTGATCATTTAAATATATATGAACAATTTTTAAATGTACCAAATTTATAGTAGGAAGGTCGATGAGATAAAGCAGGATGCTTTGGAGCACTGTTACCCAAATTACTTTGTCCAGGAAAGATTTGTGGGGAGAGGGTTGAAATATATTGATAAAATTGGTAAGGATACCTACAGCTCCATGGTCAAGGTCATAGGTCAGTTTGAGAATATCTTCTTTAGCCAAGGTCAGTTTAATTTATATATATATATATATAATATTATTTTTATATTTTTATTTTAATTTATTTTAATATATATTTATTTTTATATACATATATACTCCCTGCCTGAAATATGTATATATATATAGAGAGAGAGAGAGACAGAGACAGAGACAGAGACAGAGACAGAGACAGAGACAGAGACAGAGACAGAAGAGACAAAGACAGAGAGGAGAGAATTTCTCTAACCCAAGTGAAAAACTAAAGAGTTATTGTCTCCTTTAGGATACACTCTATAGGTCAAGTATGGGAGCTAAAAGACTATTGGGAGAAAGGGGAAAACTCTTTCATGATAACTCATTAGTATCACTTCTCTCATGAAATCACTAGACATACTGCTGAAATCACTAAGTATCCATGAAACACCAGTTTGAAAAATCTAATTCTGAAATAATTCTCTCTATGAAGTTATAATGCATTCTTACACATGTATTAAATACCCAGTTTTTGCAGGGAATTTGGGGAAACAGAAAATTGAGATGAGACAAGCACTTTCAATTTAGTAAGCCTATCAAGTGGAGGGATGAAAAGGACATTCCAATGATGGGGAGTGAATAGTATGAGCAAAATCAGAGACACCCATGTGAGATGGAAATTTTCTCCTCACTGGAATTCTCCAAGCAAAGTCTAAGTGACCACTAGTCATTATTCTATGGAAGAGGTTTTTGATCCATTAACATTCTGAGAGTCTGTGATTCTAGTCACATTTTTAGAATATTCCTAATATACCAGAACAGAATCTTATCAGAACCTCAGATGTGCTTCAAGCCAGAACATATTTCTTATTTACCATCAAACACTGTGAGGGTTGGAAAATGGCCCCTCAATCACTCTGAAGTCTCTTTTAATATAAAGATAATTTTATTTATATTCCTCAATGACTCCTAGCTTTTTGTTGTCAACTTCTCTTAAACCCAATGATGGAAGTTTGAATTGAGATGATCAAGAAGCCCTTACAATGAACAATTACCCACAAAATAAATATTAAATAAGTTAAGCAGGTCACTATTAAACCACCCAAAGTATCTGTTATGAATAAAAATTAATCTAGGAGGCTTTAAAATAAATTTGTAAGTATTTACTAGTAAAGAGAAAGAAAGAGAGAAATAAGTTTACCAGCCTTTCTAACTTAAGTAGGATCAGGTTCTGGATATCTGCCTAGTGTGGTGCCCTCTACACTTATCCTTACCAGATATAAGAGGTAAAACAATAGCCACCAGGATGGAGAAAGAATCAGTCCAGTGAGAGAGATAGGAGCAAAGAGAGTGATGGAGCTTCCTGCCTCAGCTTTTCAAACCTAGGCTCCTCCCCTCAGATCTTTCCATTGGCAAACAGTTTTCATATGTCATGTCTCCATGGCATCTTCCCATCAGGTCTACATCAGGTTGTCAGGCTGTGAGTTCTGTGCTGTGTCAGGCCATCAGACATGTGACTCTGACCACAATGGTGAGGCCTTTCTGGGACTGGACTAGGTTGGAGATCCCCTGGATATTTAAGAACAATTCCCTCTGATCCCAATTCTTTGGGAGATCAGTAGGTTGTCTCCCCACTCTTGGTTCTCCAGGAAATTAACATATTGACTTCCCCAGAGAATCATTCCACATATGCAGTCTACTTGGTTTTCTCTCTCTGAGCCAGTTACAATGAGAGTAAAGTTTAAGCATTGCCTATCACCACCCTTATCCTGCCCTCTATATATTTTTCACATGTTTTTATATTATATAATTTACCCCATTCTATCTATCCCTTCCCTTTTCTCTCAGTGCAACTCTCTCACCCCTTGATTTTTTTACAGATCATTCATATATATATATATATATATATATATATATATATATATATATATATATATATCATAAAACTTAAATTTCATATCATCACATTCACATACAATTTATATAATCTTATATTATCATATACCTCATATCATCATAATCAGTTTACTTCCCCACCCTTTTTCTGCGTAGATTCCTTCTATCTTCTCTACTACTAAGTGTAATTTTTGAGAATTACAGGTATCTCCTTTCCATGTCAACATATAAACATTTTGACTTTAATAAGTCCTTTAAATTTTCTCTGACTTATTTACTTTTTGGAGCTTCTCTTTGTGTCTCATATTTGGACTTTTTTTATTTAGGTCTGGCTTATTCCTCAAGTATGCTTGGAAATCATCTATCTTACTGAATGTCCATTTTTCCCCTTAAAGAATATATTCAGTTTTGCTGGATAGGTGATTCTGGGTTGTAAATCCAAATCTTTTGCCTTCCTGAACATCATGTTCCATGCCTTTCAATCCTTTAATGTAGACGCCACTCTGATTTATTTCTGATTGCTTGAAGAATTTTCTCCTTAGCTTGGTGACTCTTTAATTTAGCTTTTACATTCCTGGAAGATGTCATCTAAGGATTTCTTTCTGGAGGTGATTTGGGAATTCTTTTGATTTCAATTTTATTTTTTTATTTAAGAATCTCTGGGCAGTTCTCTTTGATAAGTTCTAGTAGTATGATGTCTCTGTTTTTTTTCCTTTTTTCATTCCTTTGATTCTACTTTATTGTTTCTTGGTTTCTCATGAAATCAAAGTTATCACTCTGCAAAGAGTGATAACTTGGTCTCCTCCTTGCCTATTTTGCTGCCTTCAATTTCTTTTTCTTCTCTAAATGCTATTGCTAGTGTTTCTAGTACAATGTCAAATCGTAGAGGTGATAATGGGCATCCTTGTTTCACTCCTGATCTTATTGGGAATGCATCTAGTTTATCCCCATTGCAGATGATATTAGCTGATGGTTTTAGATATATACTGTTTATTGTTTTTAGAAATGACCCTTCTATTCCTATGCTTTCTAGTGTTTTTAATAGGAATGGGTGTTGTATTTTATCAAAGGCTTTTTCTGCGTCTATTGAGATAATCATGTGATTCTTGTTGGTTTGTTTGTTGATGTGGTCAATTATGTGTATGGTTTTCCTAATATTGAACCAGCCCTGCATCCCTGGTATAAATCCTACTTGATCATGGTGGATGACCCTTCTGATAACTTGCTGGAGACTTTTTGCTAGTATCCTATTTAAGATTTTTGTGTCTATATTCATTAAGGAGATTGGTCTATAGTTTTCTTTCTCTGTTTTTGACCTGCCTGGTTTTGGAATCAGTACCATGTTTGTGTCATAAAAGGAGTTTGGTAGAACTCCCTCTTTGCTTATTATGTCAAATAGTTTGTATAGTATTGGGATTAACTGTTCTCTGAATGTTTGATAAAATTCACTGATGAATCCATCAGGCCCTGGGGATTTTTTCTTAGGAAGTTCTTTGATGGCTTGTTGGATTTCATTTTCTGATATGGGATTATTTAAGAATTCTATTTCCTCTTCTGTTAGTCTAGGCAGTTTGTATTTTTGTATATATTCATCCATATCACCTAAATTGGTGTATTTATTGCCATATAATTGGGCAAAGTAATTTCTAATGATTGCCTTAATTTCCTTTTCATCGGAGGTGCTGTCCCCCTTTTCATCTCTGATGTTGTTAATTTGCTTTTCTTCCTTCCTTTTTTTAATTAGATTGACCAGTACTTTGTCTATTTTGTTTGTTTTTTCAAAGTACCAGCTTCTTGTCTTATTTATTAAATCAATAGTTCTATCACTTTCGATTTTATTAATTTCTCCCTTAATTTTTAGGATTTCTAGTTTGGTTTTCTGCTGGGGGGTTTTAATTTGATTGCTTTCGAGTTTTTTTTATTTGCATTTCCAATTGATTGATCTCTGCTCTCCCTAGTTTGTTGATATATGCACTCAGGGATATGAATTTACCTCTGATTACAGCTTTGGCTGCATCCCAAAAGGTTTGAAAGGATGTCTCACCATTGTAATTTTCCTCGATAAAATTATTAAGTGTTTCTATGATTTCTTCTCTAACTAAACGATTTTGGAGTATCATATTGTTTAATTTCCAATTAGTTTTTGATTTGGTTTTCCATGTACTTTTACTGATCATTATTTTTATTGCCTTGTGATCTGAAAAGGCTGCATTCATTATTTCTGCTTTTCTGCATTTGTGTGCTATGTTTCTGTGACCTAATGTATGGTCAATTTTTGTGAATGTGCCATGTGGTGCTGAGAAGAAGGTGTATTCCTTTTTATCCCTATTTATTTTTCTCCATATGTCTATTAATTCTCATTTTTCTAAGATTTCATTCACTTCTTTTACCTCTTTCTTATTTGTTTTTTGATTTGATTTATCTAACTTAGATAATGGTTGGTTTAAGTCTCCCACTAATATGGTTTTACTGTCTATTTCTTCCTTCAATTCTCCTAGTTTCTCCATTAGAAATTTGGGTGCTATATTATTTGGTGCATACATGTTGATTAGTGATATTTCCTCATTATCTAAAGTCCCTTTTAACAAAATATAATTACCTTCCCTATCCCTTTTGATCAGGTCTATTTTTGCTTTGGCTTTATCAGATATCATGATTACCACTCCTGCCTTCTTTCTGTCAGTTGAGGCCCAGAAGGTCTTACTCCATCCTTTAATTCTGACCTTGTGGGTGTCAACCCACCTCATGTGTGTTTCTTGAAGACAACATATGGTAGGGTTTTGGATTCTAATCCATTCTGCTATTTGTCTACATTTTATGGGTGAGTTCATCCCATTCACGTTCAAAGTTATGATTGTCATTTGTGGACTCCCTGGCATTTTGATATCCTTCCCTGGTTCTAACCTTTTCTTCTTTGTCTCTACCTTTTAGTCCAGTGATTTACTTTAAATTGGTACCCCTTGTCCCCTCCCTTGATATGTTTCCCTTTTTAGTCCCTCCCTTTTTGTTCCTTCCCCTTCCCCCCCTCTCTTTCCTTCCTCTTTTGCTTTCCCTCTCCCCTTCCCCCCCCCTTGGTTTTCCCTTCTCCCTACCCTTGTTGGGTAAGATAGAATTCAAGATTCCAATGGATCTGGATGTTTTTCCCTCTCAGAGTTGATTTCCCTGAGATTAAGGTTTAAGTAAAAAACCCTCTCTTCCTCTCCTTCTTATAGGAGTTTTCTTCCCCTCCCCTTCCCATGTGAATCTTTGTGTGAGAATGATTATTCTATTTGGTCTTTCTTTTCTCCCTATTTACACATTACATTTTCCCCACCTGTTAGTATACATAGATTGATATAAATGTAGTCCTTATAGAAGAGAATTTGAGTAAAAGAAGAAGATAACATTTTTCTCCTTTTCCCTTTCCTTAATATTTACCTTTTCAGGTATTCCATGCTCTTTGGTTTTCGATATCGAACTTTCCACAGAGCTCTGGTCTTTTCATTGCAAAAAGTTGGAAATCTTCTATTTTGTTGAATGCCCATACTTTCCCTTGGAAATATATAGTCAGTTTTGCTGGGTAGCTGATTCTTGGTTGAAGACCCAGCTCTCTTGCCTTTCTGAAGATCATGTTCCATGCCTTACGATCATTCAGAGTGGAACTTGCAAGGTCTTGTGTGACCCTGATTGGCATTCCTTTATATCTAAATTGTCTTTTTCTGGCTTCTTGTAGGGTTTTTTCTTTTGTTTGAGAGCTTTGGAATTTGGCAATTACATTCCTGGGAGTTGTCTTTTGGGGGTTTAGTGTAGAAGGTGTTCTGTGAGCTCTGTCAGTGGCTGTATTGCCTCCTTGTTCTAGAATCTCTGGGCAATTTTCTTTGATTATCTATTGTATTACGATGTTGAGTTTGCTGTTTATTTCTGGCTTTTCTGGAAGTCCAATTATTCTTAAATTATCTCTTCTCCCTCTATTTTCCAAATCTGTCACTTTGTCAGTGAGATATTTTATGTTCTCTTCTAATTTCTTGGTCTTTTGGTTTTGCTTTATTAGTTCTTGCTTTAAACCTGGTTTTCCTTTTCACTTTGGTCAAACTGGTTTTGTAGATGCGTGAATTTCTTTTGCATTACTTCCCACTTTTCATCCCAGAAGGCTTCCATCTTTTTGATCATTTCAGATTCAAATTCTTCATGGGTTTGTGGAGAGTTTCCATTTCCTTTGGAAGGTTTTGGAGCATTTGCTTGTGTTTCCTCTCATATCTCCTCTGTGTTTTGTATTTTTTCTCCATAAAATGTGTCCAAAGTCACCCCCTTCTTCTTGTTTGTTTTTGTTTTTGTTTTTTTTTTAAATTTTGGGACTTTTGTGCTTCTATGGAGTTTGCCATCTCTATCTGAGTGGGGGGGGGGGATTAGCTTTTCTTATCTCTGTCTGGTGTTCAGAGGTTTTAGCCCTAGGCAGATTGTCCATTCTATGCAGTTGTTGTTCAGTCTTTCCGGGAAGCCAGGAGTTGCTGGTGTGTCCCTGTTACTGCCTTTCTCTCCTCAGCACCCTCCTGATGCTTCTCCATTGCCTTACTTCCACACTCTAAGCCTAGCTTGGCCCTTGTTCCTGTGCCTTTAGCCAGCCAGCACCTGCACTCTGTGGGGGGAGGGGCCGTGGCTTCCTGGAGCTCTAAGGGCTCCTAATAAGATTAGCTTTCCCTGGGTTGAATTTAGTATGCCTTGAGGCAGGGACTTTTTTCGTGAGACTCCGATGGAAGGATCCAGCCAGGGGGTTACAAGCTCCCCCCCCCTCTGTTTCCCTGCTGTCTGGGTGCCCCCTCGACTGGGTTTGGTTGTTTTCAGGATGTGGCCTTCAGAATAGCCGGCTGCTGAGGCCCTTTTGCCAGTCCTGAGGGTTGCTGTTGTTTCAGAAGACCCTGCTCTCTGAGGGGGAGGGGCCTTGGCTTCCTGGAGCTCTGGGTGAGGGCTCCTGATAAGAAGATTAGCTTTCCCTGGATTGAATTGAGTGTGTCCTGAGGCAGGGACTTGAGACTTGGATGGAGGGATCCAGCCAGGGAGTTACAAGCTCCCCCCGTCTCTCTGTTTCCCTGCTGTCTGGGTGCCCCCTCAACTGGGTTAGGTTGTTTTCAGGAAGTGGCCTTCAGAATAGCAGGCCGTGGGACTCTGAGGTTGCCTCTGCTGCCTCGGACTCAGACTCAGCGCTCTGGGTTGGGGGGGGGGGAATGGGTCCTAGGACCTTCCTTCTGCCTACCCCTTAGGTCCGAGTGGTCTCGGGTTCTGGCTTTTGGGGGGGGGGCATACCTTTTGATCCAGGCCCAGGTCCAGGAGGAGGACTCCCGGGGTCTATGCTGTTGATCGTTTTGAATTTCGGTGTCCTAGGAGCATTCGGTTTGAGATCGGTAAGGAAGGGTTTCAGGAGATCTGAACTTTAGCTTTCTCTAAGCCGCCATCTTGACTGGAAGTCCTTGTGGTAATATTTTAATCTGTGTCAAAGAGGATTTTCCTGGTGGCAGAGAGCTGCTCTGGAATACTCTGCCATCTTGGCTCCTCCCCCAGAAGGCTACAAGCATCTTTATAGTATTTTCTCCATAAGGTGTGCTATCTGGTCCAATGTACTGGTGATTATTTTTTCCTAAATTTACCTTTAAAAAATCTTGGACTTTGAACTTTTAGTATAATTGCACAATCCACCCCCTCTCCCAGGAGGCTATACACTAACAATAGAATTGACACAGAATGTATGGCTATTCTATAAGGTAGGTTATTGATTTTTTAGAATATTAAATATTATATGAATCAATTCTCCTAAAAACAAGAGAGAAATTAAATTTTAAAAATATATGAAATGGTGCTTCCCCAGATATTTAATCCACACATAAATACACATAAAATACACTTAAGTAATACATAGACTCATTTGCTCTGAGGCAAGAATATTGTCTCATTTGTATATATGTGTATATGTATATGTATAGTTATATATATATTCATATGTGTGCTTAAATTTGTATTTATATACATACAGGCATATATAAAAACAAGTTGGTAACAAGTTTTCCACCTTTGTAATACCTCCAAATGCTTGTGATTAACAAGATCAGAGAAACACCTGAGATTAAAATATGATTGACCTAGATGTGATACAGAGTCAGCTAGGTGGTACAATAGATAGAGCCCTGGGCCTCTAGTCAGGAAAAGAAGTTCAAATATGGCCCCAAACACTAGTGACCTCTAGGCTTAAACTCTAAACTTATCTTTTAACTGTCTCAGTTTCCTCAGTTGTATAATGGGGATGATAATAGCACCAACTCCAGGATGATTGTGAAGATCAAGCCATATCATATTTGTAAAGCATTTAGTGCATTGTCTGCCACATAGTAGGTGCATAAATGTCTGCTCCCCCATCCCTCCTTCACAGCCTGGTTCCAACCCATCTTTTCAGCTTTATTTCTTATTACTTCTTTTTGTTTACTCTATGTTGCAGCCAAACTGTATTATAAACTGTTCCCTACTGCCAACATGTCATATCCCATCTCTGTTCATTTATGTGTCATATTTGGACTCTCTACCTCAAGTTTCTCCCTACTCTAACCCATTCTGTCTCTAAACAATTAATGAAATGGTTTGTTTGTTTGTTTGTTTTTCCCTAGAGTGCAATTATAACCAAAGCAGCACCATACCTCCTAAAATCTATTGGCTCCCTATTACCTCTAGGATCAAATAGGAACTCCTTTAAGAATAAAAGTTCTTCAAAACCTAACTCTTTCCTACTATTCCATTTACTTACATAGTAATCTTATTCACATTCTCTACAGTCCAACTATATATTTTTCAACTTGCATCATACTTGGTTCTCCCACCACTTCACCTTTACCCTGATCATCCCCAAGACTTCTTTTTAAACCCTTGCCATCTGTCTTAGAACCAAAATTGGTTCCAAGGGCTAGAAGGTCTAGGGAAATAGACTGAAGAAACTTGTCTAGGGTTACAAAACTAGGAAGAGTCTAAGATCCACTTTTGAGCTCAGAACTTCCTGTCTCTAAAGCAGATTATCAATGCTTTGAGCTGACTAACTTCCCCCCTGTCCCAATTGAATATTCTGGACCTCTAAGAATCTCTAGTTTCTTTTAAGCCTCATCTCAAATACCACCTCCAAGGGAGGCTGTTCCTGGTCCCCTCTCTCCTCCCCTGCCCTCCCAAGTATATTCACTTTTTCATCCATGATATCTTTGTATTTCATTTATATATTTGTGTATATACTTAAATAAATATATGCAAAGTCCCTTCATTGGAATGCAACCTCCCTAAAAAAAAATTCCCTCTCTGACTTTAGATTCTCAATGGTAAGGACAGTGTTTGACACATAATGGGTTCTTGATAAATGCTAATTAGGAAAAGCTAGGTAACTGAGTGGATAAAGAACCAGAACTGGAAACAGGAAGTCCTGGGATCCAAATCTGGCCTCAGACACTTCCTAGCTGTGTGACTCTGTGCAAGTCACTTAACCCCCATTGTTCAGCCCTCACCATTCTTCTGCCTTGGAACCAATCCTTAGAAATCATTCTAAGACAGAAGGAATGCTAATTGACTGATTGAGGGCATCTCCTATCATGGAATACATTTTCTAATCCTCTTTACCTTTCAGAATATTCTCTTCCTTTAAGCTTCAATTTCATCAATACCTCCTTAGTAAAATCTTTCTTTAACCCCCTCAGTTACACAGTGCACTGGGCTTGAAGTCAGGAAGACCTTAGTTCAAATTTGACATCATACACTAACTGCATGATCCCAACATTTAATCTACATTTGCTTCAGTTTTCTCAAATGCAAAATGGGAATAACAGATCCCTCAAAAACCCCTCACATCACCTTACATGGGGTTTGTGTGTATTTGTATGTACATGTTGCTTCCCCCAATAGAATATCAGTATCAAAAAGCAAGGACTATTTCATTCTTGCCTTGGTATTACTAGAAACTAGTTCAGTGATTTACCCAGTTTTGGGGGATGGGGGTTTTGGTTTTTGTGGGGGAGGATCAAACCTATAATTAAACTCATATAGGAACTACCAATGAGGAAACTCCCTCTACAGTGCAGGCCAGCATGTGATCTGCAATTTATAGAATTAGAAAGTTAGAAAGTTACTTGGAATCTTTTCCCTAGTGGAAATAAAGGCCCAGCTGCTATTGTGGATCTCTGGTCCAGGCTCTGGACCAGTCGTCTTCCCAGCCACCACTGAACTCTGTCTCTTTTGACTCTTTTTTTTCATTCTTGATTTTAAGTAAAGTAATATTGAAGTTGGAGCTGGCCAAATCACACCCCCCCCATAACAACCATTTGCATTTCAAAAGGCAGAAAGAGCCTTCAAAGGTTCCTTCAGCTACTAGAACAAGGAGAGCCAACTCCAAGGAGGAGACAACCGTGAGGAGTAACCTGTTTGACCTTGCCCAGTAATGAATGGATCCAATAATGGAGACATTCTATTCTATAAGCAAGTGATAGATTGTCCATTGGCTATGCAACACACAGAAGTTAGTTTGATGTGGGATCCACAAAAGAAGAAACGGGCTTTTATCTTTGGGGAGCCTCAAACTTTTCTTTCTTCCTATTGGAAGGACAGATTTTTAGTAGCAACCACTTGGAGTCCAATCTCTCCACAGCCAAGGAGGTATAAAAAGGGAAGATTTCATCTTATTTTTTTAGTTGGGGGTGCAATATTATTATATTTAGGAACTCTCATATTCTCTTAGTCACTCCTTTTGAAAGCTTTTTTAAAAAGATTATCTAGGACCCTGAGAAATTAAGTGACTGGTCCATTATCACATAATATGTGTCAGACAGAATGCAACCAAGGTCTTCCTAACCCTGAAGTCAGCTCTCTATCACTACAAAAAGGATATACACATTGTAAGTACTTCAGACACAATAGTTAGATTAAACTTACTGCTCAAATTTGTATTAATTAATTTGCTGATTAATATTATTAAGTCATTAGTCAAGTCTAGGAAATAACTGAGATATCCTTATAACTCTCCCTCAGCACATTTACTTTTCTCTGCTTCTGTTGGCATTATACTCAGGATACAAAAATTCTTCCCTTAGTAGTAGTAATTCCCCTCAAAAGCAATATTTGGAAGAAAAAAAGAAAGATTAACCAACTGTCTATATTTAGCTCCACAAAGCTCTACAGTGAAGAAGTTTCCCAATTAGTTCAACTTGTGGCATCAACCATGCTAAATATTTCCCTCTCTAGCACCGTATGTATAAATACTTTGGGGACACCTATAAAGCCAAAGAACTATTGCTCATGTTCAGGAAAAGTCACTCATGTGTGCTCACTTCATTCAAGCAGGTAAATTCCTCTGACCCTTTCAGAGGCTGGAGCTCTTGCTATAAAAGAGTTTCAGGAAAATGAAAATCATCAACAAAGCCACCTTTAGGGAAAAGATGGGGGCTATAAAATGGTCTAGAGACAGTTACAAGTAAACTTCAAAACGTGCCCAAGATTACTTTATGTAGAACTGTGGCTCATAAAACAGGCAGAAAATCTCTAGAGATTAGGGTTTTGTGAGTTTCCACCACTTCCTGATTTCCGAGATGTTAAAAATTCTACAGTCTTATGTTTGGACATCGGCAGCTCGTGTTCTCGATTCCCTGCCAAAACATGTTTGCTGATCCAAAAGAACCACTCTTAGAAACAGGAGAGGTGATTTTATTCTCCTTGGCCTATACAGATCTTAATGTCTCTGAAGAAATCTCAAAAATAAAGCCCTCTTGTCTCACCTTGGTAGTGGGGAGGCCTCTTCAACAGGGAAATACAGGAAGTCAGACTGTTAAAATATCTCAGCCTTCACTTGGACATAGAATCAAAGAATGCTAGACCTAGAAGGAAGCTTATGGATCATTCAGTGCAGCTTTCTCGTTTTTCAAGTAAGGAAATTGAGGCATAGAAAGGTAAAGTGATTAATCTGAAATTCCACATTTAGTTAGTGGCACATTCAAGACTGAGACAGAAGTCTACCAATCTTGTTTGGCATTCTTCTGCCCCACCAAATTATCTGTAGATGGAGCCTGGGAATATAAATAAATCATTGTATATGTGTATATATATATATATATATATGTGCATATATATATATATAATATATAACATACAATATAAATAAATCAGTTCAATTAAAACAATAACCATAGCTAGTACTTATACAACACTTTATGGTTAAAAAATACTTTTACATATTATCTGATTTGTTCTGCACAACAATTCTATGAGATGGAACTTGTTTTTGTTGAGTTGTTTCAGTCATTTCTGATTCTTTGTGACTGCATTTGGAGTTTTCCTTGTAAAGATAAGGCAATAGTTTGCCATTTCCTTATCCTGATCATTTAATGTATGAGGAAACTGAGGTAAACAGGGTTAAATGACTTGCCCAGGGTCAAGCAGTTAGTAAGTGTCTGAAGCTAGATTTGAACTCAGGAAGACGAGTCCTTGACTTCAGGCCCAGCACTCTTTACCCTATACCACCTAGCTGTCCACTACCATCTCCAATTTAAAGATGAGAACACAAAGGCTGATTGAGATTAGATGACTTTCCCAGAGTCAAATATCCAGTAAGTATCTGAGACAAGACTCAAACTCAGGCCTTCTTCATTCTAGACTTGGCATTCTATAACTATTTAACCTTGCTGCCTCATTTATAGCTGCCACGATTATTTAGGCTAATTAAGATGAACCAAGTTCTTTTCTTCTCTTCTGCCTCATTACCAACCACCTAATCCAATGATGACCCATTGCAGAGTCAAAAACAAATGGAACAAGTTTTCCTCCTTCTGATTTTCTGAAGGTCTTTTTGGCTTGGATGAACCTACAGAATCTGGTTGGGTATCTAACTAACCTATGGTCCCCAGAAATGGCAGGTCTGGAGAACTGGGTACAATAGAGTTTTACCCAGGGATCCAAGGTATCAAGTCAGAGATCATTTATTACCCCAACCCACATTTACACACATGCATACACTCTAGCAAAGGAGTTCTATTCTGTCTTATGAGAACAAGCCAGTCTGGGATCCCCTGGGTGACAAAGTAGAGTGAGTTGATTAGGGAGACAAAACTAACTTTTATATAGACTCCATTTCTCCCTCTATGTACCTCCTATCCATCAAACAAAGAGTTCAAGATCTTCCACTTTTCTTATTTTAGACCATAAGTTCTTAATTCAATGTCTGTGAACTTGTTTTTAGTATTTTGATAACTATTTAAACACAACTGGTTTCCTAGATGATCCTATATATTTTATTTTATGCATTTAAAACTCATTCTAAGAAGTAGTCCATAGACTTTTACATACTCCCAAAGGGATCAAAGACACAAATAAGATTCAGAATCTCTAAGACTCACTTGATCAATCTCAATTACCTTCTACTTCTTATATGTCCTGCCCTTGAGAAGTTTAGAATCGAACTGAAAACAAACCAGAAGCACTGGGCTTAACTGAAAATCTTGAGACTGGAGGAAAAGTTTTAGAAAAGACTATTATTAGTGACATGAAGTAAAAAGACAAGGAAAGAGATTATTGCTCTGAACCTTCTTTCGCATCCAACCTTGCCCCATGACCCATTCCTTAAAAGGAATGTGTCATCCCTCCATTTTCCCTCCATTTTTTCAAATGTTTGATATTCATCTAAATCAAAATAAAAGGACAGAGGAAGGAGAAAAACAAGCATATCCCAGAAATGGAATAAAAGACTAGCTACCTGACCTGTCCCCAAAACTCCTCTCTTCATTGACTTTAACAATCTGAAAACACAGCATGAGGGAACATTTCTGACCACAATAAAGAACATTAGTTTTGTTGAACCTCTCAAAAATATCACAAATGATAATAATCACCTATTATCATTTGTCAAGGCTCAAAACAGGGATAGTATTTTGTTTAGTGCTGGCTGTCACATTTTAGAAACTTCCATTTAGATTGTCCAGAAGAGGGTAACCAATATGGCGACTACTATTTGTCATATTAAACTAGAGATCATATTAAATGAGGATCAGTTAAATAAACAGGGGATATTTACCTTGGAGGGGAGAAGATTTGGAGAAAGGCTGGAAGAAGTCAGTGGTCATGAGAATTGCCTTTAGGTCTTAGAAAACCTATCACAGAATATGGGATAATCTTTTTTTTCTTGGTCTTATGGGCAGAACTAAGAACAAGACCTATCATGCAATCTTAGTAACTTGGAAAAAAGGCAAATTTCAGCTTGATACTAAGTACATTTCCCTCCTACACACACACACACACACACACACACACACACACACACACACACCTTTTCAACAATTAGGGATAGACAGTGGACTGTAGTATTTTAGGGAGCTATGAATTTCCCAATCATTAGAAGTCTGAAATCAAAGAATGGACCCTTGCAGGATATGTTGTAGAGTATGAAGAGGCAGCTAGGCAGCACAGAATATAGAGTGCTGGGGTTGGAGTCAAGAAGACCTGAATTCAAATCCATCCTCAAACACTTACTAATTGTGTGACCCTAGGCCAGTCACTTAACTCTGAATCAGTAACCTCAGCTGTCAAATGGAATTCAAAATATTGTCTATCTCCCAGTATAAATGTGATAGTTGTAAAGTACTTGGCACATGACCTAGGATATAGTAGGTGCTTACTAAATGCTTCACCTCAAGTATTCTCATTCAAATATGGGTTAGACTAGATATCTCCTGAGGTCCCTTCCAACTCTAAGATTCTATGATTCTGAGAGGTGTGCAGGACCATGAAACAGTTAAACCAAAAAAGAGTGCCGTGCCTGGAGTCATATTCTAGACTAATAAATTTTACTTTGTGTAAGTATTAACTAGGTTGGCTCTCTTACTCACTCTTTGATATACTGTATTGGGTGAGACCCATTGCTCATATTGCTTCCACGTTAAATGTTTTCCTCCTTAAAACAGTCTGATTTTGAGAGTCTGAGCCAAGGCAATTTTTCTCACCATTTAATGTTTTCCCACTTGTCGAATTTTCTTTGCTTTTGTCTCTTGTAAAACAATCTAAGTGAGTCACATTGTGTTCATGAGCGTGTAAGAGGCAGAATGGGGCTAAGTGAGTCAGAGACCCGGGGCCTCAGAATTTATTAGAGACGGGTTGTAGTGGAGCGCAGAGCATCTGATTGAAGCAAGACCTGAAACAGAGTCCCTTCTCCCCTCGATTTTTTGAAATCCTTCTCTGAATGGAGCTACTTAATGGGGCAGAGAGACATATTTTGCTGAAGTCAGAGGACCTAGGTTCCACAACTGCCTCTGACGCTTACTGCCCGGGTGACTTTGGGCAAATCAGTTAGATCCCTGGATCTCAACTTCCTCATCCAGAAAATAATGGATTTATACTAGATGGCCCCTGACTTTTCCTCCTTCCAGTATTTGGTTTACATTCCCATGATGCCCTAAAAAGACCCATGATGCTTTCCCAGTATATATATATATATACCATGTGGTTACTATAGAAATCCTATAAGGACCTCCCTGGAAGCAGAATTTATTCCCCTCCTGCCTTGCTTCTCACCCACCTCCTTCTCTCTCTCTCCTCATCGCATCTCTCTTTTTGCCTCAAACTTGAAGAATTAAATGGGGGGGGGGGAGGAGAGGAGAGAGGGAGTTGAAGAGAGCCAGATGCCTTTCGAGGATGTCTGCCTGAATTGTATCTCTTCAAATATAAAACCACATTGAAAACAGAGGGAGTTATATCTTCATTCACTTCTGAAACATTAGACTCCGCAGACATACCCTGTGGCAGATGGACAAGACTTTCAGAGGGAACAAAAAAGGAGGAAGAAAGAGAGCTGCAGAGGCCCTTTATGCCTGTGCATCAGGGAAACTGGTGACACAGAGCCTTGTCCATCATAGGCATCTAATAAAAGCTAACTAAATTGAACTGGCATGGGAGCTGTCTATAGGACTTGGAACTCAGAGCTCCAGACGTTAGTCCCACATTGCCACTTAGCTTTAAACTTTTGGAGGAAATTTAGAAGCAGAAACATGGGAAGGGGGGAAGGGTACATTGGTAAAATTCCATTAATTTAAGAAGAAATTTAAAGAATAGTGAGATTTCTTCTTAGATCTGTTTTTTCTAGAATGAGGTTGAATTCAATCTTCCTGCTATTTTCCCTTTTAACCCTCTCTTCTTCCTCCTCCAGAAATAAACTTGGGTGTCTCTTGAACTCATTTTTGCTCTTTGCTTCAATCACTTTTCTCAGTAACGCATTCCATATGTATACAACACTCTGCGTGAAGTAGTTCTGCCTGAGTTCTCTGTTTACTCTGAGTTTCCTAATTTTATGAACAATTTCCTAACAATAAGGCCAATTAGGCTATGGAACAGGGTTCCAAGGAAAGTGGTGGAATCCCGTCACTGGAGCAATTCAAGCAAGGGCCAGAGAAAGCACTTGGGAATGTTCTGTATGGAATTCTCTGACATTGGCAGGCCTACTAGACCCTATGAGCTAATACGGGAGATATTTTTTCCATCACTGACTTCTATGATGCTGAGTGGGTTCTATGACAACAAAATGACTGATATGTCATCCTTATACAATAGCAAAACAAGTTGTTTCTTTTTCCAACATGAGGGCCATAGAAAGAAAAAAGGAAAAAACCCTCACTTGATTAATGTGATTTGTTTTAACAATAGGTGGGGTTTTTATGTGTTTGTAAAAATTATTATTAGTGAAGCAATACCTGGCAAGTACTTAGTTCATACTTCAAAATGATATATTTTGGGAGAAGTCAAAATAAAGTATAAACCAATATAGTTTTAATGGAGCAAATACCTCCATACTAAGAACATGATATTAATATCCACATCTTTTAAAGTGAACTTTCAGGAGGCAGCTTGGTGACTCAGTGCATAGAGAGCCAGACCAGAAGATGGGAGGCCCTAGGTTCAAATATGACCTTAGATACTTCCTAGCTGTGCAACCTTGGGCAAGTCTCTTAACACCCATTGCCTAGCCCCAACCACTCTTCTGCCTTAGAACCAATACACAGGATTGATTCTAAGACAGAAGGTAAGGGTTTTAAGTAAACTTTAATTCAATATTATGGATTTGCTTCAATCCAGCATTTTTCTAAATCAATAAAATTGTACTTCTGACAGTAAATTTTCTTCTGTAAATTACCTTCTAGTCAATGTTGTCATGGTAAGTCTATAGCTTTATATTTGCTCTCCACAGACATACAATTACATAAATTAGCTTACATTGATACTTTTTCTTTTTCAGTTAGTCAAACCACATAAAATATTCCTTCAGCTGAATATTTTTCCTGAGACCAATGCATGCGCATTCCAAACAATGCATTTTTATTCAAATTCTTCAGAAGTTTAATCAAAAAAGTTTGCATTATCTGCTATCAATATGTCATTATTCAAACCATTCTCTTTTATTTGGTTCAGCTTCCTTTCCCATACATATGCCTGATGTCTACAGAGAAATAATGCCTTATTCATTATAACATTTTTCACTTTGAAAGCTTAGAGGAATGCCTATAGTATAAAGCAAGTTAGGATTGTCTTCTTTTTTGTTGGAAAGCTGTGAAATGAAGAACCAAATTCTATTAGAATATCTTTTCTGCCTTACCTATAGATTCATTGATGGCACCTGTGACAAACATTACCTGGGGCATGTCCAAACAGTAAAGAAAGCTTCCTGGGCCATCACTGCCTCTAACCTCTAGGCAGAGAAGTTACCTGCAAAGACTGTAACACTGAGGTCATGACTATCCTTTCTCTTTTCTCTTGGATTCCTTCTCTATATGAAATTGTTCTCCAGAAAACAAGGTCTCCCATCAAGAGAAGACTATCTTGTAAAAAAATTTGATATACAAACTCTATAAGGTGGAAAATATATGGGCATAGAATTATTATTGGATTCAGTTTGACTCATTTTAATACAGAGGATTTGCAGGTCATTCATTATTCCTAATTCTTAATAATGATACATCCTAGTTCTTTACTTTTTTCTGCCACAGATTCAGTCTTAAACTCTCTCTCTCTCTCTCTCTCTCTGGTCCCCTGAAAACTTACAAATTACCTATTAAACATTAAAAATTAGATATCCAACTCAAACTCAACAGGTTAAGGAAAGAACCTGTTCCCTCTCTCCCCAAGAAATTGATATGGTTTTAGTAAAGGAAATAGCATTAAACAAAATATATTACTATCTGTTTTGATGTTGCACCCTCAGAACTCTGGGGCCTTCCAACTGAATTGCAAACTTCCCATATGTGTTGCTTCCTCCTAGAATGAGAGCTCCTTCAGCCCAGGGACTATATTGTTTTTCTATGTGTATTCCCAGTACTTAGCATAGTATTTCCTACATGCTAAAAAGATTTAAAAATGTTCTTAAATTATTTTATTCATTCATTGGCTAGGGAGCATTTCTTTGCTTAATTCCTAGGTACATACCATACAACCCAATCATTACCTTCAGGCACAGGTCTGTATGACTCTCCAAAGCCCACTGGCATGAGGTAGCATGTAGTTTGTTTGGAGCCCGAATAAGGATTAAGTCCTCCTCTGCCATTTACTACCTGTATATCCTGAGTCAGATACCTCACCTCTCTGGGTCTCATTTTTCACCTGTGAAATGATGACCTTAAATTAGATCATGCCCCTGGTCCCTTTCAAGTCTTAAGTCCTATAATTCCAGTTGAAATATTCCTTGTTCCTTTAATCTATCAACTATCAATTCCTTAGAACTAATTCTTTTTTATTTCTTTCTAGCATACAATCTAAGACAATAACCAAGGAGAATGGAAACTGTTCATCATCCCTTACTCAATATCTATTCTTGGCACATGCCAGATCATGGGTCCCTAAACCTGTTCTTAAGAGTCAACCTGTAATTTTGCCTCTCCAATTTCTGTTCCATCTGAAACTATTGTGAATATTCTATGGTTTTTATCCTCTACTGGAGGTTAGCCACTTCTATGAGCATGTCTCAATGGCTAAGACACATCTAGGCACTGGTTCATTTTCTTCAATAAGAAAATTTTACTTCCAGACAGGCTTTATAAAGATGTGCTATTGGCTCATGATGTAGCCTTGATCTTCCAAATCTCCTGGCTTCTGAATACCTATATTCTTTAAACTTATTCTTTAAATTGAGGTCCCCTAGTCGGATTCCTGAAAACTTGAGTCCCCCTTCCTCACCCACTTCTTCCCCAGTAGCTTCATTTCCCCATTAAATGATTCAATCCAATGACATCTATTGTCAACAGCTCACATCAAGGTAGCTTTTTTGTTCCTAATAACTCAGTAAGTTGGTTATCTCTCATTCTCTCTTCCCATGATCTCCTCCCAAACTTTTGGACCATATTATATGGGAACCTTCTCCAGAAGAACTCCTGGTGAATATCTACTAGTTTTCCCTATTCAGTTTGAGCTGTGTTTCAGAGACTTCCCCAGTAGGAACTTCTTTTCAATGGCTGTGTTTTCCATAGAAGGTTAGGATTATAAATGGAATTTTGTACTTATGCCCCAGATGTACTTCCAACTATTGACAGTGGCATACTTCTATACTGCCTGGAATTCTTGACTTCTGTATGCCTGTGCTTTCCTGAACTCTAGCAATTAAAATAATATAAGTTTAACTGTAATTAGCTTACAGGTCCTTTACTTTTTTATATCATTGTGCTTGGCCAAGTCACTTCTCTATATATATTTCAAACTAACAAAGCCGATTCTATGATCCTTGTACCTTCATATTAAATTCACTCTAAATTTCTACTTGAAATAGGAAAGAAAACACCTTATTATAAATCAAAAGTGCATCAAATGAAACAATTTGTATAAAGTCCTTTGTAAATAATGAAAGTCATTTATTTATATCTTTTAGATTTCAAAATCTTTTCCCCAGCATTCAGTCTTCCACATTTGTCACCTTGCCTTTCCATCTTTGTGTAATACTTCTCCCCTCCCATTTACTCAGAACTTCTTAGAAATCAGACTACTTTAAAATCAGACTTTCCCACCTCTGTGCTTTTGATTCCATTTTTCATTCTGGTAGAAATATCCTCTCTCCACTTCTTCAATGAATAAATCTCTACACATTTAATAATCTAACTTCCTCCATGAAGCCTTTCCTGATCTCTGCTACCAACATTGATCTTTTACTTCAAACTTCCATTTTCAGAGACCAGAATGAGATTCTCCTAATCTCCTAGCCCTGCAACTAAAACAATTTCAATTCTACTGAAATAACACGGGGGCTGGGAGAATAGAGAATGTGGGGAGTGGAGGGAGAAGTCCCATACAAAGACTGCCAATCATGGATAATTATGCAGAGGGATGGGGATGGACTTTTACTAGGGATGAGGATGACACCCTGAGGCACATTTCAACTCAAAAACCAAGACAGGAATGAAATTAAAGCCAGATCTTTAGAGTTGAACATTCTCTTCATTATTCCACCACACTTTCAACCACAAATTCTGCCTTTTTTATTTTACAGCTGACAGAGAATATCTGATAATAATCAGTATTGCTGCATCCCCAAGTTAGATAATCCATGAAATAAAAATGTCTTCAAAGAATGTACTAAGGGAAAATGTAGGCACTTCCACTCTTTCCCTTACACGCTATTAAACGTGAGCTCTGGCTCCCTAATCCATGCTAATATTTCTAACAGGGAGAGTGAAGCTTTTTCATCTGTTTCAGACAATGTGATGATAGCCCTTTGATGACGACAGGAAACTTTTATCCAGCTAAAAGCAATGAAAGTAGACATGGAAAGAAAAGGAGACTATAGAAAAGCATTTCAAGTCAAATTTGAGTTCAGAAACATGCTCTTGCATAGTGAGATGAACTATACCAAGCACTGTTTGGTTTTTCCCACACATAAAACCTGCTACTGCTACTGTCTGTGCTCAGAGGGAAATTATCTTTGCACAAATTTAAATAAATATACCAAATTTAAGTGAAAGTCTTTCATCAGTAATGTCCTTGGATAAAGAGTTGAACTCAGAACAAAGTAGTGTCTGAACGTACTGCAAAAAGCACATGTTAAAATGAACTTATAAAGTTTTGCCTACTTTGCTTATTAATGGAATTTTTAAATTAAATAAAATGAAATATTGGCTAAATGACCTTTCTAAGGCACAGGTCTAACTATATAACTCCTCTTCTCATAGCATTGCCTCACTAAGTGTATCTAGGAAAAAATCAAAACTTGGCAGCCTAGTATTTAAGTTCCTCCACAGTATGGCTTCAACCTACTTTTCCAACCTTAATAAATGTGTATTGAATTGAAATGAGTTTTATTAGATTGGATTGAATCTTCACCTCTAAGAATGCTTATATGGCTAAAATTTAATTCAGATCTCAATTTCATGAAACCTTCCCCAATGAACTCTATCTACCCCTACAAATTCAATCATCTCTTCTTAATTGTTCACATGGTATATCCCACAGGTTGAATGTAAGCTTCTTGAGGTCAGGAACTGTTTCACAATTATTGTTGGATTCCTAGTGTACAGTTTTAACTCAGTTCCTTTTAAAAACATTTAAATTGAGTAACATAGACAAGATGGCAGAACAGAAACACAGAAAGCTCAAATCTTCCTGAGAATCTGCTCCAATCAATCTTAAAAGAATACTTCAAAATGAATACAAGAGGCATAGAATGGGCAAGGGAATGAAGTGAAGCAATTATCCTGTAGAAACTTACTTAGAAGATAGGCATAGAGGGTCTGGTTTACTGGGGTGAGAGGGAAGTAGTCTGTAGCAAGACCACACAACACCCACAGCAAGGCTATGCAGCACTCACAGTAGGGCCACACCAAGGAAAATAAGTGCAAGCTAACAGTAAGCCCCCCATCCCTCTACTGTTTCAGATTCTAAAACAGGACATAAGTCAACTTTAAGGAGTTACTTGAACTCTTGCTCCTTGAAGTTCCAAGCTGAGGCACAAGCCTGCAGTAGGCCCCAAGCCCTAGCACAATGTAGTCTGCAGTAAAACTGGCTGGTATAGACTCAGAATATGGCCCAGAGTCCCTTCTCAAGCTTGTAATCTGACCCCAAATCCTATTACAAGGTGGTCTATGGTCCATCTGACTAGTGTAAAGCAAGAGTGAGGACCAGAGACCCTGTCCAAGCCTGAATTGAGGCTAACCAAAAAAATAAAGAAGAAAATGAAGGAAATGGATGAAATTTTAGGAAAGTTAGAGTTAATAGATTTCTAGAGAAAACTAAAAGGGTATAGAAAGGAATATGTCTTCTTTCCAGTAGTATATGGTGCATAAACCAAAACTGAACATATATTAAGACATAAAAACTTCACAGCCAAATGCAAAAAAATAAGCAATAATAGATGAGTCTCTTTCAAAATTATAATGCAATAAAATTTATAATCAATAAGTGTCTATGAAGGACAAATTTAAAAATAATTCAAAATTAAATATATTCTTTAAAAGCATAATTTAAATAATAAATTATGGAAACAATCAATAATTTTATTAAAGAGAATGACAATGAGGAGACAACATATCAAAATTCATGGGATTACAGACAAAGTATAGGATACAATACATAGGGGAAATTTTCTATTTCTAAATGCTTACATCAATAAAATAGAGAAAATATAGGTTAATAAAACTGGTATGGAACTAAAAAAAACTAGAAATAGAACAAAATAAAAATCCCCAATTAAAGACTAAATTGGAAATCTGAAAAATCAAAGGAGAAATTAATAAAATTGAAAGTAAGAGAAACATTGAAATAATACATAAGACTAGGAGTTGGTTTTATGAAATGATGAATAAAATAGATAGAACATTGATTAATTTGATTTTTAAAAAGGAAAAAAGAAATCAAATTATCAGTATCAAAAATGAAGAGAATGAATTCACCACCAATGAAGAGGAAATTAAAGCAATCATTAAACTACTTTGCCCAATTATATTCCAATAAATTTGAAAATCTAAATGAAATTGGTTAATATTTATAAAAATATAAATTTCCCAGATTAGTAAAAGAGGAAATAGAATATTTAAATAATCCCACCTCAAAAAAAATTGAACAAGCCATCAATGAACTCCTTGAGAAAAAATCCCCAGGGCCAGATAGATTCACAAGCAAATTCTATCAAACATTTAAAGAATAATTAATACCAATACTATATAAACTTTGGGGAGGGAGGGAGAAGGAGTCCTGCTGAATTTTTATGACATAAATAAGCCCAGAAAGATAAAAAAAGAAAATCATAGACCATTTTCCTTAATGAATACAGATATAAAAATTTTAAATAAAATAGAAAGGAGACTATAGCAATATATCATAAGGCTCATTCATTGCGAGCATGTGGGATTTATACTATGAATGCAGGTCTGGCTTAATATAAGGAAAATTGCCAACATAATAAAACTAATAGAAATCACATGATATTATCTCAATAGATACAGAAAAATCATTTGACAAAAATACAACCATTTCTATTTAAAAAAAAAACAACAAATAGAAAGTGTAGGAATAAATAAACTGTTACTTAAAATGATAAGCAGTATCTACCTAAAAAGATCAAGAAGTATTCCCTCCAATATGGGTAATTTTGAAGTCTTCACAATAAGTTCGGTGTGAACAAAGATGCCCATTATCACCATTTATTTTAATAGTGTACTAGAAATGCTATCTTTAGCAATAAGAAAAGAAAAAGAATTTGAAGGAGTTGAAGTAGGCAATGAGGAAACTAAACTATCACTCTTTGAGGATTTGATAATATACTTAAAGAATCCTAGAGAATCAACTAAGAAACTGCTTCAAATAATTAATAACTTTGGCAAAGTTGAATGACACAAAATCAATCCACACAAACTCACAATTTCTAAATATCTTTGACAAAATCCAGCAGTAAGAGTTAGAAAGAGAAATTCCATTTAAAATAACTCTAGACAATATAAAATATCTGGAAATCTACTTTCAAAAATAAACACAGGAATTATGAAAACAATTACAAAACATTTTTCACACAAATAAAATCAGATGTAAAGAACTAGAAAAAATTAATTACATGGAAGTTGAACTAATATAAAAAATGGCAATTTTACCTAAATTGAGTTTACTTGTTTAATGCCATACTAATCAAACTATCAAAAAACTATTTTATAAAACTAGAGTAATATCAAAGTTTATCTAGAAGAACAAAAGGTCAAGTATATCAAGGAAATTAATGGAAAAAATGTAAAGGAAGGTGACAGTACCAGATCTCAAACTGTACTATAAAACAGTAATCATCAGAATAATCTGATACTGCCTAAGAAATGGAATGGTGATTCAATAGACTGAATAGATTAAATGCATGAAATACACTACTATATTTGATAGACCCAAAAAGCCAGTCTTCTGAGATAAGAATCTACTGTTTGATAAAAACTGCTGGGGAAAAAAAAAACTAGAAAATAGGATGGCAAAAATTAGATGTAGACCAACATCGCACATCCTATCAAGATAAATTCCAAAATGGAATATTATTTCAGTATAATAGGCAATACCATAAGTAAATTAGAGGAACACAGAATAGTTTACTTGAAATATCTGTGGAGAAGGGAGGAATTTATGACCAAACAAGAGATAAAGAACATTATAAGTTGTAAAATGAATAATTTTGATTATATTACATTTTTAAGAAAATTTATACAAACAAAATGAATGTAACAAGAAGGGAAACAATGTGAGTAAAATATTACATCAAATTTCTCTATGGTCTAACTTTTCAAATATAGAGAGAATTGAGTCAAATTTATAATAATACAAATCATTCCTTAATTGACAAATGCTCAAAGGATTTGAACAAACTATTTTCACTTGAAGAAATCAAAGCTATTGATAATCTTATGGAAAAAATGCTTTACATTATTCTTGAACAGAGAAATATCAATTAAAACAATTTCGATGTACCACTTTATACTTGTCAGATTGACCAATATGACAGCAAAGGAAAGTGATAAATGTTGAAGGGGATGTGACAAAATTGTGACACTAATGAGGTAGATATGTGAACTGATCCAACCATTCTGGAGGACAATTTGGAAAAATGCTAAAAAGGCTATAACACTGTGCATACCCTTTGATCCCATAAGTCCCCTACTAGATCTGTATCCTAAAGAGATTAAAAAAGGACAGGGGAGAGGACCTATTAATACAAAAAATATATCAGCTCTTTTGGGGCTGTCAAATAATTGGAAATTGATTGGATGTCCATCACTTGGGGAATGGGTGAATAAATTTAATATGTGATAGTGATGGAATGTTACTGCACTATAAGAAATGATGAGCAGGATGATTTCAGAGAAAGCTGGAAAGACCTACATGAACTTACGCAGAGTGAAATAAGCAGAACTGGGAGAACATTGTACACAGTAAGAGTAATATTAGACAATGATCAGCTGTGAAAGACATAGCTTCTCTCAGCAATACAATAATCCAGGACAATTTGGAAGGACTTATATAACAAAGAATGTTGTCCAGCAGCAGAGAAACAAATATTGGAGCAGAATTCAGATGAAAATATGTGATTTTTCACTTTAGTTTATTTGGATTTTTATTTTGGGATTTTGGTTTTATGAGTATTTTTTTAAAATAATGACCAATATGGAAGTATGCCTTGCATATTAATATATGTTAAATACTTATCAAATTGCTTTCCATATCTGGGAAGGGGGCAAGGAAGGAAGGAGGGAAACAATTTGGGTCTTATAATTTCATAAAACATATACTGAAAACTTAATAGATATAATTGTGAAAATAGAATGTTTTTTAAGTTTAAATTGAGATAATCTTTTATAATACTCTAATCCATTAATACTGAGAATTTCTAAGACATGTAAATAATGACATAGTTTTGTATTAAAGAAGACATTTTAAAATATATTCACAATGGAGTAAAGATTTAAATGATTGAAAGGCTATAAGTAAGCAGCATTCTTCATGGTTCCTTTTACTTTACTATATTTCTTTGCCAAGAATGCTGCAAATAATTTGATAGCATGTTTTAATGAAATCTGTGTCATGGTTCTTAAAATAGTTTCATAGGTTTTATACCATAACACAAAATTTCAGTTCTATAGATTTTCTATTAGTATTGATGTGTAAACTGATAGTAATTGTAGATATTTTCCCCTGAAGTCAGAGAACCAAATTGAAACATTTTTGCCCTTACTAAATAGCTAGACATAATTTCTACATAAGGCAAAACTATTACATTGAGCTATAGAAATGAAAAAAAAATGCTTGTGTAGCTCTGCCTTTCATTTGAAATGAATATAAATGTTTAAATATGTAATAAATTTAGGCTGGAAGTAAATTACTGCCAAGTTTGGGTACATCTCATGCCCTACCAGATTCAGACTGCTGCAGCAAAATAGAAAACATTTGTTGGGTAAGTCTGCTGGAAGAGGCAAGGAAATGATGTAATGTTTATAAAATAAGCAGTTTTGATAAAATCCAATTAGCACTATAGATTGCTCTGTAGAATGTTTAGCACAGATTGGCTGGAGTGAATGGCCACAGAAAACAATAATACTCCCATACTGCTTAAGGAAACCCTTGACAAGAATAGCAGGGGCTCCCTTTTCTTGATACATGCACCCAACTCATTGAATTTATGAAGTAGTAGTAGTAATAGTAGTAGTAGTAGTAGTAGTAGTAGTAGTAGTAGTAGTAGTAGTAGTAGTAGTAGTAGTAGTAGTAGTAGTAGTAGTAGTAGTAGTACATGATTGCTAGGTAATATTTATATAGCACATTAAAATTTGCAAAGTACTTTACATATATTATCTTATTTGATCTTCCCTTGATAACTCAAACTCTCAGTTAGAGAAAATGCGATTATTTATATATCATTTATATAGGGCAACTGTCAGAAAGACAGTGATTCTGGAATCATATTTAGTTTTTAATAATAAATTTAATTCATACAGATATTAACACTTGCATGTCACTTTAAGTACAGTACCCCCATTTGAACTTCACAACTTCCCTGTGAGATAGTCACTGAAGACTTTATTACTCTTATTTCATAGATGAGTAAATTGAGTCTCAGATTCAATATGAAGACTCAGACTATTTGAAGGCATTTGTCCAGGATCATTGAGCCTGTCTGTGTTAGAGGCAAGATGTTAATCCAGGTGTTCTTGACCCCAAGGATGGAACTCTATCTATTACATCATGCTGTTTTTCCTTCTGAGATCTCAGGTAACAGAACTAAAGTGGTAAACTGATCTTTTTATGTGAAGAAAATAACTGCCCATTGTCTTATAGAATGTGATAACAAGAATAGGAGACCATAAATCTGCCTTTTAACACCATTTCTTGAGTAAGGTTTCAGGTAGGTTTGATGAGTCATGTTATTTTAAAAGACCTATGATGTGTCACCTATTTTCAAGTTCAATGGCTTGAGTTTATCTATTCCAAAATATTCATTGCAGCATTTTTGTGGTAGCAAAAACCTGAAATTAAAGTAGATGCCAATAGGCTGACAAATGTAGGATGGCAAATGTGAGCATAATGGAAATGATTGTGTCCTAAAAAACAGTGAATACAATGAATTAAGAGCATCAAGGGAAGACATAGGAATTGATGCAGAAAGAAACAATACTCTGAATTATGACAATAATGTAGAAGAAGGGAAAAAAAACTGAATACTGGGTGATTATAATGACCATGAAGCTTGACCCTGCCCAACAGTTGAGAAAGTGGACCTCCCTCCTTTCTTTGCCAAGGTAGAAAACTATGGGTGTGGACTATTATATATACTTTGAGACTTAGGTCATGTGTGGATTGTTTTTACTGAACTGCCTTTTTCCTTTTAAAAAAAATCTTTTTAACAACTCTGAATGTTAAAAATAATGTTTTACAACTATCGCAATGTTAAAAAAATATCCATAAAGACAATAAATAAAAACTTCCTAGTCTTGTCTCCCATGCAAACTGTTCTCATACTTATGTTTAGGAAAAATACATATGAGAGTTGATTCATTATAACATATACATTGTCTCATGCAAATTTAACTGTTAATAATCATTTCTCATTCAGTAGCTACCCTAATCCATTTGAAAAATGCATGTATTGATCACTGGATTATAGATTATAATATTTTGTCATTATTGACATTTTAGGGGACTTAATTTTTTTTATTTATATCATCATGCTTCCTATACGCAAAACAACATTGGAAATGGAAAGAACAAAGGTCTGTATATGTATGTATGTGCATGTGTGTAAATAATGAAATAAGAATTGCTATTAATAGTTAAGGAAATAGTAATAAAGGAAAGCACCCAGCATATGTTGATAGACCTCTTTTATTTTAAAAATTTAGGAAACTGTCCCAAATGACAAAATATCTGCCCCCTTCCTCCAAATTCCCCCAATCTTTAACATCAGTCATAGAATGAAAGAAGGAAGAAAAGTATCAGCCAACCACCAAGCACTACTCCTTCATTATTGCCCAATTATTTCCTCTAATGAAATCATATCACATAATAAAATCAACAAACATTTACTGAGTGCCTTTTAATGCTTAGCATTTCTGCCCCCTGAGAACTTATATTATAATCTTGAATCATGAGAGGTAATACAGATTATTGATTAGAGATAAATCAAGTCTTTTTATAGTCAGAAGAATAAATTATCTCTGGTGGGCAAGGTTTCCCATTTAACCATGGGATTCTAGATTTAGAACTGGATGGAACATTAAAGATAACTTAGTCTAACAAAGAAACTGTGGTAATAGAAAGTGACTTGCCCAAGAACACACAGATAGTGACAGTGCCAGAATTTGACTGCCTAGTTCTCTGAATTGGGTCTACAACCAAGGATCAATTACCCATCAAAATTAACTGTATACTGAGCTGATCACCCTTCCCCCACTCCACCTACTGAGCCAGAGTCTAATTACTAAAAATTATTATTTTTTCTCCATCATTTTTAAATGTTTTATTTAATTGATTAATTTAGAGTATTTTTCCAGGATTACAAAAATCATGTTCTTTTCCTCCCCCAACCCCTACCATAGCCAATGCACAATTCCACTGGGCTTGACATGTGTCATTGGTCAAGACCTATTTCCATATTATTGATATTTGCACTAGGGTAATTATTTAGGGTTTATAACCCCAATCATAAACCAATTGACTTAAGGGATCAAGCAGTTGTTTTTCTTCTGTATTTCTACTCCCACAGATCTTCCTCTGAGCATGGATAATGTTCTTTCTCATAAGTCTTTCAGAATTGTCTTGGAGAATCTTAAATAGGATACTAGCAAAAAGACTCCAGCAAGTGGTCACAAGGGTTATTCACTATGACAAGGTAAGATTCATACCAGGAATGCAAGGATGGTTCAATATTAGGAAAACCATCCATATAATTGACTATATTAACAAGCAAACTTACAAAAATCACATGATTATCTTAATAGATGCAGAAAAAGCCTTTGATAAAATACAACACCCATTCCTATTGAAAACACTAGAAAGTATAAGAATAGAAGGACCTTTCCTAAAAATAATACACAGTATATATCTGAAACCATCAGCAAACATCATCTTCAACGGGATTAAACTAGAAGCCTTCTCAATAAGATCAGGAGTGAAACAAGGATGTCCATTATCACCTCTATTATTTAACATTGTACTAGAAATACTAGCAGTAGCAATTAGGGAAGAAAAATAAATTGAAGGTATTAAAATAGGCAATGAAGAGACCAAGCTATCGCTCTTTGCAGGTGATATGATGATCTACTTAAAGAATCCTAGAGAATCAACTAAAAAGCTAGTGGAAATAATCAACAACTTTAGCAAAGTTTCAGGCTACAAAATAAACCCATATAAGTCATCAACATTTCTATATATCTCCAACCCAGTTCAGCAACAAGAATTAGAAAGAGAAATTCTATTTAAAGTCACCTGAGAAAATATAAAATATTTAGGAATCTATCTGCTGAGACAAACACAGGAACTATATGAACACAACTACAAAACACTCTTCACATAATTAAAACTAGATCTAAACAATTGGAAAAACATTGATTGCTCATGGGTAGGACAAGCTAACATAATAAAAATGACCATCCTACCCAAATTAATTTACTTATTCAATGCCATACCCATAGAACTACCAAAAAACTTATTTACTGAATTAGAAAAAAACATAACAAAGTTCATTTGGAAAAACAAAAGATCAAGGATATCCAGGGAAATCATGAAAACAAATGCAAAGAAAGGAGGACTTGCAGTCCCAGATCTCAAACTATAAAGCAGGGGTCATCAAAACAATATGGTACTGGCTAAGAGACAGAGAGGAGGACCAGTGGAATAGACTTGGGGTAAGTGACCTCAGTAAGACAGTCTATGATAAGCCCAAAGATCCCAGATATTGGGATCAAAATCCACTATCTGATAAAAACTGCTGGGAAAATTGGAAGACAGTATGGGAGAGATTAGGATTGGATCCACATCTCACACCCTACACCAAGATAAACTCAGAATGGGTGAATGACCTGAATATAAAGCAGAATTGTCTTGATCATTGCGTTACTGCTAGTAGAGAAGACCATTCCATTCAATTGTACCACAATGTATCAGTCTCTGTGTATAATGTGTATAATGTTCTCCTGGTTCTGCTCCTTTCACTCTACATCAATTCCTGGAGGTCATTCCAGTTAACATGAAATTCCTTTGAGCACAATAGTATTCCATCACCAACATATACCACAATTTGTTCAGCCATTCCTCAATTCAAGGGCATCCCCTCATTTTCCAATCTTTTGTCACCACAAAGAGTACAAGTCTTTTTCATTTTTATCTCTTTGTGGTACAAGCCCAGCTATGGCTGAATCAAAGGCCAGACAGTCTTTTAGGACCCTTTGAGCATAGTTCCAAATTGCCCTCCAGAATGGTTGGATCAATTCACAACTCCACCAGCAATGCATTAATGTCCCAATTTTGTCACATTCCCTGTAGCATTCATTACTTTCCTTTGCTCTCTTGTTAGCCAGTCTGCTAGGTGTGAGGGAGTACCTCAGAGTTGTTTTGATTTCATTTCTCTAATTATAAGAGATTTAGAACATTTTTTTCATGTATTTATTGATAGTTTTGATTTCTTAATGTAAAAATTGCCTATTCATGTTCCTTGCCCATTTATCAATTGGGGAATGGCTTGATTTTTTTGTACAATTGTACAATAGCTCTTTATAAATTTGAATAATTAGACTTTTGTCAGAGTTTTTTGTTATGAAGATTTTTCCCAATTTGTTGCTTCCCTTCTAATTTTAGTTGTATTGATTTTGTTTGTACAAAACCTTTTTAATTTAATGTAATCAACATTATTTATTTTACATTTTGTGATTTCTTTCTAACTCTTGCTTGGTCTGAAAATCTTTCCTTTGCCATAGATCTGCCAGGTAGACTATTCTGTTTTTTACCCAATTTACTTATAGTTTCCTTCTTTATATTTAAGTCATTCACCCATTCTGAGTTTCTCTTTATGTAGCATGTTAGATGTTGATCTAAACCTAATCTCTCCCATACTGTTTTCCAATTTTCCCAGAAGTTTTTGTCAAATAGTGGATTTTTGTCTCAAAAGCTGGGATCTTTGGGTTTATCATAGACTGTCTTGCTGAGGTCACTTACCCCAAGTCTATTCCCCTGATCCTCCCTTCTGTCTCTTAGCCAGTATCATATTGTTTTGATTACCACTGCATAATAGTACAGTTTGATGTCTGGTGCTACTAGGCCACCTTCCTTCACATTTTTTTCAGTATTTCCCTTGATATTCTTGATTTTTTGTTCTTCCAAATGAACTTTGTTATAGTTTGGTTTCTTTACTAATTCAGTAAAAACATTTCTTGGTAGTTTAATGGGTATGGCACTAAATAAGTAAATTAGTTTAAATAAGATTGTCATTTTTATTATGTTAGCTCATCCTACCCATGAGCCATTAATGTTTCCCCAATTATTTAGATCTGGTTTTAATTGTATGGATAGTGTCTTTTAGTTGTGTTCAAATAGTTTCTCTGTTTTTCTTGGCAGATAGATTTCTTAGTATTTTATATTGTCTAGGGTGATTTTAATGGAATTGCTCTTTCTAACTCTTGATGCTGAGATGTGTTGGAACTGTATATAGAAATACTGATGATTTATGTGGGTTTATTTTGTAACCTGCACCTTTGCTAAAGTTGTTAATTATTTTGACTAGCTTTTTAGTGGATTCTCTAGGATTCTTTAAGTAGATGATCATATTATCTGCAAAGAGTGATAGCTACGACTCCTCATTATGTATTTTAATACCTTCAATTTCTTTGTCTTCTCTAAATGTTACTAATTACTCGAATTTATAAGGAGCTAAATCAATTGTACAAAAAAAATCGAGCCATCCCCCAATTGATAAAAGGGCAAGTGACATGAATAGGCAATTTTCAGGTAAAGAAATCAAAACTATCAATAAGCATATGAAAAACTGTTCTAAATCTCTTATATTTAGAAAAATGCAAATCAAAAGAAAAACAACTCTGAGGTCTCACCTCACATGTAGCAGATTGGCTAATATGACAGCAAAGGAAAATAATAATTGTTGAAGAGAATGTGGCAAAATCAGTACACTAATGCACTGCTGGTAGAGTTGTGAATTGATTCAATCATTCTGGAAGGCAATTTGGAACTATGCCCAAGCGGTGCTAAAAGACTGCCTATCCTTTGATCCAGCCATACCACTGCTGGGTTTGTACTCCAAAGAGATAATAAGGAAAAATACTTGTACAAAAATTTCACTCTTTGTGGTGGCAAAAAATTGGAAAATGAGGGGATGCCCTTCAATTGGGAAATAGCTGAACAAATTGTGGTATCTGTTGGTGATGGAAATCTATTGTGCCCAAAGGAATAATGAACTGTAGGAATTCCATGTGAACTGGAACAACCTCCAGGAATTGATGCAGAGTGAAAGGAGCAGAACCAGGAGAACATTGTACACAGAGACTGATACACTGAGGCAAAATCAAATGTAATGGACTTCTCTACTACCAGCAATGCAATGATCCAGGACAATTCTGAGGGACTTATAAGAAAGAACACTATCCACATCCAGAGAAAGAACTGTGGGAATAAAAACCCAGAGGAAAAAGAATTGCTTGATGACATGGTTGATGGAGATATGATTGGGGATGTAGACTCTAAAAGATCAGCCTCATACAAATATTAATAATATGGAAATAGCTCTTGATCAGTCAGATACATAAAACCCAATGGAGGCGGGAAAGAACATGAATCATGGAACCATGGAAAAATATTCTAAATTAATTAATTGAATAAATACTTTTTTTTTAAATGAGAGAACTATACTTGAGGGTTGTTAACATTTCTTGCTGCTCAAAAATGCCTTTCTTTCTCTCACATCACTAGATCCAAGGTCTCAGGGCTCTTTTTCTATCCTTCTCTTCTGCAGGTCATCTTCCCTGTCTACCTCTGCCAGTCCTTGCCTGGTCTTGAATCTTGAAGCAATAGAATCCCAAGATCTATGGCAGGTCAATAGTTATGGCAGCTTAAAGTGTCCCTTAGGCACACTCCCACAATTAAATTAGTTCTGGTGCCAGAATTCCCATTTATAATTCTAAGGGTGGGAAAGGGACCCTTAAAAGATGTAAGCTGTTGGGGGTATTTGAGAGGAGAGTGTATTGTGATACTATTGCTTCAAAGTCCAGATTGTGTACTGATGGCATCTAGATGGTATAGTAGATAGATTTCTAAACTAGAGTCAGGAAGCCAGGAGTTCAAATACTACTTCATACACTTAGCTGTTGGTCCATCGGAAAATAATTTAGCTTCTCTCAGTCTCAAATTTTTCATCTGTAAAACAGGAATAATATTAATAGTACTTATTGCCCGGTATCTTTGCAAAGGTCAGATCAGATAATCCATGTAGAGTACTCTTCAGATTTTAAAGACAGTCCCAAAACCACTACATGCTTATTATTTTTCAATAAATACTTTTTAAGCACCTCTTATGTGCCAGGACTATGCAAAGTGCTTGGAGCTATAAAGAAATGCAAAAAAACAATCCTTGCCCTTGAAGAATTTGTAATCTAATTGGGGGGAACAATACACACACAACTATGTACAAACAATCTATATAAAAGAAAAATAGGAAATAATGGACAGAAAGAAGGCACTAGAATTAAGGATTGGGAAAATCTTCCTGTCAAAGATCAGGTCTTTCCTCAGTTGCTTGAAGGGCATCAGGAGGCAGAGATGAGGAGGGAGATCATTCAAGCTTTGGGTCAGAACCAGTAAAAATTCCCACAAATTTTTGTCTCACTCAGGTGTAGCAAAGAAGTCACTGTCATTGAATCAAGGATAGATGCCAAGAGTAGGTAGAAGGTATAAGAAGCCTGGAAAGATGTTCAACATGGGGGAGTGGGGAGTGTAGATTATGAACATCTTTGAATGCCTAACGGAAGATTTTATATTTAATTCTAAAGGTGTTAGAGAATCACCAAATCTATTAAGTAGGGGAGAGAGTGACATGGCCACACCTAAATTTTAGGAAGCTCAGTTTGATAGGTAGGTGGAGAAATCCCTGGAGTTGGGGGGGGGGGGAGGAATTGTGCTTAAGTATACAAGCAGGCTATTGTATTAATCTGGGCATAAGATGGAGAACTTACACCAAGGTGGTGGCAGTGAAGATCTATTTAAGAGATGTTGGCAAGGTGAAATCAACAGTGCTTCTACCTTTTCTCTTCCCTACTCTAATAGAGTGACTTTTCTAACATCATAAAGAGAAAAAAACAGTTTAAATCATTCTTCTACACAACCCCACAATGGTAACAAAATGCCTGTCAAAAGAATCCAGTGAGACATTATCTTCAAAGGAGATATTTGCAGTGGTCTTCTTGACACAGAGTATTTGACTGTTGCAAAAAAAAATTGAATCCAGCCTCTTCCCCTTGCCTCCTTGCCCATAAAACCAAGAAACCCTTAATTAGATAAATTACACTTTAAAGCAAAAAGAGAAATCCCTTTTCAGAGACTACTTTCTGCCAGCCATTGTTTGCTCTGAGAGTTCTTCTATGTGTGGGGTATTTGAACTGGGTCATAAGGTTGCTAGTGGTTGCTTTTGACTCTGTGGGACAAGAACACAGTGACCTCCACTTTGGCAACTGCTCTCTAGTCATAGAAACCTCCTTCTGCTGTGGCAAATGTGATCTCATAAGTTCTCTCCAGCTCTTGCATCCTGAAGCACCTAATGCACAGCAGGGAATATAAAAAGAAGAAAGGAATGAGGAAAAATAACATAGTATCGTATAGCTAGAAGGGGAAGGGATAGGAGATCATCTAGTCCAGACCCTTTATTTTTTCAAATAAGAAACTGCAGATCAAACAGATAAAGCCACTGTCCAAGGACACACAGGATCTAAGTGGCAGAGGTAGGGCTGAAACTCAGGTACTCTTCACTCCAAATTCAGCATTCTTCATGCAGTATCAATTGGCAGGTCTTTGGGGAACCATTTAAAATTCTAACTACAATACTGCTTAGTGTGTGAGTATTCTCTAGAAAAGCTTCCACAACTCAACCTTTTCACTGATGCTATTAGATTGCCATTAAAATATTCTCACTAGTATAACTGTTAAGACTTTGTATTTGGGATGCGAGGGAAAGCCAGGGATGCTAAAGAAGGCAGGGAAAGGGATGTGGGCAAGAAGGGGAAAACAAAACATTTCATTTTATTTCCTTGTCCTCTCTCAACCCCTGCCCCATTCATAATATAAAAGGCCTAATCTCCCTATCTCAATTAAAGTTAAAGTCATTGCTGTTTTTACTAGGTTCAATTATAAGGAATCAGTAGAAAAGATTGGGCCACAAATAATCTGATAACTGAGAAGCAGAAGGAGAAAATTGAGGTAGGGGACAAATTATAGAATTTAATACTCATTTGACCACACTTTTAAAACTAATTACAATCAAATCCTAATTAATGCATAAGAGAGGAACTTCATGCAGAGAGGTTAATGGAGGGAAACAAATTTGTGTGGAAATTTGATGCAAAAGTTTGGACTAGAACTCAGGGCTCCCTGAACTCACTGTTTAGACCACATGTTTTCACAATTGTATGCTTTAAATATTGTCATCTGGAATGAGTAATTTAAGGTTTTATTGTTTCCTTATGATGATTATTCAATTCATTGTACTTTTAAAATATCAATGTTTCCTATTTTGCATGTATATTTTAATTATCAGCTTTCATCTCTATATTTGGGCTTATTTAAAAAACTGAGTGAAAAGGAAAAAAAATTAAATCAACCAAAAATTTGCCAGATTTCTTAAATGTGGTCCATACTGCATTTTTAAAGTTGCAACTGTAATGCTGAGACATTTTTCCATGGTAAAGAAAGTTCATCCTGAAAAGGAAACAAGGTGAGCAGCCATATGGCCATCACCAGGAATAGGAGAGAATGAAGTCGATTCTGCATTCCAATGTCTGCACATGAAGCATTTCTGCTTCATGAAATGAATGATTCCTAGCCAGGGACTATGGTCTTTTTTTCTTAATGACATAGTAGCATTTATTTAGGGGATGAACCCATGGATTCTCAACTAACATCAAAGCATCTAACTGAATATGTGCAGAAAGAACAAAGATATGTGGGTACAGGACTGAAAATGGTTGTGCCCCTGAAGCAAATGAAGGGATTTCAAAAGGCCACTGGATACTCACTGGCTCCTGCAATACTAAATCTGTCTACTTTGTCCAGCCACCTTCACTGAAGACTTATGACCTGGGTCTGTTTTATATTCAGGTTTTTTCAGTGAATATTCCTTGAGGGCTTACAGAGTACTTTACACTATGAGGTGTAGGTACATTATGCAGAAAAACAGAGATACTTAGCCTCAGGGAGAGGTTTACAATTTGATATGGGGAAATAAATAGGAGCAACATACCTTTTTAGGTACTGGAATAAATATGTTAATTGATAGTCAAGATACAGGCAGATACAGTATAAGGGGAAAAGAACACTAGATGCAATATTGGGAAACCTAGACTCTTGGGAAAGCTCAGATACTTACTATATGTGTGATCTTGGACAAACTTCAAATTTTCTATTTCATTTGCCTTATCTGCTGTATTTCAGGATGTTGTTTTTTTCATTTTCTCTTTTATTATAACAAACTTCAAAAACATAAACATTAACAAACATGAACATTTCCATATTCAAAGAATAGAAAGTGCCACATATAAAATTGTGAATCTGCATTACATACAGCTTTTAAAATATGTATATTTCAAATTTGACATGGTAGTTCCAACACTGCTTTGATTGTCTGGGTCCCATTCTGCATTTTTTTCTCTCTTGTTTGTATTTTTAAATGACTTCTCAATGTACTTTTCTTTCTTTCTTTATGATGATTATCATTAACCCTAATTCTTTTTCAAAACCCTCCTATTCAACAAGAAACTAAATATTTTAACAAAAGAAGTTTCCCTCCCTCCCATCCCTTACCTAATTCAATTTTGTTAAGTTCAGTGTTTGAAATTTTGCTAGCATTTAATTCTGCTTTCCTTCTGAATAGTGTTCTCTCTACCACTGTGTCATCATTTTCTTCTCCTCCCCCTCCTCCATCTCCTCCTTTTCCTACTCCTTTTCCTCCTCTCTCCCTCTCTTTTCCCACTGCCATTCTCTATCTCTCTATCTTTCGGTCTCTCTGTCTCTCTGTCTCTCTCTCTCTCTCTCTCTCTCTCTCTATCTCTCTCTCTCTATCTATCTATCTATCTATCTCCTCTTTCTCTCTCTAATATCCTTAAAAGTTATATGAACTAAATAATAGTACTTACATTCCTGACTTCTCAGGATTCTTGTGATGCTTTACAAATGATAAAAAGATACAGAACAAAAAATGTGGTAATTATCCAAGATAGAAAAAAAGTTGGGCTGTTTGAAATTTGTTGTTGGAATAGATAAAAATTCATCACAAAAATCCCAGGAAGGCAGGAAGTTAGGATGTGAAGGCAAGGGAGGTGTTGCTTTTTTTTTTTAAGGAAGAAAACATCAACTATATCATTGGAGAAACATCACAAAATTCTATCATAGTTTTCGATAGGAAAGGAAAGGAAAGCTGTCCTACTGTGCCAGCAAACAGACCTTCAGAGACCATGCCCTTAGGAACTTAATCCCAAAATGAAAACCAATTTACTATTGCTGATCAGCAATTTGAAAATAGTATTATAATTATATCAGGAGAGAGTTTCTTGGGGCTATGAGAATTTAAAAGACCTTCTTATGGTCAGTGGGAAAATCAGAGTAAAGACCTGAACTTATATCTTTCTTATTCTAAAGCTAGTCTTCTATCTATTATATCTTTCTGCCTCTCTTTGTAATCTATAAAGCTCTATATAAATGTAATCTATTTTTAATTAATGTAATCCAGTGACAATGGTATCCATGCTGTTTCTCAAACTAGACACTCCATTTCCTGATTATAGGCATTTTCATTTTCTGTTACCCTACCTGGAATTCTTTCCCTCTTTATATCTTCTCCTTGGTTTCCCTTGTTTCCTTTAATATTTAACTAAAATGTTGTCTTCTTCAAAAAGCTTTTCTAGGGGCAGGTAGGTGACTCAGTGGATTGATAACTAGACCTAGAGATGGGAAGCCTTTGGTTCAAATATGGTCTCAGACACTTCCTAGTTTGTCACAACCTTCATTTCAAGCCCTTACCATTCTTCTGCCTTAGAACCAATATGGAGTATCGATTCTAAGGTGAAAGGTAAAGGTTAAAAAAAAAACCCTTCCTCATGTCCAGCATGTGCTTTTTCCATGCCTTGTAGATGCCTCCACAACTCTTATTCTTTTGTTGCCATAGTATCATAACACTAAAGGTCAGGATATATCATCAAGACAATATTGTTACTTTTTAATGTATCTTTATTTCACGAAGAGGCTGGAGGTCATTAAAAGTTCTGCATAATTTCACAAAGAAAATCCAGTCTACTTTCTTCCTTCTTAATCAATTATGAGTTTAGCTCTTTGCTTATCTGTAGTGTCTGCCCAAAAGACTCACTGTTGGATCTACTCTATAATCTGTTCATACAAACATATTGTCAGATAAAAATCTTTCTTCCTCTTGGTTTTTCCCTCGGGAATACCTAAGTCAAACTCTTATAAATACACACATACACACATCAGATAGTATTACTATATGCCAAGCACTGTACAAAGTTATCGAGATATGAATATAAGTAAAAAGAAAGATAATTCTTGTCCTCAAGGAGATGTCATGGGATAACATATCAAAAAAAACAGAGCTGAAAAGCATATAAAGGACAAGTTGTAGGTGAAAGGTAAGTGGAACAGGAAGCATTATGCAGTAACAAAGTCTAAAGAATATGAATAACAATTGGGAAGAGAATGAAGGATCTTGTTTAGGAGGTTCTGCATTTTTCCCTTGTTTGTTGCAATCAGAACAATGCTATTCTCAAAGAATATCTCAACTCTTATAATCAGAGAGGTGCAAATCAAAACAACTCTGAGGTATCACCTCACACCTAGCAGATTGACTAACATAACAGCAAAGGAAAGTAATGAATGCTACAGGGGATGTGGCAAAATTGGGACATTAATTCATTGCTGGTGGAGTTTGAATTGATCCAACTATTCTGGAGGGCAGTTTGGAACTATGCCCAAAGAGCACTAAAAGACTGTCTGCCCTTTGATTCAGTCATAGCACTGTTGGATTTGTACCCCAAAGAGATAATAAGGAAAAAGACATGTACAAAAAATATTCATAGCTGCGCTCTTTGTGGTGGCAAAAAATTGGAAAATGAGGGGATGCCCTTCAATTGGGGAATGGCTGAACAAATTGTTGTATATTTTGGTGATGGAATACTATTGTGCTAAAAAGAATAATAAAGTGGAGGAATTCCATGGAGACTGGAACAACCTCCAGGAAGTGATGCAGAGCGAAAGAAGCAGAACCAGGAGAACATTGTACACAGAGACTGATACGCTGTGGTACAATTGAATGTAATGGACTTCTCCATTAGTGACAGTACAGTGATCCTGAATAACCTGGAAGGATCTATGAGAAAAAACACTATCCACAGGCAGAGAACAAACTGTGGGAGTAAAAACACCAAAGAAAAAACAATTGTTTGATTACATGGGTCGATGGGGATACGATTGGGGATACAATTGGGGATATAGACTCTGAATGAACATCCTAGTGCAAATACCAACAATATGGAAATAGATTCTGGTCAAGGACACATGTAATACTCAATGGAACTGCGCATTGGCTACAGGAGGGGAGGGGAGGGAGAAGGGAGGGAGCAATTGAAAATGATTTTTGTAACCAAGGAATAATGTTCAAAATTGACCAAATTAAAAAAAAATTTATTTTTTTTAAAAGAATATCTGGATAATCTTACCTTTAATAAGAAATTCCTCTTCCATTTGAATTCTACTTGGAACATCTTTGATAATGCCCATTATATTCCTTGTTTGAGATTAATAATCAAATATTTGCACAAATTTATCTCTCCTGCTATATCTTACAAGAATTATTATGATTATTAATAGATTTATGGAAGATACTTTGTTGAAGGATGTAGAATGAGACAAAAATTTGTTTTAAATAAACTATGTTGGGACATCTGGATCACTCAGAGGATAGGAGAGTCCAGCTGGAGATGGGAGGGCATAGGTTCAAATCTGACTCAGATTTGAACTTCCTAATCTGTGTAACCCTGGTCAAGTCACTTAATCCTAATTGCCTTGGAACTGATACTTAGTATTGATTCTAAGAGAAAAAGTGTGGGTTCAAAAAAAAAAAAGAATAGAAAGTGAACTATGTAAGAATTTGTTTTGTTTGACTGAATATTTGTTACAATATTGGGGGTTTTCCTTTTAAATGGGAGATGTGAAAAGCAACACAGGAAAAGAAAAATAATGTTGCCAAAAATAAAAAGGAGAAGAGTTTGAAGGCAACATTTTACTCTATCAAATCAAATGTTTTGAGATTTTGGTGGGTTTTTTTGCTTTTTGTTTTAACATTCAACAGATGATAAATAGTCATTAGAAAGCACCTAAGATGTGTTCCTGGTACCAAACTCAAATCCTTTCTAAAATAGTAGTGTTTGCCTTTGAGAACCAAGGACCACATGAATAGTTTAATGAGGTATCAAAGTAGACTTTGTGAAGAGTTTTCTTTATTGCTTCAAAATCAGTGGCCTTATACCTTCCACATTGGCCCTACTCTTTTTTTAATACAACTGAGCCAAAAATAAATAAACAAAAACATTGCCACCACCAATGACAACAACAATTTAAAACCGTGTTCCCTGTGAAAGTCCTTCACAGCTATTTGAAGACAGCTATCATGTCTCCGTTATGTATTCTCTTCTTTAAGCTAAACATTTCCATTCCTTTGATTTATCCTCATATGGAATGGTTTCATGTCCTCTCACCACCCTCTTGATGCTGATGTCCTTCCTAAAAAATGTGGTGACCAGAACTAAAAACAATCCTCCAGATGTTGCCTCACCAGGACAGAGTACAAAAAAAAATTGATCACCCTTTCTCTGTATCTTATACTTCTATTAAGATGTTATAGATATAGTAATTGTTGAGCAGTTCTTTAATGGCAGCACTAGTCCTTGACTAACTTTCAACCCAGTAGTCTCACAGTTATCAAAAGCATCAACATAACTGCATATAAAAATCCATTGGATCAGTTAAGTTATTGTATTTCACTAGAAATGCTTTCAAACTCATATTACAAAGTTTGTTTAGCTCTTCCTTTTTTGTCAAAAGAATCCTAATATAAACCTTGTGCTGCCCTTTTTCTCAGGGCCATACCTTCTGGGATAGATAATTATTTAGGAACCATAAAATTGGTTCAAAGAATACAAATCCAAGAACAATAAAGAGCAGCAGATTTTCACCCTAACTCAAACTTAAGGTCTCTTTAGTCTTGTATTCTACAGGTCATCCTCTGTGGTTGCTCTCATTAAATTCAAGCACTACTCAGTAGCAGGAAAACTCCATTATTCACTCAGCACTACCTTTATGGGACAGCTCATACCAACCATCCAGGTAAATGGTCTAAGGTAGGGATCCCCAAACTATGGCCAGCAGGCCACATGTGGACCCCAGAGTCCATATATCCAGCCCCCACTGCACTTCCAGAAGGGCTGTATGTGATGGTGCTGCAAAGCCCAACATCATTCACTACTACTTCCTGTGACATAATCCTTTGTGTGGCACCTTAGGAGGAGGCACTGTGCAAAGGATTATGTGACTGCACAATGGAACATGTCAGCATGGTGAGTGGTGATCTGGAGGAGGGGATTCCGCACTGTGTATACTGCTGCCAAGGTAGGGTTAGGGTTTTATAGTCTGGCCCTCCAATGATCTGAGGGGACAGTGAACTGGCCCCCTGTGTAAAAAGTTTGGGGAGGGGGTAGCTGGGTAGCTCAGTGGATTGAGAGCCAAGCCTAGAGATGGGAGGTCCTAGGTTCAAATCCGGCCTCAGACACTTCCTGGCTGTGTGACCCTGGGCAAGTCACTTGACCCCCATTGCCTAGCCCTTACCAATCTTCTGCCTTGGAGCCAATACACAGTATTGGCTCCAAGACAGAAGGTAAGGGTTTAAAATAAAAAAAAAAGTTTGGGGACCCCTGGTCTAAGGTAACCCACAAAGCTAAAAGATCTTTCAAAGCCTGTCTCTAAGAGATCTGTTTGAAGTGTTATTCCTTACATTAAGAATGAAAACTTTCTTTAGATATGAAGTAGAAATGGAGGATAAGGGAAAAGATAGGAAAATTCAGGCAGGGCAAGGAAAGTCTTCACACTTCTTTGGCAGAACATCCCAAATTCCCAAGTATTCTCCCAAGCAGACATTACAATGTAGTCTTTCATTTCCTCCTTGCAGTGAACTCGGTTATCTGATTTGACAACAACTCGGTCTTTTACCCTATACCCTAAACTGCTCCTTGACATTCACACCCATATTTTAACATTAATATTCTCCTAGTGATATAGAATATCTATAACATAGGGTATACTTGATAAACATGTATGGTTGGATTATTTGATTTGTCTATGCATCATTGAACTCTACAATCTCAGAAAAATCAAAATTATGAGTTATCCTAAGGGCAATGAAGACACATTTACACTAAAAAGATAATGTGAAATATATAATCTAGAAAATATGTTGAAAGAGTCAATCTAGTTATATAATAAGAAAGAGACATAACAAATATATTGACTGAGTGTTGCCCTGGTACTAAAGACTTAGAGGAAGACCTCTGAAGAAGGCAAGAGACAGTCCCTGCTCTCAAGGAACTCATAATCTAATAAGGGAGACAACATAAAACAATTATATACAAATAAGATATTGATGGAATAAATTAAAGATAATCAACAGATAAGGGGTGAAGTAGCAAAGAAAGGAACTAGAAGTTTTCCACAGAAGGGAAGATTTAAGCTGGAAACTGAAGGAAGAAATAGCATCAGCTTCTCTGTTTTGTTTACATGACCTCCAACAACTAATTTTTTCTTATATTCTAACTGAGGTGATGGATACGTTTTATAATTTTTATCTGGAGAATTTATGTTAGTCTATATACTGAAAAAACATGAGATGACAAGGCTGGGGTAGATTTGTGATCTCTGATGATGAATGTACCTAAATTTATTGATTTAAGTAAAAAAAAATCATTAATGAACACCTAATTTGGGTTCTAATCATAGATAAAATGATAGTCCACAACCTCCTCTTCATTTCCTGGGAATAGAAAAAAAGAAGAGAAGGAACTAAGCCAAATAGATATACAAGTTAAAAAGAAAGAATTGCAATTCTGGTTTGATCCTACAGCATCAAGTTGATTTATAGTAGTATTTAAAATAGTAGCCGATTTGTATAGCACTTCACTGTTACCTAAACTATACTATATCACTTGATCCTTTTAACAGCCTTATGAGACAAATACTATAGAAAGTGATATACTCCATTAACAGATGAATAAACTCAGGTTCCAAGAGGTGAGATGAATTGCCCATGATTACAAAGCTGTTAACTGCCAGAGGTGGGATTGAAATCTTGATCCTTCTTGACTCCAAATTCCATACTTTTTTTCTACACACTGATATATGCTGCCTCTTTGATTTCCTTTTTCATATATTACAAGTATCAAGCCACTCTCTACACTCAAAGACCAGGTAAAGATAATTCCCTAATTCTATGTTTATATTATCAAAAACAATTTACCACAAAACCATAGAATCATTCAATTTCTGAATTGTAAAGGGTCTCAGTGGGCATATTGTCCAATTTGTACAAAGAGAATCTCAACAATACACCCAAGTGGTCAACAAACCTTTGCATCTACTGACTAGTTCTGCTAGATAGATGTATGCATTACCTATAAAGTCTGAATTCTCATCCTGGTCTTCACCATTGACTACTTGCTAAGTAGTCCTTGGAAAGTCACATGGGCTTTCATTATGATTTCTGGAAAGCAATTTAGTCAGTGAGTTAATCACCACTGCTGGTCTCTCCTTTCAGGACAAATATTATGTATCTGTATTTGGAATATTCTAGCAAAGAAAGGAGAGGCTTGTGTCTCAGAAATCTGTTTGTTCTTCTAGTATTTCTGAAAAGATCATCTGATCTTCCAAGAGATCTTACTTGTGCCTTGGTTTTCATATGCTTTGCAGATGATGCTACTGTGAACACTTGGGCAAACATTCTTCAAAAGGCAAGTCAAGTAAAATCAATTTCCCTAAATTCTCCAGACATTGTCCAAACAGAAATGGACAGACCTGGTCCTGTCTGGGTTGTCACAAATGCCAATGCTATGACTGATCATACAGCAGCACAAATTTATCAATGGAACTTTCCCTTCCTTCCCAAATTAATTTATGGCTCAGGATCATAAAAGATATCAGCTACTCCGGTGTGTCTTCCATTACTAGTTTTCAGCTTTCACTGGTTTTTCTACCTCAAATGCCACCTCCTTAAAAAAAATCTGAGATTCTAACCCACATTGACAAATTCCCCTAATGAGTTTCTATGTCACATAAATAGCTAACTACATTCTTTCTTGTATTTGTGTTCTTATTTCATAAGTTGACTAGTCTCTCCTCCAAAAGTTTATAAACTTCTGGAAAACAGGGACTATGGTTTAGATTTCTTTGTATATCCAGTAGTGTGGAGTATGGGGTTGAACATATAGTCAGTGTGCTATTTGTGAAATGTTTAATTGATTTCTCTGAGAAAGCTGAAGAAGTGGGTTCCCAAAAGGAAGGCATTCTCCTGGTGATTTTAGAACTCTAGGAAATGTGGCAATGAAGTCATTATTTATGTAGATTAGTTCTTCAAACTATCAACTGCTGATCTTGAGTTTGATTCTTGGAAACGTTTTAGAATGTATACAAAATGGATAATTTGGGCAAAATGTAGAACGAAAGCCATGTTCACTGAAAGCCAACATGAAATCATCAAGAATTCAAGTCAAGCTCACCATTTTACACAGTTTAGACTATTAGATCTGAAGAATGCCAAGATGTAGTAAGTCTGTATTTTGCCAAAGCATGTGACAGGGTCTCTTAAAATATCCTTGTGGACAATACAGAAATATGTGAGTTGAATAATACATTTAAATGGTTTTAGAACTGGATGAAAACCATGCTACCTGCACTCAGGTCACTTTTCTCATTTTCTTTCCACTGAATCCTAGATTCTGCCTTTAAAACTTTGGGTTCTGATAGATGACCTTTCATCTTATCTTGCTTATACCAAGATCTTCACTCATTTACCTCCATCACACATATTTACCTAAGGTGGATATAGAAATTATATATGAAAACTTCATGATCTTGGGATGCTTCTATAGCACCACATTGATTTATAGTAGTATTTTAGTTTTTTAAATTTATTTAGAATAATTTTCCATGGTTACATGATTCATAATTTTCCCACCCCTCTTCCCTTCCCAAGCTGACAAGCAATCCCACTGGGTTACACATGTATCATTGTTCAAAACCTATCTCCATGTTATTCATATTTGCAATAGAGTGATCTTTTAACATCAAAATCCCAATCATATTTCCATCGAACCACATGATTGATCATATGTTTTTATTTTATGTTTCTACTCCCACAGTTCTTTCTCTGGATGTGGATAGCATTGTGTCTTATAAATTCCTCTGGATTGTCCTGGGTCATTGCATTGTTAGTAGTAGAGAAGTCTATTATATTTCATTGTGCCATAGGGTATCAGTCTCTATGTACAATATTCTCCCACTTCTACTCCTTTGCTCCACAGCAGTTCCTGGAGGTCTTTCTAGTTCACATAAAAATCCTCCAGTTCATTATTCCTTTCAGAATAATAGTATTCCATCACCCTCAGATACCACAATTTGTTCAGTAATTCCCTAATCTATGGACACCCCCTCATTTTCCAATTTTTTGCCATCATGGCTATAAATATTTTTGTGCAAGCCTTTTTCCTTATTATCTCCTTAGGGAACAAACCCAAAAGTGATATGGCTGGGTCAAAGGGCATTCTTTTAAAGCCCTTTGTGCATAATTCCAAATTACTCTCCAGACTGGTTAGACTAGTTCACAACTGGTATTTGTGAACCAGCAGAGTATTTGTGTCCCAATTTTGCCACATCCCCTCCAAAATTTATCACTTTCCTTTGCTGCCATATCGGCCAGTCACTTCCAATGTTGTTTTAATTTGCATTTCTCTTTTTTCATGTGCTTATTGATAGTTTTGATTTCTTTATATGAAAATTGCCTATTCATGTCCCTTGCCCATTTATAAATTGGGGACTGGCTTGATTTTTTTGTACAATTGACTTATCTCCTTATAAATTTGAGAAATTAGACCTTTGTCAGAGGTTTTTGTTATGAAGATTTTTTCCCAGTTTGTTGCTTCCCTTTTAATTTTGGTTTCATTGGTTTTGTTTGTACAAAAACTTCTTGGCCCCAATTCTGTTTAATTCTAGTGTCTTCCTCCTATTGACTATTTCCTTTTATCCTATATATAGCCTGTTTGTACATAGTTATTTCTATGTTATTGTCTCCATTGGGTTGTGATGTTCTTGAGGGAGGGGCCATCTTTTGTCTTTTTTTATCCCCACTCCTTAACATAGTTCCAGAACATAGTATGTATTAAATAAATCTTTATTGACTAATGAATACAAGATGGAGGAGCCAGAACTAGAAAATCATTTATGTGGAAATAATCTCATAGTTTTACTGAACTATAAACTGAATATGAGGCAACCGTCAAGGAAGAAAAGAAAGAGAATACTTTTCTCAGCTATATTAAGAGAAGCATGATGTCCAGAATGAGAGAGGTAAAAATTGTGGTATGGTCTTTCCTGAGCCATTCATCCTTTGCTGCTTTGTGCTTTGCATTAGGATAGACCCAGAAAACATGTCCATTTTGGATTGAAACAAACATGCCTTAGTAATCAGTCAGGGGAGTGAGAGGCAGCTATATCTCACCTATATTGAAACTGTTCAGATGGAGATCATTGAATCTGAGTGAAACCAAAAATATGTAAGAACAAGAGTCCTGTTATTTCTCTGCTAAAATGAGCCCACTGTCTTACTACAGGAAAATCTCACATGTTACAGAGATCAGTCCTTCTGCTTAACCTTAACAGAAGTGCTGATACTAACACTTTCCTATTTCCCCAATACTATGAAATACTAGACTTTTCTAACCACATTAAAAAAAAAAACTAAGATGAGTGAATAAAAGATAGAGTAAGGCATTCTCTAAATTTTATGCAAAAGTAAATTGAGTTGTTTGAGGTATTTAATAGAGTAGATAACTTCTGAGGTTCCTTCAAATTATGAGATCTTGTGCTTTTGCTATTGCATTTCAGAAAGCAAATCTAGTTACAGATTTCAGTGAAAGATCGGTCATTAATTCAGATATTTTAAAAAGTTCTTCCCTTGACCATTTTACATTTTGGAAAGTTATCATGAATCCTATAAGCAAAGCACTTTGCAAATCTTGACATGCTATATAACTCTCAGCTATTGATTGTTATAATTATTCTTTTCTGTTGCCTATAATTTCTCTATTCTGGTATAAAAATGGAAGATAGAAAAGAAGGGGAAATGTTGTTTAGAACCTTCATCCCCTACCAATATTCAAATCATCTAGTAGTATACAAACTAAATAATGGGGAGGGGAAAGTACTATAAATCCCTCAATAAATAATGTTCTTTCCCATTTGCTGATGACAAATATTTAAATTTTCCCTTTTTGTAAAATTAACTTGATTTTCCCCACAATGCAACTTCCCTAAGAAGCTAAAACAATCTTTGATGAGTGAGAAGTCATGAACAGATGTGCACACACACACAGTCATAAACACAAAGCAATTCTTCCCTCTGCCAGATACTGAATAGGTAACAGATCTGGAACAACCAATAGGTTCATTCAATTCCAATATAATCCAGTTTCCTATTATATCATTTGGCCTTCTGGTTCCATATGTTTCTAATTTCCTAAGCTCTATAGCCAGGTAAATGGATCTTATCTTAGAAAAACCTCGCATTTATACAGTACTTTTAAATTATCAGAAAATGTAGATTCAAAGGGAATATATCTAGCCTAAGCCATTCAATTTACAGGTGAATAAATTGAAGCTTAGGGATCTTAGGGGACTTATTCAAGTTCATAAAGGTAGGAAATGGCAAAGCTGGAGTCAGACCCCTCTGATTCCAAATCTAGAGACTTTTCCCCTTGCCTACCCCCTCCATACAATTTGAATTTCATGATACTATAACTTTCATAACCTTGCTTTATTCAAAATAACTCATGAGATAGGTAGGTTAGATTTCCTATCATTTTTTTTCCAAAGGAGAAAAATGAAACTTAAAAGGATAATAGCTTCCCAATTAGAAGGAACTTCGAAGGCCATCTAGTCCAATGCTTTCATTTTACAAGTGAAGAAATTGAGTCATTGAGAGAAGAAATAAGTTCCTAAGATGATTCCCTTCAGGAAAAACTAATAAACCCCTTGAACTGTACCTGGCAGTGATTAGTTGATTGGTTTAGCCTTCTTTCTTTTGTTGTTTCATATAGAATAATTGGTAAATGGGATTAATAGGAAGACTAAGAATGAGATGAGCTCCCTAGTCCCTATCAACAATCCTCACCTTTCTAACTCCTTTCAGTAATGTGTAGATATGGTAACCTCCATGTAGACCTCAGATTGAGAATTTCATCATACTTGTCTAGTTTGCCTTCATGCAAAGAAGAATTTAACACAACCACCTTCAACTTAGATTTGATCCCCTTTTCATTTCTTTCAGGAAGAAATGCCTGATGGAAGGCAAAACTCTAATTAGCTTGGATAGATCAGAGCTATGTAGTGGCTTAGAAACAACTGAACTTAGCATCTGATTAGCAAAAATGTTTAGTCAAAATAGGGAGCTACATCACTACCACCATCAAGGCCACATCTATAATGTTCTCTTTCCATTCTAGTCTCTCACCCTTCAACAGCCTCAAACTTCTTTAGGTCTTTTCCTATCACACAAGGAGGAAAAAGAGAGCCTCCCTTTCCATATAATTTTTTATTTAAAAATTATTTTCTGCTTCATGCGTCAGGTGTAAAAATTGTCACAGCCCTTGAAAAAGGCCTAGTAGCAACCATTGTCCCTATAGCAGGTCATACCCTTCTTTTTCCAGGAACAGCAGGTACAAGAAAATGAGAAACTCATTAGAGGACTTAGTTAGTTAGTTAGTTAGTTAGAGGACTTTGGGTGCTATGAGTGTAGGCAACAAAGAAGTCTTAGATGTGTTAATTTAACTTCCCTTTCTGCAGCAGCTGGTAGAATAGTGAACAGAGTATTAAGCCTGGAGTCAGGAAGATCTGAATTCAGATTTGGGCTCAGAAAGTTGATAGCTATGTGATCTTGGGCAAGTCATTCAACCTTAATTTGCCTGAATTTTCTCAATTGTAAAATGACAATAATAGCACCTTACCTCCCATGGTTGTTGTGAAGATCAAATGAGATGATATTTGTAAAAGTTCTTAGTGCAGTTCCTGAAACATAATAGTTTCTTTTTTAAAAGAAAGCTATTTCAAATTTACATGTATCCTAGATGGGTATGATTAAAGTCAAGACATATTTTGAAGGTGCCAAAATTAATATAATTTTTCTATCATACAAGTTTCATTTTATTTATTTATATTATTTATTTCTGGGTCAGGTGAAGCCCAGATTTCACATCCCTTTACTTTGAATGGGCTGTCACTGTCCCTAGGGCCTGCCTGGGTGATTTACTTCTAGGATGGGAAAACAGGTCTATGGCTAGTCAGGCAACTCTTGTCCCAAGTCTGTAAGACAAGACCCTCTCATTGGCTCAGGGTATAAATGCTTATTCTCTTTCCTTCTCTTCTCCCTTCCAACATTAACATTTTTGTGATTAAAGATAGAGTGCCATTTAGTGATCTTAACTGTTTAAAAACAATTAATCTTATCTGAATTATTTGAACTATTATACTACTGAGAAGTATTCAGTTCTACTTAGTAAAGACTGACTAAGCATCAACTAATTATATGCATTCTATCATATAATGAGAATATAAATACAACAAAATTATCTCTGCCCTCAAGGAACTTGTGTTCCACTAATTGTAACTTTTGCCCAATCTATAGTGTTAGGATATCCTTCCTTGGAAGAAGGTTGATCTCACAGATATAGATTCACAAAATAGGTTGAGTGGTCTCTATCATTAAGAGTTAGACAATGGATGGTTTTCTTCTGAAATCTTTCATTTCTAAGTAGAATTTGATAACAAACAAAATAATGTATCAAGAACTTTTGAAAACCTTAAAATTCTTAATGTTGGTCAGTACCAAGGAATCCGAATAATATATTTGTATGACACTTTATAATTTGCATTACATACTTTACATTATAGTTACAAAGCACTTTGCCTACATATTCATTTTTGATCCTGATAACAGCTTGATGACTTAGAGAAATGGGGCATAATTATGCTTATTTAATAAATTGAGGTTATGACTTTCTTGAGATCATACAGCTACATAGTACCAGAGTTTGACTTACACCCAGGCCTTGGAGCCAGTCAGCTGGAGATCACTGAATCTGAGTAAAACTAAAAACATGCAAGAGCAAGAGTTATGTTATTTCTCTGCTAAAAGGAGACGTTTTAAAATTTATCTTACAGCAGATAAATCTCAAATGTGGGAGGACTTGATCCTCTTTCTTAACCCTAAAAGAGTTGATCCCAACACTTTCCTAACTCCCAAGTCTTTCTGGAACTCCTAAGGCCCCTTTAATAATTCTAAAGATGGAGGGGGGGGGAATTGTAGAAAGATAAAAGTGGGAGTTCTATTATATATAATAATACTTATTAATATATATATAATACCTAAAATGTGCTGGACATTAAGCCAAGAGGTGTTTTTTTTTTTATTTTATCTTATTTGATTCACCCAACAAGCCAAAGAGGTAGATGTTTGTTTATTCCCATTTTATAGAGGATGGAACTGAGGCACACAGAGGTTGAGATTTGCAGTCACAAAGCTAGGCACTTTATCTACTATTCTATGTCTTTGACACGTGCTTTGATTTATGCAAAGGATGAGTTTATAGAAAATCATGAAATCTCAATAGAAAGAATTCTATTTTATCATTTCAGAGATTGATCATCATATGTTAGTGTGATTATATTATGTTTAAATTATTAATTCTTAATGTTTAAATTCTAGTTTTCAACTCCTTGTTTCAACCTTTCCAACAAATAATTCTTCATATAGATCTCTCTCAAATCTAGATATCCAGTCTTAATATTGCATCTGCATGCCAGCCCTCGTGAACTAATCTGTGGGTTCCTAGAACTCCAAAATGAAACTATTATCTGTCCCTTCTCCCCTGTCCATCATATTTCTTCTGAAATTTCCTTACTTTGGTGAAAGATGCTACTGTTCTTGCTGTTATCCAATACTTTCTATCTAAAAGTCATCTTCAACTTACCACTCTTTACTTTCTATACCCACAAAGTTGCCATGTATTGTTGATCCTGTCTCCACAACATCTTTTGCATGCATTCTCTTCTTTGTATATGTATGTATGTAACAGCTTCATTTAGGCACTGTTCAGAAATCCTCCTTGAAATGGTTTCCCTGTTTCTAAACCCATCCCTGCCCAATCCATTATCTACACAGCTGCCAAAATAACCTTTCTGCCACACAGGTCTGACTGTCATTCTGTGTATAAATCTTCAGGAGCACTCTATTGCCTCTAGAATAAAATACAAATTCCTCTACTTAATGTTGAAAGTCCTTTGTAATCTAGCTCAAGACTATTTTCCAGACTTATTTGGTATTACATTTCTTTGCCCACTTAAATTCCAGGAAAATTTGTTGTTCACTGTACTCCACAGCCCATCTCTTATTTCTGTGTCTATACAGAAAGAGTGAGTATGCTCATCACCATGCCTGGAGTGTACTTTCATCTCATCTTTATGTCTTGAATTCCTGAATATTCTTCAAGTTTCATTTCAAATGTCACCTCTTATTTAAATCCTTTCCTACTCTCTATAATTGCTAATGGCAAATTATCATATATTAAGCACTTACTATCTGCCAGAGATTGTGCTAAGTGCTGGTGATGCAAATAGAAAGCAAAAAGACCAGCCCCATTATCAAGCAGCTTACACTCTGATAGGGGAGGACAATGTTTTAAAAGAGCTGAAATGTTGGCAAATAGGAAAGAAATCATGATAACAAAGTCTGGAGTGTCAGAGGCATGGTCAGAAGGAAAATGAAGCAAAACCACTCTGTACCTATTCAAAAATTGAGGCTCCAGAAGGAACTCATGAATGGTAGAAGAGTGCCAAAGGGTTAGAAGGATGTTCAAGGGTAAGAAGACAACAAAGTATGGACAGAGAAATCAAGAGAGTTAGAAGCACAGCTTCCTTCCTCCTTGAATAATGTCTTATTTGGGGATCTGTTTTCATGTTGTATATCTCATTGTCATGAAAGATCCTTGAGGACTGACTGACATTTTCATTTTTGTCTTTGTATCTATAATGCTTAAAATATTACAAGTTCTTTAAAAATATTTGTTTGATGCTCTTTCTTGGTTCCCCTCCTAACAGTCTGACCATTCCTTCTGTTTTCTTTGCTGGATCATCATCCATATCACACTTACTAATTATAAGTCTATCCTAAGTCTCTGTCATAAGCTGTTATCTCTTTTCTTCTTTACTCCTTCATTTGCTTCATCTTCATTAGCAACCATGAGTTCTGTTATAATTTCTATGAAGATTACTATAATAGCTATATATTTAAGGTGACTTCTTACCTCTAATCCTAAATTAATAGTGATCTATTAGATGATTAGCACTAAATATACCATAGGCATTTCAAATACATGTCCAAAACAGAACTTCTTATTTTTCTCTGTACTCTCAAACTCACCCCCTTTTCTGAAATTCCCTAAATTTGCCAGTGGTCCCACCATCCTTTCAGTCACTTAGGTTCACATCTTCATTGTCACCTTTTATGCCTCTTTCTCACTCACCCCACATATCCAATCTATCATATCTTGTTGTCTGTCTCTATGGCAACTTTCATTTCTGTCACCCTCTCCATTCAAGCAACCACCACTGTAATTTAAGACCTTATCACCTGCTTAAATTATTGCCAACCTCCATATTGCCTCCCTGTCTAAAGGCAAGCTCTTCACTCCAATCAATCCTCCAGAGAACTACCAGATTTCTTTTCCAAAAACACAGGTCTTACCATGTCACCTCTCTCCCCCTTCAATACATTTGAATGGTTCTCTATTCTAACAGGATCAGGATAGATTCCTAAGTTTGTAATTTAAATTTCTTCAGAACTCTACCCCAATCCTATCATTCTATCTTTATCATGAGCATGCACTCTGCATTCTAACTGGACTGGTCTTTCAGTTGTTCCTTAAGAAACACACTTCACCTTCCATCTATGTACTTTTCTGCTGGCTATCTCCCATGCCAAAAACACTCTCCTTGCTCTCCAACATTTCACGAAAGCCCTAGATTCCTTCCAGATTAATCTTAAGTGCCATCTTCTGCTTGAGGCCTTTCTTGATCTCTCACCTTCTGGTGCCTTTCCTATGAGGTTACCTTGCATCTGTTTTCATATGTGTTTTTACAAGCCTGTGTACACGTCTTATTTCCATATTGTCAGTTCTTGATATAAGAAACTGTTTTCTTCTACCTTTGGATCTCCAGCACCTAAGTCAGTATCTAGGACAGAATAACTTTAATATAATTAAATATATTAAAATTTTCCAGTACAGTAGGAGAAACTAGTCATGCTCAAATGATTATAATACAAAATCGAATATGCAGAGATAAACTATTTAAAAGAAAACCTGGAACAAATATTTTTCAAGATAAGGATCACTTTTTTAATATGACTGAGAATCTTGTAAAATAATTATTTGGAGGTTGGGGATAAAACCAGGATGACAGAGTATAGCCATCTACCCCACTGAACTTTCCCAACATTCCCCTCCAGACAACTTGAAAAAAAAATCTTCAAATCAAATTTTGGAACTATAAAGTCAAAAATTGACAGGGTGAAACATTTTTCCTGCCTAAGTCAACTTAAGAGACTGGAAGAAGAGGTTTGTGTCCCTGGTATGCTGCCCTATCATCCTCCATCAGAGATCTGGAAGAGGCTGTGATAGCACCAGTGGGAACAGCAGTTTCAAAAGCTCTTGGCTTAGAGGAGGTAAGGGGCTCCATCCCCTAGTCAGAAAGAGATTACAGCAGACTCTTTACTGGCTCTAGATGCAACAGGTGCTAATTAGTAGCCCCATTGCCCATATACAATTCTAGCTTATAGTTCCAGAAAAGAGAGGAGAACTTGTTATCAAGAAGAAGGGATCAGGGCCCCTGGTCACACATCTCAAGTCAGAGAGGAAAAGAGGATAAACAGAAGAAAATAGGATGGAGGGAAATACATAATAATAAGTAATCATAACTGTGAATGTGAATGGAATATGTTCCCCCATAGAACAAAAGTAAATAGCAGAATGGATTAGAAACCAGAATCCAGAAGTATGCTGTTTAAAAGAAACACACAAAATAGAAAGTCTCACACAGAGTTTAAATAAAGGGCTAGAACAAAATCTATTATACTTTAGCTAGAGTAAAAAAGGCAAAGGTAGTGATCATAATCTCAGACAAAGGAAAAGCAAAAAGAGACATATGAAAACAGATAATCAAGGAAACTACATTTTGCAAAAAGGTACCATAGACAATGAAATAATATGAAAAAATGTTAACAAGTTTCTCTAATGAATGTTTCATTTCTCATATCTATAGGGAACTGAGTCAAATTAGTAAAAAATAAGTTATTCCCTAATAGATAAATGGTCAAAATATATGAAAAGGCAGTTTTCAGAAAAAACAAAGCTACCTAAATGAATATGAAAAATTTACCCCAAAGATATGAAGGAAAAAGGAAAATTATATATATATATATATATATATTAAAAGTATAGAAGTTCTTTTTGGGGTAGCAAAGAATTGGAAATTGAGGGAATGCTCATCAATTGGGGTATGGCTAAACAAGTGGCATGAGATAATGATTTAATTCTATTATGCTGTAACAAATAATGAGTAGGACAGTTTTTCAGGCAAAACGTGCAAATATCTATATGAACTAATGCATAAAAATGAAGAGAACCAGGAGATCATTAATGGTGCACATTAACAGCAGTATTAGAATGATGATCATCTGTGAAAGATTTGGTTACTCTGATCAATACAATGATCTAAGATAATTCCAAAGGACTCATGATGACAAAATGCTATCTACCACCAGAGAGAGAAATTATGAACTCTGAAAAAAACTCAAACATAATTTTCTTGCTTTATTTGTTTATTTATTTTACAATATGGATCATATTTAAATAGCCTTTGCATGATTTCACATATTAAAAAAGAAAGGAAGAATATATAGTATAGAAATTGCTTGAAATTCACAGAAGACAATATTCAATAAAGGAACCAATAATAAAATAAAATATCTATTTTGCTAGTTTGAAATTTGGCATGCCAGAGTTCACTTCAAGTGTCAGACAGTTGTTGTGACTCTGCTAATACACTAAGGGAGGAAATTTCATAATCTGTGTGCTTTTATTTTTATTTCTCTAAAAAATATGTAGTAATATTATTTCTGTTTCTGGGGCTCATGAACTTTTAGCAAAGATGTTTATCACATCCTTCATTCCTTCTTTATAACAATAAATAAGATAATGTCCATAAATTATAAGAAAAGTAGTCTCTAGGTCATATTCTGGGATGAAAAAAGATTGAGTTCAATCTCATACATCTATAATAGTCATAAAATTATAAGGATATAGGGGACCTTAGAAATAATCATAGGTCTCTAAGAGTCTTGGATAATTCCTAGTCCCCAATTTCCTCACCTATAAAATGAGAGAATTGGCATAGATGTTCTTTAAGTTCTTTTCTATATATCATTTCTGACTTTCTGGTGGAATAACTGCAATATTTTACTTGTAATCATCTGAATTCAAATGCTTCCTCTATATCTATGCTAGCCGTGTGACCATGGGCAAATTAACCAACTTTTCTAGTCTTATTGATTCTTGGAGATAGTAATTTCTGTAGTACTTTCTTCAAAGATTGTGATGAAATTTAAATGAGTGCTAGAGCCAATCCAAACTGGCTTATGAAAACCAAATGTTCAGTGTTTCAGTGTGAGCTCATGAATAGAGAAAAGTTGTTTTGTTGATGGTCTAAACTTAAGAAAATAGTGAAGATAATCTTAATGTTAATAATGCAAGTTAAATTTAAGTGTTTTCTGTATATAATGTTTTGTTTGAAGACTACTATTTATCAGCACATCACTGTAAATAAGTATTAGCTATTATCTAATCATTCAAGAATACCATCTAATCATGACAGTTTTCAAAATGATGACCATAGAGTATCACAAGATCCTGAATTATTCTTTCATTTATTCATTGGGGGCTCATTTGTATTATATGCAATGCCCTGTGCTAGATATGAGGGAAGATATAAAGATGAGTTAGCTAGAGAGGGTCATGTCCTCAGGGAAATTGTAGATCAGTAAGAGAGATGATAATGTACACAAGTAATTATAATATGTTATTGAGTATGCCAAGGCCTAAGAGAAATAGAGATAGCAATTCAGAAGAAAGGTAGAGCATAATCAATTCAGTATTCGGGATTAAGTATGTTCTATTCTAGTTCTAATTTTTTTTTGGAAAATAGGCAACCGTGTAACATGGATATTATTTACTTTTAGTAAAACCCAGAGAATAGTTAACTAGAGTATCTTTTGGTGTTGTTTAGTCATTTTCATTCATGTCTGATTCTTTGAAACTCTCTTTAGGATTTTCTTGGCAAAGATGCTGAATAGTTTGTCATTTCCTTCTGCAGGTGATTTTTATAGCTGAGGAAGCCAAGGCAAATTGGGTTAAATGACCTTCATACAAGTATTTGAGGCCAGATTAGAACCTAGGTTTCCACAACTCCAGGCCCTACCATCTAGTACTTTTAGTAAAACAAGTTAGTTAACTAAAATTCCCTCTAGTCCAGAAAGAAAGAAAGAAAGAAACAAACAAACAAACAAAAGATCCCTGCTTTTAGATGACAAGTTCAAGTCTTGCTTTTGATACTTTCATCTGTGTGACTTCAAGTAAGTCATTTAAACTCATGAGTCTCTGTTTAAATGTCTATAAAATGGGGGACATAACACCTGTACCACCAGTCTCATAAGATTATTAGGCAAATAGCATTTAGTCAACCTTAAAACACCATGTATTATTTAGTTGAGATTTTTGTGGTTTAGTTTTGCTTTTGGTACAGATTTATGGTTTCATCCATAAATAGAACTTTCATTATGTAAATTCCACTAATGCAGATCAGGAAGTCAGCTATGACTTAACCTTAGAAGGGTGTCATTATTAGTATTATCATTCTTCTTCTATTTTTATGTTGATCAGCATTGTATTAAGACTATAGACAAGTATATTAATTACTTTATGAGAAAATGTGCTTTGCTTTACATCTAGACCTGATCTAAATCTCTAAAGAGAAGATTCTGTCATTTCTTCCCATTCTTCCCCCAGATCTCTTGGACTTCATTCAGACTAGGCTGACCAAGATTGGCAGCATGTGAAACCTGTTTCTCCACTTCCTGGTTTCCCCTCCCTTCCCTTTCTCTTCTTTTTCATCTTTCTCATCTCAGCCCTGCTGTAATCTGAGTTCTTTTTTTTTTCAGTCAAATACCTAAGTGTCTCTCACCATAGTGCCATGTAAATACTGTGAAAAATGAAAGGCAGAAACTTTGAAGCTCCTCTAAGGGAGAGATGGCAGGAGGAGAGAGGAGAGCCAACGAGAGATGCATGGCAGGTGTGTTGGGGGTGAGGGCCTTCACCAGGATGAATTAAAACTCAATCTAGCTTTCTAAATAATTTTAATGGCTTTGAATCAGTGTTTATGCTTTCCAAATGTGCTAGCTAGCTCTTCTATCCCATGTTTAATTTAAAAAGCAGGTACTTGCAGCGAGTAAACAGCCCACAACAATAGAATTCCACCAGACATACCGGGAGGCTCTTTCATCTCCTCCCTAATGTGACAAGTAGAGCTGGCTTTCTTTATCCTGGAGTAGAAGCACAATTACTAAGCTATGAATCTATGTGGTTGTTTGTAGAACTTACCCAGGAAACTGATATCCTCAGAAAGTTTCCCCTCATTCCAATGTCACTTCAGATAGGGCAAGGTAAAAGGATTACTCTGGTATTGCTGACCTATGCCCATTGTCTATAAAAGCAGAGACTGAATGGGGTAACTTAACTCCCAAAGAGATAACAAAATGCAATGTGTGTACTAACATTTGTTCCTGGCATTTCCCATGACACAGGCAAGCAAGTTGTTTTCCTGGGCCATTCCATGCATTTAAGAAATTGGCAAAGCAGGACCTTCTATGTCTGAAGACCCAAAGAAGCTCACCTAATTAAGCAGAGCAGGGGTATTCCACTAAGACTGAAGTGCTAGAAAGCTGTTTGCCTACTGGTGCCCTTGTTGTGAAAATACATTAAAAAGCATCACTTCCATCTCTTTTTATGTTTATTCCAGGATATTCTAGATTCATGTGCTAGTCCTGACTTAGCCCTTTTCTTATCCTTTGAAATCTCAGTGGATTTTCACTGTAATACAAATTTACAGATCAAGGAGGGAAACTAACAATGCAAGCATAAGATATATTTTATTATCATCATTCAGTTCTGAAAACGAAAATCACATGTTGTGGTTACTTCAGTGCATGAGAGTAGTTAGAAAGCCTCGGGTCTAATCTGAGGTTCTTTGGGTTATTTACCTTCACTTCATGGTTTCCAGGACTATGCCCAGCCCTGTGGGCTCTCTCCCTTCCTAGCACATCTACCTCAAAGACATTTACTACCTTTGTGATCTTGAGTAAGTCACTTCACCTCTCCCAGACTGAGATTTCTCATCTCTAAAATGAGGGGGTTGAACTAGTTGGCTACTGATGTCTTTTCCAGATCTCTATCTTTGAATCTATAAAATTAAATAAACATGGCACCTGGAGCCCAGTGTGGGCAAGAAGTATTTCCCTTTTGAGATTAATTGTGATGCAATCATTACTGTTGAAAGATGTACAGAATATAAATGTTCATCTTGTATTTGGCTTCTTTTTACTGAGCCAAACACCTCAGAGTTCGAAGATGGAATCCACATTCTACAGCCAAACTGTATGCTTCCTTGTAATGGTAGAGTTAAACTTAGCCAAAACCAATAAGTGAAGGAGTCCACAACATAGATGACCAAGGTGAATCTCCCCCTTAAATTCTGCTGCTTATTAACAGACAACATTGTAAGACAGTTTAATGGGGGGAAAGAAAGAAGAATTGCATGTCCAATTGATAACTCAAGAAGAATTTAGGTAGGTAAAATATAATAACCTGAGCTGGAAGTTGGCCAAGATATCTATCTAAATAGCAAAGGAAGTCAGACCAGATGTTACAGGAAGGAGCTTAGTTTAGCTAGGCATTTCAATGATAAGCTTTGTATTCCAGGAAAACAGATCCACTTGTACATTTCATAGAATTCTAGAAGTCTAGACTTGAGAGTGATCTGAAATATTGGGAGCCTCTACTCATTTTTGGTCACTCATTACTGTCAGTAATTTCCCCCCTGTAATATGGTAGTGGTGGGAAGTTGAGCTAAGAGGTGGGAATTTTCCCAGTGTGACTTGTGCAGCTACAGCTGTGTGTGTCAGGTGAGGATAAGATTATAGCTATCCTGAGAGGCTGATGAGTCAAAAGGGGTAAGACTGGAACTCCTAAAATTGCTGAAGAAGGGTGAGTAAGGGAGCATTGAACTATACTGGGTAAAGGACTGTACTGTGATTTTGGAAGCAAGCCCCACAATGGAATATCATGGGGAGGGTGGGATGCAACCCATTTTCTACCTTCTGATTGATTAATCATGCCACATACACACAGTTCCAATAGGTTTATGCTATTGCTCACCAATGAACTTCTACCATGAAAAATACTGATCTTTGTACAACTCTCATGTTACAAATGGGAGAGGTCTTTTGTACTATGATGGAACTAGATCTAGTACCCAAGTCTTCTGATTGTCTACCAGTGATACTTCTATTAAACCATAATGCTTCATCAATTTAATGTCCTTTTATATCAATTGATAGCAAGTATTACTAAATTAGAGAAGATACATCACTAATTCCTTAATTAAATGAATGGAAGTTTTTCTTTCTAAAATTTTAAAAATAGGAATAATAACTAATAGCTGGAATTTATAGAGAGATTTTAGTTTTTCAAAGTGTTTTACAAATATTAACTCATTTGATCATTCCAACATCCCTGGGTAGTAGGTGCTATATTATCCTAATTTTACAACTAAGGAAACTATGGCAAATAAAGTTCAAATGACTTGCCCAGGGCACACAGCTAATAAATGTCTACAACAAGATTTCAATCTGGTCTTCCTTTCTCCAGGTCCAGAATTCTTTCATCCTGCAGCTGCCTTTATGATGAATCAAATGATAATGAATATAAAATACTTTGCAAAACTTAAGTTTCTATATAAATATGAGCTATTATTTTGGTGATGGAACTGGCTAAATGATATAATGGAGATTTTTAGCAGTTTTGGTAATATCCATTGTGTGCTTTCTGTATAGTGGCAGGAAATTGCTTATTTGTTTTTTGCTTTATTTTTTAATTTGGGGAAAACATGGGAAATTAATATGTCATAAGATAAAAAGTCTTGTTGAATTTGTTGTTTCAATGGGCCCCTGATCTTATTGGTCTGGATATTTCCTCTCATTGTATATATCACAACATAGAAACATTGATTCATCCTATGAATGTCATTCATATTCATATCATTCAATAAATCTACAAATGATACAAAAAGTCCTAGAAGCCTTGATCTGATTATTCAATATTTTAAAGATAACACACCTATTCTCTCTCATTCTGACTATAAAACCTTCCCACATCCTTTTCTAGTCAGACATGTTCTTGATAATATCTTATAGGTCATGTTTTCCACATAAATCATCATTGAAAATATACTACGACCTTTTTATACCCACCACATTGACTAGAAGACCTTTGAGAAACTTTCCAACTGTGATATCTTAATAGCCTTTGATGAAACTAGTACTGGAATATTATAACCATTTAATAAATATTTGTTAACTCACATGCTTGATTGATTTTCCTTTCCATGATTGTATGTTATCTTCAATTTTTATCTTCCTGAAATGATGACATCCCATGACTCACCATGATACAATGCCACTGGATGACAGTTGTATTAAACAAATGGAATTTTGTAACAGTGAGCAATTTAGGATCTCTTAGCACTGCATAATTTCCCAAATGCAACCCAATCCAGTCTTATCCTACTATTTAAATATGTCTAACTCAATTTCCATGTGAATATTGGTCGAAGATAATGAGAGTAATATTTGTATCTATACCTACATATATATTTTAGTTAACTGACTCAATGAGCTTCTACCCAGCTATTTGTCAATCTGGGCATGGTGCACTTTTGTCCACTTTCATTTTTCAGTATGGATGGTCAAATTAATCTCTTTCAAAAGAATCTATAGTTTTTCAAGGGTCAGTGAAATGTCATTTATAAACATGAAATTTTGGCAAATTTGGAAATTTGGAAAATCTCCCCACCAATAAGAACTCTTTGTTTGAATTCTGTGTACTAGCATGTATCTTAGGTAATCCTATTTCTCTTTGTTTTGTTCCATATTTGGTTATAATACTCAGTGAATCATTTTAATGAAGAAATCAGAACAATTATGGAGACTCTGAGCTTGCATAAAGATGTAGCTAAGTGTGATTATCTAAGATTATTAAAAGACAAAACTAGAGGAACTGCAAAGAGACACACAAAAAGAACAGATCTGAAATTTCTATAGTGATTTATTCTTATCTATGACTATAGTGGATTTATAATCATGTAAGAAAGAGTCAGCAACACTGAGAAAACAAAGTCAGAAAATGTCCTCAAAACTAAAAATATATATATACAGAAAAAATATGCTAGATGTTTTATAATTTAAAATCACTCAGATATTGATTTTCAAGATATCTCAAAGAGCATAAAATACCCAAGGAATGAAAAGGATATAAAAATACCATTAAAAAAAATTGACCCATTGGAAGGAAATGGTAGGTTTCCATATGACTCAAATTATTTTCCAAATTATTTTATAGAAATTCACACAATTTGTTTGGAAACAACCTGTGGCAGATCTACCCTTAAAGAAATCAAGGTTTGACTGGTTTCTTAATGCAAATCCATGGATTTATTTCAAGTAGTGTCATTGGAAAACAATCACTATTGACCTTTCAGTGTTTTTTCTTAAATTCAAGAATTTCCTTATACTTACCAAATAATACATAGCCCTGGAAAGTGTTGCTATTGCATAATTCACCCTATTTAAGGGTGTTTGAAGATAGTTTCAAATCATATTTACCATCAAATGACTTGGTGATACTCTCAGGATCATTGCAAAAAGGAAACAGAAATCTTCAAATCATGCTCAGTGATAGGCAGCTCCTTACAGAGTCCTTCATTTCCATGGGGCTCTAGAGATTAAGAAAGGATGACAAATTTGATGAATGTCTTTGAGGAATTTAGATTACTTAGCCTGAGAAAAAATGCTAAGGTGCTTAATTACGTTTCCAAGTATATTCAAGATTAATATAAACAAACTTAAGTACCAAGTCTTCTCTAACTATACTGAGGGAAGAAGTAAAAACAGATAGGACAGGGAGATCTAGGAAATAAATTATTTTGGAATAGTCATTAAAAATACATATTTTTTTAAAGTTCACATGAAGCAATGCTAAGATAGAGTAAAGGCAGGGACTAAGCTGAGTTCACCCAAATTCCCATATAAACAATGATAAAAATAATACCTAAAAATGAATTCTGAAACAGAAGAACCAACAAAAGGACAAAATGAAACATTTTCCACCCCATGAAAACTTACAATGTTGTCAGAAAATATTTGTCTCACTGGAATAAGAGTGAAGCACAGTTCATAATGGACTATATAACCTGGAATGCCAGCAGCAGGCTGTTGGGGCAACTGTGGAGATTTCCAGAATTTTCAGTCCACAAGTTATAAAGGAGTCAGATAATTGGTCAGAAAAATATTAAAAGGGACCCTTTATCAGAAAGGGTACAGGACTCTGTTGCATATCCCTCATCTAGTTCCTTAGCCCTAGTCCCAGGGCAAAGAGGAGAACTAACAGGAACAGGAACCCTGGTCACTTTTCTAGGGCAGAAAAGAGAGCTTGTGGTTGTTCACAGATGAGAACATCAACCAAGGGAGTAGTGACCACACTGCATCTTAGATCATATAACCCTGAAAGAAATGAAATCTACAAACGCCCTGAACTAGCTCTGAAAAAAAGGACAAAAACTCTGAAGTTTAGGATAGTTGTCTTCCACCCCAGGAGGAGAATCCAACTGTATCATGAAGTTAAAAGTCAAGAAATTGGGAAAAGACAAGCAAACAACAAATATGTCCATAGAAAGTAACTATGGTTGCAGGAATGGTAAAAACAAAATCAGGAGATTATAATGTCAAAATAGACACAAACAAACCTTAAAGAAAAAATTGAATTGGTCTCAAGCCTAAAATGAATTCTGGGAAAAAAATCAAACAGAACTTAAAAAACTGAATAAGAGAATAGAAGAAAAATTGAGGAGAAAATGAATGATGCAAGGAAATCATGAAAAAGGAATGAATAGGTTCATAAAGAAGGCATAAAAATAAATACTGAAGAAAGCAATATCTTTAAAAACAAATGGAGCAAATACTTAAACAGGAATAAAGATCCACTTATGAGACCAATTTTTTATAAAATAGAATTGGCCAAATGGAAAATGAGGCACAAAAGCTCATGAAAAAAATGATTTCTTAAAAATTAGAATTGGGCAAATGAAGACTATAGACTCCATAGGACATCAAGAAACAATAAAACAAAATCAAAAGAATAAAAATGTTGACAACAATGTAAAATATCTCATTAGGAAAACAAGCGACTGAGAAAACAGATAAAAGAGACATCATTTTTAGATTATTGGACTACCTGAAAGTCATGATAAAAAAAATCTCAGACTTCATATTTCAAGAAATTATCAAGGGAAATCTATTATCCTAGAACTGGAGCCTAAAATAGACACTGAAAAAATCCACTAATCACCTCTTAAAAGAGACCTCAAAATTGGAATTTCCAGGAACACTATAGCCAAATTCCCAATCTCCTAGATATAGGTGAAACTATTTCAAGAAGCCAGAAAGAAACAATTCAAATATTATAGAGCCATAGTCTGGATGACACAAGACTAAGCAGTTTCTACATTAATTATCAGAGAGCTTGAAATATGATATTCCAGTGGGTAAAAGAGATAGAATTGTAATCAAGAATCATTTACCCAGCAAAACTGAGTATAATTCTTTAGGGTTAAAATGGAGCATTTGCAGGGGAGGCAAATATGGAAGAGTCATACTTTCCTATTTAAGCATCATATTTAAGTAGGTAACATTGAAGCTCTTATTCCCAGAAAAAAATTTATTCAAAGATATAATATACACAATTCACTTAGATACAGAAATCTATATTACCCTATATGGAAGTAGGAGGGAAAAGGGATAAAAAAGAAAAGGGTGATAGAAATGAAGATGGGTTGGGGAATGTAGTGGTCAGAATTTTCCCACTTTTGAAAAGGGGCAGAGTGAAAGGAGAGGGAGAGAAACAGAAGGGAGAATAGAATAGAGGGAAATATACAATTAATAATCATTAGGTATAGACTAATATCTCACCTCATATACCAAGTTAAGGTTAAAATAGGTACATGATTTAGACATAAAAGGTGATGCTACAAGCAAATTAAGTAAACATAGAATAGTTTACCGGTCAGATCCATGGGTAAGAGAAGAATTTATGATCAAACAAGGAACAGAGATCATTATGGGATGTAAAATGATTAATTTTGATTGCATTACATAACCTAAAAGGTTTTGAATGAGCAAAACCAATGGAGCCAAGACTAAAAAGAAAGCCCAAAACTAGGGAAATGTTTTTATAGTAAGTTTTCTTAATAGAGGCCTAATTTCTCAAATATATTAAAAAACTGAGTCAAATTTATAACATAAATCTTTCTCCAACTGATAGTCAAAGAAAATGAACACTTTTCAAAGAAACCAAAACTATCTATAGCCATATGAAAAGATGCTCTAAGTCACTACTGATTAGTGAAATGTAAATTAAAAAAAATTTTTAGGTACCACCTCAAACTATGAGATTTTTCTAAAATAACTGAAAAGGAAGATGACAAATCTTGAAGAGGATTGGAAAAACTGGTACACAAATTCACTGTTGGTGGAATTGTGAATTGAGTCATTGACCCTGGAGAGCAATTTGGAATTATGACCAAAGGGCTATCAAACTGAGTATATCCTTTGACCCAGCAATACTACTATGAGATACATGTCCCAAAAAGATTTTTTTAAGGAAAAGGACCTATAGGTAAAAAAACTTTTATAACAGTTCTTTTTGTGGTGACAAAGAATTAGAAATGGAGGGGATGCCTATCAATTGGGGAACAGCTAAGTAAGTTGTAATACAATTGAAATGGAATATCATTGTGCTGTAAGAAATGGTGTGAAAAATATTTTTTAAAAACTGGGAAGATTTAAATGAACTGATGCCAAGTGAAGTGAGTAGAACCAGGAGAACATTGTACACAGTAACATCAATTCTGTATGAGGATCAACTGTGAATGTCTTAGCTACTTTCAGCAATATGAGTATTCAAGGAAATTTCAAATGGCTTGTGATGAAAAATTCTATCTCCAGAGAAAGAATTGATGGAGTCTGAATGAAGACAGAAACATACTTTTTTAAATTTTATTTTTCTGGTTCATTTTTCTTTTTAGTCTGGGTTTTCTTTCACAATATGATAAATGTGTAAGTATGTTTTACATTACTAGGTTTGTATAACCTATATCAAATTGCTTGCTTTCTCAATGAGGGAGTAAAGTGGAGAGGGGAAGAATTTGGAACTCATTTTTTTTTAATGTTAAAAAATGTTTTAACATGTAATAGGAAAAAATAAAATATTTCCCCCAAATAGTTCACAGACCCCATTCTGAGTTAGAGTAGATCAAAATTTTCTGTCTGTGTTAGTCCTAATACTTTGAGAGAGACAGAAACATGTCTATGTAGGATGACCTATAGGATTCTTTCATTTCTACATGTATGATTTAGTGATTCCCTAATAGAAAATCAGGGCAATGATACTATATCATATAATACTTTAGTATGAGTCACAAATTATCAACAGACTCAGAATTTCATAATTAAGACAAATGTCACTTTTAACCATTCATTTTTCTGCAATGTTCACACAGTTATTATAGATGGATACTCCCTGATGACAAGGAAGCTAGGTGACACAGTGGATAAAGTGCCAGATCTAGAGTCAAGAAGACTCATCCCCTTGAGTCTGAATCTAGCCTCAGACACTTACTATCTCTATGATTCAGAATAAGTCACTTAACCCTATTTGCCTCAATTTCCTCATCTATAAAATGAACTGGAGAAGGAAATGGCAAACCATTCCTGTATCTCTGCTAAGAAAACCCCAAACGGTGTGGTGAAGGGTCAGATACAATTGAAAAAACAACAATAAAAGCAACACTTGGCCAAATAGAGGTAATTAATAGGTATCCATAGCTTCCATCCCAAGTTTAATAGGAATTTTAATTCAGAAAATCCTTTCAAGAACATCATTATATTTCATTGCTGTAATTAAGTCTATCAAAAGATTTTGCACACACAATATCATTACAGACCTCAGACCTACCTCTTGAAGTTCCATACCCCGGCACCAGCCTGCAGTGAGGTCCAGAAGACCATCTGGCTGGACCCTTTCAAGCCTCTGCAGTTGACTCTCTATACTTAGTCCTGGGGCGCTTTAGCTCACCATGCCTAAGCCTACAATATCATTATAGCATCAATTCTAACTCATTGCCCACTGTAGTCAAAACAAACTGAGAAGTAGATTCTGAACCCTGAAGTTTTGACAAATGTTCAAATTATTATTTAAGCAAGTTCAACTATGTATAACATTTTCTTTAGTCAATTTTGGCAATTCTTTAATTGTTAATTTGATGATTCTTGTTACATAATTCTATTAATAATTTATCTGTACGTTATCTGATTGGTTGTATCTCCATGGGCTGCCACAACCAAAAAAAATTCTGATAAAAATATTCACATGATGTAATTAGACTGGTACTCAGATGGCAGAAAGTCTGGAGCTATAGGAAAGTCTTTCTACCTTGTTAGAAATTGCCATGGTTTCCATTCTACCAGCATGGCCTTCAAGAATTCAATATTGTCTCTATTTATTTAAGTGATTAGTTATTATTTGGACATATTTGGGTAAAAAGAGAGTGAATTTGGGAAAAGTATAGGAGTATTCCATAATTTCCTCCATTGTAATAGATAGAATTTTCCTTATATGGAATTTAGCTTTTCAATTTTATATTATTTGTTCTTGTTCTTTTAGCAAAGAAGAGATAGATACTTAGTTTATGCCCAGTAAAACTATCAAATATTTACCTGCAAATATACCACATACATAAAATAAATTATCTGGACACTATAATCATTGATATAATTATCATAATTATTACCAAAATGTAGGCTTATTATCATTGATGAGAATGGCCCAAAATTATTTTTATAAATATTAACAGTATATGTAAAAAAGAATAACTAACCTATTTTTCTAGATTGTTTTTTTGTCATTCAAGGTGCAATTCAAGTACATTTATTGTATTTATTGTTTTTGTTCTCTTTGTGTTTATTCTATACATACAGATATATCAGATTGTTCAGAGTAGGGATTGTTTCATTCTTTATAGTTTTAACCCCAGCACCCATCACAGTAACCTTGCATTTAGCAAGCATGTACTAAACATTTATTGATCAAGAAGCATCCTGGAATTTCAGAACTGAAAGATTATCTAGAGCCGTAAGGATTGAACTAAATAAATGGGGGACACTAAATGGTATATAAGGATCCTTATAGGTATGTATTAACTTAATAGAATAGCATATTAACATTAACATTTTCAAAAATAGAATAAAACATGTTTCCTTCTAGTTTTATTTATTTTGTTAAATATTTCCCAATTACATTGACTGTGGTTTGGGCTGTATTAAGGAGTATTTTGGGCTACACAAAGCACATAGGCCATGTGTATGACATCTCTGGTGTAGACCACAAGCATTCAATTTCCTTTTAATCATATGCTCCATCAAAATTATTTCTTCCTAGCTAGTGTGTGGGTTGAGTGTAGGCTAAGAGGCAAGATGTTTTTTATGGCATCTATAAAGCCTCCATAGCCATTGACATAATTGCGATCATGCTTATAGGTAGTTATGTCCTGGTAAATGTGTTGTTTGTTTGTTTTTTAATTAATTAATTTATGTGTTTGTTATAGTAAAATACCCAGTTAGGTCTTTCCCTTTCTTCCCCCCACTTGAGAAGGCATCATTTGACCAAAAGATAAAAGTATAACTTTTGGGCACAAATGCCCATGCATCACCCATTTTTAAGTTTAATCTGAATTATTTACATTTCCCTTATCACTTCTTTACATTTAGGCAATCAACAAAACACCAAATTAAGCTGTTATTTGAAGTTGCTAATTTCTGAGGTTTCAATGCTCACATTGAAAATCTAACAAAAATTAATATATTTTAAAATGTAACAAAAGTTGAGAATGTGATAATAGTGAGATTTTATAATATTTAAGGTTTCTAAAAGTTTAAATATATTCATTCATTTGACACTCAAAATAACCTTGTGAGTCACATGCTCACCTCTACGTCTTAAGGAAACGTGGAAAGGAAAGGAAATCTTTATGGATAGTGTTTGATCAAAACAATAGCTAACATTTATATAGCATTTAAGATTTACAAAAACCTTTATCCATAATATGTCATTAAGTCAAAACATCCCTATGAAGTAGGTGTTACAAGTTTTATTGTTTAACTAGGGTCACACAAGTAGAACATGTTAGTTTCAGGATTTGAATGGAAATGCTGTTATGGCAGCTCAGAGCTAGGGGCAGCCCAGCTTAATGGATAGAGTGCTAGACCTGGAGTCAGGAAGACCTGAGTTCAAATCCAGTCTCAGACATTTACAAGCTGTCTTACCACTTAATCCACTGGAGAAGGAAGTGACAAATCATTCCAGTATCTTTGCCAAGAAAACTCTATGGATAACATTGTCCAAGAGAGTCACAAAAAATCAGACATGAATGAACAACTGAATAACAAAAGCTTTTATGCCAGTTGGCACTACTCAAGAGTGTGTCTCTGAAAAGGAAATCCCCAAAGGCAGGTATGCCTGCATCTGTGTGCATGTGGGTATAAGTGTATGTACGTGTGTGTGTAAAACAGGAATATTTATCTTTGAAGAGTGGATTGAAAAGGTCCAGAGAGTGATAGCATTGAATTCTGGGCTCCTAAAAGAAAGTTATAGTGGGGCTGGCCTCTAGTCCCCCTGCCTCCCATTGAGGCTTCCTCTCCGCCTCAGCCCAGGAAATGTCCTTTCCATGCACTTAGCAGAAGGACAGGGAGTTTCTTTGAGCTCCTCAAGCACTGAAGGTAAGTGCAGGTAATTCTTTGTGATGGAATACAGAAGGTGAAAAGGGTTAGAGCCTGACTAGATAACCCCAATGTTTATATTTCAAAGCAACCTCCTTGTTTGCTTTCCTTTCAAAAAAGAAAAACTGCTAAGAGTTCGTTCACCTCAAGAAGACTCAACACGACAGGAACTTACCCGTTTGTCAGATGATCCTATCAGGGCCACGTTTCCAAAAAACAGCCACTGGATCTATTTCTTTTCCTAACATGAGTCTGTGCAAACATCCCAAATGGACTCATGTAAAAGAATCATATGCATTTTGATGAAACTGGAAATTATCTCAAAGCCTTTATCTTCTTGGCCGCCATGTACCATGCAGGAGACTCATCTTAAATTACAAATTTCCAGGATCAACAAAGTATCACTTTACTAAGCCTAAAAGCAAGTGGAGTTTTAGTAACTTAATATGTCACCAAGAGAGGCACGTGGTATGTTTATTTTTCAAGCACATGGAAGGCACATTATTGCCTATTAATCATCTCTCATAAATTCTGACTTTTTTCAGTTTGGCTATATGCCATGGCCCAAAAACTAGGAAGTGGTCATTCCTAAGAAGAAAAGGCATGCTACAAAGCATATTGTGGCATCACACATACCCTACAAAATGTCACTGATCAGAGGATTTGTGTTGTCTATAAGTGATTTTTTCTCTGTTATCAGCAAAAAAGAAATGCTGTAAACTAACTTAAAAATTAAACCTTTACAACAAAATAGCATTAGTAGTGGCCGACAGAAACTCTGGGAGTAGATACTATAGCTATTATAATTATTTTTTAAAGATGAGGAAACAGAGACTCCTAGAATTTCTTAATAACAATAGCTAACATTTATATAGTTCTATAAAGTTTGCAAAACACTTTACTCATATTGCCTGCTTTTATACTTACTACAACCCAGTGAGGTAGGTTTACAAAGGAGGCAACTGAGGCAGACAGAAATCACATAAATAGAAAATATGGGAGCCACTTTTGAACTCAGAACTTTCTGACTACAGATATGTTTCTCTAGCTACTGTGACACCTAGGTGACTAAATGACTTATTTGTCCATGGTCACACACCTAGTAAATAAATATTGGAGCTTAGATTCAATCCCAAATCAAGCCCTAATCCAAGCCCAGTGCTTTTCCCTCTATAGCACATAAAATGCATAGAAATGGACAAAGGATTGCTTTTACTTTCCATTCACATACTTTTAATCTGGGATTACAACTTACTTCTTGTCATCCTAGGGATGATTCAGAAAGAAACTCATTTAAGAGAAGTGAGTTGTAGTGCATAGGCAGTTAGATGGTACAGTGGCTAGAGCATCAAGTCTGGAGTCAGGAAGACCCAAGTTCAAGATAATTATTTGCTAGGCAAGTCAATAACCTTGTTTGCCTGAGTTTCCTCATCTATAAAATATATAGGAGAAGGAAATAGCGAACCACTCCTGCATCTTTGCCAAGTAAACCACAAATGGAGTCATAAAGAGTTGGACATGACCAAAATGACTGGCCAACAACAATGCTGTGATGTGGTAATTTTCAAACTTCTTGATCTCAGAACCATTTACACTCAAAAATTATTGAGGATTTACTCCAGTAACATTTTGTTTGTATAAGTTATATACATTGAAATTTGCTGTATTATAAATGAAAAAAGCTTAGTTTTGTTATGAAAAATAATTTTAACCTCACAGACCTCCTTAAAGAGCTTCAGGGACTCCTGCAGATCCTGACCTACACTTAGATAACTGCTTATGTAGTGAGTGGAGTGCTGGCCTTGAAGTCAAGGAGACCCAGATGCAAATGCAATATCTCTCTTAAATATATTATGTGACCCTGGGTAAATCATTTAACTGCTCCCTACCTCAGTTTATAAAATGAGATAATTATATTATACCACTTATCTCAGACTCAAATGAGATAATGCATACAAATGCTGATTATTATTATATCACACCAATGTTGTTATGGTTGAAAGGAGTTTCCACACCAGAAAGTCCCTTTGTTGATCCTGTTCATTGTCATTTTTCAGTCCTTTTCTATCATGTCCAACTCTTTATAACCCCATTAGTGGTTTTCTTGGCAAAGATACAGAAATGACTTGTCCAGCTCATTTTATAGACAAAGAAACCAAGGCAAAGAGGGTTAAGTAACGTGCCTAGGGTAGCACAGCTAGGAAGTATCCAAAGCCAGATTTGAAATCAGGAAGATGAGTTCCAGGCCTGGCACTCTGTCCACTGGGCTACCTAGCTGCTCCCAACACTGTTTGTTAAGAACATGAAAAGGTGTTTTCCATGTTAAAGCACTGCATTTGTCAAAGACAGCTCATAACTCTTATGATACCATTTTCTTATTTTCTTTACCAACAGTTTTTCCTCCCCTTCTTCATACCTAGAAAAATGTGAATGGCTTTGTAATCTCTTGTTAGGGATAGTCATAGAGAAGATTAACAATAGGAAAGGGTGGGACTACACTGCCTTCTTTATCCCTTCCAACTCTGATATTATGGGTCTCCATGGACTAGTTGCCAGAACTATGAACAGAACAAGGGTGCTTTGCACTAAGGATTATATTAATTTCAGCAAAATATCTCTTCTCCAATTCAACAAGGTGGAAAATATGAGCTAGTATGTTCATTCAATCTGAGTCAACTTGGGATATTGAATAAAAGTATTTTAAAGCACATTAAACTGATAGTGGAGCTTTATGAAACTGGTCATAAAAGATAACAGATTTTTTATGTCAGATAAACCTTAAGTTCCCACTTATTTGTTTGGCATCTGATTTTCCTAAGATGCCAATAAAAAATTTAGAGTGCTTTCCTGAGAAGTGCTTGCTGTACCAGTGTTCATGGTTATTTGTAGAGGGAAATCAGTTTTGTTATGAAACAATAAAGCTATGCAGAATTATTAACAGAAGAAACCTATAGCCATTTCATGAACTGATCAGATTCAAACTGATGGAATTAATAATGCGGATATAATGAAAAATATCTTTTACATTCAAAACGATTGCCTGCATAATGTCACCACATAACACTGTTTGTTTAACAGCCCTTCAGTGCTAGCTTTCCATTACTTGCAGAAGCCTTCACTGAGATGGAGTGGTTCTATTTAAAACATGATATTTGCTGTATATCATGTTACTACTGGGCTATTCCCTACAGATGAATGAAAGCTGAGCAAGAAGGAACAAGAAACTCTACTTAGGTGTATTCAAAGATCACAGAATGACAGAACTTCAGAGTTGGAAGGGACCTCAGAGACCATCTTTTTTGTTCAGTCATGTCCAACTCTTTGTGACCCCGTTTGGGGTTTTCTTGGCAAAGATACTTGAGTAATTTGCCATTTTCTTCTTCAACTCATTTAACAGATGAGGAGGCAAACTGAGGCAAACAGGGTTCATTGACTTGCCTATGGCCACACAGCTAGTAACTATTTGAGGTCAGATCTAAACTCAGGACTTTCTGACTTCAAGACTCTATCCACTGTGCTACCCAGCTAATTCCATACCACCACCACCCCCTCAAAAAAAATCACTCCTAAAACATACCAAATAAGTAGTCATTCTATTTTTGTTGGAAGTCACTCAATGATGGAAACCACATTCTGCCTTATAGTCAAATTGGTCAGCTGGATGTTCCACATACAGGACATTTCACTGATTATGCCTGTGCCTTTGCCAGAATGATCCTCCTTTTCATTTCTGCTTCTTGGAATACCTGTAAAATTCGGTTTGGGTACCATCTCCTTTGAAAGACCTTTCCAGATTCTTCCATTTCTTGATGTTCTCCAAAGAACAACCGCCTCTCCAAATACTTACTATTTAAGTTGTATATGTTTGCATGTCCTTTGTCCATAAATATGTTATTTCCTCCCAGTAGAATGTAAGATCTGGATGGGAATAATTATTTTATTTATATCTTTGTAATCCAAGTGCCTAGGACAGTGCTTTGCACAGAGCAGAAAGTAAATGATTGCTGCATTGAATTGAACTGTATACATGACAAAAAGATAAACTGTTTATGCTATTTATCCCTCCTTCTATGCTCCTTAATTCCACTTTGTCCCAAGACTCACCAAGATGATTCTCTATGTCCCCCAAGTTCAACCAAAGATGAGCTTTGCAACCACTTCCCCTTGGCATGATCTGTGGTATTAATCAAATGCAAGAAAAATTCTAGTTATACTTTGATTTTTAGGTAATATAGCATGAAAGAACACTAATGGTGTGCTGTAGTATGGATATCTGGCTTTTATTCACCACATTACCACTATTAATTTATTGTGCTATCTTGGACAAGTCTCTTGATTTCTTTAGGCCTCATTTGTAAAATGAACATGCTGCCCCAGATGAATTAATTCTATGACCCCTTCTAGCTTCAACAGTCTACAAACTTGGTCAATAAACACAAACTACCTTAATATTTGGAGTAGAATCAAAACTCTCCTAGATTTCTCATTTCATGTTGTTGGATAAGTAATGTCTGGGTCAGTAGAATGGAATTCATTTTTCTTAAGTTAGTCCTCTCAAACAGTAAGGGATGGAAGGTGAATGTTAAAAACTTTTTTTAAAAATAAGCAGGAAATTTAGGGAAGAATGTCCCTAGATTCTGTATATTTTGGAAGGTAATGATGTATAGTGGATAAAGAACCAGACTCAAAGTCTCAAATTCAAATCCCACCTCTGATTCTTACTGGCTGTGTCACCCTATGTGAGTCACTTGACTTTTCAGTTCTCTAAGCAGGTCTCTAAAATGAAAAGTTACAGAGAAGATACCAACTTACATTGATAGAGTTTCCTCACCCAACAGTTCTCCATATGAAATGGAATTGCAAATCCAATCCCTATTAGTAATTCTATGTGTGCTAGTCTTCTGCAATTCCCATCATTTATACTCTAGATTCAATGTCACCATCATCAATCCTCACCTCTCACCTCTCACCCCTCACCCCTGACACACACCTGGAAACTGCATCAACTTTGCCATTTACTCTTAATACCTTCAGTCTCCTCTGTCTCTCTGATTGGAGAGCTTGAGGGCAGAACAAAAAGTTCTTCCCAAAGTCTCCATTTAAACAAGGTTCAGAAGCCCAGACAATTCTTCATTTTCCTCCTTAGATTGAACTCCACCACTGTCTTACCTCACCCTAAGTATCTTCTCTCCTTCCTCCCACTACTTTTCAACTTTTGTTTGTGTTTATTTTCCCCATTAGATTTTAAGCAACTTAAAAGCAGGGACTGTCTTTTGTTTATTTGTATCCCCAATGCTTAGCACAGCATCTGGCACATATGAGGCACTTAAATAAATGTTTATTATTTTATATTGTTATTATTTTAAGTACTAAATCAAAAGTTAATAAATGAAATTATATAAAAATAGGAGGAAATCAGGTCAGTAGATAATGGATATGCTAAATGTCTCTATAAATTAAAAGAAGATTGATGCTATTGATTGATAGTAAAAAAAAAACTTTGAAAGACCATTAAGATCCCACAACTTTTTAAATTAGATTTCTATTTCTATTTCTTTCTTAACTTAGAAATAATTTTCAGATCCTGCTACAGTCGAAATATTCACCCATGTTAACCAATATTTGGTCTCTTAGAGAACAATATGGGCCAGAACTCCAATGTTTCTAATGATAACTTTAATTCTATGCTTCCCTCTGCCCCATTTATTTAAAGAAATTAAATGCTCTGAATCTTCCCACTAATATTTCTCTTCTATTTCTCACTCTCCTTTTCCTCTGTCCTTTCCATTCTTTTCTTCTCTATTATTTCTTCTTTTCAGTTTCACTTCCTTTTCCTTTTGTAGCTCTTAAGTAGAATTGGGCTGAGGAGGTATAAATCTTCTAAATTCTTTGGCTCTTTCCTCAAACTCTGAGTTTGTGCTTGAGATCCTAGCATTCATTCTATATCACATTATTCATTCTATAGCCCATGACAGTGAAAATCCTGAAGTCAATAACTCCCTCATTGTGGATGCTATGGAACAGAAGGACAAAATCAATCATACTCATTTTATTTACCACATTCAGGTAGCTTAAAATAGAGAAAATAATTTGGAACATAAAATCATTTCATCTTGAATTCCCCAAGAAAGAGTATGACTTGCTCTTGCCATTACCTAAGTTACTCTGAAAGAAAATTAGACAATGAAGTTAGAGCATTCTCTTTTCAATTATCAAAGTATGATTTTCAAATATTTGGAAAATGTTTAGTTATGTCTTGTTTAGCATAGGTTGTGTATATGTGTGTGAATGTGTTTCAGAATATGTATATTTGTAAAGCGAGAGAAAATTGTAAATCATAAAATAACTCCCTAATTACTCAAAAGCTAAGGTGCCTACTTCACTCTCCAGGAATAAATTTAATTAATGCAAAATATAATACAAGGTAATATTTATCACATATCTTCTCTGTGGACTTCTTTGGGGACTGGAGGTGCAAAATGAGCAAAACAGTACCTGCCTTCAAGGAGCTTATGTTGAGGGGAGAAGAGGAATATTAGACATTAGACATTAGTACACAATTAAGTAAATATGAAGTAATTTGGGGAAAGGAACATATTAATAACTGAGATTATCAGGGAAAACACCGAGGAGATTGTACCTAAACAAAAAATGAGAATCTGGACAACAAGTTATCATTTTTGCCATTTCTGTACATTAGTAGAGAATATCTATTTGTGTGTACATACAAATATACACTAATCATTCTGGAAAAAGAGCTGAGGCTCAGACCAAAAAAAAAATATGGAGTGAATTAAAAGGCAGTGGCTGGTTTTGTGGTATAACTAAGAAAAATTAAAAGGAATAACTTTAGAAAAAATGCCAAGACAAACTTATTTTCATAAATGAATGCAGAACACTGTTATCTTTGTATCAGTTAAAATATCACAACATAAATTAAAACAATGCTCATAAATCCAATAAGCTATTTCAAGGCTTGATTGCCTAGTAAGCAAAAATTGCATCTGATTTAATCTAGCACATTAGGACAAAGTATGTTTACTCATATTTAGAGTGCATAAGTGGAATCTATTACTAAGCTATGAACTTTACCATCAGATTATGGTATAAACCCCATGTCTGCTAGTAGTAGTAGTAGTAGTAGTAGTAGTAGTAGTAGTAGTAGTAGTAGGTCTACCAAGAATTTTCTATATAGGGTATCCCAAAGGTCTGAGTGAGTTCTAGACTTTAATTGCATAAAACTGCTCTTAGACTATCAGTATATCCTATGTATTAGCTTATTTGCTTTTGTTTATTCAGGCAGCTACATGGAATCTAATTCATACTAGGATTTTACCTAATTAAACTCTTAGGGTGGAGATCTCCAAGATAGTACTTCTAGATTGTCTTTTTCAGTTAAATATTACCTCAAGTAGGTGTATTTTGTGAGAGATGAGAGAGGGTAGGTTATTTGTACTTTATTATAAGTAATGGGTGTCATCATGGGTTTTAGAGCAAGGAAGTAATAAGCTCAAAAGATTATTTTTGGAAGGGGAAGATTGTTATGGTAGATGAATAGAAAATAGAAAAAATTAGATTATAGATTAGAAGATAGTGGGAAACTAGTTAAAAGTATACTTCAATATTCTAGGTATGACAGGTCAAGGGCCTCAATTACTTTTGCCACAGTAGAAATAGAAGGGAGAAAAATAAAAGCTATTATGAAGGAAAAAGCAATAAGATGAATGGACACACACACGATCTAAGATCCAAGATATTCAAGAGAGATAGATCTACCAATTCATAGAGGAAAAAGCAAGCTAATTTAAAATGTATGAGAGGTACTGAAGAAATGGCTAGAGATGAGTCTCAAATCCAGGAAGATCTGGCTTCAAGTTCTACCTTTGGCTGTGTGATGCAGAAGTTGCAGCCTCTCAGTTTCCTAGCTAATTCTTTCAACAGGTCCAGTCCCTATCAATTCTGTTAAAATGCATGTTGCCCAAGGAGACCAGGGAAGAAGGAAAAGAATCCATATGTTCCAAAATATTTATAGCAGTTTTCTTCATGGTGAAAAATAATTTGAAATTGAGGGGATTCCCATCAGTTGGAGAATGGCTTAAAAAATGTAGTATATAATTCTGATGGAATACTACATTTCCATAAGAAGTGATGAGCAGGCTTTTAAAAAAACTATGGAAAGAATTACACAAGATAATCAACAGTGAAATGAGCAGGACCAGGAGAACATTATACACAGCTACAGAATTAATGTTGGAAGAGTAAGCTGTGAATATTACCTCCAGAAAGTGAACCAAAAAGTGAAACATAAAAGACTTAATTTATATGTACATATTGGTCTCCTGGATGATACCTTCTGTGATGAGAAAATGGTAGAAGGGACTGGGACACTTGTGGAAGGAACTTATTATGTATATATGAAGAAAAGTAAGCTAAACATATAAGAGTTTTGTCATTTCATTTATGTACCATCTTATATGGAGATGCTTGTTTTATTCTGCTTTGTAAAATTTGAAATAAAAAATAAAAATACTTGTTTTCTTGATTATGATTTGTAGTTGTTTGGGAAACTTATCAGATGTGTTACATTGGTACATTATATCTAGGAGAGGCTCTTCAAGAAGTGCAGAACTGAAGAGGAGGAAGAAAGTGGCATGAATTGCATTTGGTAAATTACAAACTATTGCCAATGTTCCCAAGATGTTTCCCATCACAAAAATCTATCTTTTCAGTGTTAATATTTTTGTCCTAATGCTATATAATAATGAATCATGGAACAGTGTAACCTCAGAAAAATCCAAATCATAGTATTAGATGCTTGGTAAATACAAGCAGGCTTCAGTGCATTGCCAGATTATGCCCAACCAAACATTTTCAATTTCTATCATCCATGTCCAAAACTCTCTGCTTCTTCATCTCTACCTCTTAACTGCACTGACCTTGTCCTAGTCTCAGCTAAAATATCATCTTCTCTAAGACTTTCATGAACCCCTTGATGCTAATGACTTTTTCCTAGTGATTATTTCCCATTTATTTTGTATGATATATTATTTGTATATTGTTCTTTGTATTTTTCTCCCTCGTTAGACTATAAGTTCCTGGAGGGTAAGGGCTATCTCTTACCTTTCTTTTCACTCCTTTCCATTGGTACAGTGCTTCCCACACAGAAGACACTTTATATATGCTCATTGACTGATACAAAGGATAGTCTGAGTGTGTTGCTGGCAACATAATATTAAAAGACCTCTAAAAGAGCCCCAGTGAGGATAGATCCTACGTTGAGAATTTGTTGAAATACATGGAAAAGAGTTGCATAAAATGAAGTGTGAGCCTTGGTGTATTTAATTCATGAATCTTGCTATGGAACTCCATTGAGCTAAATAACAAATGCTTCTCTGCCCATTGCATGCACACACACACACACACACACACACACACGCACATACACACGCCTTTCAGTTCTAGAATAATAATTTCATGCCTCTTCTTTCTGTCATTCCAAATTCCACATGTAATTATGTTCTTGTGAGGCAGAGATGCTTGTGAGTTATATTTAGAAATAAAGCCATTTTCATATCTGTAAATAGAATTATGGGATTTTAAATCTGGAAGAAACCTTAAAATCTATCTAGTGTAAAGTCTTTCTTTAAAAAAAAAAGAAAGAAAGACTAAGAAATCGAATGAGTACATGTTCAGATTACACAGGTAATTACTACAAATCAGAGAATTTGAAACCAAGTCTCTTTTCTGATGGTAATATTGAAGCTATGAGAACTTCTCAACTGAATATACATCATATGCTTTCTTTTTTTCCCTTTTTTTTAAAATGTTATTTTCAGGTCAGGCAAAAAACACTTCCATATTGGTCACTGTTATAAGAGCAAACTCATATATAAACAAAACCCCAAAATAAAACCATAAATACACTGATGTGAAAGGCAACTCCAACAATTCTTTCTCTGCAGGGGGACAGCATTCCCTGTCATAAGTTTTTCAGGATTGTCCCAGATCATTGCATTGCTGAGAGAAGTCAAGTTATCACAGATGATCATCATACAATATGCTGTTATTGTGTACAATGTTCTCCCAGTTCTACTTATTTTGCTCTGCATCATCAGTTCCTGCAGATCTTACCAGCTTTTTCTGAAATCATCTTGCTTATTTCTTACAGCTCCATAGTTTTCCATCTCCAATATATACCACAATTTGTTCATCCATTCCCCAATTGATGGGTATCCAATCAATTTCCAGTTATTTGCCACTACAAAAAAAGCTGCTATAAATACTTTTGTACAAGAATTCCTTTCCCCTTTTTAATTATCTCTTTGGTATATAGATCTTGTAGTAATATTACAGGATCAAAGGGCATGCACAGTTCTATAGACCTTTAGGCATAGTTCCAAACCACCCTCCAGAAAGGCTGGATAAGTTCACAACTCCATCAACAATGCATCCAATAGTGTTCCAATTTTTCTACATCCCCTCCAACATTTACCATGTTCCTTTACTACCATATTGGTCAATCTGATAGGTGAGAGGTGGTACTTCAGCATTATTTTATTTTGCATTTCTCTAATCAAGAGTGATTTAGAATACTTTTTCTTATTACTATTGATGGTTGTGATTTCTTCATCTGAAAATTGCTTGTTCATATCCTTTGACAATTTGTCAGTTGGGGAATGGCTGATATTCATATATGTTTTACTTAGTTCTCTATAAATTTGAGAAATTAAAACCTTACCTGAGAAATTTGTAGCAAAATCTTTTCCCCAAATTGTTTCCCTTGTAATCTTGGTTACCATCACACATTTTCAAAAACATTGTCAATAATCTGTTGGAGAAAGTGGAGAATGAAGAAAAGTATGTTCTTAGCAGAAATTTTAGGGGATCCTGCCACTCAAATCATTTTTTAAATTATACAATATTGGTCTTCTGTATTGACGTAGAAGTCACATTGGTTAATTTAAAACTTTCCAGTTACCCATGGTTAGGGGACAAAGGGCTAGTACTAGAGTCTGAAGTTCAAATTTGGTCTCAGACACTTCCTAGCTATGTGATTCTCACCTAGTCATTTAACCTCTGGTTGTTTAATAAAAGGATCCACTGTGTTCACTGGAGAAGGAAATGGCAAACCATTCTAGTATCCTTACCAAGTAAATCCAATGAATAGCAGTGGTCTATGGAGTCACAAAAAGTCAGGCACAAATGAGCAACTAAATGGCATGGTAATGTCAACAAAATTAGTAGGCATGTGGGTTGTAGTTTGATATATTCACATATAAAATTCCACTATGAAACCAAAAGACATAAAAATGGTTAATTCCCTTTTTGAAGGAGCATGTTATGTTTGTATAGGCATATATGATCCTTTGGATTTTCATCTGGTTCTATGGTATTTTTGAAAATCCAGATGTAGCACATCTGTTCTATTCTCCCTAAAATGAATATGTACATTATTAGACTATCAAAAAAGGAATATATAATCATGTGGAAAAAAGAATCAAATTAATCTATACCACCAGTGTCTTATACTTTATGTGCCATCTAATTTAAAGTTATGTTACACTGATGAACTGTTAATCATCATGCAGTAAAGTAGCAAACACTTCTTGGCTATTCAAATGATCGGATGTCACATCGTGTAACAGATGAGGACCTTAATGAACTTTTGTGATTTAACAATGGAGACACTTCCTTTATGAAAGGCTATCATACATATTATTCATACTAATAAAAATAGGAGGGCCTGATGAATTTGATGAGTTCCATAATCAATTTGATGTGATTATAAAGTTTGAATTTTTTTTTTTTGCCCATGGAGACAGGTCATGAGGAGTTGAACATGAATGAAGAACAACCAAAAACCACAACAAAAAGGTATTATTACTTCAATGTCAACCTGACATCAAAGAAAATAGAAATTTCTATGACTGATAATTGGGCAACTGACTTCTGTGGGCCTAGGATGGGCTCTCATCACCACTCACCTGGACTATGGCCATAGTTTTGTAACTAGTCTCTCTGACTTAAGTCTCTCCTCACTCCAATACATCGTTCACTCAGCTGCTAATCTCCAATGGCTCTCTATTACCTCCAGGATTAAATGTAAAATCTTCTGTTTGGCACTTAAAGTTCTTTAAAATGAGACCCCTTGAATGCTGGAGGGAGTGTGGCAAAGTTGGGACATTAATGCATTGCTGGTGGAGCTGTGAATTGATCCAACCATTCTGGAGGGCAATTTGGAACTATACCCAAAGGGCGATAAAAGACTGTCTGCCCTTTGAACCAGCTATAGCACTGCTGGGTTTGTACCCCAAAGAGATAATAAGGAAAAAGACTTGTACAATAATATTCATAGTTGCACTCTTTGTGGTGCCAAAAAATTGGAAAATGAGGGGATGCCCTTCAATTGGGGAATAGCTGAACAAATTGTGGTATATGTTGGTGATGGAATACTATTTTGCTAAAAGGAATAATAAAGTAGAGGAATTCCATGGAGACTGGAACAACCTCCAGGAAGTGATGCAGAGTGAAAGGAGCAGAACCAGGAGAACATTGTACACAGAGACTGAAACACTGCAGTTCAATCAAACGTAATGGACTTCTCCATTAGTGTCAATGCAATGTTCCTGAACAATCTGCAGGGATCTAGGATAAAAAAACAGTATCCACAAGCAGAGGACAAACTGTGGGAGTAAAAACACCGAGGAAAAGCAACTGCTTGACTACAGGGGTTGAGGGGATATGACTGATGAGAGACTCTAAATGAACATCCTAATGCAAATACCAACAACATGGAAATGGATTTGAATCAAGGACACATGTGATACCCAGTGGAATTGCACATCAGCTATGGGAGGGGTAATGGGAAGGGGGGAGGAAAAGAAAATGATCTTTTTTCCCAATGAATAATGTTTGAAAATGACCAAATAAAATAATGGTTAAAAGGCAAAAAAAAAAAGAATATTCATATCTGCACTCTTTGTGATGGCAAAAAACTGGAAAATGAGAGGATGCCCTTTAAGTGGGGAATGGCTGAACAAATTGTGGTATATATTGGTGATGGAATACTATTGTGTTCAAAGGAATAATAAACTGGAGGAATTCCATGGAGACTGGAATAACCTCCAGGAAGTGATGCAGAGCGAGAGGAGCAGAACCAGGAAAACATTGTACACAGACTGATACACTGTGTTACAATCGAACGTAATGGACTTCTCCATTAGTGGCAATGCAGTGATCCTGAACAACTTGGAGGAATCTACAAGAAAAACCACTATCCACATTGAGAGGAAACACTGTGGGAGTAAAAACACCGAAGAAAAACAACTGCTTGAATACATGGGTCAAGGGGATATGGTTAGGGATGTAGACTCTAAATGAACATCCTAGTGCAAACACCAACATAGAAATAGGTTCTGATTAAGGACACAAGTAATACCCAATGAAATTGCACATCGGCTGCAGGAAGAGTGGGTGGAGGGGAGGGAGGGAAATAAAGTGAATACTGTAACCAAAAGAAGAAGAAAGAAAGAAAGAAAGAAAGAAGGAAGGAAGGAAGGAAGGAAGGAAGGAAGGAAGGAAGGAAGGAAGGAAGGAAGGAAGGAAGGAAGGAAGGAAGGAAGGAAGGAAGGAAGGAAGGAAGGAAGGAAGGAAGGAAGGAAGGAAGGAAGGAAGGAAGGAAGGAAAGAAAGAAAGAAGGAAGGAAGGAAGGAAGGAAGGAAGGAAGGAAGGAAGGAAGGAAGGAAGGAAGGAAGGAAGGAAGGAAGGAAGGAAGGAAGGAAGGAAGGAAAGAAAGAAAGAAAGAAAGAAAGAAAGAAAGAAAGAAAGAAAGAAAGAAAGAAAGAAAGAAAGAAAGAAAGAAAGAAAGAAAGAAAGAAAGAGTCAAAGGAAAAAAATAAAATAAGACCCCTTCCTACCATTCCAATCATCTCACACAACCTTTCCCCATACATATACATCATGAACTCTATGATCCAGCTACAGTGGCCTGTTCTTCTAAGAAGACTCCATCACCCCCTCTATATATTTTTCTACCCCTCTTTGCTGGCATGTTCTGCCTCTTAACCTCTTCTTCTCTGACTCCTTAACTTCCTTCTAAGGCTCAGCTCAAGTTCTACTTTCTGTAAGAACCCTTTACCTGTAATCCCATATGCTAGTGCCTTCCCCTCACAGAATACCTTTCATCTACTTTACATATACTTTGTTCATATCCATTTATTTTACAGTTTATTTCCACCATTAGGTGTATTCCTTGAAGTAAGAAACAGGTTGTTTTGCCTCTTTTCTGTATCCTCAGTACTTAGTATAGTGTCTGATACATAATAAGCATTTAAAAATTATGAGTGTTTGTTGATTCACTAAGGCTCAATTCTTGTGACTTTGAACAGCTAATCTTTTCTTTATCCTACAAAACTAGCCTTTTCTCTCTGACCCAATTTTTGCCTAATGTTGATGTTAACCAGCTCCGGGCTTGAGAAATAAGACTAGCCTTCAGGGACTCATTCAAATATTGAGCCACTAGTACTCAGGTCACAATGTAGTATAGCTGAACCCTGAGAGTAATGATGATAGCTCAAGGTCATTATCCCCCAAGTAAACTGCGAATCTTGAGAATAGAATCCTTCTTAACAAGAGAAATTATCAATCTGTCAGAATATTTAGCATGGGTAATCTTTTCATACAAACTGAGTCCATGAGGACAGCTGGGTGGCTCAGTGGATTGAGAGTCAAGGCCTAGAGATGGGAGGTCCTAGGTTAAAATCTGGCCTCAGACACTTCCCAGCTGTGTGACCCTGGGCAAGTCACTTAACCCCCACTGCCTAGTCCTTACCTCTCCTCTGCCTTGGAGCCAATACCTAGTATTGACTCCAAGACAGATAGTAAGGGTTTTTTTAATAATAATAAAAAAAACTGAGTCCATTTAAATTCAGAGAATTCATACATATATATATATATGCATATATATTCATTTGGAAACATCTTAATAATTACTTTTCAGGCATACTTTAAGTATCAGTTCTATTTCCTAAAATAAAAATACTTCTAATGACACTTTAAAAGAAATCATCTCCCTTTTCTATCTTCTTCCTTCATTTCTTTCAAGGGTATCATCATTGTCTCAATCACACAAGTTAAACTCTAGTGTCAAAGTAGACTCTTCCTTTCCATTACCTCAATCCAAAAAAAGAACCTACCTCACTTATAAGCATGAATTGAAATATCTGATACTTCTTAGCTGTGTGACCCAAGTCAAATCATTTACCTACCACTTGCTGCTTTGCTTAGGACTAATACCAAGACAGAAGGTAAAGGTTTTAAAATTTAAAAAGAAAAAAATATGTATGCAAAGTGCTTTGCAAACATAATAAGTCTCTTTAAATATGAACTATTCTTATCATTATCATCATCAGTAGTAGTAGTAGTGGCGGTGGTGGTATAGTATAATAAATAAATAGACTTCAACTTATGAAGATAGGGTTCAAACTCATAGAAAAATCACAACCTCTTTCACTTTTATCTTTTCATAGAGTTATTATAAGGATAGAATGAGATAATATACATAAAGTGCTGTAGAATACATGAAACACTATGAAATGAAAGCTATTATTATTAGCCTACCTGCCATGCAAATTTAGGACAGAGTTGAAGTGAATGATATGCAGCAATGTTAAGATGAGCTATAGCCAAGAATAGCATATGAGAAATGGACAGATGAACAACGATTCAATCAGGGACATAATCCCATATGATTTCTCTTGCCAAACCATCCCAAAGGACAGAAAATATTGTTGGGTAGTGATGCAGATGAATAAGATATTCCAGTCCAAACTATGAAATCTTACTCATTCAGCTCACTTTCTAACTCTTCCCCAAACTTTCCCTAACTTATCTAGCCCAAAGTGATTTCCTTTTCTTCTGGTCTCTTACAATACCTAGCGTCCCTGAAACTACCTTTATTCTATGTTCTATTTTCTCCTCTCGGTTAAACTACCAATGGATTAATTTCTAGAAATGAATGTTTCTCTGTGAATGAAGACAGCTAAGAATGACTGCTTCATCAGGGAACTGAATCTGATCTTTGCCCCCTAAACTCTCTACCAACTTATTCAATTATGTCATCACCTACAAGCCTCACATTCTGTATTTGCTATTAGTTATGTAATAGAATAATTTTTTTAAAAGATTGAGTTTGGATAGTCTGCTGTTTCAGGCAACAATATCTTCCTTTGCTTCTTGTGCCTTGATTTTGTTCTGCTGTTTTATTCCAAATGGTGCAGTGGAAAACAGACTGGATTTGGATTCACCCTAGCCATCCTTTTGCCATCAACTATGCTGCCACACCTCCCATACCAATAGACCTTCAGAAACAATGCTTCAAGGGATTTAACTCAGTCAATTTTGGAATTCCTACTCTAGCACCTGCACCATCATGATTGGTGAATTCATGAGCACAAACTTACATGGCCCATTGTATCTGGCTAGCTCTAACCATGCTTTTCATTTTACCCTGCCATCTTCTAGATATTGACTCCTGCTTCCAAATGTTTATACTCTCCCTCCTTGATTTCTTCTTGTCTTTTGGGACATCAAGTCAGTGTTGTCATTGCCAGCACATGAACTTATCAATCATCTTTCCAATGACTCCCCTCATCCTATCACCATCCCAATAACTTTCCAAACCCAAACATCTCTCTTAAGCTGCTCCTCTCCAATGTGTGTTCTTTTCTCCTATTAGAATTCAACCTTCTTGAGGGCAAGTGCTACTTCTCTTACATAAATTTCAGTACACGGTAGTGTTTAATACACCATTTCACTCATTTAGAGTATGTGAGATCAAACTCTAGCATTGCCATTTATTATTTAACCTTAGACAAATTATTCTTTCTAGGTTTCAGTTTTCCTACTTATAAAATGAAAGGATAAAACAAGATAACTTTTAAAGTCCATTCTGGATTTAAATCTATGATTCTATAGTTGCTCCTGGGTCTTGACTATTTACTGAGACTTGATGTCTATGTTGCTCTATTCTCTGGCTTTTGTTATCTTCTCATTCTTATTTTTTATCTGCCTAACTTCTGACTACCATTTGCCAGGAAATCTTTGCTTTTTATACTTTGGCTCCAGTTTAACTATTTGGTCCCAACACATTCATTGCTCAGATGCTTGCTACTGGACTAATTTGGAACCACCTCAACTCCCTATGCTCAGCTCCTTGCCCAGAACTCCTGATCAGTTACTGGCACCCAGTGGCAATAAAATACTTTGATTATACTAGTATCAAGCCAACATTCTCTTTTGGGAAATGAGCACAGAAAAATGAATTGGCCATCATATCTTTCCAAAAAATGGATAGGATGTTGGGGACTGGAGTGAGACGCTTTCCAATAGAGATGCACTAACTAAAGATATTTAAGTTGGGAATAGTGATCAAAGGAGAACTGGTTTTAGGAGGGAAGGTGATTCCTTAGGAGCTTTGGTGCCCACTCCAAGGACTCGCTCCCATATGAAGTAAGTACAAGAACACTCCTGGTGTTAATTTATGGATCTCCTCCCTCCTTGCCTTGGCCAAGTGCAAAGGGGCTCCCTTCGCCAGAAATAACAAAATGGACGCATCTGGAAGCCATTCCTGGGGCTCTGTGGTGATTAGTGAAAATTCGAAGGGTGAGCTGCTTCTCTTGTCTGTTGTGGGGCCCGACTGGAATTCAAGGGGATTGGGGAGAGGGTGCATAAGGAGATTGCACTCTTGGGTTTCCTCTCTTTCTAATGTTATTTTTTTTCTTTCTTAAACAAAGTGGCCAGAAGCTTATGTATGCCTGCTCAAATTTCAGCCTCTGTCTGTAGTAGTATATATAATAGGTCACTAACACAAGCTCATCCAAGTAACACTATTACCAAACTTTTACATATAAACACATGTATAGTATATGCATATATCATTTGTATATGTGTATATGAATACATGTGTGAATACATATGTACACATATGTGTATATATGTGTGTGTATATATATATCACATGCCAAGTCTGAACAAGTCCATAAACTTTCTTTGTAAGTCAAAGATCTAATACATTTTAATAGCCTAATATTTGTATATTTGCTCTTCCATCATCAGGGACTTAATAATTCTTTTTAAAAATAGATTGCCTTCCATTCCCATGTTTTCCAACCTTAGCTTCATTTCCCCAGTGATGACTAAATGTAGAGACAGCTAAGAGAAAAAATGGAAAGGGAGGGAAAGAGGGAGAGAATAAAGGATTACATGGAAATGCAAGCATATACTTGTTCCTAACCTATGACACAATCTACTTGCCTTCTTAATAAACTAATTCCAGTGCCCTCAGTTCTTTCTTTCCATGCTTCCCAGAATTCATGTTATAGCCAACCTATCTCATGGGGATATTATGAGGACATGATGATATAATAAAAATGAAATCACTTTAAAAATATAAAAACACTATATCTTTGAGATCACATTAATGGAACCTTCTTTTTGGGGGGGGAGGAAAAATATTTTTAATAGAAGAAAGAGTACATGAATTTATCTAATGGAACCTTCTTAATAGCCCTTTTGTCTTTATATCACTGACATGTTGCACATTGCCCAGCACCTTGTAAACATTTAATAAATGCTTGTTAGTTGATTAATTGATCATTGGCTTATTCATATCAACAATAATTCTGATTGATAAGAACCTGACTTATTTTTCCATTACCCATTTGTCCATGACTGATTCACAAAATTTTAATGCCTGTCGAGGATTGGGTATCTGAGCACTTTTTCAAAAGTATTCAGAAATCTTGTGTTCTCATGATACTATAACCTCTGCATTAGTGTCAAGATCTTTGCCAAATTGAAATAAAGCCTCTGTAAGTTCTATTCATGAAAGCTAGATACATCATGAGCTCTACACATTAATTTTTGGGGAGGAAAAATCTGTCTTTCACCACTTTGTGTACCTATTTAGAGAGGATCCGTTAACATCAATTTCATCCCTTCTTAATCTTCCCCTTATTTCTGGTTTTCTTCATCTGGACAGTAAGTTACTAGTCCAGTATGTTTGAACCACAAAGATTTACAGTAAGGAAGAAAAAGAAGGAAATTCTTGGCACGTGAATTCAGCAGAATATGATTTATAGAACTGAAATTCTAAAATCAGGAACATTATTGGGCATAAGATTATTTTGTTCTGGAAAAAAAAAATCTTGTTACTAGAGAACAGAGCCAGTAGTAACAGATAGAAGTTACCAAAATAGAAAGTTGGTCTTATTTTAAGGAAAATTTTTTAATAATTAGAGCTATCCTAATATGGGATGAGCTGCCTTTGAAGGAGGTAGGTTGCTCTTTATTGACATTTGTCAAACAAAGGTTAGATGACCACTGGACAAGATGTCAAACATTCTTCTCAAGTTATCCATTTGACCAGAAGGGTTCTTTAGATCCCTTTCAGCTACAAAATTCTATAATTCTATTTTTTTAATTGTGTGGTTTCTTGACCAAAACATATTTTAGCACTTTGAATGTACCTAGCACTGTACTTAGGACTATGTATGGAAAAAAAGAAGTATAGAACAAAATTGTTACCAGATAGATACAATCCAGTTGAGGAGGGAAAATAACAAAAGAACAAGATGAGACTTCAGCATTGACCATAAGCAGATTCAGAGTTGGAGAAAGAAGAGATTAATTAATGTAAGGAGTTTTCAGAGAAGACTTCAGAGAGGAATTAAATCTTGATTGTAACTTGAAGCATATCTAAATTATCAAATCAAATGTTTTACTGCTTATACCTATTATCATGTATATCACATAATTAGTATGTTATTAACATAAATTAACATAAATAAATAGGCTTTAGTAAACAAGAGGATAGAAACTTCTTAAATAAAAATTGAACAATATACTCAAATGCCCTCATATGTACAAACATACAGCCCTGGTATACTAACAATACTATGAAAGTTAAGCATTCCTATGGTTACTAAAAAGGCAACATAGTCATAAATGTCCAGTATAAAAAAAACAATTAAATTTAAAAGTAACCTAATAACTCAAAAGGCAAAAATGAAATTCTCTAAATAAATTGAAAGCTTGTTTTAATATTCATATGTCTGTTGCAAAATAAAATTTATGCTAATTCAGTGTTGGGAAGAGTCTTCTGCTTCTATATCTGCTTCAGATGTCTATGGAATCAACAAACAACATCATTTCAATTTCAGATTATTAAAATATGTATTCTTCTATCTATAAGATTAAATAGCAAAATTTTTACATGGTTGCAATTTTCTGTTTTTATAAATTTTAATAATATAAAAGAATTTGAGAATTGCACCAAATTTTAGAGTCGGAATGGATCTCAGTGGTTGCCTAGTCCAATATGTTTGGGATAGTTCTAATTGTTAAAAAGTTTTTCCCTACATGAAGCCAAAATATGACTCTTTTTAATGCCACTTATAACTCCTAGTTCTACTATCTGGGATCAGATAGATCAGATCTCATCTTTTTTCCAAAAGACAATTCTGAAATCTTGATGACCGCTATCAAAGCCCACCTAAGTCTTCTTTTCTCCAGGATCCAAGCTCCTAATTCTTTCACCTAACCCTCATATGATATATATTCAAGGTTCTTTGCCATCCTGGTTGCCCTTCTTTAGAAGTTTCTGAGTTTATCATTGTCCTTCCTAAAATAGGGCACCTAGAACTGAATCCAATACTCCAGATGTGCTCTGACAAGGACAGAGTGCAGCAATATTTGTTTTTGGATACTATGCTTCTCTAAGCATAAGCTGCTTATGATCACACTAGCTTTTTTTGTCTGCCATATGACACTGTTGACTTCTACTGGACTGTCAGTTCACTTAAACCCCCAGATCAAGTGTTATTAAACTTTTTGTATAACTTACTACTTTAGCAGACTGATAAAGTCTATGAACCTCTTCTTAGAATGTTTTTAAATGTATAAAACAAAAGTATATAGTATTACAAAGGATATCAAAGGCTAGTAGAAATAAAGATATATTCCCCCCCCCAAGTTCAGGATTCTCTGAAATCAATCCATGGACCACTGGAAAGGTCCTATGGCCCTTAGGTTAAAGATTTCTGATGAGAGAGTTGGACGAAAAGTGGACACCAAAGGTATATATATATACATATACACACACATATATACACATATGCATATATACATATAGATGTGTATGTATGTATATAGGTATGGGGAGAGAGAGAGAGACAGAGAGAATTTTGCTAACCCAAGTGAAAGACTTTATATTTATCCCTATATAATCTCACGTTATTCTGTTCTGACTATTTCCTATCTCTTATCTGTTTGGGTCTTCTTAATGTTCTCCAATGTGTTGGGTATCCTTCCCAGTTTGGGACTATCTGAAAACATGATAAACATGCCATCTATGACTTTATTCAAATCACTATTTAAAATGTTGAAAGTCAAAGAGCCAACATTGGTCCCTGACCTCTTGGATTAGAGATTAACTACTATGCTTATTCTTTGGGTTTGACTATTTAACAAATTACAACTCTATCTTATTGTTATAACATGTAGTCCACACAAAAATAATGAGAGAAACTGTATCATGTGCTTTCTTAAAATCAAGATAATGGAATATTCCTGAGAGGGCAATAAGAAGATATTATATTGGAAAAGAAAGAAATCTACTGAAGGAGGACTATTTGCCCACAGAAAAGTGGCAGATAGACAGCAACTGTGAAAATGGCAGTGAATTACCACTCAAATATTCTAGTAAAAGACAGAAATTCAAAATTAGTATTATTGACTTTCATAGAGGCTCTAGACTAAAGAAACTTTGGAATATCGATCTATTTTTGAAGAGGGCAGAGAATATGAACCATTACAGAGACAACTAGAACTGCTAACTCTTTTTATAGATATTTCTAGACAAATGATCTTAGAGTCTTAGAGTCAGAAGGAACTTCAGTGATCATCTAATCCAATCCTTGACTGTAAATGAATGCCTTCTACAATATCCGAGACAAGTGGTCATTCAGCCTTTGCTTGTGGACCTCCAGTGAAGCAATACCAACTGCCTCCCAAATCTACCAATTCTAATTTTGGAGCAATCTGTTAGGAATTAAAAGTCTAACTTTTTTTCTTTGCAACTTCTACCCATTGTTCCTAGAAAAAGATTCCATTTTCTTTTTTAATACTTGAAGACAGTGTGTTCCTTGCAAGACTTCAGACTCCACAGTTTCTCGAGACCCAAACCATTTTCCACAACGAGCAAATGCCATATCAGAAAAATCTCTATTAAAGCCAAATTGCTTCTGAACTTGAAGTTCACTGAAAGTCTTTAAATGCTAAAAAAGATAAATGCATATTTCAGTCTAGAGGAAACATGGAAGCACCAGAGTTACTGAGCAGGGAAGTGACATATTCAGTCCTGAGCTTTAGAACAATGACTTTGGCACCTGTATAGAAAATGACTGGATTAGAGAGGAGAAATATTTAAGACAAGGAGACCAAATAGAAATCTATTGCAGTGGTTCGGGCCAAGTGATAAGGTATTAAACTAGGGTGATGGATATCTGAATGGAGAGGAGATGGATACAATATGTTGGGACTAGATTTTCCAAATAATTGACTATGAGCTGACAGAGAGGGAGGAGTCAAACGTGAAGATGACTCTAAGTTTGTGAGTCTGAATTACTGGAAGCATCTCCTTTATACTTCTGTTGACATCGGTTGGCCTTGTGAAGACATTTCTGAATTACCTTAAGTCTGTTCAAGGCAAAATCATAGTCTTAAAGGGATATATCATAATGACACAACACAACTCAAAAATGAGAACTGACTACTGATTGCTATATTGGGAAGCATATTTATTATTAAGCATGATTTTAGAAACAAATGATCCTTTTCTATTGAGAAAGATAGTAATACAAAAAAATTTACTTTGAAAAATACATAAAGAAAAAATAAATAAAGGATAGTTAGAAGGTGAAGAAATGAAGGCTCTACCCCCAGAGGCAAGGCTGAAAAGTATGAGGTCTTACTACTCCTGGTGTAACTTGAATCAGAGGCCACTCTTACCAGGAACCTAAAAGGAATGAACAAGCATAGAAGGGGGAAAAAGATGTTATGTAAATTTCAATTGTTAGAATATCATGATAACTTCCTAATCAGTCTCCTTGCTTCCCCTACCAATTCATCCTTTGGTACCCCACTGACATTCCTAAAGCATGGCTCTGATCATATCATATCTCTGCTCAAGATACTTCAGTGGTTCCTGATTGCCTCTAAGATGAAATAACAAACTCCATTGTTTGGCATTTAAAGCCCTTCACAGTCTGATTCCTGCCTATGTTTCCAGATTTATTTCACATTATTTTCCTGTACTTTCTACGATCCAGTCAAAGTAGCTTATTTGTTTGCTTCATCTCTTGTCTCTTGTTTCTTTGCCCAAGATTTCCCCCTACACCTCACTGGAATGAATTTCCTCTCTTCTGGCTCTTTGAATTCCTGGTAGCATTCAAGTTTTTTCTCAGATACCCTCTCCTCCATGAAGGCTTCTGTCCTCCAGTCCCAAAGTCATTTTGTATTTTCTTTGCATTCACTTTTCTTTGTACATGTTTTATCTTATCAGTTAAGTGTAAACTTTTTTTCAGAATAGGAACCTTTTGTTTTGTTTTGTTTTGCTTTTATATCTTCAGTACCTACCACAGAGCTGGGCATATGCTTAATAATTAAAACCATTTGCTGAATATGTACAGGAGAGACAGTGCATTTGATCTGTTTTCACATCAAAGGCACATAAAATGCCCAATCTTTTGCATTTAATAATGAGATTTCTGACCCATCATCTGTAGGACATAGTGAGGTAGACTGCAGTAACCATCCACACTCTCACTTATTCTCCTTGGTGAGTCTGGGCACATGTTGGGGAAACAACTAGCTGTAATGAGGGGTGAATTTGTGGTTCTGAAGCAGGTATTTTTTTCCTCCAGAGAAATCTTGGGTTAGGAGATTTAACCCATTACTTTGGTCCTATGTTCAAGTCTCTTTAATTAACCATCTCTGACACTTAGGATATATCAAAAACAAAAATGAACAGCTTTTTAAGTCAGCCTCCTTTGGGTTTTCTTTCTCCCCATAGTCCAGGGAAAAGACTACTTAGTAGGTGAAAATGGGGTTAATGAGTTGTACATGGAGAAAGTATGTGCATTTTATTCCAATAGACATAGTCGACATTTTTGAGCATTTGTCAAATATCCTGGATAAATGTTACATTTTTAGAAATCAGGATCCAAGTCCACAGGCCACATATTAAGGCAAACAGCATGTTTTCAGGTAATTAGTGTTTATAATCAGTTTGTGAAGCTAAAGTGAGTCCAGATCCCAATGTGCCTAGAAACAAGTAGGAAAGCTTTTGTATGTGCTCATGCAAATGCCAAATTAACATCTGTATGCAATCTAGACTCCAGTCAGGTCCAAAGTATTGTTGTGGTCTTGGCCAATTCACTTCAAAGCCTATACATTTTAAACTTCACATCAGTAAGAAAACAATGTTTTCTGTTCCTTCTGCATTCTGAGTTTGGAGGGGTTTTTGTTGTTGTTGTTCAAGGGGGGAAAAACCCTTCACATTAATAAGACTTATAAATCACAGCTGTTTTCACGTGGCTGCCCTTCACAATAGCATTTTGTATTTTAGTAAGCTTGGAGAGCTTCATGCTTACCCCATACTTCCAAAATCTAAAGCATCCTGGATGCTTTCAAATAAAGCAACATTTTCAAGATTGAAAGGAAGCAGCTGGGTAGTTATGGCAGAAAGAGTTCTAGACTTGGCATCAGAAAGTTCAAAGCCCACCTCTGGCACTTACTGGCTCTATGAACCTGGGCATGTTACTTGAAATTGCCTAGAACTAATATATGGCATCATAGAATATTTTACATGTGTCACTTGGGTGAAGAGACTTCCCACACCTAGAGCTCACTAGGCAATTACAGAACCTCTGGTTATTCAGTATTAGAATAAGAGAGAACAATCGCAATGTTTCTCCTTTTAGAAATGTCTGTGATAATGTTTGTTTAAAACTGACAAAAGTTCTGGGTGGTTTCAAACAATAGCTTCCATGATTCATGAATGACTTATTTGAAAACAGATCAATCTGTAAACACATCAGTTTGATTGAATTCTATAAAAATAAAAGTTTTAGAAAAGGGTTGGAGTCTCTATTACAAAACAGATTGTTTACAGAGTTTGTTTCCATGATGCTGCAATTCCAACTTCCCCAGAATTTTCCATGTTTCAGCCATTTCATTTAATATCATGTAGACACTGCCTAGATAGGGTCATGGGATCATTTATAGACCTCAAGCTGAAAAAGACCTTTGAGGTCATCTAATCATAAGTAATTCTAAGTGGCAGGAAGTTCAATCTCCTGATCTCATTTTTTCAGGTAACCCAAAAGGAAGATGGAAAGATGCACAGTAGTGTAAATAATCTGAAGCATATTAACAATGATGACTTTCAAGGATCCTATCATGGAACGCATAAGACATCATCTCTGACATGTCTGACTGAAAAAGGTCATGAGGCTATCACATTGGAGGAGAGATGGATAACAGAGAGGCAGCCTGAGTCATTCTGACTTCCAGAACATTCTCTATGAAGGTATTACGGAATGACATGGCCAAGAATCAAACAGGATGAGAAAGCATGGAGAGTTTGAGATCTGTCCTGATGAAAGCAGAGATTCTTTAGAGTTCTGAAGAAGAATTTCTCACTTAAAAAACAATAGTAAACGACTATTTTAGTAAGTAAAGGAATCCACTAATGAGCAAATCCACCAAACAGTACCTGAATGAAGGTAATTGAAGATGAGGACCTATTTGAAAATAAACATCTTCTCTCATCTGAAATGGTAAATGACTCAGTCAGAAATTTAGTGTTGTATCAAGGAAAGCCCTTGAAAAATCATCTAATATTTCCTTCATATTACAAATTAAGGAACTGGGGCCCAAAGAGGAAAATTAACTTGTCTGAATACCCATACCTAGTTAGGGGCAAAACTAAGACTAACACCCAGGTCTTTATGCTCTCAGGGCTTCCAATCATCCGATGATGCTTTCTCCTTTGGACAGAGGTACAATGCGCTATTAAAGGGAGCAGCTTAGCAGTTCAGTGGTTTGAGAACCAGGTCTAGAGTTGGGAGGTATTGGGTTCAGATATGGCATCAAATACTTCCTAGCTGTGTGACCCTGGGCAAGTCACTTAACCACCCCTACCCTTTATTGCTCTTCTGCCTTGGAACCAATACACAGTATTGTTTCTAAGACATACAGAAAGGGGTTAAAAAATACTGTCCTAGTTTTGTCATTTATTCTTAACTTCTATGTGCTAAAGTCACCTGTTCAAAGAATAATAAATAATAAAGTTGTATTATAGAGTTTGGATAAGAAAAAGCTATCTCCGTTTCTTCAATTCCCATCTTGCATTTGTGAAGATTAAATTAACTCCCCTGCCCGTTTTTAGATTTAATCACCAAAACTGTAAACATTCTACTTAATCATTGAGTTGGGGAGGTCTGTGACCCACATGTGCAATAGTGGGTGACGAATCAGAATCAAATTGACTACCCCCTGGGCAGTCCTAAGCAAAGCTTCAACTGTAATTGATAGATGTAAAAGTAGAGGAAGGCACAGGAACTGCCACAAAAGAAAGTGTATTTAAAAGGGAATTACAACTTCCTGGGGGAATTCTTCAGAGAGTTCTCTAGGTCTTTGTGCTTGGGACTTCTGACTGTTCTCATTCTTCAGAGTTCTGAGTTTGAGTTGGAGGCTAGTGAAGAATCTGCTGACTGGACCTGAGACCCTGTACCTAATGAGACTGTCCTTGAATCTCTTTCTTTGGATTGACATGTGGTGAGTTAAAAGAGCTGATGCCTTTCATGGATTTTCTGAAGAGACTAGGCTCAGGAGAGACCTATCCTCTTGAGAGATGCTCTCTGCATCCCCAGGTCTTCAACTCAAGGCTGAAGTTTCTCAAGGTAGGTCTTGCCTGGGTTGAATAAGGGGTTGGAGCAAAATACTTAATGTGTAGGCTAGATATCTTACCCTATCCTCTCATTTTTTTTACTTCCACTCTTTCTATATTTTGTAAATAAATTGTAAATAAATCTCCTTGGAATTAATCAAATTCCTGGTGACCCTATTTTTTTTTGTAATTCTTTTATTTTTTTATTTTTTTCTCCTTAAATTTCACCTTTTTATTAAATTTAGTGCAGCCATTCTTGCATGAAAAGATATTTTTGGATCCTCATTCTTTCACATAATGTATTTTTTTTATTTTATTTAGTCAATTTAGAATATTTTTCCTTGGTTACAAGTCATGTTCTTTCCCTTCCCTCCCCCCAATACCTCCTGTAGCTGACGCACAATTCCACTGGGTTTTACATGTGTCCTTGATCAAAACCTATTTCCATATTGTTATGTTTGCACTCAGGTGATCATTTAGTCTATATCCCCAATCATATCCCCATCAACCCATATGAACAAGCAGTTGTTTTTCTTCTCTGTTTCTGTCACTACAGTTTTTCCTCTGTATGTGAATAGCATTCTTTCTCATAAGTCCCTCAGAATTGTCTTTGATCACTGCATTGCTGCTAGTAGAGAAGTCCATTATATTTGATTGTACCAGAGTGTATCAGTCTCTGTGTACAATGTTCTCCTGGTTCTTCTCCTTTCACTCTGCATCAGTTCACATGGAATTCTTCCAATTCATTATTTATTTAAGCACAATAGTATTCCATCACCAACATATACCACAATTTGTTTAGCCATTCCGCAATCGGAGGGCATCCTCTCATTTTCCAATTTTTTCTGGTGACCCTATTCTTAAATAATCCAGTCCAAACTTTAATAAAAATCCCTTTTTCTTCCCCTTAAACATCCCTAACTTAATTTCTGCATAGAGTACTACTATGTAGTACTGTAGTAGTAATGGACTTTGGAGAATCTAGGTAGTACAGTAAATAGAGTGTTAGACCTGGAGTCAAAAAGACTCTTCCCGAGTTCAAATCTGTTCACTGACACTTATTAGCTGTGTGACCCTGAATAAATCACTTAACCCTGTTTGTCTCAGTTTCTTTACCTATAAAAATGAGCTAGAGTAGGAAATGGCAAACCACTCCAGTATCTTTGCCAAGAAAAACTCCAAGTGGGATCATAAAGAGTCAAATACAACTGAAATATTACTCAATAACAAAAAGAATGGACTTTAGGTCAGGGATATTTGAATTCAAATCCCTTCTCTGATATTGATCATGAGTATGTCAGGAAGCATATCAGTCTAATTTTCCTCATTTGTAAAATGATGATGATGATAATATATATTCCTGAGAGTTACTGTAAGAAATAAGAGCTACATAAAAATCAGTTATTATTAAATATTGCCTAAATTACTCCAAGCATCTAATGAAGGTTGTAGAAAAAATATTACTTTTTTCTCCCTGTTTCTTTAAATATAATTGTACTTTCCAAATACAGAAGAGCTATTGTTCTTTTATCCTGATAATCCCAATTTTCAATATCCGTAGTTGAATTCTTCTTTGACATATTCTTAAGTGCATCACAGCTCCTCCCCAAGAAAATCATTGGATATAGGAATGGTTCATTTTCTCACTTGATATTGAAAAAAAAAGTTGTCAATAAGAAAGCTTTTATAGAGTCATCTAACCAAATCCCTCATTATATAGATGAAGAAACAGACCAGAGAGAATATGACTTCTCCAACATCAAAAAAACCATAAGAGACAGAGACAGATTTTAATATGAGAATCTACATCTGATAGGCATAATATCTACTAGAATCCTTGTCACATGGGCTTAGCAGAATTTCCCTGAGAATATAACCTGCTCAGACTATTAGTTTTTCTTTAAAAGGCACCAAAATCATTCTTAAAACTCAATTGATCCAGGAGACCAAGCTTCAAACCTTTACTGCAGCTTGCTGGTATGCTATGAAGAAACACCAGCACACTAGAGAGGAGTCAGGACTTCTACCCTCACATGCTCCTGACTATCAAGACACCATAGCAAATATGGAGGCAAAGAAGGTGTGAGAAACTGAATTAATGCTGTATCCTCACTGAATATCCTTTCATTGTGTCTGTGTCTGCTAAGCAGATTTTCCTTTAACTAACTGTTAGGAGGTGTCCAGGTGTTTAATTTTGTTCCAATACCAAAACTTGAAAACAACCAGACTGGGGCAGGCCTGGCCTACCACACAATGACTCCAAATGCTCCTCTGAATCATGCAATGTGGATACAAGCTTCACAGAGGCAATTTAATTATAATTGTTTGGTTTTGAAGTTGGATATTTTCTTATTCCCAGATTCATTCATTCATATTAATTGTGCTAGGAAATGAAATGTTATATTTAAGAGGAATAGTTAAAATAGTTAAATAGTCAGAGTTTGATAGATAGATAGATAGATAGATAGATAGATAGATAGATAGATAGATAGATAGATAGAAAGAGTTTAAAAGTCAGAGTCTGTTTCTTCATCTATTTACTATTTTGTGGCATCAATATCTTGTTTTAAAAGATCAGTGTGAGCCTGAGAGGTTTCCTAGTACAAATTGCTTCCCCTCCTCCCTGATGAAGAGATGCCTTCTCCAAAAATGTCAGACTCACTCCTGTGAATCACAAACTATTAAACAAATTAAACTACTGACTGCAGCCTAAACCAGATTAAAATATATTTGGGAGATGTTTGAAAAAAATAAATAAAAATAAAATCCAAAATAGATAATGTTCATTTGTGGTATCCTACATCAATTTACTACCTTCAAGGATACATTTCTATTTCAGTTTAAATACCACTGTCTCCAGTATCCCATCTAGAAAGCCAGTCAGCTACTCTTTGATCTCTTCCAGGACTTTAAATATTTCCATGGACCTGCTATCTCATCAATGTGGGTCAATTCATCTAAAGGTATAATATCAATAACCACCATAGTTTATTGCTAACATTTATTTTGTGCTTTAAGTTTTACAAAGCTCTTTCAAAAATCTCATTTTTTCTTCACAACTCTGAGAGGTAGGTGGTACTATAAGGTCTATTTGTAGTTAATGACACAAGCTGAGAGTAAGTTAAATGACTTCCTCAGCTTCACATAGTTAGAATTTGAATTCAGATTTACCCGACTCCAGTTCCAACCCCTCTCATCTGTGCCACATGGCTGTCTCTAGTACAATTTACAAACCAATCAGACGATCTCTTGTCATTGTCTTCCCATAAATCCTCCATAATTGATCTACCTAACATGCTGAGAGCCTCCTTCTAGATGTCTTGACATGATAGTCTCAGTTTTGTTTTCTTTAGAGTTATTTTTCCCTCAGGTATCCAAACATGGTTTCTCTATTAACCATGGATGAATTAGTTTTGAGTATGACTCTTGCATGTGTTTTTATTTTCTGTTTGTTGCTAAGATAATCTAGCTTAATTGGCTATCATGCTAAGGTTTGGGTAAATTCATTTACAGAAAATAGCTTGTTTTTCATCAGGCTATGCTGCCAATAATCTATGATCTCTGAAAATACTTCTTTTGGTTTACATATCTCTCTTTTGGCAAGGAGAGTAATTTTTCTGGATGAAGTAGTTTCTTTGGGGGGTCTTCATTCTAGCAGCTGATTTTTTTTAATATCAGTTAAACTTCTTTAGTAGTTGAGTCAGAATCTGTTTCTTTGTCTATTTATTATTGTGTGGCATCAAGATCTTACTTTAAAAGAAAAATCAGTTTGAATTATATGCCACAGCATCATTTTAAAATTTCTTCTAATTTCATATTCATTTTGATCTATAAAGTCAATAGTTTGATAATATACAGTTGATTCAAAATTATTCCCACATCAGTAATCACTTGCTTCTGGTATGCTAAACTATATTCATTATATAGTTGTGATTTTATCTGGTACTATGACTAGTATTTCCTGCTTACCTTCTTTAAAAAAAGTATTCATGGGGGCAGCTGGGTAGCTCAGTGGATTGAGAGCCAGGCCTAGAGATGGGAGGTCCTAGGTTCAAATCTGGCCTCAGACACTTCCCAGTTGTGTGACCCTGGGCAAGTCACTTGATCCCCTTTGCCTAGCCCTTACCACTCTTCTGCCTTGGAGTCAATACACAGTATTGACTCCAAGACTGAAGGTAAGGGTTAAAAAAATTAAATTAAATTAAATTAAATTAAAAAGTATTCATGATTTATCCATGAGAGTTCATTCGGCATACTAGAAGATTCATTGCTTTATTCTGAATCATATATTCCTATCTATTTTTTGTCATTATTTCCCTTTGCATAGAAGTAACCAAAAATTTATTGACTGAATATGGAGATTCTTAACAAATTCTTTTTTCTTAATTACAAGCAAAAGAATTTAACTTTCAAGTTTTTTTTTAAAAACTTGAGTTCCAAATTCTCTCCCTGCCTTCCCTCTCACATCCTTGAGAAGGCAACTGGAAAACACTGTAAATGAGAGCTAGATTCATTGGTTTGGTGTTTGTCTGAACTTTAGAAAGTGAAAGAGAAAATGTTAACAGGGAAGACTAAACCTAAAAGTGTATCATGGGTGCCTTATTTGGGGAACGGGAGCCAATTGTTAAACATATAACAGTATATCCCTGTATAGGTCCCTTGACTCATCCTAGTAATATTGTCATATAAGATATAGAACTATATAAAAGAAGGTAAGGTTTTTTTTCCCTTAAGTCTTCAGGTGAGAGACACTATATGAAATATGAAATCACTTTTCATTGTCAGCTTTTTTTCTGAAAACACGCAAAATCACTTTAACCTGAATTCTTCCTTTCTGTTACTCTGCTTCCATCACTTCCACAGCCTGGACCAGCCTGAAAGTTGACCCCAAGGGCAAAGGTGTAGGAATTATAATAGCTAGCTAGTATTTATGTGATGCTTACTATCATTCTAGACACTAAGTGCTTTTCAGTTACTGTTTCATTTGATCCTCACTACAACCCTGGGAAGTAGGTGCTGTTATTATCCTCCTTTTACAGTTGAGGAAACTGAGGCAAACAGACTAAATTACTTGCCCAAGGTAGTATAGCTAATAGTTAACATTTACATAATGCTTATTATGTGCCAAGCATGATACTAATCACTTTACAATTATTATTTCATTTGATTCTCACAACAACCCTGGAAGGCAGATGCTACTATTAACCCCATTTTACAGATGAGGGAACTGAAGGAGACAGAAGTTGTGACATGTGCAGGATCACACAGCTGGTTTCTGAGCTGGGATTTGAACTCAGATCTTACCTATCTTAGCATTGATTGGAAGATACAAGATAGGAATCATAATTTAATGTTACCAACTCAAACCACGTGCTCTTCTGTGAGGATTCAGTCCACACCAGGGAAGTAGAACTTGTGGAAAGGAGCAGCAGTAGTAATACTAACAGAGACATTATGGTATGCGTCCTTACCAAAGCACGTGAGCGCTCAAGGGGCAGAGCTAGTTGCTTTATTAAATGCTTTGCAAATTGGTAAAGATAAACAGGTCAATATTTACACAGATTCCCAGTATGCATTTTCAGTAATTCATGCCACTGCAGAAATTTGGAAACATAGAGGATTTTTGACAAGTGCAGGTAAAGAGATCGCATATGCCAAACTAATAATGCAACTTCTGTACAACTTCCCAAGGAAGTGGCAATAATCCACTGTAGATCACACACAGGGGCTAATTATCATGTGTCTTTAGGAAACCATAGAGCTGACATTACAGCAAAATTTGGAGCTAGAGAAGGACCTTTTCATGTATTGAATTTCTCAATAGTTGAACAGGACAATCTAACTGATGCCTATAATGAGCAGGAAATTCAATCGTGGATAAAGAACTTAGGAGCAAAACAAATAAGAGGAATATGGTTTTCGCAACTAGGCAAGCCCATCCTGTCAAAAATTTATTTTATCACGTGTGCAATGCAATACATGCACAAGGACACTATGGAACCCAAGCTGTGATCAATTCAGTGAGACGATTTTGGACTGCACCAGGAATATCCTCATATGCCATAAGAACTTGTCAAAAATGTAAAATTTGTGTGCAATTCAATCAGGGAGTTTATAAGACCAAAGGCTTAGGAGGTCGTCCCTTAGCACATACTCCATTTGAATGTATACAGATAGATTTTTATCAATATGCCAAAAGACAAAGGGTTTAAGTATTGCCTTGTCATCATAGACAGACTGACTAGATGGCCAGAAGTTTTTCCTTCCAAAAAGAACAATGCAGCATTTGTGGTCAAAATCTTATTAAAAGAAATTATACCTAGATTTTGGATTCCCTCAAAATTGGACTCAGACCATGGAAGTCACTTTACTCAGTCAATATTAAATGAAATTTATAAAAATCTAGGAATACAAGCAACATACCACACACCATATCATCCCCAAAGTTCAGGGCAAGTGGAAAGATTAAATAAAGACATTAAAACATTGATAGGAAAATTTTGTGCAGAAACACACCAAAAATGGACAAACATTCTGCCATTAGTTTTGTTCCATCTTAGAACACGACCCAGTGGAGATTTGCACATCTCTCCATTTGAGATGCTATATGGACACGCAATTTGGCAAGGAAGGACTTGTAAACCAGCTTACATTGCCATGATAGGTGGAGATTGTCAATTAACAAAATATATACAAGCTTTACAGACAAGAATAGCAGAATTGCATGAAATGGGCTTGATACAACAAACAGTACCTCTGGATTACAATTTGCACAACATCAAACCAGGAGACATAATATACTTAAAAAATTTCAATAGAAAATTGGCTACAGACATAAAATGGACTGGACCACATGAAGTATTGCTTACTACCCCAACAGCTATAAAAGTTGCAGGGAAAGACTCATGGTTTCACTGTTCCCACGTGAAACCAGAAAAAGTTCAACACCACTGTAACAGACATTGAAGATAATTAGACAACAGATAGGGCTGAGAAATGGAAACAAAAACTGATTAACATAAAAAGTACAACACAAAGAAATAATAGTGACACATAATGTTTGAAACAACTTTCCAGCCCAGAGGAAAAGCAACCCAGAGGAAAAGCAACGCAGAGGAAAAGCAACCCAGAGGAAAAGCAACCCAGAAGAAAAGATTTTAAACCAGCCCAGAGGAAAAGCATCAAGAAAAGATGCTAGAGACAAGAAACAAAGAAGAAAAGCTGAAATGGACAGCTAAGACTTTGAACTTTGTAAATTTGCTTAATAGCTACTAGAGAAGTGAAACAAAAAAAAAAGCTGAAATGGACAGCTAAGACTTTGAACTTTGTAAATTTGTTGATATAAGAGGAAAGATCAAAAAACGAGACTCATGTGTAAGACTGAGTGTGTTGAAATAATAAAACAAAAGTAATTTCACATGTTAGGGAAATAGCATGCATCACTACATAACATGGAAGAAAGAAGAGATCCATCAGTCAACATGAGAAGTGGAAATCTGAAGAAACTTGATAAGTATTAATTCAACACAACACTATTAGACACAAAACACAAAATCACAAACTGACACATTGAGAAACCTTGTTTATATAAACAAGTGTCTGAAATTGTATTTATGCCAAATGTAAATATGTTAGTTCCATAAGGTCTTAGGCAAATAGAAAGATCAATAGATATTTCTATTTGATTGGCATCATGATGTGGAACAATGTATATTGTTGTACTATATGTAAATAATTTCTATAACTAGTATATTAGTTTTATTTAACTTAGAGTAAGTAGTATTAGCACTAAAACTCAAATTTCTTGTAATAGTTTTGTTCAACATGTATTGTACTGAATTTATTGTAAAACTCTAAACTACCCTTGCCCAAACTTTCCTGCTAAGATTTCCTTAGAGTAGATTTAGTAAATTGGTAACTATAATATAAATATGTGACCTTGGGAAGGTCACAACAAAAAAAGGGGGACGATTGTGGAAAGGAAATTAGACTGACAGTTTGTGGGGGAAGGAGCCAACTGGGAGTGGCAGTTGGGTCTTGTGACTAGCACTTCTTTCCTGCCGGGGGGGACTTGCTTCCTAGTGTTGAAGGAGAGAGGAGCTTGTTCAGCCAGTCTGGAGTGCCATGCTCTTTCTTGGTTCAGCCTGAAGATTCAAGTCCAATCTCTTCTGAAAGTTAGATCTGTTCTTGTTTGCTTTCTGTCTACTGCTAAGATTCTAAAAAAGACAAAACTGGACTGATATAGAGTGGACGGGAGTGGGAGAACCCTCCGCCAGTCTCTGGGGCCTGGCCTCAGGTCTGAAGCTGAAAAAAACTCCAATCCCAACTCGTTATTAAACTTTATATTATTTGAATACGCAGTCAGATAAGTGGACTATCATTTCTGGTCATAGAGGGAGCTGAACTTCAGGTCAGTCATTCAAGGACAAACCATCCTTATTGGACCCCTGCTGTTTCCTCTCAGCAGGGGCATCTCCCTTCCTTGCATCACCAAGCAATATTCCCTCTCTCCCCTTAACTCCTCCATATCCCATATCCCATACAAACCTCCCATTATCCTCCTGTTTTCCAATTCCCATTTCCTTTCCCAACAAATATTACAAACTACGATAGGCATCTAGAAATACACTAGTAAATATGTTAAGATAGCATCAAATTACCCTAAGATTTTACAAGAGTGGAAACGTAGTTTTTAAAGGAATGGCAAATGTTGCCTAGAGATTTTTGCCTGACAGCTAGAAGTCATGTTCATCTGCCTTAGTCTAGACTTATAACATTCAGCAAGCAATGGTGTTCACTATTACTAGATGAGATAAATTTATCAGGAGTTCTGAACCTGACATTCATGACCTTGTTTTTCTTAAACCCTTACCTTCCACCTTAGAATCCATGTAATGTATTGATTCTAAGGCAGAAAAGCAGTAAGAGTTAGGCAATGGGGGTTAAGTGACTTGCTCAGGGTCACATAGCTAGGAAGTGTCTGAGGGCAGATTTGATCCCAGCACCTACTGTCTCCATGCCTGGCCCTCTAGCCAGTGAGCCACTAGCTGAAAAAAAAAATTTTATTAACTCTACTTCAATAAGTTAGGTTTCCTTTGTAACCCCATGAATTCTATTTTGTGCATTTATAAATATTATTCTGAGTAGTCCATAGGCTCTAGCAGACTGACATCTTTAAAAGGTTAAAAGTTCTAGTTATAGAATGTCTTGGTACTGGTTACATATGTATCTTAAGACACAAAATGAATTTTTAAACATTTTTATTCATTCCTATCAACTGATGCTGCTGAGCTTCAGGAAGAGCAGTGTTCCCCAGATCACTAGCCTGACTTATAGCTGTCTTCTAGGGAAGTATCCCTTGTGGATAAGGGACCCTGTATCCCCATCACCAACTGGACCAAAAACTGGCTAATGACCACTAATGATCAGGAAAACCCAAGAGCCTATGGTAGCAATACCGTGTCAGAAGACTAGCCCTTCTTCCAGTCTGGTCCCAACCACCGTCATGCAGAGAAGAACACTTGTGTGCATAGATGCCTCCTCATCTCTGACTCTCCTCTCACCTTCTTTCTTTAAGACTCAGTTCAAATGCTATTTTCTTCAGTGGGCTTTTCCTGATTCTTCTCCACTTCCCTGAAATTATCCTCCATTTGTTTGGCATTGTTGTTCAGTTGTGTATATAGTCATGTGTGACTCTTCATGACCCTATTTGGGGTTTTCTTGGAAGAAATATTGGAGTGGTCTTCCATTTCCTTCTCCAGTTCATTTTACAAATAAGGAAACTGAGGCATATAGGATTAAGTGATTTTCCCAGGTCACATAGCATATGTGTGTGTATAAATATAATATGTAAAGCACTTTTACAAACCTTAAAACACTATATAAATGCCAATATAAATTTATATTTATATATGTATTACTTATATAGATTCTATATAAATTATATAAATGCATTCTATAAATATAAGCACACATAGATATATGTTAAATATATATGCATGTTATATAGAATTATTTGGGCACTATTTCTGTGCCCTAGAATGTGATCTTGTAGAGTAGGGACAGTTTTGCTTCCTTATTTGTAACCCCAAAGTGGAACATAGCACCTTACATGGATAGAGTGTTGGTCCTGGCATCAGGAAGATGAGTTCAAATCCAACCTCAGACAATTAATACATAAAAGTTCCTCCAATGGCTCTATTTCCCCTTTAGAATGTGAGCTCTTTAAGAGCAGGAACTATTCTGTCTTCTATTTGTATCCCCAAAGTTTAGTGCAGTATCTTATAATCAATTAAATGTTTTTTTTTCCTTTTATCGATCCCTTCCCTGAGATTTGGGGGATGGGAGTGGGAATGGGCACAGAGAAAGAAGTTATTGATGTTTTTTCATTGAAAATACACACACTTATAGAACTAACTGTAAAGGAACTATCAAAGGGGTGGGGGACTCCTGGTCCTAATGGATTCACAATTCTCTCAGACTTTGAAAGAAAAAGCAGTAGTAATGCTATACAAATAATTCTCAAAAGTTGAGTAAGAAAACATACAATCAGCTTCTTTTATTAGACAACTGTAATACTAAATGAAGGAAGGAGAAAGCATGGAACTATAGATCAGCATCTTTGGTATCTTCAAATATTTCAAATAAAATCTTATAAGGACCAGTTAAGTGGATCAGTGGCTTGAGAGTCAGGCCTAGAGATATGAGGTCCTAGTTTCAATCTGTCCTGAGACAGTTCCTAGCTGTGTGACTCTGGGCAAGTCACTTCAGCCCCATTGCCTAGCCCTTACTGTTCTTCTGCCTTGGAGCCAATACTAAGTATTAAAATCAAGATGGAAGGTGAGGGTTTAAAAAAATTCCTGTTGTAGCTAGCATAATAATAATAGGTAGCATTTATATAGTGCTTTAAGGTTTACAAGTTGCTTCACAAATATTATCTCATTGTATCTGTCAGATTAAAGCAATTATTCCAAGAAATAATTCATGATAACTAAATTGGATTCATGCCATGGATGCAAGGATGGCTCAACATTAAGAAAACAACCAACATAATTAACTATATTAGAAAATGCACACAACGAATATGCTTTAAGTTAAAAGGATAGCTTTGCTAAAACTTCCCCCAAACCAATGCAACTAAATGAAAAATGAAATGAAAAAGTTAAAATACATATATTCTAAGTATGAACTTTTGATGTTCCTTCCCCAGCAAGGTCATTTGGGAATGATTAATTGCACTTTGGACTTCAAAAGGCTCAAATCCTGTCAAATTAAGGTAGGCAGTAAATTCCGTAAGCAGGAAGCTTCCAAAGAGAACACCTTTGCTTTCCGCATGGCAGAAGCATACTTAGAAAGAAAGGTAATTTTCAAAATTTCTAACAATTGACTTCACTCAGTCAGTCTCCTTATATTCAAGAAACAACTCATAACCCAGGGTATTATGGTACTTTAATGATGCCAGAAGGTCATAATGTCTTCTCAGGAAGATTTTGATCTGTAGGCAGGTTTCACATGCACACTTGCAAACATGTGCAAGTGCACACACACACACACACACACACACACACACACACACACACCTCTTTCAAATACTGCCATCATTCCCACTGTACCTACTCCTAACAGAATCAAGAAATGCTAGCTGGATATGCAACTTTTAAAAGGCTGCCACTTCATAACTTCTTGGGCAAGGACTTCTCATATTTGCACAGTATAGTTTTAAATCATTTCACAGGAGAGTTTTGTTTTAGGTCATATATGCTCTCCTGCTTCTCCCCAGTACTGAGAAATGTGACAAATTAAAATAATCCATCCCTTGCTCTATATTTTGCTATTGGTGTTAGATTGTGAATCAGTCAGCAAAGCAAAGACCATTAAACAAAGAGATCAAGTTGTCTCTACTGCCAGCCCCCTAGTATGGACCAAGGAAGATAACTAGCCTATTTCCAACCTCTCAGAGATTGCTTCAGTTTAAGGTATGCAAGTCAAGAGCAAGCTTTAAGAGGCCAAGTCCCATTTCTGAATCCTTTCAAAGGTCAATGAAATCCTCTAGAGTTGTTGTCAGTTTTAGGAGCTCTAAGACTTGAGAATAGCCTGAAATTTTAATTTGATCCAAAACTCTAAGTCTCTAATTCTAGGGGAGCTTGGATGTTACTTCTTTGTATATTTAATGATATTGTAAAAATATAAGTATGATCAGTTACTATCCAAGATAAGGAAGGAAGGAAGGAAGGAAGGAAGGAAGGAAGGAAGGAAGGAAGGAAGGAAGGAAGGAAGGAAGGAAGGAAGGAAAAGAGGGAGGAAGGAAGGAAGGAAGGAATGAAAAGAGGGAGGAAGGAAGAGAGGAAGGGAGGGAGAGGAGGAACGAGAAAAGAAAGAAAGCAGTTTAAGCATTTTCCTTTCAACAACCTTATCTTCTTTTCTTCCTATAGCCTCCTAAAGCAGGTGTTCTTTTAAAACAATCTCTTCTGGTTAGGCAATATCACTTCAATCCCACAATTTCAGCCATCATCTCTATGCAGATGATTCTTGGGTCTACAGCCCAACCCTCACCTTTCTCATGGACCCCAAACCAGGGGCCCCTATGACATTTCTACCTGTATTTCCAAGAGAATGATTATCTAGGGCAGCTTGGTGGCTCAGTGGATTGAGAGTCAGGTCTAGAGACTGGAAGTCCTAGGTTCAAATCGGACCTAAAACACTTCCTAGCTGTGTGACCCTGGGCAAGTCACTTAACCCCCATTGCCTAGCCCTTACTGTTCTGCCTTGGAACCAATACACAGAATTGGCTCCAAGACCTAAGGTAAGGGTTTTAAGAAAGAGAGAGAGAGAATAATCATCACACTCAATATGTCTAAAATGAAACTTGTCTTTCCCCCTGAACTTTCTCTTCCATCCTCCTGGCAACTGTTCACTTAATACCATCATTCATCTAGTCGCCTTGTGCAAACCTGTGGGTCTATCTTTGACTCCTTCCTTTACTCTTTTTATATCCATTTAGTTTTATTGATTCTAGCATCATAATATGTTTTATCTAACCTTTATGTATAAAAATGATAGCCCTTATTACAAAGTGCTGTAATGTTTACAAGCATTTTCCTCATAAGAACTCTATGAGGTAGGTATTTATTATTATTATTTTAAAGATGAAGAAACTGTAGTTCAGAGTGGAAAAGTGATTTGTCCAGGGTCACAGAGCTGATAAATGTCAGAGCTTGAATTGAATAAGTCCAGTGAATCAATCAAAGCACATGCATTTATTAAGTGCTCACTATGTGCCAACCACTCTGCTAGGCACTAGAGATACCACGAGAGATGTGAAAGAGGCTCTATCTTCATGGAGCTAACATCTCAGCAGGGGAGACAATATAGACATATATGAGTATATGGAAAATATATTTCTCAACAATGTAAAGCGATTTGGAGGAAAGCATTGACAGTCAGAAGATAAAGGTTTTAAGGTCCTGAAGATAAGTTCGAAAGGAAACTAGAGATTTGAAAAGGTGAAAGTGAGGAAGGGATGCATCAGGAAGAGCCTATGCAAAGGCCTTAGGATGGAAATGATGGACTTTCATAGGACCAAATAGCCAAATAGCACAGAGGCTAGTTTGGATGAACATAAGGAGAATTGGGTATATAATGAATGAGGCTGGAAAGTTAGATTAAAATCTCATTGCAGAGCATTTTAAATATCAGTGAGAGGAGTTTGAATCTGAACCTAAAGATAATTGAAGAGCTCTAGAATATATTAACTGAAGCTATGAACCAGATACAATAGAAATTAATATTCAAATTCCTTCCCAGACATTCAAAGCCCTCTGGGATCTTAAACTACCCTACCTTTCTAGTGTATTACTCTTTTGCATATACTCAGTACTCTAAACAAGTTGTACTATTAGCTATCCCCACTGCATTCTCCACATCTAATAATATCCATATTTTTTTTACAGAGGAAGAAATTGAAACTCAGTTAGGCAGTTTCCCTGTTGTCACACAGTTAGGTGTTAAAGTGAAGACTCAAATTCAGATCTCCTAACTCTAAATCTTAAACTCTTACCATTATACCAGGCTATCCTATGCATAAAAGATATTTCTCACACAAACCTGCCACAGACCCTGGAATTCCTATTAGTTATTAAAACAGAATCTATAGGTTCTGATCCAGGACACAAGTAATACCCAATGAAATTGCACATTGGCTGTGGGAAGGGTAGGTAAAGGGGAGGGAGGGAAATAATGTGATTATTGTAACCAAGGAATAATGTTCTAAATTGACTAAATAAACTAATGCAAATGGGGGAAAAAAAAATAAAGGCCATGTCTCATCAAAAAAAGAAACAGAATCTATGGAAGGTCCTCTTATTCTAATGCAAGCCCATTAACTGGGAAAGATAACCCATTGGTTTACCATCTAGAGGCTAAAGAGACAGACACCAAGGAGGGGATAGGGGGAAAAGACAAGAGGAAATGTTGACAGCAAGGTTTTGGTTGGATTATTATAGTGGATGACTCTAGACAACATAAGGTCACTGTAAACTTAGGGCTCTTGAAGAAAGTCACTGGAGGAAAAGGGAGATTATCCAAGACATTAAGTCAAACTTGGCCTGATTGATAAATTTTCCCTGGCCCTAATACTCAATAGTAAGATTTTCTTCTAATCCTTAAAGACCAACAAGAGATTCTACTGTTTGGAAGGAGGCTTGTTAAAGCATCGATTTTGGTATTCCTATTATTGGCTGTATGCGTTTCCAAACTTACATCAGAAGTCCAAAGGGAAATTCTGTCACCACCCAAAATGAGCTGCCTAGAGAGAACCCTTTAGAAATCTGTCATCAGAAGGCATGGCTAGCCATCAGGCTAAGCAAGTTTTCAGTGGTTTCAAATGTTTCTTTAGTGTTCTAATTTATGGTATACTATATTGGTGAGGCCTTCCTCCTTAATGTGTTCCTTCTGTGCATCAAGTTTGCAATAACTTCAAAGGGAGATCCCTGGGTAGGAGAAGGTTAGGGATGCAGGAACTATTTCTTGGCAGGCTCACAGATCAGTATCACAAACTATGAAGTAAAATGAAAACTGTGCCTTCAAGAAACAGAAGAGAATTTTTTTTCTGTAAGCAGTGTAATCATAGGGCACTTGTCTCTCTTCTCATTAACTTTGATATTATTTAAAATAATTCGGTGTTGCAATCTGACTGACTCAATTATCCTTGCTAATGAAAGTAAACAGTGGTGTAGAAAATCCAAAATGGTAGACTTCCCAATGAACGATATGATTTATAGTGCATTTCTACTTGAATTTTAGTATATTGTATGAATCAGGTTTATATCCTTTTTTTAATGTTTATTGAGTAATTTTATCACTTGAGAGTTCCCTATAATAAAATGGTAAGTCTTATCCCTACCCCTTTCCATTTACATAGGTATTAGGTACTCTGTGTAGCACTAAGTGCTATGAGGAATTCAAAGAAATATAAGATTAAGTTCTCTTCCCTCAAGGATCTTACACTCTAGCTGAATGAATAAGATATATCCAGACAAAAAGTTAAGGAACAAGAAATTAGAGTAAGAGATTTTGATTCTGAAAAGCATATCTCCATTTCTATAGTAATTACCTCTTTTACTGAGGGAATAAATTAACCATAATCATAATAATAATACCTTTGATGTACATAGCAGTATTTTTATATTACAAACTTTTTAAGTACATAAAAACATTGAAAGGATTAAGCATGGATCTCTGATTCCTTCCTAAAACAACTACCCAGATCCTATAACTAAGGAAATATCTATAGAAATTATATTATTAATTTAATGCTAAAACTTGTTTGTAATCTTCATGGTCATCACTATTTAACTAGACAGGGACAGCTAAGCTACATGGCTTAGTGGATTGAAAGCCAGGACTAGAAACAGGAGGTCTTGGTTCAAATCTGAACCCACATGCTTTCTAGCTATGTGACCCTAGGCAAGTCACTTAACCCCCATTTCTAGCCCTTACCACTTGGGAGCCAATGCACAGTATTGACTCTAAAATGTAAGTTAAGGGAAAGAAAGAAAGAAAGAAGAAAGAAGAAGAAGAAAGAAAGAAAGAAAGAAAGAGAAAGAAAGAAGAAGAAAGAAAGAAAGAAAGAAAAGAAGAAAGAAGAAGAAAGAAAGAAAGAAAGAAAGAAAGAAAGAAAGAAAGAAAGAAAGAAAAGAAAGAAAGAAAGAAAGAAAGAAAGAAAGAAAGAAAGAAAGAAAGAAAAGGAAGAAAGAAGGAAGAAGGAAGGAAGGAAGGAAGGAAGGAAAGAAAGAAAGAAAGAAAGAAAGAAAGAAAGAAAGAAAGAAAGAAAGAAAGAAAGAAAGAAAGAAAGAAAGAAAGAAAGAAAGAAAGAAAGAAAGAAAGAAGAAAGAAAGAAGAAAGAAAGAAAGGAAAGAAAGAAAGAAGAAAGAAAGAAGAAGAAAGGAAGGAAGGAAGGAAGGAAGGAAGAAGGAAGGAAGGAAGGAAGGAAGGAAGGAAGGAAGGAAGGAAGGAAGGAAGGAAGGAAGGAAGGAAGGAAGGAAGGAAGAGAAGGAAGGTTAGATGATTTCAAAGGGATGAGAATAAGGAGGCATTTCAGAGTTAAAAACATTGTGGATAATGAACAAAATGTATAATCAAATATTGACCAGATAGAGAATAAAGTCCTAATTATGGCTTATAGCTTTTCTAGGAATAAAATAAGAACGATAACTACCAATTTTCTTCATTAAAAGGACATTGTAGTTTTAAAAAAATATTACCTAAAATAACTGATGTAAAAATTATACAACCAAAAAAAAAGTTTTAGGGTTTTTAGAAGGAATGTGTCCATTTAAGACCAAAGACACATTTTTTTATTCTTGTATGCTTAGGTGGGACATGTATGGCCAATGAGTTTCCTAAGTTGCGCTCACAGAAAGGCATTACAAAATAATTCCAGAATCTCATCTATCTCTCTCAAAAGGAAACTCCCTTCCTCAAGGGGATCCACAACTGGGTTCATGAGCTTGACCACTCTGCTCTCCTCTATCTTTCTTCCTCTCTCTGTTTCCTATATCTATGTGCCCCTCCCATAAATATTATTAGTCTAGGGGAAATTATTTCATTCTTAGGTTCATGTAGCTTCCCTGATTACTATTCCTTAAAGAAGAAGGGCACAGTTTACATCTGAGGACTTGATCCCTTCTCATCAAATGTTACAAAAAGATGATCACAAATGTTGAATAGAAAATAAGTACACTAAAAATATAGTAAACAAAGAGAGGTTTATTAGAGATTAGTATATACTAGGAAAATATTCCATTAATGAGATATCTTCATTCAGTTGATAAAAAGTCTCTCATCTTACCCAAGGGGAAATTCTCCAGAGTTTCTAGAGAAGCAAGTTACAAATGAGACACATATTGGGAGGGATTTATTTTGCCCTACATATCTGCTTTCCAAAGCCTGTTCCCTTTCTTTCTAGATTTCTCATGAACAAAAGTTCTGGTAAGATAACTGTTCTCTCAAAGCAAGAAGGAAGATACATATTCTCCCCAACTCTCATGCCATCTCTGACATTCATATAAGCATTTAGCATGGAGTTATCATTCACTCCCTCAATGGGAAGAGTCTTATACCAATGCACTATGCTTGAACACTGATGTTTTATCATTATTTTATGTATTAAATTATTTATTATTATTTCTCCATCATTTTATCATATACAATACATGGTGTGATAACATATTGATATAATTAATAATATAGCATAATATATTACTATATAATCAATTGTTATTTGTGTATCAACTTGTCATTTTATATGTCAAATTCATCTGATGTTAACTGAATATGAATTCAGTCATTACAATAAATGATCGTTTCAATAGAAAACTCTAGATCATGAACCAAATAGGATACTTCAAAGACTTCTGTTTACTTGAGTATTCAACAAAAAAAGTCTCAGTTCTATCAAATGTTTAGTACCACTTACTAAGATACCTGTGCCAAAACTAAATTATATTTTAAGCACTTTGGCCATTAACCATTATTGAATCATCATCTCCTTCATTGTTTCAGTTATTTCATTAGTACTTCCTATCAAAGAATTTAGGTCTGAGAGATCATGTGATCCAAGTTCTGTTTCTAGATGAAGAAAATTAAGTACAGAGATGTTAAATAACTTGCCCAAAGTCAAAAAGTTGGGTAATAAGTATTAGAGTCTGAATTTTAGTTCAAGTCTTCCTATTCCAAATCTAGTCTTCTTTTCACTATGTCATATTTCAAGGATGCATGATTTAAATGAACTATGTGGGGTGTAAATCATAATCAGTATGTACCTTAGGAGACAGATACATGAATTACTATGAGCAAAACACAACAAAAACCAAACTTATCACCAAAGGGCTAATTCTCTGATGATAAAGCCCTCCACAACTTATCTAGACCTTAAATGTTGTCCAAATCAAGTGAGTATGAAAAGGGATTTAGAAATCTTTAAGTGTGATATAAATGTGAGATAGAAGCAGCAGCAGCCAGAACTTGCTCTTTGCTGGCATAGTTTTCAAGTATTAAAGGTCATTTCCATGCCAAGATGAGGAATTGGGGTAGCACTTCAATGGAAACATAAAGTAACATAATTCACTATTTATTAAGTACTATCCAGTGCCTGCTACCTTTCCAAGGGCAAACAGAAGGCATTGTCACTTCCATTAAAGAGCTTAGAAGCCCCACACGAGAATTTAACCTATAGCCATCATCTCTGAGAACCTCCTGAAGGGAACCATTATTTTGACTGACTCATGGATGAAAGTGAACAAACAGGAATTTTCCTTGGTTGCTTTCCAGTCTTAGTTAAGAAACCTGAACATTTCTCCATTATGTTACTTTTCAGCTCCAAAACTTTAGAATAAAGTATGCTTTACTTCCACCCACAAGACTTCATGGGAAATAAAGCCATCAGACTTATAACTGTGTTTTCATAACTCCATATGAAAACCAAATCTCTCTAACAACTTTGGGATAAACTGCCCCAGAGTCTGAAAGTAAATTTAGACAATCTGGACTGGGAATAATCTGGACATGGGCCTGATGATCTTCTAGACCTTGAATAGTAACCCCTTTTCACTCTATCAAGGACTGCAAAAGTGGTTTTTTACAGCTGCCCTGCTATTAAATAAAAACATGAATGCCTCTTTGGTCAATGCAGGATGCATAAGGGAAAGCCTTGGAGAATCGTGACAGAGATCACACCATGTTATTTCTGCTGGGTTCCACTTGGTGACCTGATTAAGGAAATTGCTTGCAGGCGGTTTTCTGGCATAACATGGCCCCCAAGCAATATATAGCAGAGACTTTGTGAGGGCCACCTTAGGGGCTTGGGCTATTTGGCAAGGCCCTTGTACCAGCAGGAGCAGGGTTGCTTCTGAGGAATACCTTGGAGAAACATGCAATATTGCTGTCTCCTACATGTGTTTATATAGTTACTGATTGGAGGCATAAATATCCTGAACCCCTTCCTAAATATTCCTAAGTTTATATATGCTTTTATGTGACTCTAGGTTACTTTTTTCATTCCTTCAAATTTTTTAAGGCTAACAGCAGCAGATCTGAGCATATGAAAAAGTGAGTAAAAGGATAGAAAATTTGCAACACTATTCTGTTCCAAACTATCATTGATGATTTTCTTCTAAGCTGGATACCTCCCCCACCTCCACCAATAGAAGAATACTATTAGATAGTGTTATCTTAGCTTATAAAGTTGGGAAAGTTTTTTGGAGCTAGTAGTACATGCTGCTACATGGAAGACATTGTTCTAAGAGCTATAAAGAATAAAAAGGAATATAAGACTTTGTCCCTGTCTTCAAAGAGTTTACAGTCTAGTTGGAATAAAATCAATGCATGTGAAAGAATGACAAAACACTCAAATTAAATAGAAGAGGCCCTTTCCATTAATCAGAGATCAGCCTAATGACTAAAAGAGTTGACTCTGGCATGTGAAGGAATGCCTTCTATTTTGTATTCAATGACATTAAATTTAATCAATCAAATCATTATATTTATTAAGTGCCTTCTATGTTTCAGGCACTGTGCTATGGGCTGGTGAACAAAACACAAAGCCTGATACAAATACTACTTTCAAAGAGCTATCAGAAAGGCAAGGACCTATAAAGGTTGCTACAGGCAACCATATTAAACAGAAATATGAGATGACCTAGCAGACCTTCGATATTCAGAGCCAGGAATAATTCTTCATGAACACCCTATTTTCAGTTGAATTTGACCATTCTGTAATAACTAAACAGTAGTGTGGAATAATAGTGAATCAATCTGAATGATCCAAATGAGGGTCTTAGTATTGGAAAGTCCTGGCAAGTTGCTTCTTTGTCTAATGTGAATCTGAATCTTCTCTGGGATCTTTAGTTTTAGAGAAATGACTGGGTCAAGTGAGTTAGACATGATCAAAAAAGCCAGTGTATGTCCAAGGTGGTACTTGAACCCAAGTATTCCTAATTTCAAGGCCATACTCTATCCAAGACATCACACTGCCCCTCTTCATGTCCAACACCTTTTATTTGTAAGCAGGGGCAAGCCATTCTGCTTATTTAATTCTCAGTTTCTTCACCTGTAAAATGGTAATAACAGGGGGCAGCTGGGTGGCTCAGTGGATTGAGAGCCAGGCCTAGAGATGGGAGGTTCTAGATTCAAATCTAACCTCAGACACTTCCTAACTGTATGATCCTGGGCAAGTCACTTAACCCCCATTGCCTAGCCCTTACCACTCTTCTGCCTTGGAACCAATACATAGTAAGGGTTTCATAAAAATGGTAATAATAATAGCCCATTGCTCATAGTCTATGAGATAATATATGTAAAGTGCTTTGTATCCATAAAGTGTTATATAAACATCAATGATGCCTCAAAATTATGTAGAAATGACTTTCCTCTTTCCTAGGCCTACCTTCTAGGACCAAGCAGAATAGGCCTAATCATTTAATCATCTATCAGCCCTTCAAATATTTTAAGACTGCTACTAAAGCCATTTTGCATCCCACCTCAATAACTCCTCTGGTCAAAAGTCTTCTCTTCTACAGGCTAAACACTCTCAGTTTCTATATCCAGACCTCATACAGCATAATCTCAATGTCCGCCATCTTAGTCATCGTCCTCTGAATGTTCTCCTACTTATCTATGTCTTTCCTAAATGTAATAGCCAAATATGAATATGATCCCCCAAATATGGAGTAACCAGGGCTGAGTAGAAGAGCATTATCACCTCGATAAACTTGATCATTAATCACCTCTTAATGCAATTTTTGATGTCATTAAGTTTTCTGGCTACCATAACAATTCTTCCCCACCATCCTAATGCTTCACATCTGTTAACCAACCTTCCTCTACAACTTCAAAGTTTACTTCTTTTTGTAGTCAGTAAAATTCAGGATGGATTAGAACATAGAGCACTACGGCCTAGGATGGGAGACTTGTGAGAAAAGACATCTACTATATACCATGCATTGTATTAAGCACTGAAACTACCCAGAAAGGCCAAAAAGTCCCCATTCTCGAGTTTACAGTCTGATGGAGGAGATAATGTGAAAATAATTACATATAAACAAAATATAGAGAGGATAAGTTGGAGATACTCTCAGAGGGGAAGCACTAGCTTGAAGAAGAATTGGAAATGACATTTTAAAAGAGAGATTTTTGACATTCAAAGGAACCCTAGGAGGTGGAAATGTTCAAATATGTTATGAGGAAAGAAAGGTATGAGCAAGAAAAGCAGTCCTGAAATGAAGAACTAGTGAAAACTCCCAGAGTTGGGCAATTGAGTCATTTGTTTGAGAAGGAGCAAGGAAGCCAGACTCACTGGATCATAAAGTATTTGGGGGGGGCATAAAGTATAAGAAGACTGGAAAGGTAGGAAGGGATCAGAGTAAGAAGGGCATTAAAAGTCAAACACGGGAATTTATATTTGATCCTTGGATGATCAGGAGCCATGTAGTTTATTAAATGGGGGGAGAGAAAGGGTCAGTTCTGCATTTAAGAATAAATACTTCTATAGGTATTAGGATGTTTCTAATAAGAAAAAAAAATCTCAGGGTAGACCATCCAATAGGAGTAATATTTATGAGGTCCTTACATGTTCTTCAAAATTCCTAATATAAGGATCTATGTACCCTGCCTAGTTTTAAAGCCAATCCTGACCTTCCTGGCTTATAGGCTTCAATTAATTGGAATGAAGGTAAAATATTCACAGAATTAAGACATTCACATTTATATTTTGTGGAATTCTTATGATGTAGAGTATACAAAGTGTGTGTATAAATGTTAGATATATTTATATGTACAACATGTGGATATGTATTTAAACCCTTACCTTCTGACTTAGAATCAATACTACAAATTACCAAGGCAGAAGAGCAGTAAGGACTAGCCATTGGGGTTAAGTGACTTGCCCAGGGTCACATAGTTAGGAGTGTCTGAGGGCAAATTTGAATCCAGAACCTCCTTTCTCTAGGCATGGCTCTCAATCCACTGAATCAGTATACAAAGTATTTTTCAAAATTGTAGCATATATTTTGCAAGATGACCACAACATGAAAATGTAAGAGAATCTCTGTTCAAAAACATGAAAGATTTACTTAGCCTAATGGATCCTACCCATTTGCAATCTCCATTTTCCACCTTCATGGTCAGTTGGACATGACTCACTGCCTTTCTACTAGTGCATCTTTAGGTCACATGGGCAAGAATGAATGGTTTCACCTGCTTCTAGCCTCTTGTAAACACAATTATTTGATGGGGTTTGGCACCATCACCGATGTTTTAAAGGACAGAAAGTTTCAAAGAGGAAATTAAAATAAGTCTTCAGGGTTGAGCTACTTCTTTTCCTTCCTCTAATGAGAAAGACAACTGGCAGTTTATATGTAATATTTCCAGTTTGCATAACCACAGAATGGCAGTTCTCCATCCATACATCTTCATTCATTCCTATAACTTGAATAAACCATTGTCATGAAGAGAAAGAAGAGCCACAGACAAAGACAGAGAGAGAGAAATGGAGAGACACATACACAGAGAGGAGAAATCTCAAAGCAAGTAGAATGAAAGAACTATGAACCAAATAATGAGCCTTAAGTCTTACACCAGGAAGAATCAAGCAAGAACACAATGTGATGTTCTCAAGTTCCATGTACTTTTTCAGGACCTTCAATTTAGAGTTGGAAGGGATCCCAGAGTCCAGTCAGTTCAACTTCCTTATTTTCCAACTGAAGAAACTGAGGCTTAGAAATACTAAGGGATTTGCCAAAGTCATGCAAGTAATAAATAGCCAAAACAAGATTTGAACCCAGGTCCCCTAATTCTAAATCCAATACTATTTACTACTTCTCAGAGGATAACATCTTACTCCCCCCATGTCTTCTCCTCATTTGATACAAATGCATAGGACAAATTGGTCATGTTAAAACTGCAATGAAGCAATTTTTCTAATCTCTGACAGAACTTATGATGCAAAACCATGAAAGCACTAAAATGGTGTTACTTGTATCCAAAAGAATAATTCTCCACCTTGTCAAACTTAAATTGGCTTAAGGACAGAATCTTCAGAAGGGAAAAAATGAGGGCTTTCTCCAAGAAAAGTTGCCTATTCTCTCTTGAAGGAGAATTGAGTCAAATATATTTATCTTATATAGTCAGTACTCTATGCATGCAAGTCAGAATAGAGCTTGATGAGCATTCTTTAGCACAGTTTTTAATGGTGCTCTTACCGTTTGTTCAATGTTGAACAAAGGGACTTGTAAGGCAGAAATGAAAGCCATTTTTACCAAAATTATTTCAAATTTCACATATATTTTCTGAAAATGAGAATTGATCTAACTATAACTAACAGGATATGTTATGTTTTACTTAATTTGAGAATAATTTTGGCTTTAGTTAAACTCTTCCCTCTTTAACAATTGTTATAAAATGGGAGGACATGAAACTTTTGAGAAAAACTTAGTAATTACACTTGAATATATTCTTTGAAACATTCTCAGGCTCCTCTCTTGAATACCAGTCAATAATTTCCAAAGACATGAAGATATCAGAAAACAGAAAGAGAAACAATAAATTAACAACAAGCATGATTTCTGGCAGGGCATCTTGAATATTCATAAGTAAAGCCTGTGTAAGCCTAATTTCCCTGAAAATTAAATTAAAGAAATTGAGCAAAATACTTTTCTTTTTTTAAAACCCTTACCTTCCATCTTGGAATCAATACAAGCGGAAGAGTGGTAAAGGCTAGGCAATAGGGGTTAAGTGACTTGTCCAGAGTCACACAGCTAGGAAGTGTCTGAGACCAGATTTGAACCTAGGACCTCCAATCTCTAAGCCTGGATCTCAATCCACTGAGCAACCCAGCTGCTGCCAAGAAATATACTTTTCAAAGTAATTCTGAGAAATCAACACACAATATGATTCACCTAGAAGAAACTCATTCTGTCTTTTCTGGGTAGTCAGAAGTAAATTTTAATAAAATCCTCATTACAAAAGAGTATGTTGTGGGTAAAGCACCTGGGAGGATAAGAGGTTATCAGTGCTGATTCTTTTCCCTTCAAGAAACAAAACTGGACTGAAAAAAGACCTACATTGCATCTTCTAAATATCATCAGATCATTGAATGGTGTTGGCTTGATTTCTATTTTTCTATTTGCCTCTTTTAATACTCTTCAAAGTCTTCAGATTTTATGAGGACAGACCATTTCTGTGAAATAATTTGCATTTATTATTTGGAAACCTGTTCATCTTTGAATACAACTAAATGGCACAGTGGATAAAACACAGGACCCAGAATTGGGAATTCTTGAGTTCAAGTCCAGCCTCAGCTATGTGACCCTCATCAAGTCATTTATCTACTGTTTGATTCAATTTCCTCAACTGTAAGATGGAGACAATTACAGCACCTACCTCTCAGGGTTGTTGTGTGGGTCAAATGAAATAATATTTGTAAAGTGCTTAGTATAGTGACTGCCAGATAGTGTTTAGTCATTTTTTTTCAGGAATGTTCTCCTCTTCCTGATTCTCTTTGGTGTTTTCTTGGTGAAAAATACTAGAGTGATTTGCCATTTCCTTCTCCAGCTCATTTTACATATAGGAAACTGAGGTAAATAGGGTTAATTAAGTGACTTCCCGAGGGTCACACAGCTAGTAAGTGGCACAGTCTAGATTTCAACTCAGCTCTGGCACTCAATCCATCATGCCACTGGTACAGAATAGGCACTTAATAAGTGCTTATTTCCTTCCTTCTCTAAGAATAAATCTTGCTTTGCTGGACTGGCTTTAGGAAAGTTATAAAGTAGATAAATGGGAGTATCTTGACCCTCTCTTTTCTGCTTCTCCCTTTCTTCTCCTTCCTCCAATTAATCCCTATTTCTACCAGTTTTCTGATGCCCCACAAACCTTCTTGTCTTTAAAGATAATCAGTCTGATAAACTCATTCACATCTAGGTATAAGGTGCTACCCATCCTAGGAGCATTTTTATATAAAAGGAAGCTGTCTAAAGAAGACAATGAATCTTAAATAGTAGAATTTCTGGTGCCATGTTATGGGGTAGGGTCAAGATTGAACAGGGGCCTTTCCAGATCTCCTCAAATCACATGACATATTGAACCAAATGAGAGAGACAGTTTTGGAGTTGGGAAAACCTGAATTCAATTTCCACCTCTGACAAATTAGCAAGGTGATCCTCGGTAAGTCACTTGTCTTCTCAGTGTTCCAAACAACTGTCTGTGACTGTCAAGTTGCAAATGAGTTTCTGATCTGCATTGGTAGAGGAAATATTGTAAGCAGAAATACTTTATACCAATAAAATCACTTATATTAAAAAAGGATAGAAATACCTACTCAGTCCATCCTTATATGTTTGCCCATTTGAATACATCATTCAGACTAAGTGGTATAGTGAATAGAATACTAGGTCTAGAGGCAAAAAGGCCTGAGTTCAAATTTAGCCTCAGCAACTTACTGTGTGACTATAAGAAAATTAGGTGACCTCTGTTTGCCTCAGTTTCTTCAATATAGGGATAATAATAGCCCCAATGTTTCAGAGTTGTTGTGAGACTCAAATAAGGCAATACTTCTAAAACACTTAGCTTAGTGTCAGTAGGTGCTAAATAAATGCTTTTTTCATTCCCTTTTTTCTCCTATTCAATATCATCTTCTAACCATAACTGACTTTTGCTATTACTTCCAGCTATCTAAACAGGATTTGGAGTCATATCTGCTCAAATTAATTCTCAGAGTCCCTTTTCCTTCTCAATTATTTCACCATGAACTACCAAGAATTAATCATGTGATATCTCATTGTAGTAATAAAATTAATAATTTGATAAAAATAGAACCACAGGATAAAATCAGGAAAATGCACTAATGGCAAACATTCTCAACTCCCATTTCCCAAAGCAATCTACCTCCTAACCTCTAAGGATGGAAGATTGCCTTGGCCCTGGCCCCAAACTACTGCTCTTAGTCTGGTGCTCAATCTAGAGGATAAGAAATGGTGCTAGAGCCTTGCCCAGCACCACAGGAATGCTGCAACCTCAATGCCTGGAAGCCACTGCTACTTACCACAGGAACGCTGAGTCTTCAGAAATCTAGAGAACTTGCTCCTGGCACACAGTGGGCGAGGTTTGCCCTGGGATCATGTGGTACTATTGCTTTGAGTCCACAGTCCACCATTTGCAAGAGTAATGAAAACTTTCTGTGCTGACACATTTGCTGCAGCATCACTGACTAAAGTCTAGTAATAGTGGGAGAGTACAGGGCAAAATCTCAATGTATTCAAATCCTAATGGGGGCATGACACAAGCTCACTAACCTCTTTCTTCCCCTCTATCCTCCTTACTCTCTAGTTCCTTCAGTGTTCCTTGCAAAACCTGCCTTTACTAATATCCCTACATTATTCATGGACTCGTGGGACAGGATATTCAGAACTCTTTCCTTATTGAGCAAAAACAGTGGGAAAAGGTAATCTCTGAGGAGAGGCTTGGTAGCTCCTTCCATAACCAAGTTCCCAATGCTGTCAGGATCCCCCAAATGCTGAATGCTAAGATCCCAAGATTTCAAAGTTAAGCATATCAAAGTGAGAAGAGCATGAAAGGTATTGTCAAGGATTTAACAGTCATTGAGATTATGACATTGAATCATCAATGCCAAAACTTGAACAGTAAATACTCTATATCAAGACCCCAGAACATTGCAATGCAGCACTTTCCAAAGGAGGCATCATGCACAAGGCAACATAAAACATGAGCATATTGGGAAAGACATCCAGAAAACCAGATTCCCCAGAGATGTTTCAAGAAAAATGCATTTGGCTCTCTTGCCTCACTTCCTTCCAAAACAGTTCTGTAGCCATTCAATTATGTCCAACTCTTCATGACCCCATTTGGGACTTTCTTGGCTGAGGAGCTAGAGGGTTTCCTCATTTCCTTATCCAGCTCATTTTAGAAATGGGGAATTGAGGCAAACAAGATTAAGTGACTTGCCCAGAGTCACATAGCTAGTAAGTGTCTAAGGCCAGATTTAACCTCATAAGATAAGTCTTCTCACTTGCCTTCACTGACTTTTTTCTTCTCCTACAATTCAATTGCCTTGGCTTTCTAATTCTGGTAACAACTAATACGCTTTGATCAGGCTCTACTAAATCAGTGGCTTATTTCTGTGCCTCAAAAACAGCTTATTTGGTCCTATCAAATCTGCATTCAAATTGCAAGGGGGGCTGTCATGAATGACCTTTGAGGTCCTTTCTAGTTCTAAATCTATCATTCTATGATTCTAAGTTTTTTATTAAGGATTGTGGGAAGTACCCAGTCATTATTCCATTCACATCACCAAACTATGGTATATTCAACCAAATGGGAAAGAAAGAGGGAAAAGGAGCAAGTCCTAGAATTGAAGAAGGGATTTTTTTATAACTGGAAGACAACCTAGAGATCAAATAATAAGGTTACAACTTCATCATTTTAAGATTAGGAAACTTGGGTCTAGAAAAATGAAATTATTTACCCCCAGTCTCCTAGCAAAAATTGGGGCTCTGTGGATGGAGTAGTAGACCTGATATTAAGAAGATCTGAGTTCAAATCCTGACTTGGCCACTTATTATCTGTGTGACCTAGACAAGTCACTTAACCTCTCTGTGACTTGGTTTTCTCATCTGTAATAATGAGATAATGATAGCACTTACCTCACATGGTTTTAAGGATCAAATTAGTTCATTATATGTATAGGATTTTGCAAACATTAAAGCACTATAGAAATGCTACCTATAATTCTGGAGTCAAACCCAAAACTCTGAGATATCATATTCTTGACACAATGCCTTACTTATAACATTGAGTAACTCATATCAATAAAGTGCCATAATATTGGCATTATAGTTTAATTATAATCATTCATTAAACTCATCTGGTCCAATAGTCATTATTAGTTTTCTCTCTGATTTGAAGGTATGATCCTAGAACCTTGTCAGTTAGATAGAAATATATTAAGCATTTTTTTATTTTCCTTTAACTCAATTTCTAACCCCTGATAGGTGCTAATACTAGGTTACATTCACTCTCACTATGCAAATTCAGGCAAACTACAGATGGGTTATCAACAATGGACCAAGATGAAATAAATTAAATTACATCTGCCATGAACCACTGCCAGGATTACCTTGAATTGATGAATCCTTTCCCATCAATAACTTTTTACTGCCAAGCAAGCTGTCCATAAACAGTAGGTTACTGGCATAATATTGTAATAAGAGCAAAGTATTTAAAGCTAAAAAATTGGGTTCAAATCTTAGCTCTTCTACTAACTGCCTCTATTACCCTGGGGAAGGCATTTACCTCTCTGAGCCTCAATTTTCTCATCTGTAAAAATGTAATTTGATTTTGTTATTGTCATTCAGTCACTTTTCACTCATGTCTGATTCTCCCCATTTGGGTTTTTTTTTAGCAAAGATTACTGGAGTGGTTCCCAATTTCCTTCTCCAGCTTACTTTACAGATGAGAAACTGAGGCAAAGAACATTATGTGATTTTCCCAGGGTCACACAGTTAACATGTCTGAGATCAGATTTGAACTCATGAAGATGAGTCTTCCTGATTCCAAGTCCAGTGTTCTAACCCCTATACCACTTGGCCACCCACTATAGTTGAGCTTCATTGCATCTAAAATGCTTTTTGGCAATTCAACCTATCCTTTACACCACTGCTAAAATAATCTCCTTCTCAAGCATCACCAGTGCCTGAAGAACAAAATATGAATAACTCAGTTTAGTCTAAAAACTACATACTCTATACCCAAACTGCCTTTCCATATTTAGTTTGCATAACTCCTCTTTACACATTTTATCTTCTGACCAAACTAGTCTATTTGTTATTATCTTAACTCAGCCCTCTCTCTCCTCCTCATGTTTACCTTTTAGAATCCTTACTTTTCCTTCATGGTTCATATCAGGAAAGCTCTTACAAGAAGCCTTTCCTGATCCTCCAAGTGGCTAGAAAATGATGAAGTGAATAAATGAATAAAACATTTTAAACATTTATTATGGACCAAAAACTGTGCTTATTGTTGGGGAACAAATATAAATATATCTTCAAATCACCTTGTATCCCATTCCCTGACTATATCCGCTTTGCTATATAAGCTTTTTGAGGGGAAAGGCTTTTTTCTCAATTCTTTCTGTAGCCTAGCACAGTGCTTTTATCTGATAGATGCCTAATAAATGTTTGTTGATTTTTAATTAATAAGTCTATGAACTACTAAAATCAACAGTACTTCCAAGTGCAAGTAGACCTTGATCTAATGAAATCTGATGTTGGGAAATCACATGAACTATAGTTTTCTATTGGAATTAGAAAAAAGTTCAAAATGATATCACTTTATTTAGTGATCTCCTCTATTATTTGAAAACATTTAAAAATTCATATTTTATAATTTCCCATTGGCATACATTTTCCAATTGCATAAATTAAGTTTAATAAGCATTTGTTTTGTTTCTATAATGTGAAAGACACTTGAGATAAAAATAAAGAAACAGAAGCAATCCCTGACCTCAAGGAGTTTATATTCTATGAAAACACACCTGTAATTTAGATTAAAAGTGATTTCCATATACATATATCAAGTTTCAGTCCTGAAAAAGACTAAAGAAGTCAATATTTAATCAATAATACAGATTGATAACAAAACAGAATCATTTCTAGTAATATGTTTCTTCTTCAAGGGCTTGCCCATGGAGGATTGGAGATTCTGTTAGTAATTTGCCATCATAAAAGCTTCTAGAATTCATCCTTGTCAATAACAATAAAAAAATGAATGAATGTGTATTTTCTGCATTTCTTCCCATCTGAAACATTTCATGTTTGTACAATATGTAAGTCTTTGGGGGAAATGTGCTCATTTTTGTCCCTGTTTTAAAAGAAAGATACCAAAAAAAATTTTTTTTCAAAAGACTTCAAAGAGTTTGGGGAATATCAGATTACTTTCATGAATCAGTATTTTCTTGCACTGAGTATAAATAAAAATACATGTTTGAATTTCCTTCCAAATATGCAAAGAAGCTAAGGGGCATGTGCTTGATGATATGCTTCAAAGTGGAATGTTGAATTCCCATAATCCCAAAATACTGAGAAACTAGCTTGAGATGTTTCACAAGATCCAAAATTTAGTTTGCTCTTTGGACAGGTAGAAAGTTCCAAGTAGACTTCAGTTTCCAGTTTGATCACAATTCAATTCAATATTGAAAAAAAAAGGCAATAGAATTGGGAGATGCAAATGGGGGTGGAAAGCAGGTAGCAATTGATCAATGAATAGAACCATTCAGAAGAAAGAGCTGTGGAAGTGGGAAGGTATAGAAAAACATTTTTTAAAAAACTAAGAAAAGGGGCACAAATAAGCAGGAAACTAAGTAGACCCTGCTTCTGACTGCTCATAGGAGCAGATGTTGCTCTTTTGTTTCTTTGTGAAAGACCATAGATAATTTCTAATCAGAGTGATAGTCTTCATCTTAAACGCTTAACTGTTTTAAGTAGCAACTTAGACTTAATAGAAAAGATTTCCATTACAAGTTCTCTAACTTTATATCAAACTTTTTTGACCTCACACAATTGTCTTTGAATGTGTTTCTTCTTCCTTTCAGAGTGCCTTGATGATCACTAAGCAACTTCCAAGAAGCTTAGACATAGGCCTAATGATATCATAATAGTAGTGAATATTTATATAGCACTTGCTGAGTCAGACACTGGACTAAGCACTTTATAATTATTCTTTCATTTTATTCTCACAACAACCCTGAGAGGTAGGTGCTGTTATTATACTCATTTTACAGATAAGGAAACTGAGGCAAAAAAGGTTAAGTAACTTGCCTAGGGTCACATAGCTAGTAAGAGTCTGAGGCCAAATTTTAACTCATGTCTTCCTGGGTATAGGTTCCACCCTCTTTCTGACTCCAGCTCTCTCACTCACAGCACCACCTAGCTGCCCAAGAGCTTCAAAGGCAAAGTTCATTTCAGGCCCCAGGTGACTTCAAAGTCCCAGTACTAACAAGGTGAAACTTAGACAGAAAGCAATCCAAAACTCAAAACCATTTTCATGCTTTATCTCTTTAGTGATACAATATTCTTAGAAGATAATGGGAGGAAACAGGTACCATTTTTTCATTAATCCTTCTCTTTCTTTTGCTGAATTAATTCTCTTCTGACAACTAAGCCTATTTCCCCAAAGGTTCTGTTCTGTGCCTTTTCATCTCCCACCATAATTCTCTTGCTAATTTCATCAGTTCCCAAGTAACCTTAACTAAGCTCCTGTCTTGTCAACTGCCTGCTGGACAGTTCCAAATATAGGTCCAATAGGTGTTTGAGTCTCAACAAGACCAAAAAAGAATTCTTTATATCCTATCCCACCTCTAAATGTTCCAGTTTTGATTGAGTCCCTCACTAGGCTCTATTACCCATGACTGCAATCTTGAGATCTTTGATTCTTCACACTCTCTCAACTCCTAGTCTGCTCTCTTCTACTTTGCCATAACTATCATTTACATATATATCCCTTTCCATTTACTCACATAGCCACTATGTCAGTTAAGACTCTCATAACATACCACATGGACTATTGTCATAGCTTCCTAATGAGTCTAAGAGCTGCTTCCAGTCTCTCCCTTTCCTAATCTATCACGACATTCCCAAACTGGGATATCTGACCCCATTACTCCCTTACTCAAAGAATTGTTTGTGACTTTTTATCACCACTAAGATATAACATTCAGCCTAGCATTTAAAGTCTTCCACATTCTGGCCCTCATTTATCTTTCAAGTGTTATTTTATGTTACTTCTCATTATATACTTTCCACTCTATTCTAACTGATCTACTAGCTCTACCAAGCATTTGACATTCTAACTCCCACCTCTGTACATTTGCACAGAAGGTCTTTCATACCCAATATGTATTCCTTTCTCATTTCTGCTTCTTTGAATCCTTATTTCACTGCAAAGCTCAACTCACATGTTCTTTCTTACATTGTCTTTCCTAATTCTCTCATTGTTAACTTTTAACATGTAGTTATTAAAATAAGATATAATTAATAATATAATCAGTTGATTGCAATAATCCATTATTAACTCTCTCCCCACCCTCACCACCATGAAGTTACTTGTATTTAATTTGTATGTGTTGCATTTATGATAGTCCTTTGCATGCTGCCTTCCCCAATACAATGCAAGCTCCTTGAAGACAGGCACTATTTTTTATTTCTATACATAGGGGCTTACTATGCTTACATGGTTCCTTGTATAATTAATTAAGTATCTAAAAATGTTTATTGAACCAATTTAAATTGTCCCCATCTTTACTAAAATATAAAGAAAATAAATGTCTGTTCAGTCAGTGACATTGTCAGACTATTAAGCTCTTTCTGGTCAAACTTGTTTTCTTATTGTTCTTCATAAATACCATAGCACTTCTCATCTCTATACCTTTGGTCTGACTATACCTCATAAGTAAGAGACCCAGAAAGTAAGGGAGGAAGAAGAAGAAGAAAGAGAAGAAAGAAGAAGGAGGAGGAGGAGGAAGAGGAGGAGATAATGATAACTAAGCTTTGCAAATATGGCCTTTGCAAATAGCCTTGGTGATATGTGCCATGCTGCTTTCAAATGTAGTATACAAGAAGACACATGCTTTATTGTGAGAAGGTTCTAATTCAGAATATATTGTGTGTTAAGTGCAGAATCATTACTAGCAATGTCCAATGTAATTTTTTCTCCAGTAAGTTCTGTATAGAGAATAATTCTACATGTGTCCAAAAGGTTTCAGAGTCACATTGCAAATCCCTACATGTTTCATGCAGCTCAGACAAAATCCTCTCTCCAACTTAGTTTTCTTCCTGAAACTTTCTGTAAAATGATACAGAGAATTAATGGCAAAAGGAGATCATGCACCAGTGAAAGAACAGTATCTATTTTGGGAGAAATGAGTTTCAGGCAAGAATGCCTCCTCGTCTCTTTTCCAAGAAAATTGTTAGTTCAGTAGAAAAGTACACACTCTATTGAACATAATTTCACTATTTATTTTCCTTTTCCAGATTCATTTCCCAAATATCATTCAATTCAACAGTAGATTACGCCATACCTGATTTACAAAACAAGAATCATTCATTTCTGATTCTTGATTCTAACAGATAGCTGAAGACAATATTAGGAAATAAATAAAACTTGCCTGTGACAACTTTGGCTTTTTAAAATGCTTCTTGGGTTATCCACTTCACATACTACTTCCTTACGTGTTTAAGATCTCATCTTTCTAACAGCAATTAACTATCAAAAAAATTCCTACTTGAGATGTAAGGTGATAATGTCTACATCTTTTCCCCTTGAAGGAATTTATTCATTTTTAAGGGCTTCTTAAAAAACTAACCAATCCTTGAGGCCCAAATGAATGAAAAATTAATCTCTAAATGTGAAATGAAATTTTAGGCATTACAACAAATGGCAAGTGTGACAGATAGATTTGAGGGATAGAAGGGTCTAGGTAGCCACCTACTTCACCTCCTATTAAGGTCAGGTCTAGAGTTAGCAATATCCCTGGTTTTGAATGTTTTTTAAATGAAAGAATATTAAAGCAACTGGAAGGTGTCCTTTACTGAGAGCAATGGAGATAGCCGCTTGTTTTAGAGACTAGTCCATATACAAATTCGTATCCACATATGAATTATTATATTAATTAATTATTAAGTAATTATATTAAATAAAAGGATAATTTTACAAGAGTATTTATAAGAATTCCATCTCTAAAAGCTCTATGAATGTTTTATGAATGGTTATGTTGCATAAAAGGTTATTTCTTTTCTTTGACAAAGAAGAAGGGGGATGGGAAATTTGTGGAAAAGTTTCAATATATTGAATACTTATATATTTCTGATGAAGTTGCATGTTTTGTGTAAGGTTATAATGTTCCTCGGGGGAAAATTAGTCAGCAGAAAAATTTTTTAAATTTAAAGATTTTGGATTTTTTTAATTGTAAAGAAGAGTGTTTGTGCCAGCAAGCACTTGGAGTGATGAAAGTGCTCTTAAATGTTACAAAGGCAATTCAACACATTTCCTTTTTTGCTATTCAATTCTGAGCCAAGTTTACTATTTGTTTTTAGTCTTTGCTCCAAATACCTAGGCTGATTGACTGAATAGGTTTTCCCATATAACTGGATCATATTATAGACCAAATATTTCAAACACTCCACTTCTGCATTGTGGCTGCAACACAGTATAAACTGAACTATATTAAAATACATTTGGGAAATATTTGAAAAAAGAAATGAAAATACAATAGAACATAGATAATGTTAATGTGTATTTTTCTAAATAGTCATTGTGATATATAAGAATCATTGTTTTGAGTCTGACACTTCTGGTATAGACAATACACATGACCTATAGCTAGCTCATATTTGTATAGCACTTTAAGGTTCACAAAATATTTTATAAAGAATATATCATTTGATTCCCCCAAACAAATGCTGGAAGATAGATGCTGTTATTATCCCCATTTTGCAGATGAGGAAACTAAAATAAACAAAAGTTAATTGATTTGCCAGGGGTCTCACATATGGTGTGAAGGTCAGATTTAAACTCAGATAGTCCTGACTTAAGAACCAATGTTCTAGCCATTGCACCATTAATGTACTTCTATTCTTGATTGATTTGAACATTTTTTCCATGTAGATTATGAGGCCAGTCACTTTAAAATCATTGTAGAAATCATTGAGGAGGTTCATAGAAGTCTGAGACTTGATGAAAACATCCCGTCAGCCACAAATACGAGCATTTTCAGATGCTCTGATGATCAAGAGACCTATTTATGTATGTAGCAGCATATTAGCAATAGTGGTTTGCATGCAGGAAGTAAAGCAAAAAAAAATCCAGAAAATAAATAATTGAAAAAACAGTTGGCTGGACAAATAAAAAGACAATAGATAATAGATACTAGCTAACATTTGTAGATTTGTGGGTTTACAAAATAATACAAATATTTATCTCATTTGATCCTCAAAACAACCCTGGAAAGAAAGTGCTATTACTATCCCCATTTTACAAATGAGGTGGTTGAGGTATGCAGAGGTTAGTAAATGCCTGAAACTGAATTTAATTGAACTCAGATCTTCTTCACTAAAAATCAAGTCCTCTATCCATTGTACTACCTCATTGCAGTACTGCATTGGTGCCTACAGAACACCAAATGATCTAGGTCAAAGAATCCAGTGTATCGAATAGATCATCTCATCTAGGGAAGATTGAGAAAGAAAAGAATTATATAGAATGAAAAGGTATGGATGGACTGAAGTCTGCATTGTGAGAGACTATCCCTTCATTAATGAGATCAAAGCATCTTTTAAGTCTAGAAATATTGACATGAGGCTGAAAATCAAGAAAGAATCAAAATTCCAAAAAGCAAAAAAAGTAACAATAAATGTATGGAGAACTAATCAGTTAATGAAAATGTATTAGATGCTCAATGTGCTAAGAACTCAGAATACAAAGAAAGAAAACTAAAGGTGAATAGAAAGCAGTTACTAAGCAGAACATTGTTGTTGCTATTGTAGTTCAATCACTCAGTCACATGAAATTCTTCATGACCTTATGGAACATAACACAACAAACCTTCCTATCCTCCACTCTTTCTTGAAGTCTATCCAAGCTCATATTCATCACTTCCATGTCACTACCTTTCCATCTTATCCTCTGCTCTCCCCTTCTACTTTTGCTTTCAATTTTTCCCAACTTCAAGGTCTTTTCTTAAAAAATAAAATGAAATAAAATAAAAACATCTTGCCTTCTGTTTTAGAATCAATGCCATGTATTTTTTCCAAGGTAGCATAGTGTTAAGTGCTAAGCAATGAAGGTTAAGTGACTTGCCCAGACACTGATAGGAAGTTTCTAAGATCAAATTTGAACCCAGGACAAGAAGGTCTTTTCTAAAGAGTCTCATCTTTTCATTATATGACCAAAGTATCTGAGCTTCAGCTTAAGTATTTGTCTTTCCAATGAATAGTCTAAATTAATTTTTAAGTATTGTCTGATTTGACCTCCTTCTTGTCCAGGGTACTATCAAAAGTCTTCTTGAGCACCACAGTTTGAAAATGTCAGCTCTTTCACACTCAGCTTCCATATAGTCCATTGCTCACAGCTATACATAACTACTGGAAAAATCAGGACATTCCATTATTTTGAGTGCCTCCTATATGGAGGATTTGTGAGAACACCAGTCAAGAATCACACGGAATGATGAAAAATGGAGGAAAAATAATCTATATTGTTGGGGAGAGTACACACACCAATGAGATCACAGACCTATCTGGTTATCAAAGGAAGTATTTTATTACTACTTCCCTTGCAGACCTATAACCACTTTGTTAGTTTGAGAAAGTATAATGTGGTCAAATGTGGTTTATTTGCACAATAATTATAAATTTACTCTGAATTTGAATTTAAATGATTTTAAATTTTGATATAATAATCTAAAAACCTTTATGGAGTCTCCTGAGTTTTACCAGTTAATAAGAATTACTAAAAGCCTTGAGAAGCCATCAAGGTTAGAGTAAAACAAGGAAAATTGGGCTTTCTGAATTTTGTAACCTTCAAAACTTATTGCATATGATTTTTGATGCATAAAAATTTAATAAAATGTATTTAATAAAATAATCCAGTTCAATTTCTGAGTTATCATTAATAGAAGTTTCAATCCTTTTACTGTTTAATTTCCATCATCTTCACAAAATACTAAAAATTAAAATCTTACCTAAATTGAACATTCTTGACCTTTTGACATGTTATTATATTTTTATGCAGCTATATGCTATAGAAGATAGAGCCCTGGAACATAGAATCAATGAAGTGTGAATTCAAATCCTCTGATATTTAATGGCTAGATGACACGAAGCAAGTCACTTGATCTCTGTATGGCTCAATTTCATCATCAGTAAAATGAGAATAATAAAAGCAATTACCTCTCAGGATTGTTTTAAGAATCAATTGAGAATTTAAATACATGTGCATATGCATGTATGTACACACATACATATTAATGATGCTTGCAAACTTTAATGCTTTATTAATGCTAACTTCTGAATTATTTTCATCACCACCATCATCATCATTATTATTATTTGGCCTGCATGTTTCCAAACATAGACTAATTTATTTACTATGCTTCAAAGAATGGGAAAAGGCTGAGGCAGAAGGAAAGCACCAGAGATAATATTATTTAGGACCAAGGCTGAGCCCCCATGTTTCAGGAGAGCTATGGCTGGCAAACTTCTGGGTGACTCATTCAGGAACATTTGAAAATTCCTTTTCAACATCAAGTCCTGAGTATGTCATGATACATTCAAATGGCATAATGCAAGTATAATATTTTATAACATGATTTATCTGGAAAGAACCTTAGAAATCAGCTAGTCATATCCTCTATTTACAAATAGAGAAACTGAGACACAAACATAAATTGTGCTCCCAAAGTTCCATAACTAGATAGTAATAGGACTGGACAGGTCACCAAGTTAAGGTCATTTTCTATTCTTTTCACTCTTTCCCCTACCTTTACCTATTGAAACCATATACATATATATATATATGTATATATACATATATAACATTATATATATAACATAATATAAACATTAATAAAGTGTCTTAACTGTCATTCATGATAAACAATTGTATTTAAAGAATATGTCAGCATTTTCATACTGTTCTATTTGTGTTGGCAAAAATAATTACCACATTTAACTTCCACTACATCAATATACAAAGTACCATGTCATCAAGTAGTTGTCTCAAAGTGCTATAAAAATGTTAGTTATGTTGATGATAACACTTTAAAAAGATGAAAAATATAGCTATAACTGGACAAATCCATACAAAAGAAATCTCTTCTGGAAATATCCACCTTTAAAGATACTCAGGAACTCAATTCTCAATGGATATCAATAAGACTATAATTCTAGAAGATAAAAGATAGTGGTTAGTGTTTTTACTAAAATAAAAAGAGTAATTGAGAAGAAAGACATCAGTAACTTTTGACCCATGTCCCTGCATTTGTCTCTATGAAGTCATTAAGGAAAATAATCTCTGATTATATGGAAACACAAAAGGGGAAAAGATAAGCTTTCAGGAGCAAATTTCTACAGTAGACCACAGCTTTACTGTCTCTCAATAGTCAGAGAGGTGTAAAAGATCCCACTGTTCCTATTGTTTGTTTATTTATTTTTAATTCTGAGTAGAGAAAAATTCATCCTTGTAGGCATTACTCCATAAAAGGTTTCTCCCATGTGCATGTTGAAATTAATCAGGATTAAAATAATTGCATTTAAAGAAGTAAGTACTCAATTATTGGTGGACAATTTACAAGATAAAAACAGAGTGATGGGTCATACTAAGATGTCTGGCAGTGTCACACACAAAGTTTCCTGTGAAAAATCCAAATAAGAGACAGAACTGTGACTATTGACAAGGATTTCTAAATGTTTATGGTCTCACTACAATGAATTTTCAATGAAATCCATAGGAACAGTGAAGAGATAGCTTAGCCATTTACTTCAGAGAGTTGGGGGAGGTGGGAAAGAGGATAAATAAAAAACATGTGTTGCTTAGACTTTGACATACAGCTAGATGAGCAGCTCATTGAATCATTCCATCAATATATGCAAGTGATATAGACAATGAACTGAGCTCAGCATTTTGTAGAGGGGGAAAATAGGCTGGATCACATTTCAGAAAATTACACAGTCCTTCCAATGCCCCTAGATGGCAAACTACTACCAAAACAATATCAAAGAGGAAGATTAAATTGGGAAGAGCAGCTCATGCTGAACAAAGACATACAGAAGAAGTCTCTGAAGGAGATAACTCAAAGGGCAATAAAAACATGATCACTGGGCATATTTTGATGGAATTCTGCATGATGGAGTATAAGTAGTGTAGAAGGCATTACTGAAGATGTGGCCAGAAAGATATGAAGGACTATCACAGAACAAAGAATAAAATACAAATGATGCACAATTCAAGGGTTATATTGTAGTCATATAATTACAGAATTTCCATTTAAGAAGAGACCTTGATGGCTATCCAGCCCAAATCTTGCCTGAAAAAGATTCTCCTCTATTACATACTTTACATGTTGTCATGCAGTCTTTTCCTTAAAATCTCCAAAAAGAGAAGTCTGACTACTTTTCAAGCCAGGCTATTCCTCTTTTGGAAAGTTCAAATGATTAATTCATTTCCTGCCCCTGATCCTAAATTTGCCTCTTTGCAACTTTTCCCTATTGCCAGAATTACTAAAACCAAATAGAATAAATGTAAACCCCCTTCCATCTGACAGACATTTTAATACTTAAAGACCCATGCACACCCTCTCCTCAGCCATCTTTCTTCCAGGTTCAACATCCTCTTTCTTTAAACTAATCTTCATATGGCATAAACTCAAAACTCTTCAACATCCTGGTTGCCCTTCTCAGGATGACCTCTAGATTATCATTTCCCTTCTAAAATGAAATGCCAGAAATTAAAACAATACTCTTGTGTGGTCAGACCAAGGCAGAATATAGAAGGACAGTAGAACTATTGTTGCCTCCCCATTCTTGGAAATTATGCCTCATTTGATGCAACCCAAGATCACATTGCCTTTTTTTGTTGCAATATCACATTGACATATTCATATTGATATTGCCATCCATCAAAACCTCAAAATCTTTTCCAAACTAAAAAGCCTCAGTTTCCTCATATGTAAGATGAGAGGATTTGGCTTGATGACTTCTACTATGCCTTTCAGCACTAAACCTGTGATCTATTATGAAAATGTGTTTTGTTTTAACTCAGGTATAAGACTTTATATTTATTCTTAATTAATTTAATCTTAATAGATTCAGGCTAAACTTCTAGCCTGTCAAGATGTTTCCAGATCCCAATTCTATGTGTTGCTTATTCATCCCAACTTGATAGAATCTACAAATTGTTGTAATTGATGTATCTGAGGCAAAATTTAAACTCAAATCTTACTGATTCAATGCCCAATGCTCCAGTAGCTAGCTCACCTAGCTACCTGAAGAACGTAGTCTGGTCCACATGACTTGAACTCATCAAGTTAGCCAATATTGGACTTTTGATATATTTCTAATAATGAGAGGAAAAGATTCCATCATTGTGTCTGAACATCTGTAGAGGATTCATGAAAAGACATGGAAGGGATTGACATAAGATAAGAAGGATTAAAGGAGGATGGAATAGGCATTAGTAGAGAGAGGGAGAAGGCATTCTGATAATTGATTCATCAGAATGTTGGGGGGGGGATGAGAGTCCTAACTTCAGCTTTTTCTTTGGTTATCTCTGGATAGGTTTAGAGTTTTTTTTCCTAATTTTGAGAAATAATTTGGAGTAGGAAGAATAGGCAGGCAAAAATACATAAGTGCCTTTTGGGGAATACTTTATTAACTCTTTTTCAAAACATTAATGCTCTAATAAGTCCCATTACTTTCTTTGTAAATATGCTAGCAGGGGCAGAGAATTGGAGAAAAAATTTAACTGATTTTTTTTCTTTTCTTCCCCATGAAATCTAATATTCAAAGCTTACTTGATACTCATCCAGTTTCTATTCAATGCTGAATTTTGAATATAGACCTTTACTCTGAAAAAGGACTTTATTTTAATACCATATGTCTTAGCAAATCATATTCTAATAATGAACTTGTGTATGTCACAGTAGTTTGATGATCAATGATGTTATCATAAATGTACATAACTGAGCAACATTTAAAAGCTAAATTGAAGTGTTATAAGCATAAAATATAAATAAAAATAATTTGCAAGTTTTATCAAGATGGTGGGAGAATGTTGAAGGATATGTTTGAAATGCCAAGTTATGATTTTCCATCTTTATTAGGTAACAACTTATTGCTAAACAAAACCTCTCTTAAAAAACTTAAATCACCTTTAGAACAGCGGATATGAAGCTTAGAAAGCCACTCCATTGATAAATGAAACCTGCAGTTTTCAGGGAAGTATCAGAATGCAAACTATATGCTTGTTTGAACAGAGCTAAAAGACAGGCCAGTTTGTGTTTGACAATGACAAATTATTCCAAAGAAAATAAAGCTATGTCTCATCTCCTGGCTGTTCCATTCAACAGATTTGTTTCACTATCTGCCTAACCTTTGTTTCTAGAACTGTCTCTGTATCCATGAGGTCATGAAAAATGAAAATGAATGATTTATACTGTTAAATTTATATGAGTGTCCACTTTTGATGTTCCTAAAATACTTTAGAAACTTTTTAAATAAAAAAACAGAAGAACAATATTGAGAAACACCATTAAAAATCAACTTTAGAATAAAACAACAGTTTTTAATAAGTTTTTATTCATGTTGTCTCTATTATAGATAATCATAGTTATCTGTACTATTTTTCCCCACTCTCAAAGAATCATCTTGTAAGACAAATAGTATTTTCAAGACTAAAAGAAAGAGAGAAAAGGGAAAAATCAGCACATTGATTTATACAATTAAAAAGTCCAAACACATGAGCAATGTTTAATACCTGGTGACCTCCTGCCTCCATTAAGGGAAGTTGGGGTAAGTTTTTCATATCTCTGAATTTCAGTCATGTCGATTTTTATAATTTTGTTACATTATTTTTATATGCAGTCGATTTTTCCATTTACATTTTTATAGTTACTGTGTATATAATTTTCTTAACTGTTTACTTCATATCAGTTCACATAGACTTTTTCTTTTCTCTGTATTCATTAGATATATATATATAATTTCTTGCTACATAGTAATATTCTATTACATTCATGTATCATAATTTGTTTGGCCAGTTCCCAGGTGTTGGGTATCTATTTTATTTCCAATCATTTACTTCCACAAAAATTGTTGCTATAAATACTTTCAGGTATGAGTATTTTCTCATTATCTATATTAATATTAATGGCTTCCTTGATGTATCCCAGTAATAGAATATCTGATTCAAAAGGTATGGAACTGATTCTAGGAGGTCAGTCAAAACAGAAAAGTAGAGAAAGAACTAGAGACAAGCTCCCCAACATTCCTCTCAAAGCAACCTTAAAATAATTCCTCAAAGCTATGAGACCCTGGGCAAGTCATTCAACCCCAAATTCCTAGCCCTTACTACTTTTCTGCCAAAGAATCTACACAGCATTGATTTTAGGAAAGAAAGTAACAGCTCTGAAAATGGTAAAGCCAACAAAAATTTGGGATAATATATTTTTGCAGCCCAAGACAACTTATGAGATCGGAGGGAGAGGTCTGTGACAATGAAATGTGAGTTGACCCATAGGGTATATATATATATGGTGGTAGGTAACACCAGCTATGGGTCTTAGAGGCAGCAACAGGAAATTCAGAAACTCTCAGTTCACAGATTACAAGGAGATTGGAGAAGGCACTGGCCCTGGGTACAGACTCAAGCAACTCCATTGCTTATAGCCACTTCCCTGCAACACTTTCATTATGAAAATAAGTGCTTTAAGTCACAAAGGATCATTGAGCCTGAGTAGTGCTTCTTTTGGTTGCAAGGGATCAAGAGCCCTGAAGAAATATATTGCTTGTGATCACAAGGAATCAAGGAAGCACTCAAAACTCCCAAACACACAGAACTAGCTCTGAAAACATCAGTTCAAAGGAATTTGAAGTTTGGGACATCCTGGAAACAAGATCCTAACTTGAATATAAAGTTCAAAGTCAAAAAATAGACTGAAAAAGTAAACAAACAAACAAAAAAGAACTTGAATATGAAAATCTGTCATGGTTAAAGAAAGATCAAGACTAACTCAGAAAAACACAATTGTGTTTTTTCTTAAAGCTACAAGCAAATCTTCAGGGGGAAATGTGAATATAACAAAATACCAATAAGAATTCCTAGAAGAGCTAAAAATTAATTAAAAATTGAATGAGTTGATAGAGGAAAAATTGGAGAAAAAAATGAAAGTAATGTAAGAAAATTATAAAAAGGCAAGTAACAGCTTGGTAAAAGATATGCAAAAAATAATTTTAAAAATAAAAACACAAAAACCAGATTTTACCAAATATAAAAAAGAAGTACAAAAAAAATTACTGATGAAAATAACTCAACACAAAGAATTGGTCAAAATGAAAAAGCAATGCAAAAGCAAACTAAAGAAAATAATTCCTTAAAGATTAGAATTGGATAAGTGGAAGCTAACAATGCCCTGACACAACAAAAACTATAGAATAAAGTCAAAAGAATTAAAAGGAAGAAAATTTGAAATGTGTCAATGGAAGAAAAATGACCTGTAAAATAGATCAAGAAAATATTATTTAAAATAACTATTAGACTACCTGGAAGCTGTGATCAAAGAATAAGCAAAGGCATCATATTTCAAGAAATCGCAAAGGAAAACTTGCCCATTATCTGTGAAAAGGGAATTCTTTTTTCTCTTTGTCTATTCTGAGTTTATACTTGTAAAAAGGGAATCCTTTATTCTCATTCTTTAAAAAAAATTGGGATAATAGAAGCTAATGATTTCATGAGACAACAAGAAACTATGAAACAAAATCAGAAGAATGAAAGAAGATACAAAATATCTCTGTAAAAGTAGACATAATAGAGAAACTTAAGCATTATTGAACTACCTGAAAGCCAAAATTCAAAAAAATAAATCCTGGATGTCATAAAAAGGAAATTATCAAAAAATATTGGCCTGATATTCTTGAACAAGAGGCTAAAATAGGAATTGACAGAATCCACAGATCACCTCTAGAAAGAAATCCCAAATGTCACTCCCAGGAATATTATGGCAAAATCCAAGAACCCCCATACAAAGGAGAAAGTCCTGCAAGTAGTCAAAAAGAACCCATTCAAATACCATGGAGCTACAGTCAAGATTACATAGGACTTAGCAGCCTCAACATTAAAAGACTAGAAAGATTGGAATATGATATTCTGGAAGACAAAAGATCTAGGTTTACAATCCAGAATCACCTACCCAACAAAATTGAGCACATTCTTTTGGAGGAAATATAGTCACTTAATAAAATAGAATATTACCAAGCATTCCTGATGAAAAGACTAAACCTAAACATGAAATTTGATGTCCAAACACAAGACCCAAGGGAAGCCTTAAAAGCTAATTAAGAAAGTGGGAATTTACAAGATTAAATAAGGTCAAACTGTATATATTCCTACATGGATATATATTTGTAATTCTTAATTTTTAATCAATATTAGAACAATTAGGAGAAGTATATTTAGATAGAAGATGTGGGAGTAAGCTGATTAAGATGATATGATATGTATGCAAAAAAAAAATAAAATAAAAAGGTAAAAAAGAGGATTGCACCAAGAGAAAAGATATATGAGAGATGGAGTGGGGTAAATTAGTTTACATAAAAAGATGTGCAAAACTAATATAATGGAGGGGTAGATGAAGGTTGTGACAGGTAATGCTTAAACCTTCCTCTTAGTGTAATTGACACACAGAGAGAGAATAACAACCATACTTATTTGGTTATAGAATCCTATTTTACCCTATAGAGAAATAGAAGGGGAATAAGACAAGATACATGTGGTGTGGAGGAGGGGGGCTGGTAATAAAAGGGAGGGAGAAATACAGAGTAGTGACTAAAATAAAAAGATTTTTGAAGAGAGACAGAGTGAAAAGAAAAAGAACAGAATAAAAAGGGGAAAATAAAATGGAAGGGAATGCACAGTTAGTAGTCATAACTGTGAACATGAATGAACTGAACTCACCCATAAAATGGAAAAGGGTAGCAGAGTAGATTAAAAACCAGAATCCTAAATTGTATTGTTTATAAGAAACACATTTGAGAAGGGGAGACCACAGAGCTGGAGCAGAATTTATTGTGCATTATCTTAAGAAAAAATAAGAGTAGCAATCATAATCACAGACAAAGCTAAAGCAAAAATATATCTAATTAAAAAAGATAAAGAAGGAAATTATATCTTGATAAGAGTTGCCATAGACAATGAAGTAATATCAATACTAAACATATAAACAGCAAACACTATAACCTCAAAATTTTCAAAGGAGAAATGAAATGAGCTTCTGGAAGAAATAGACAGTAAAACTATACTAGTGTAGGGGTCTCAACTTCCTCCTCTCAGAGTGAGATAAATCAAACAAAAACATAAACAAAAAAGAAGTAAATGAAGTGAATGAAAATTTAGAAAGCTTGGAACTAATAAATCTCTGGAGAAAGTAGAATGGGAATAGAAAGGAATATACCTTCTTTTGAGCAGTACATGGCACCTACACAAAAACTGAACATGTACTAGGGCATAAAAACTTCAAAACCAATGTAGAAAAGCTGAAACCATAAATGAATCCTTTTCAGATCATAACTCAATATAATTATTTTAAATTAGGGTCCAAGGAAAGATAAATAAAAAATTATTTGGAAACTAAATACTCTAATTCAAAAAGGGCAGATCAAAGAACAAATTATAAAAACAATCAATAATTTAGCATATCAAAATTTATGGGACACAACCAAAACATAATTTTATATCTTTAAATGCTTATTACAACAATAAAAGAGATAAAGTAGATCAATGAATTGAGCAATCAGCAAGAAAAAAACTAGAAAAGAACAAATTTTAAATTACCAATAAAAGAGCAAATTAGAAATCCTAAAAATCAAAGAAAAAATTAAGAAAATTGGAATTAAGACAACCATTGAGCAAATAAATAGAATTAGAAGTTGGTTTTATTTAAAAAAAAAACAAAATAGATAGAGCATTGGTCAATTTAATTTAGAAAAATGAAAAAAGAAAAAGAAATCATCAGTATCGAAAGGGAAAAAAAGGTGATTTACCACCAATGAAGAGGAAATTAAACTAATCATTGGGAGCTCTTTTGCCCAATTATGTACCAATAAATCTGATAATCTAAGTAAAATGGATGAATATTTACAAATATATAAATTCCCAGATTAGCAAAAGAGGAAATGGAATACTTAAGTAATGCCATCTCAGAAAAAGAAATTGAACAAACCATCAATGAACTCCCCCAGAAAATATCCCCTGAGCCAGATGGATTCACAATTGAATTCTATCTAATATTCAAAAAGCAATCCCAATTATATGTACTATTTGTGGAAAATAGGAAAGGAAACCTAAAAAATTCTTCTCATTACAGAATGATACTGTTACCTAAGCCAGGAAGAGCAAAAACAGAGAAAGAAAATTGTAGGCCAATTTCATTAATGAATATAGATACAAAATTTTTCAATAAAATATTATAGCAATATACTATAAGGATCATTCACTTTGAGCAGGTGGGATATATGCCAGGAATACAGGGCTTGTTTAGTATTGAGAAAACTATAAGCATAATTGACCACATCAATAGAAAAAGGAACAGAAATCACATAATTATCTCAATAGATGAAAAACTGTTCTGTTCATTTCACTCTGCATCAGTTCATGTAGATCTTTCCAGTTCCTTCTGAAATCATCTTGCTTATCATTTCTTATACCACAATAGTAGTCTATCACCAACATACACCACAATGTGTTTAGCCATTCCCCAGTTCATGGATGCTTCCTCAATTTCACATTCTTTGCCACCACAAAAAGAGCTGCTATAAATATTTTTGTACAAGTAGGTCCTTTCCCTCCTTTTTAATGATCTATCTTGGATATAGACCCAGGAGGGTATGCTCAGTTTTATGGCCTTTTGTGCACAGTTCTAAATTGCCCTTCAAAATTCACAACTCCATCACAATGCATTAGTGTTCCAATTTTTCCACATCCCCTCCAATATGTACCACTTTCCTTTATTGCAATACTGGTCTATCAAACCGGTATGAGGTGGTGACTCAGCATTGTTGCATTACTCTAATCAAGTATTATTTAGAACATTTTTTTCTTATAATTATTGACGGCTTTTATTTCTTCATCTAAAAATTGCTTATTCATATCTTTTGACCATTTGTCAATGGGGGAATGGCTTGTATTCTTAAATATTTTATTAGTTCTCTGTAGATTTGAGAAATGAGGCCACCTTTCACATTTTTTCATTAATTTCCTTGATATTTTTAACTTTTTGTTCTTCCAGATGAATTTCATTATTTTTTCTAGTTCTATACAATAATTATTTGGTAGTTTGATTTGTATGGCATTGAATAAGTAAATGAATTTTGGTAGAACTGTCATTTTTATAATATTAGCTTGGCCTACCTATTAATAATTGCTTATGTCTGTGATGTAGTATGTTGCAGCTTGTGTTTTGCCCTGTGGCTATCTTCCCTGCCCCTGCTTCCACCTGCCATGCTATTAAGCCCAGTCTTGGTGTTATTGCCCAGGCATGGTGTAGTCCTCAAGGGCAAATCTATGGTGCTTTCAGCCAATCCTAAAGAATTTGGAGATTTCCCTAGGCCTGTCTCTGACTCTGGCACAGTTAGTGAATGGGGAGGGATAGTAAGCCTGTGCTTTTTCTTTTGTCCCCTAATTACATGGGAGTCTCCTCTCACTGCCTACCTTTCACTCTGTGTCCAGTGGAAGACCTCTTTACTTATCTGGTTTTGATTTCTGTCCTTTTGAGACGTTTTGCAATGATCACTTTAGAAGGAAATTCAGAGTGGTTCCAAGATTCTGCTACTATGCCTCCATCTTGGCTCCCATTTTATATTTTTGAATTTTATATTTTTGAAGTTATTCCTTTATATCATTTGCAATCCCAATTTTGTAAGCATATAACTATTCATAATATTTTTGATTATTCTTTTCATTTCTTCTGGATTTGTTGTGATTCTGCTTTTCTCATTTGCTATTTAATTGATTTGATTTTCTATCTTCTTTTTTATTTGATTAGCTAAAAGTTAACAATTTCCATTAATCTTTTCAAAGAATAAGTTTTTGCTTTCATTTATCATTTCTAAGAGGGATTTTTGCTTCCAATTCATGTATTTCTCTTGTGATTTTTAATACCTGCATTGTATACTTATTTTAATTTTCTTTAATTTTCTAATTTTAAATGCATGTTGTTTAGTAATCCTCTCTTTTTTATTTTAATATATATTTGTAGAGTATAATTTTTCATGAGAACTGCTTTTCTAATTCTTAGATGGATATTCAGTTCATTGGCTTTCTTTTTTCTATTTTGTTCATGTATATTTGGAGGGATATGATTTTCCCATCAAAGAGCACTTTAGCATCATCCCAGGTATCTTGGCATATTATTTCATCATTATCATTCTATTTTACATTAATTTCTTATTGTTTTATGATTTGTTCCTTGATCCACGTATTATTTAAGACTAGTAGTTCTCTTTTTTAAGATATCTTATTTTCCCAATTACACGTAATAACTTTCCAGATATGTTTTCTGAAGTTATAAGATCCAAATTATGTCTCTCCCACCCTTCTTCCAGAGATGATAAGCAATTTGATTGGGGTTAAACATGTATTATTATGGAAACATATTTCCATATTGTTCATTCTTGTAAGAAAATACTCATAAAAAACCAAAAACAAATAAATTAAGATAAAAAATAGTCTGCTTTGATATGCATTCCAACTCCAATAGCTCTTTCTCTGGAGTTAAATAACATTCTTTGCCATAAGTCCTTCAAATCTCTTGTTAGTGGTTCTTGAACCAACAATTATTCCTATTGTATTATAGTGTATAAAGAGCCATTTCTCCCTTTTTACATTTGCTTGTGGTATCTTTGTGCCCTAATACATGGTCATTTTTTTAACTTTTACATGGGGCTCAGAAATATGTATGTCCTTTTACACTTCTATTTAGAAGATGCCATAAGTCTTTTCATTCTAGTTTCTTCAGCAATTTGCTCAGTTCCATATTTTCCCTTTTGTATCTTTCTTTTCTTAAAAGCCTATAGCTTCCATCTCATTGGTTCTAAGGAAGAAGAGTGGCAAAGGCTAGGCAATGGGGATTTAGTGACTTTCCTAGAGTTACAGAGCTAAGAAGTTTGAACCCAAAACCTCACATCTCTGGACCTGGCTCTCTATCCACTGAGCCAACTATCCATCCTAACTTTTGTTTACCTTTCTGTTATATTTAAGCAAAACAGAGAGACAGAGACAGACAGAGAGTTTGAAATCTTCTGTAAATTATTAAATGTTACTTTGTTTCCTTTTGGGTCAGTTAGCATTTCATTTAAGAATTTGGATGGTAAGACTTTGGGAGTTTATAAAGTTATTAATGATTTTTTGGTCTATAATTCCTTTCAACATAATGTAATTTAATGTTATCTTTTTATTTTTTGAATGTTTTTTTTTTGCTTTGTCAGGTAACATCATCCTTATTTTATGAGTGTGTTTATTGTAAATAGTAGATTGTAAAGTTTTGGTTTCCTATGCAATCTCACTTTTTTTTAAATTATCCATTCTGGTTTCTCCCCTCTAGGCAGTTTCTGCTACTGCCTTGAAGAACTTGTCCCAGAAATCCCCCTTTTCCACTGTGCCTCACTCCCAGAAAAAAAAAAATCCAAATCATAAAGGTGACAGAAAAGATATTACCTCATTTTAGAATACCTCTCCCTATATTCCAGATTACATAGCCCACTACTTATCTATACCTTCCCTCCAGTCACCACCTTTCCTTACTTGCCTCAAAATATACTCATGTTACTTGTCCCCAAGATTTCCAACTCCTCCACTCCCAAGGCAAGATGAATGGTCTTTTTAAGTATCAAATCTCCAAGACAATACTCAGTACAAGATTCCTAACTCCCATCACAAAACATCTCTTTTCACACATAGGATCATTCTTCAGTGAGAACATCTCCTCAACCAAAACAAGACCTCCCTCTTTTCCCCTGCTTTTCCATCCTTCACCCTATCTCACTCATTCTTTTGGAAGCTCGTTTCTTCCTGAAAGAACCCAGGAGTAACTTCCCCTAATTGCTAGCCCTCACTTTGATATAGACCAGTAATGGCAAACTTTTTAGAGACCAAGTGCCCAAACTATAACCCTCATGCCACATGTGAGCCACCCCATATCCCAGGCACTCCTGTCTAGAAGTACAGATAGGAAAGTGTTCTCATTGGATGCTGGGAAGAGGGACAGATGATGTGAGAAATATCCTCAGGTGTGGTACAGAGGATGAGGGGAGAAGCCCCCTCTGGCACATGTGCCATAGGCTCACCAACACAGATCTAGATATATCAAATAAAATTTTCTAACCCCTCATCCCCTACCCTTTTTCATGTGCCTTTCCATTTTATAATATAGTCATACAAAGAAAAAATTTATCTACCTGTAGGCAGCGTGGCATGAGGTTCTCTTTATAATGTCCTCAGCTTATCTCACAACTGTTACCTCCTCCTGATTTCTGCCATCACATCTTTATCCTTGTGTATATTTAGAATGTAGTTTCTTACTGATTTGTCTGCTGTAATTCTGTTGCTGTTGCCCTTCGATGCTGTATACATTCACTTATTTACATTTTAAAGAAGAGTGGTAGAGTGAATAATATATACATGAATAAGAAAACAAAGTATATATAAAGTAATTGATAATATTAATTAGGATATTTATAATGCTTTAAGGTTTCCCAAGGTGCTTCATATATGTTATCTCTTTTTATCTTCACAATAATCCTGCAAATTTATTCCTATTGTATAGATAAGGAAAGTAATCCTGAAAATAATTAAATGACTTCCCTAATTACATTGCTAATAGGTGTTTGAGGTGAGATTTTAATCCAGATCTTTATGACTTCAAATTCAACATTCCAGGCAATACTTCATCTTTCTGCCTCAAAGGGGGAAAAGAAATATTAGATGGGAGTATCAAGAGAGGATTCATGTAAGTGATCTCTGACCAGTACTTTCAGGATGACAGGGATTCTATAGGCAATCAGGTGGTAGAGTGGATAGTGTGCTGGATTGAAGTCAGAAGGACCTATCTTTCTAAATTCAAATTTGATCTCAGACACTCACTAGCTGTGTGACCCTTGGCAAGTAAGTCACTTAACCCTTTTTGCCTTGGTTTTCTTACCTGTAAAATGATCTGGAAAACAAAATGGCAAATCACTTCAGTATCTTTGTCAAAAAAACTCCAAATGGAGTCAACAAAGAGTTGAACATGTCTGAAACAACTTAACAAGAAGAGCTTCTGTAAGGTAGTCATAAGGAAGGATTACATTCCACATATGTGAGGTGATTTAAGGTAGAGATAAGGGAGATGCAGTTTTGTGTCCAAGGAATTCAAATAGGTTATTTTGTTAGGAAAAAGAAGTCTGAAAAGAAAAGTAACATAAAATAAAACTGAAAGTACAAATGGCAGAGGGTCTTTAATGCCAGTCAAAAAAGTTTGTATTTTATCCCAGAAACATGAAGAGTCACTAAAATTTTCACACTGGGGGAAGGAACTGACATGATCAAATTGGTGCTTTAAGAAGATGGATTTATCAGTGGTGTGGAAGTTTAATTGGAGAGAGAATGAAAGGAGAAAGATCAATCAGGTGGTGATTACATTCATCCAGGCTAGAGCTAATGTGTTTGAACTAGGGAAGAGGCTATGTAACTGAAAATGAGAAGGAAGAAATGAGATGATTATTAAACTTACTTAGAAGCTGATAAAATCATAAAGGGAAAGAGCATGAGGAGGACCCAATACAGAACCTGCTGGATACTCATTCCTAGTAGACAGGACGAAGATGATGAACAAGAAAATGATTCTAAAGAGTGATCAGATATGTACAAAGTCTAAAGACCAATGTAGCATAGATGTCAAAGGAGGAGAGTTCCCAGCAGTATCAGGTAGTCAGCAGTGTCAAAAGATGCAGTAAGTTCACTAAGAATGCAAACAAAGAAAAAGATATTAAATCTGACAATTGTAAAAACATTGGAAATCTTGTAAAGAGGAATTTCAGTTGAGTGATGGGGTTAGAAGTGTGTACAAGGGAATGACAAGAAGCAAAGAAAATTTCAAATTTGAAGAAATGCATCAGAAGAGGAGCAGATGGAACCCCCACAAGACCTGGGAGGATGGGATGGAATTCCAGTCAGGCTCAAAAGCAGTTGGAGGAGAAAACCCAAGGTTCTTCTTGTCTTGGGCTCTTTGGAGCTAGGAGGGAGAACTACCTTGGCTGTTAAAATACCCAAATCTCTCAATCCTGTTATCTGAGCAGAAGAAAGCTAGACTGGCTCCATTTGTAACCACTCACTTTGGGGGAAGGGGAGGAAGTATCACATTGTATTCAATCCCCAAAAAGCTGAACATTGTTTCCTCTTCTTTAAAGTCCCCCTCACTAATATAATTTTGGCACCCCAGGAAAAAGTCAGAATTCATCCCAGGCAATTGAAAGGAGGGTTGTCAGTTGGAACCCCTAAACAAGGGTAGCCATTTTGAAGGGTTAAAGAGGAGTTTTTGAGAGAAAAACACAATGTTGAAAATATTTTTCTGGGTCTCTGTGCTCATGGCACTAGTTATATACTGGGTATATTGTGTCATTTACAACACCATAACATCTGTAATGATGGATATGGTAGAACTGACTGCAAATACTACATCATTTATAAACATGATACTGTTCTCCACTCAGTAGTTTGGCAGGTGGTGTCCCAAATCTATGTGATCCTTATAGCTACCATTCAAACCATATCTTATCTAAGATCTGTTTTGAGGATACTGTCACCAAGAAAGTCTGCACACAAATATTAGTTTTAGATAGCAAACTAGAAGACCTTGTAAAGAAAGTGTGTAATGACTACTTGGCAAACAAAGATAAGGACAATGTTAGGGAGATGGCTGAAGCAAATAAGATTGAGAACAAAGTTAATTCAGGAAATGACAAAGGCAAAACCAATGACACTACGGTTATGGAAAAGTTTTCTGACAATACTAAGGATGGTAGCAAATAGGACAACACAACAACAGAGGTCACAAGGGCTCACAAAATCATGCTTCCCTGTGATATGACATGAATCACCAACCAATCTGGCATTTTGCACATGAAAGTGCACAAATCTTTTACCACCCAAGACTTGGAGTCCCTGAAAAGACAATTTCCAAAATTTGTCTCTAAGCCTTACAAATGTTTAAAAGAACTGAAAAGGGCATTCAAAGTTTATGAGCTCAATTTTGATGATATTGACTTAATTATGGGAGAAGTATTTAGCCCCCCTAAACAGAGACAATTTGTTGAAAACACCAGGCAGGATGAGAGCTTGACTGACTGGCCTAGGGCACACAAACATCAAGATTTTTATTTTGCCAGACCGGCTAATTTCACATATCTCAAAAGATGCAAGGAAGACTTCCTGTAAGCAATTAAATCATTTTGCTCTATACCAAATGCTTGGAGCAAATTTGACAGGATGGTCCAAGAAAAACATTAACACCCTGATAGTTACATTGATAGACTAACTGAAAATATAGAACCAATAATGGGAATTATCCAGGACTCACAAGAATCAGTGGCCCATATGTATAGGCAGTTTTTGAAGGAATGTAATCTGCAGTTGAGAAATTTCTTTAGGAATGTCTTTCCTAAGTATGGCTCCATCTCAGTCTCTGAACTTAGGGACATAGTCACATACCTCCATGAAAATCAGAAAGAGCAGGAAAGAGAGAAAGATGAGCTAAAACATAAACTTCAAAATACCAAAGACACATGGAGACAAAATGAAATTGAAGGGGCGAAAGACTTAAACTCTATTAGAACATTCTCTAGACGAAAATCAAAGGGGTCAGAGAGAAACCAGGAAATGTTTTTTGTGCAATAAGATTGGACACATAGTTACAGATCATTATATGAAAAAGAAATATAAATAGGGCCACAACAGAAACACAAGAAATAAGGCAAATACCCAGAGCAAGACTTATTACAAGAATACTACATGTTGTTGTGCACATTGTTCACTTAAGGAATCACACACCCCAGATTTGAAATCTATGCACGAGGCTATACAAAAAGGTGAAAAACCATGTTACTCAGATGTTGTGGCAAAAGGGAGATATACAGCATGAAGCCAGGATCCAGAGTTGTTAAAAGCAAGAGATTGTATATGAGAGAAATGATTGGACTAGTTTTAAAAAGAAGAAACAAAAGGGATTGAAATTAAAATATGAAAAAGGAGATAGTATTACAAGGGTGTTACCTGCAAATGAATTTATAGGTTCTGTGAGAGTTTTCCCTGAAGGATTAAAACAAAATATTAGTAAAAAGCAGAGAGAAGTTATGGAGATGTAAATAGAGATTAAAAATATAATCACAGAGATGAAACAAGATGTAGAAAATTCAGTAACATGGAATATAATAACTGGACAAAAGAAAACAAGAGAACAAATTAAAACATATCTGGAGAATTTCTTTGATTGAAGATTTGGTTTAGGAATTGATCAGAGAAGGAAAAGTTATAAAAACTTGCAACAGCAACACCAGTAAAGATAGAAGTCAGGGATGGTGTACCTCCTAAGCTACTTCAATAAAAACTTATCAAGGAAGCAATTCAAGGCATAACTCCTATTATCAACAGTTTACTGGAGTAAGGCATTTTAAGACCACAGTGTCTGAATTTAATAGTCCAATATTAGGTATCAAGAAGACCAAACCAAATGCTGATGGTATATTTTCCTGGAGATTTGTAGAGGATCTTAGGGCAGTAAACAACTTTATAAAGAAGACTCATATTATTACACCTTCACCAAATGACATTATTCCACAAATTCCTCCCAATGCCCAATGGTACACTGTGATTGATCTGAGCAATATCTACTTTACAATTCCATTGCACTCTGACTCCCAGGACATTTTTGCTTTCTCAAGGTGACAACCCCAGATCTGTTGAACTCTTTAGTATAGGGCTGTTCCAAAAGTGCTTATGTCTACTGCCAACTGTTTCAGAGAGACCTAGCAACTATTAGGTTCAAGCACAGCAAGTTGGTGCACTATGTCAATGATTGATTTCTAGCATCACCTGATCCAAAGGCATGCTTAGAAGACTCAAAAAGGCTGCTGATAGAACTCTATAAGAAAGGGCATAAGGTCTCTAAGAAGAAGATTCAGTGGGTACTCCTGCCCGAGACTCCAAGGTATCCCAACTGGTGGCGAACGATCAATCAACAAAATTAACAAACGGAAGACAGCTTTATCATAACAGCCATGGGATTGCTTTGCATCTGACAGCTGCTCCACTTTCCCAATGTCTGATATTTATTTTTATATCCATTCTCTTGGTATGCATATACACAAAATCAATGAGAGATAATTGGAAAAGTGATACATCAACTGTTAACAAATCACTTGATCAACATTCTATATTCTTGTATTGTGATTACAGACAGAATAAAGGTTGCACACAAGATAAATGATTGCTGTCACAGGTGGCTTGATTTTTCTCATTACCCTGTGAGAACTTTTGAGCTTACAAACAATCAAGGAAAATTACGTATTGCTTTTAATAAAATGGAATAATTAATCAGCAGTTCTTAGAAGACAATTCAACAATCATATCATGGAGGCTGAGGGTCTAGGAACAGAATTCAAATTTAGACTGGTGGCTTCTAGGGAGTTACTGATTTGTGTGATCGAGTCACTGAGGCATACTGAAGCTTGATGTACTTGTACTTATCACTTGGGCCTCTATGATTGATTTGTGTGCTGACTTCATGAGAATAGGCTTCTGTATGTGGGAAAGTTTTTGGCTTGGCCTGTAACTACGGTTTCGCTGGGAATTATGTACCTAAATAAAAGTTAATCCATGATAGTCTTTTTGGTATTGGGTTTAAGGGTCTGGTCTTTTGGTGATGTTTTGGAGAATTAGGGTACATGTGTTTTGCTCTTGCATTATTTCTTTTGAGACTAGGGGGAATAATAATCTTGTCAATTTATAGGTAAGGGGCATTGATGAAAGAAGTCATGCAAGGGGGATAGAGTGGGATGTCACATCTCGCCAAGGACCACTCTGTGGTCTCCCCGGCTACCACGCGTGACTCTGTCAAGGTGTCATGGACTGATGGCCTCTAGCATTCTCCCAAAAGTCAAGTACTTGGGGTTTATCCTGGAATAGGGCAACAGGTAGATCTCTAGTAAAAGAATAGCTGATACACAAAAGCTAGCAATCCCTATAGATTATTCCTAGGGATTTAGAGCACTCCTGGGATTGCAGGCTTCTCTCGACAATATATCATAGGATATTCCCATATTTCAAGATGCTTAACAGATTTGACAAAGAATCAAGTAAAAGAACCGATGCAATTAACTAAAGAACACCTCCATGTTTTGTCAAAGTTGAAACAGGCAATTCTAACAGCCCGAGAATTAGGGATACCAAACTATGGCAAGGAGTTCCACTTGTATGTTCATGAAGCTCAGGGCACAGCTTCAGGAGTATTGGCACAATATGTTGGGTTGAATTTAAGACCTCTAGCATTCTATAATATGATCCTCGATAAGGTAGCACAGGGAATTGTACATTGTTTGAGGAGCATTGCTGCCACCGCCCTCATGGTAAAGAAAGCAAATGACATTATACTGGGATATAAGCTAAATGTATATTCTGCTCACCAAATTGAAAAACTCTTACAGTCACAGAATATGCATGCATTTACATCTGCCAGGCTATCTCAGTATGAGATCTTTTTGGTAGGGAATGATAATCTAACCATTCATAAGTGTGCACCTTTAAATCTAGCTACTCTGATTCCTTATTTGCCTTTGGGAGGTGAACCACTACATGACTGTACCCAAGTTATAGAAATGGTATATAAACCTAGGGAAGATCTAAAAGATACACCTCTTAGTGACCCAGATATTGAGTTATACACAGATGGATCCTCATACATCTTTAGAGGACAAAGGGTCACGGGTGCAGCAGTAGTGACTAATGATAGGACGCTATAGCATGCCTCGCTACCTAGTCATGTCAGCATCCAGGGCTCCAAGTTAAAAGCTTTGCTTCATACTCTCGAGTTAGCAAAAGGCAAAATAGTTAACCTATACACGGATTCGGCTTATAGTTTCACAGTGGCATATGCAAATGCATGTACATGGCAAAATAGAGGTTTTATTACAACAGCTGGAAAACAAATCTCATATAAAGACTTGATATCCCATCTCATAGCAGCCATGGACTTGCCAAAGGAAGTTGCTGTTGTTCATTGTAAAGCACATACCTCTGGCAAGGACAATATATCCCTGGGGAACCAAAGGTCAGATATAACAGCAAGATATGCAGACAGATTTGGTCCCTACCATGTTCTGAATCTTTCTTTGGTGGAAAAGCATGATCTTACCAAAGCATACCACAGAGGGGAGATTCAGTCCTGGAAAAAACATCTAGGAGCCAAATTAGTGAAAGGCATATGACTGGCTGAAGGAGAGAAGCCCATACTTCCTAAAAAACTGTATCAATATCTGTGCAATGTGATTAAATCCAAAGATCATTACGGAGTGCAATCCATTCTCAATGTGGCAGGAAGGTTTTGGACAGCTCCAGGGATATCTACAAATGCTATTAGAGTTTGTCAGGCATGTGACATATGTAGAAAGTTCAATCAAGGTCACTTTAAGAGCAAAACATTGGGAGGCAGACCTTTAAGTTACACACCATTCCAATATTTTCAGATTGACTACATTAGCATGCCAAGTGGCAAGGGATTTAAGTATGCATTGGTAATCATGGATCATCTAACTAGGTGTAGAGGCATATCCAGCTAAAATTTAAAAGTTTTTGTACAAACAAAACCAATGTAACTAAAATCAGAAGGGAAGCAACGAATTGGGAAATAATCTTCATTAAAAAACCTCTGAGAAAGGTTTAATTACTCAAATTTACAAAGAGCTAAATTAACTCTACAAAAAAATCAAACCATTCTCCAATTGATAAATGGGCAAGGGACATGAATAGGAAGTTTTCAGATAAAGAAATCAAAACTATTAATAGGCACATGAAAAAGTGTTCTAAATCTCTTATAACCAGAGAGATGCAAATCAAAACAACTCTGAGGTATCACCTCACACCTAGCAGATTGGCTAACATGACAGCAAAGGAAAGTCATGAATGCTACAGGGGATGTGGCAAAGTTGGGACATTAATGCATTGCTGGTGGGGTTGTGAACTGATCCAACCATTCTGGAGAGCAATTTGGAACTATGCCCAAAGGGCAATAAAAGACTGTCTACCCTTTGATCCAGCTATAGCACTGCTGGATTTGTACCCCAAAGAGATAATAAAGAAAAAGACTTGTAAAAGAATATTCATAGCTGTGCTCTTTGTGGTGGCCAAAATTTGGGAAATGAGGGGATGTCCTCCAATTGGAGAATGGGTGAACAAATTGTGGCATATGTTGGTGATGGAATACTATTGTGCTAAAAGGAATAATAAAGTAGAGGAATTCCATGGAGACTGAAACAACCTCCAGGAAGTGATGCAGAGTGAAAGGAACAGAACCAGGAAAACATTGTACACAGAGACTGATACACTGTGGTACAATCGAACATAATGGAATTCTCCATTAGTGTCAATGCAATGTCCCTGAACAATCTGCAGAGATCTAGGAGAAGAAACACTATCCATAAGCAGAGGACAAACTGTGGGAGTAAAAACACTGAGGAAAAGCAATTGCTTGACTACAGGGGTTGAGGAGACATGTCTGAGGAGAGGCTCTAAATGAACACTATAATGCAAATACCAACAACATGAAAATGGGTTCAAATCAAGAACACATGTGATACCCAGTGGAATCGCATGTTGGCTATGGGATAGGTTGGGGGTGGGGATTGGGGAGGAAAAGAAAATGATCTTTGTCTCCAATGAATAATGTTAGGAAATGACCAAAGAAAATAATGTTTAAAAAAATAAAAATAAAAGGAGAATGCCAACTTCACATCTACCTAGTAGAAATACAAAATAGGTTGGAATAATTAAGAAAGCTAGGATTATGGATCCAAAGAGTACCACTCAATTTCTCACTACACAATATCAAGTCTGGAGATAAGGTGTATGTGAAGAATTTTGTTAGAGAAACATCTACAGAGCCTAGATGGAATGGCCCTCTAGAAGTAATTTTGAATTCTTCTACTTCCATCAAAGTTTCTGGGAAAGATCAGTGGTATCATGCCTCGCATGTGAAATAGTAGTATGCACACAATACTGATAGCAATATAGAAGAATTTGAAGTAATGCCAAATGCCCTAGCAACAACTGAAATTGTCCCTATAAATGAAAATAACGAGAACGAGAGTGATGAAGAAAAAACAGAATAAAGGTACTGCACAAAAATGGGATAATTCTAGGTATCAATATAATAGCTCCAGATAATAATCAAATACCTGCCAACATAAAAAATTGGATCTCTGCTAACACATAATATCATGAAGAATCTCTGTTTAGATCAACAATCAAGGTTAAATCAAGAATAGAAGAAAGTTTCCATCTCCAGATATTTAGATATCCAGATCTCCAGATATTTAAATTACAAAAAAAAAATCCATATCAAATCTTAAAACCATAGGATACATTTAAAACAGATTAGGAAAATACATTGCATACACCCATACATGAAGATTTACACCATAGAAGACTGACATGCACGCATGAAGGTTTCATACTTAATTGCATGCAAGAAAATCAATCTTACACACATACATGATCCTGTATTTTAAAATAATCAGAGAACACAAGACTTCAATCAAGGTGAGACAACAGGCAAATATGAATACTGTACAGAGGAAGCCTCAGGACCTGTATATTTGCATTCAATCAACACCAAGGACACCAAAAGAACATTAAAATCAAAGTGATGATGATGGGTCATGTAAGATTATTCATCATACATGTTAATTTCACATATAGGTCAATGCATCCACATAAACATCCAAATCATAACATGAAGAGAATTCATTGATAGAGTAAGTATACAGGCAATAATTCATAGTTAGCACACACATTTATATCACACTGATTTTTTGGGGGGTTGCATCATACATAAGATCAACCTATTTGAGCTCCTGCAGGACTCATGAAGGCAAGAAGTTACAGAAATTCTTGTCTGAATGACTTCTGGTCAGAACTCATGTAAAAAAGTATCATAGTTGTACATATGTCAAGTTTGTACAGAAAGAATAATGTGCATTTGTATGATACTAATGGATTGATTTACTAACATAGCTTAAGGATACTCATTTATTAACAATTAACACACAGGGAAAGATTAGCTTAGGGAAGTTTGGAACTTCAGATAGATTAGGGACAGAATGATACTATATTTTATGATATAAGTTTAAAAGACATAATTAACTTAGGAGTTGAGACTTTATAAGAGTTCATAGTTAATACAATTGATAAGGTTCATTGTGATAGGAAGATTTAGTTTGTTACAGAAATGTGTTACATTTGTTGAATCTATTGCTTGTGTTCAAAATACTTCTGTATTTGACGTTTCCCTACCCTTCCACTTTCCTGTAACCCTAATCTTAGCACAGACTTTAGAGAGATTAGGATAGTGAAAATAGATTAGGATTTGTTATTTGGGGGGTGGAATATTTAGGATAGTATATTTCATAAAATAGATAGAATACATTAGTAAATAGTTAAGGTAAGTACTGAACTCAAATGCACAAAATCTGGGTGACTTTGTATTAACACATAAATGGGGGATTGTGTACAAGGAAATGACCAGAAGCAAATAAAATTTGAAATTTGAAGAAATGCATCAGAAGAGGAGCAGATGGAACCCCCACAAGACCTGGGAGGGATGGGATGGAATTCCAGTCAGGCTCAAAAGCAGTTGGAGGAGAAAGCCCAAGGTTCTTCTTGTCTTGGGCTCTTTGGAACTAGGAGGGAGAACTACCTTGGCTGTTAAAATACCCAAATCTCTCAATCCTGTTACCTGAGCGGAAGAAAGAAGATCCCATTTCTCAACTGGAGAAAATCCTTGGGATAAAGACTTTTTTTCCCTTAGGGGAACCCAGAGCTTATTTCTGAAGAAGATTCCTTAGTCAGACCCTCAAGAGCTTTATAGGGAAGATATCTTAGGGACTTCCTCTTTCCCCCTGTCCTTTTCTGTTACCCTTTCAAGAACTTTATATCCAAATAAATTAGATATCTTGATTTATAATAGAACTTGAATCAGAGCCTATGCATTAGGAGGGGAGCTTCAAAATCCATCATTACAAGAAGGAGGCTGAGGGAAAATCTGACTTACCCTTTAGTCTAGCTAGACTGACTCCATTGGTAACAGCTCAGCTTGGAGAAAATGGGAGGAAATGTCACGTTGTATTCAATCCCTCAAATAGCTAAACATTGGTTCCTCTTCTTTAAAGTCCTCCTCACTAATACAGAAGGTATGTTGCAAGGGGAGTGGGAAATAAAGAAATATATTTATAATTTATTTATAATATATAGTATCAAATGCAGACAACGTTTTCTAGGAATTTGGTTGTGAAAAAAGAGACGAGATATAAGTCAAGAAATACAAGGTCAAGTGAAGACTGGAATATGTCTGTAGGCAACAGGAAAGAGTTAGTGGATAAGAGACTGAAATGAAAAGGTATAAAGAAAGTACAAATAAGCTATAAGGATAGCTTACAAGTTCTCATTGTACAGTACAATAAAGCAGTTCACCAAGTTCATTTTGCAATCCAAAACAATGAGAAAAATAATTTCATGAGATACTTGATCATTTTACCTTATGAATACAAACAAACTGTATCATAATAATTAATATCATTGAAGGAAATGTACTGACATATGTTTCAGTGTCAGTAAAGAAATTACATTAAAAATTAACAAAATCCTTCAATGCTAATCAATATATATCTTGAAATTCAATGAAAATAATAATAGCTAACATTTTTATAGTAACCTGTCAGTCACTTTAATTGGGGTGGCATGATTTGATTTATTAACTCAATCCATTATTATCATTATCACTTTATTATAGTCATAATTATAATAATAACTGATAAGTACAAAACATTAATTTGGTGACTTTAAAATTTCATAATCTTTTATATACATTATCATATTTTATCTTCACAACAATCTTCTGAAGAAGTAATTCCTACAGGTAGTACTACTTCCATTCTATGAATGAGGAAACTGAGGCTAAGAAAATTTGAATCAGTTTTTCAGTCAATCACCCTGTTCTCTTCTGAATGCAAATGTAGCATTATGCGCACTGCATGTGAGTAACATAAAAACAAGTTTTTAAAAAACTAGAAAGAAAATTATAGTATCTAAAAACATAAGTCACTGGGAGTGGGGGAATTGGGCTGAGTGAGGCAAATATTGGCAACTGTACTATGTGGAGGATTAACTGGAAAGGGCAAAGACTGGAGGCAAGGGAAGATAATAACTCAAGCTACAAGTGGTAAAAGCTTGCACCAGGAGATGGCAGTATAATTGGAGAAGTGTTATGGAAGTAAAATTAACAAAACTTGTCAATTGATTGGCTATGACAAGGGAGGAGATAAAGGAATGGTCTCAAGGATGACATCTACCTTAAGAACCTGAATGACTGTAATGATGGTTGTAAGGCTGAAGTATAGGGAAAGATATGAGTTCCTTTTTAGATATGGTGAATTTCAGATGTCACTGGAATATACACTGTCAAACAGGAAGCTGTCAATATGAGATTGGGCATTTGAGATGGAGGTTAAAACTAAAATGGGCATTTTATAGATATCTCTTTAGAGATAATGCCTGAACCTATATGAACTGATGAGGTCACAAAGACAAAAAAAGAAGAAGAGAGAATGCACCATTGTGAAGCAGAGAAAATAATAGTTACAACTTCCTCTTAATTTAGGACTAAATGACATGACATTGGAAATATGTTGTTAATCAATCAAAACATATTAAACAAGAATCCACTGTGGGGCAGACATTGTGGAAGTAGAAGGAAAAGAAAAACAGAATGGGGGCAGGGGGAGTCCATTCTTTCAAGGATTCTACTTCCTAATGGGTAAGACAACATATATGCATATAAGTATATACAAGCATATACAAATTAGTTAGAAAGTATCCTTGGAGAGAAAGGTACTCATTATATTGGTGCTGGTTTTTAATATCATAATCCAAACTATTACATTTTATTTCTTTTTAGAATGGAGTTCAGATAGAAATAATCCAAGGACATGGATGTGCAGTTATCATCCTTTTATACTCAATGTTCTTCAGACTCTTAAATCAGATGATAAAATCACTGCTTTTTGTAATTGAATAGTAGAACTTGGGATATAAGATTGTTTGCTATGAACTCAATGAAAGTATATTCAGTACAGCTTTCTGTCTGAAATTCTTATTTGTGGTTATTCCTTTGTTTTAATACATTAAAGAAGAAATAAAATCTGAAAGAAGAAATCTTTGGGGTTATTAGCAATTATTAGCAATTCATCAGGAATTAATTTATTAAATTAGTCCTAATAGTTCATGTTCCTAAGAAAATGGGAACTTTCAATATGAAGGAGGGAAATCAACAAAGGTTCAGAGTATGGAGTGCAGCTTAAGGGATTCTGAGCAAACAGGAGACACAGCAAGCTCCTGAGAAGTCGTGTCAAATTTAGTTAGAAAGAATCTCCATATATTGACTTAGAAAAACATAAATTGACATTAACTACATTGTATTCTATATGTTTTTGTATTTTGTTAAACATTGTCCACTTACATTTTAATATGGTTCAGGCTGTAATCAGGAGTTTTATAGACTGTTTGTGGCCTGCCCCAGGTTTGGGGTCAGAAACCTCTGCTCCACGATCCCACAAAAGGAAGGTAGCACATAAATGAAAAAGGAAGAGCACAAAGTAAAAATTATGCCTACAATAAGAGTTAGGGTTTGTACATTTTATTAAGGCCAGAAAAGGCCTTTTTAAATTCATTTTCTCATTTATTCCTTACAAGAATTCTAAGAGTTATTGTAGATGTAATAAGACACATTGTACAGAGGAGGAAACATGTTCAAAAAGGTTAAGTGATCCATCATACAACTAATAAGAGTGTGAGAAGGGATTTGTACCCAGGTGTCTTCTAACTCCAAATCCAGCCCATTTTCCACTTGGGTCCAACTTGATCACAATTCCCATGTGAAGAAGTGATTGGAGCTCCTACAGAAGCAGAAGTTAGATATTTCTTGTGGGTATGTATTTTTTAGGCATTTTCTTTTTATCCATAGCATTAATAAAGTGGATTCCTGCAGGTACTACATTTGGAGTTCTCTATTTATGTAGATGTGTAATATGAGCAGAAGTCATTTTTACAAATGAATAGATTTGCATTCTACCTAGTCTCCAGAAGGAGTGGGACTTCAGATCTGCCTTAGTGATTTCTGTTGGCTGAGATCCTAGGGAGGTTTGGAGGATGAAGAGTGGGTAGAGGGAGGGAGAGACATAGTCCAGCCCAACCTGAATTGATTTAGCAAGACACACATTTTTGTTTGCTAGCCTCTGATGCAGCATAGATCTGGAGACAATTTATTGAGGGAAAGTGATCACTGACCTTTGCTAAAATAACTTTGCTTTCAGGAGCCTCCTATGTTGTCTAGCCAGTAAGGGACTACCTGGCAGGATGCCCCACTGAAGACAGATGGCAGACCAAACAATGAATGGCTGGATCTCATGTCTGTTAAAAAAAAATGTTCTCTGAAAAAAAGAAAAAAAGTTGTGCCTAACACAGCAATGCAAAGAAGCACTGGCCTGAGGGCCTAAGACCTGAGAGAAACCAGAGCAGAGCTAATCAAAACCAAGCTGTGAGCCTAAAGAAATAGCTTCTGCTTCTCCTTTGGGTTCCCTTCCCTGACTCCCCCCACCCCACCCCAACACACACACACATCCCCTTAGATTCCATACTTACAGCATATTGCTACAGGTAGGTCCTTCTGTTCTCTGAATCTCATTACATGAAGAATGTAATGAAGGCAAAGAATGCTACAAATATTTGTGAGTGACTTTGGTAAATGTGACCAGCAGGCTATTTAGAATGGTTTCTGAGATTGTTTTTGAAAAATTCTTAGCAATAAGTATAATCACTTTATGTAAAATTCGTCTTTTCTTTCTTCCTTCTTCCTTCTTTTGTCCCTTCTTTTCTCTTCCTTTCTCCCCTTCCTGTCTCTTTTCTCCTTCCTCCTGTTTTGTCCATCTTTGACTGTTTCTCTGTCTGTCTCTCTGTTTCTGTCTTTTTCTTCCCCTACCTTTCTCTGTCTCTCTGTGTCTCTCTCTCTTCTGTTTCAAATCCATCTGTGTATCCGTCTGCCTGTCTCTCAATGCTCTGAAACAATGGCATATTCTGAAAAACTATAGCCTCATAAATCTTAGTGGCTCTTGGAACCATTTCTCTGCAAACTGAAGAAAATGTTCTTCTTGCCCTTCAGAAAGTCTCAAGAGACAGGACAATATTGAGAAAGAATTGCCTGCTTTGGTGCATGGCTTTGGATAATCACTAAAGTTTTAATTTTGGATCCTTAGGCAAAGCAAAACTTTGCCAAGAGCATCATTCTCCTCATTGTACCTAGAAACACCTTTATCATAATACCTGTGAGCTACCTCTGTCTCTATGCTGCTTACACAGTAACTTTGTCCATGCCTATAAGGCACATTTAAGAACCTGATTATGTATGTAAAAGAAAGCAGCTTTGTTGCTTTAAACACATGGGAAATGAATTCTGGGCCCTTCCAACCCCACCAATCCCCAACTTCACTAGTAATCTACAAAATAAACCAGTCCAGTTTTCAACAATAAATAATTCTGATTGCCTTTGCTTGATGTGTATGCCCTGGGATAATAAAAGTAATATTTCATATCACTTTCCTGAATACTGAATGAGCAAAATCAACAGAGATGTGAATTATCCTTCAAAGTCCTCTTCAAGAAAAATCTGGAGATCTCACTTCCTGAAGAAAGGGTTCAGACATCGAAGATGATGGGAAAACAATGTGGTCTTGATAGGTATGAGTGGGTTCACTCTGTGTTCTCAAGAGATTTTTTTTGAGTCCTCCCCTAATATAATTTTGGTCAGATGGAAATTTGAAGCCCTATACATTTTGAAACTACATCCGGGAAAGGATATGAGAAATGTGGAGAAAATATCTCTGTTATTTATGTTTTAGGTAGCACCTTTCTCTAAGGAGTTCAAAATGCTTCATAGAGATTAGTTACTTTTATATATTTCACTTCTCTTCATATATTTGCTGAGATTGTATATTTCTGGTTCCACTGTGATTTCCACCTTATTTTTTTCATTTATGCTGTTGATCTGCTACATCCATTTAACAAAATGATTCAGTGTCTTTAGTATTAGGGAGTAAGAAGACCAAAACAATTTCCTTTACAAATTAAAGATTTTTTCATGATTACAACATTAGAAATAATCTGTTGAGATATCTTATGTTCTAAAAAGTTAACCCCCCCAAAAAAATTTTAGTAGCACTGTTCAGTTCTTGTCAAAGACCCATTGATGACATATCTAACCTAGTCTGAAAGAAGTGATATATATTTTGCTTGCTATTCTGGGTATCTTTGGTGTTGAATAAGATGCATTGCTATACTTAGATTATTCTATGGATCTAAGATATTGTATGTACTCCAGTAATAGATCACAACCCTTTCATTCTATCTAATTCTTGTCTAGGCCTTTCAGAAATTCTCTATAGAACATCTGTCCAATGCTATGGAATCTTTCTGTTCTTTTAATATTTTGTGAATGCCAGAGCAAGATTCTGTTCATCTGCTATTATCTTTCACTTTCACATGACCTACCCACCTTCATTTCTTATCATATATATCCTTTTCTTTGTCTTTCACACTATTTCCTATATGCCAGTCATTGTTGATTATATGGTGCAACCTTCTAATCCCCAGCCTTCTTCTCTATTGCTCTCAAGGGCATCTAAATTGTGAGTCACAGTTAAAAAAAGGTGAAAGAACAGCAACCTAGTTGTCATATATATTTTAATTTTTTCTCAAAGATTTTTATGGTTAAATTTGGCCAATGTTAATGCAAAATTACCCTGGATCAATAGAACTGGAGGATAATTATGCGAAATGACTGTGAGTACCTAAAATCCCAGAACTGATACAGGAAGGAATTGTTCTAAAAGAGTAGTTCCAAGAGTAATATGAAGATATTTCACATGTTGAGGCAAATAGAATTTTGCCCATCTACTAGCTACTTTCAGGTCTCCCAAAGTATCAGTCCTGAAAAATCATCTTATTTTCTGGAAGACCTTCAAATTGACAAATGTATTAAACATCTGCTATGTGCAGAACACTGAGCTAGACACTGGATAAGAAACAAAGTTTAGATAAGACTCAATCTCACCTCTGATACTTATTTCCTTGTGATCTTAAACAAATTCCTTACATCTCTAGGACTCAATTTCCTCAAATATAAAATGAGCAAGTGGGACCTGATGGCTTGTTAGATCTCTCCAACTCTAAATTTATGTTCTTGTGTTCTTCCCCCTACTTCATATCACACAAGGAATTAATTTGTCCTTGTTGTGTATTTAATCTATTTTTAAAATGAAAATAAAAATAAGAGAAGGAGCCTAGACCATAATGATAAAAATCATGATTGTGATTATACAAAACTAATTTGACCAATCAGGCCTATGAAGTTCATTTGATTTAATTGTCTCCTGAATTAGCCATCTGCTTGAAGGATCCAACTAACTTTCATTAAATTGGCTGAACACAAAGCAATCCTTTAAAAAACAAAAAACCTGTACCTTCCCTATTAAGTAAGATTAGTACCAAGTACTGGTCCCAAGGCCAAAGAGCAATAAAAGGTAGGCAGCTGAAGGTAAGTGATTTTCCCACGGTCACACAGTTAGAAAGTGTCTGAGGTCACATTTGAACCCAGGACCACCCATCTCTAGACCTGGCTCTCTATCCACTGACCCACCTACTTGCCTCCTACCATTTTTAAAGATATTTTATTTTACCTATTACATGTAATAACAATTTTCCACATAAGTTTTCTGAAGTTATAAGATCCAAATTGCGTGTCTCTCTCTACCTTCCCTCCCCCTTCCCTGAGATGCTAAGCAATTTAATCTAGGTAATACATGTATTATCATGCAAAACTGATTTCCATATTGTTCATTGTTGTAAGAGAATACTCATATAAAATCAGAATCCCAAAATAAAAACCCAAATAAACTAAAGCAAAAAATAGTATGCTTTGATCTGCATTCTATCTCCAATAGTTCTTTCTCTGGAGGTGGATAGCATTCTTTATCATAATTCCTTCAGTATTGTCCTGGATCACTATGTTTTAGGGGAAAAAAACTTCAAAGTTTGTAGCAGGATCTTATGCATTCTTGTCCAGAGATGTGAAAGCCTTTATTTAAGGAAAAAAAAGTTTGGGATAATAAAATGGCCTAAGAGCTTATTGAATTGACTCCTGGGACTGATGGAGTAGCCCCAGGATGGATTGGAGCTTCTATATTTATTGAATAGTCCACCCCTGGGCATTCTGGGGTGTTCCAGGCAGAAAACCCCAGCATAGAGGAAGCCTCACTATCTTCCTAGAATGCCCTTCTCTCTGGAGAGAACATAGAGAGGGTACAATACAGTATGGTGTTACCAAACTGAACAGTAGGGGATTATATTATATTATTATTATATTATAACTGATTAATAAAATACAACAGTTACATGCTTAGTAATACAGATATAATTCATGCTTAGCTAGTGCTAATAATATAGGCTTTGCAATGTATGCTTAAAGAGTGCTAACTGGTTAAAAAAAAAAAGGCTTCAGAAAATGGGATCCCTCTTCTGTCATTACCCACCTCATTACCCACCACACATTACCCACCCATCAATCATATTTTTGAGAGTAGCTAAGTCTTTTACAGTCGATCATCCCACAATATTGCTGACACTGTGTACAATGTTCTTCTGGTTCTGTTTATTTCATTCTGCATCAGTTCATTTAGGTCTTTCCAACTTTCTGAAATCATCCTGTTCATCATTTTTTATGCCACAACAGTATTCCATTAGAATCATATGCCACAGTTTGCTCAGCTATTCCCAATTAATGGACATCCTTTCAATTTCCAATTCTTTCCCACTACCAAAAGGACTGCTATAAATATTCTTGTATAAGTATGTCCTCCCTCCCCACCTTTTTATGGGCTACATATCTAATAGTGGTATTGCTATATCAAAGGGTATGCACAATTATATAGCCTTTTGATTATAGCAGCAAAATTGCCCTTCAGAGTGGTTGGATCAGTTCACAACATCTCTAATAATGCATTAGTGTCCCAATTATGCCACATCTCCTCGAACATTTATTATTTTCCTTTATTGTCCTATTGATCAATCTCATAGATGTGAAGTGGTATCTCAGCTTTACTTAATTTTCATGTCTCTATTCAAGAATGATCTAGAACATTTTAATGTGATTTTTGATAGCTTTGATTTCTTCATCTGAAAACTGATTATTCATGTTTTTTGACTGTTTGTCAATTGGGGAATGATTTGTATTCTTATTAGCTTTTTATAGATTTGAGAAATGACACCTTTATAAGAGAAATTTGTAATAAAAATTTCCCCAGTTTGTTGTTTACTTCTTGGGATCTTGGTTACATTATTTCTCTTTGTACAAAAGATTTTTAATTCAATATACTCAAAATTGTTCATTTTATATCTTGTAATTTTCTCTATTTTTCCCTTCTCCATAGACCTGGCAGGTAAACTATTTATGTTGCCCTAATTTACTTATGCTATAACCCTTTATGTCTAAATCATATACCCATTTTGACTTTATCTTGGTACAGGGTGTGAGATATTGGTCTATACCTAGTTTTTCATACTATTTTCCAGGTTTCCCAGTAGTTTTTGTAAAATAGTGAGTCTTATCCCAAAAGCTAGGATCTTTAGGTTTGTCAAACACTAAATTGCTAAGGTCATTTGTCTCTAATCTATTCTTTTTGTCCAACATTCTATTTCTCAGCCAGTGCCAGATTGTTCTGATGATTACTGATTTATAGCACAGTTTGAGATCTGGTACTGGTAGACCATGTCCTTAAATTTTTATTAATTCTCCTGATATTCTTGATTTTTTTCCTTCCAGATGAATTTTGTTATTATTTTTTCTAGTTCTATAAAATAATTTTTGGTAATTTGATTAGTATGGCACTGAATAAGTAAATTAATTTATGGATGAATGTCATTTTAATTATATTAGCTTGACCCATTCATGAGTATATTAATGTGTTTACAAATGTGTAGATCTGACTTCATTTCTGTGAAAAGCATTTTATAATTATGCCATATAATTCCTGTGTTTGTTTTGGCAAGTAAATTCCCAAGTATTTTATATTGTTTTGAGTGATTTTATATGAAATATACCTTTCTATCTCTTGCTGCTTGACTTTGTTGGAAATATATAAATTGTTGGTCACATATGTGGGATTCTTTTGTATCCTGCAATTTTGCTAAAGTTATTGTTTCACCTGTTTTTTTTTTAGTTGATTCTCTAGGATCTCTAAGTATACCACCAAATCATATGCAAAGAGTAATAGTTTAATTTCCTCATTGCCTACTTTAACTACTTCAAGATATCTTCCTTTTATTATTGTTAAAGTATTTAGCTAGCATTTCTAATACAATATTAAATAATAGTGATGATAATGCTTCATTCTTGCTTCACTTCTGATCTTATTGGGAAGCCTCCTAACTTATCCCCATTGCAGATGATCCTTACTGATGATTTTAGAAAAATACTAATTATCATTTTAAGGAAAGGCCCATATATACCCATGCTAATAGGAATGGATATATTTTGTCAAAGGGTTTTCTGCATCTATTAAGGTAATCATGTAATTTATGTTAGATTTGTTATTGATATGCTGATTAATTATGCTGATAGTTTTCTTAATATTAAACCAGTCCTGCATTTCTGGTATAAATCTTACCTGGTTCTAGTGAATGATGCTTGTAATATATTGCTGTATTCTCTTTGCTAGTATTTTATTTAAGATTTTTACATCAATATTCATTAAGGAAATGTATCTGTAATTTTTTTCTTTGTTTTTGCTCTTCCTGGCTTAGGTATCAGGACTATATTTGTGCCATACAAAGAATTTAGTAGGACTCCTTCTTTGCCTATTTTCCCAAATAGTTCATATAGCTTGGGGAATAATGGTTCTTTAAATGTTTGAAAGAATTCACTTGTGAAGCTATCTACCCTTGGATATTTTTTCTTAGGGAGTTCTTTGATGGTTTGTTCAATTTCTTTTCTTGAAATGGGACTATTTATTTGTTCTATTTCTTCTTTTGTAAATCTAGGCAATTTACAAATATATGTAAATATTCATAATTTCACTTAGATGTTGTGGCATATAATTGGGAAAAATAGCTCCTCATGATTTCTTTAATTTTTTTCATTATTCGTGGTGAATTTACCCTTTTCATTTTTGAATGTTGGTAACTGGATATTATTCTTTCCTTTATAAAATCAAATAAAAATGGTTCATCTATTTTATTTGATTTTTTTATAAAACCAACTCTTGAGTCTTATTTATTAGTTCAATAGTTCTCTTATTTTCAATTTTATTAATTTCTCCTTTGATTTTTTGGGATTTTCAATTTAGTCTTTAATTGAAGATTTTTAATTGTTCTTTTTCTAGTTTTTTTTTAGTTGCATGCCCAATTCATCAATTGGCTTTTTTTCTATTTTATGGATATAAGCAGTCAGAGATATAAATTTTCCCCCATGTCCTCCTTTGGCTATATCCAATAGATATTGATATGATGTCATCTCATTGTCATTATTTTTAATGAAATATTATTTCTATAATTTGCTCTTTGATCCACCCTTTTTTAAGATTTAGATTATTTAGTTTTCAATTAATTTTTAATATGTCTTTTGTAAGAAAGATTTAAGATGGGTGACTGGGAATTTTGCTAAACCCAGTCAGCAAAATGATCTCTTCAGTGGGAGTCTGCCTTAGGCTAGTATGTATCCAATCTGACTGCTTTTCTAAGTAACAAAGTTTATTATAAAGTTGTAAACTGGAGATGGGGTTAGGAACATGGGTTGAGAGGTTTCCCTATGACTAATAAAGCTATTTTATTATACACCAGTCTGACTTTGCTTTAAAGTTTCTTCAGTCCTCAGCAAAGCTGAGGCTACACTGAATACTCTCTGTGCCTAAGTGATTCCCCTTATATTCTAATCTATTTCTAGGCCAAACCTCACAGAGGAATAAGTCTCTAGAATACAGATAGAAGAAAGATGAAGTCAGGTATCAGGAGTGTTTAAGTCTACCCCAGGTGAGCCTAACCCCAAGGCAAACTAAGCAGTTTGATCAACTCCCTTTGAGATTTGGTCTTCTTAGTGTCACAGCAGAGTCCGGAGCTTCAATGGTCTTCAGGATTTTGTTAAATATCTTTCTAGAATAATTTTCTATTCATAGAAGGTTGGAACTGGGTCCTGGAGAATGTTTCTCTCTCCAGAGCAAGGATCCAACTCCCCTGGCTGACTATTGGTTTCCCAGGATTCCCTTCTCCTCAAGATTCTAAAAGGGTTTGCTCTTGTTTCTCTTGGTTCAAATGCATTCCATGTCACTCTGCTTGCACTCTTGTTTCCTTTCCAAAATCTCCACTTCACACTTTCTAGGAACACTAATTGATTATATTGCATTATGATCTGAAAGGGGTGCATTTATTATTCCTGCTTTTCTGCATTTTGTGGTGGAATTTTTCTGCCCTAGTATATGGTCAATTTTCCTGTAGGTACCATATACTTCTGAAAAGAAGGCATATTCCTTTTCTATTCCCCATTCAGTTTTCTTCAGAGAGCTATTAAATCTAACCTTTCTGAATTTCATTCCCTTCTTTTACTTAATTCTTGTTTATTTTTTGGTTAGATGTATCTACTTCTTAGAAGAGAAGGTTGAGATCCTCTAATAGTATAGTTTTACTGTCTAATTTCCTACTAAAGCTAATTTAATTTTTCCATAAAAATTTTAGAGGCTATACCAATTGGTACATGTAGTTTTAATATTGGCATCATTTGTCTATAGTACCTTTTATTAAAAAGTAATTTCCTTCCTTATCTCTTTTAATTAGATCTATTTTTCTTCAGCTTTGTCTGAGATCATGATTGCTACTCTTGCTTTTTTTACTGCAGCTGAAGCACAGTAGATTCTGTTCCATCCCTTAACTTTACTCTCTGTGTGTCTCCCTGCTATAAATGAGTTTATTATAAACTTTATATTTTAGGATTCTGGTTTTTAATTTATTCTGCTATCTGCTTCCATTTTATGGGTGAGTTCAGTCCATTCACATTCACAGTTTTGATTACCATCTGTGTATTCTCTTCCATCTTATTTTCCCCTTTTGAATCTGCTCTTTCTCTCTCCTTTCACACTATCACTCCTCAAAAGTACTTTGCTTTTAATGACCCCCCACTTTCCCATCCCTTCTATTAATCTCCTCCACTTTCATTTTATTTCCCTCCTATTTATCTATAGAGTAAGATAGGATGCTATACCAAAATGAGCATTTTGTTCCCATTCTGAACAAATTCAGATGAGAATATGGTTTAAGTATTGCCCATCACTATCATCATCCTCTGCTCCACTCAAATAGTTTTTTCATGCCTCTTTAGGAGATATAAATTATCCCATTTTATCTCTATCTTCCCTTTTCTCTTAGTGCTATTACTTTTTATGGTTTGACTGAATATTTAATTGGTCGCCAGGAATTTAATTTCTAAATCCCAAAAATGAATTACTAAAGTAAAATGGAATTTATGGTAGTTTACTTTACAATAGAGGGAATATATTAAGGAAGAGAGAAAGGGGGAAAGAGGAGAGAAGGGAGGGAGGGAGACAGACAGACAGATAGACAGACAGATGGACAGAGACAGACAGAGACAGAGAGAGACAGAGACAGACAGACAGACAAACAGAGAGAGAGAGAGAGAGAGAGAGAGAGAGAGAGAGAGAGAGAGAGAGAGAGAGAGAGAGAGAGAGCGCTCCATGTTCCTCTGACCCAGGTAGAAATTCTAAGGCTCCAGCCAGGGGAAAGGAATCTCAAGACAATGGGCCTTTCCCAGAGGCCCATGCCTCCAGAAAGGGCAAGCCTTTACACTCACCACATGTCAGTTCAATCAGCAGATTCTTTTATTAGCCTCAACTCCAGCAGGCTCCACTCCAAGTGTGTCTCTTTCGAACTCCCTGAGGAATGACCAACAATAACAACCAACCACCCAGCAACCTCCAGAAGACCAACCTTCCTCAGCCCTTGTCTCTTTCTTTTAAAGACCTTTTTCTTACATCACTACCCCTAAGTCTACATCTACCAATCACAGCTGGTGCTCTGCTTTGGCACTGCCCAGAAGGCAGTTAGTCAATTCTAATTTGTTACCCACTATTGAACACATGGGTCACAGACCTCCCACTTCATGATTAAGTGGGATATTTACACCCTTGGTGATTAGATCTAACAGATCTTCCCACTCAGCTTTAAGTACTGTGCTTACATTTTGGAGATTAAATCAACAAATAGACAGGGAATTACAATTTCATCTTCACAATCAAGGAAAAGCTAAGTACCTTCATTGTTACAATCAGGGGAGAGCCAAATCCAATCTTCATAGTGCAATTCTCTTTTTCATTCCTTGGGTTTTTTTGAATTTTTTTTACATAAAATCATCCTACACAGCTTGCTCCCACTGTTACTTCATCTATCTATACTCCTTCTAACTGCTCTGATTAAATAGAAATTTTAAGATTTACAAATATCATCTTACCATGTAGTAATATAAAACAGTTTGATCTTATTGAAACCCTTAAGTTTTCTCTTTCTTGTTTACTTTTTCATGCTTCTATTGAGTTTTTTATTTGGATATCAAATTTTGTGTTTAGGTCTGGTCTTTTAACCAGGAATCCTTGGAAGTCATCTGTCTTATTAAATGACCATTTTCCCCTGAAGGAACATACTTAGTTTTGCTGGGTAGATGATTCTTGGTTGTAAACTTAGTTCCTTTGTCTTCTGGAATATATTCCAAGTCTTCTAATCCCTTAATGTAGAAGTGCTTGAATCCTTTGTAATTCTGACTGTAGTTCCATGATTTTTTAATTCTTTCTTTCTGTCTTATTACAGTATTTTCTCCTTGACCTGGGAGCTCTTGAATTTGGCTATAATATTCCTCAGAGATATCATTTGGTGATTTATTGGTGATTGGTAAGATTCTTTCAATTTCCATTTTACCCTCTTTTTCAAGAATGTCAGGGCAGTTTTCTTTGATAATGTCTTTTAATGTGATGTCTAGGTATTTTATTTTATCATGACTTTAATAATTCTATAATTAGTCTAATAATTCTTATATTGTCTTAGATTATCTCTCCTCAATCTATCTTTTTAGTTGTTTTTTTAATGAGATTTCATATTTTCTTTTTTCATTCTTTTGATTTTGTTTTATTGTTTCTTGATGTCTTGTAAAATCATTATCTTCTGTTCACCCAATTCTAATTTTTAAGGAATTGAATTCTTCCATGAGATTTTGAGTTTCCTTTTCCATTTGGTCAATTCTGGTTTTTTAAGCTGTTATTTTCTTCTTGCATTACTTCCCTTTCTTTTACCCATTTTCCCTCTCCCTCACTTATTTAATTTTTAAATTATCTTTGAGCTCTTCCAGAACCTGAGACAAATTCACATATTTCTTTGAAGTTTTGCATATGACTGCTTTGATTTCATTGCTCTCTTCTGAGTCTGTGCCTTGCTTTCCTTTTTCTCCATAATAATTTTTATAGTTAAGTATTTTTTTTGCTGTTTGATCATTTTCCCAAACTTTTTTTTTCTTCTGCTTTTATCATAAAGATGGGCTCTGTCCTCAGGTTCGAGAGAGCATTCTCTTAAACTCCAATTTTTCCTCTCTTGCTACCCTCAGTTCTAGTTCTGGGTTTCTACAAGTTTCAGTTCTTTCAAGGTGGTTTGATGGTCTGTGTCCTGGGAGGTCTGCAAGCCACCTCCCACTGCTGATTCAGTCTCCTCAATAGACTTCTGATAGCTTGCAGGGCTCAAAGCCCTGTGAGCTACCTTGTATTGGAGCTCAGGGACTCACCTCCAAACTGGGGAGGAGCTTTGGGTCTTACTCTGAGCTTACTAATGCCAGGTGCACTGCAGACTGCCTTGCCCTGATGCTTGGGACATCAGTGCAGGTTTGGTCAGGGTTCTGGGCCTCCCCTTACACTTACACCCACCACTCACATCACAGACTGCCAACTAGGGATTGGACCTCACTGCACAGGCTTGTGTGAGGACTTAGAAATTCAAGGGGTAGTTATGGGGTATTCTGCTGTTGGTTTAGGTAGGGTCTTGGAGTTTTGAAATTGTCTTGGACTCAGGTTTGAACCTGGAACAGGTTGGGGTTGGGTAGCTTCATGTTGACTCATGCCTTTACTACTTGGTGTAGCTTTGCTGCCAGACGTAGTCCCCTCTCACTCCAGGGCAATAAACCCTCTCTGCCTCCTTTCAAGTTGTTGTTTGCAGTAGAATTACTTTACTCTGTCCCCTTGTTAGTTCTATCACTTCAGTATTTATTTTGAGGATTTATTTTTTAAATTGGTTGGGAGGATTCTCAGAGTGGATCCAGCTTTCCATGCTTCTACTCCACCATCTTTCCTACCAGTTCTTTTAACACTAGGTAGATAAAGCTAGATCCAAAGAAACTGGAGGAGTTCATCTGGCCCATCTTAAAATAATAAGTAGTTGTTTAATTCATATTTAAAACACTCCTCTGTCCTTCTAGACATGTCCAAAGGTATAATCCTGAAATTAAATGAAAGAAATCTTCACCACTATTTGCCATATGAATGGAGATCACAATGTTGAACTTATCCAAAAGTCTTTTAATATAGACACCATTCAAGTTCAATGAGTGGCATTCTTTGGAATGAACCTGGCATATTTCTTAACTTATCTCATAGGACCATATATCCAAAGCTGGGAAGGATATTAAAGATGCACTAATCCAACCCTCTCATTTTAAAGATGGGGAAACTGAGGTTTAGAAAGGTTTAGCAATTTGTCCAAAGCTAAAGAAGACCTAAAGTTTCAGGGCTCAGGGAGATATGGTTTTCCTGTTTTTTCATCTAAAGGGAGGGTCTTTTCTGTTCTCTATATAAACCTGGCATATTTCTTTTGTTTCCTTGTTCTTAACTGCATGCCAAGCCACAATATGAAAATAAACATTCTTGCATAGAACACTAAGAGCACAGAAGATGAATCTAAAAAAAAAAAAGAGGGAGAGACAGAGAGATTGAGAATTAGAATAATATCTGTCTAAATAACCAGAATATCAGGTACATATTTAAGTCTTGCATAAACCAGAACCCTTGGTTTAACTAAACAGGATCAAAAGGCTTCTAATTACAGGATTTTATACCAGATTCTCACTCTTCTTTTGATCCCACTAGAAATATTACATAAATGATGTTTTCATGGCACTGCCTATTGTCACTAATATGTCTCTTTACACAGAGCAAAAGCCTGACATATCTATGTTAACTGAAACCAGGATGAGGGGTTTAGCTTGGTTTATCTGGAGGTTGTCCTAAATTCTCCACTTTGTTTGATGACTGTGGTCTATAGTCCCAGACAATAAGAAATGAAATCACCTAAACTTTTAAATATCTCAAATATAATTTCCTGTATGAATTGATGTAAAAGCTTAGACAGAAGTCTGAGAAAGAGGTTTATTCAAACATTTCACCCTTATCTAATTCAGATAAAAATAGTCTCCCTGCTCTCCTCCTAAACAATGATTTCTAAGTATCTACTCTGTTTCAGCTCAGGTATCAACCCCACAGAGAAAGCCTTTCCTAGTAGTTTTCCCCTTGCCCCAGCTATAAGTACTCTCTTCCTCCTTTATACACACACACACACACACACACACACACACACACACACACACACACACACACACACACACATACACTGGTTATTCTTGAACTGATTAATATCTTTAAAAAAAAAAATTCAGTACCTCTAATAGGGTTTGACCAGGGCTATGTACAATAGCATTATCCCATATCTAGGCCTGAATGTTACACCTCTTTTAATACAGACTAATACCAAAATAGGTTTTTGGTAGTGGGGTTTTGTTGTTGTTGCTTTGGCTGTTAAATTACATTCTTCATCCATAATGATTTTAGAGAATGCCCCCTCCCATATATTTTTCAGAAGAACCTGTGTTATTTCAGCGAGATGCCAGTGGGAAAGATCATATTGTATCCACTCTTACAATGTCCAGTGGAATATAAGTTCATTGCGGATAGAGACTATTCCATTTTTTTTGGCTTTCTGTCTTCAATGTCTAGAACAACAGTTAATATAAAATAGGCACCTAATACATGATGAATACCTAGCTATACCTCTCCTATCTGTTTTTAGGCAGCTAATATTTTTAACCTAATCATAAGACTTTTTACATTTATCCCAATTAAATTATCCTAGTATATTCACCCAAATGTTCTAGCTGGACAAGTTCTTTCATTGGCTCCTGACTCAATCATCCACCATAATAAGTTTCTATCCATAATAGCTTTGTATAATATGCAGATTTGATAAGCATGCCATCCATGATTTTTTTCCAAGTCATTGAGAGGGAAAGAGATTAGACCTGCAATTTCATTAATAAATCCTGGAAGAAGAAACTCCCACCATCAACATAGGCCCACACCTTCTCTACAACTTACAGAGTTGCCTGTACCATTGAGAGGTTAAGTGACTTGCCCATGGTACACATTTATCAGAGGAGGAACTTGAACCCAAGTCTCCCTGGTTTCAGTCAGGTCTATGTCCTACTAAGTTACATTACCGCTTGTTCTTAAAAAAATGTGTGTGTGATTATATATATATATATATATATATATATGTATATATATATATATATATATATATATATAACAGCAAAGGCCAAGAACAATTCCCAGGGGCACTCCACTAAGGGCCTCCAAGACATTGAATTATTAATATCTACCTTTAGGACCAATCATTCAATCCATTCTAATGCACCTCTCTATACATTTATATCTCATCTCTCCATTGTGTCTGCAAGACTGCCTAGAGAAACATTGTAAATTATTTTGATAAATACTAAGAAACACGAGAAGAGAATAGAGGGGCTTCTTCCTAGCTATAGAGATCAATAAGGTAGCAGAGATACAACACTGTTTCCTTCCTCAAATTCACACCTTCAGGAAGATTAGACAAGTCAAAACTAAAAAGGAAAATCACAAGACTCTTAGGATTCCTCTCATTTCCAGCAACCTAGCATGAACTGATTATTATATCCATGTGTGTATAACTGCATTGCCCTCGAGTCCTTACTTGCTCATAAAAATATTTAATTTATACTTTTTATAAATATATATTTCTTTTTTATATTTATATTTATTTCTTTATTATATTTTATATATTATTATATTATATTTTATGTATTTATTATATTATGTATTTATAGAATTAAATATGGATTTATATTTAATTTATAAATATACATATTTATATAATATATATAATATGTATAATATATAATAAAATACAACTATTAGGATAGATCAACTGGAAGATAATGGAATAGGAGGAAACAGTTTAGCTGCGTTCTCTCATATTTACCAAAGATCAAGGAAGATCATCAGGCCTGAGAAATGATAATGAAATACAAAGGAGAAACCACAGTGAGTCATTTTTCCATAGAAAGAGGAAAAGGAAGCATCATCAGAACTTTCAAGGACAACAACTAGACTGAGGTCTGAAGCTCTGTACCAGTACAAGAAGCAAGGTGCTGAATCCACTATGAATGGGGCCTGAGGCTGTGTACCTTGCAAGGAGCAGGATTAAGAAAGAGCCAGTTGGCAACTATGTTTTCTGACCCCCAGACTAGGTCTTGAATCTAGTGTAATCCTTAACTCAAAGACAACTTGGATAAGCCTTTCTACTCATTCGTGGAGATGGATTGCAATTTGTCTTTGACAATAAGACTTTGGGAGATCTTACTCAGGCTTCCAGCTTCAATAGAGAAGATAAATTATTCCAGATTCTCTTAAAGACTTTGAAGAAAGAGAAAGATTGGGAAGAAGCTCGAATGTAGAGAAGCCAGTATCTTGATCATGTCCCTATCCCCAGCTTACTACACCTGTCTCTGTCTCTCTCCATCTCTGTGTCTCTCTGTGTGTCTCTGTTTCTGTCTGTCTGTCTCTGTGTGTGTGTCTCTCTCTGTCTCTCTGTCTCTGTCTCTCTGTCTCTGTCTCTGTCTCTCTCTGTCTCTGTCTCTGTCTGTCTCTCTCTCTGTCTCTGTCTCTGTATGTGTGTGTCTCTCTCTGTCTCTCTGTCTCTGTCTCTCTCTCTGTATCTCTGTCTCTGTCTCTCTCTCTGTTTCTGTCTCTGTATGTGTGTGTCTCTCTCTGTCTCTCTGTCTCTGTCTCTCTCTCTGTATCTCTGTCTCTGTCTCTCTCTCTGTTTCTGTCTCTGTCTCTGTCTCTCTGTCTCTCTGTCTCTCTGTCTCTCTCTGTCTCTGTCTCTGTCTCTCTCTCTCTCTCTCTCTCTCTCTCTCTCTCTCTCTCTCTCTCTCTCTCTCTCTCTGTCTCTGTCTCTGTCTCTCTCTCTCTCTCTCTCTGTCTCTCTCTCTCTCTCTCTGTCTGTCTCTTCTCCCCTCCCCCCACCTTGCTTTCTTGGGCTGAGTTATCTCACTTCCTCCAATAGGAGAGTTCAAATTCTCTGACATATTTTAATAAATGTATCTCATCTGTTTTGTTATTCACCTGGATAAATGGATAAGTAATCTCAGCTAAATAAATTGCTATTTGCTATGTGTATTCATTGTTGAAATGGTATTTAGTGGAAAAGGAGTTAAGCCAAGGATATATAACTTGGAGCATGTATTTGCCCAGTAAGTGATCACATTCAAGAGCATAGCTTGAATCTAAAAAATCTTTCCCCCAGAAAGACAATATTCAGGGAAGTAGAAAGATGTCTTTCTATTAACAAGTAGTATAGTGGACAGAGCACTGGGTCGGCAATTAGGGAGCCTGGGCAAAGAGCCGGAATAGATCTGAGCAGGAGCTATGTTGCTCTGACCCCAATCTGAGTTTCAGATTTTGCCCATAGTCCTAGGCTGGTTCCTGAAACTAAGCAACCAGAGCCAGGTATTCAGTCCAAGGATGAGTCTGTAGTTCTATTGCTCTGAATCGTTAGAGCCTCTCAGTTAGCTAATAAGATCTTGAGCCCACAGAAACATACTGGAGCCTCAATCAGAGACAGGTTTTCAGTTATGTCACTCAAATGGAAATGATAAATCAGCTATTTCTTCTCTTCCTAATAATGATCATGAAAACATTAATATGAAAATACATTCTGAATCATTAAGGAAAATTAAATAATATTCTATATGGTTTTGATATTATATGTACTTTATTTTACTCTATTTGAAAACTGGTGATTAAATCTCAAATATACAACTCTCTACTAAACACATATAACTGATAGTTTATTCTCTAAAATAAATCAGTCAGTATTTATTGAGCGTTGTGTGCAAATGATTACTGATCAGCCTATTGAGCAAACCTCAAGAAAATGGATTAATGGTTTCCCCATAAAGAAGAGCAATAAACCTCTAGAGGCAAGTGGAATATTACAATGTTTTGCAAAGTCATCCAGTTTTACTTGTTTTGAAATTCCTTCTTAATGCTATATTGCTATTCCTGCTACTGATCCCAGTATTTTTAAAGTAAGTTTTTATTGGTGTCTGTTATTTTTTAAATCATTTTAATTTCTCCTGGTTTGCCTCCTCTTCCCCTTTCCAGAGAACCTTGGTATATACCAAACAGTATTTTTAAGACAAAAATAAAAGACAAAGAGGAAAATCAGTATAACCAATAACACATTGAAAAAGTGTGAAAATAAGTTAAACATGCAACATACAAAGAAATGGAGGAAGGGAATATTCTTATATCTCTTCTTTTGAACCAAGATTGTTCTTTATATTTTTGCAATATTCACTTTTGCTTTTCTGTGTGTGTGGTTGTTCTTACCATTTACATTTTTTGGAGTCATTGTATATATTATTTTCTTGACTCTGTTTACTTCACTATTCATCAGTTCAAGTGACTCTATCATTTTCTGTATTTATATTAGTCATCATTTCTTACAGCACAGTGATATTCCATTGTGTTTTTTTAACACAATTTCTTTAGTCATCCCCCAATTTATGGATATCAGCTTTGTTTTTAATCATTTTCCCTCACAAAAAGTGCATTATAACTTTTATTTTAATATGGAAACTGTCTTATCATCAATTGCCTCCCCGAGCTATAAGAAATGAAGTCTCTGATCTAAATATTTTCATTTCATTTATTATTTTATTATTTTTAAGGGAAGTAGAAAGAAGTTTCAAGTCACAGGGGTCTCTATTTGAATTCTGCCTCAGACACTATTAGTTACTTGACTGTGGTCAAGTCACTTATACATTCTAGGCATCAGTTTCCTTATCAACATCCATAATAGTAGCAGCTACCTAACTAGGTTGTCATAAGGATCAAATAAGATAAAATAAGGTATAATACAGAAATTTACATATTTATCTCAACACTTAATCTCTCCCATTTATATGGTTGAATGTATATTAATTAGATATGGCAATAGTCTTCCAAACTCAGATTTTTTTGCAATTTATTTTCATAAATGAACATCAAAAATAGAAGAAGCTATTAAAAGCTTTAGGAAAAGATACAAATAACTTCTTAGATATTAAATAATTTTTAGATTTTTAAAAAGAAGTAAATGAATTATAAATATATAAATGAACTTTCTCATATATTATACATAATTTGAAAAATAAGAGGGAAAATGTGTTGAGTATAATTTGATTTGGGTTATAAACTTTAAATTGAAATATAAGCTACTATTATCATTCTTATTGTCTTTTCTTTGTCATTATAGGAGAATCATTTTCAAGAGTCAGAAAGACCTGGTTCAAGTCTCAACTCTGATATATACTGTCTGCATTCATGTGCAAATCTCTTAATCTCTTGATGACCTTAGATAACTCTGTAAGATTATAAGGCACAGAGGCAGTACTGCTCTACATTATTAGAAGGCATTTCATGCCTTGGTATGGCCTACTGAGTAGAATAAAGGGAATAATAGAATTTGAATTTTACTCAAATATTTACTAGATGTGTGAGTCTTGGCAAGAATTGAACTCTCTTAGCCTCAGTTTCATCATCTGTGATATGGGCGCAATAAAATCACTTACCTCACAAGGTTGTTGTGAGGATCAGGATATCATATATAAAACTCTTAGCAATTCTTAAGCACTATAAAAATGTTAGCTATTATTAATCAGTGAAATTACAGACCTGGTTAAAAAATAATTACCAATGAAATTCTAAGTGGTTTTATCATGTAAATGTTGGTTTTTTGAAGTGTATTTTCAGATTTGGATAGTGCACTTTTGAATATTTACCAACCCACACAAATTTTAGCAGGCTTTCCCTACTGATATAAGATGATACTGAAGTGGGGGAAGGTGGATCTAAGTGGCCTTGTAGGAATCCCACACCCATGACCTTTTGTTTTTAAAAAAGAAATTTTGAATTTAATTGGAAATTATTCTCCCCCTTACATTTCTGTTTGGTTGCCATATACTCCAAGGTCTTTGGGGCTCTGAATGCAAGCTAATGTCGACAGTTTTCTCAGGTTATGTTTTCATGACATTATACAAGCAGTTGGCTCAATTGGCTAGACTTCTCAGCCTCAATGAGACACTACCTAGGACATTTACATTACTCTACTTCCTTTACAGAATCATTTCCACATGACCACAATGACCAGAACATTATTTTTCTTTGCCCTTTTTATTTCTTTCAGAGGCCTCTTCTGCCTTAGTGTAAATATTATCTTGAAGACCACAACTGTTTAACTTGACTATCATGTTATTCAAATTTAAAAGAAATTGAAACTTTGGTCTGTTAAGCAGAGCAACCTGGAAGTTTAAATAAGAAGAAAAGAGCGTTACCATAAACTGTGGAATTTATTTTAAAATAGAAACTGGAATTGCAAGTGGTATTTTGAAGCTGACTTTAGGAAAGCACCATCTTTGGGAAAATACAAATAATACAAGTATCCTGGATGAGAGAAATGGAAGATCAATGGTAGACCCCAGCTGAAGTCTGAATATTTCTGACCTCTCCAACTCTTTTTCAGAGTATGAATAAAAACCCAAATCAAATTATACTCAACACATTTTCCCTCTTATTTTTCAAATTATGTATAATATATGAGAAAGTTCATTTATATATTTATAATTCATTTACTTCTTTTTAAAAATCTAAAAATTATTTAATATCTAAGAAGTTATTTGTATCTTTTCCTAAAGCTTTTAATAGCTTCTTCTATTTTTGATGTTCATTTATGAAAATAAATTGCAAAAAAATCTGAGTTTGGAAGACTATTGCCATATCTAATTAATATACATTCAACCATATAAATGGGAGAGATTAAGTGTTGAGATAAATATGTAAATTTCTGTATTATACCTTCTCTTCACGTAAGAAATATAGGATAATAACTTCTATGGATTTAGACCTTAAAATGTAATTTAAAAGATTAACTTCTGAAATTATCCCCCCCCTTTTAAATTGCATTCTTAAAACTGTCATTTTTGAAGGCTTGAATATTTCCTTCAAAGATCTGTAATTTTAGTGAATTCAAAATTTCATGTTATAGTAAGATAAATTTAAAGAACTAGGAATATTAAGTTTGGAGAAGAGAAAATTTAAGGAGATACAAAGATTCATAAGGTAATAAATTCTTCCATAGCTCCTTTCAAGTATTTGAAACATTGTCATATGGAAGAGATTTTATTTGTTTTGATTGGACCCAGAAGACAGAATTTGAACAGAGGATAGAAGTTTCAAAAAGGGAAGGTTAAGCTTGCTGTGAAGGCATACCTTCCCAACAATTAGGACTGTCCAAATATGGGTGATGCTCACTCAGTAGGTAGTATGTCCTGTGAAGATTAAATTGTAATCCTCTGATTGTAATAGTGAAGATACTTAGATCTTCCTTTATTGTAAAGATGAAATTATAATCTCCTAATTGTAACAATGAAGGTACTTAGCTCTTCCTTTATAGTGAAACTAGAATTGTAATCCACAATCTATTTTTAGATTTTAATAACTCAGTATTTTAAATACATTTACCCATTTTAACCACAAAAAGGTGTTAAGTAACTACAAAAGGTGAACTTACCAAAAAAGGTGTTAAGTAACCCAAAAGATATAATCTAACCAAAGAAGGTGAGAACTAAAGAGTGGGAAGTCCTGGAGAAAAGTGTCTGCTGTGATAAGGAAGGTGACACAAGAGAAAAAGATTCTTTAAAATGAGGATGAAAGGCCAGAAGAAGATATGTATTTGATTCAAGTTTCGAGTTGGATGGAGGCTCTGACTTGGAGGAGAGACTGGAAGACAGACCTTTGAGTAACGACGGAAAGAAAGACACTTGAGGAGCAACCGGAAGACAGACACCCAGACTTCTTTTCATTTAGACAGTCATCGTTAGTGAGTGAAAGACTGACTTAGTGACCCCACCTTTCTGGAGGCATAAAGCCTCCAGGAAAGGCCCATCATCTTGAGACTCTTCCCCTGGTTGGGGGCTTAGAAATTTCTAACTGGCTCAGAAGAAGCCAGAGTTTTCTCTCTCTCTCTCTCTCTCTCTCTCTCTCTCTCTCTCTCTCTCTCTCTCTCTCTCTCTCTCTCTCTCTCTCTCTCTCTCTCTCTCTCTCTCTCTCTCTCTCTCTCATTCCTTAATATCTTCCCTCTATTGTAAATAAACTACCATAAATTCATTTTACCTTAGTAATTCATTTGGGATTTAGAAATTTAAAACCCTGGCAACCACCAATTATATATTCAGAGTCCAACCACAAATAATTTTAACAGTCCCTTGATAAGTGGTTTTCATGCAGTGACCAGACAATCTATCGTGTATTTTGTACAGGAGATTCTTCTTCAAGATGGACTAGATGGCCTTAGAAATCCCTTCCAATATTAAGATCTTGAGTGTATACCCTCCACTGATAAGCTCACAACTCTTCTATAATTCATTAGGTTATCTAGAGTTGTAATAGTCAAAAAAATGCATTGACATGCCACCATTCCAGCAATGAGCTTATAGGTGGGCTGCTTCTCAGTCAAAAGACTTAAAGTCTTTCCTTCTTGCAATCTGATAGCAAAGTCTTCAAGAACTGAGAGTCATCTCTGCAACACAATAAGAAATCAATGTGTTTTTAGTGTAGATTCATTATAGAAATCTCCGAATTTGATTCACATTTTATGTCAAAGAAGACTACCCTGACCCCAACACTAATTAACATAAATAGCAAGATACTATATGCCCTTATAGCTTTATACGATGAAAAAAATTTCTTTCTTAGAGTTATAGAATGATTGTACAATTCCAAGATACTGATGCATCAGTCAGTCAGGAAAGGCATAAAGTAATTTCAAATAACCTAGTTAATCAGTTTGAGAAGCTCTTGGATAAAATCGATGACAATCTCTTTAGGATTCATTGAAAGAATTATATATACCTCTTGATATCAGAGAAGAACATTCCAGCAATTGCTTCAGGAGTTAATCTTTGGGAGCACTTTTGGAAAAAAAGATTCTTCAATTAAACTGAGATTTTGGTAGGGGATGGGGGGTGGAGAAATATAGAAAGTGAACCCAGAAGCAGATGTCACACTCCTATGGACTCACATTTGTGAATCAAAGAATGTTATAGCAATTGCTTCAAGAGTTAAATTTGGGTATCACTTTTAGAAAAGAGACCAAAGGGGGCAGCTAGATGTCTCAGTGGATTGAAATCCAGGCCCAGAGATAGTCAATGCTAAGTTCAAATCTGACCTTAGATACTTCCCAGTTGTGTAAACCTGAGCAAGTCACTTAACCCCCATTGCCTAGTCCTTAGCACTCTTCTGCCTTCGAACCAATACACAGTATTGATTTGAAGATGGAATATAATGGAAGAATGTAAAGGAAGAAGGAAGGAAGGAAGGAAGGAAGGAAGGAAGGAAGGAAGGAAGGAAGGAAGGAAGGAAGGAAGGAAGGAAGGAAGGAAGGAAGGAAGGAAGGAAGGAAGGAAGGAAGGAAGGAAGGAAAGAAGGAAGGAAGGAAGGAAGGAAGGAAGGAAGGAAGGAAGGAAGGAAGGAAGGAAGGAAGGAAGGAAGGAAGGAAGGAAGGAAGGAAGGAAGGAAGGAAGGAAGGAAGGAAGGAAGGAAGGAAGGAAGGAAGGAAGGAAGGAAGGAAGACCAGAGCTCGGAGCAAAGAGAGTCAGGGGGAAGAGATAGGAAGAGTGAGCCCAGAAGGAGTATTACATTTCTCATTGACTCCCCCCACTGATCTATGTCATCAGAAAGACTAGATTAGTAATAATGCATCCAGCCAGAAGCCAAGAGAAGAAAAACTAGACATTATGAGAAAAAGGCAGCTTCATGGAATGTGATCTTGGTGTAGTTTCAGAAGTCTATAGTGGTCCAGACCCTCAGCACCCAGAAGGGTGCTACACACAACTCAACCTCTTACAAAGACTCCAAGAGGGGAAAAAGGTCTTTCGCCAAACCAAAAGCTATGATTTATGTTGTTGCCACTGAGCTTGAGTCCATTTTCTCTTGAACTCTATAATTACTAGTGGGATAGTTAGTTCACCCCAGATTTCTGGGGGGAATGTTTTGTACCAATTATACTAACCATACTGATTCAATATGTCTAAGTAAAAATAATTAACTCTGGCTGACTAATTGTTATTAACTGCATAATTAATAGGGAGTACAATAGTGGGGCTAATGAACAGTACTAGAAACTATTCCCAATTCCTAAAGGTTGCCCCCAGAATCCTGAAGGGAATGGTAGTGGCCATCCTCTGAAACAGCCCAGGAGTGGGAAAGGGAGTTGTGAAAGAAGCCCAGGAGGGTGTGTTATATACATCGTCAATATGAATATCTCAAAGCAGCTTTGGAAATGCTTCCTCTGGCACCTTAAAAATAGAATAGATTAGAAGCTGGTACTTTGAAAAAACAAACAAAATAGACAAAGTACTGGTCAATCTAATTAAAAAAAGGAAAGAAGAAAAGCAAATTAACAGCATCAAAGATGAAAAGGGAGACATCACCTCCAATGAAGAGGAAATTAAGGCAAGCATTAAAAATTACTTTGCCCAATTATATGGCAATAAATACACCAATTTAGGTGATATGGATGAATATATACAAAAATACAAACTGCCTAGACTAACAGAAGAAGAAATAGAATTCTTAAATAATCCCATATCAGAAAATGAAATCCAACAAGCCATCAAAGAACTTCCTAAGAAAATATCCCCAGGGCCTGATGGATTCACCAGTGAATTCTATCAAACATTCAGAGAACAGTTAATCCCAATAATATACAAACTATTTGACATAATAAGCAAAAAGGGAGTTCTACCAAACACCTTTTATGACACAAACATGGTACTGATTCCAAAACCAGGCAGGTCAAAAACAGAGAAAGAAAACTATAGACCAATCTCCCTAATGAATATAGATGCAAAAATCTTAAATGGGATACTAGCAAAAAGACTCCAGCAAGTGATCAGAAGGGCCATCTACCATGATCAAGTAGGATTTATACCAGGGATGCAGGGCTGGTTCAATATTAGGAAAACCATCCACATAATTGACCACATCAACAAGCAAACCAACAAGAACCATATGATTATCTCAATAGATGCAGAAAAAGCCTTTGATAAAATACAACACCCATTCCTACTAAAAACACTAGAAAGCATAGGAATAGAAGGGTCGTTCCTAAAAATAATAAACAGTATATATCTAAAACCATCAGTTAATATCATCTGCAATGGGGATAAACTAGATGCATTCCCAATAAGATCAGGAGTGAAACAAGGATGCCATTATAACCTCTACTATTTGACATTATACTAGAAACACTAGCAGTAGCAATTAGAGAAGATAAAGGAATTGAAGGCATCAAAATAGGCAAGGAGGAGACCAAGTTATCACTCTTTGCAGATGACATGATGATCTACTTACAGAATCCTAGAGATTCAACCAAAAAGCTAATTGAAATAATCAACAACTTTAGCAAAGTTGCAGGATACAAAATAAACCCACATAAGTCATCAGCATTTCTATATATCTCCAACACAGATCAGCAGCAAAAACTAGAAAGAGAAATCCCATTCAAAATCACCTTAGACAAAATAAAATACCTAGGAATCTATCTCCCAAGACAAACACAGGAACTATATGAACACAACTACAAAACACTCTCCACACAACTAAAACTAGACTTGAGCAATTGGAAAAACATTAACTGCTCATGGATAGGACGAGCCAATATAATAAAAATGACCATCCTACCCAAACTTATTTATCTATTTAGTGCCATACCCATTGAACTTCCAAAAAATTTCTTTACTGATTTAGAAAAAACCATAACAAAGTTCATTTGGAATAATAAAAGATCAAGGATATCCAGGGAAATAATGAAAAAAAAAACACAAATGAGGGGGGCCTTGCAGTCCCAGACCTCAAGCTATATTACAAAGCAGTGGTCATCAAAACAATTTGGTACTGGCTAAGAGCCAGAAAGGAGGATCAGTGGAATAGACTGGGGGCAAGCGACCTCAGCAAGACAGTATACGATAAACCCAAAGATCCCAGCTTTTGGGACAAAAATCCACTATTTGATAAAAACTGCTGGGAAAATTGGAAGACAGTGTGGGAGAAATTAGGAATTGATCAACACCTCACACCCTACACCAAGATAAATTCAAAATGGGTGAATGACTTAAATATAAAGAAGGAAACCATAAGTAAATTGGGTAAACACAGAATAGTATACATGTCAGATCTTTGGGAGGGGAAAGACTTTAAAACCAAGCAAGACATAGAAAGAATCACAAAATGTAAAATAAATAATTTCGACTACATCAAATTAAAAAGCTTTTGTACAAACAAAACCAATGTAACTAAAATCAGAAGGGAAACAACAAATTAGGGAAAAATCTTCATAGAAACCTCTGACAAAGGTTTAATTACTCAAATTTATAAAGAGCTAAATCAATTGAACAAAAAACCAAGCCATCCTCCAATTGATAAATGGGCAAGGGACATGGATAGGAAGTTTTCAGATAAAGAAATCAAAACTATTAATAAGCACATGAAGAAGTGTTCTAAATCTCTTATAATCAGAGAGATGCAAATCAAAACAACTCTGAGGTATCACCTCACACCTAGCACGTTGGCTAACATGATAGCAAAGGAAAGTAATGAATGCTAGAGGGGATGTGGCAAAGTAGGTACATTAATTCATTGCTGGTGTAGTTGTGAACTGATCCAATCATTCTGGAGGGCAATTTGGAACTATGCCCAAAGGGCAATAAAAGAATGTCTACCCTTTGACCCAGCCATAGCACTGCTGGGTCTGTACCCCAAAGAGATAATGGGGGAAAAGACTTGTACAAGAATATTCATAGCTGTGCTCTTTGTGGTGGCCAAAAATTGGAAAATGAGGGGATGCCCATCAATTGGGGAATGGCTGAACAAATTGTGGTATACATTGGTGATGGAATACTATTGTGCAAAAAGGAATAATAAAGTGGAGGAATTCCATGGAGACTAGAACAATCTCCAGGAAGTTATGCAGAGTGAGAGGAGCAGAACCAGGAGAACATTGTACACAGAGACTAATACACTGTGGTATAATCGAACGTAATGGACTTCTCCATTAGTGGCGGTGTAATGTCCCTGAACAACCTGCAGGGATCTAGGAGAAAAACACTATTCATAAGCAGAGGACAAACTGTGGGAGTAGAAACACCGAGGAAAAGCAACTGCCTGACTACAGCAGTTGAGGGGACATGACAGAGGAGAGACTCTAAATGAACACTCTAATGCAAATACTAACAACATGACAATGGGTTTGAATCAAGAACACATGTGATACCCAGTGGAATCACGCGTAGGCTATGGGAGGGTGGAGGGGGAAGAAAAGAAAATGATCTTTGTCTTTAATGAATAATGCTTGGAAATGATCAAATTAAATATTATAAAATTAAAAAAATAGAATAGATTTCCCTTTGAGAGGATGGTTTAAATTTAACTTTTCAAGATGCTGGCCTAGCTCTGTCAGTGTTGCTTCCAGGCACAGTCTGCTATGACCAAAGTATACACTACTTTCAGTAAAAGATAGGCAAATATACTTGGTATACTGTGTTTGTAATAAGGGAAGAGAGTAGTAGTCTCTCAGTGATGGAGAATGACGATTGTCTTTGTGCAGTTTCATCTACAGTGTACCCTCATGTGGCTTTGGAGTCCAAAGGCTGAGGCACAGAGTTTGTGGCACATTGGGCCTGGGACGCCATGGGCACATGGGAGGTGCGGTTGTGTCCTGGTGTCGGCGTTCATGTGCAGCGGCAAGACGTCGACGTTGCTCCTCTTCAAAGGTGGTGGCGGCATGGTTAATGTGGGTTCTCCAGCTGTTTCTGTCAGAGGCAGCGAGTTCTAGTTGCTTTGGTGTGATGCCAGCCCACTTCAAGTTGGACTTTAGCTGGTCCTTGAATCTTTTCTTTGGTCGGCCTTGTTTCCTGAGTCCAGCTGACAGTTCACCATAGAATACCTGTCTTGGTTTCGCTGTGGGTCCATGCGGATGACGTGTCCAGACCATCATAGCTGGGTTTTGAGGACCATGACTTCGATGCTGGTGGAGTTGGCTCTGTCGAGGACTTCCTGATTGGTGATTCGGTCCTGCCATCGGATCCTCATGATACCGGAGGGAGCGTTGGTGGAATTGCTCCAGCTGTTTCATGTGCTTCTGGTAGAGTGTCCATGTCTCACAACCGTACAGGAGCGAGCTGAGGACCACTGCATTATATACTTTGAGCTTCATTGCAGTGCTTACACTGTTGTGCTGGAGGACTTTGGAGCACAGCTACCCAAGTGCCTGGCTGGCCTTTTGGATCCTGGCATTAATCTCATGGTCTAGAGACCCGTCATTGGTGATGGTGCTGCCCAGGTACTTGAAAGGGAAGAGAACTCATTTTTTAAAAGATAAGAATTCCGTATAGTGAAATGCAAATAGTAACCTAAGAAATACAAATATTAGCCCAAATTGCTATCCCTAAATACAGTCTAGATATATACACAAGGTGGAAAGAATTTTCAGTAATTCTGTAGGGTTTATTCAGCTAAAGGTGAATGAGTTTCCCAAGGTACTAAGACTATCTTTTAACACCATTCTTCTGACCTGTTATTATGGCATAAAATATGGACATATAACAAAACTGATATTTGACCTCCTCTATATATTTAATCCATTGGTGATGAGTCATGAGACCACTGTGACAGGACACCCACAATTCTGACAAGACCTAAGATCTTAATTAACAATCCAGGGCTCTGACAACCATTTAATTGTTTATTGCTACCAGAGAGACCTGAGCATATTAAATGATGTCAAATACCTTGGTAAGAGTGTAGAAGCCTTAAGAAGATCCTTGTTGTTGTCTCTTTCTGAGATCTTATCTCTAATAAGTATGTATATGTTAACTATTTACCACTAATCCACATTTAGACTGAATAGAAATGTTAAGATTTAAAAGAAAGAGTAAGGGATGCTGAATAAGGGATGAAGTCCCATGCATAATTTTCCTGAGCTTGAGAGTGATAGGAAAATAAAGGAAGAAAATGTTTTCTTTTTTATCCTGAGGCAGATAATCATTTCCTTTCATCAGTTCTAATTGTTTTATTGTTGTTGTTCTCACTCTGTGAAACATAGGGAAAGGTCACTACTCTACTTTAGCGTTTGCAACCTTGTCAGATTTACCAAGTCTTGAAGAAGCATAAGAAATAATGTTTTTACAATATTAAAATGTTATATTGTTATCGAGACATGGTGGTGAGGAAATACCACTGGAACGTGGAATCAAGATATCTGGTTTGAATACAGGTTCTGAAACCTGAATTGTGTGTAATCCTGGGTAACCCTTTTGAACTTTGGTTTTATCTATAAAATGAGGGTAATAATATTGCACTGGCTGTCTCACAAAGTTATCGTGAGAAAAAAATGCTTGTAAAATGTTATATTGGAAGCATTAAACTCTCTTGTAATGAAATGAATCTTGGATTTAGAACCACACAACATGGAATCTCCTGCCTACTCTTGCACTTAATGCCAGTGTGATCGTCTGCAAGTGATTTTTACTCCCTGGATCTCAGTCTCCACATTTGTAAAATGAGGAAATAGGAATCGATGCCTTCTGAGGTTACTTTCAGCTGTACATTGGCAACATGATTTTATGTTCTAAATATAATGCCCAAGATTTAAATGAGAGTATTTTTTGTCATATAAAAAGAAATGCATTGCATGTGATGGGAGGAAATCCAAGCCAAATTAAAAAATGGTCATCACTAAATTGTTGAGGTTTTCAGATGTCCTCTTAAAATGTTATTGTGGGTGAGTCGCTTTTAAACTTCAGATAAAATTGTTTTATGTTCTGTTTTGTGTGTGTGAGAAAAATATCCTTCAATAGGAAAAAAAAAGGGCCTTTCTTCAAGAACCCCCAAGTGACTTCCTGCTAATTCATTTGTATGTTATTTAATGATATACACACTGGTAAGGTCAACCTCCTGAGAACTGTAGTTAGTAAAAGAAATCCTATTTCTTTTGTTTCAGAAGCAAAGCCTGTGGTGGAGCCATTCCTATTGGCTACCTCCTAGGTTAATTTCCTTCAGAGTTGGAAAGAGCATAGCTGGAGTGGAATAATGAAACTTCTATGTGCAGACTTGTCTTTGTGTTTACTTTTCCTTTGTCTTCATGGAACAATATGTGCTCCCTCTGGTGGCAAAAGCAGTGTCCTTCATTTCCCATTGCAGGTTAATGAGTCTAAACAACCAGAATGCCAACAAAGCTCTTCAGATTTCACAAATATTAGGTTCCAATTTGGCTAAAATCATCATTTGACAAATGAATTGAAGAGTTCCTGCTGAACTTCACATGGAAGCTGAGTTCCTCTCCAGAAAGTCTGGCATTGAACCAAAGCATTTAGTCATAGACTGTTGGGGAAGATTTTTTTTTTCTTTGAAAGATAGGACTTCACCCAGGAGTGACTGGGAGACTCAGAGAAATATTGAATTGTGCAGCCCACACAGTAAAAGATGTTGAGGATAATATATCAAGTCAATGTGCTTCAGCAGAAAAGGGAAAAATAAAAATTTACAGGATGGAAATGTAATCTAATAGCAGAATGAACACTTGACCAGGCACTGTTGCTCATTTCATCCTCAAGAAAAAAAAATAATACCCAGGTGGCTAAATTGCAATACATTTGAAATCCCATCACCCATGAAAACTCTAATTATGATTCCACTTTTTTATTTGGCCAACTCAAGAACATATGTGGTTCTAAAGAGTAGCAAAAATGACTTTAAGAGATAGAAACAGTGACAGAGAAAAGGAAGAAACCCAGAGACTGAGATAGCTAGGCAGAGGCTGACAAACCAACATACTGACAGACTGAAAGATAAGCAGACATGCAAATTGAGACACAGAGAGGCTTGGGAAATAAGGGCTCCTCAAAACAAAGCAGAGACAGCATTAGACCCCAAGTAAGGGTACTGACTACATTGAATATAGTTGTTCCAAAGTGTCTAGAATTCCCAAGTTGGATTGAGGCTAAATGTGTGTTTCTCATTTTACTGAATGCCTAGAAGGGGGAGCAGGGGAGAATGATTCCTTCTTCTTGTCCTTTTTTTTAATCTTGAAGAAAATTGGGAGCCAACTATTAACCAAGAAGAAATATCACACCCACAGGACATTTCCTCATTGAAGGAAGTTAAAGTTCAAGCACTGAGATCAAGGTGAAGACCAAATACCATTTAATTTACAATTCCCAACTATTGAAAGTGGGAATCAGATGTTTCTCTTTAAATAGCATGTCTAGATGTACAATTCTTTCAAGTGAATTTCCCTGGCAAATTTTGTAGAGATTCTAAAATTCATATTACTCAATATAACCTCAAACAGGTAGAGTTTCTTTTGTAAAGAAACCTAGGTCAATGTAATCCTAGCTGTAGAGAGCTGGATGCCAGGAATCTACAGTGTATTTTAACCTCAGCCATAGTTCAATTAAATAAATCCCATCCTCTTAAGTGGAAGTCAAGAGACAGCTAAGGGAAAAAACTAATGCAAACATATTTGTGAATGAGTGCTCTGATCTATGTGCTTCTTTCAGCTCATTGAAGTGATAGGCTAACCCTTCAAGGGATCAATTCCATTTTTTTTAGTAAAATTGGGACTTGTAAAAAAGGATTTTCTTAGAAGCAATGGATGTTGACATGTCATTGGTAACCACTACTCCTTCAAAATGAGAATTCTCCACTTGTTGGTTTCTGTCTCTTGTGCTTAGCCAAGAGGAACCCATTTCATTGTGAATAAAATGCTCATCTCCATGATACTGTCAACTTTACATAAGGAGTTTTGGTCACCTCCCTTTGCATATCTATAAAACAAGTTATGATATATTTAGTTAAGAAAAAATATTACATTTTGTCTTCTCATTTTTCCTTCTTATTTCTCCTACTCTTCCTCTTTATTATTCTTTTTCTCCTCCTCTTTCTTTCTTCTCCTTTCTTTCTTCTCCTTCTTCATCTTCTCCTTCTTCCTCTTCCTCTCTATATTACTGTCTCTCTTTCTCTCAAAGTCTCTTTCTGTTCCTTCAATTATTATTAATATTTCTTTATTCCTAACAAATACCAAAGTTGTTTTAGAGAAATAGATAAAAGAAGTTCAAACTACTAATGGATTTCTAATATATGAGAAAATAGTAAAGTCCTTCTAATCTGCTCTCCCCTGCTCCTGCCAATTGCAAATTTTGTTTGTATAATATATATAACTTTGCTATTTTATACCTATTGTGTAATATAGCTAAATATTTATATTGAAAATACCCATACAAATTCTCTTACCAACAAATATCAAAGTAGAAAAAGATTCATCATCTTCTAGAAGTTTTTTAAAACTACAAAGAAATTCAGATATGCTATCATTTTCTAGCTCTCCATTTATCATTTCATAAAACTATGTTATTTGAAAAAAAAAAAAGCAAGGGACCTCTTCTTACACTGGCACCATTGCCAAACCTGATTGGTCTATATACACTTTACCCATCTCTCAAGAATTACATAAAGTGGATTCTTTAGCCATGAAGAACCCCACTCTATCAATATAAAGGATGGCTCAGATATCACCCAAATTATTCGCCAACACCTAAACTAGACAATTTGTAGACAGTGTGCCTGGATGGTTCTTAAATGTTTTATAGTATTTGGGAGAAGATGGATGTTTCAGGAAGCTTCCTTTACCTTGTTTCTACCTTATGAGTAACATTAAAAACTTAGACCCTTGCCAAAATGCTATGATTCCCTAGGTTTTTCCACCCCTTCTGTTGTGTCTCCCAATTTAAGAAAAGGCAAACAGAAAAAATGTTGATGTAATCATAGTTCAGGAGGGGAGGTCAGAAGTTCAGGGATGAAAAGAACTAAGAAAACGACTCAGAAAAGTGAAGGAACTTCCCAATGGTAAAAGAGGTTGCAATTGGCAGATTCAGGATTTGAACCCGCCTCTTTTGAATGTAAATCCAGAACCCTTAGTATTATACAATCATAGATTTAGAACTTTAAAAGACCTGAGAGGTCCCCTAGTCATTGGACATCTTCTTTATAGCCATTAAACTTTAAGGATTGGGAAAATTGGAATTTACAGACTACAGTTACAGAATTTACAGTTACAGAAAACATTCAGCAATTAATTAACTATGAGATCAATGTCTTAAGTTTTGCTTAATGAGATGATGCATCCCAGAGAAGATAGTATTGAACTGTATTCTGTTCCCAAACATCCCACGATTTCTTTCATTGCCCTTAGAAAGTCAGTTGTAATTCCTTTGTCTCAATCTTCCTGTCTATAAAATGTTGGGGGTTCTTTTTGTGAAATGAGCTTTGAAAATATAGGATGAAAAACCCTGTATAAAATCTCAGTGTTATCTTATGAATGCCACCTCAAGAGGAATGAGGTTCTGACCAGAAGAATTTGAAGCAGTTGTGGCCCATATGGACATCACTTGATTTTGTCAGCCTACCCTGAGTGGCTACACATCTAGGAAAGCAAAGTCACATGTTTGCTTTTAAAAGAAATATATAATTTAATAATGATCCCATGAATTTTTAAATCATTGATTACAGAAAACCAAGCATATACAAAGTACAACTAATTTGCTAGTGGACATCATAAATTTTGCAGTCTGGAACAATTTTATTTAGATTTTACCTAGAAGAGCTATTTCTAAAGGGTTACTGTTTTTAAAAACTTGAGATGTGGTATTTTTCCTTTCTCTTTAAGAATTAATCTTATTATGAGGTAACCCATGTGTTTAAATCATAAAATCCCTAGAATCATAACATGTTGGATTTAGAAGAAATTATTTCTAGATCATCTAATCTAACCCCATCTTTTCACAGGTCAGGAAATCTGGACCCCAAAAACTTAACTTGTCCAAAGTTATATTGCTAGTTAGAAACAGTGAAATCACCAGAATAGTCTTCCAACTCCCTATCCAAATGCTCTTTACATTCAATTATGTTCACTACATTTTAATGAAATATGACAGTGGCATTTTTCTAACAAATGAATTGATCCCATGACTGACCTAGAATCTGTGGTCTGGGAATAAGTTCTATTCTACTAGCCATTATATGATTTATATTAAGTCTATCACCACTTTAATTTCCCCCCATCTGTAGAGTGACAATTCTTGGCATTAATTAGTCTAGTGAGAACTATTTTTTTAGTGGTAGTCTATAATCCTGATAAATTAGGGATAAGAGAAAAAAAGTTGACTGAAACTAAAAATTATCCTCAAAACTCATTTTAGTCATTTGTTTTCAGCTACCACAATTTTTTTTTACCTGAGTTTCTGCTGGTCAACAAATGAATTGATAGTAGTTTCACTTTCTATCCCTATTCCTTGCCTAAATTATAAGGAAATCTTAAAAAGCAAATAAGATGATATTCTATAAAACTCAGGGTAGAAGGCAATTTAAGTTACTTTGAGATCTCTGAAGCTGAAAATTCCATCATGGGAATCAAGGAGAGAATAACATTTTTAAGGTTATCTTTCCCTGCTTGTTTGAAAATCCTGGATCATAATTTTCTTTTATTTATACATTAGTCATACTCAACAGGTAATACCACAAACTTTCACCCTGATGTTTTTTGTAACTATTAAACAGCAGTTTTATATCAAGGGTCAAGAGCTTCTGAACTTTTAAAAATTTATTAGCTATTATGGCTTTAGAGAAATCCTTCTCAAGTTTTACTGCCCACCAGTTTACTCACAAGCCAGAAGCTCTTATACACTTTTACAGTCCATAATGTTGGCAGTAGTTAGTGGTTGAAATTAACAGATGATGGAACTCCAGAACACCCGAAATAATGATATGTTTTAGTATTATTCAGATTCACTGGGTTGGGAAGTCAGCATTTCCAAGAGAGAAGAAAATTCTCAAACTACAAAATGTGTATGTACATATGCATATGTACATGTATAGCTACAAAATGTTCTTGTAGAAAAGATGACCTGTCTTTTCTCCTGGGCCCTATTCCAGTCTCCATTCAGGTGAAACTACTGCATTAGAAACAGAAATAGGAGACTCTTTAGGAAGGCAGAAGGATATCAAAGATTTCTAGAAAATATACCAAGGGCTGAAAAAGCAGCAGTTTCATTGGATTTTTATTCATGTTATAAAAATATAAAATAAAATGCTGTGACTTTTTTGTCCATTTCCCTAGGCAGTGAAGCAATCATCACAGTTCCTATTGTGAACGTCTGGCAATACAGGCTCTCTGTGCAGCACTGGGTCTTCAAGAGAGAAGGCAGGTGAGAATGGAAGCCTGTTGACCTGATTCTTTGGCCACTTGCAAAACAGAAAGAAGTCTGGGCAGAGGCTGGTGTCTGCGAAGCTCAAAGGAAGGTTAGGGTTTAGGAGTTCAGAAGATAGGTTGAATGTTCTAAGGTTTATGCTTGGGGATAAGGAAGGTCCATGAATTTAGGCACTTATCCACTTATTGAAAGGGAAAAATAGTAAAACAGTGAAAGGGAGAGTTAAAAAAAGGGAGATGGAAAAGAGCAAAAACTAGGCCTCTGGACCTTCATCCAAAAAGTGATGGACCTGGATTAAAATCTAATCATTAGATGCTCTCTAAAGTTATTTTCAGCTCTAAGCAAAAGAATGCAGTGGAGAAAACACAGGAATGGGGAAGAATACTGAGGAAAAAAAGACTAGTAAAAACAAAAGGGAAAGACGAGGGTAAGGGAGAGAAGAAAGATATTGGCAGAAAGAAAAGCAGATGGGGGGAAATAAAGAGGAGAACCAAAATAAAGGAGAGAGAACCCGGAAAAGAAGAATGAAAAGACAAAATGTAGACGAGAAAGTCTAGAATGGAAATACATATAGTCAGTGGAGAAAGAATTTTTAAAAGTCTGTCAAAGTTAAATAATTCAGTTAACGATGAGAAACTGAAAATAGACAAGAAATAAACGAAAAAGTGAGTTACCCTTTTCTTTCCCAGACTGGGGAAGGAGGATAGGGGCAGATGGGAGTTCGTTGGAAAGCAAATCCTTTCGGCTGGCAGCGGGCTGCTGCTTCTTGGCCCTTCCCCGGGCAGCTTGGCATTGACCCTGGTGAAATAACCTAGGTCCTCTCAGGGTACTGAGCGGATCTCAGTTCCAGTTTCCTCTCCATTCCTTCTCCTTCCCCAAAGTTTCATGCTGCATCAGAGCATCCTCCTAGAACTTTTAAAAATTCGCTTGCAATTTTTGCAGGTACCCATTCCCACCTGATCTCCACTTCCAAGCCTCCCTCCCCTCTCACAGGTCCCACCCCTTCTCAGGTCTCTTTCGCTCCGGCGCCTGGAAGCCGCTGCTCCTCCCTAGGAAGACGAAGCCGGGATAGACAGTCCGTGTAGATTACTAAGGGTGTCTTGGGATTTGCCGACTGGGCTGGAAGGCTTTCGATCTGCCACTGGGAAGGAAGGGGGGAGGGGGAGAAAAGAAAACGAAGAAAGAGTTGGTTGTAAATAATATGTGTCTTCCAATTCAACAGATGCGCATTTCATATTCCTGACCTATTAGCGCGCGCGCATACACACACACACACACACACACACACACACACACACACACACACACAATGACCCGGATTAGAGGTAAAAGCAACTGCTCCTACTGCTCCTCTGTATTTCTTGGAGGGGACCGAAGGAAAGAATAACAGATGGAGTGCAAGTTTTAAAGAAGAAACAAATACCACAAGGGTAAAAGATATGGTAATTCCCCAAGAGGAAAAGTAGTCTGATGGGAAGTCTGAAAGCGTCTGGAATCTACAGAATGGGAGAAATAGGCAAAGGCAAAGGCAAAGGCAGGGCAAAGGCAAAGGCAAAAAAAAAAAAAGCAAGCTACTGTGACCAGCAGCCCAGGAAGGGGCCAGAGAGATGTATCAAAGCGGAGCGAGGCGCTGCAGACCATAGCGCGGATCTGGGGAGAAAGAAATGAGAGCCCTATTTTCTCCGTGACAACTGGTTTCCCCATCCTGGGACATTGAAATGAGCTACGAATCGACCAAGATTCTCCTACTATCTTTCTGCTCCCCAGTGTACGAGTCTCCTATGGGCTCAAGCACACGACACAGGAAAGCACTTTACACACCGCTGGGCAGGAGAACCGAGACACAGGGAACACTCCCCAGAGAAGCTGCTGGTCCTAGTTGGATACCCTATGCGCAGCAATGGGAAAGAGGGAACCACCAAATGGAAGAAAGGGAGGGAGGGCTCACCAAAGATTATACACTATGCAAGTCTCAGTGCGGTCTGAATTCCTCCGAAATAGGCGGATAATTTGCACTTTAAGAAGGGAGCAGGAAGATGGCTGGACTTTATATAGCCCGCCTAGTTTTTGACCGCTGGGCACAAACTGGATACTAATTGATAGTCATAAACAAGTACTGAGGAATGTTTGCCACTATATTAAGTGACACCGTGTTTACCAGGTCATATGTTATTTAATGTTTAACTCTATTATTTAAGGTTTTGGGAAGAGACCCAAGTTATGCCACTGGAAGCCAGAAAGTGACGCTGGAATTGCACAATCATCACACACACACACACACACACACACACACACACACACACACACACACACACACACACACAATCTCTCCACTTCTCCCAGAAATGCTAAGCCACACCACAACAGCTCTATTCTTCAAGAAGTTTAATTTTATTTTCCTTTCCATATAGACATTCGTCGCTTTCAGTATAAACCCAGAACACCTTAATTTAAGTGGCTTCTAGATTTTCAAACTTCTGAAAACCCTCACCTTCCCCTAACCCCGGAAGGGTACTGTTTAGACAAATGCTTCTGCTCCAGCTGCTGGTGGGGATTGGGCCCCGCACCTGTGTGCACCCTCATGGTAGGGAGCGCCCAGGCATTCCTCTGGCCCTGGCCCTGATCTTCACAACACACACATAAACACACCCTCAATCCTCCATCGACCGATTCAGTTTAAAAAAAAAAAAAAGCATTGTTTTGAAAACGCCCAGACTTCTCTGGGTATGATGCTTAAAAGACCAGAAGACTCTTTATTCCTCTCTCTCTCTTTCTCTTTCCAAAACACTGTACTCGGTGCCCAGGCTTGAGTTCTTTTCAATCCCTTTCCATCTTGCACACATCAAAAGGAGTATATGTTTAGAAAACATTTGAGGCTGCCTCAGCCAACAGCCCTGTGACTTTAGAGTCAGGGGGGAAAATAAATAAATGAAATTTTAACAAATACCCCTCCCTGACAGATTTTGGTGTTTCTGGCTACATTTCGAGTTACTGTTAATACCAGTTCCTCCCCCACACTGACCCCTTCTTAAGAATCCCCCCCCCCACGCTTCCACATAAGCTTTATTAATAAGCACCAAGCCAATTCTCCCAGGATAGCCCATCATTATAAGCTGATGTTAATATGTATTCATTCTGCCTTTAAATTGAGGGCTGAGGGAAATGGGAAGCAAGGGAATCATGCCAGAAAGAATAGTTAGTTGTTTTTTTTTCCTTCAGTTAGAAAAGGCGGAATTTAATGTCCCTCTTTTGTCTTTGTATCCCCAGTACCTAGAACAGTGTCTGGAGCTTCATAAGTAATAATGACTCTCCATTAATGAACTGATTGATGATTTCAGCTTCCTGACTGGTACTGAGTAAGGGCCAGTGAATATCTCTGTTAATGAGATTTCCTTTTAAAATTTGGTACTGAGGAGACATTTGCTAATCCCTCTCAATAAAAACCTAGAGCAAAAATGTTTGTTTGTTTGCTTGCTTTTTCCTTTTAAGGTTTCTGTTTAGGATCCTTGATCATTTCACCCATGTAAGGAATTAACTCCCTGGTATAGAAACTTGCTCCCCTATCTTTTCTAGACTTTAAAAACATTGCCCAGGCCACTGAGAAATTGAATGAGTTATTCAACACCATGCAGCCAGTTTTGTGTCAGAGGCAGAACCTGAACCCAAGTCTCCTTGACTCTAAGATCCATCCTCTAGCCACTATGCCTCTATGCTTCTGTTCCACAAAATACATATCTGCATTGGAAATTGTTCTTTTGTTTAATCTAGTTGGATTTTTCAGAGTCTCTCTTACAGCCTAGAATTGGGAAGACTGGGGTCGGAGCCTCCTAGCCCAGTGATTGATTGCGAAGACAGGACCGATTTTACTGTAAAGTTTCTATGTTTTCCCAAACTGCTACTTCAATACCAAATGTCCTGGGGGAACTGTCCTGGTGTTCTGACCACATTGAAATGATCACCAGTGCTATGTAAACAAGACGATACTGTCCAGGACACTCAGAGAAGAGTGGTGGGTGGTAAGATCTATAAATGTCTGACTTCTGCCACCAGGAGACTGCGTGGATGAAGCAAAATGATCTGACCCTTTATTTTTTCCTTGCAAATTATGAGCATTTTCAGATTCATTATGGCCAGAGTAATAACCAGTTGAAATCAGTAGAAGCTAACCAGCAAAGTTCAGGAGACCAGGTGATGAATTTCTAGGATTATTAAAAGGAAAATAGGAAAGTAGCTTGAAATCATTAACTTTGTCCTGAAGAAAAGTTTCCCTTTTTATCCTATATTCATTGAATCAGATATCTGGACACTCTAATGAAATAAATGACGCTGACTTCTTTTTTCATCTGAGATGGGGAACTTCCATTGTAGAAAATCCCTCCACCTACAAAGATGAACAATTTATTTCCACAGTCTAAAGGAATAATTGTTCACAGCACAGAGAAATTAAGTGTCTTGTCTAAGGTCAAATAGTCTGTTTGTGTCAGAGGCAACACTTGCTCTTCCTAAAACAATGGAATTTTTCATCCCCAAAATACATCTAGAGATGAATGGGACCTCATAGGATATGAAGTCCAAAACTCTCCTTTTATGGAGTTGTAAATTGAGACCCAAGTTAAATAACTTGCTAAAAAAGATCACAAATAAGAGTCTGAATCTCATGCCAGCATTTTGTACCCAACTGTATGACTTGATGTATTTGCCAGTTAAAAAGATACCAAAATTAGTTGTTTTTTCAATGGTATATTGTTTTCACTATCTAATTTTTTAAAAACAGTAATCTTTGCTTATAAAAATACTCCCAGAAATATATGTATGTTAAAGATTTAATAAGAATTGATATTCTCAGGGGAAAACTTCCCTCTTTTTTAAATGACCAATTTCATTAAAAAGGATGCCTTAAATGTCATTGATGCTGACAAAAAAATATATATTTTTTAAAACAACATCACTTCTACATTTAGGACTGGGAGTGAGCTGCTTAAAATGAGAAGTAATATTTCTGTAACTGCATATAAAGTTCAAATAAAGTACCTAATTTAATAATTCCTACCCTCCCTTCTATGATGTGAGATGGGGGGTGCAATACTTATAAATAAGTTTTATTAATAAAAGGGGGGAATCCCTACCCACCAAATGAAGTATATTTACATTATAGCAATTACATTCATTTTCTCTCTTGATTCGTGAATTCAACAGAAGGGCCAGAAGAAATTATTTCCTGACAATTTAAGGGAAATAATTTTAAATGGAAAGCTTAATGTTCTACAATTCTGGAACAATGATCTTTATTTTTAAAATATGAAAATGAAGAAATCAGTAATTTTGTTATTAGTTTAATTACTGTGGAAGTAAGGTTCAGAAGAGTGTGCAAATATGTCTGAGCCTTGTGAAGGACTATTTTTCTGTTGCCAGAGGTCCAAATGGCTTAAAAAAAATTCCAGAGAGGCTAATCAACAGTAGGCAGGCCATCAGTTAATGAATTTGGAGTTTCAAGGCAATTAGAAAAATCATCTCCTAAGACCTACAAGGGTTATATTATTAGAGGGAATACCCTCAGTGAAGAAATCAGGATGTAGGAATTGAATTATTTCTTTCTTTATGGAATTAATAATATTTCTTGGTTTATTTACTATGTAATATTTGTGTCATTGGATAAAATATTTTATCCAATGCTATTCTCATCACTTTTTTAAGATGTAGGTCCTTTTCTCTAATGTTAGAATCATAGATATGGGAAATAATCCTAGTTGATGGAAATATGCATCCTGCTATTGAATTAAATTTTGCATGCTATGAACTGGAGTCACTTGCTACTTATTTGAATCACATGAATTTCAATTCCTTTCCATTTAATACAATGTAGTCTGAAAAAAGAAAAAAGCATAGACAAATTGAAAGCCTGGGAAAGCAAAACTCTGAGCTAAGAATTTTACTCCCCAATGACATTTTGAGCTATTATAGTAAAGTTATCTCAAAATAGTTGATTTGGGGAAGGACTACCTCCTCCAAAAGGTTGTTTTTCATCTGTTTTTCACACAATGTGGACTGAACCCCAGCTTTCACAGTCTATCTTAAAATATGGTAAATATGTGCCTTACTAAGTATGAGACCATCTGATTATACTATCACCCCATCTTCCTAGGAATCCTTTTTCTCTGCAGAAGTTCTTTGGTTAAATCTGTCCAATCATAAGCAGTATAGTCACTTTTCTATAGACCTTTAACTGTTTCAATTATAATACCCTTATGCCATATATGAATATCTCAAATTTATATGTGCTTTATGATATGTAAAATCTGTACAGCACTGAAATTAATAGCATGCGTATCATAATTTTGATTTACAAATGAGGAAAATGAAGCTAAGGAGAGAGTGAAAATTCAATTTTCTCACAACTCCAAGACTAGCATCTTTCTGCCTCTCATTATCCACTCACAGCAATTGAAATCTTAAAAACTAAAGACATGGAGACCTTGAAGTAGTTCAATGCATTAGGAGCCAGGCCCAGACACAGGAGATCCTGAGTTCAAATCTGATCTCAAATACTTCCTAGCTATATAACCCTGGGCAAGTCCTTTAACTACTATTCCCTAGCCTTTACTGCTCTTCTGCCTTAGAACCAAAACACACTATTGCTTCTAAGAAGAAAGGCAAGGATTTTTTTTAACTGAAGACATTCTTTTAGAAGTGATTTGTTCAAGATCTCAAAACTATTAGTGACAAAGTCCAGGTTCTAACCTGTTTCCCAACCCATAGTCCAGTGATCTATCCATTATGCTGGTATTATATAACAAGGAAATGTCTACAGCAGAGTTCAAGTCATTCTAAGAATGATCAGTTTTCCCTAATTGTGGAAAGCTAGAACCAAGATTACACCATAGGAAATTGACTCTGAACCAGAAAAGCAAATGGGTTAGATAGCCACTGTGAATCTAGGAAGCATGGGGGAGGAAAAAGGGAAAGATTTCTTAGAGTTTGTTTTAATCAAGAAGAAAATTCTGTCTAAACTAGCAGAAGTGGATTTGAAGAATAGATTAGGCAGTAAAACCTGCTACAGAATAAATTTTGAAAAGCCAGCTCAGGAAAGACCAATTGATTATTGGTCTAACAATAGAGGGTCCTGGACTATATGATAAAGGATGAGAAGTCATTAGAACATTGTCTCCAGCATTTCTTCCACACTAAACCCAATGAGACAGGCTGACAAAATGGAGTGTGGCTAAGAAAAGCAGAAGTCTGGGTTATGGGATTTAGAGCTGGAAGAGGCTTAGACATCTTTCAATCACTCCCTCATTTTCCAGATAAGGAACAGGCCAAGAGAGGGTAAACAACATGCCAAGATTATAAACAGAGTTAAGATTCAAACTAGTGAAGTAGAGAGATATTTTTGATTTTTCGATTTGTGGATAGAGGCCAGGGGTCTAGCATCATGGTGGTTCAAATAGCTATGGAGACACTAAGTTCTCCAAATGGGCAAGTCCCTTAACTCCCAAACTCTCTTTTAACACTATAAATTACAGCGCTTTTGCCTGACTGCATTGGCAGAATTTCCTATATCTATGAAATCACCAGTCCAGTAAAAAAAAAAATCTACTACCTACTAACAGTGTGACCTTGTTATTACAACCTCTCAGCCTCAATTGAAAATGAGGCAGCTTGGTGAGATAGGGGGCAGACTTTGAGGTCAGCAACATCTCAGTTCAAGGCCTGACTTTACCACACCTGTATGATATTGGGTAAGTCATTTAAACAGATCACTAAGGCCATAAATTACAGGTCATCTGAAGATCCAAATCTACACAGGTGGAAAGGTTTTCCATGCAGAGAACTGAAGGGAACCATAGGATCATAGGTTTAGAAATATAAGTCATTGTTGGAGCCATCTAATCCTATCCCTTCCCATAATGATGGTATCCCAAGTCTGGACACAAAAACATGCCTATATTTTTAATGTGTCTATTTCGAATCTACTTCAGCAGTTAAGAGAATAAAGTTGAAGAACAGAAAAGAAAAAAGCTTTTCTTTATAAGTATGCCATAACAAAATAATAACAATTGATTTATTTAAAAAAAACATTTATAGAATGATGGCCATATGTGTGTCCGAATTTTTATTTTTTAAATCTCTTTCACTTCTGTTCCAGTTTCATATCTCCCTAGCTTTACTCCTATAAGGCCATCACTTCTACCCCCATCCTTCTTCACCCTACCTCAGCTATAGTGTGGTCCTGAAATTGAGTTCCCACCCTCCACTTTCTATCTAGTGACTTCCCCTGGGCAGTCGGACCCCTGTCTTAGCCCGTGGTTCCCGACCTTCTTACCTTCTCGACTGGGGTGTTTGAACGCCATGGCGGTGGCGAGGTCTCCCCCGTGCACGGTCACACCGGGTCCGTGATGAGCCAGGGGACTGCCTTGCGCAGGCCAGGGATGACCAGGAGTAAGATAGCCGCCTCCAGGTCCGCCGTACACTCCGTGCTGGTTGGAGGAAGGATAGGCGCAGGCTGGGAGGAAACTGCCCACAGTGGAAAGACTTGGAGTGGGCTAATCCGCAGAAGCGAGAAAGGGAGGGAGAGAGGGAGGTAGGGAGGGAGGGAGAGAACATTACCAAACAGTCGGCCAGGGTTTGCACCAGGCTTTCTCTGGACCAGGAGCCAAATGTCTGGTGTCCTCCTGGTGCCTTCAAAAGCTTTTCCGTAACTCCCAACCCCTTTCCTCCCCCAAAAGTCCCTTTATTGGTGGAATTAGGGGTAAGGGGTGGGACAAGGTTACCAATCATTAATCTCGAACCGTGTCCCTTCCTTTAATTGCATTAGTTAGCTTGATGGAGAAAAATAGTATTTTAATGGACCTAGGGTGGGAAGGAAACAAGAGAGGGCAAACAAGAAAGGGAGGAATCCAAACAGCCACTCCGGAGTTCACTGGCTGAGGGGTACTGAGCAAGCATTAGATTCGCACCCTGAAATCTAATCTTATATTCAAAAGGGTCAAGTTAAAATGTTTTTTTAAAAATCCTCTGCAAAGACAATTTTTAAATGGTAGGGGAGAGAGAGACAAGAAAGAAGAGCACATGCAGACGGGCTGGTTTGAATTTTTAAATTAAAAAAAAAAAAGTTACTGTCTCTCTTTTTAGCTAGGCCAATTGGAAGACCAATATGGGATGCACTTAATTGTTGCTACAGCATCCACCAGGCTTCCCGGGCCCTGATTACCTGTGGGTATTTGATGTCTGCTTCCATAACCGCTTTGTCAATTCCGTTCACTGCTTGTGTGGCCGGGAAACCAGTCCTATTCACACCGGCCCAGTCTTCCATTTTGGGGGAATAGGCAGAGCCCTCAGTCCCCGACAGTGCCCCTTGAATGGGAAGAGAGATTGTGAGAAGACAATTCAGAACTTTGAAAGCCCGTTGAGTCCAACCATCTGGCCCTTAACGTGTGTGTATGGGGGGTGAGGGAGTGTAATTTACACGCACCCATGTTCACCCCACTCGAGACTGCATCTGAATAAACCTTAGAAGAACCACAGGACACCAGGCACCTTTAAAACCTCCAAAGCAGGCAAAAAGTCGGTCCACCCAAGTTTGTTTCGCTTTCACTCACTGTCTGCAGGGTCCTGCTCAAAGCTCTTTCAGGGCTGCAATCTGATTTCAATTCTTTCACCCTTTCTCTCCAGCATTGAGGCCTTCCAGTGAAAATGTTGGCAAATTGTTGCTGGGCAGTATTTGTTATTTGAGAATGGACTTTATCACCCTAATAACTTAGCAGGCCAACTCTTTTTCGAACTTTTTTTCCTTCTATTTTTCTTTTTGGCAGTTGTAAATGGAGGCTGTTTAGGGCATTCTGAAAATTTTTGTTCTTTTCATATAAAAATCCAAGCAACCTGAGGGATAGTTCCATTGGGGGAATAATTTCAGAGGACATTTGGAAAAAGCAAATAAACAGAGAGATATTTCTCAATGACATTCTCTAGAAGCATTCTAATTTTATATTCCTTTATCAAAAAGTATATGTGTATATACTATATAATGTATATATTTGTATACACACACACACATATATGTATACACACACATACATACACACCGTCTGAATAGCCAGACCAAGTACCTAATTGTACTAGAGAAAGTTTAATGAAGTTGGGATTGGCCAAAAGTTTCTGGGAAGCACTTGGGTTTTAAAAAATAATTCCAAAGATACAGTGGATTTGCAGAAAGGCAAAACTTCTTGCAGGCTCCTGGTGTTCTTAACCAGCACTCCCCACCACTTCACTTCTGCTCCATTTCTCCCATCTTTCTTCACCACAGAAAGCTCTGACTCCCTCCTTGTGTCTCACACAAGGGACACAATGCTATCCACTTATGGAAAGCCACAGAAAGGCAAAGCAATCATGTGCATAGGATAGAAAGGGAAATAATTTCAATAACAAACAAACTCAATGTTATCCCTAACTCTGCCTCTCCCCAAAGATGATGAACCCAAAGACAAATGAATGGCCAAAAATCTGAATGTGAAGTAAAGTCAAAAGATAAACTCTAAAGACTTTGACTGCAAAGCATTCCCAAACCCCTCTGCATTACCACTGGTATAGCTTCCCACACGAATTGACCAGGCCTTAAAAGGAGAAACTGCTTTTAAAATAATAATGGCGATGATGAATTTGAAAACAATTTTCCTCTTTTATTATGGTGGGTAGATGACCTATGAGGGGGTGGTAGTGATGGAGAAAGAACTGAGGCTTCCAGGAAAAGGTCAAATAAATTGATGGAGATATTTGTTTTGTTTAGATCTGGCAGAAGGAGATGTGATATGGATTCGCTGGGCTCACATTCTTTTTGCAAGACTGAAAAAGCGAAATTTCAAGACTCCGAATTTGTGGTCGACAATCTATCATCCCCAAGAAAATATTTTCCACATTTTCCATAAAAAGTTCAAGATGTCCAAACGTTCCCACAGATGGCCCTAAACCTGCCTCCCCCATCCTGTTCCTCGCCTGCACTAGTGCTGCTAACGTCTTGAAAGCTTAGCTGGGGGAGGAGGGGAAACAAATATCATCCTTGACCCTTAGTACCTATGACTGTCTTCATGAACATACAAGGGCACACAACAAACGCGCACACACAGTCTAAGCCGTCCCTTCTTAGTGTATTAAATGTGTTATAAGGCCCGTATTGGACTCGGTTTACTAACCTGTTTGCTCCATAAAAGTTCGAATGCCCAAAATGTTGCTGACAGAATGAGCAGAGGGCCAGGATCTAGGGATACTGACATGTCCCGCAGAGACAGGAACTCCTGGGTGGTTCCCCATCTTGGTCCCAGTGGGTGACATGGGATTGGGGTAAGGGTACTGGTAAATATGATTGTAAGGCAGTGCCGGTTGTGGGGGTGGCTGCTTGGTGGCCTCGTAAGGGTTGGGCTGGGACAGGTTCCCGATTTTATTTCTCAAGATCCTGCTGATGGAGCTGACCGAAGGCACATTGTATTTGTCACAGACCCCATCGGCCAGGAGTCTGTCCCGAATTTCCCAGGCGAAAATGCCCGGATCTCCTTGTTTGTAGTCCCTGATATGCTTCACCACGTTCGGAGTGGTGACCCGGGGCTTGCTCCCTCCAATTGCTCCGGGGAGGATGGAACCCGTCTCGTTGTACCTCGCCAGGATTTTACTCACACAGCCGTGAGACACTCGGAGCTGTCTGCTGATATCGCATGGTCTTATGCCTAGCTGGGCCAGTTCCACGATCCGCAGTCGGATCGCATTCGGCAGGGGTCTCCCATTGACAAAAACACCGCCCAGTTGGTTCACTTCTCCGTAAGTCTGCTCTATAAAGGGATGGGGTGGGGAGGGTGTGAGGAGTAAAGAGAGGGGAATCGGGAAGAAAACACGCGATGATTACTCAATGTTAAGAATTAAAGAGAAAATCCTGTCTATCCCACAAAGCCTCACGTCTCAACTTTAAAGGAAAAGAAAAGAAAGTTCTCTTCCTGCTCACTCCAGGACCATCGCTGATCCGGCAAATCGGGGGGGAGGGGGGGGTTCCCTAAACAATAAACTTCCGAATAAAAGAGACGAAGTATATAGTATGTTCGAAAACTTACTGCTCCTCAGTCTATTCCTTAGCTCGGAGCAGTCAAAGCAGGGAGATATGACACAGGCTCCGCAAAGTGAGTGTATTGTGTTGGGCAGGAGGGAGGATGGGATGGGGATGAGAGGAAGAGGAAGAAAAGGATCGGCACTCAAGGCTACACTCACATCTCAAACACTTTTCTCACTTTGGACAGCAAAGCTTTCCTTTGACACCTCCTCTCCTCTACCCTCCATACACACACTCAAAGTTCCCAAAGAAAGTGCTCCCAGCTCTGCCTCTCCGCTGGGGGGAGGGGGGGGGTGAGCCTCCAGAAGCGGCTTCGCTGCCTGCCAGAGAAGCCAGGCCCTCCACTCAGGGGGCGGGAGAGTAGAGAGAAAGAACAAGAATAATGGAAAAGAGAAGAGCCCCAACCCAGCTTGCTCGCAGGCGTCCGCTGCCTCCCTTACCCATAGCAGCGCGCAAGGCCGGCTGCCTGGCTCCCGAGCAACTGCTGGGGTTGGGCCGGGCGCAGTCCGGGTGTGCTCTGATGCGGGCGGAGATACATAGAGGGAGGGAGAGCGAAAGCGGCGAACCACGGCCCCACTTCGAACTGGAGACGCTCCTGCTGGGGAGCGGGAGTCGGAGCGGGAGCCGGAGCCCGGCGGCGCTGCCTCCCTGTTTCCCTTTGGCGGCCCTCTCCCAGGACACTTTCCAACTCCGGCAGCCCTAAAACCCCAAGGTGATCTTCATCCGATTGGGATAAATTCATCTGACCAGGAGGCTTCAGTGTATTCGGATCAATTTGACGTGTCCTCCACGTCAATCTCGGCGGTCACGCTGGAGACGCGTTCATTGGCATCTCATTGGTTCCCGTCATTTCGCTCGGCGGCAGCTCCGGCGAGGCTTTCCTTCTGGTGTGTAACTCTACCTCCCTCCTCCCACCCACCTCTGCACCCTCCTCTTTTCCCCACCCCCACCTCCACCCCAAGCGAGCTGTTCCTCCTCCTTCACCCTCACCCTCACTCCCATTCCACTCCGCCCCAACCCGGCGTCTCACTCATTCCAGACCGAGACCCAAATCAGGGCAGGCACCTCCAGCCTGGGTGTTCAGCTCTGACTGCAGCCCCGAACCCCTCAAATCTCTTTCCCTCACTTCTCCCTTTCCCAGTTCGCACTTGTTAAATAATGGAGAAATAATTGTAGGTTCGGTGGCGGTCTTTGTTGCCAACAGTGGGTGTGCGCCTGTTTGTGCTACCAATTAGGGTCATGATGCCGGTCCAGTCTTCCTTGCCTTTCCCTTGCTGTTGCAGTTGTTGTTTTTAACAGTTTGTGCATTCGATTGCTTTAAGAGGGTATTTACCCCAGATCCAGGATTATTTCATTGATGCTGAAGGGTACAGAGAAATCAAGCCCACTACCCCCTCAGGCTTGGCCCACCCACCCAGACAGATTCCTTTTCCTAGGAGGTGAAAAATGACTGTTCCAGTAGGAAAGGAAGGAACTTTGAAGGTGCTTGCGAAGATCCTTTCCCCAAGCCCCTTCAAACTTTCACTTATGAGAAATCATTTGCAAACAATCTGGCCATTTCCCATCATTTGGTTAGGTGTCTGAAACCACTATCATTCCCAAAATATTGTTTTCCACTGTCTACTTCTGGTTTTCAGACATCAGATTTCAAGAAATATGCTTCTAAGGTGACTGGACTGTACATGGACCAGGTTAGTTTGGGGACTAGTGAAACCTCAGAGAAGAGTGTAGAAAACGTGGAAATCTCTTAGATATCATAATCTTAGGAGACCACGAGATTCTCTAACCAGCGATTCCAATATTCCAACTCTTTTCATCCCCTAGTAAAAGTTGGTTTTTGTCCTTTGGAACAAATGGGCAATATTGGATTGTCTCGCTGGAATTGTTTCTTGGCTATACAAATACAGCCAGAAGTCGCCAATCTATGAAAAGTCTGTCAGTTAGTTCCAAGCTCTGAACTAGTTTAATGCAGTGTGGAACTGGAGAGGAAACTAGTGCCACAATACATATGTGCCTAGAAGAAAGTGTTCGGGGCTCAGGAGAGAGGGGGAAAGGTGATTGAGAGAGGGGATAATATGGAATAATCCCCAGTAAAGGAAACTAGACCCCCCCCCTTCCCGAGTGTTTATCTTTTGGTCAGGTCCAAAAGTCTATCCTGCTGTGATTCCGAGGCGCAAGAATGTCGGACCCAAAGACCAATGCCAATGCCTAGGCCAAGAAACCCAAGAGCCTGCCTGTGTGCAATTTGTCAGGACTGCGTCAAGGTTGCCAATCTGAGCCGCAGTTATTTATCCCGCAAAGACTCACAGATGGAAAACATCAACGTGGGCCCAGATAACAGGCTGGCCCTGACCCTTTTACCTTGACTGCTTGACCAAAGAGAATCGTTAGCTCCTAAGCAACATATATGAATATGTCAATTAAGAGGAACAGGGCCATAAATCCCCATTCTGCACAGGCAAAGGCTTTTCAGAAGAGTCTGAGGACCTAAAATGTGGAAAGAAAAATATGTATTGATCCGGAGTTAAGAAGGCAGGAATGGGGTGGGGAAGGAGAAAGGGGAACAAGCCAAAGACAAGGCATGACCTTTTTCAAAGATTTTAAATGAGTAGCTAGAAGAATCACTTGAGATGACTGAACAGAATCTCTTGTGCGAATGTCAGAGAAAGAGCTTAAGCACTAGTTTTGTAGAGCCTTCTGAAATTATCAGGGATGACAATGGTTAAGGTATGAAGAGGGTACAAAGGAAAAGAATGAAGAAGCAAGGACACAGTTGGGATATATATTTTTAATCAGCTTTTTTTTTTCCCTTTTCCCTCATAGAAAGCCTTCCCTTCTCCATCCAGGCTGTGCGGCAAAATTTGAGGTTTCAATTTGTAATTAGAGGGAGCACTGGATTTGAATTAGCTTTGGTCTTTATCAGTGGGGTATCTACCTGGAAACCTGGACCAGCAAGCAGTAGCCAGTGTGTGTTTGGGGTGGAGGGGGCGGTGAATGAAGTTAGAAGTTAGCTTTAAAAACTCCAAAGGCAGTGTTTTTTAAAAAGAACAGACAAGAAAGGACCAGTAGGAACAAAAAGACTGATTGCGGCTCAACTAATTTTGCTCAGAGAATGGAACATCCCTGTCACTCTCCGTTTATCACGCTACCCTTTTAGCAGCTTTCGTTCATGAATTTCAGAATCTGATGTCTAAAAGTTGAATATGAGGATCTCAAGACACCATCAAGACTTTCTAGTCACCTTGGGTATCCCCAGTGGAATTATAAGAGCCGCTTTGTCATTTTGATCTACTGTTTCTCTTTGTTGGAGCTCTTGGAACTCCCTAGAGAACTTTAAGGCATTCACTTTTTAGAACTCCGGTGGGCATTTAAACGTCACAGACTGTCTTTTCACGGAAACGCAAAGAAATAGTGAGTTCATTTGTAAAGAAAGCGCTTTGTAAATCTATAGGGCACTAGCTTTACTCTTATTCGGATGCATTGAAGTTTATTTGATATGAATGTAGTAAAATTTAGTTGGCTTTTTATCCCCTAATAGTTTTGACAGGTAAAATGTTAACTTTAACCATGTCGCTTTGAAGAGAGGGAAATAAAGCATCTTTTATGAAGACCCCTTTGAAAAGAGGCCCGGAGTGAATGGAGCAAAGGTGTAAAAACAAAGGGATGTTTATAATGATAAGAACAATAGAAACACTGATGGGGTCTGGCTTGCGGCAGCTGCTTGTGCTGCTGCGGCTTCGGCTGTGGCTCTGGCTGCTGCTGCTGCTGCTGCTGCTGGGGTGGTGGAGGCGGCGGCAGCCGCAGCAACAGTTAGTGCCGAAACAGCCAGTTTAGCGAAGCTTGGACCACACAAAAGCTTGCTCGCGGCCGCCACTCTGAGGGAAAAGCTAACAGTTTGTCGCCCCCTGTCGGCAAGAAAGTTACTCGCCGTACTGCCGCCTTTACTTTTGTTAAAGGGTTTTACCTGGAAGCTAGTGTTAAGGACCAAACCTTAAGAAACCAGGGTAATTTCTACTCCCAGCCAGCCCGAAGTCCTGGCCTTCCTCACCCGAACTTCTCCCGAAGGGTCTAGATCCTCAGGTAATCCCCGGGGGGGCAACAGCTTTGCAGGTAACTGATTTTCTGGTTTTTGTTTGTTTGTTTTGTTTTCGAGTTAATCTATGGGACACTTTCCCGAATCCCCCCACCCCCACCCCCATCTGTGGAGTTTATAACGATCATCACAATTCGGGAGTCTCTTTGATCTTGCGGGGCCTCTGGGTCTGGTTAAAAAGGGAGCTAGTACTTGGAAGGACTGGGTGGCTGCGCGAGCAGCCGGTGTCAAGAACCCTCTTTGGCCTCCGGCTGCTGGGAATCTGAGGAGACGCGGCTCTGGTCCCAAGAGTAATTCACAACACGCGGTCACATGGCTCGACTGGGAAGAAGAAACGCAAATTCGAGGATATAAAAGCAGTCCTTGTACCCAGGCCTGTTTTGGTTCTCTAAGTGGCATTAATTCCATTACTAATGATAATAATAGTAATAATAATAATAATAATAGCAGTGATAATAGTGATTAAGGATAGTCTTTTGATGGTCAAAACCTGAACTTAGAGGAGAGCGATGGAAGTCAGAATTTGAAAGAGCAGAGCCCAGTAATCCTGTAGGGAGCTAATGCCTCTGCCAGGTGTCACTGGGTCCTTGCCCTAACCCCTGGTCTCCGGCATCACTGTCATTCCTGGGGCTTCTTCTTATTTCATCCCCCACCCCCTCTCACCCTACAGTAAGAATGCAAACACTATTGCTTGTATGCTGATGTATTGGCCTAATAAAATGGGAGGTTTTGATGGCTCTGGGTAGAAAAAAACAAAAAGGTACGGTGAGTTTGCGGAGTATCTTAGACTGCTTGCAGTATCTTCGGTTTAACCCTGATCCTATTTCGGACTAAAGTGCCTTCAACTGTGCCCCAAACCCTGGAAGGTTTTTGGATGAACACAGAAGGACTGTGTTCCTTCGACTGTGGAGAGGGTACACAGGGATTTCAGAAAGAGGGTGGTAATTAAATTATATATGTTTATTAATGAGCTCCGCAGGGAGAAAATGGAAAATTGGTCAATTGGCCTCAACCCAGTCACTAAATTATGTAATTCTAGAAATTTAGAATGTCAGGGCACTTCGGAATTTATATAATCCAACTACCTCATTTTACAGACGAGGAAACTGAGACCCAAGAGTGTAACTCAAATAGCTCTTTCCTGTTCCTTAATAGTCACCTGGAGCTTCAGCTGAAACCTCAGGAACTGAGATCAAATAGGGATTTTCAAACAAACAAGTAATCATTTAAGCCACCAAAGCAAACCGAAGGTCCCAGCATGCAGTGGTAAACTGAAAGGTTAGGAAGACGAGGCTCTGAGCAGGAACTTGTCCTCCCAGATAGCAGGCTGGGTGGCTCTGGGGGGGGGGGGGGGGGGGGGCTCTTTTCCGAAGAAAACTTAACCAAAGGTCTTATTCAGCTCAAATTGGAAAGTGGTAATGTGGCAAAATTCCAATACATTTTAAAAAATCATTTCATTGCAACTTATATTATTCGTAGATTCCAGAGAATCAAAATCAAGGAAGCCGGATTTCTTGTTTTCCTATAAACCTGCCCTTTAGAAAGGGGAGTGGGGTTCGTTGTATCTCGCTCCCGGTTTACAAAAGAAACTTTCTGTCCTGGAGTGAGCGCTTGAAGAAATGAAGTAAAAGAACGTTTAAGGGTGGAAAGGAGGTCCTTCCCAAACTCTGGCCTTTCATCAACCCAAGAATAGCACGAACCGAGAACGATCTAGCTAGAGAACGAAGAGGATGAAAAGGGAGAGAATTCGCTTTAGGAGCCTTACGAAAGACTGCTCAGTCCTCAGCCTAGCTGGCGCTGCCTTCAGACCCAGCATGTGCACACGCAGCGAGGGCGAGGGAGCTAGGGCCACTGAATCGGACTTTGTGTGCTCAGACCGCCCGTGGCGCGCCGTAGACATTACTCCCTCCTTCTCCACCACGGTGTTTATATCCCGGCTGTGGATGTTCCGTACAGCACCTGCCGCTGAAAGGTTGAACATACAAACACATCAGATTGTAAGTGGAAGGTGCTGAAGATCGTGCCAATTAGTATTAAATAATATTTCTAAGATCAATAAACAGCCATTCTCGCCTTACCGTAGACCCATCCATGTAGCTTATTTTAACTCGGCCTTAATGTTACATAGGCGGGACTAAATCTGATCTTTGACAAGCATCTCATTTTATTTGCTAGGCTCAAAATGTTTATTATCCAAAGTGGTTAAAGTCAGCAGCTAAAAGGATGATGAAGTGTCTTTTCCTTCTATATTGGCTGCTGACATTCTAGTACTATTCTCGGGAAATGGTTAGTGTGATAAGGAAAGCTGAATGTCAGATGTCTCACTTGAAAAGAACAAAGAAGCGGACTAGTTTAGGCGTGATTGTAACAAAGTTGGGAGAGGTGAGAACTGCATGGAGACAGATTTCAAAATCCATTTTAATGGAAGGAAAAAAGAAATCGTCAAAATATTCCGTTAGAAGCCTTATCGCTACGAAATTGGACTAAATGAGACAGTGAACAAACAAAAGCTGAAAGGTTTACCGTAGGATGCAAGAATTGGGACACTATATTTATTTAGACTATACTGTTTTATTTTGAGAAGAAGATACTGGAGCTTTTATTTGGGGCTTCTAAAACAAAGAAGAAGGCATCCAGAAAGATAAAGTAGTTTGTCTATGAGTAAAGTGTGGAGTTTATGTATATATGTATACATATATAGACAGATAATAGATTAAATGTCTAGCTAGATAAGACTCTTCTGCGTCCATGTATTCTCTAGATGTATGCCGGGTTAATGTGCAAAGACCTAATTCTCTTTACTGCTAGGCATGATTTCATGATTTTCTAGGGAAGTGGATCATTGTCACCAGATAAAAAATACTGTGGGGCAGAAAAAATAATTAGGTTTCATGCCTTTAGATTTTATTTTTCCTTTTTTTAAATCCCCCTTTAAAAAAGATATGCATTTGTATATAGTCTCTGATATTCACTTTCATTTATAAATTGTTAGAAAGTGTCAGGCATTTGTTTTCTTCCTCTTACTTTTTAATGCTATTATGCTAATGAACTATGGAGCAATATTTTAGAATAATATTGATGGGAAGACTTAAAACATTATAAAATAGTTTATAACTTGAAGAGGAATATGTTAAGACCTTACTATAGAAAAGCTAATGATTTAAAGGCACTTGCATGGGGACAAAGGATCAGAAGTGAAAACACAATGAACAGACATTTGTAAAAAGAGAGAAATGGAGTGCCTAACAACTCGATTACTTTCAAAGACAGGGAAGTGTGACAATAGTGCTGCTGACTAGAGGATGCCCTTGTGGATTATGTTTGCTCTATTGCAAATATTTACACATGTGAGACATCTACATGAGCAGAATCTAATTGGAACCATCTTGAAATGAGTTCCTTCAGGATCTTATGGTTGCTGTTTTAGAAAGTTCTTTGCCTACATTGACAAACAGTACGTGGAGAATGAATTAGCTATAAGAAAATATAATGAAATATTTTCCTTGATTAAAAAGGGTTCCCAGACTAGCCCTTCATTTGCCTGGATATCTATAATTTCTTATTAAAAATTGGTCCCTAGAATCTTCAGCACATAATGTATAATTCAAGTCCTAAAAATGGCATGAAGTTAGTGACGTTGCATGAATGATTGTTTAATAAAACTTCCGCCATAGAAGAATACTGAAACCTGCAAACGGATGGTTTCCAGATTCCCTAAACTTCAAATGGACAGTGAACCTCAGCTGTATTTTTTTTCCAAAACCACAGTTTCATCCAATTTCATATAGGCATTAAAAATAAATCTTAGTTCATTTTGCCTTTTACAGCTTTCTATCTCCTTTATTAATTTATTCATTAATTATATCCATGGGTTATCTGGAAGCATGGCTATTTTTGGTAGACTTTATTCCAAGAACTGATTATTCAGCATAAATGTGAATGCCTTCTCTTCAATTCCACATCTTCATCAGTTGTTTCTATATAGAACTTGTCACATTCACCTGTATTATCTATCTTTAAAGTTGTTACCAAAGTCACTTTGAAAGAGATTCTGCAAAATGTGCCCTATGTCATTTTTTTCCTCATGACAGGAACTGGATTTTTTTCTTTTCAAATTAAGCTTTATTGTTAATCTGTTCTTTTCACTTCAACCTAATGGCAACTCAGTAGTCATCCAGGTATATTAAGCATTTCTTTCTTTTTCTGTAGTTGTCCTGATTTCTATATGCCTTTTTCATGTATGTGTTTTCTACCTTGAGATGGTTTTAATTTTCTTTTTCCCCCCTTCTTCTCTATGGGCCATGGAGTTTTATTGAAGACCCGTTATGCCTCCGGTTTTGATTTAATGTTTTGGAGTTTGTGATCTCATTGCCCAGTATGGAAAATATTAGACAGGGTCTGTAGATTGTATGCAATGAAAGAGTCTGTATCAGTATTATAGGACTAGAAAACATTCTGAAAACTGGAATAACACTGATTGGATAGATGTTAAGTACCAATGAATTTCATCAAATTAAATTCCTATTGCTTCTTAGAAAACAGTTAGATGAATCCTGCTTAAAGCAATGAATACCTTAGAGGAAAAAAGAGAATGGAAGAAGAGATGCAAAAGAATGTGTTTTGTTTTACTAATGAGACTCATTAGATTGCAAGACTGTTTTACCTCAAGTGGCAGGATTATAATATGAGAGGGGCATCTAAACTTAAGATCTGGAGCACCAAAGTAGTGGTATGAGTTCTGCATTTGAAGTCTGAGGGCCTGGGTTCAAATCATCCACTGTCACTTAATACCTATGAGATTTTGAGCAATTAACTTCTCAGAGTCTGTTTTGTTATCTGTTAAATGGGGAGAGGGAAGGGGAAGGTAGATTAGATGGCCTTTGAACAAGTGTGAATTCAGTCTTTACATGAATTTCTAAGAGACTATATATACTAGATCAATACCATCTTCCTTCAAATGGTAAATCTGAAAATAAGAATGAAACAAATAAAAAATATATCAACTATTTTCCACTGTCTAGTAAAAACAAGAAGGCTCTGTCTCCCTTCAATTGCGCAGGTGATCAGAGTTGAATACTTAAGTGCAAACATGTGTTGGTATGAGAGCAATCTGTAGAGGAGGTTGGGCACCCTGATAGAATTAAAATTGGACAAAGCTCCTTGAGCTGACATAAGATCAACTTGAGGACCATTTAGTATGAATCATAAAAAGCTCCCAGACTGTGGGGGACCATCAGTAGCTTGTCTAAAAATGGGTGCTTAAACTTATTTTCAGAGTTTTAAACACAGTTTCCCAAGACATGTTAAGATAAGCATTTTTCAGACACTTCTTTTCTTCTTAGTAGGATATCCCAAGCCATATGGTTTCTCAGATGGGATATTCTTCTATTTCATTTTAATTCTGAGCAGTGTCTGTATAGCTCCTTAATCTATACCTACATTTAAAAGGTGAGAAATTCCATAATTAATTAAAGGAATAGCAGAACTGGAGAGTCAATGAAGAAGCAATATTTTGAGAGCGAGGAAAAACCATCCTTGAGTTAGCCTCCTTAAGGTTTTAGTCATTAAAAGAAAACTGAAATTCTCTTTTACTTAAACCTCAAAGCAGAGTCTAATCATGTGTTCATTTATTTGAACTCAAAAATTTTTAATTCTTTTTTAACTTTATGTATATTTCATAAAGACTCAGTGTGTTGTGTGTATGTAGAAATTTTTTGAAGTCATTTCACCTCAGCTTCATCATCTGTAGCATGAGAAATTAGAGGGTTGGATTAGATTTCTATAACACCCTTTCTTTCCAAAATTGTACATCTATGAAAATAGGGTAGGACATAAAGGCAAACATTACAAAAAGACCACTGAACCCTATTTGATTGTGCTGATCATTCTTGGATGCAGAGAACAGATGATCATACCCACTTCTGTGTCGAGACAGGGACTGCTGATAAAGAATGTTGTATTTAAGCTATCAGACATAATATTTTTGTTAATCAGTTTTAATTAAGAAGGGTTCAGTGAGGAAAGAAGCTGTTTAGGGGAATAATGTGGATGGTTATATTTTTTTAAAGATATCAGAAATTCTTTTTAAAAATAAAAATAAGACAGGCAAACTAATTCTGCCTGTGAGTTTTATTGTTTTTAGTTTGTAAAATGATATCTGAATATTTCTTGAGCAAAATTTTAAATGCTCACTTTTTTAGTGCCATATTTGAATTTAAGGTATTGATCATTAATTAGAAAAGGAAATTTGATTTCTTTACTTAAGCTCCAAATAGAGTCCATCATACATATGCATATATTTAAACTAAAACTATTTCTTATTCTTCTCTAACTTTATGTGAATTCTAAAAGGTGTTTTTGTGTATGTGTATTAATTCAGATGGCATTTACTTCATTGAATATGCCCAAAAAGTTAGATCCTTAAACTTTTACAATAATAGGTAGAAGGCAAAGAGGAATCATAAGAAATTATGGAAGAAATTGCCTTCCTAGCCAACAAAACAAGTCAGTATTCCTCAGAAGCAACCAGAAGCCCAAGAATTAGGGGGCTATAACTCAAGTGAGCAGCAGATGCCCACACTGCTATGGAACTGCATGCATACTTCATGAGCGGGTATGCTGAAGAAATTAGTTTTGACAGGTTTTCCAAGCATTTAGAAATTGGCAAAGTGGATAACTGAATTAATATCCTGTCAAGCTGGGAAATACTCATTCTGAAGATTACCTCTCAACAGACCAAGAAGCCAAAAGCTCACTTTCCCAAAATCTAATACCACTGGAGATGTTGTCCATTTCGTTTTTCTTAATAATACTTCTGGTTTAGGTAAAAGTGAGTGCAGCAACCACTTAGTCTGCTTAGTTTAATTTTTCTCTTGTAATTATGTTACACAAAATATAAGCTGGGCTGTTGGAGCTGAGCTGGCAGCTGTAACATGTAGCTCCCATGTACTTATTATTCCAGGTCAGCCTACAGAACAAAATCAGAGCAAACTTAAAGCCATAGTCTTCATTCTCTTTAAACAGGGAATTAGGTAAGTACTGCAGAATAACACTGAAATGGATGAGAGAACCCCGGAACCAGTGAAACTTTCATTCAAATTAATAAAGGTCAGTGAAGTTATTTTAATGTTTAGTTCTTCACTGTTTCAACTAGTGACTGGATTGATTAATTTTGGTTTTAATTATGGATTCTAATCACTAATTTGAATCTCCAAATTTTTAATGTTTGAGAAAATTAGAGACATATTTATGGACAAAAAAGCTTAGAACCATTCTATTCACATATGTATATATGGCCTGGCTAAACATCACATATATGGATCTATGCACATTTATTGTTTAGAGAGTATTTATTAGCATATACATTATATACATAGACAAATAAACTCTGAGAAAATAATAATATGTGATAAGAATATAAACCATGAGGAAAGATCACTTCTCTCCCTTTTTCTATCCTTTTATAGTAAGGAAGTAGCCATTTGTCAAAGGAGGATTGGAGTTTAGACCCAAAGGATGCAGGTCTACCAACTGGATGACCATTGTCAATGATGATGATGGTGATGAAGACAAATAGCACTTTACATACATTATCTCATTTGGTCTTGCCTTATGAGGTGGATACTAAAGTTTATCTTATCAATTCTTTTCCTTTTTACAGGAAGAAAGGGAAACTAAAGAGTAAAACAGCTTATCTAGGAACATCCAACTAATACAGTTTCAAAAACATAATGTGAACCTAAGCCTCTTATGACTTCAAATCTAAAATTCATTCCATGACATCACAGTGCTTCACAATCATTCACCTCTGGGGCCTCAGTTTACTCATCTGTAAAACTTGCAATGAGGATAACTTGATGACCTCTAAAGTATTTCTCAGCTCAAAATTCTATAAATATAACATTTCCCTTCATATGTTTATTTTTGAATGGGCATCTGTTAGACCTAGAAGTGATTTGCTAATAAGAATATATTCACTAACCATCATAATAATATTACAAGTATATGCCAAATTCTATTAAATAGTATCCTGGGGAAGGAAAGATGAAATATTTTCTTTTTTAAAAATTTTATTTAATTAAGAAAAAATTTTCCATGGTTACATGATTCACGTTCTTTCCCTCAACCTTCTCCTCCTACCCCTCTCCCATAGCTGACAAGGAATTCCACTGGGTTTTACATGTGTCATTGATCAGGACCTATTTCCATATTATTGATAATTGCACTAGGGTGATTGTTTAGAGTCTGCATTCCTCCATAATATCCCCATCGACCCATGTGATGAAGCAATTGTTTTTCTTCTCTGTTTCTACTCCCACAGTTCTTTCTCTGGATGTGGATAGTGTTCTTTCTTGTAAATACCTCAGAATTGTCCTGGATCATTGCATTGCTGCTAGTAGAGAAGTCCACTACAGTCGATTTGCCACAGTGTATCGATAAGAGGAAATATTTTCAAGAACTACAAGCTGCTTGTTTTGCAATATTCTGTCCAGAACTCTATAAGGACTACCTTAATTCACCAATGAGAAACAGGATTTCACAACCTTGATGGGTTTGTGTGGCTGAGGTTTTCAAGAGACAGAATCAGCTCCTTATTGAAGGGGCTAAATGTGGAAGCTGAAGACAGGATTCCTGGCAGTTGACACAGTCAGCAAAAAGAGGTGTCAAGTGACATCTGAAAAAAATTTCTAAGTCAAGAAAGAGAGAGAAAGAAAGGGGAAAACAACCCGGAAATGGGATACAACAATGGCTTTTAAAGATGACATGAGTAGTCCTGTTCTTAATGAGGCAATGTGTTCCGATGTCAGTGGCAAATAGGAAAATCAGGATCTTCAGTGTGTTTGTCCTTTCTCCACTGAAGGGTTGGGCAGTGCCTCTCTAGCAAGTAAGAATATCCTTCCTCTGTGTGTTTGCTTTCTACCCAGGTCTCCTTTGTACTTCCCCACCCCATCCATGTTTGTCTTTCTTACTCATTTTCTTGGGAGAGCTGGGTCTTTCATTTCTCTGTGGGAGCGGTCATATCACTTAGAGAATGAAGGCCCGGAGAAGCTGTCAAGAAGAGTCTTACAGAGGAGGGAGGCTGATTGTGGAGTGTTTGGTATCTGGTAATACTAGTCTGAGTCTGTGATTCTAAGTTATAGCTAAATATAAGATTTAAAAGACTCCTTAAATGCTATGTTACCCAAAGGCTGAAATTGAATGAATGAATGAAAAAGCATTTATTAATTGTTAAGTACTGGGGACACAAATAGAAAAATCAAGATAGTCCCTGATCTCAAGGAGCTTATACTCTAATTGGACCATTAAGCTTATAAAAGAAAATTCAGGTATAGCACAGAAAATCCTAGGAATCCTAGGGGTATGTACAGAAATAAGATACATAGCAAGGCCAAAGAGTCTCAACTGAAGCAAGAAAGTTATTAACTCCCACCTCATCTAAGCTGTGTAAGCAATCAAGCATCCAGGGGAGGAATGCACTTCTGGTGACCAATCTCCCTGACACCCAGCCATACCGGTTTAGCTCTGGGATGACTAAGGGATCGAGTAGAGGGGGAAGAAGAAAAGAAGTAAAAGAAAATGCAAAACATTTGAGATTGTTGGGCTCTCACACATTGAAGTAAGGAAAGCCTGGGTTCAGACCTAACAGCTAGTACTTATTGTGTAACTAAGGACAAATCACTTAACTTCTCTGGCATTCAGTTTCCTCATCTGTAAACATTTATATTATCTACATCATGAGGTTTTTGTGACATTCCAATGAAATAATATATGTAAAGCACTGTAAAAATTTTCAAGAGCTATGTAAATGTCAGTTATTATTATTATAATCTACTTTGAATTAATTTAATTAGGTTGTTCTTCTTCAAGCACCTCTCTAAGCTTAGCATTCTCTAGGATACTTGGAGTTTTTAATATGTATAAAGAAGGAATGGGGTGTATGGGGTGCTCAGGAAGGGGTAGTATCTCTGGTATGGAGGGCTTGTCGTGCCCTCTTAGGGCAGCTCTCCAGCCTCTGACCCCCACCTGACACCCAGCTCTCACTTGTGGCTCCCAGTAGCTGCTAGCATGCGGCAGCGGCCACACCCCGGGCAATGGCTTCGACAGGCCCGCTAAACCTTGTGAGGGTAGCCATCGGGTCGTCGACCCCTGGTGAACCAGGGCTTTGCTCACCCAGCATGTGAAGACTGCTTCGGCCGAACAGATGGAAGAAACCAATAAGAAGATTCAACGGCTGAGAGGCGACGCAGCAAAGCACTGTGGAGTGCTTAGGGCTGGTTGGAGCACAAAAGACAACATGGCCACCCAATGCAGCTGAGAAAGTCTCCAGGTGTAACGACTTTTCGTGCCACTGGACCCAGGCTTCCAACGCCCAGAGAGTGGGACTGTCTCTGTGCACCAACTTTTCCACTTAAATCTCCTTCATGCACAAGTGTCTTTGTGCACACTCATCTATACAACCATAGATGAAAAACGCACAAAGACAATCATCATCCTTGGTTACCGAGAGACTACTACTATACTAAAGAAGGAATCTGACTGACCTCTCACCATGAAAAATATTTTTTAAAAATTGTCATATTATATCATCATGTATTGTCTAACAACATATATTGCCTCTTTCCCTATTCTATTGTGCTCCAAAGCCAACCCTATTGGTTTGTTGATTTCTATACTTTACTTTTCAGATACAATTTTATTCTTCATGATATTAGTAAAGATGTTAAAAACTGAATTGAAAGTCATCTGCTCACCATCTCATCTTCTCTAACTTAATATTGTATTATCTTTATAAAGACAATGTTAACTGGTTAATTCTATTCAACTATACACCTTAGAATTCCATAGAAGTGTGAAAAGAGATAATGTGAACTGATATACAGAGGACTAGGATTGGAGTTAGACAACAAGTTTTTAATCACACCTCTGATTTATTCTATTCATGTGATCATAGAGAAATGACTTAAACTCTTAGAGTTCCAGGAAACTCTCTAAGACAATACAATACTGAGAAGTTGCTGCATTTTCCACTCTAGGAGTTCCCTTCATGGATAAAATCAGAAGGCAGATCCTTTATTCCTTCCCTCTGCCTCCCACTCTGGAAAAAATGTGAGTTATTGGTATTCAAATACAGCCCAAAGTTTCTTATTGATCTTTTCTCTATAACTCTCATGTGCCCACTATTACTAACATTGTATTCAGTTATTGTAGAATTCACTTCTCAATTAAGAAAGTGACTCATCCGTGTCCTAGTACTTCACACTTTCCATCAATCAGGAATCCCTGTAATCATATCTGCATACAAGTATCTTCTTTCCTCTCTGTTGCAGTTGTGGAGGTCTTCCATCCTTTTCTTTTCACTTCTTATGCTACATGACTTGGAGATCTCATCATCTCTAATAATTTTGTCTATTTCAATGTAGGATAGGAATAGAGATTGAATCTGTGATATCACTTACATAGAGAAGTCCCAGGTGAGAAAGCTACCTCTACCAATGATGGTTGGCACCTCCTTTGAAACAGTCTTAGAGATTGTCTTAAGCTAAAGAGGATAAGTGACTGATTCAAGATTACATAGTCAATATATATCAGAGGTAAAACTTGCATTGAGATCTTCCTTGTTCTAAGATCTCTCTTCGTCCACTATACCACATTGCTTCTCCTTATTCAGTTGATGACTCTAATCTACATTTCTGGTTTTTACTACTTTCCCAAGATCTAGCTTTGCATCTCCAACTGTTTCTTGGACATTTCCATTAGATGTTATAACCTCAAATTCAACATGTATAAACTAAAATCACATATGTGCCTCCTCCTCTCTCCAAAAAAACTAATTCTTATTCACTTCATTATTATAATTGTCTATTAACCTCCTAATCTCCAATACTCAGAATTCTGTAGTCATTTTTTATTCTTACCTCTTCTTAGGATCTGGCAACTATTCTATCACAAAGTCCTACTAATTCTTTTTTTCAATATCTCTTATGTATATCTCCTTTCTCTTTCTATTGCCATCACCTTAGTTCAAACTTTCAGTCATACCCAAGTCGATTCACATTTATGTAGCAGGAATTTGGATTATCACCCTTTATATAGCACTGGCATTCTTCTGGTGAGACATTTTGCTTCAGAAGGTCCTTGCTAAATGATAAGTGTGACCAAGGATTCTTGATCACTTCCTTAGTCCCTATCTTGGGAATGAGATGTGTTTGCTAAAAAACCTAACTGGCTTACCCAAGAAAAGTTGGTTATTGTACATATCATGAAAAGGAAGCAGGAAGAATGAGAAGGAGAAACGATGACTTCCAGTCTTTTTGAAATGCATCTAATGGCACCCCTCCTTGGACTTTCATCAAGGCAACAGAAAGGTATTTCTCTTTCATCCATCCTCCCCAGCTTCAGCTTGGCAACTACACAGAACAAATGCTTGCCTAGATGAGATAGAGATAGACCCTCAAATCCCAAACTGCCTCTTATGTTCCATTCTGTAAGCAAAGATTCCTGAATATGCTCTGTCCTTTGTCCATACCATCCAAGCCTTCTCTATTTGGGCCATCACCTTCCACTTCCAGATCACCATCACTTCCACAGCAACCTACACTACAGTCCTAGATTCCACAGATCTAACAAGTGAGCTCTTGGCTTCTCTTACTGGGGTGCAGGCCTGTGTCACACTTCCTGACCCACATCATATTCTTTACTTTCCAGCTCCCCTTTCATGTCTTGTCTTCCCCCATTAGAATATAATCTTTTGAGGGCAAGGAATGCCTTGTTTGTGTATTTGTATTCCCAGTGTTTAGAACTGTGCCTGGCACTTAGTAACTTCTTAGTAAATGCTTAATTCATCTGAAAAGAAATCCAGAGATGGATGTTTTCAGCTGTCAGCTTCCTCATAAGCCTGAGAGTAATTAAATAAGGTGCTAGTTGCTCAGTAAAAAGTTTACATTTCAGTTGCAACCTTTTTGAAGGAGATAATCATCTCCAGGAGAATAAGCCATGGCTGCTTCATTAGTCAGAAAATGGACTTTGAGTTGATGCTCAAATAGTACAGAAAGTGAAAGGAAAATTAAGCTTTCTTGTTTTCTAGGAGATATAAAAGAAGTGATTGGTATTACATTATGTTTTAAGTCTTATGATTGTATGCTAATGATGATTATTTTTGTTTTCAGAATTTTTTGTGGTGGTATAAATAGCTGTCCTATACCTGATATCTACTATTTTGTATACTGAACACCTTTCTAGAAGGGAATCTGTTCCTCTCTTTTGGAGGACACTACACATTAGCCATCACTAAGTTTTCTGAAATATATTTCCCCTAGATTTCTGCTTTGGGTGAGGACATACTATTCCAGAACTTATAATAAAAAGTCTGAATCTCTTCTTTTGGAGCTCAAGCTGCTCCAGGATTGATCTTGGATATAAAGCCAAAGCTATAGCCTATTTATAAACTAGGGACACCTTCATTGACCAAAGTTAGCATATATACTACTGCTTTAACCTCTTACATTATCTCCCTGCCTCTGATTTCTCCTTTCTTTTTCTCTTTTGTGTATTGGCTCCAAGGCAGAAGAGTGGTAAGAGAAAAGCAATGGGGGTTAAGTGATTTGCTCAAGGTCACACAACTGGGAAGTATCTGAGACCAAATTTGAACCTAGGACCTCCTGTCTCTAGGCCTGGCTCTCAATCCACTGACCTACCCAACTGCCCCCCCCCCATTTCTCCTTTCTGCAAACTGTCCTTCACAATACAACCCAACTAGTCACCTTCCAGTAATTTTTTTTAACTAATCCCTCCATCAAGTCAAAAAGAATTTTTTTCCACAATAAATTCCAAATTCTTTACTCTGGCACAAAAAGACTTCCTCAAACTGACCTCTGCCTTTTAAGTAGAAATGTTGCATAGTGGATAGAATCCTGGATGTGGTTTCAGAAATACCTTGGTCAAAATCTGCTTCAGACTCATGCTAGTAGTATATAATGCTGAACAAGTTATTAACTTCCCTGACCCTCAGATTCCTTGAGTATAAAATGGAAATAGCAAAAATATCTACCTAACAGGGTTGTTGTGAGCATCATATAAGATAATATGTATGTAAAGAGCTTCACAAACCTGAAATTTTAATGAAATTTGAGCTATCATTAACAACTTTTCAACACAAATCTTCTAACACTCCCCTATATGAATCCTCTACTCCACTCCAACTAGTCCATCTGTAAGTTCCCTTAATATCTCTCACATTTCTCTGCCTTTATGTCTTTTGTTCACACCATACACTTTATCTGGGATATATTCCTGCCTTCATCTGGACCCACCAAAATCCTCCCTATCATTCAAAGCCCAGCTCAAGGGCTACCTTCTACAGGGAGCTTTGTCTGATAACTCGGACAGTGAGTAATTTATCTCTTCTGCCTCCAAAACACCGTAGTTTTTATCAGCACTGTTCCTTTGGCCCTAAGTATATTACTTATATTGACATTATTTATTGAAGTAAGTCAACATTTATTAAGTGCTTGCTGTAAGCTCCAAGAGAGCAGGGAACCTGGAATAGAACCTAGCACAAATCCTTGCACATAGTAGGTGCTCATTAAATACTAATTGGATTAAATAAGGGATGAATGAATAAATTTTTGTTAAACATGAAGTTACATGAAAGGAAATCCTTCCCTAACACATCACAAAGATGCTGAAGTGTGTGAGTGACATTTTTAAATGTTCATTCATAGAATGGTTAAACCTTTCCTGGACCCCTTTAATGCTATTGTCTTCCCTCTACTAAATTATCTTATATCCATCTTCTTTCTTCATAATTGTTTGCATAGTATCTCCCCCATTAAACTTTGAGTCCTTTGAGAGCAGAAATTGTTTGTTTTTGCCTTTCTTTGTATCCACAAGGCTTAACACAGAGCCTAGGACATAGTAGATGCTTAATAAATGCAACTGATTGAATGAAGATAAGTTTAGATCATTTTACTATGTTAGATTTATAGAGCTGGTTAAAATAAATCTACATATTTTGAATGTTGAGAATTTTTCATTGCAAATTACTATAATAAGGATTCCTTTGCTCTACTTCATCTTATTTCAGTATCCAATATTTCAATACTTTAAGAATGAAACATTTTCATTAATATGCCTGCTTCCCCCACCAATGCAGATCATAGCCTCTCTCTAACCTAGGAAATGGGTTTTAAGGGTTTCTACAGCTGAGATATTCTTTCTGGAGTGACCAACAAGTTGAAGAACCTCTCAGAATGTACCTAGGCTGATACTCAGATGACAGGAATGCCAACTGTCCTGAGGCCAGTACTTTAAGCCTTTCAAGTTTGGATAGAACCTGCCAAAGCATGCCCTCTGCTGGCATAGCTTTCAGGAATTTGTGATCCTGTCCATGTGTGAGGATCAGACAGCAGGTTACGACTTCAGTCCAAACCCATCTGAGATACAAATATCTGGGTCTGAACAAACAAGAATTTAAAGTTAAAATTTGGCAACCCCGATGATTATCTGTGGGGGTCTTAGGACTAAGAAAAAGGAATGCTACTCCTGTTACTCTATTAGTCAAAGGTGCCTTTTCCTGGCTTCTTTTGCCTGGGCTAAAGTTTCCCTGGGAAAATGAAGTAAGGGGCATTGAAAGTGCTATTTAGCAAAATAGGAGACATTTTTAGATGCTGTCTAATTCAAGCTTTAGATTAATTGTTCTTTACCTTTCTTTGTGTCATAGAGTCTTTTGAAAATCCACTTTACTTTTAGAGACCCCTTCTCAGAATAATCTTTTTATGTAAAGGAAGAAAATGCTATGTTTCAGGTAGAGGTCAGGGAAAATAAAGATCAATTTTCCTCATCCAAGTTTATAGACACCCTAAAATTGATCCCCTTGAAAATCTGTGGACCCCAGATTAAGAACCCAGGGCTAGATCATTAGAACAACTCACATGTGGTCTGATGTTACATGATCAAATCTGGCTTATCTACTAAAAGATTTCTGAGTTGTATTTTTTAGCATCATGTTCCCCTTTGGAAGTCAGACCAAGGAAGCCCACGAACTCCTTCTCAGAATCATGTTTTAAAATCTATAAAATACATATAATTATGAAGGAGACCAATCATAATGAAATAAAGATATCAAACAGATATAGATATATTTCCCCCATACAACTTAACAGACCCCATATCTCAAAATCTATCCACTGACACATTGGAGGCATTTCTGGATCACAAATTTAAAAACCTCTGTTTTAGAGACATGAAACCAGAAGAAAGAATTCATTCACTTTCTTTTCTAGCACTGTCCTCTCTTAAATTCCCCACCTTCACCCTAGCCAAGATACATATCTTCATCTCTACTCCTTTCTGTTATATAAATTAGGAAACCAAAGCTAGTGAGTTCTATATATGTGAAAGAGGCAGTCTATGTCAGATTATTTACTTTTTTCCGTTTCTTAGAAAATCAATTCATTCATAATGTCATAGCATTGTAGGGGAAAATAGAGTAGCAAGGAGTCAAGAACTCTGAATTCTAGTACTAGCTCTGTCACCATCTTGGGGTATAGTCTACAGTAAGCAATCCAATCTCGATCTGTGCTCTTTTTTAAATCTGTAAAATAGGAACAGTAATCCTACCCAAATAAATATGAAAGTATGTTATATCATATAAAGTGCTAGGCAAATGCAGAATGTGGCTACTGTTCAACCTGGGTAGATTCAGCCTGGGTGACTTTACCAAGGAGAATTGGCAGGGCCATAAATAGAATTACTTTGCCCATATCCCTTCTTTGCCTGAGCAATGCTTTTCTTTAAACAAGATGAGTATTGGTGCTTTCCACTCACCAGAATATGAATGCCAGTATTAGGCAACCATCCATTGTTCATGTTAGAAAAATGAAAAACTCATCCTTATTTAATCTTCAGGAGCTCCATCCCATGGGTGTTGGCCAACTGGGAAGCTCACTTGGTTGGAAGACAGACTAGAAACATGGTGATGTCTTTCTTTTGAGACTTTCTGTTGGAAATACAAAGAGAGCAGCCACTCCTAGACAACTTTGTTGCCTTTGTGTCCAACACACAAGCAGGACAAAGAGGACACCTTGAAATACTGGTTGGTGGATTTTTTTTGGCAAGACTCACCTTAATGTTGACACATTAGCCCCATGACACAGAAGTGCCATCTTCCAAGAAATATTAGTCTGAGTAAAGTACACAAGAACTATTTTCTAAAGATTAGAAATTGAGCTTACTGAATTGGAAAAGATCTTTAAATTACTGAAAATATTATCTTGCTAGACTGCACAATGGTAGATTTAATAGATCTAAATAACTGAATACTAACAGACCTAACAATTTTACTTCATTCTTTTTTTTTTTACTGATCAGTTAAGTTGACGTGGTTTGTGCTGATTAAGAGGTTGGTGCATTTCTTGGATTGGCTAAACATAATTAGCAGTTGTCAGAGTTTAGTCATAGGCTCAGAAATCCAGAAAGACTTCTAGTCAAATATGCCTCAGTTTATTGATCCAAGGAAGTGATGACTTTTCCAAGATTACACAGGTAATAAATGGCAGGGTTGACATTCAAACTCAGGTCCTCTGACTTCTAATATGTACTTTACCCCTGCACCACACTGATTCTCTGCTGCTGTTTTCTAGTATTAGCATACAGGTAGTTTCTCATTATAAGACAATATAAGCTTTTAATATCAATAACTTCAGAAAGGATGAAATGTATTTAAGACATGTGAGGGGCTTTTTTAAGATAAAAAGTGAAAAACTTTTGTAGAATTTGCTATTTAAAAATGTGTTTCTCTTAGATTTGCCCCTAATATAAAAATGAATCATAACACAAAGCCAAATTTTGGCAGGATTGGCATCATTTCTTCATTATGGACCAAAAGGCCTTAGGCATCAATGATCTCACAAAAAAAATGCATTCTTCTTCAGAACAATGGAATTTATAAAAGGTAAAGTAAGCATGACTAGGGAGAAAATATTTTATGTAAAATATTTATTTATCAATAAGGCTACTATGTGTTCAGTTTTTCTAGAAATGAGTTTGGATTCTAATGACAAAGAAGCAGGTGGTACTATTATGTGTGAACCATGCAAGTTGTAAGCATCTTTCCCTAAGTAGCCTTTTCTGACTAGCCAATTCATTGGATTCTTGCTTTGGTAGTACTCAAGAAATCAAATGCGGTATTTCTCTTGGAGATTTCTGGGCCAGGGTACCTATATGTATCTGTGAGGGATAAAGAGAATAAAGCTCACTAAGCATTCATAATGTTAGAGAAATCCTTCAGCAACCCTGGGTTACCAGCTTTATCTACATTTTTAATCAATGATAACCTACAATTCTCAAGTTAAATTTCCTTAAATGCCATTAAGTCATAATTGTAGGTTTAAAGACATTTCTGGTGATGACGCTGAAGAAGAAAAACTGTTAGTCATTCCTTTCCAACAAATAGTCTGATGTGAAAAAAATAATTCCAATGCCAAGGTAAACCTTCTTATTATCATTAGGGAAATGATAAGTCCTAAAACTTAATTTTTTTTAGATACTTCCCTACCAGACAAAGACTTTTCCCCTCTGACTCACTTATATTAGAAGACAAGGAGAAGCATTTGTAGAATCCAGTCTTGTAGTTACCCCCATGCTTGTTCTCTTGAGCTTGTTCCCTTTATTCCATGTTCAAAATATTATAAAATGTTCACTAAAGGATTTGTACTTGCTGTCAGTAAAATGAAACAACATAACAACCTTAAAGGAAAATACATTTTTATTCTTTAAACTTGGGTGCAGTGTGTGTTTCTTTTGTAAATGTAGTACAATAAATAAATCATTTAGTAACCAAAAAATGTGGTAAGAAATGCTAGGGTCTGTCCTAAAATGATTATTTATATCTATTGACATACAATCTTACTTCTTTGGCAGCTAGATGGCACAGTAGAGAGAGCACTCGACCTGAAGTCACGAAGACTCATCTGCCTGAGTTCAAATCTGGTGTCAGACACTTAATAGCTGTATGACTGATCAAGTCACTTAAATCTGTTTGTCTCAATTCTTCATCTGTCAAATGAGCTGGAAAAGGAAATGGCAAATCACTCCAGGACCAAGAAACTCCCCCAAAGGGAGTCACAAAGAATCAGACATGACTGAAACAACACAACAATAACAAAAATACCATTTCTTTGTTTCTCTAACTGAAATGATACATAAGATACTTCCCATTTAAAGGATTGCAAATGTTTTCATGAGTTGGATCTAATACATCAGAGAGATCACAATGTCATTCTTTACTCTTTTCCTATATAAGATATATAATAAAGATAAGGTCTTTTGTACAGCCCTGGAATCTAAAGGTTCATTATAAATCTTAGCCCTTCAAAAGCCAATTTACTAGAAGTTTATCCAAAAGGATTCAGTTCAGGATCTTGCTAGTAATTGAGTTGAGAAATGTGTGTCTTTAAGTCCAAGAGGACTTGTACCCTGTTCTTGTGGAAGATGATAGTGACAGTAGATTTACTAATAACTTTGGTATTTCTTCAGGATCCAATATCTTTAGGAAAGCCCTATGCCCTCAGACACTTTATATTCATCTCCTAGTTACATAAAGACTAGACTGATAGGATGATAGAGAGGAAGCGAGATGATAGATAGATGGATGATAGATAGGTAGATTAGATAGATACATAGATGGATGGATAGATAGATAGATAGATAGATAGATAGATAGATAGATAGATAGACACATAGATAGATAGATAGATAGATAGATAGATAGATAGATAGATAGATAGATAGATAGATAGATAGATCACTTTCTACTACAAATATATCTAAGCAAGAGAGTCCCTACATATGAGAGTTTGTGGAAGGGAGGAGGAATTGGGAAGAGAAGGGTAAGGGAGAATTAGAGAAAGGTACCTACCTAGGGAACAAGAAGGAAGGAAAGAAGAAATTATTAAGGACCTACTCCTGGTCCAGGCACTGTGCTAAGTACTTTATAAATATTATCTCATATGATCTCCACAATAACTCTGGAAGGACAATGCTATTATTATCCTCAATTTTCAGTTGAGGAAAATGAGGTAGACAGAAGTTAAGTAACTTGACCAAAGTCACACCAACTAGTAAGTACCTGAGGTCAGATTTGAGCTCAAATCTTCTTAAATTTAAGGGTAAATAGTGCTATAGTAGATAGAGCACTGGGCCTGGAAGATATGAGTTCAAATTTGGCCTAAGATACCTACTAGCTGTGTGACCTTGCGTAAGTCATTTAAGCCTGTTTGCTTTAGTTTCCTTATCTGAGCTGGAGAAGGAAACAGCAAACCATTCCAGTATATATGCCAAAAAACAAACAAACAAACAACAAAAAATAAAAAACAACCCTCAAAGGAGGTCATAAAGAGTCAGAGAGAACTGAAACAACTGAACAACTTCCTAAATCTAAGCTCAGAGATCTATGTATTACACTATATAGTTGCCTCAGCAAAAAGAGGCTATTGAGGAGACAAAAGAGAATTCAGGAGTCCAGTGGTAAGTGAGGTAAATAAATGGCTTGGGGCCTTTTTGAAATGAGGAGAGTCTCTAATCAGGAAAGTAAGAACTCAGGACAGAGGTTTCTCCAGGGTAGTAAGGCATATGGGGAAGGGGAAGAGAAATCTGGTGAGTGAGTCAAGGTGTAAATTATTTCAATAAGTATTCCAGGAAGGCCTAGAGAAATGCAACATGGCACAGCAAAAAGGACATTTAGATTGGTTTTAGTTGGAGAAAACAGAAGACTTCAGCTCAATTCACTTAATCAACTGGGTGGTCATGGGTATATATCTTCCTTTAGGGGCCTAAATCCCTCATCTATGAAATGAGTACATTTGGCTAGATACCCTCTTTAAGCTGTGCTGACTTCTTCAAGAGCATCAGCGTAAGCCTTGTCATCAAATCTTTGCAGTTCCTCCATGTTTCATAGGGTGTTTTATCAGCATAGAGAAGACCATTGAAAAGCCCATCGATTTCTTGTCCCGCTTTATCTTGTAGAGTGCTATGCTTGGAAGAACAAAAGCCCTAGGGTCAAAGAACCTGACTCTACCTTTCCCTAGGACCTTGGACAACTCACAGTTTCCTCAGTCTTATTTTCCATATTTGTAAGATAAAGGATAATAATAATAAAAATACTTGTTCCACTCACCTAATAGGATTGTGGTAAGGATAAAACATGGTTGGGGTTACAAGGTGCTTTGTAACCATAGCAAGCTAGGTAAATGTAAGCTATAGGGTATTATTAAGGTGGGGTGAAATATATTGTAGAGATGGTGATAGCATGATTGTACATACCCTGGCACACTCCTCAAGGAAGTAGAAAGGCAGAGGTTGTATGGGAGGCATCATGATCCTGGACTTCCTCAGCCTTGGTAATCCATTCCTGTTTACATAGAGTCCTTAACTTGATCCTCATGCTCTGACACAGGCTTCTATGAAGCTCTCTTGCTTGGATGATGAGAAACAGCAAGTCACTAATCATGAGTGGCTTGTTTTGCTGCCAGTAATTTAAGACCCTTCCCACAATCAGGAGGAGGAGTATGTGAATTGTTTTTCCAGTAGTGGTGATGGACTACTCCAACCCATCCGCACTATCAAGCCTGTTCCCTCCGTGAAAAACTGTCCTCATTGCAAAGGCATTAGCCAAAAATAGGGCAGTTTGTAGAACAGAATTTTGTCAGGAGTCCAGTGGTGATTGAGGTAAATAAATGGTTGAGGGCCTTTCTGAAATGGAGGGAGTCACTAATCAGGAAAGTTAGAATTCCGGACAGAAGTTTCTCCAGGGCAGTAAGGCAGCTGGAGAGAGAGAAGTCTGGTGAGAGAATCAAGGTGTGATCGATCTCAATAAGATTAATTAAGATCAATAAGATCTTTTGTCAAAGATGTTTTGTTATGAGGAAAAATTAAGAATGAATTTAATATTTTCAAATGAAAGCAATCTGTATCACAATGTATCAGCACTTAAATCTGTTAAAAATAAAATAATTGGGTTCTGCATTTCAGGAGTTTAAAAGATAACCCTATAATTTTAACAAAATAAAATGAACACTGGGTGTTTTTAATTTTAAAATTGCTCGGAGGAAACATTCCTCCCATCTGTACAAATAGAAACCATTTCAAGGCTGAACTTCAGAGGTGAAGAGAGGTTTACAACCAGGCAGTAAAATCATATAAGTGAAGGGTAACCCCTGGAATACTACTGGACCTTTAAGGGTTGCAGCCTAGCAGAGACAAAGTTAAGGGGACTATGGTGGAAACTGGGCAGTTGCTTCCAAAGAAAACATGATTCTTATTATTGATAAAACATTCTTCACCTGACTATATTTTTCGGGAAATACTGCTGCTCATGTGGGGAAAAAAAGCCAACTGGATGTTTAGTCATCATATAAGCAACTGAGATAGGCAAAACAAATTCAGGTGATGTCAAACCCACCAATGTTGACTTTGCTTGTCTGCTGATGAAACTAGTGTCAACGGATATAATTTCCACCTTACCAATTCCTCTATAGCACCTAAGCAGAAAGATTCCAAGATTGCCCTGAAACAGTCATTGGATAATATTGAGTGTGACCACGTCCCCCCACATCAGGAAGCTCTTAGCAAAATACATTCTTGTGAAATCAAATCACCGTGTGCTGATGTCTATCATCTGGCTACATTAGACCCACTTTGTATAGAAATGGGCATTGGGTTTGAAATCAGTGAAAACACTGACTTAAATCCTGGCTCTGATATCTACTGCTTGGAGACTACAAAAACTCATTTTGTCCCTATATTTCCTAATATGCTAAATGGAAAATAATGTTTTGTACTAATTCCTTTTGGGAATATTTAAGCATAGGATACCATTGGGACAGGGGAGGCTTTGATTCTGTAAATTGCCATTATATCCTTGGCTAAATTGTCATGTATAACTGTGGATTAGTATCAGCCCACTTATGAAGAAGGCTGTCCAGGGAACAAAGAGGATGCATTTAGGACAATCCAGGAGGCTTATATGCACACATTTCATATGACTTTGTATTTATATAGTGCTTTATAGTTTACAAAGAACTTCCTTCAAAGTACTTCCCCTCTGATGCACCTAGTAAATTTTGTTACCCCCATCTCACAGAAAAGGAAACTGAGCATCAGAAAGATAGCATATCAATAAAAATGGCAGGCATTCATATATTACTTTGAAGCTTACAAGGATTTTTATCTACATTAACCTATTTGATCCTTGTATCAACACTTTTATGCAGGTGATTTAAAAAAACATTTTAGACATGAGGAAATAAGCATAGAAAAGTAAAATGTTGGTTCATGGTCCCACAGCTGGTACATGTTAGAAGTTAGGTTGGAGCATAGGTCTTTGCTCATTCTATAGGAGGCAAACAGTCCTCTGAATGAATCAAGCACTCGCCATATTACATTGAAATAGCTCTTAAGAGTTAGATGAATTACACAGGGTCAGCACTGGGACTTGAACTTCCATCTCCTGCCTCCAGATCCAACACTTTTCCCACACCCCATGATGTGAAGTTGCCTCTCATTTGCCAGACCAAGATCATACCAATGGAAATTATATGAGATCAGAGTTTCCATGAACGTATGCAGTGAACCAGAGAATAAATAAGGTACCTGGATTAGTCAAATTAAATGACAGACTTTTTTGACATGAGAAAAAACTTCCTAAAGAGCCATAAGGTATTATACAAAACATTTACCTATTCTTTCTTACACCCACCATAAGAAAATCTCCCTGTGTTCCTTAAATGTCAGAAGTGTAGGCTAGAACCAGGTGAGCAGCTGCAACTATATAAGCCATATAATCTGTGGATCTAAATGGTGAAAAGGACAACACTACTAACTTAGTGCCCCAACTTAAAATGGCAGAGGTTTAAAAAAAATTCCATCTATCTTTGTGTGTCATTCATTTATTTTGTTGTACTTCTCTCTCTGGTGGTGATTCATACCAACTTCATAGGAATAGGGTGTGATTACAATACATAGGTTGGGTTTAATCTTGTCCAATCACCTCAGCAATTTTTAAACCCGGTATTGCTACCACTAAGAAAAAAAATGCTGAACATATGACAACCTCAATCCCCCTAGATTAGCTGTCTGTGCTCATTAATTTTGATGGCATTAAATTCTAGTGGTCTCTCCAGTCTGCCCTTCACCCTCACCCCCACCCTCCATTGAAGCAGGCGATCTCAAGTCCCAAATGACAAAGTTTTGGGGGATTTCTATTTAAAACAATTTATATTCTTTGGTCTGGTGGCTTTGTATTGCTGAGCTTAATGACTGTTTCTATTTAATTTTCAGATGCTTAATTATAGTGGAACACTTCAACACCATTAAATTAAAACAAGCTACTGGCTTGTTCTTGCTTGTGGCCTGGCAAGCTTCCAAATGACGTTTAGAGTCATCTCAGATGCTTAATTCATACCACACATTCTGCTAACTTTGGAACAAAAAGGGAAAATGCCTTCCAAATAGGAGCATTTGAGTTAGGAACTCTTCCACAGGGGAGAGAATCTGGCCCAAGCAGTTCATTTGCTACTAACAATTCCTTCATATTATGCACAAGCCATGGTACTCCTCAGGATATAATGAGTTACCAATTTAGCATTAATAAGAACTACTTATATTACATTATGTGAAAACTAATGCAATTACATGTTTCTTGTAATCATGGCCTTCCTCTCCCTGCCATGCGATCTCTCATATTATTTGCTTTTGGCAAATGTGTTGAATTGCCTTTAATCAGCCACCTAGGACTCATAAAGCTAGCCTTTTCAATACTCTGAAAACCTAAAACACAGGTATATTGGAATGCAGTTCAAGAAAACATAGTGTCTCTGAAAGATAATATTCCCTGGAAATGGATGTTAAGAGTTAGTAGGCCTTTGCAACATCAGCCATACGGGTATTGTTTGCATCTGACAGTTTTTCTTTTAAGATTAATGTGCTTATGAAAACCTTGTGCGTTACTCTGCGAGGCAAGCTTGAAATCCATCAGCATTACCATCAGAATGACACAATGCTGGGAGAGCAAAGTAAAGCAAATGACAAACAGAATCTGGTTTTCAGAGGCCAGTGTGTGTTGAAGAGAAATGATCTGAAGCCAAATTTGGCATCCCTCCAGAAATTCCTCCTTCTCCACTGTTGGCACTACCCAAAAAAAGGAAGGGAGGGGCTGAAGTGGAAGGGAGTTGGGGGCACCCAAGCTGAGGAGAGGGAGAGGAGAGAGGAAAAGAAAACATGATTAATTGAAAAAAGTCATATTTGGACATTCTGACAAACAATAGCCATATATAAATCTCATGAAAAAGTTTGAAGGCATGGAAAATAAAATACTTTCTTATGGGAATAATGGAATGTCCTCTGAATCATTGAAGCAAGTCATTTGTAACATCATCAGTGTGACATCCAGTTGGTAATGGCCAATTGAAATATATGTTTGGCAAAGTTCAGGCATCCTGTTGGGAGAAGAGGGAAGCAGGAGGGCAGGAGGCAAAGAGAACTCTAGGAGCTCCTTCATTCCTAATGTCCTTTTCAATGCAATTCAAAAAAAAATAATTTGTTTGGGGCTGGGTTTTTTTTAGATTTTCTTATTGTTTTATTTATATATTTTGTTTTTACTTAACTTTAATATTTGAATATGTTCCAATGCTTATCCCTACCTAGAGAGTCATTGTTTCTAACAAAGAATAAAAAAAGAAAATGCTGTTCAGTAAAACCAACTAACAAATCAACAATATCTGATAGCATATGTAAAGTTTCATACTCATAGTCATTTACTTCCCTGAGGTGAACTCTTCTCCAGGACAAAACTTAACCAAAATTCCCTGAAATTTAGTGGATTTTTCCCATTCATATTGTAGTTATTACATATTGTTTTCCTGGTTCTGCTTTCTTCACTGTATCAGTTCATATAAATATTCCCAATGCTTCTCTTGGTTCTTTATGTTTATAAGGTACAATTATCTTTAGTCACATACTAAAATTTTTTTTAGTCATTCTTCAACTGATAGTTTTTTTCCCCCATTTCTTTGATACCTAAACCAAAATATCACCATTTAATAAGTTGAAAGCAATATGTTGGGTACTAGTGATTTGAAAATAAAAACACAATGTTCCCTGACTTTAAATTTCAATACTATTAGGAGTGGCAATGCTACAACATATACAGGTAAATGCAAAATTTATAAGAACCCTAGCACAGAGGTACTGCTTAACTGGAACTCACAGGGGCTATCAACCTATACTCCTTTTTGGCTTGTGCCCAGCCACTGTAGTTCACTCCAATTTCATTCATTGAGTACTAATGTCTAATTAGGAGTTCCTCTGTTCTCATAATCATTGGCTCATTAAAGCCCAAGGGATGATGCTAATTATAGCAAAAGTTATAACCCATGTCTGGGTCTCCCTAAAGAAAGATGGTCAATATGAATCAGGTATAGGGCAGACCATTTGTGTCCATATAAAATAATAAGCATGATAATCATAGTTCACACTAACAGAATGATTATAGCTGAATCCAATAACTTAATTTGTAACCACTGATAGAGTCTACTGGGAGGGCAGTAATTAAGCTTTATCGAAACATAAAATAGTTTTTGCAAGGCTGCTAATTAGCCATATTATATTTCTACTCCTTTGGATATTATCTAAATAAATCTTTGTACAACTGTACAAAACAAGCCAGGCTTTCCCCCTTCTCCTGACAGCAGTCACTCTCTTTAGTGTAAACGTTTCACTTGATGCCAGCCTGATTCTGCTTTGCTAAAATTTCTACCACTCTGGCATGCACTGCCACCATCACATTAAACATCTTGACTTTTCAAAATTCACTGTCTCCTATAAAAGGAAAGAAGACACAAAAGGGGTAGGCAGCCCTGGCCCATGGTACAAACCTGTTTCCTTGAATCCACAGTCTATGTAGGGAACAGTATATATTTGAGTAGAGAAGAACTGTTCTTGACTGCTCACTGAGAATTAAATCTTGTTACCAGAAAAGTCATAGCAAAGAGACCCACACTGTCTCTTCTTTTAAAAGGTTCCCTGAGTCATCAGCTCTTCTGCCTCAGTAGCCAATTAAGGAATCTCCACGATGTTTTGTACTACTGGAAGCTGTCCCACTCAGAGCTCTCACATGATCTACATTCGAGGATTCTTTACTTTTTTAGGTAATTAGGACCTTTAGTTATCAAGTGAGTCCTATAGGACCCATCTCAGAATAAGTTTTTAAATGCATAAAGTAAAATATTCTGGGTTAAAAAGGAAACCATTTATAATGAAATATAGTGATCAAAACAAAGAATTCCCTAAATTTGTGATGTAGTAATATATGTATTGAAAGTTTAAAAATTTCAGGTCTATAAGAAGTAGGCAGAGTATATCTGTGCCCATTATACATAACCCTTATTATAAAATTAAGGCAAAATAACTCCATAAATACAAACAGGTAAGGGTAGGACATAGAATCTGAGCTGTGCTTTGAAGAAAACTATGTGAAAGTGGAGGTGGGAAGAAAGTGCCCGCCAGAAGTAAGGACCATCTTTTGAGTGGCTACTATTTGCAAAGAACTTTTCCAGGTTAAGACATCTGCCCTCATGAAACTTACAGTCAAGTGCTGGGATGTGACACCTACACAAATAACTATAGTGGAAAAAACTATCTCGTTAGCTCCTTCCCAGAGTCTTTTCCCTCAGTACCCTGAAGTGGAGAGGGATCTTCCTTATTTTCTCTCAGAACCCAGAAGCACCTAAAGGAACTACAGAGTCCAAAGATAATCAAAGAGCCTGACCAACTCTGCCCCACCCTTCACATAGGCATGGGGCATTGATCTTCCACTATAAGGAATCTCCTACCAGTAGGCTTTGGGAGTGTGATTATACATGATATATATGCATTCGGGAGGTATAAACAAGGTCCTCTAGGTTATCCCCACTACTAGAAGACTTCAAGAAGGTTTCATTGAGTATTCACACTTCTTTTGGAGATATGACTTTGTCTTATTGAATGAGGCAATCAAATATACTTATGTGTGTGGGGAAATAAATAGCCCCCATGGAATTGGAAGATGGGCTCAGGATAAATGGAGCAACAAGATATCAGACAGTAATAGAAACCACTTAAAATGGAGGCCAAGTTGGCTGGGTAACAGAGAGTTAAGAAAAATGGACACATAAAGATACATTCTCCCAACCCCAAGCCTCTGGGCCATTAGGCATTTGAGTTGACAAAAGACTCCAGTGAAGCTAGCGATGAGAGCTCTCTTGGATCCATCTCCTCTTGCTAGCTACCATCTTTTTTGATTTTAGACAGCTTCCCTTCAGCTTCAACAAATCCCACTTTCTCAGCTTCGAAAGTGGGTGGCCATAAATAGAAAAGAGCATTTTGGAGTTTCCTCGATCTGTATCCTTTCTGAGTCTTAAATCACTTCCAAATGCAGTAACTGGGGCCTGGTGTGAGAGCCAAGAGATTGCATTGGAAACAGCAATTCTCCATCGCAAATGTGATGAATTGGTGGGACCCAAAGCAGCTGCCGCTAGTAGAAGGATCCAAGATACTGTCACTGCCTAAGGGAGCTGGGGAATTGCTGGGAGAGGCTGTGTTTTTACATCATTTCTGAAAAGTGCTGCCTCACAGCCCTCCAAGCAAGCTTGCATGGAAAGGCCAAGGCTTCTGGGGCAGTGACAGCTTCAGATGGCAGTTTCCTCTGGCTCAGGTTGGAGGAAGTTCATAAAGGCCAAATACCTAATGTGTGCAGGAGGCCCAAGGATGAAGGAGACTTGCCTGGCACCATTAATAACCAAGTAGAAAATTCCATCAGCTGCCTGAGATCCATTCCTAGACATTTCACATCTGGGGAACCCTGATTGAGCCCTGGACCTTTAAAAAAATCTGTGGTATGGAGTTCAGCCTGGAAGCCATGAGAGTCAGGAATACAAAGCAGGGCCTATTCAAATATCCTGCTTTCAAATGTTGGAGGAGGAAGGCCTGGTGACCCAGAACAGCAAAGCACGTAAGCCCAGAATTCCAGCCCTTGTCCTGGCTTGGCCACTGACCCATCATAGGTGGTACTATTCAGTTTTTTTTAGACTTCCAGTTCCTTTATCTATAGAATAGTGGCTGGCTGGTGTTCTCTGAGAGGTATAGGTGTTGATAGAGGAGTAGAAAGAAAAAAAAAGACAAGTTCCAATTAAGTACTCTGAAACTGCAAATGATTATCCTATAAACATGCTCTTCTGAAAACCTTGCATTGGTTCTTCCTGGCATTTTTCCTATTACTGGGGATCTCTTCTTGGAATTCTGTCTAGACAACAGGCAGTTAACTAGAACAAGAGCAAATCTTTTCTAGCAAGGAAGAATATGAGTTGTGAAAGAACATGGGAGAAGAAGTTAGGGCATCAGGGAAACTAGGCAACCAACAGATGAAGTGTCAGGTCTAGAATGAGGAAGATTCATCTTCTCAAATTCAAATCTGGCCTCTAACACTAGCCAAATGACCCTGATCGAATCAACCATTTTGACTTCAGTTCCCTCATCTGTAAAATGGCAAACCACTCCAGTGCTTTGCCAAGAAAACCCTATACAGGGGTCACAAAGAGTCAGACACAACTGAAAACAACCAAACAAAAACAAAAGTTAGGAAATCATGGAATCAGAGTTAAAGGAGAAAAGCATCTCAAAGGATGTCAAGTTCCTTGCTCTCATTGTACAGTGAAACTGAGACTCAAAAATAGCTAATAATAATGACTAACATTTATATAACACTCGTGATGGCCCATACTCTTGTAAAACGCTTTATAAACATCCCATTTGGTCTTTATAATTACCCTAGGAAGTAGGTGTTAAGATTATCCCCATTTTTCAGATGAACAAACTGAAGTCAACAGAGGTTAAATGACTTGCCCAAGGTCACACAGCTAAGAACATATCACAGGCAGGATTCTAATTCAAGTTGTCTTCCTTACTCCAGCCCCAGTTCTTTACCCATTGTGCCTGCTCAGAGTACCTAAATGACTTTACACAAAGTTGTACTTACAGTAAATGGTAGAGCTGGGTTTTCAATCCAGGTTCTTTGACTCAGGACTCTTTCTTCCATATGAAGAAATCCCATATGCTTTCCCCACTCTCGAAATAATCTATGTGAAGGCACTTGCTTTGTAATATTTTACCAAAGCAAGTTATCATCATTTATTTCAGAGTTTTTAATAGGATGGATACAGAATCAGCATGTTGAAAGAACCCAGAATTTTTCAAAGTGTCCAGATGTAGTGTATTTATGAGGGAAATTGACAAACACAAGAAATACAGGACTGCACAACAAGATGGAGCAAGTATTGTTAATGCTTTCCAGCATCCTTGCTTTGGGCAAATAATATCTTTTTATTTATTGGCAAATATAACTTGCTTTCCTGGAATCACTGTCTTACCTCCTTAAATAGTCTTCTGTCCTTTTCTGCCTTCCCTGATGTCTGACCCATAAATCATCTCAATTTTCTGTTATTCTGTAGAAATATCCAGAAGGGACATTTATTTCATACAAATTAGATGAACCACCACATTGACTCTTTGCTCTATTTAGTTGTGAGTTTTGGAAAGCCTTCCCTAAAAAAGTCTCATAATTTAAAATTCACATGACTCTAACTCACTGTGTCTTCAAGGCATCTAAAGGAAAAACTATCATTAAGTAATTTCATTTGAGATGTTCCTGAATTGTAGGTATAGATAGTGGTATATAAAACAAAGAACCTATCACTATCTAGATCAGATAAATCTATATTTTAGAGAGTGGCCTTTGAAACTGAATAAAGAGAGGGTTTGGGAGAGAAGTTGATTCAGAAAATCCTTCTATTGCCATAACACCATCTTGAATATTTTTATGAATTTGGATCTAGTCAATGTGGCCAATCTCTCCAATGTTCAGGTGCCAAACCTTCTAAACCCTCTTGGACTATGCTTGTTCCTGTCTCCTTAAAATCCTCCAGGGAGTTTAGGGATTCACCTAGTATGTGAAGAGCCTTACTCTAGGTTACCTGACATCATATGAACACCAATGGTCCATCAAATCAATTTGATCAATCATGAGCATTTATTAAGTGTCTACTATATGCCAGGCCTGGTGCTAGACAAAAATAAGATTCACTGCCCATAAGGAGCTTGCATTCAATTGGAAGAGGTAACATATACAGGGATAAGTATCTATATCTATAGATATATAACAGATGCCAAATAAATACAAGGTAATTTTGGGAGATAGAATATTAGGAGCTGAAAGGATAGAGAAGAGCATTATATCATAGATTTAAAGCTTAAGGAAACAATAGAGGTCAATGAGTTTGACCCTTCATTTTCTAATGAGGAAACTAAGACTCAGAGAATTTAAGTGGTAGTAAAGAGCTGAGTCTGGTCCTCTAATGCCAAACTCAACCCTACACTGTCTTTCATTTATCCTCTGGGTTCACTACATTAATGTCTTACCTTCTTCCCAGTCCTATATATTTCCAATGACATCCTTTACATTTATATTATAGATTTAAAATATATCATATTCTATAGCATTTATATTCTATTTTAATAGGTTATAAATTTATATCACATATATATTAATGTTCTATTGTTTGTTATTTGAATTTATTTCATAAATTAGTGAATTATTAATATTTTATTATTTTATGAGAAATTGTTCCTTAACAAGATGTAGTCTCCTACTCAGGCCTATAATTTAATTTAATCTGATCCAATAAGTATTTATTAATTGCCTATTATGTGTCAGGCACCATGCTAGGAGTAGCAGATACAAAAACACAAACTGGCAAAAGTTTCTGCCCTGCATTCTACTTGGTTTTCTTGCCAATAAAATGTGAATAATAATATCGCCTGCTATGAGAATCAAATGATCACATATGTAAAGCAATTTGCAAACCTTACAGGACTATATAAATGTGAGCAATTATTATTGAAGCTGGTTGAGGGGACAATAAGTACATAACATTTCTGGGGTCAGGAACAACTTATAATTGGAGTATCAAGAAAGGCCCTGTGTAAGAGATGGCCCTCGATCTGGGTCTGGAATGAAACTAGGGATTATGAAAGAGAGATAAGGAAGGAGGGCATTTCAGATAGGGATGATGGTCGACATGAAAACAAAGAGTTTGGAAATACAATATCATATATGGGGAACAAGAAGGAAAGTTTGGCTTGAACATAAAATGTATAAGGGGTAGTAATGGGAAGTCAGTCTGGAAAGATAGAAAGCAAGATTAAGGGCTTAAAATGTCAATCAGAGGAATTTGTATTTTATCCTTGAAGTATGCAGGATTTAATGACAGGAAGTGAGTAGGGTGCTAAGAATCATAGTTTCCCTAGGGATCATAGTTTTTAGGATAACCGATTCCAATTATATAAGTAACAGGGAGCCACTTGAGGAAGGAGGTAGCAAGAGCTTTAGACCTGGGTTTTAGAAATATCAGTCTGGCAGCTAAGGAGGAAAGAAAAAAAATAATAGACATTTTTAAGTACCTACTATGTGCCAGGCACATGCTAAGTATGCCATTTGATCCTCAAAACAACCTTTGGAGGTATTATTGGATTAGAAAGATGACAACCTTGGACAGGTTCAAATGAAGGGCAAAGAAATATTGAAAAAGGGTAGTGGGCATATGAGTGAGGTGAAAGGCATGGATGTAAGATTAAAGAAGTATAATCGACAAGACTTAGTAACTGTTTAGGTTTGTATGAGGAAGGAGAGTGAAGAGTCAAGAATGGCACTGAGCTTATGAATATGGGTGCCAGAAGAATACTAATGTCCTCAATAAAAACAAGGAAGCTTGGAAAATGGAGAGGATTTGAGGAACATATCATGAATGCCTTCTTGGACTCATTATTGAATTGGAGGTGCTGTTTAGACATCCATGTAGACATATTCAGCAGGCAATTTGCAATATGAGCCTCACATTCAGAAGAGAAGCAGTGACTAAGTAGGTCATCTGAGAATCACGTGCATAGAGATAATTGAAACTTTGCAAAATGATGGGATCGCCAAAATACAAAGTATAGATAGAGAAGAGTGCCTAGGATAAATTCCTGGAGTACATCCAGGCATGTGGGACAGAACACAAATTGGCATCTAGCAAAAGAGTCTACCATCAATAACACATAAGTAACAACAACAATAATAATAACTAACATTTATATGACATGTTAGGATTTACAAAGTGCTTTATAAACATTATCTCATTTCACCCTCAAAGCAATCCTGGGATACAGGTGCTTTTTATTTCCCCCATTTTACAAATAAGGAAATCAAAGTAGACAAAAGTCATAAAGTATCTAAGGTCACATTTGAAATCAGGTCTTCCTGACTCCAGATCCAGTGCTCTGTCCACTGTACCACCTGGTTATTTGGGTAACAGTTGAAACTAGTGATAGATCACACTTATATAGTGTGATTTAAGGGTCACTAAAAGCAGCTAGGTGACTCACTGAATAGAGTCCTGGGTATGAAGTAAGGAAGACCCGTTTTTCTGAGTTCAAATCTGGCCTCAGACACATACTAGTTATGTGGCCCTGGGCAAATCACTTAACCCTGATTGACTCAGTTTCTTCAGCTTGATTAATAGGGATGCATCTGACCTAAGAAATGATTATGTTATTTGGCAGGAATCTTCCATGTTGGCTAACACATTATAACGGACTCTTCTCTCTTATCAACTAAATTCTGTTATATAGCAGAGTGTACTTCTGAAGAAATGGATACAGGGCTGGTCTTTCTGATAGGGGAGAGGGAAGAGTGGTGTGAAACATCTCAAAGTGGGCAGTTTCAGTCAATCCAGGTGTATGAAGAGTCCTTAGGAGAAGACAGAAGAGAAAGTTTAAGGCTTCAAAAGTTTGTAGAATCCACGAAGTGGCAGAAAGCCCCCTTAATTCATCATACTTCAAAATTTTGCAAGATCACTACACTAAATGATACAGTATTTTATCATTGTTATTTTGTTGTTGTTAATCATCATAATATAGCTCACACTTATATAGTCTTTGAATTTTATAATGTCTTCATTGTATTTGGGAAGTTCCTTGGGCACCCCTCTGAAGGGCACCCCCCGAGGGGCATTAGCACCTCGAATATTTTTTGGACGAGCACCATTTTTTTATATATTGTTGTTGGGCATTGTGTTGGGTATTATCATTTTCTTCATTTGGAGCACTGTTATTATTTTCCCAATTCCTATTTCTATAATTTTTGTTTCTAAAATTTTTATTTCTATAGTCATTATTATAATTTCTAAACTTTCTAAAATTCTGGTTTCTATGATCATTATCATCATTTCTATAGTTATTATTTCTAAAGTTATTATTAAACTGCATATTCCTTCTGATAATTGTGAGAAAAGTTCTACATTCTATCATTCTGTGGCCCTTCTTCCCACAAAAGTGGCACTTCTGATTTATCTGTGGAATCCTGCAAAGGGGCTATGGTTTCTCTATTATTTTTCAATTGTCTCTTTAACATTTCAATTTCTTTCTTTAAGTCTTCCACTAATGTGTTGTGTTCCTCAGGTCTTTTTACATGACCCTTATAAACATAGGTTGATACTCTCCTCAATTCTTTGAGGTCCATAGAGTCCCAATTAGGACAGCTAGTTTTAAAGTTGTCTTTTACCACTGAACAACAATTCTCAATGAATTGCCTACGTATTTGCCTAATGTCCCTTTCTCTGGATAAATCAAGGTCCATATATGTATTTCCTATGTCAATAAGTCTGTCCATAAACTAGGAGGGGGTCTCATCAATTTCTTGTTGGGTTCTTTTAAATTTTGACCATTTTTCAGGTCTATCAGAGCATGCTCTCATGGCTGTCAATAATGCTTCTCTGTCCTGGTTTAGTTTTGTGTGATCTAGTTCAACATTGGGGTTCCAATGTGGATCTTCAGTTGCCCAATAATGTCCTTTCCTACCTTGTTTCTGATTAGCCAGAGAGATGACATTGTTTTTATCTCTGTCAGAAATTTATTTAATAAATTTTCAACATCCATCCAAGTGGGGTCAAAAGTTCTGAATATGTTCTCCAATCTTTTTATAATTAATATTGGTTCTTCCTCAAATGATGTAAGATCTTCCTTGAATTTATTTAAATCTTCAGGGTTAAAAGGTGTATGGTGTCTTACAGATATCAAGTTCCCATTTTTATTAAAAGTGGGTACTTCCCTTAAAAGAAATAACCTATCTGAATTCTTTGGTACTCCTGTTTCTGTTTCTAGGCTTCTTAATCCATTCTCAATGGGGTAGGTATGAGAAAGAGAAGGGTTGGGCACACTGAGGCAGAGGGTTTGTTGTTATCCCATAGTGCCAGAAGGATCAGAGGTAGGAAGGATCTGGGAATTGAATTGGGCAGGGTGGGAAAGAGGGGCAAAGGAAGAAGAGTCATTAGCTGGGGGAAAGGATATAGAGGTGTTAGGATTGGATGAATGAGTAGGGTGTGAACTTAAGGTGGAAGCATTAGGATGGTCAGTATGGGTGGGGTGTGAACTTAGGGTGGAGGTGGTAGGGTGGTCAGCATGGGTGGGGTGTGAACTTAGAGTGGAGGGTGTGGGATAGGAATCATGGGCAGGGTGTGAAACTTGGGCTGAGCAGGTTGGGCAGGGGGCATGGGCAGGGGGAGGGGTGGGTTGGTTAGGAGGGTTAGTGTCCAGAGAAGGGTGGGACAGAGATTCTGATAATGTTCTTAACTCTCTTTTAATGTTTCTCATGAAAGCTACGATCTCCCCCAAACTTTCCTCCATAAGCTCAAAACAAGTATTTATTTCTGCATTTTGTTGAGTACTAGAAGGAACAATTGGTTGGTTTGACTGAGAAGTGGGTTTTTTAAGGAGATATAATATCACAGCTATAGCAATCAAAATCCCAAGGGGGAGTAGCGTGTCGATTATACTTTGCCATAAGCTCCATGGAATGAGCCAATTCAGAGAGACAAGGAATATAAAATTTACAAGTTTGGTCATGAAGCTGATGAGCCAATTATTAAGTAAGTTGTGAGCTGACTGTAACCTCATATTTCTAAAGTAGCCACTTGGGGAGCAGGACAAGGACAAATCTTTCTCCAGATTTCTCTTAATCCTAATCTAGGCAGTTGTTCCCTAAAGGAAAGGAGATTTAGAAACAGCTCTCCTAGCCAGGACATTAGGGCCCTGTTGCTAAGATTTAAAACAGCTGTGTTCTATTTAATTTAAGGAGAAATCTAAATGTTTTTTACTCACCCACTCTTGAAGCTGTATTTTGAAGCCTAGTTAGAACATTTAAAAAGACTGACTAACAGAGCAAGTAATAAAGAGAGAAAGGAAAGAGATTTCACAGAAATTTGAGGGTGTTCGTCACAAACCAACGTGGTCTGCCAAAACTATAACCGTCAAAATGTGGTTTTCCAAGACTGTGAATTGCCAAAACTGTAAAGGTTTTGGCCAAACTGTAAAGATAATTTTACTGTCTTGATTTAAAATTTAAAATTAAGTGGTTGCCATGGGAAAATTCCCAAATATGAAAATGCCCAAGTCAGCTGGGTTTTATGGAGATTTTAATTAATACAAATGAAGGTATTAAGGGAAGGAGAGAGAGGGAGAGAAAGAGAAAATAGTAGAAAGGGCCTAGGCCTAAGGGAGAGCAAGTCAGTCTTTATCACTCACCACAAGATCATCTTCAAGCAAGCTCCAAACCTCGGAACTCCAACTCCAAATAACTTCCAATCCAAAAACTACGAACTCCAACTAACTCAATTTTGAACTCCCCTTTCTTTTAAAGAAATTTTCTCTTGTGTCACCTCCCGTAAATTTTCACATCTACCAATCACAGTAGATGCTTTTTCCCAGGACTGACCATTCTTAGTTCACATCTTCTTTTGTTCTCACCTTCTCTGGTTAGATAAAATCTACTGAGTACTTCACACCTCTTTTGTTAAGGTTGCCTTTTGTAAGTTGCTTGACCTTTTAGTGATTAATTTAACATTTATAAGTACTTAGCACCTTTTTGTATTAGATCTAAAAATAGACCTAACTTAAGGTTCTAGCTTTACTATAAGTATGAGTTAGGGACTTTTCATTGTTCAGTCAGGAGTTTGCAACTTTATCTTCCCCTTAGGCACTGTCTGAGTAGAGTGGAGTAATTTTAAAAGTTCTCAATACATTCCTGACCAAATACCTCCATTGTTAAAAATGGGGAATAGCTTAACTAAATCTTCTAAGGTACAGTCTGAGTAGTTTTAAGATTCACACTAACACCATATCATTTGATTCTCACAATGACTTGCAAAACAGATATTAATATCCCCACTTTCCAGATTAAAAAATTAAGAGAGAGAGATTGGGATTTGCCCAATATCCCCCAGCTAGAGAATGGCAGATCTTGTCCCCACAATCAAGTCAGTGCTCTTTCCATCATACTATAACATTTTTTTCTATTTCAATCATTCTTAATGTAGTAACTATAAATAATATGTTTTGGATGAAGGAGTTTCTCCAGTGAAGTTTTATATTCTGAAGAAATGGAAGGTCCAAATTTTAAAAATAGGGCCAGGCATAGAGGTATATGCCAACAGTACCCACTGTTTGGAGACTGAGACTGGTGAATTGGTTGAGTTCAGAAGCTGCAGTGGGGTCTATTGATCAAATGTCTACACCCTTTCCTCACCCAACTAGTGAGCTCCTAATAGTAGAAAACCTCTAGACTTCCTGAGGGGTGAACTAGACAAGGTTAGAAAATTTAAAGGAGATTAAAGTTCCCATGCCTTCTATCTTCTACTGAGAGGCAGCCAGTGAATGACTACTGGGCTTCTAGCCTGGGCAAGATAGGGAGATCCAGGGTCAGAAAAAGGGGTAGGGGTAAAGATCCTTTTCATTCAGGGATTTCAAATGCATGAAAAATAATATTCCAACTGCTTCTGTGTTACTGAAGAACTCTTACACAACATAAATACATAAATCCCAGAAAGACAGAGAGGGAGCATCAGCAAGGTATCAATTGCATCTTGAACTGTCTGGTTTTAGATTTAAGTACCTAAATTGTAGGAGGAAATAGCAAGTGGTATACCAAGCATGGGCAGAGTCATCATTTGCCTGAGTTGGAGGATAGGAAGGTGACAGGTGAGGTAAGGATAGGAAATGCTCAGACTCAAGATCACTGTTGAGCCCTCCTTCTGTGTAGGGCTCCTTCTGAGCCCTACACTACTGGGGTATAGCTGAGTAGTAAATGTGGTACAGGAAGAAACAAGGGAGATAGCATAGGGCTTTGCAGGCCAGAGATCACATTGTGTGTTATTTCCCCTATGTGGGTTATTTAACTCTGCCAAGAATCTTCCCCTCCAAAAGGGCTTCTAGGAGGGCACATCCCACCTGTGTTCTCTTAGTATGATGAGAAATGTTGCTAAAGTGTTTTGAAGTCTGAGGCAGTTAGTGTTGTGGAGAATGGCTTATAAGGAGCCAATACAAGAGAAACTATTCAATCAGTGCCTTCCCAGGAGCAACTTTTATTCATGAAATTGAGCTTATAGGGATTAACATGCAGCTTTTAAGGCTGAAGAGGCTCTGGGGAGAAGATGGTTCCCTAGCTCAATGAAAGGTAGTTGTGTCAATGATCTCAAAGGTCCCTCTGAGAGAGAACTATATGGAGGAAAGAGGGTGAGAGGTGAGCTGTGAGTTGTTGTTCAATCATTTTTCAGATGAGTCTTACTCTTCATGGCTCACCTCACTTCCCCTCACTACCAATTAAGGACAATTATAACTCTTCCATCAGGATAATCTTCCTGAGGAGAATGCTGAAGGACATTCCTTGCCAAAGTAGGAAAAGACATAGCCAGTATCTCTTTCCTTCCAGTTCCCCTTTATATTACAATCCCCTACTAGAATATTATCCTTAATGGCAATTATCTTGCTTGCTTTGATTTGAATCTATGTTCCTATCACAATACTTAGGAAGTGCTTAGTAAATTCTCTAACTATTTGTCTCACTTGTTATCTCATTCAACCCCCTTCATTTTACAGATGAGGAAATTGAAGCCTGGGGATGTCAATTAAATGACTTGGCAAAGGTCACACAGGTAGTAAACAGCAAAGCTGAGATTTTATTTCATGCTTTGTGGCTTCAAGTTCAACTCTCTTTCCTCTGTTCCATTCTGCCTGAAGTGAATATTCCTCTCCTTGAATATATTGCTGTAAACAAGAAGACAAATAATAGACTTCCATAGGCTCTGATAATTTTTGCATACCTTTATTATGGGTGGTGTTAAATTTATGATGGTTTGACTTAATAGAATTAAAAGTGATTGCCAGGGATTTAACTTCTAAATCCCAAAATGGATTACTCAAGTAAATGGAACTAATGGTAGTTTATTTTACAAGAGAGGGAAGAGAGGGGAGAGACAGAGAGAGAGAGAGAGAGAGAGAGAGAACACTCTGGCTTCCTCTGAGGCAGGTATAAATTCTAAGGCCCTAATCATGGAAAAAGAGTCTCAAGATGATGCACCTTTCTTGGAGGTTCACACCTCCAGAAAGGGCAAGGAACTAAGTCATCCTTTCACTCACCATGGTGACTATCTAAAAGGAAAGCGGTCTGAGGCCTCCTGCACGAGCTCCTCCAGGGGTCCAGTTCCACAGCCAAGTCTCTTCACTCCAAGTCTGAGTGTCTGTCTTCCAGTCTCTCCTCAAACATCTGATGATTCTTCCAGTCTCTCCTCTGGGTGATTTCTTCATTCCAAGCCTTAGTGACTGTTCTATCCAGTCCAACTCCCAGTGACTGAAGATCTATATCCTTGTGTGGCTCTGTGTCCTCTAAAGATCTTTCTCATGTCACCTCCCCTAAATTTTATGTTTACCAATCACAGCAGACGCTCCTCTCCAGGGTTGCCCACTCAATGTATGAAATGGGTGTTCACACCTTTTTTAGTTAATTATAACTTTTGTGGTTAGTTAACATCTTTTTTGGTTAGTTCAACTTTTGTAGTTCTAGTTAACACCTTTTTGTAGTTAAAATGGGTAGATCTACTTTAAATACTGAGTTAACACTTTGGGGATTAAAATCTAAAAATAGATAGGGGATTACAATTTAATCTTCCTAATAAAAGGAAGAGCTAAGTACCTTCATTGTTACAATCAGGAGAGAGTCAAATCCAACGTTCACAGTAGGAAAATTGAGGTAACATCAAGATTACAAAACTGTGCAAGAAAGTATTATATGGGAACAAAATAGGCTTTATGAACTTGTTTCCTTTATCAATTACTAGTTAGAATAAATGAATAGGGTATTCAATGGGAGCATTGAAATTCTTTCTAGATAAAGTATACTCTTTGTCAAATTATTAATTCAATAGTTGGGTTATTCATTAAACAGCTGAAGATTCATGTGGTGCCTCTACTATGGATAGGCTATATTTTGGCTCTCATTTGCATATATCTAAACCAACGACTCCAAAAAGATATAAAAGGATCCAGTCAGACTAGAAACAAGCCCAGAAAAGGTTTTATATCTGTCTGAAGAGCAGATGCTTTAATAGAAAGTAAAGCTAGGGGCAGGAGAAAATTCCAAATGTCTGTTAGTGTGACTGGCAAGTGGGTTGAGCAAATGATGACACTTCTCTAATTGTGATCCAAAGCTAGTCTCTCCCACCCCACTTCACTTGGAAATTCCCAGGGTGATGCCAGAGACAATAAAGGGAAGGTCTTAAGAATGTCTTGAAAATTTCTTCCCCAAACAGGGCAGCATCTTCTTCCCTGTCTCAAGAGTCAGGAATGAATAGGAGCAAGTTTTCAAACAGCAGTACTCTGTTACTGACTAAAAATGTTTGCTTAGAAAAAGCCCATGGCCACTCAAGAGACATAGGAGGAAAAAGAGGAACCTCCCTGAACAAATAAGTTACACATTGGTTCAAAAATGCAAACATGCTAAAACTCTAAGGGACAAGGAAGATTTTTTATTAAAGGTGAACTGTTTGTAATTATTTCACATGTGTATAAGTCAAGGGAGGAATGCTGAATGGTAATACTTGAGATGGAGAATTACCATTACCAACCATGGATCTCTGGATAATGTCATCTCATCCCCCACCAAAAAAAAAAACAAACTGAGTTTCTTCATTTTAAAGGGCTGTAAATGAAAACAAGAGTTGATGTTTATATAATAACTTGAAGGTTCAAATCATTTCATCTTATCTCCACAACAATCCTGAGAGGTAGGTGCTGTTGTTATCTCCATTTTAGAGATGAGGCAACTGTGGCAGACAGAATTGTTGCACAATTTATCCATAATTAATTCTATTCCCTATACTACCTGTTTCTTAAATAAGAATTGGGTTTCATGTGGGTATGTTAATGATTGCCTGGACTTATAAACTTAGAAGACTATAGTGATTTAAATTGGTATATAACCATGATGGGAACCTATGGCACAGGTACCAAAGATGGCATGCAGAGAACACTCCTTGAGCATGGCACAGGTCCCTGGCTTGACCACTTGGGAGGCTGACCCAACCCCAAAACAGGGGATGGGGCATTCAAACCTCTCTCCACTGTTGCCAGGCCTGAGTGCAGTTGAGTTTAGATCAGCCCCAGATGAGGCCACACCCCCTACTACCAGGCTCTCAGGAGCTGAACAGTGACTTTCCCCAATAGAACCTTCCCCAAAAGTCCTGCTTTTGTAAGCAAAGAATTAATTGGACCCAGGCCCTACTGATTGCACTGACCCTAATTAAAACAATCCCCTGAGCAAATCCAGGGCTGAGCCCCATACCCTAAACTCTAAGCGAATATGCTAATCAAATCCTTCCTAATCCTTCAAAGGAGGATAGAGAGGAAATCATACACCTGGCCCAAAAAGAGGTATCAAACCAGCTAACACCTCAATGGGTCCCCATGGAGCCATTCTATCCACCCCCACTGCTATAAAACTGGCAGGGCAGAAGTCTCTCTAGAATGAAATCCTTTATCCCCCCAGGAAGAGGTGGCAAAAGAGGAGTGGGGACACCTGTCCCTGTGAGCAGGTGGAAGACCTCAAAGCTGCAGAACATTTTGGAATAAGTAGTCCCCTCACCCCTCATTTTCTTAATCCCTCCTGTAGATACCTATTGCTTTAACTCTTAACTACCTGACTCCATGATTATTCCTCTCCTCACATTCTGGGTCTTTTCTAGGATTTTGAACTATGTTCACCCTGGGCAGTTAATTCCCTAATTCAATTGGGGGAAGCAGTAGCTAAAGCAGATCCCTCAGATTGTTGGGTATGCAAGAAATTCTCACAAGGTAAAGAAAATCCAAGGCCCCCAGCCAGTGGTCTCAGTGCTTCAAAGGCCTGCCAAATGCCTGAAGCTTCCAGGAAATTCCAGCCACTCTGGTTCTAGCTACCCCACTCTGAGATACCTTAGAGAATGGCCCCTGCCTTCCCATGGGGCAGCTTTCACTTTTACTGAATATCCCCTGGTCCAGCACATGGAGATAATGCTCAATGGGTTACTGATCCTTTTCCTTTTAATATGACTCAAGCACTGTGAAGGAATTGTACTGGGTACCCTGCCACCTCCAGGAAGGAAATGACTATGTATTCCTTTAATTGTACATACTGGTATCCTAATTGAACATTGGTAGCCACACCCCTGCTTCCAGTAAGGAGGTGGGGTATGGCATGCAATGGGGGGGGGGGGGAACTGGGGAGGGAGGACATGGCACAGGGTCCCTAAAAAGTTCCAAAAAGGTTCCCCATCACTGGTATATAAGAAGCTCCAAGATAACTTTGCTTGCTATTACCAAAACACATACTGTCTCATCCATATACTCTATAGGTCACCATGCTCCCAACATACATACTCAATATTATGTTTCAAGTTTTATTCAAGTCTTATTCCTATCCTATTTTTGCCTCCCATTTTACCAAGATGTCACATTAAACATTCTGCATGTTGCCCCTCATCTTACCCAGTCATATACCAGATTATCTCCTTCTCCCCATCTACCTCTCTGATTTACCAAGTCAAGTACTAATGTTCTCCCCCTACTTCAGTCAATCTCTCTTCCTCCAAAGGAATGTGCAACAATGCCTTTTTTTAAACCACTCCTTGCTTTTCATTCTTTCAGGTGTCCAACTATAATCTTTCATTTTTCCTAGATGTTTATGCTCAGGAGATAGAGGTACCATTTGCTCCTTAAGAAGAACAGAACAGAGTGAAGAAAAACACAGATGAGTGGTTTATATAAGGCAGCCAATAAGACCATGAACATTTATGAAGAGCCTACTAAGTGTTAGAGGGAAAGAGAGAGAAATGGGTGAAATGTAAATAAAGAAAGAGTTTTGCAGGAGAGGCCAAGCTGCATGCCAGGAACCAAGGGACAGCAGATTCTGGAACACAGAGAGGGGATAAGAGGGAACACCAATGGTGGCTCAGGGCTCTCAGCTTCCTGTCTCTTGAGCTGACTGGAGGTTTTGACTTCCTGTCCCCTGGAGCTGAGGAGAGTTAAGATATCTTATAGCTCTGTTTGTTCCTGACTTGGAGAAAACCTACTTTGAAGTAAATTTAAAGAATTCCTGTCTGCTGAGAAAGATTGACCCAAAGAAGATCTGTGAACAGTGAGCCTGAGCTAAACACAGGCAGTGTTGGTGACAACCTGAAGCTAACTGCAGCCAGGCCCAGCTAGGGTTGAACTCAGCTATAAAGAATTCACCCTGAAGATACTAGGAGATCCGCGTCATTATATAAACCAACTAGGGAGAATTAATTAGCTTCAGGTGTAGCTAGCTAGGTTCTGGGAATCTTAGCCAGAGACAATCTAGGGCCTAAGGAGCATCAATATCAAGAAGCATCTCCCATGAGGGAGTTTTAGAAGGGGGGAGGTTAGTGAGAATCTCTTAGAACTAGGGAACCCTAAGGGCTACAGAGTAGCTCAGTGGATTGAGAGCCAGACCTAAAGACAGGAGGTCCTAGGTTCAAATATGGCCTCAAACACTTCCTAACTATGTGACCCTGGGCAAGTCACTTAACCCCCATTGCCTAGCCCTTACTGCTCAACACTTAATTCTTAAGTAGGGGTGTATACATTCCTGGTTGCTAGGATTTTAAAGACTAATCAGGGTGGAGAAAATGTAAAATTCACCCTCCATCCTATGTTTCTACTATGTCCTCTGGAATGCCTGTTCCATGGGGAACAAACTTCTCTTCATTTTAAATCTCTTTCTTTCCCATTCCTACTATATACTAACTTACTGAAATCTGGCTTCCTCTTGTTGACACTAAAAAAAATGTGTCTTAAAAGCAAACTTTTTTTTTAGGAGAGTTATTGTCAGGCTTTCCAGAGGACATAGTAGAAACATAGGATGGAGGGTGAATTTTACATTTTCTCCAACCTGATTAGTCTTTAAAATCCTAGCAACCAGGAATGTATACAACTCTACTTAAGAATTAAGTGTTGAGGAGGATGGTCTATGACAGACATGTGCTAGCAAGTGACAAATAAGAAACAAGTGACAGACCCCCTGGGCTGTCCAAAGTCAAGCTTAAGCTACCATTGGTACATGTGAGATACAGGAAGTGATGTAAAGAACAGTCTATATATTTCATGTCACTTCTTGTCTTTGGGCTCTCTCTACTCTCTGGCAGAGATGTGGCTCTCTCTCTGGCTCATGGAAGTATGCTGGGCGTCTTGGTGGTTTGGCAGTTTGTGGCTTGCCAGGAAGTTAACTGGGAGAAGCTCTGTAGCGTAGGTTAGGTGAGGTGTCTTCCCTGAGCGACCTGGGTTAGTGGTTAGGCTGATTCCTCCTTTCCTTTATCTCCTAAAGCACTATAATCTTAGGAGGTCCCTCATCTCAAAGTTGACCTCATGACTGGAAGCCAAGCTAGTTTTAATCTTCTGAGGAGGCCTCGTGACTGAGTTCTCTGAACTTCCCTTGGCTTAAGCTAGACCAGAGAAAAACTTATACCCTTTTCTCTCTTCTTCTTCTTTTTAATTCCTTCCTTCTATTGTAATTAAACCACCATAAAAATTCCAAATTGACTTGAGAATTTTATTGGGATAGAATGAATCCCTGGTGACCACTAGTATAATATATTCAGTCAATAACCCCCTAATTTTACCTATAACAGGACTTGGGTTAAAACTTCAGAATGGGAGGATTAAGAGGTATAGAAATGAGAATTTGGGCAATAAGGGCTATGAAATAAGATTTGGGTTTTGATCTACAAGAGATCAGAGTTACTGGGATGTGAAAGGTATGATCAAGGATGAGAATATTCCTTGCTGAAAGGAGGATACCACTCTTATGTCCTCACAGTATGGGTATAACAGGAGATGGAGGGCCTACAGTCAAAGGAAGGGTTGATCTTATTTGCAAAAGAAGTTCTCCATATTCCAAATGGGAGAGTGAGCTGGCAAGAGGAAGTGGATGTTGCCCTGTACTGGAACAGATGAAAGTGGTTGCTTTGGTAGAAACTGAAAAATGCCTTGTCCAGCCCAGGCCCTAGCAACCTTCTCTCCGGGGGACACATTGCACTCAATAAGAGATAGAAGGTACAAAGTACTAACTCAATCTGAGATCTTGAATAAATACATATACGTGCATGTATAAATGTATGTATAAGTATACATATGTACATATATGTATATATATGAATAATCTACTAAGAAGTTTTAGTTAAAACCCAAAAATGGACCAAGGAGAATGAAAATATAAACATAGAAAGGCAAAAGGCCAAAGAAAGTCATACGAGAATACTCAGTTAGGTGAAGATACTTAGCTCTTACTTTATTGTGAAGATTAAATTGTAATCCCCTGTCTATTTTTAGATTTTAATCCCCAAAGTGTTAACTCAGTATTTAAAGTAGATCTACCCATTTTTAACCACAAAAGGTATTAACTAGCCACTAAAGGTGCTAACTACAAAAGGTGTGATCTAACCCAAAAAAGTTTTGACAGCCATGAGAGCGTGCTTTGATAGACCAGACTCATGGTCTAAATTCGAAAGCAACAAACAAGAAATAAATGAGACTCCATCACAGTTTATGGATAGACATTGATGTGGGGAACATATATATGAACTTTGATCTATCCAGTGAAAGAAACTTTAGACAAATATGTAGACAATTCATTAAGAATTGTTGTTCAGTGGTAAAAGACTACTTTAAAACTAGCTGCCTGAACTGGAACTCTATGGACCTCAAAGAATTGAGGAGAGTAGCAGTCTGTATTTATAAGGGCCATACAAAAAGCTGTGAGGAAAACAGTAAATCAGTGGAAGACTTACAGAAAGAAATTGAAATATTAAAAAGAAAACTGAAAAGTCAGGGAAAGACCATACCCCCCTTTGCAGAAATCCACAGATAAATCAATAATATGCCTTTACTGTGGAAAAAGTGGCCATGTAATGATGGCCTATAAGAACTGTCTCCGGGAAAAAAGAAATAACTTTAGAAATAATAACTATAGAAATGACTATAACAATGATCATAGAAATCACAACTTTAGAACTGATAGAAATAACTATGACTATAGGAATCAAAATTTTAGAAATCAAAATTATAGAAATAGAAATTGGGAAAATGATAACTCAAACCAACTAACTCCACAACAGTATAACTTAAGTGGAGTTTGTCCAAAAAATATTCAAGGTGCTACTGCCCCTTCACATAGGGCACTCTATTGTTTTTGTTGATATTAATGCTTTTCAGTTGTCTCACCTCCAAATAGTCCAAAGAAGAAGAAATGGATTTTTTTCACACAGTACCTCTATGACAACCTTTTGTTGATTATAAATAATTGACTATATTGATAGTATTTAACTATTGATTATGATAAGACTTCCCTGTTGATAGATCTGTACTATTTTATTGTACCTTATTTGTGCCATACAATATTTTTTCCTTTCTCTCATTTTTTGCATTTGAAACACATCTAATTGAATTGAAGAGATTTTCTTTTAACTAGTTTTGATTTTTGCAATAAGCTAAGACATACATTTGCTTAGCATAAAAATGCATACCCAAAAAGCTTTAGACTATGGTAACCTGCCACTTATTGATAAATGTTATGGGACTGTGATTTATGATTGTGTCTGATTCTAGGAAATGGGATAACAAAAAGGAGCACAGACTATCTACATAGTTCCATAGAAGCACAGATTTAACCTGAAAAGTGCCAAAAGAGCCCACAGGTCAAAAGGAAATCAATCCATGTGGGATTGAACTTCTACACCAATATGAAAGGACTTGAACCTAGTGTGAGGCTCGAGGTTGGGGCACTTGACATATGTTAAGATGCATGACTCCTTGATCTACTCTCCTTGTAAAATACTTTCTATGAAAGTGCCTAACAACTGGCTATTCTGGCTCCAATATCCCTGAGAAATGATCAGACCAGGGAATGACACTTCCATTTTTACACAAAATTTTAGTCTTTTTCTTCCCCTCTCTTAAGATATGACAAATCCCTCTAGTCCTGATTTATAATGGATAATTACATTACTGCATTTTCCCCTATAGAATTGTGGGACAGAAATTTACTTCAATTGGACCCTAATAACAAGAGCCTGTTATAAATGTATTCTTTTATTCATTAATTTTATATACATAGTTTTTGATACTTTGATTCTGAGTTTTTTATTTTTTATTTTTTCTCTAAAAAGCGTAATTTTTTCCTCTATTTTTTTATATTTTTGGTATTTTTTTTATAATTGACTGATATACCCATAACTCAACCACTTTGAGCTGATCCAGGTGTTGATGAACACCCTCTTCAGGGGGGGTATAACCACAAAAATGTGGGTTTCAAGACTGTGAATTGCAAAAACTGTAAAAGATAGTTTTTAGTATCTTGATTTAAATCAAAAATAAGTGGTTGCCATGGGAAAAATTCCCAAATATGAAAAATACCCAAGTCAGCTGGGTTTTATGGAAGTTTTAATTAATACAAATGAAGGAATTAAGGGAAGGGAAAGAGAGAGAAGAGCGTAAGAGAAAATATTATGAAGGGTCTAGGCCAAATGGCCTAGTCCTGAGCCTTAAGAGAAACTAGTCAGTCTTTAATCACTCACCACAAGATCGTCCTAAAGCAAAACTCCAAACCTCTGAACTCCAACTCCAACTACGAACCCCAACTAAAAAATTCCACCTCGAGCTCCTTCCTTTTAATGAAAATTTTCTCTTGTGCCACCTCCCCTAAATTTTCACATCTACCAATCACAGTAGATGTTTTCCCCGGGACTGACCATTCTTAGTTCACATCTTTTTTTATCACCTTCTCTGGGTACACTAAAACTTCACACCTCTTTTGTTAAGCTTGCCTTTTGTAAGTTGCTTGACCTTTTGGTGATTAATTTAACTTTTATAGGTACTTAGCACCCTTTTGTATTAGATCTAAAAATAGACCTAGCTTAAGGTTTGTGACAAGGAAATCACTTTTAAAAGACTGATATATATTAATTTAAGGTTGCCAAGGAATTCAGCTATGTAATTCCTAAATGAAAACTCAAGTCATCCATCAAACTTTTATAGAGTTTAATTACAGACAGGAGAAAGAAAGGAATTAGAGATAGAGAAAGAGAGGGAGAGAGAAAGGGGAGAGAAGGGAATAGGGCTTAAATACCCCTTCTGTTTAGGCTGGGCCAAAGGGCCCAAGCCCTTAGATAGCTGGGGCAAAGAAAAGAGATCAGTCCCTATTACTCACGTGACCAAAATGGAGAAACAGTCTCAGAGGCCCCCACCTTCAGCTTCCTTCAGAGCAAGCTTCTCAGAGCACCTCTCCAACCACTCAGCGCCAAAACTCTCCAACCAACCCCCAGTCCTCAGACCCCTTTCTCTTTAAGGAAACCATCCAAGTTCCCTCCCCTCAGTTCTCACATCTACCAATCACTGTCCATCATTTTCCCTGTGCCAATGGTGGCTCTAGCTTAACCCAGGACCGCCCAGAGGTCTGGGCTTTGCACATGTCTGTTGGAAGTCATATTCTCAAATAATTAAATTTTGATCTATGCTGCAGCCCTTCCTAAATCCTGTTAGGACTGAGTGGGGTGGAAATTGTATTTTCCAAGACCTGATTCTGTCATTCCAAGTATCTCTATTGTATCAATTCTAAAATCAATCATGACTCAAAGAAATTCCTGTTCTGTGCTTAAGCATAGGTCAAAGCCCTTTCCATTGTTCAGCAAAAGGTTTCTGTCCTAAAGTAATCTTAAGAAGGGAGAAGGAACTTCCCATGCCAATGGGGTTCACATTCCAATACACTATCAATAAGAAATTTTCCAAGTATGAAATGTCCCAATGGTGAAATTTCCAACATTTATAAGTCTAAGAAATTTTAAGGTTTACAGGTTCTAGCTTTACTATGAGTTAGGGACTTTTTCATTGTTCCATCAGGAATTTGCAACTTTATCTTCCCTTATGGCACTGTCTGAGCATGGTGGAGTAATTTTAAAGTTCTCAATACATTTCTGACCAAGTACATCCATTGTAGAGAATGGGGAATAGCTTAATCAAATCTTCTGAAGTAGAGTCTGAGCAGTTTTAAGATTCACAGGGGATTGTATTTTATTTTTATATTAAATTCCAAGATTTAAAATTTTGTTTGAGAAGAATTTCAGGAAAAGAAGTTTGCTAACTCCTTGAACCCAGAGAATGAACTCTTTGAAGAAAAATGATTGCAGAAATCTACACTGCATCAAGAAGATCCAGAATGAACTTTTGGGTGCAATCAATTGAACAAAAGGGGATTGAACATTTATTGTAAATGTATACTATTATGCCAAAGGGGACTGCCCCCTAATTTGGCTTTTTTTCAATGCACCTAGCAAAGCATTGCTTTTGTTTTCTCTCTTTTCTATTGCCCTTTTATCTCTAATGTAATTTCCTCTTAGAAATTGAAATATTGTATGCATCTATAGTTAGAAGATTTTAGGGCTACAAGATGATTCTGTTAAATGATCAATGGGGAGACTAGTCCCCATTGAAGATACTTAGCTCTTCCTTGATTGTAAAGATTAAATTGTAATTCCCTGATTGTAACAATTAAGGTACTTAGGTCTTCCTTTATTGTGAAGATTAAATTGTAATCCCGTCTATTTTTAGATTTTAATCCCCATAGTGTTAACTCAGTATTTAAAGTAGATCTACCCATTTTGAACCACACAAGGTGTTAACTACCCACTAAAGGTGCAAACTAACTACAAAAGGTGTGATCTAACCACAGTAGAAAGAAAGAAGTGAGTCATTAAGGGAGACTGAAATGGGGAAACTGTAAAAGTAGAAACAAAGAAATTGAGCTGATCCAGGTGTTGATGAAGACCTGGTATTCTAGAAACCAAAAGAAAAAAGAGTTAGTTTCAAGAAGGAAGCAGTTAACATTTTCCAAATATAACAATGATGTAAAAGAAAATGAAGACTAAGAAAAGGCCACTAGATTTGGCAAGAAGGTCATTAGTGACCTTTTCAAATACAGTTTCATTACTGTTGTAGGGATAGAGCCCAGACTGAAAGAGATTTAGAATAGTTATTAAGAAGATGTAAGCATTGCATAAAAACTACTGTGACACCATAATTTAGGGTAGGAGCACAGTACTGAAGTCAGGAGATATGAATTGAAGGCAGGACTCTAATATATTCAAGTTCTGTGATCATGGATAAGTCACTAGACTTTGCAGAACCTCAGTTTCCTCTTGTATAAGACGGGAATAATAATTATACTTGCCCTGCCTTTTTCATGGTGTTATTATGAATGAAGTGTTTTATAACATTTAAAGTAGAATATAAATAAGTTTTTGACATATATTACATGTTTGAGAAATGTATCAGTGAAAGAACAGATTAAGGTGGAAATTAAAAGACTTTAAGGTCAAGAAAAAGCCTTTTTTCAAGAAGGGGAAAATCTGTCCATGTTTGAAGGTAGAAAGAAATGAAGCAGAAACAAATTAAAATGCCAAAGAAGGAAGCTTTTGGAGTTAAGATTCCTCAAGCCCAGGAATACATGATCTAGGACATCCAGACTCTAAAAGGTTTAAAACAATTAAATGATATTCACTGACTTTGAATTTAAAACACCCCTCCTTCACCTGCCTTTCTACCAGCAGACCCATGAGCATAACACAGGATCACAACAAAATCAATCTCCACATTCTTGTCCTCCTTCTTTCTTTTCAGTGTCATGGAAACCTCAACTCTAGCTTTAGAGATTTGCCCTGTCACAGTCACATATGAGTGAAACCCTGGTAGGGATTCTGACCCTGTAGAACAAGTGCTGCAAAGATCTGACTTCCAGTGCCAGGAGACCAGCACTAGGGCAGACAATCCTATAAGACTGATCTTGTAAAACTCAAAACTGGCAATAATGGGCCAAACAACTAAGGCACAGAGGGAGTTGGATAAAACATCAAGTCAGGACACTGCATAGCAGGAGGTAAAGAACTGTGTTATGCCTCACCCAAAGGCTCAGGGGAAAAATATAATATCCAGCTGGGACCAGTTTTTTATGACCCAAAAGTTGATTGGGATAGAGACCTAGGCTGGAGGCCTATTTGGGAGGAGGCTGAGATATCATTCCCAAAAGAAACCACAATCAGCAGAGAGAATCAGAATGTGAATGATAAGGAAAATGGGAGATAGGGGGATTTAAATTTCCAAATATTTCAAGAAGAGATTGTTAAGGTTTTAAACATGCAGGTAAATCAAAAGGAAAAATGGTAATAATAAGAGGAAATATGACCAATCTAGTAAATAAATTCAGTCATCAATAAATAAATACTGTAAAACAAAGGAAAATTAGAAAATATTTGCTGAGGCAGAGAATTCTATGGAATTTAAGGAGTATAGGGAACTACATTCTCAAAAGAGAAATGGTAATTATGGGAGCAGAATTTATGACCTAAACAACAAGCATAATGAGTAGCATAGAAAAATTGGAATCTGTAATGGTAAGCCTTACCAAAAAAACAAAAGAAAAATAATAAATTGGAAATGGAAAGACCAGAAGTTTTTAGATTTAGAAGAAGATTTAGAAGATATGAATTTAGAAAATTTAGAAGAAGAGAAGCCAATTATAATAATAATATTGTTAAAAGGGAAAATAAATAGATATACAGACTAGAGGGGAGTGTTACAGACAAGAGTGGTTGCCATAAACTGTGACCATGAAAATATGGGTTTAAGAATTTGAATTGCCAAAACTGCAAAGATAAAATTTTAGTGTCTTGATTTTTTACTAAAAATAAAATGGTCGCCATGGGAAAAATTCCCAAATATGAAATACCCAAGTCAATGGCCTAGGCCTTTCTTTTAAGAGAGAAAACTAAGTCAGTCTTTAATCACTCACCACAAGATCTTTTCCAAGCAAAACTCTAGTGTTCAGAGAGACCCTCCAGTTCAGCTCAGGAAGCTGACCCAAGTTCAGCCACCAAGAGAGAGAGACCAGCCTCCAATTCATCTCCAAAGCTGAATTCCCTCAGAGGCCTTTCTGACCTCTTTTTAAAGAGAATCTTCTCCTATGTCACCTACCCTAAGTTTTCACATTTACCAATCACAGTAGACGTTTTCCAAAGGACTGACCATTCTTAATTCACACCTGAGTAGACTAAAACTTTTGAGTAATTCACACCTGAGTAGACTAAAACTTTTGAGTAATTCACACCTGAGTGTGAATCTTGTCCTTTGCAAGTTGCCTGATTAATTTGATCTTCATAGGTACTTAGCACCCCTTTGTATTAGATCTAAAAATAGACCTAGCTTAAGGGTTTTTGCTTCACTTTAAGTATGGGTTGGGGACTTTTCATTGTTCAATCAGGACTTTACAACTTTATCTTCCCCTAAAGTATGCCTAAGTATGGATGGAGTAATGTTAGAGTTCCCACCTACATTCCTGACCAAAATCCCTTCATTAACAAGTAAGGGAATAGCAACCTTAACCAAAAATGTTCTAAGGTAGAGTCTGAGAATTTTTAAGATTCACAAGTCTGAGAAAATTTAAGATTCACAGGAGATAGACTGAAAAAATGTAGCAAGAACCTTAATAACTGAGAAGCAGTAGCCATAGTAATTGCATCACCCTTCCCAGCACTGCACAGTGCTGAGCAGCAATAAGAGGTAGCATAGGGGCAAAAGGAGAAAGGAGAAAGAAATAGAACTGAGCCATAGACAAGAACAAGAGATCAGTGAGAGCCATTATCCCCATGGGCATTTCAAAGCAGGTCTCCAGCTGAATCCATGAGTTTAACTCCCCTCAAATACTGAGGAAAGTTCAAGAAAAGGGCTTTCTTTTTCTTTCTCCAACTTTCCTCTCAGTGACAGTCAATTAATAAACACAGCACATCTTCTACTAAATAAGTATATTTATCAATGTTTCTGTTTACTTGAATTTTGCCTCAACTACAAAAAGGTCAGAGGATAACTAAAGATACATGTAAATTTAGGTGAAAGTAGAAAATAGACCTCACTAGATTGGGTCACCATAACTTCCTATAGAATAGGGGCTTTAAATAATATTTCCCCAGGATTTTAACCCATTTTCTGAATATCCAATTTTGAACCTCACAGAATTGCTTTGTAGCCAGGGAATGATAGCAGCTCACATAAAATTGCCTGAAAACCCATTGTTTTATCCATAATGAGATTTTGGTTCAGTTAACTCAAGTTCAACACACATTTGTAATGATCTCAAGGTGTGCAATAGATATTGAGGGAAAAACAAAGACAGTCCCTCATAGAATATATAGTTTAGTAAATAGATAAGATCCTAACAAGCAGAGATAAAATGCCTACTAGTACAATACAAGGGTAATAGATGAATATATTCATAGAGCTTTGTGAGATAAAAATGGAGGTGGGGAGTGATATTATTGACAAAGAAGATATCTAAAAGCTTTAAATTAAATAGAAGGTGGCCTTTGAATTAGGCTTTCAAGAATGTATAGATTCAACAGGGAAGCAGTAATAGGACATTAGAGAAAAAGGGAAAAGTGTGAGTAAAGGTGTGTGGAGGAAGGAGAGAACATTTTAGTTTGTCAGAAGCCTAGTCTATTTGAAGGTGAATAATGAGATAAGGAGCATGAGTAAGGTAGCAAGCACCAGGTGGTAAAGGGCTTTGAATGCTAGGCCCTGTTGTGTTTGAACTTTGCTTGACAGAAAATAACAGAATATAAAAGAGTTTTATTTTTTTTCTTTTAACCTGTAGAGTGACATGACAAAGTCTATTCATAAAGAAGATTAGTCTGGAATCTGTATGAAGAATATACTGGAGAGAAGGGTGAGAGAAAGAGTTGAGGTAATGAGACCTAAGAAGAAGCTGTTGCAACACTGAAGGTTTCATTATTCTGAAGGCCCTGAATGCCAAAACCAGAGCGAAATGTAGGGGAGGGGTATTACATTCTAAAACAAAGTATTATTTAAGTTTCCTCGAATCCAAGTTTTTGTGCATCTGACCTTTTTACAAGATGCCACCAGGCTTTCTGGCTATTCACAGTTCAGCATGGTGTTATTTCAATGTTCTTCCAACAATGTTCTTTCAACTTTGACCTGTATCTAAGACCAGTTTTATATAGAAGCAGAATCAATTTCCAGTTAGCATCATTTGAGGTACCAAAAAAGCCCCCCACCCACCCACTGTTTCTAAAAATCTCTCTATCTTCTCTATTTGTACCTAAAATTCCACTAGTGGTTCATATCTTTGAGCTCAATTCAACAAATATTGTCTATACTCAGTATATGATATTCAAGGCACTGTGTAATACCTTTACTCTTCATTCCACTTTTACAATATGAAAATACAAACACTCCTAAGAATTCATTAAACTTCCTAAAATTTGGTAAGATTAAAAATTCCTTATTCCTTAGTTCCTTACTTATTGGATGGGGGAGAAGAATAAATGGAAAGGTTTCAAAATGGACATTCAAAACAAACTTCCCCTCCTTCCCAATTCTTGCCCAAACCCAACTCTGTCCCCATAAGCTGCAAAATAAGAACTTACACGTTTCAAAGGGGAATAAGGCTGGATTTTATTCCTTCCATTTTTCTTGGGCCCTGGGGAGACTCAAACAGAGCCCCCTAGGTCCATTGTTCAATGATACTGCAAATAAAGGAGTTGAGATCAAAGAGAAGAAAATGAAAGTGGAAAACAAAAGGAGTTAAAGCAATGAAAATATGGGAGGGGGGAGCAGTAGCTCAGAAACTCCAGGAAATCATTCTTTATTTGGGGCTTATGTTTTAGTTTGCAGTATCACCAGAATACCAACAAAGCGACAGCAGCTGTTTGGCAGCCAAATACCGAAAATGAACTTCCATTGACTCTCATATATATAAATATAGATCACACTCAAAGGGAATACTTCTCTTACTAGTAGGTTGATTTTTAAATTATTCTTTTGAATCAGAGAGAGCATTATCTCTTAGAAATTGTAATCTAGAAGGAATTTTAAGGACCATCTATTTATTCTATGTCCTTCATTTTACAGGTAAGGCAAAGAGAGACCACAAACATTGATTAACCTTTCTTATATGCCAAATACATATAAAGGTGAATAAACAGGAGCCATAAAAGGGAAGTAACTTGCCCAACCTCCCACAGATTTCAAGTATCTGAACTATGACTTGAATTTGGATCCTCTGAATGTCCAAATCTAATGGTCTTTTTACTCTAGCATATTGCTAGTTTGCCTGAACATTTTCATTTTATAAGAAGGAAATTTATTTGAAATTATCCAAAATATTTTAACATCTTATTCATGCTCAGTGTGGTTAAGTTCTATCCTCTGTAGACATCCGAACATTGTGCCCACAGTTACACAACTCTGTCTATGGCAATGTTCGAATAAAGGAATATAACTGTTTATCCCTCAAAAACTCTGTCTGTGGTTGAGATCTCTTTCACCCCTTGGTGACTTCTCCAAAAAAAAAAAAAGTTATCCCTCAACACATTTCTGTCAACAAGGCCTCCATCAAGTGAGTTTGAAGAACTTGATAGGATCTGCACACCACAGGAAACCTGTCAAACCAGCAGGTGAGAAAAAAAAAATTGTGTTCTTGAGGAAGACTTTTCCTTCTTGAGCTCTAGGAAGTTTTAGCAGGGCAGAGTTTAAGAGCTGATACAGTCATATTTTCTGGATGGTGAATAAAGATATAAGAACCAGGTTGATCTTCTGACATCTCTCTCGTGTACCTTGGACAAAATCCATAGGAGGTATCTGTCCTATTGGGATGTAACTTTTTAGATAAGTGAAATTCCAATGTATGCTTATTATTTCATATTACATCTGCACACTATCATAGTTTATGAAACATTGACCAAGAAATAGGCATGCTGGAGCCTGCTAGAAATAAAATCTAAAGAAAATATACTGACCAACAGAGCATAAGGAGTGATAGAAAAAGAGATAGACCTGATGCTAAAAAAAAAAATGGTTTGATGTCCTAGATCTTCCCGTTACTAGAAGTGTGACATTGGCCAGGTAACTTAAATACTATGTGTATGATCACCAGTAAAAAGTTATAATAAAAAATAAATATGAATTCCATAAGCATTAATACAAATTATAACATTCAGAAGAGATTTAATAATGTCTACAACTGTGACACCATCAAAACATATTTGATATATTATTTTAAACCATAGTTGTTAAATGATAGGAATAAAATAGAGAAGATAGAAGTTCTATTTAAAAAAGGAATCAGGTTGGTAAGAGAACATAAATTTAGGTAATCTCAGAAAGATTGGAAGTGTGGAGTCTAGAGACTTCAAAAGAGAAGACTGAAAGAAGAGTGATGAATATATGATGGCACTTTAACAATATTTTAAAACCTAAACCAATTGGTGAATAAAAAGGAAGAGAAATCAAACTGTGACAGATTAAAAAAAAAGAAGATATATTTCACCTATAATGAGGAAAACTCTTACAGATGCAAAATATTTAAAGAACAGCAAGGAATATGATGAATTAGCACTCACTGAGGAAATAGAAAATAAAATACAACATTCCAAGAATATTTTTTAAATTGATGAAATTATATTAAAAAGAATTGGGCTAAAAGAGCTCAGGAGCCTGATACAGTGCACAATTAAGGAAAAGAATACAAATATCAATAAAAAATACCAAAATAATAAAAAGAACACAATTACAAGTGGAAATTGAGGAAACACACACTATATCACCAGGGGGACAAAAAGAAACTGAAAAATGCATTGGATCACAAGACATACAGAAAGTCCAAAAAGAACATGGAAAAAAGGTTTTGGGGGAACTTACGAATACATAACATGAAAAAAGCAAGTGTTGGCTCAGAAAAAGACAGAATTAAAAGAGTTTAAAGAACCTAAGCTCCGAATAATTTAAGGAAGAGACCTTTACGGCTGAAAATACTATTGGGAATTGGAGGTGGAAGGTCTGCCAGAGTGGGAAGTGGGCATCTGCCCAGCTTCAGGCTGCACAAAGAGCAGTCCCTCCTCCTTGCTTGACGATGTAAGGGTCCTAGCAGGGCAAACCTCTGAGCAGGCCTTCTTGCTCTGGCATCCACAGTATGGCTATCGAGAATGCCAACCCCTGCAGAAAGTGGGCATCTTCCTGGACTTTGGCAGAGGACACGTGGCACTTTATGATGCCACAGATGGATCTCTTCTCTTAAGATTCCCAGAACAAGGCTTTCAAGGGCCTCTTCACCCTTGCTTCTCTCCTGGGCTTCCCAATGACCATGGTACCCTTGCATCTCTTATCATCTGCCCCAGAAGTCTCCACTAGATGCCTGGCCAGAGATCACAATTCTCAGTGGAACCCCATGACTTCCCTGACCTCAGAAACACAACTCACACCCATCACTCCTCATTACCATCCATGGGCAGCATGCCTACAAAGCAATGGATGCTACTCTTGAATCCTCCACCCCCCCAAAAAAACACAGGAAATGGAAGGAAACCCCAAAAAAGACAATGAAAACAACCACCACCACCAACATGAACACCAAAGGAGACAGAGGAAAGGATCCAGGGAACTAATTCAGGTTTTCTTCCTTCCTTCATGTGCCTTGGAAGCCAGATTTCAAGGGAAGGAACAGCCTCCTCAGTGGCCACTTGGGCAGGAGAGTGGGAGGGAATCAGAGCTCAGTGAGTTTCTCTGGGAGAGGAGGGCCAGAACAAGTGTGGCTGAGGGGTACAGGTGTGAAGCCCTTGGGCAAGTGGAGATCCTAGCTAGGCCACAGGTCCAAGGTGAGAACTGAGCCCTGGACAAGGCAGAGGAGGGAGTTGTCACCTTTTGGCCAAAAAGCAAGAGTTCTCACCTTTGGAGGGTGGAGTCAAAGGAGGACTTCCCCCCAGCTAGTCACATAAAAGAGCCCCAGCAGATGAATGCTGCTCTCTTGTGCTTCCAGAGCTCAAGGCCAAAGAGCCAGCCCTCTCTCTCCTGGGACCAGCATCTGAGAAGCCAGGCAACATGGATGCCCAACTTTTGGTTGGACAACTCAAGGCCGACCTGACGTGCTCCATCTGTCTGGGCTACTTCAGGGACCCTGTGATTGTCAAGTGTGGCCATAGCTTTTGCACAGAGTGTCTCCTCCGCTGTGGCCAGGGAACCCAGGCAACATTCACCTGCCCAGAGTGCAGAGGAGCCATCCAGTACGGCCAGAGGCTGCCCAACAGGAACTTGCAGAATCTGTCTCTCACTGGCCAAATGCTCAGACCTCACTTGTTGCACAGCATAGTGGGCCTGACCACCTGTGTGCAACATGGGCAAAGGGAGGAGCTCTTCTGTCAGCAGCACCAGGCAGCCCTCTGTCATTGCTGTTCCTCAGCCCCAGAACATGAACATCACCAAATCCTGCCCTTGGAGGAGGCAGCTCACAGAGGCCACCAGATGCTCCAGAAGACACACACTCTCCTGCAGGCAAAAGAAGAGGAATTCCAAATGGCTCTGGACAGTGTGACCTGCAGAGAAACCCAGTGCAAGGTGGAGGCAAGCATCTTAGGGCGTTCACTCAGCTCTGAATATGAGAAGATGCATCAGTTCCTTTGGGAGGAAGAAAGGAGACGGATGGACCAACTGAGGCAGCAGAGCACACACAACCTGAGCAAATATGTGGAGATCAGGGTCAAACTGGAGCAACACATCCAGCATCTACAAGGCATGATAGTGGAAGTGGAAGACAACTTGGACAAGGCACCTCTACAGATGCTCCAGGATATGAAGGACACTTTGGCAAAAAAGGAGAAGCTGCTGCTACTTCCAGAACCCGAGGTGGCTTCCCCACACTGGAACATCCAGCCCATCACTGGTCTCAGAGAGATGCTCAGGAGCTTCCACAGGGATATAACCATGGACCCGCAAACAGCCAGTCCTCATCTCGTGTTCTCTGAGGATCTGAAGAGCGTCCGTTATGGAAGGGGTCCTCAGAACCTGCTTGGCCAGGAAGACACTCCGGACTATTCTCTGACTGTACTGGGGGCCCAGACTTTCTCCTCTGGAAAACACTATTGGGAAGTGGAGGTGAGAGGTCTGCCAGAGTGGGAAGTGGGCATCTGCCCAGCTTCAGGCTGCACAAAGAGCAGTCCCTCCTCCTTGCTTGACGATGTAAGGGTCCTAGCAGGGCAAACCTCTGAGCAGGCCTTCTTGCTCTGGCATCCACAGTATGGCTATCGAGAATGCCAACCCCTGCAGAAAGTGGGCATCTTCCTGGACTTTGGCAGAGGACACGTGGCATTTTATGATGCCACAGATGGATCTCTTCTCTTAAGATTCCCAGAACAAGGCTTTCAAGGGCCTCTTCGCCCTTGCTTCTCTCCTGGCCTTCCCAATGACCATGGTACCCTTGCATCTCTTATCATCTGCCCCAGAAGTCTCCACTAGATGCCTGGCCAGAGATCACAATTCTCAGTGGAACCCCATGACTTCCCTGACCTCAGAAACACAACTCACACCCATCACTCCTCATTACCATCCATGGGCAGCATGCCTACAAAGCAATGGATGCTACTCTTGAATCCTCCACCCCCCCCAAAAAAACACAGGAAATGGAAGGAAACCCCAAAAAAGACAATGAAAACAACCACCACCAACATGAACACCAAAGGAGACAGAGGAAAGGATCCAGGGAACTAATTCAGGTTTTCTTCCTTCCTTCATGTGCCTTGGAAGCCAGATTTCAAGGGAAGGAACAGCCTCCTCAGTGGCCACTTGGGCAGGAGAGTGGGAGGGAATCAGAGCTCAGTGAGTTTCTCTGGGAGAGGAGGGCCAGAACAAGTGTGGCTGAGGGGTACAGGTGTGAAGCCCTTGGGCAAGTGGAGATCCTAGCTAGGCCACAGGTCCAAGGTGAGAACTGAGCCCTGGACAAGGCAGAGGAGGGAGTTGTCACCTTTTGGCCAAAAAGCAAGAGTTCTCACCTTTGGAGGGTGGAGTCAAAGGAGGACTTCCCCCCAGCTAGTCACATAAAAGAGCCCCAGCAGATGAATGCTGCTCTCTTGTGCTTCCAGAGCTCAAGGCCAAAGAGCCAGCCCTCTCTCTCCTGGGACCAGCATCTGAGAAGCCAGGCAACATGGATGCCCAACTTTTGGTTGGACAACTCAAGGCCGACCTGACGTGCTCCATCTGTCTGGGCTACTTCAGGGACCCTGTGATTGTCAAGTGTGGCCATAGCTTTTGCACAGAGTGTCTCCTCTGCTGTGGCCAGGGAACCCAGGCAACATTCACCTGCCCAGAGTGCAGAGGAGCCATCCAGTACGGCCAGTGACTGCCCAACAACAAAGGAGATAAAGGAAAGTACCCAGGGACATCCAAGGTATTAAGTTTTTCTTTCTTTCTTTCTTTCTTTCTTTCTTTCTTTCCAATGAGCTATATCCCTACTTTAAAAACAAGTCTAGTAATCTGTAAAAATAAAAAGTAATTATTAAAAAAATAAAAACATGCCTAGCAAGTCTAGTTATATTCGGCATCAATAGACTGGCTTTCCCCCCCCCCCCCATTCTTAACCATTATATTCACATGAGTTGCAGAAAATACAAAAGTATCCTAAACTCAAATGAGACTCCCTTATATCCTGCATCAATAATGATAAAATGGCAGAACAGGGAGAAAAAGATGGATAGAATTACTTGGGATTTTTTTTTAACTTTTGGTACTTTAAATGTGAAATTTTTGTGCCCAAAAGGAAAAACAATCTGGAGAGATTGACCATGTCTCCCCTGAACCTACTCAGTCCACATGACTCACAGTACAGTGAAAGGAAAGGTCTAGGTGTTCTTCACATTATGATTCTGTTTCTTTCTGTTCCTCAGTCCTGGCTTCTGCTTGATTTTAGAACTTCTCAACAAATCAGGTCAAATTTTTATATTCCCAAAGGAGGTTCATGGCACAAGCCAAAAAAATCTTTTTTTTTACAGAGATACTCCCTATGGTTGTATATGAAAGACCCAGACCTTCAATTGCAAGACATGGATTACATCTTTGAGATTTTTAGAGTTCTAGGCCATTGAATCTTATTTGTTTTATCTCTGGGCTCTCAAAAATCTAATCTCCCATTAAATTGATTACATGTGTCAGACACTATCCAGACTTTCTCCTAATTTGTCATTAACTTTAAGATGGTATAATGACCACCTCCCAAACATTTTATTTACATCTCACAAATTAATTCCTCCTTATTGGTCAAAATCAACTTTAGCATAATAACTCCCCTTTTCCCTTTATCTTCTGTAACATAAAATCACATTCAAAGCAAATAAAAAATTGGTTTGCTTTTCTGCTTTTAACAGACTAAGAACTCTAGCTAATTCTCAGATCATTCAAATCCCATTCATAACTGTTTCTTCCCCTTATGCCAACTTTGTAATCAGTGTCATGATGACATCATTTATTCTAGCTGGACTGGATACCTCTAGAATATATCTACCATTAAATTGCCTCTCTTCTCCCTATTGTTCTTTACCCAAATGTTTTCTACTATGCCTTTCCACCTAGGTTCATGGATTTGCCACATAAATATAATCACTTGACATACAATGTTTTATCTCTGATCTTCTGAATAAGTTAAGCATTCACACCCTTCAAACTCCCATAATGTATTACTAAAGCAATGAAATAATCCTTTCCTTCTTTACCTTCCCATCTGGTCCCAGGATGGCCTGACCTAACCTTTAGTGAGATTTAAGCATCAATATATACAGGGCCAGAATTTAAGTTCCTACAAAAAGCTTGCCCAAGCACTTCCAAAAGACTTGTTTCTGCATGCTCAGGGTAGACAAGAGCTTGTTTGTTTTGGCTAATACACACACACACACACACACACACACACATGCACACACACAAAGTTGATTAAATTGAGTGTGACAATACCATATGTCAAGCTTAATACAGCCTGTCTTAAGGTCAGCAAAAATCTAGATGCAAAAAAAAATACTCCTACTACCCATCAAATCTCTCTTCTTATATTTTCCAAAAAGAATAGTTCTTTATATGTGTGTGACATCTGTGTGGTCCCAAAAGGATAGCTCTTAATGAAGAGACAATATCTAAAATATATTTACTCTCAAGATCAAGTTGAACCAAATTATTTTTAAGACCTTTTTTCTGGGCTTTAGTTTTCTCATCTTCAAAATGGTACTAAATAATCTCTAATATCTTTTCCAACTGTGACATACCATGAGCTTGTTAACAGAATGTTACAGGTTATTTACTAAAGTGAAAATGGCTGCTTGACCCAAAGTATTAAATTCTGTAATCACTCTCAGTAAAAACAATACTATATATGGACAAAACATTTTAGCTGAGTTTAGTGTATTAGCAGAGATATGCTTAAAGACAAAGGTCTCATTGAAACTACAGCATAACCAATTCATCAAGAAAAGAGACATAACTAGTGAATCTTCCACCAAAAGCAAAGATGAATTCCATTGGAACTTGGTGAGAAGCATGAAAGAGCCCTCAGACCTTGGAACACAAGGCCCAGTGAAAACATGTACCCTGGATACTCATCCATTAAAGGAAAACAGATCTCAGGATCCTTCAGGGCTACTTTTGGTGAAGTAGCCACTGGTAGAAGGAAGAGGTTGGTTGAGAAGATATGAATCAAGCTGCTAGTAATTATTCTTGCTGAGTTTTCAGTTGTTTCTACTTACCAATTCAACAAATGTACTACTAGCACCCTCCAAATTTTGGTGCCCTGGAGAAAAGCCCCAATCACTCTATCTTTTTTTATGTCTCTATTTATCAGAGAGGTAATACTTAAGTCACATATTTTTACATTAAGACAATTTAAGTCACAGTAGTCTAAAATTGGCTTTTAGATCCTTTAAGCAGCCCGTTCTTACCTGCACTCCCCAAGTATCTTCCACATAATTTATAATCATTCTCAATAAGTATGTCAGATATCACAAACTAGATCATGAACAGTCTCATTAATAATAATAATAAATAATAATACAATCATTAATACAGACTAATTGAAGGTAACAATACCTCCAAATTAAGGGGAAGTACAGAAAGTTCAAGGAGTGCTAGCACTAGCTGTAATCTTAGAGGTTATAGAGTCCAAACTCTTCATTTTGCAGGGGAAGAAACTGAAACCAAAGACAACAGTATTAATGTTTCTGGTATGGAAAGGAAAATTGTAATAGTTAAAGGAATTATAGAGGATTGAAGAGGTCCAGGGGATAAGGAAGGTTTTGTAACAAAGAATGGAGAACTTGAAGGGATAGAGGGAATATGGCCACTGGTGAGGTAAAGGAGAGAGAGATACCTCCTGCTGAGAGGGTATCTGAAAAATGGGGTTCCTGAGAAATGGGCCGACTATGATAGTCTGAAGGGATGTCTCCTCTATTGATTAATGTTAAAGATACCCCAGTACAGGTAAGCATGGACCCTCCTGTTGGGCAACCTTGGAGGGGTGGGGAGAGGCATATGGTTTTCACAACCAGTCAAGCCCATTCTGCCTAAAACATTATTCTCTCATGTGTGCAGCACAATACATGCACAAGGACACTGTGGAACCCAAGCCATGATTGATTCAGTGAGAAGATTTTGGACTGAACCAGGAATATGCTCATATGCCATAAGAGTCTGTCATAAATGTAAAATCTGTATGCAGTTCCATCAGGGAATTTATAAGACGAAAGGGTTAGGAGGTCATCCTTTAACATATACTCCATTTGAATGCATACAGTGTGAATCTTAAAAATTCTCAGACCCTACTTCAGAAGATTTGGTTAAGACCATTCCCCATTTTAAACAATGGAGGTACTTGATCAGGAATGTGAGAACTCTACTCCACCCATACTTAAGCATACTTTAGGGGAAGATAAAGTTGTAAACTCTTTACTGAACAATGAAAAGTACTTAACCCATACTTAAAGTAAAACTAAAAAACCTTAAGCTGGGTCTATTTTTAGATCTCATACAAAAAGGTGCTAAGTACCCATAAGGTCAGGCAACTTGCAAACTTGCAAGGGGAAAAGAGGTGTGAACTTACTCAGAAGTTTTAGTCTACCCAGAGAAGTTGAGAACTAAAGAAGGTGTGAATTAAGAATGGTCAGTCCTGTGAAAACATCAACTGTGATTGGTAGATGTGAGAACTTAGGGGAGGTGACATAGGAGAAAATTCTCTTTAAAAGGAGAATCAGAAGACCTCTGAAGAATTCATTCAGCCTTGGAAGCTGAAGTGGAGCTCAGGAGCTGAACTGGTGGGTCTCTCTGAACACTAGAATCTTGCTTGGGACAAATCTTGTGGTGAGTGGATTAAAGACTGACTGATCTCTCTCTTAGGGCTTGGGCCTGGGCTGGCCTAGCCCTTTTCTCATTGTTTCCTCTTACTCTCTCTCTTTCATTAATTCCTTAATTTGTATTAATTAAAATCTCTATAAAACACAGCTGACTTGGGTATATTTCATATTTGGGAATTTTTCCCTGGTGACCACTTTATATTTGATTTAACTCAAGACGCTGTATTGAAATCATATTTCTGTGGTCACAATTTAAGGCAACAACTCTTTTATCTGTAACAGTTTATGGCAAACACTACTTTAAATGTTACAACAGAAAGATTTTATCAACGTGCCAAAACACAAAGGGTTTAAGTATTGCCTTGTGATCATAGACAGACTGACAAAAAAAAATGCAGCATTTGTGGTCAAAATCCTATTAAAAGTAATTATACTTAGATTTAGGATTCCCACAAAATTGGACTCAGACCATGGGAGTCACTTTACTCAATCAATATTAAATGAAATTTATAAAAATCTAGGAATACAAGTAATATACCACACACCGTATCATCCCCAAGGTTCAGGGCAAGTGGAGAGATTAAGTAAAGACATCAAAACATTAATAGGTAAATTTTGTACAGAAACACACCTAAAATGGACAGACATTCTACCATTAGTTGTGTTCCATCTTAGAACAAGACTCAGTGGAGATCTGCATATCTCTCCATTTGAGATGCTATATGGACATGCAATTTGGCAAGGAAGGACTTGTAAACGAGCTTACATTACAATGATAGAAGGAGATTGTCAGTTAACAAAATATATACAAGCTTTACAAATAAGAATAGCAGAGTTGCATGAAATGGGTTTGATACAACAATCAGTTCCCCTGGATTACAATTTGCACAACATCAAACCAGGAGACAAAGTATACATAAAGATTTTCAATAGAAAATTGGCTATGGACATAAAATGAACTGGACCACATGAAGTATTACTATCCCAACACCTATAAAAATTGCAGGGAAAAACTCATGGTTCCACTGTTCCCACATAAAACCAGAAAAATTCAACATCACTGTACAGACATAGAAGAAGAAGATAATTAGACAAAAAGATAGTGCTGAGAAATGAAAACAAAAACTGGAATGAAAAACTGATTAACATCAAAAAGTACACCAAAGAGAAAGAATAGTGCCACATAATGTTTGAGATGAGATCCCAGCAGTCAAGCATGCCGCAATGACAAGAAGACAATATTCCCACCCAGAGGAAAAGATTTTAAAGCTTCCCAGAGGAAAAGCATCAAGAAAAGCTACTAGAGAGAAGAAACAAAGAGAAAAAAAGCTAAAATGGACAGCAAAGACTTTGAACTTTGTAAATTTGTTTATACAAGAAGAGGACAGATGGAAAATGGGACTCATATGTAAGACTGAGTGCAGCAAAAGCATAAAACAAAATTAATTTCACATATTAAGGAAATAGAATGCAACACTACATAATTTGGAAGAAAGAAGAGAGCCATCAGTCAACATGAGAGGTGAAAATCTGAAGAAACTTGATAAGTATCCATTCAACACAACACAGACACAAAACACAAAATCACAAACTGACATGTATTGGGAGACCTTGTGTAAATAAACAAGTGTCTGAAATGGCATTTATGCAAAATGTAAATATGTATGTAATTAATTCAATAAGGTCTTAGGTAAATAAGGTCAATAGAGATTTCTATTTGACTAACATCAGGATGTGGGAACAATGTATATTATTGTATTATATGTAAATAATCTCTATCAAAAATGTATATACTATAATTAGGTTAGTAGCATAGTAATAGGGTCTGTAAATATGTAACATAGCATGTATATATGTTATACATAAGATTAGGTTATGGATTAGACTAGGGATTTAGAGAATAGTTATAAGAAGTAGGGAATAGATTAGGAGTGAGTTAAGTGAAGCATAGCATAGACAGTTAGATATACTTAGAAATAGACAGGCTGCATTTGCAGATAGTAAACTTAATTGTTTACTGTAAAGTTGATGCTGAAATTGTGTTTCATGGAAATATATATAGATAAAATAGTTTGCAAATAATTATTGATAAATAAAATGGGAAAAATGTATTAGTTTAACTTAGCAAAAATAAGTAGTATTAGCATTAAGATTCTAATTTCTTTGTAATGGTTTTGTTCAAACATTACAGAATTTATTGTAAAACCCCAAAACTACCCTTTCCCAAAACTTTCCTGCAAAGAATTCCTTAGAGTAGATAAGGTTAGCATAGAATAGTGATAAAGTAATTGAGGGAAATTTATTATTTTGGGAGGAGTTGTTAGAAAGTAGATTTAATAGCTTGGTAAGTATAATAAATATAAGTGACCTTGGGAAGGTCATAACAAAAAAAGGGAATGATTGTGGAAAGGAAAACTGAATCAGGCTCTGAATTTCTGCCACTCAGGTGGAACAGACAGCAGTTGGAATGTTGGAGTGAAGATATTGACAATAATGACAATTAGTGGTGTGAATTTTAAAAGTCTCCATCTTGGTCTAGCACCCAAAAAATTGTGCACACCCACACTACACGGGCATGTGCTAGTCAATGACAAAGCAGAAATAACTAACTGCCCACCTGGGCTGTCCTAAGCCAAGCTAGAGCCAACCATTGGATTTTGTGAGACACAGGAAGTGAGGTAGGGAACAGCCTCTGGAATTCGCTCACTTCCTGTGGGGAGAGGGAGACGCCAGTTGGTGTTAGGAAGAGTTGGTGTTAGGAGCTTGGAGAGGGAGGACGCCCGCAGACAGCTTTCCTTCAGATTGGTCACGTGAGTTAAGGACTGACTCTTTCCACCTGGGCCTTTGGGCCTAAAACTCCCTCTGCCTTGGTCAGAGGTTGAGTAGCCCCTTTCCCTTTTTCTCTTCTCTCCTTCTCTCCCTATCCTTTTCCCTACTCCCAGTGTGATTAAACCTCCATAAACTTCATTCTGACTTGAGTGTTTCATTTTAGGAATTTCATAAGTAAATTCCTTGGCGGCCATTGTTTAATATTACATAAATCCTGTAGCCACATTGTTAACCATTACAATATTATAACCTCTCCCCTCTCCCAGAGACCTAAATTTCCCCATTACAGTGGGGGGAGGGGTGACTGAGAAAGTCACAGTTGCCCTTGAGGTTTCTCTTTCCCAGCCCATGGACTGGAAGGAGTGCTCTCTCCCTATCTCTAGATAGAAGTACCTCTACTCTTGATTTTTACCAACTGTTTGCTCTATCTGGATTCTTGTGATAATATCATCGAACAAAAGGATTTAAGGGGACTAGTTTGAACTTGAGGCCCGTCTTTAGGGCTGCTAGCCCAAAGAGACAGGCCCAACCAGCTCTGAAAATCAGAACCTTTTCTTTCTCTTACTTTCTACTGCTAAGACTTTGAACTTAAGAAAGCTAGCATAGATTAGCATAGACAGAAATAAAAGACACCCTCCACCAGCCTGTGAAGTCTGGCCTCAGCTCAAAAACTGAAAGAAACTCAAACCCAATCTGGGAAAAAGTATAGGGAACCCCCTCTTCCCTCTTCCCTGATATCTTCCTGATCCAAACGTTTTATTAAATTCATCTTGAGTTAAATAACCCATAGTCAGATAAGAGGACTCTCTGGATAAGAAAAAGGAAGGTAGATCAGTGGAAGAGAGAAGATATACAACAGCAGTAAAAAAAAATTATAATAACTTTGTATTTAATAAAAGCATAGATCCCAATTTTGGGGATAAGAAATCACCCTTTGGTAAAAATTGATAGGACAACCTGAAAATAGTTTGGCAGACACTAATTATAGACCAATATTTTATAACATTCACTAAGATAAAATTCAAAATGGACATGATCTAAACATAAAAGAAGATATCACAAGTAAATTAGAATAGGGAACACATTACCTATCAGATTGATGGATATGAGAGAAATTTATCAATTAATAAGAGATAGAGAGCATTGTAAAATGTAAAACATGATTTTTAGTACATTAAATTGAAAAGGGTTTGTACAAATAAATACTTCTAATCTGGCATCCCAGATTACCAACACCCGCATGAAGACCACAGTTTTGCTGCTGGATTTGTCACTCTGTCATCTGGGTCAGCATCTGGTTCATGGGTTTCTGCTTCCTGGCCAACAAGTGGTAGCACTCGGTCCTCCCCACTATTTCCTGGGCAGCCACAGCATCAAGACAGCCATTGCCTTCTTCTTCTCCATTCCCACCTATTCTGGGACCTACTCAGTGACTCTCCCATTCCCTACAAGCATTCTCTGGATGAGGGTGGTATAGCCCTGAGAACCCTTTCTTCTGCCCCACCACCACCACCACCATTTGTCCTAACAGCCTGAGGTATCTGGGCTCCATCCCACTCCCATACCTTCCCACTCCTAAAGTCCCACACCTTGCTATAATGAATGACAACTGAGGCCACTCTCCATATCCCCCACAGTTATTATCTTCCACCACAAAAAAAATTTAGAAGGAAAGCAGAAAATGTGAAAAAAATTAGACAGCCTCTTAGATAGGGATTTGATATCTAAAATATATAGTAAAATTTCTAAGAATAAGAGCCACCCTCCAATTGATAAATGGACAAAAGATATGAACAGGTAATTTTCAGATAAAGAAATCAAAGCCATATGTCAATATGTTTTAAAATACTCTAAATCACTACTTATTAGTATAAGCCAAACCAATTCTGAGATATCATCTGACATCCATCAGACTGGCTAAAATGACAAAAGTTGGAGAGATATGGAAAAATGGGGACACTGATACATTGTTGGTTGCACTGTGAATGTATCTAACCATTTTGGAAAGCAATTTGAAATTACACCCAGAGAGTTATAAAACTGTGTACATCCTTAGACTCACCATTACCATTGCTGGGTCTGTTTCACAAAAATAATGGTTAAAAGGAAAAGAATACATATGGTTCAAAATATTTATAGCAGCTCTCTGTGCTGACAAAGAACTAGCAACCGAAGGGATGCACATCAATTGGGGAATTGCTAAACAAACTATGATATATTATTGTAATGGAAAAATACTGTGCCACAAGAATCAATGAGCATGATAATTTTTTAAAACTTAGAAAAAACTACATTGGATAATAAACAGTGAAATGAAAGAACCATGAGAATATTATATATAAATACAAAATTAATACTGGAAGAATTATGAATGTTACTTCCAGAGAGTGAACTGAAAGGTGAAAACATGTAAGACTATTTGTATGAACATGTCTATTTCCCAGACAATACCTTCTGAAATGTGAAGATTGTGGGAAGGGGCTGGGACACTTATGGATGGGATTTATTGTATAGATATGAAGAAAAGTAAGCTAACCATATGAGCAAATTGTGATTTCATTTATGTACAATCTTCTTTTTCTTTTTATATGGAAATTCTTGTTTTGTTTTATAAAATTTGGAATTTAAAAAATGCTTAAAAAATAAATCTGAACTTCTGAAAGAGAAGAAGAGTTAGCAGTTCATGGGTTTTTGGGCCCAAAACTTTTTATTCAGTAGTTTTTGTTATGTTAAGTAAAGCCTGTCTTAAATTTGATTTTTTATAAGTCCAAGTTCTTGCTTGAGAAATGAGAGTCCTTTTACCTTTATTTTGAAAGGCAGAATTATAAAACAGAAAGTGAGATAGATTGGAGGTCAGACAAAATATGGGTTCAAATCCTGGCTCTGCCACTCCCTCTCTATGGAACATTGAGTAATTAACTTTATCTTTCATCTATAAAATGAGAGTGTTGGACTAAATAATTTACATAATCCATTTGGTATGATTTGTGAGCTTGACAAAGACCATGGGGTATATAAGAATGGAATGGGCCAATAAGCAATGGGTTCCCCCACTTGATGCTTTCAAGGATAATCTAGATAATTACTTGTCAATACTATCACAGAAGGGATTATTTAAAATCAGGTACAGCTTGGATTTGATGGTCCTTGAAGTTTCTTCCAGCTGTTAGATTCAATAATTCTATGATTCCTGACTCTAGTACTTATAATGATGCAAGACCCTTATGATCATGAGTAAGAGCTTTAGACGCTCTGGGGCTTAGTTTTCTCATCTGTTATACATAACTTATCTCATAGGTTTATTAAGAGGAGCAAATAATGTATTCTGAGTGATAAAAAATGTCAGCAATTATTAGATTCTCTGTGTAGATCTTGCTGCAAACGTGACTGATGCAGAAAGAACTTGATTGCACAAACTTTTATGCCATGTTTTCAAGGGTCCTGAAAGGCCATGGTTATACGAATGTTTGAGCGAAGAGACCAGGCATTACTTGGTGGTTCAAACTGAGGGCAACAGAAACTGTTACTTGCCAACAATAGAGGAAACTGAGTAACTACTTGGGGAAAAACAATAATGAAATGTGACAGGTTCTAGCAAAGCTTGGCTCTTAAAGGATATTATTTGTAAAGCATTTAGTAGCAGCTGACACATAATGGGAGTTGAATAAAAGTGTGTTCCTTTCCTCTCTGAAACAATGTAAAACAGAAAAGTACAAGATTGACAAATGGGAGAAATAAACTAAGAGAAACTCCAGTGAGCTCACCTTTACCCTTTCCCCAGAAAAATAGACACCACAACAAAGGAGCATTCTAGTACTGAGGCTGGTATATTTTGTCCTCTTGTATCCATGTCCAGAACTTCAGAGATGTGGAAGGACTGTAAATGTTGAGGATAATCTCTGTCAGAGGATCCCTTTCCAAGAGGTTTAGCTTCCTAACTCCTCCAATCCATGACCATGCAAGGAGGAAGGACATAGACTTGGTTACCTCAACCAAAATTGTTACAGGGAATAGGACCTGTTCTCAATCATGCCATCCATGAAAAAGTCTGAAAAACCCCATACACGAATATTAAAGGGAATAGGCTCTGAATTTAAATCAGTGTCCCAAAAGCAGTACCATGGCAAGGAGAAAAAGACTACAATGATCCCAGCTCAGGTAACCTGATTAGAACTATAGGAAGTGATAAGGATACAATGATTAGTATCTCCAGTCAGCTATCCCATCCAGTACCATGATCTCCATCATGCTGTCCTAAACAAAATCTTCTAGAAGGGATAAGAACAGACTTTTTGACTGTCCTACTTCAAGTCAAGGACAAAGAGTTCAGTGTGGCTAATTGCATTCCTGTACTCCACACAATTTCCTCCACGTATGAATCAAAGAGACAGTGATGTCAACAATTTCAAAATTTAAAAAAATGCAGAATAATCAATAAGGAGAGAGACATGTGCCAACTATCCCTGGCAAAGAAACTAAATAATGGGAATACAGAAGAAAGTCCTAATGCAGTGAAGAATATTAGCAAGTGAGAAAATGCCAAGATAAAAATCCAGAAGAAGAAACGAATTCCGAAATAATAATAAATAAATAAATATCTGGGGGTAGGGGTGGAATGGGTTTAACACGAAGATTTCGACAATGAATTTAAAGTCTACTAAAATAAAGGAGAACTTAGAGCAAATGATAAAGACTGAAGAGCTCTTAAAGTAATACTTATGGAGGCAGTTAGGTGGCTCAGTGGATTGAGAACCAGACCCAGAGATGGGAGGTCTTAGATTTAAAATCTGGCTTCAGATACTTCCAAGATGTGTGACCTTGAACAAGTTACTTAATCCCCATTGCCTAGTCCTTATTACTCTTCTGTCTTGGAACCAATACAAAGTATTGATTCTAAGATGGAAGATAAGGGTTTTTAAAAATAAGTAAGAAATACTTGGAAGGATAAAGGCTTAAAGCAAATAAAGGAAAAACTTTATCCAAGTTGTGGTATCCTAGAAAATGAAATGGAAAGAATAGAACTCAAAAATTTAATGACACAACAATGAATATTAAGGATCACTTGAAAAATTAAATCATGTAAAGTATCTACAATCAACTTAAAATAATTGGTTTACCTTAAAACCATCTTAAAACCAAAATCTTGTACCATATTTTAAGAAATAGTAAGAAAAAACTCTTAGAAGAACTGGAAACAGAAGGCAAAGAAAAACAAATAGGCTTTATATGCTCCCAACTGAATGAAACATTGTGTACCTGCAATTTGTAAATCAAAGAAAAAAAATACATGTAGCTAGGAAAAGATTGTGTACTAATGAACTACATTTAGAATCACATAAGATACAATCAGTCGATTAGTAAGCATTTATTAAGTTGCCTTCTATGTGACAAGCATTGTGCTAGAAAACCTAAAAGGAAAGGAAAACCTGAATATGATATACTAAAAAACAAAATAAGAAGGTCTACATCCAAGAATAACATCATTAAAAGGTTAGCATAAATCTAAGGGGAATAGGAGTGGACCTTTAGTAAAACCGGTGTCTTCCATAAGCATTCATATTCAGATCTAGGTGGATTATTTCAAGCACAAATGTGAGAAATAAAAGAAGCCTAGAAAGCTAAACCCAACTTAGGTACTTGTAATGGTTAAGTGATGCTATGAAGAAAAAATTCTCCAAGTTCTTAGAATTTATATAAATGCAAAAACAAAGCAAATTGGAAAATTTGACCAAAAAAGTAAAATGATAAATTTTGAAGAAGGTGCAAGAAAACAAGTATATTGATATATCAATGGTGAATTAGTCTAGCCATTCTAAGAAATCAATTTGGAACTCCACCTAAAAATTTGAATGGTTGGCACATCCCTGAACTCTATGAAACATTATGAGGCTCATATTACAAAGAAACCAAATAAAGAGGAAAACAGCCAATGGAAAAAAAAATACTTATAGCAGGGTTTTTTTTTTTGTAGTCATGAAGAACTGGAAATTAAGGGGGATACTCATCGATTAGGGAATGGATATATGAACTTAATGTAATATTATGTCAGAAGAAATCATACAAGAAATAATTTCATAGAGTCTGGGAAGATTTATATGAATTAATACTGAGTGAAGTTAGCAGAACCAGAAGAATAATTTATGTAATAGCAACAGCACCATGAAGACAAATTTCAAAGACTTTAGGACTCATTAACAAAATGACCAGTCATTATTATTCAAAGGACCAGTGACAAAGTATGTTACCCACCTCTTGACAGAGAGATGATGAACTCAGGGTATATATGCATACACAATACACACATACACATATGAATATATACATAAGTATATTCAATGTTACCAACATAGAAATTTGTTTTGTTTGACTACATATGTATGTGTCGCACATACATAATATGTTTACTATATAATATCATACATATATGTACACACCTATATTCTTTTTTTTTTAAACCCTTACCTTCCATCTGGCAGAAGAGTGGTAAGGGCTAGGTAATGGGGGTTAAGTGACTTGCCCAGGGTCATACAGCTGGGAAGTGTCTGAGGCCAGATTTGAACCTAGGACCTCCCATCTCTAGGCCTCTCAATTCACTGAGCCACCCAGCTGCCCCACACATATATATTCTTAATGTGTGGCCAGTATAGAAATTATTTTGCTTTCATGTACATCCATATAAATGCATGTGAATAACATGTAACTAGATAGCCTATAACATGATTTAATATTAATTATATTTAAATTTATAAAAATTATTATATTGTATATTCAATTATGTATATATAATATAGTCAGAATACGGATTTGTTTTGCTTGAGAATCCCTATTTGTTACAAGGGTTTAATTTTTCTTTTCAGGAAAGAGAGGAGGGAGGAATGAAAATAGATTTTTGTTCACTAAAACAATCTAATTTGTAAAAGAAATAGCTAAGTGATCATTTTTTAAATACTGCAAGGAACCTTGAGGCTCTTGCCGTTAAGTTGTTCCTGGTACAATAACTAAATTATTAATTTAATAATAAATAATGGTTTAGTTTTAAAAATGTAGCTTCAGAAACCAAATAAATCACTGGGGTTGGGGGTCAACAAATGCACATAATTTGTGCCAATATGGAGAACAAACAATGAAGCTGTGGAGTCAGACACCAGGAAACACCACTTTATGAGTTTTATCAGCTAAGCTTACTCCTAATTTCTGTCCCTAAAACAAAGTTCTAGTGACTAAGGCAACAGTAAGCATCCATAAATTTAAGCAGTGTAATATTAGAAAGATTTCCACTCCAATGGTAAAGAAGTGGGGAGGGTGGAAGTCATGTTTAATGTGTGGAAATCTCTGCCATTTGGAGTTGGTTGTTCAAAATGACTCTTTCCCAAGTGGGAGAAGTGATTTTCCCTTTATAAGATGATATCCCTACTCCAGAGGCACTTACAATTTAGTTGGGGGGGGGGACTTCTTTTATGTGTAGAACAACTCATAAATGATCTAATACCCTTTTTTGTTGTTTTGTTAACTGGTAATTCTAAGTGCTTGATCTCTCAAGTTCTTTACACAATATACTTAAAAAAATTTATAGACAATACAAAATCAACCCAACTCCTTCATGACTTATTGTTGCTGTTATTCAGTTATTTTCATTGTGTCTGACTCTGAATTCATAACACCACTTGGGGTTTTCTTAGCAATTATAATGAAATGATTTGCCATTTCTTCCTCCAACTCATTTTACAGATGAGGAACTAAGGCAAATAGGATTAAGTGACTAGCCCAGGGTCATACAGTATGAGTCTAAGGAAAGATCTGAATTCAGAAAGATGACTCTTCTTGACTTCAGACTCAGAACGTTATCCACTGTGCCACCTAGTTGCCCCACAGATTATTACAGTTTCTGAATTAGCTGGGTACAATTTAGTGAGATTCTTCTACGATAGTGAATGTACCAGTCCTTCCATTCTTGAAATGTCATTATAAAAGGCTGTATTTGGAAAGGAAAAAGCAAAATTACTTGGAATTCCCTAAAAACATGCCTCACACAGTGACTCCAAACAAATAATTATTAAATTTCTAAATTCTGTATGCAGTATGAGAAAGTATAGCTGGTTTGCCTTGGAGCCCTTGCAAGGTACAATTACATTAAGTTCAGGGATTCATTGAAGAGTTTTTATATGCTATATTATAGTATTTGTAACAGTAAATTAAAGCAATAAATATTTATCACTCTAGTTCTACATGTAAATTTGCAAGTGTGTGCATGCAGGCATGGTCCTGACAGCTGGATGAGGGTAGGAAAGAATGATCAGGAAGAACCATTGGAAACTATTTACTGCACACTATTTGCCATTCTACAGTTACTAATACAGGCTTTTGTCTAAAAAGCTGTAGGAGACTGAAAGGTATTTATTCAGGAACAGGAATGTGGGAAATGAACAAGTCAGACAAGTCATGCCCTGTTGGTGGCTCTAAAATCTAACTTCCTAATGACATCCAGATTACCAACACTGACATGGCTGGCTCTCTCAATAGGAATTATGTAATGCATGGAGAACTTGGCAGAACTTCCCAGTCACCTCTCTCTCCAAATTAGGATTCCTCACCCAGCACTTGAATAAAGTATAATAATATATAATCCATAGCTTTCCCCCTTTCACTTGCTTGCCTCCATTTTCTACTATAGCTTACTTCCTGTTGCAGTCCTCTTTTTCTCTATTCTCCCTCACCATTCTACTTCTACAACCCTTACCCTACTTCTTTACCTGAGTCCTAGTCCCTCCTTTCTTTAAAATTTTGTTCAAAACTCACCTTTTTCCACTGCCTCTCTCCTATCTCCAAATGCCATCTTAATATCATTATACTGCTCCCATCACCCTTCATTCTGTTGTGGGGAATAGAGGTGTACCCCTGGGGTTCAGGAAGGATACCTTTCTCAAGAATGCAAGACTCAAAAATTAGCTTAGAAGTAAAGAGATTTATTGGTAATGTTAAATTTTTTGACCAGCAAGACAGCATGAGTGGAAACAACCTGGGAGATTGCTCCCAGAATGCCTCCATTCTGGGATTTTTATATTCTTCTATGGCAGTGAGGACATGACTCTGGAGCAAGGAGTAGGGGGGGGGGGAGGTTAGCCTGAGGGCATGGGGGTGGTTCTCCTGATTTGGAGGCTAAATGAATAAGGTGTCTCTTTGTCCATCTCAATTCGATGGGGGGTAATCAAAGGAGGGTAATCTCCAAGGTCAGGTGTTCTGAGTTGGGAGTCACTAGGGTTTAAGGGAGCAGAGGAATTTCTCTGCTAATAGTTTGCCTGAGTTTCTGGGGGTACAATGCCCATGCCAATTCTTCCCACCTCCGTACATACTAAGGACTTAGGAGTCCTTAGCTTTAGTTGACTAGATCAGTCAGAGATAACTTTACAGGTGAAAGAGGACATTAGAAAAAATCCAACCCTTTCTCTTGACATTAGAGGAATTCCAAAAGTTTTCATGCAGCTTTCAGGTATAATAGTTTTAATTTAAATGCTTTAAACTGCATCAGGAAGTTTGGGACACTTTGTATGAGGACTATGTTGTATAAAAGGCAGAGCTAGGAGAAACTCCTGAGAAGCAGATTTGGGCTTTTAGAAAAATTTCCTACAATTACTGTTGGATAGTCATTTCAGTCACATCCAACTCTTCACGGACCCAGTTAGGATTTTTTGGCAAAGATACTGGAATAGTTTGCCACTTCCTTCTCCAGGTCATTTTACAAATGAGGAAACTGAGGTGAACAAGACTAAATTACTTGCCCAGAATCACACAGCTGGTTACCCAGATTTGAACTCAGGAAGATGAGTCTTCCTGGCTTCAAATCCAGCACTCGACTGCTCCAACTAGCTGAAGTTAGAGCTCAGCAAAAGTGGAATGAACTGCCTGAGAAAGTCTTGTCTTTTCCCCCTCACTAGAGGTCTTTAAGCCCTCACCATTTGTCTCATATGTTAGAGAGAGAATTCTTGTTCAAATGTGTATTAGCCCATATGGCCCATGAGGAACTTTCCAAATCAGAGATTAGATACTTTGGTCAAACTGAGACAATGAGTTTTGATAGCCCATCACTGCTATTTTATACCTCTGTGCTAGGCTTGCAATGGTTTCACAAATTCTTTATTACTATGCAAATTCAACCATCTCATTCCCCTTACTCAATAAGCTCTAGTGGCTTTCTGCTTCTGGGATCAAACACAAAATCTTCTATTTGACATTCAAAGCCCTTCATAATGTTCCTTTACCCCAACCACCCACCTTTCCAAGTCTTCATATATCTGACTGCCCACCATGTACTCTTCAATCCAATGACACTGGCCTCCTTACCATTCTTAAACGAGGCATTCTATTCCCTGATTATATGTATTTTGCCCAGATTTCCCCCCATACACAAAATGTTTTACCTCCTCCATCTATATCTCCCAGCTTCCTTGGCTTCTTTCAAGTCCTACCTAAAATTCCCTCTACTACAGGATGTCTTTTATGATCTCGCTCTGGGGGACAGTATCTCTGGGAGAATGCACTGCATTAGATGATTGTCTTAAGAGTGACAGAACTTGGGGGGGGGTCTTTATACACTGGGGAACTTGGTACAGCAAGCAGGTATAGACCAGCTGCACAGAAAGAGGTTACAGCCAGCAGCTGGGTTATCAGGAAACAGTCAACTCCAATGAATACAAAAAGAAAGAGTTGAGCTTCTGGAGAGAGGACTCTAATATAATAGGAGAAGCTACTAAAACAAATAAGGGTACTCAACATTTGACTATATATGACCAGCCTCACCCAAATTGGGGTCCCCAGAAACTTCAAGGTCTATTGTTCAGTACAAAACAGGTGTACCTGGTGCTTGCATTCTCAAGGGGCAGGGGCAAACTTAAAACTTGCAGAAAATCCAGTTGATAACTAGTTCTTCACACTAGATCATGGTGGGCTAATGGTAGCTGACATCACTAACAAATTTATAAAGAGCCCCTACTCAAAGAGCTATTAGAATTGAATAAGAAAAACCCAAATAGGTACTAGATATATTGTGTACTAGATAGATATCACAGAAAGAAAACACAGAAGTAGAGAGGGAATGTGAGTTTTAGACTTGGTTCTCCTACTAATCAGCTCTGCAACCTTGGACCATGAGAGTTTATTATACCTTGGATTCACTGGATCCTAGTAGATATCTGGATAATTAAAATCACTACTTCAGTGAAGTCATCCATCTCTGCCAGGCTTGTAATTTATATTCTGAGCTCCTTCATGGATATGGTTATCTGTCTCTCTCTACCAAAAGCAGAGCAACTGAGAACTTTCTTAAATTCTGTAAATGTGAGAGCAGTTAAGGCAATCAATCACCTTTCCCCGCTTAGACTTGATAAGGTAGATACCTTTATCAGCTGAGAGCATATCTTAATTGAACCAATCAATCAGAGATATGAACTATGTGTGAACAAGGCCTAGGTAACTCCCTTGAACAAATCAAACATAAGCTTTAGATTAAGTGCAGAAAAGGTCCACTATCTATTTATATGTCTTTAGAAGTCAGTGGAGATGACTTATATAGGAAGTGTGTTGATTGAAGAAATTTTATTACACAATGAGAGTCATCTACAAAGTATTGAGACATTTCAGAAACCAATTAAGAGAGGCAGAGGAAAAGTAGGGAAGAGAAATTAAAGCTATGCCAGAAGAAATGGGCCAATTGAAAAAAGGAGAACCAAAAACTGACAGAGGAAAATCGGGTCATAAAAATCAGAATTGAGCAACTAGAAACCAACAATTTCATGAGAAATCAAGAAACAATAAATGAAAATCAAAGGAATGATAAAACAGAGGAAAACATAAAATATCTTATTGAAAAAAAATACAATCAACTTGAAAAATATAGTCAGGAAAGAGAATTTGAGAATTATTGGACTACCAAGATCAAATATTGCCCTCTATTTTAAAAAAATAAAGGAAATAGATTGGACTCTACAAACTAGAGGTCATTGAGCTTGACTTTTATCTCTAGGAAAATTCTAAAGCATGTTATTATAAAGAGAAAATCAGAGAATATCTAAGAATGACTTAAGGGCAGCTAGCTAGCATAGTGGATAAGAGTGCCAGACCTGGAGTCAGAAAGGCTCACCTTTATTTCCTGAGTTCAAATGTGACCTCAGATACTTCTTAAAAGAGTTACCCTGGGCAAGTTGCTTAACCCTGTTAGACTCAGTTTCCTTTCCTGTCAAGTTAGCTGGAGAAGGAAATGGAAAAATCAGTCCAGTATCTTTGCCAAGAAAACCTCTGAGCAAGTCATCTAACCCTGTTGTCCTCCGTTTTCTCACCTGTCAAGTAAGCTGGAGAAGGAAATGGCAAACCAGTCTAGTATCTTTGCCAAGAAAACCCCAAATAGGGAAATGAAGAGTTGGACATGACTGAACAACAATGGGTGTTTCAAAGAGCCAGAAAGGTTACAAGAAAAGCAGGTAAAACAAACCTTATTTCCTTTTTAAATAGAGTGCCTAAACTGGTAAATCAAGGGAATCCTATAGATAGTATACCAAGATTTTTAATTTTAAGTCATTTTTAGTCACATCTGACTCTTTCTGACCAATTTTTAGATACATCTGACTCTTTCTTGGCAAAGATACTGGAGTGGTTTGCCATTTCCTACTCTAGCTCATTTGACATATGAGGAAACTGAGGCAAATAAGGTTAAATGACTTGTCTAGAGTCACACAACTGGCAAATGGTTAAGCCAGATTTAAACTCAGTAAGAAAAGATGAGCCTTCCTGAATCCAAACCTGGCTCTATCCACTTTAACTAGATTTTAGCAAAATAATTGATAAAAACTTTTGAGATATTCTTATGTGGAAAAATGAAGAGATTTGGAGAGATAGAATAGCCTATAGTACAAATAGTTATACTTTAGAATTGGCAAAATAGATGGATATAAAGAGTAGTCATTAATCATTTATTGCAGGATTTGTCAAACTATGACCCCTGACTGCCTGTTTTTCTATGGCCTTCAGCTAAGAATGCTTTTTACATTTTTAAGAAAAATTTTCTTGTATTTAAAAGTATAAAAACAAGTCTAAATTCACTGGGGCATAGAAAAACCAGCATTTAGCCAGCTTTGACCTAAGACATCACTCGCCAACTCCCTGAGAGAAGGTTTCCAATAGAGTACTTAAAGGATCCAAGTTTGGTCCTGTTCATTTTATCAATGAATTGGCTAAAGAATTAGATGATATGCTTAAGATGACACAAAGTTGGGAGGAATAACTAACACAGTAGATGGCATAGTTAGGATCCCCATTTTTTTTCTCTAGGTAAAACTTTGAGCCAAATAGAAAAAAAGTTGACCTTTTATGATGATGAATGTAAAATAGAAAAAAAAATCAACATTAAAGTCCAAAATTGGGAATAACTGGTTTAAACAGTTGTTTAAAAAATAACCTATACTATTTGAGCTATAATGACTTCAATATGAGTCAGTATTGTGATTTGATAGAAAAAAAATTCATAAGGTTTTATCCTTCATTAAGAGAGATACAGCCTTGTAAGAAATGATGAGCATTTTCAGGACCAGAATATTTTAACAGTGACAAGAATATTTTTAATAAACAACTATGAATGATCTAGTTACTCTCAGCAAGGTAATGATCCAAGATAATCCCAGACACTCATGATAGAAAAATGCCATCTGCCTGCAGAAAAAGAACTGATGGAATCTGAATTCAAACAAAAAAAAATACTATATTTCACTTTCTCCTTCTTCTCCTACCCTCCCCCTCCTCCACTTCTCCATTCTACTTCTTTCTTCTTCCTTTTTTCTCTTCTCTATTCCACAAAATTATCAACGTGGAAAAATATTTTACGTGACTGGACATATAAAATCTTTATCAGACTGCTTACACTCTCAGGGAGTGGGAAGGGGTGAGAGAGAGAATGGAAAGGAGGGAGACAATTTCAAACTCAAATTTTTAAATGAATTTTTTAAAATTATTTTTACATGTAATGGAAGGAACAAAATATTTTAGAGAGATACAGCATCCATGAATTAGTAAATAATAATCCTATTAGATTCTGTCTTGATCAGACCATGTCTATATTATTATATTCAACTCTGGGTACGATAGAAATCTTGGAAGATTTATATTAACTCATAGAAATTGAAGTGAACAGAACAAGGAGAACAATTTGAACAATAACAGCAACACTGTAAAAACAACTTTGAAAGAGTTGATACTAACAGCAATGCAATGACCCAGGACAATTCTGAGGGACTCAGGAGAAAGAACACTATCCACATCCAGAGAAAGAACTGTGGGAGTAGAAACACAGAAGAAAAACAACTGCTTGACTACATGGGTTAATGGAGATATGATTGGGGATGTTGACTCTAAACAATCACCTTGGTGCAATTATCAATAATAAGGAAATAGGTATTGATCAATAATACATGTAAAACCCAGTGGAATTGTATGTCAGCTACTGGGTGGGGGGTGAAGAATATGAATCATGTAACCATGGGGAAATATTCTAAATTAATTAAATAAAACTTTTCATTTAAAAAAGAAAGATTTGAGAATTCTGATCAGTGTAATCATCAACCATGATTCCAGAGGACTCATAATGAAACATGATACCCATCTCCCGAAAGATAGATGATGGCTTCAGGATACAAAAAGAGACACAAATCTCTAGATATGGCCAATTCAGGAACTTGTTTTCCTTGATTATATATATTGTTACAAGTGTTTTGTCCCTCTCCATGTGTTAATATCTCTCTATATAGGTATATCACTCTCTTTACTAATAAATACTTGTAAATCTAGTGATGAGCCTTCAGATCTATTTTTTATTTATTTATAACATCTCCCAATAATCATGATTAGGGAAGACAGGATGAGGTAGACTTGATTTTTGTTCATTCAAAAAAATTAAATTTGAAAAATATTAAGCATCATAATTTAGGAAAAAGGTTAATAAGCTACAAAGTGTCCAGACTAAAGCAACCAAAATAGGGAAGGACTTTGAGTTCTTGATGCATGAGTATCAGTTGAAGGAATGAGGGTGTTTTTCGTGGAAAAAAAGGAAACCAGGGGCCAGGGACATGAAGGCTGTCTTTGAGAATTTGAAGTGTTGTCAAATGTAATTGGAATTAGACTTGTTCTGGTTGGCCCCAAAAGAAAGAACTAAGAGTGATGAGAGAAAGTAACAAAAAGGCACATCTTGGCTTGCCATCAGGAAAAACTTCCTAACAATTAGAGCTATCTGAAAGTGGGATGGGCTGCCTCAGGAGGTAACAGGTTCCTCCTCATAGAACGTCTTTAATCAAAGCATGAGCACATATTATACGCTGAAGAGGAGATTATTTCTCAAGAATGAGTTGGACAGGGGCAGCTAGGTGGCTCAGTGGATTAAGAGCCATAGTCCTGGATTCAAATCCAAATTCACACATTTCCCAGCTGCATGAACCCAGACAAGTCCCTTAACCCCAATTGCCTAGCCCTTATTGCTCTTCTGCCTTGAAATCAATACTTAGTATTGATTCTAAAGCAGAAAGTAGGGTTTTAAAAGTGAAGTCTTTGAGATATGATTCTGGAAGAGACATTTAACTGGTTCCAATTGCCCCGGAAGGGCACAATTATAAGCAGATTACTTTGAAGAGATGAAGAATTTGATGATATATTGAAGGGGGCAGGACAGGGAGTCTTTGTAAAACAAATCAAAAGTTCCTGTCCCAAACTGAAATGCAATGCCTTGAGATGGGAACTCATAGTTATAAAATGTCTCTAAATAAAGATTGTATATCACTGGGTAAGAAAATCTAACCCTTTCCATTTTGCAAAGGGCATTGCATATATTATCTCATTTGTAGTGAGGACAACTTCTTAAGGCAGATCCTATTATTATTCCCATTTTATACATGAAGAAGTTGAGGTACAAAACTGCTCTCTGACTTGCACAGGGTTATTCAGCTAGAAATTATCTGAGATAGGATTCAAATACAAGTCTTCCTGACTCCAAGTCCCATACTCTATCCCTGTGCCAATTAGAGTTTTGATTACAATTCTGGTTCTGAGATTTGAAAATTGTATGATTTGTCTCAGGAGATTCCTGGGCTGTAGTTCTTTTTATTTTTCTCCATTCAATCATAGCTTCTGTAGCTCTTGAAACTTTCCAAAAATCTCTGTTCCCTTCTGCTTCTTTAAAAAAAAAACAAAAATACAGGGGCAGCTGGGTCGCTCAGTGAATTGAGAGTCAGGCCCAGAGATGAGAGGTCCTGGGTTCAAATCTGACCTCAGACACTTCCCAGCTGTGTGACCCTGGGCAAGTCACTTGACCCCCATTGCCTAGCCCTTACCACTCTTCTGCCTTGGAACCAATACACAGTATTGATTCCAAGATGGAAGGTAAGGGTTTAAAAAAAAACAAAAACAAAACAAAAAAACTCTAGCCTTCACTCTCCACTGTTTATTTAGCTCATTTGATCCAGATTGCCCTTTACAAATCCAGAGCAGTTATGAATCCAGGTCAATTGTGGGCTTGAGATGAGGTCTTTGCAAAGAGGGCTACTCAGAATTGTTGAGTTACTGGTAACAGGGATTCAAATTTCTGAACTACAGACTTTCAAATTAGTCTAGAAGCTAAAGTGAGGCGAGGGAAAAAAGAATGCTCAAAATTCTTGCCTGAGATATTCTTGCCTGGATCAGACTCATTTCCAGGTCTGTGGGTGGAAATGGGGACCTTAAACATCTCCTGCCACCCCCTCCTTTCCCTACACCTCTTTTTCAGCCTTCTCTCTATGTTTCTAGCAGATTGTTTCCAGTGGCCTCAAGCTGTTCTTTATATTTTGCTCTGACCCGAATTGTGACAAAGATACTATTTTTTTCTGGACTGGAAGATGTCTCCTTTGGTGAATTTGCTTTAAACTTGTAATGGCCTCTGCCAAGCCTCCCAGTGATATCCATTTTTTCTAAACATGGAACCTCAATTCATAAACATTTCAAGCTGGAAATGATCTTAAAGACTATCTACTTATTGGATTTAAAACTGAGAAAAATCTTCGAAATCATCTAGTTATGTTCCCTAATTTTACACAAAAGGTAACAAAAACTTAAAAAGGTTAAGTAATTTTCTGAAGGTCATATAATTGTTAAACAGCAGAACTAATAGTCCAATTCATGTCAGTTCATTCCATCTCTAGTGTTCTTTCTGTTATAAATGAGGACAAATAAGTCCCAGAGTGGTGAAAAAGTTGCCTGAGGTCACATAGCTGGTAGTTACATAGCCAGGACTTGAATCTATGTCTTCTGATTCTAGTTTCTGTGCCCTATAATTTCCACTATTCCACTACAACTTTCTATCCTCTTTGGTAAAGAATAATAAATAGCAATACTAGCTGGCACTAAATAGAACTTTATTATATCCTTTTATCCTCACTACAAACCTTCCAAGATAGATGAGATTGTTGCCTTCATTTTACAGGGTGAGGAAACTGAGACTGAGAGAGGCTGAGTTTCCCAATTCCTGCGTTCTTTTTTTAATTAATTAATTTAGAATATTTGTCCATGGTTATATGATTCGTGTTCTTTCCCTCCCCTCTTTCCTCCCCATTCCTGTAGCCAATGAGCATTTCCATTGGGTTTTACATGTATCATTGATCAAGACCTTTTTCCATATGATTCCTGCATTCTATCCGCTTCAGCTAGCTGCCTAGTAATTAAAACGAATCCCATGGAGCTAGGTTCTAAGGGAGACTATCTCCTCTCTCATATCAGGAAGTGGTTGATAGGCATCTCCTTACATGGAGGCCGTTAGCACTATGTCATCTATTAGCCAGAAGCAGATTCTCACTTTTATTAATTTTGAGAGTTCCTGTTTCCTGTTTAAAGAATGTGGCAGATGTACAATTAATTAGCCAAATATCATGATTGACACATCCTGAGAATCATCCAACTCAAGTTACCAGTTCTGTCTATTTTCCCAGGTTTTCCTTGATGACCCAACACCCAGGTATTCCCCAGATGAAGAATGAAACTTCTAGAATATAATATGCCAAACATGCAGTTATATTACTATGCATAATTTTTACCACAATCAAGATTAACAGGAAAACAGGTTCCAGAAAGAAGCTAAGGCTTCTCTGAGATCTAACAATGATACCAGTCCAAACTATTTGAGGCAAGATTTATTTTAAGTTACCAAATCTGAGAGTTTTAAGACCTCTCAGATGCAATTTAAGCCAATCTAGGACTAATCAAGAACCCCTCTCCACAATATACCTGAGAGGTAGTCAGCCAACTTTCACTGGAACTTCAATGAGGAAGAATTATCTACCTCCCTGAGGGAAAGAGGAAGGGCCAATAATGATGCTTGCCCTGTGAGAAGCTTGCACAACCAGGCACACTGAGGTATCTTTAGCCATTCTCAGACCAACTCTCAATTGGCCTTTTCTCCCCCTACACAGATCATTCCAATTCTGTCTTCCTCGAACTGTTAGGAAGTTGTTTTTTTTTTTTCTTGATATGTGGTATACTCTAATCCAGTGATGGCAAACCTTTTAAAAGGTGAAAAGTTGTGCCTGCCCCCTCCCAGAGACTGAGTGCCACACTCTGCCCCCAAAAAACTGAGTGTTGTGCCTCCCCAACCCCAAACAGGGGAGGGAGAAAATGCTCTCATTGGACTGCAAGGTAGAGGGATGGGTGATGAGAGGCACATGTGGAGAGGGAAAGGGGAGTGGCCCAAGTGCTGTGCTCTCCTCCAGCTCTACTCCCCTCCAACTATGTGCCGCTCTGTGAGCTGTACTCCTCTCAAACCTAACATCTCTCCAAACACACCATGGGAATCACCTTCACCACAGACTCAGCAGGCTGCCATCTGTGCTGCACCCTCACAAAGCATGTGAGCCCCCTACCCCCTAGCACCTTACCCTAGACAGGGGAGAGACAAAGTGCTCCCACTGGACTGCTGAAAAGAGGGATGGGTGAAGTGAGGAATGTCCTCAGGGGGTATGTGGAGAGAGGAAGGGAAATAGCTTTTTTCTTTAGTATCATCTTGATATATGAAAGCAAAGATGAAAAGAACTTTTGAAGCTATCTTCTAGAATTCCTTCTTTTAAAAAAAAGAAATAATTTTCCTCCATCAGTTTTTGAACCTCCTTTTTCATTTGGCCCATTTCTTCTTGCATTGCTTTCATTTCTCTTCCCTACTTTTCCTCTGCCCTTCTTAATTGGTTTTTGAAGTCTTTTTTGAGCTCTTCCAGAATCTGTGTCCAATCCACATTTTTCTTTCGGACTTGCAGGTGTTTGCTTTGCTTTCACTGTCCCCTTCTGTGTCTGTGCCTTGCCCTTTGTCTTCATAAAAATTCTCTATAGGTAGGCGAGTTTTTTTTTTTCATGTTTACTCATTTTCCCAGCCTTTTTAAAAGGTAGGCTCTGTTCTTTGGGAGGTTAGGACACCCTCTTAAACTTTAGTCCTTAGCCTTATTTCTGGGTTTCTGCAAATCACAGTTCTTCCAAGGTGGTATGATGGCCTAAGGACTGGGAGCTCTGAGAGCCACCTCCAACTACTGATTCAAATACCCCCCCTGAGACTGGTGATTGCTGAATTCTAGCCTCAGGCTTGGGCATAAGCTTTTGGTCTCACTCTGGGCTCCATCAGGTCAGGCACAAAGCACAAGCAGGCTTCCCTGCCCTGGGACTCCACCTTGAGCTTTTGGCAAGAGAATCAGGGGGTCCAGCTTTGGGTTTACTGACTACCCCAAACTGGGATCTATGTCCTCACCACAAGCCTGGGCTAGAACTCTTAGCCTTGATCTGGGCCCACACAGACCAAACTGTACAGCATAAACTGCCCTCAGTTGGACCTTGCTGAAAGTTTGCTTAGAACTTTAAGAGATGTGCTTTGGTTTAGAAGGCTATTGGCCTAGGCAGGATCTCACTGTCTGGATATTGGTTTGGGCTCAGGTTCAGAAACTGGCATGGTAGATGGGGGGAGGAGGGAGGTGGAGGGAAGCTTGCTCTTGGCATGCTCCTTATTCCTTGCCTCCTGCTGGCTGTGCTCCCCTATCACCCCAGTGCCCCAGATGTTTTCTGCCTACTTTCAGGTTGTTCTCTTATTAAAAGTTGTTTCAATCTTATTTCTTTGTTGGTTCTTTCATTCCTGTATTCATTTTGTGGTATTATGTTAAAATTGGTTGGAAAGGATTCTCATGGTGGTTTTGAGCTTCCCTGTTTCTACTCCACCATCTTGGCTCCAGAACCAGAAGACCACAGATTCCTTCATTTTAAATGTGATGAAGTTGAAGCTCAGAGAAGAAAAATAGTTTTTCCGTGAGAGTAGCAGCACATTGATGCCAACGCAAGACCTGAAGTTGTGAAAGGAAATTCTTGGTTCACTTTTGTCTATTCTGAGTTAATACTTGTAAAAAAGGAATCCTTTATTTCTTTGCCTAGTTCAGTTAAAACTTTGGTTAACAATAACTTAACACTAACTTAAGTACCTCACTAGATTGTGAAGACAGTATTAATTCTCCTTTGTTTATCTTTTGATTGAATCAACACAAATTTGAACTAGGTGGAAGAGCTGCAAACCACTTAGTGAATTCACACCCTACTTAGTGCTAGGTGAGAAGCCAGCAAGATATTTGGGGAGCTCCACCCTTTTTTCTAACTCAAACAACCAGAAACTTTTGAATTGTTTTAAGAGTTCACACTCTCAAAAACTGTGAACCCTTTCAATGAGTATTCACCTCTCCAGAAGGTGCAAATTGGTTCCCACAAACACTGCCCCCTGGGCAATGCTAGACTATTTGGAAGCTGTGATTGGCCCCTGTGAAGAGGAACAGGGACAAGAAACCACCATAAAAGCCACAAAATCCTTCAGCTGGGTCAGTCTGGTGAAGTTGAATCTTGTGGAGATAGTCTTTGAGGGAACTTCACTGGAGACTATGATATAGATCATGATTTCAACTTAGACTCTGACTCCTGGACCACGTCATTGGGTAAGTGAAAAGGCTGGCTCCCTTCCTAGTTTCCTAAGAGACTAGCTTCCATCTTGGAGGCTGTGTGGTTACTCACTACAGGCCCTCCTGGCTGAGGACAAGAATAGATATTTTTTCTAACCTCTTTCACATTTCTCTACTTTATTGTTTCCCCTCTATTTTGGTAAATAAACTTCTGACTTGAAATATAATCATTTCGGCGACCACATTATTACATATAATTTAAGTCCAACCATTCAATTTTTTCTTTACAAAGCCAAGCATCCTGACTCCTATTTCAGTTTTCATTAGTATTTGACCACCTTCAACTTGCCCAATAGAGAGCTTAGAAAGAACCAAATCACAGAATTTCAGAGTTAGAATAACCCTAGAAGTTATCCATGCCAATTCATACTTGAATAAGAATCATTTCTATAACCAAAAATCAAATATTGATTTTGTAGTTTATATTAGATTCCATTCTATAACTGATTCTATTATATAATTGCCTAAACTAGGTTTTTAAATTCTGAAGTTCAGCTTTCCTCTCTGAGTTATGTTGTTCCATAAATCACCTTAATTCCTAGAAATATATTACCTCTATATATTTTATTGTCCTTTCACAATTAAGGGAAACCTCTTATCTTATAATGAGCATTGGGTACATGAACAATTAAGAGAAATCTGTCCTCCATAATAAGCCTTGCAAGATGCAGGTGGACACCAAGAAAGTCTTATCCCTGTAACACTTCAGGAAAGTCTAGTCTATTATCTCTATTCCCCTAACTAACCATGCAGATGGACACCACTATTAAGCTTCCCACAGCAACAAGTTGGAAAGAAGAATTGTTGCTACCCCCTGTATTCCAGACTTCTATCCAATCATATTGCTTTCCATGATCTATGATACTTCATACTTTGTAACAAATTATATTGTTTTCTATTAGTGATGCTGCCTATTCTTTCTCTTATACTTCTCAAAATGATAAATGTCAACATGGAAATCTAGAGATCCCCAGTTTATTTAGTTTGAGTGTAGAAACCTCAGGTTTTGACCTTATCACAGGAGAGGTTTCCCCCTGAGGGAAGGTCCCTCTTCACCAGACAATAGACATCCACTTCAGGTGGGGAGGTAAATCCCATCCGAAGTCAGGTAGCTCTTTTGTTGTCCCAGTATATCACACCCTCCTTACTGAGGATCGAATTCAGGACCTTCAGTTTGTGAGACTGAGGTGCTACCTACTGTGCCAAAGCTGAAGTGGATGTCTATTTGTCTGGTGAAGAGGGACCTTCCCTCAGGGGGAAACCTCTCCTGTGACAAGGTCAAAACCTGGGGTTTATACCTCCCAACTAAATAAACTGGAGGTCTCTAGATTTCCACGTTGACATAAAGAAATCTAATAATCCCTAACTCATGGCCTTTTGGCTGGCTAAGGAGCCAAGAGAACCATTTTATTGGTTACTGCTAGTTTTACCAATGAATTGAATGTGATCAGAACTTTATCTCAGTTTATCTTCATTTCAATCCCAGCACAACCAGTGATGGAGGGCACCCTACTATCTATGGTAACAAATTCCAGTTTTGAACTACTATAAAAATTAGTAATTTTTCTTTTCCTCAATCCTAAATGTGCTTCTTTGTGACTTCTACCTATTGTCTCTTTGTTCTACCTTCTGGGGTTAAGCAAAACAAGTTTATTGCCTCTTCTACCTGATGGCTCTTTAGACATTCAAAGATTGAAATCATGTCTCCATCCTCCTCTTTGCCAGCCCCCCTCCCTGGTGTTCTTATCTCTAGGGTACCAATTTTTTAGTTAAGTTTCCACTTGAGCGAGACTGAATCAAAGTCATCCCAAAGGGACACTGAATTTCTAATGCAGTGGTTCTCCAAAGCATGGTCCATAGACCATGATGGCCCCTGAGTCCACAAGCTCAAAATTATTTTCATAATAACTCTAAGACATTATTTACCTATTAAAATGCCCTTCCCTTCTAACAACATATCTGTGTGAAGCCAGATTTTTTTAACATCCTTAACCAAAACCATGTATCAAAATAGACAATGTAGAAGCAGATAGGAGAATCCAGCTATCTTTTATTAAGCTAGACATTAAGTAGATTGGCAAAAATACATAAAAACAAATCCATTCTCACAAAGTGGGGATGGGGGGGAACAATTATTTTTCATAGAAATATCTGTTAGCATGTAATGTTTTAATTATGGTTGTTTTAAGGAATTAACTTTTTAAAAACTTATTTCAAATTTTATTATAATAAATATCAATAGACAAAACTCACATAAACTGTTGATGTATTTGAGGTAATAGGTTTTTTTAATATAAAGGGGTCCCAAGTCTAAAAATGTAGAGAACCACTTTCCTAATCCATCAGTCAATCATTCAACAAATGCTTATTGTATATTCTGTAAAGGTTTCTGTGCACCTAACCATCACCCTCATCTCTCTTTCACAATCTACATCTTGGGTTCTGCTCCTGAGTTCCTATGCTCTGATAGGTGAGTTTTCACCTCATCTGTCCAAAATCACACCTCCATGCCACTTTTTCTCCTCACCATTCTGCCAAGTACTCCAGGCATTATCCTCATCTCTCCCTCCCACCCCACTCCTAGCACACACCTATTGCAACTCTGGATTCTACTCCTAGTGCCTTGGCTATGAAAAGTGAACTTTGCCTGGAATCAAGCTTTCACACATTTTCCAGCAAACACTACACCATACCCAAGCCCTTTATATGTCATCTTCTCTCATTAGAGTATATGTACCTTGAGGGCAGTGACTGCCTTATATTTGCATCCTCAGAGCTAAATACAAGTCTCTGGCACATAGTAAGTGACTTCTAAATGTCTTACCTATCTAATCTAGATCCCTCATGCTAACTGATTTTTTTAATGGTAGTGAGCTATAGGAAAGGAGCCAGAAACAAGAACATTCAGTCCTATAATTTTTTTTCTTCCCTACTTCTCAAGAGCCATGCACTGAGGAAGGGAAAATGTGTGTGTGTGTGTGTGTGTGAGTGATACATATAATATATATATATATTTTCATATATATATATATATATATATATGGTTGAATATGTGGTATTTTATTCTTTTTTTTAATCCTTATCTTCCATCTTGGAATCAATACTGTATATTGGTTCCAAGGCAGAAGAGTAGTAAGAACTAGGCAATGGGGGTTAAGTGACTTGCCCAGAGTCACACAGCTAGGGAATGTCTGAGGTCAGATTTGAACTCAGAACCTCCCATCTCTGGGCCTGACTCTCAATCCACTGAGCCACCCAGATGTCCCCCATGCAGGTATTTTAGAAAAATAAGAAAGTGATTGGAGAAAATCCAATTTGACAGTGCCTACAGCCCTAGTGCCAACTATGAGAGATTCCACAAGCATGTAGAATCAGATTAGTCCTTTGTGAGTGATGGGATGGACACCTCTTGAAAGCTACTTCAGTGATGCTGGAGATTTAGTAGATGAAAGTTTCCTTTCACGTCAGCATGGCATTCTTGAAGGTAGGGCCTTTGGAATGAGGTGTCAAATTGAGGTCCTGACTCCTGAGGTGGGACTCGGGCTTCCAAGCAGCCTTTGAACATAAAGAGGTGTTAAACTACAGTCTCCTGGCCAAGCCGAACTCAGGAAATTAGTTTTTGTCTACCAGGATTCCATGTGCCTTTTCAGTTTCCTCCCCTCCATCTCCATGGTGTAGAAGGATGAAGGTTTCCTTCCCAAAATGTTGTACCTGCACCCCACATAAGTGATTCCTTATGAATCACAGTTGATACTACATAGAATCCAAAAGGCTCTTTCAAATGGGAAGGTGAAAGGCAGAGACTTAATGCTGATGGTTACAGTGATAGCTAGAGCAGATGAACTAACAAGCTATTTGGCAAACAACTTATTTGGCCAATTTTTCCTGGTCTCAAACAAAATCTGGTGCAAATATACACAACATTATCTGAATGCAATTTAGGCACAAAATGAAAGGTCGCAAATACAACAATAAAATGCTAACAGATTTGGATCAACTTATTTTAAGAGGTGCTTTTTGTAAGGCATGCAAGCATCTCTTTGGTATTACAATTATCAGAAGTGAGCTAAATGTTTAACTGGCTCTCCAAAAGGGGAAAAAAAGCATGCATACTTTTCAGTTTAATCTACATTATTAACATTTCCTCTTTGGCTTTCTTAAACCTAGAATAATCAACAAAACAATAAGTCAAGTTCTGATTTATATTATTTGGTGATTTCTAAGGTGTATATGCTCACACTGGAAATTTAATAACTGTAGTAATATCACAGACTCAAACTGACTCTGGCATATACCTGATACTAATGTAATGAAATACACATATTTTGGATTTGATCTATTGTGCAGCAGCATAAGAAAGAGGTTGAAATCATAGACTTGGAGTCAGGAAGATCAGGACACAAATTATATTTTTTACAATTACTGTCTTTGTATGCCTGGGTACCTCTATGTCTCAGACTATTCTCTAGGGTTGCATTAAATGTTTTGCCATCTACCACAATGGAGGGAGTTTTCATACCTAAGAAATCACAGATCCTTGACATATTGACAGACTCTTCTGTATATTTTTGGTGTGCCTATGATTAGTTGTGCATTCATGTGAAAAAGTGGGTTGCATCAGATTTTAGTGGCCAAAAAAAAAAAATCACAACATTTAGAGTCAAAAGAGAATTCATGATCATCTGGTTCAGCTTCCTCATTTTACAAGTGAGCAAAGTGAGGCCCTTAGAGATTAAGGCAATTTCAAATGGCATTTAACTTTTCAATAAGGACCATATTTGCAGTTTTGAAACTTGTCACTTCATTAAATGAACACCTCACTTGTGAGTTGTCTTATGAATGGAACTCCACTGGAGGATGGATTAACTTAAACGTTTACCAAAATATATCCTTCAGAATGGATCTAGAGTTCCCTAAGTATTGCTGCTACTGATATTTTCTCTTTAAAATATAAAATACAAAATTATTTGCATGTCAAGAAATAGTACTCAATATGGAGTCAGAGGTTCTAGGTTCAAATATTCTGTCCCATATTACCTTACTCTCTGCCAGGGTAGCTGTCATGGATCTAACTTCTCTCATTGTGACATTGTGATCTGGTACAAAAGGGCAGCCCCACCTTCATCCTCCTGCTGCTGCTTAGTGGAGGGAGGCTTGTTTCTTGTGTTTCAAGTTGGAACTCAAGTGTGTTTATGTAGGAAAAAATATTATTAATGATGGATCAGTTTTGTAGAACTAGTATTCAGTTACAGCCTAGGATAAATAGACCATTATGAATTGGCCTAGGAATTTAATGCCATTTATATATTTTTAAAAAATTCATGGGGAAGATGCTTTCCAAGACTCCAATTAACCAATGTTCAAAGGAATTTTTTTAACAGCACTCATTTGTAAATTTGAGGCAGATTTTACTGAAAATACTATGAATTCAGATATTTGATAGCCATGTCAGGGATTTCACACAGAGGATTAGACTGGATGACCTCTAAGGTATCTTCTTAAAGCCCATGATTTCATAGGACTCCAAGATTCTGATAAATTCAACATTGGTAGTGTAAGAAGTCAAGCATCATTTTATTCACTATGTTTGGATGCTTTAGATGTTGTCAGTCCTGACTGCCTACTTCAAACCAGAGTTCCTAAAATTACATCCAATAGGTTCTTCCTGTGTGGGCATGTAATATTTTAATTCTTCCAGGTCTCTTGGTGCTATGGTTTTCCAAGATATATTACCACAAAACTCTTTTGATCAAAAAGGCCATTTTATTGGGCAAAGAAATATGTGCCACTTCTTTTTCATGTAAGGTCTCAAAACTCCTGACCTCAGAAACCCAACATGGTAGCACAATTGTCATTGGAGTATTTATCAAGCAGGATACACACAGAAACTTTTCTGGGACTATTGTCCTTTCTAAGACAATCCAAGGACAAGCTGTGAACAGTGTCTTCCCTGTGAAGTTTGCTTTCCATGTACTCTATGCATTTCTTGTATGCATTTATATACATATTGTTTCCACCATTAGAATATAAGCTCGCTGAGAATAAGATTTTTTTTAAATTTTCCTTTGTATCACCAGAATATGGTACAGTGAGAAGCACATTGTAAGTAACTGTTGATTTATTGATAGGAATTTTACAAAAGAAACAGAGTTCAGCTTAAATGATACTGGAAGAAGGACCCACTGAGAATTAAAAATTATACTGGGAAAGACATGTCTAATATATGTCTAATATAATGTCTAATATAAATCAAAGTTTAGGAAGCAATAGCATCCTATTCCAAAATAATTTGTGTAAACCTACAAAGAGAATGGCAAGATATTTGAACCACCACAAGTGACAAAAAAATTAAACATGGCTTATATTTAAAAACACCATAATTATAATAATAATCTCATACATTTTAATGGTATTTGGGACATTTTTCAAAACATCCTCCAATCAATTTCCTGCTTTGCATACAGTAAGCCTTTAGTCAATGTTTGCTGGGTTGAATAAAATTGGACATTTATCTTTCCAACATCCCTAAGAGATAAATAGAGCTAATATTGTTATCCCTATTTTATAGAAGAGAATGATGAGATATAGAAGAGTAATGTGGTTTCCCCAAAATTACACAACAAGTTAATAGTAGAGTTGGAGCTATAGTACAGATCTATTTTCTTCTAAACCAGGTGAACCAGTGACATAGCAGTTCATCATATAAGGAACTCGACTATAGCATAAGGTAAAGAAGAGAGGGAATCACTGGCTGGTCTAGTAACTTGACAGAGGTCAGAATCCACATCTTTACCATGTTCTCTCAGAACCAGTGGACCTAACAGTGGGAGTTAGCAAGCGAATGAGTGAGTGAGTGAGGTGAGGTGCTTTATGTGTGCATGTGTGAATGGCCTCTGTGAGCAAGCACTTCTGGAAAAAAAGTGCAATTTTCCAAATTGGATCAGACAGAAGATTTTGGTCCCCAAACCTTTCAAGAGCTTTAGAATCAGGTTCTTTGGGGCCCTTTGAGCCCTATATGCTATGTTTCTAAATAACCAATTCCCTAATGCCTGGTTCTTCCCAAATGCCGTATTTTGTGGGAATTTGACCCTGTTGTCCATCTAGCTTTCCTATGCACATAGCACACAACATTGTTCAATGCCTTTTGTAAGGATCTGTTATTGCTGTCCACATGTCAATTTTGGACTGCTTTTATTGGTCTGGAGTTCTATTTTGATGCAGTGAAGATACTTTGTTTATACATACATACATATATATGTATATAAACATTAAAAATAAATGTTATATACATAACATTTATTTTTAAGGTTTGTGCCAAGAGAATATATTTAATAAAAATTAAAATGGCTTGAAAAAAAAGGTCATCAAGACCTTCTAAAATGGTCATCAAATCAAAAAGCACTTATTAAGGACTTGCTATGTGCCAGACACTGTGCTAAGTGCTAGGAATACAGATACAAAACTAGCAAAAAGAAAGACAGTTCCTCCCTCAAGGAGTTTGCATTCTAATGGGCAAAGACAATATATAAAAGGAAGTAAAAAAGTGGCAGGGGGAAGAGGGAGAAGTTGCCTTTGTGGCATGGCAGAAAAAGTCTGGAGAGTCAGAAGTGAAACACAGAAATAAATGAAATAGTAAACAGAGCTGACCAAGTTACTTTCCTTAATATTTAAGTTCTGGGAAAGACTGGGCTAGATGTCCCAGTAGACCCTTCTAGCTATAGACCTATTTGCTAACCATCCTTACTGTATTCTCTATTATTGACAATCATAAAGCTACCACTTGCCAGTAGTATTTGGAGTGAAAGCAATGGCTTAGACTTGGATTATTGGCTAGGTAATGTATGTCATGTAACATTTGGAGAAGGAAAGAACAGGTCAAAGGCTCTTAAACTTAAGTGGAGGACACAACTGGGTAGCTCAGTGGATTGAAATCCAGGCCTAGAGATAGGAGGTCCTAGGTTCAAATCTGGCCTCAGACACTTCCTAGGTGTGTGATCCTGGGCAAGTCACTTAACCCCCATTGCCTAGCCCTTACCACTCTTCTGCCTTGGAACCAATATACATTATTGATTCCAAGATGGAAGATAAGGGTTTAAATAAACAAATAATAAAATAAAATGAGTGGAACAAATACCACAGATGCTGATGGATATCCAGAGCATGAGTCATGGTCTACAAAAGACAGTTACCTGGAATGCTATACTACCTGTATTGGAGAACAAACTCAGTGGAGTTTGCTCTGGAGCAAGCAGAATAAGACATTACTGGCCAAACCCTGGAATCAGACTCATTTATACTAAACTGATCAAAAATGGAGGTCAAAAGGATTATTGCTCCCCCAAAGGCAATCTTCCTTGACTCTTCAGTCATAGCTCAAGACAATCTCTCTTAAAACTATCTCAGGTCAACTTAGAGACAATGTGTTTGCCTCTCATGACACTGTTAGCTCTTTCCTCAAAATGAAAAGAGCATGACTTGTTTTCTTTTCTGATTAACAATTGCTTTCACAACCAGGGCAGGACTGAACTGTGAAGCCAAGTTAGGTATCCATTTCTTTCCTTGAACAGGTTGTTTTCATAGCAGCAGAACCAACAGGACATTCCAAACCTATGGAGCATCACAGCAATAATTCAGTTCACTTAAGAAGGAAGAAATGCTGCCTTTGGGTATTCTTGTGAACCTTCTCAAGGGTGGAGGACCACTGGGGCATTGAAGATAAGAAGGGTGTGGACCACTTAACTGTTGCAACTCCTCAGAATCCAAGTGTCAGTTTTCATCTTAATTTTTAATGTTGGTTCCATTTTTAAAGTATGATAAGGACATGACACTGAGTAAGAGATCTAATCTTCCCTGTATTTTCAGGTAAGAGCTCTTGTTTCTGCCTATTCATGACAGACAGCATGGTGCAACTGATCTCAGAACCAAGAAGATTTGGTGTATCTTCTACCTCTGACTCAGACTTGCTATATAAGCCCTGGACAAATCATTTGACTTTACAGGGCTCTAACCAACTTCCTAAGAGTCTACATCTTACAAAGAAGTTTCCCATGCCAACAAAATCCCAAGTCCAATTCCCTAACCCTGGTACTTATCCACCTTCCTTCTGATCAAATAAGAGTCATTCCTTACCTCAACTTGCATTAATCACTAGAGGTGAGAAGAAAAGAATGGAAAGGTTATAAATGATCCTAGAATCATAAAGCAGCTTCTTAGTCACAAACTAATAAAATTTTTTTTCTCCATCATTTCTCAGAATTCTAATGTATTGGAAGTAGCCAGCACCAACACCATACTTTCTAAAGCATATTCCACTGGAATATACTTAGAGTTGGCCTGAACTCCCCTGGCCACTTCTGGGGATGCATTGAAGGACTATGAGATTTGTAATAATAAAGAAATCTCTTTATTGGTCCCACAGGTTCTCCTTACTACTTCATGGAGACCATTAGAGCAATAAGACAATTACTTCATTTCTCTCCATGCAGTACTCCTCTAGACTTCTCCATCATGCTTCCAATGGTATACCTTTCATTCCTCCACTCTCCTCTCTTTCAGATTCCTTCTCTGTTGCCTTCCCTGTTAGATAGACTCCTTGAGGGCAAAGACTGTCTTTAGTGATTAATTTTATATCCCAGACTGGACTGCCCCCTGTACTGCCCTGGTAAAATATAGGTCACAGTTGGCTCCCAAGGCCTGGCTTTAAAGAAGCAGTGAGTGGAAAAATAGTTTGATAAACTGAGGCAAGCACAAATTTCAGGGTCTTCTCTTCCATGTCTGGTGCTGGTGGCTACAGAATAGCAATCTAAATGGAGCATCAAAAAAAGTAGGCTCTCTTTCTCTCTCTTTTTCCATCCTTTTCCCCTACTCATATTTTTCATTTGTTTCATATGTTTCACAGTTTCATAATTTTCCCCTTTAAACAGCTGGCTGACCAAGAATGCTAGAATAGCCTTTCAATCTTGCCTATCCTTGCGTTCATTAAGAGCAGTTTGTTAGAAATTAGCCAGATTAGTCACCACAGCCATAAACTGTTGCCCACTGTCCCAGATCAAAGGATTGGTAAAATAAAATCTCTTGGCTTTTCTGACTTCCCCAAGGGTAGAATGGTACTTGTGGTTTGACATGTTACTCCCACCAATATTGGTGTGTGACCACTATATTGTCCTGATAGGCAAGTCTATGGCCAGGAATCTAGGTTCTTTTTTTTAACATTATTTTTTTATTTGGTCAATTTCAAACATTATTCCTTGGTTACAAAAATCATTTTATATTCCTCCCTCCCCTCCCCCAATCCGTCCCATAGCTGACGCGCAATTCCACTGGGTATTACATGTGTCCTTGATCAGAATCCAATTCCATGTTGTTGGTGTTTGCACTAGGATGTTCATTTAAAGTCTGCATCCCCAGTCATATCCCCCTCGACCCATGTAATCAAGCAGTTGTTTTTCTTCAGTGTTTCGACTCCCACAGTTTTTCCTCTGGATGTGGATAGTGTTCTTTCTCATAGATCCGTCCAGGGTGTTCAGGATCACTGCATTGCCACTAATGGAGAAGTCACTTACATTCGATTGTACCACAGTGTATCAGTCTCTGTGTATAATGTTCTCCTGGTTCTGCTCCTCTCACTCTGCATCACTTCCTGGAGGTTGTTCCAGTTCCCATGGAATTCCTCCACTTTATTATTCCTATTATCACTCTCTTCCTTTCCTTCTTATAAGAGTATTCTTCCCTCCCCTTCCCATGTGTATCTTTGTGTGATAAAGATGATCCTATTTATTTTATTTCTTCAAGTATCTCTTGGTACCATCTTCAATTTCCCCCAACCCTTTTTCTTTTTTCGCATATCGTCTTATAGCCCTTAATGCCCCAATATTTTCCTATGAGTAATTCTTCTAATTACTATGATAATGAATATGATTTTTGAGTTACAAATAACATTTCCCCCCTATATTAATATATATAATTTGATCTAATTGTAGCCCTTAAAGAAGAGAGTTTGAATGAAAAAAAAACATTTTCCCCATTTTCCCTCTTTCTTGTTTACCTTTTCATGTTTCCCTTGCTCTTTGTGTTTAGATATCAAACTTTCCACTTAGTTCTGGTCTTTTCTTTACAAATACTTGGAAATCTTCTATTTTGTTGAATGCCTATACTTTCCCCCGGAGGTATATAGTCAGTTTTAATGGATAGGTGATCCTTGATTAAAGAACCAGTTCTCTCGCCTTTCTGAAAATCATGTTCCAGGCCTTACAGTCCTTTAGTGTGGAAGCTGCCAGGTCTTGTGTGGTCCTGATTGGTGTTCCTTGGTATATGAATTGTCTCTTTTTGGCTTCTTGTAGAATTTTCTCCTTAGCTTGAAAGCTTTCAATTTGGCAATTACATTCCTGGGAGTTATCTTTTGGAGATTTAGTGTAGAGGGTGTTCTATGAACTCTTTCAATGTCTGTTTAGCCCCCTTGTTCAAGAATATCAGGGCTGTTTTCTTGGATGATTTCTTGTAGAATGATGTCAAGATTTCTGTTTATTTCTGGCTTTTCAGGAAGACCAATGATTCTCAGATTGTCTCATTGTGATCTGTTTTCTTGATCTGTCATCCTGTCATTGAGATATTTTATGTTTTCTTATATTTTGTCAGTCTTTTGACTTTGCTCTATTAATTCTTGCTGTTTTGCAAGATCATTGGTTTCCAGTTGCCCAAATCTGGTCCTTAAGACCTGGTTTTCTGTTATAATCTTTTGGTTTTCTGCTTTAATCTTTTGGATTTCCTTTTCAGTTTGGCCCATCCTGCTTTTCATGGCTTCCAGCTGTTTCTCCAATTAGGTGTTCTTGTTCCCCAAACTGTTATTTTCTTTTTGAATTATTTACCATTTTTCTTGCCAGAAGGCTCCAATTTAAATTCTTCAAGAACTTGTGGACAATTTCCATTTTTTTGTTGAAGGTTTTGGCATTGTTTGAATTTCCTCCTGTATTTCCTCTGTAGCCTAGGTTTTTCCTCCGTAAAAATTTTCAAGGGCTAATGCCTTTTTTTGTTTTGTTTTGTTTTGTTGGTGGTGGATGGAGGTTGTGGTTCCTGGATGCAATTTGCCATCACTGTAGAGGTTTTTCCTTCCCTTTTTAGTCAGAGATCTGGGTGAGATGGGCAGGCTCTCTGTATATGGAGTCAAGGAGCAAGGATTTTGCCTGAGGCAACCTCTTGAATCTCAGCAGCTTCTGCTATTTGTTGATCTTCTCTGTGCTTCCTTGCTGAGAGCGTACACGGTATGCGCTTCCCAGCCCACTGGGTTTTCAGGTGCAGCTTCTGCTTTTTGCTCCTCTTCTCTGCACTTCCTTGCCGATAGTGTCCACAGTCTGCTCTCCCCAGCCCGCCTGGGCTTCAGGTGTAGCTGCTCTCAGGGGTAGGTCCTCGGTATTTTTAGTCAGCTCCCAAGGACCTGAAGGTGCCCCTTGCTCACTCTGGAGGTGTCCCTTGCTCACTCACTGATTCTGGCGCATGTTGGCTCTGACTCTGGCTGTGTACTGCATAGGTGGGGTGGGGGAAGGTAGATAAGCTCACATTTGAGTGGGAGCTTTTTCACCCCCTTATAGTGTGGAAATGCCCAAATCCTCTGTACCTTCAGTGCTGCATCCTACTGTAGAGTCCCTTCATTCTAATGAAAATGTTTTTTTGGGTCTTTTGAGGTAGTCCATATTGGTGGGTTTGAGGAGAGGAAGTGTCCTGCGTCTACACTACTGCCATGCTTACCTGGAAGTTGCCAGGAATCTAGGATCTTGATGGCATTCTAGACCCAAGAAGTCAAGGCCAAATTCAGTAGCATCCTCATCAACAGTACAGAGGTTTTTCTGGGCACTTTTGCCAGATGTTGGAATAATGGCAGTGATAGATATATATAGCTTGGCTAAGGTTGAGAGACTGACTCAAGATACAGTCCAAGCCATATTGCAAACTTCTTTTTTTTCTTACTTTATTTTTTTTATTTAAAATATTTTTCATGGTTACATGATTCATTGTTCCCCCCCCCCACATTCCCCACTGCCCTCCCTACTCCCAGAGCTGTCAAGCAGTTCCACTAGGTTATACATGTATCATTGTTCAAAACCTATTTCTGTGTTATTCATATTTGCAGTAGAATGATCTTTTAGCATAAAAACCCTACTCATATACATATTGAACTATGTGATTGATCATATTTTCTTCTTCTGTGTTTCTGATCCCAGTTATTTCTCTGAATGTGGACAACATTCTTCCTCTGAATTATTCTGGATCATTTCATTGCTTCTAGTATAAAAGTCTATCATATTTGATAGTGCTGTAATATATTAGTCTCTGTGTACAATGTTCTCCTGGTTCTGCTCGTTTTGCTCTGCATCAATTCTTGGAGGTCTTTCCAGTTCATATACAATTCCTCCAGTTCATTACTCCTTTCAGAACAATAATATTCCATCACCATCAGATACCACAATTTGTTCAGCCATTCCCCAATTGAGGGACATCACCTCATCTTCCGATTTTTTTGTCACCACACAAAGAATTCGGCTATAAATATTTTTGTACAAGTCTTTTTACTTATTATCTTTTTGGGATACAAACCCAGCAGTGGTATGGCTGGGCCAAAGAGTAGGCATTCTTTTAAAGCCCTTTGGTCATAGTTCCAAATTGCCCTCCAGTACAGTTGGACCAATTCACATCTCTGGAACTTCTCAGACTATCTCTTTCCTACAGAAGGAGATTAATTCCTTAGCTAAAACAGTTATACAAAACCAGCTGGCTCCTGACTTGCTTATAGCCAAATTGGGAGGTTTGTGTGTCCTTATTAATCTTATTGTTCTTATATAAATAGATCTGGTGAGATTGTGACTAATTTCTATGAGTTTCAAAGGATTTTAAATGACACTCAGCAAATCACTGTAGAGACTCATGTGACATGATGGAATTTGTCATGGTTATGGGGAATTGGTTTGTTTGCTACTATAACCAAATAGGTTTTTCTAATCTTGGAAATTGTGATACTTTTTAGTACCGGTATTAGCTGTTGCAGCAAAGCTTATACCAAACCTTTACCAGGTGAAAAATTTATATACATTTGCACCATGGATCATAGCCAAGTTAGAAAGGAAATAGCTCTTGCTTTTGAATGAGAAATTCTTTTGTTATGCCTCTGTTTGGCTGACCCATTGTTTAATGGGATGTGCAACATGATTTTCTTTTTTTCTTTTTTTCCTTTCTTTCATCCTAATTGGAATTTGATTGTTCCTTTTTTAAATTTGAGTGTATAGAATCTCTGTTGATGTTTTGATTTTGAAGGATAAATTTACAATACCTATTACCCCTAATAACATTGCATACCCAAAAGCTTTAGACTATGGAAACCTGCCATTGGTTCTTAAATATTATAGGACTTTAACTAATATTTGTGTCTGATTTCAGAAGAAAGGATTACTGGTGGGCCATTGCACAGTGTAAAGAAGCATAATGTCAAGGAGACCAATAATCCCTGTGGGCTTGGTGAGGACCTATAAGTCAGAGGGCCTGTCCCAAGGATTCAAGGAAGTGGCTGTCTGGCAATTCTGGACCTTGGACTTTCCTGTCTCCCAATTTATACAAGTACCTCTATTTGGTTTTCACTTTAGCTTGTGAAAGAGAATTCTTTACTCTATTGTCTATCCTGAGTTAACACCAATTTAAATACCTCACTAGATTGTGAAGACAGGATTAACTCTCCTTTGTCTACCTTTTGATGGAATCAACACAAGTTTGTACTAGGTGGAGGAGCTTGCAAACCACTTAGTGAATTCACACCCTCGGAAACTCAATCAGCCAGGATGAGCATTCACATCTCCAGAAGGTGAATTTTAGAGAATTCACACCCTTAGATGAGAACTTGAGTGTCAGAAGGTCAGAAGTCGATCCCACAAACACTGCCTCCCCCCCGGGCAGTGCTAGACAATTTGGAAACTGTGATTGACCCCTGTGAAGAGGGGAAGGGACAAGGAGACACCATAAAAGCCACAAAATCCTTTGGCTTGAGAAAGATGGTCTTTGAGAAGATAGTCTGAATAGGTTGCCTTCTGGAAATAGTCTTCTGACTGGGCAGAGTCTTTGAGAGAGCTTTGCTGGAGACTGCAGCTTGGGTTGTAGGCTTGGATCTCAGCTTCAATTTAGACTCTGACTCCTAGACTACTTCATTGGGTGAGTGAAAAGGACTGACTCCTTTCCTAGTTTCTGGAGATACTAGTTTCTATCTAGGAGGAGGCCGAGGTGGTTACTAACCACCAATCTCCTGGCTAAGGATTAGTATAGGCATTTTCTCTAATCTCTTTCACATTTTTCTACTTTATTATTTCACCTCTATTTTGTAAATACATTTCTGACTCGAGATATAATAAATATTGGTGACCACATAGTTTCATAAAATTATTGTCCAACCATTAATTTTCACCTTTACAGGTTCCCTTGTCCCTGTGATTGAAGAAAAAATCAGACCAGGGAAACATATTTTTCTTTTACCTTACACTCTTGTCCCTTTTCTCTTTTATAGTATGGCAATTTTCTGTACTCCTACCTGATGATGGGTAATTGCTGCAATTGTCCTACATGCTTGTAGAACACATGTTACCTCAATTGGGCTTTGCTGGCAAAACCAGGACCTGTTACAATTTTAATTTTTACTCATAATTTTTATATACATTGGATTTATATATCTATATCTATATATCTAGAGAGAGAGAGAGAGAGAGAGAGAGAGAGAGAGAGAGAGAGAGAGAGAGATTCTTTTAATCTAATTTTTTCTCTCCTCTTGTTTGTTTGGGTTTTTTTTTTTAATTTTAAACATTATTTTATTTGATCATTTCCAAACATTATTCACTGGAAACAAAGATCATTTTCTTTTCCTCCCCCCTACCACCACCTTTCCCTCTCCCATAGCCGACGCACAATTCCACTGGTTATCACATGTGTTCTTGACTCGAACCCATTTCCCTATTTTTGGTATTTGCATTAGAATGTTCATTTAGAGTCTCTCCTCAGTCATATTCCCTCAACCCCTGTAGTCAAGCAGTTGCTTTTCATCGGTGTTTTTACTCCCACAGTTTATCCTCTGCTTGTGGATAGTATTTTTTAGATCCCTGCAGATTGTTCAGGAACATTGCATTGACACTAATGGAGAAGTCCATTACCTTCGATTGTACCACAGTGTATCAGTCTCTGTGTACAATGTTTTCCTGGTTCTGCTCCTTTCACTCTGCATCACTTCCTGGAGGTTGTTCCAGTCTCCATGGAATTCCTCTACTTTATTATTCCTTTTAGCACAATAGTATTCCATCACCAACATATACCACAATTTGTTCAGCCATTCCCCAATTGATGGGCATTCCCTCATTTTCCAATTTTTGGCCACCACAAAGAGTGCAGCTATGAATATTCTTGTACAATTCTTTTTCCTTATTATCTCTTTGGGGTACAAACCCAGCAGTACTATAGCTGGATCAAAGGGCAGACAGTCTTTTATCACCCTTTGGGCATAGTTCCAAATGGCCCTCCAGAATGGATGGATCAATTCACAACTCCACCAGCAATGAATTAGTGTCCCCACTTTGCCACATCCCCTCCAGCATTCATTACTTTGCATAGCTGTCATGTTAGCCAATCTGCTAGGTGTGAGGTGATACCTCAGAGTTGTTTTGATTTGCATCTCTCTGATTATAAGAGATGTAGAGCACTTTTTCATGTGCTTATTAATAGTTTTGATTTCTTTGGCTGAGAACTGCCTGTTCATGTCCCTTGCCCATTTATCAATTGGGGAATGGCTTGAATTTTTGTACAATTGATTTAGTTCTTTGTAAATTTGAGTAATTAAACCTTTGTCATGGTTTGACATTTTATGAAGATTGTTTCCCAATTTGTTGCTACCTTCTGATTTTGGTTACATTGGTTTTGTTTGTACAAAAGCTTTTTAATTTGATGTATTCCAGATTATTTATTTTGCATTTTGTAACTCTTTCTAAGTCTTGCTTGGTTTTGAAGTCTTTCCCTTCCCAAAGGTCTGACATGTATGCTATTCTGTGTTTGCCTAATTTTCTTATCATTTCCTTCTTTATGTTCAAGTCATTCACCCATTTTGAATTTATCTTGGTGTAGGGTGTGAGGTGTTGATCTAAACCTAATCTTTCCCACACTGTCCTCCAATTTTTCCAGCAGTTTTTATGAAATAGTGGATTTTTGTCCCAAAAGCTGGGATCTTTGGGTTTGTCATATACTGTCTTGCTGAGGTCGCTTGCCCCGAGTCTATTCCACTGATCCTCCTTTCTGTCTCTTAGCCAGTACCAGATTGTTTTGGTGACTGCTGCTTCATAATATAGTCTGAGATCTGGGACTGCAAGGCCCCCTTCCTTTGTATTTTTTTTCATTATTTCCCTGGATATCCTTGATCTTTTGTTCTTCCAAATGAACTTTGTTATAGTTTTTTCTAAATCAGTAAAAAAAATTTTTGGAAGTTCCATGGGTATGGCACTAAATAGATAGATGAGTTTGGGTAGGATGGTCATTTTTATTATATTGGCTCATCCTACCCATGAGCAGTTAATGTTCTTCCAATTGTTCAAGTCTAGTTTTAGTTGTGTGGAAAGTGTTTTGTAGTTGTGTTCATATAGTTCCTGTGTTTGTCTCGGGAGATAGATTACTAAGTATTTTATTTTGTCTAAGGTGATTTTGAATGGGATTTCTCTTTCTAGTTCTTGCTGCTGAGCTGTGTTGGAATTATATAGAAATGCTGATGACTTATGTGGGTTTATTTTGTATCCTGCAACTTTGCTAAAGTTGTTGATTATTTCGCTTAGCTTTTTTGTTGAATCTCTAGGATTCTTTAAGTAGACCATCATGTCATCTGCAAAGAGCGATAATTTGGTCTCCTCCTTGCCTATTTTAATGCCTTCAATTTCTTTTTCTTCTCTAATTGCTACTGCTAGTGTTTCTAATACAATGTCAAATAATAGAGGTGATAATGGGCATCCTTGATTCACTCCTGATCTTAATGGGAATGGATTTAGTTTATCCCCATTGCAGATTATATTAGTTGATGGTTTTAGATATATACTGTTTATTATTTTTAGGAACGACCCTTCTATTCCTATGCTTTCTAGTGTTTTTAGTAGGAATGGGTGTTGTATTTTATCAAAGGCTTTTTCTGCATCTATTGAGATAATCATGTGGTTTTTGTTGGTTTCTTGTTGATGTGGTCAATTATGTGGATGGTTTTCCTAATATTGAACCAGCCCTGCATCCCTGGTATAAATCCTACTTGATCATGGTGGATGACCCTTCTGATCACTTGCTGGAGTCTTTTTGCTAGTATCCTATTTATGATTTTTGCATCTATATTCATTAGGGAGATTGGTCTATAATTTTCTTTCTCTGTTTTTGGCCTGCCTGGTTTTGGAATTAGTACCATGTTTGTGTCATAAAAGGAGTTTGGTGGAACTCCCTCTTTGCTTATTATGTCAAATAGTTTGTATAGTATTGGAGTTAGCTGTTCTCTGAATGTTTGATAGAATTCACTGGTGAATCCATCAGGCCCTGGGGATTTTTTCTTAGGAAGTTCTTTGATGGCCTGTTGGATTTCTTTTTCTAATATGGGATTATTTAAGAAATCTATTTCTTCTTCTGTTAGTCTAGGCAATTTATATTTTTGAAAATATTCATCCATATCACCTAGGTTGGTATATTTATTGCCATATAGTTGCGCAAAGTAGTTTTTAATGATTGCCTTAATTTCCTCTTCATTGGAGGTGAGATCCCCCTTTTCAATCTTGATGCTGTTAATTTGCCTTTCTTCTTTCCTTTTTTTAATTAGATTGACCAGTACTTTGTCTATGTTGTTTGTTTTTTCAAAGTACCAGCTTCTAGTCTTGTTTATTAGCTCAATAGTTCTGTCACTTTCGATTTTATTAATTTCTCCCTTAATTTTTCGGATCTCTAGTTTGGTTTTCTTCTGGGGGGGTTTAATTTGTTTGTTCTCAAGTTTTTTGATTTGCATTTCCAATTCCTTGATCTCTGTCCTCCCTAATTTGTTAAGATATGCACTCAGGGATATGAATTTTCTTCTAAGTACTGCCTTGGCTGCATCCCATAAGGTTTGAAAGGATGTCTCGCCGTTGTCATTTCCCTCAATGAAATTATTAATTGTTTCTATGATTTCTTCTCTAACTAACCAATTTTGGAGTATCATATTATTTAATTTCCAATTAATTTTTGATTTGGCTCTCCATGTACCCTTACTGATCAATATTTTTATTGCTTTGTGATCTGAAAAGGCTGCATTTATTATTTCTGCTTTCCTGCATTTGAGTGCCATGTTTCTGTGACCTAGTGTATGATCTATTTTTGTGAATGTGCCATGTGGTGCTGAAAAGAAGGTGTATTCTTTTTTGTCCCTATTTATTTTTCTCCATATGTCTATTAACTCTAATTTTTCTAAGATTTCATTCACCTCTTTTACCTCTTTCTTGTTTATTTTTTGGTTTGATTTATCTAAATTTGATAGTGGTTGGTTCAAGTCTCCCACTAATATGGTTTTACTGGCTATTTCCTCCTTCCATTCTCCTAGTTTCTCTATTAAAAATTTGGATGCTATACCATTTGGTGCATACATGTTGATTAGTGATATTTTCTCATTGTCTATACTCCCTTTTAACAGAATATATTTACCTTCCCTATCCCTTTTGATCAGGTCTATTTTTGCTTTGGCTTTGTCAGATATCATGATTGCAACTCTTGCCTTCTTTCTATCAGTTGAGGCCCAAAAGGTCTTACTCCATCCTTTAATTCTGACCTTGTGAGTGTCAACCCGCTTCATATGTGTTTCTTGAAGACAACAAATGATAGGGTTTTGGGTTCTAATCCAATCTGCTATTTGTCTATGTTTTATGGGTGAGTTCATCCCATTCACGTTCAAAGTTATGATAGTCATTTGTGGATTCGCTGGCATTTTGATATCTTCCCCTAGTTCTGACCTTTCTTCCTAAGCTATTTCCTTTTAAACCAGTGATTTACTTTAGGTCAGTCCCCCTAGTCCCCTCCCTTGATATGCTTCCCTTTCTAGCCCCTCCCTTTTTATGCTCCCTGCCCCTCCCCCCTCTCCTTCCCTCCCTTTTAATACTCCCTCCCCCTCCCCCTAGTTAATTTTCCTTTCTTTCTTGCCCTGTTGGATAAGATAGAATTCAGGATCCCACTGGATCTAGATGCTCTTCCCTCTCAGATTTGATTTCACTGAGAGTAAGGTTTAAGTAATTCCACTTCACACTCTCTTCCTCTCCTTCTCATATGAGAGTTCTTCCCCTCCCCTTCCCATGTGTATCTTTATATGGGAAAGATTATTCTATTAAGTCCCCCCCCTATTTCTTGAAGTAAATCTTAGTGTTATCGATGGTTCCCCCCTCCCTTTTCCTTTCTTTGCCCCCACTTTCCCCAAATCTTCTTAATGCCCCAATCTTTCCCTATGCATGTTTCTTCTAACTACTCTTATGATGCATACAATTTTTGAGAGTTACACAAAACATTTTCCCCACATATTAATATATATAATTTGATATAAATGTAGTCCTTATAGAAGAGAGTTTGACTTAAAGAAAAAGATAAGATTTTTCTCTTTTTCCCTTTCTTTCATATTTACCTTTTCATGTTTCTCTTGACACAGACACATAGAAATGTGGTTGGATATCAAATTTTCCACTAAGTTCTGGTCTTTTCTTAGCAAATGCTTGGAAATCTTCTATTTTGTTGAATGCCCATACTTTCCCCTGGAAGTATATAGTCAGTTTTGCTGGCTAGTTGATTCTTGGTTGGAGACCCAGCTCTCCTGCCTTTCTAAATATCGTGTCCCTTGCTTTGCGGTCTCTTAGTGTGTTAGCCACTAAGTCATGTGTGATCCTTATGGGAGCCCCCCTATATCTGAAGCTCCTCTTCTTGGCTTCTTGTAGGATTTTCTCTTCTTGGAAGCTCTTGAATTTGGAAATTACATTCCTAGGGGTTGTCTTTTGGGGATTTAGTATAGAGGGTGTTCTATGAACTCTTTCTATTTCTATTTTTTCCCCTTGCTCCAGAACGTGTGGGAAATTTTCTTTTATAATCTCCTGTAGAATAACATCGAGTTTATTGTTTGTCTCTGTTTTTTTCTGGGAGACTGATAATTCGGAAGTTATCTCTTCTTCCTCTGTTTTCCAAGTCTGTGACCTTTTCAGTGAGATATTTTATGTTTTCTTCTAATTCATTAATTTTTTGGCTTTGCTTTATTGATTCTTGTTGTTTTATGATCTCACTTTGTTCGAGTTGCTTAATTCTGGTTGTTAGGGACTGGTTTTGCTTTTCAGCTTTGTCTGCCCTTCTATTGGATGTTTCCTGCTCTTTTTCCAATTGAGCAGTCTTATCTGTCAGACTGCTGATCTCTTTCTCCCATTTTTTTTCCAGGTTTCCATCTTTTGGGTAAGTTCCAGTTTGAGATCTTCCAGAGCTTGTTGATAGTTTCCATTTTGGGAGGCATGTTCTGATTTTTTTTTTAATTTCATCCTCATTCTCTTCTTTTCCTTGGGTACTTCCACCATAAAAGTTTTCAATAGTCACCTTTTTCCCTTTCTTCCTGGAGGCTTGATTTTGGGCCATGTGAGCCATCCCTTTGGTGGTTTTATTCCCCTTTCCTTTTTGGACTGGGGTCTGGGTGATTTGGGAGGGTTTTCTGTGAATTTAGGTTGCCTCAGACTAGTTCTTCCCAGCCTCCAAGGTTTCTTAGAGTGCTGGGTCCCTGATCACAGCCAAACTGCCCAGGTGTTCAGCTCAGCCCAGATAACCAGCACGTGGTCCGCCTCTCATGTTTAGCTCCGCCCAGATGCTCAGCACAACCAAGCTGAGTATGGCTCCCTGGGCCCCCTGGGCTCAGTGCAGGTTTCTCCTGTGAAACCGCCCTGAGATGTTTTTTCCTGGCAGTCCCCAGATCCCAAGGATCCTGGAGTGCCCCCCCAGACAGAGACGTTCCCCACTCACTTGCTGTCCCAGTGAGCGTTCTGGTAGCTCACTCTGGTTTGGTGGGGGAGGTGGGTGGGGGGGGGAAGGGTGGCTCAGTTCATGTTTCTGTGCAAGCTTTTCCTCCTTCTTATTATAGTGTGGAAATGTTCAAACTCCACATACCTTCACCTCTGTGGGGTACTGGGGAGTACTGGGGAGTCCTTCTGTTCCTTTAAAGGTGATTTTTATGCTCCTTTGATGTAGTCTATTTCGTTCGGGGCCGGGGAGAGGAAGCATGTGGCGTCTAGATTGCAGCCATGATTACCTGGAAGTCTTTGTTTTTTTGTTTTTTTGAGAATTGATTCATATACCTCATACTTTAGCCATGCATCCTAGGGTGATTCTAGTGACGGACAATACCCAGGGAGGGGGGTATTGTGTAATTATCCTAAAATACAAAGTTTAAGGTCTTTTAAAATAATTTTAAGAAAATAAAGTCATCAACACCCTGGACAAGGTGTGAAGATTGGATTTGGCTCTCCCTAGATTGTAACAATGAAGGTATTTAGCTCTTCCTTGACAGTGAAGATAAAAATTGTAATCCCCTATCTATTTTTAGATTTTAATCCCCAAAGTGTTAACTCAGTATTTAAAGTAGATCTATACATTTTAACTACAAAAAGGTATTAAGTAACCCAAAAAAGGGTTAACTAACCACAAAAGGTATAACTATCTACAAAAGGTGTGAATACCTTTTTCATACATTGAGTGGGAAGTCCTGGAGAGGAGCTTCTTCTGTGATTGGTAGATGTAAAATTTAGGGGAGGTAACAAGAGAGAAAAAGATCTTTAAATAGAGGAAACAGAGGTACACAAGGATGAATCATGATAGACTCAGTCACTTGGGCCTGGAGTGAAGAAGAGTCACTTGGGCTTCGAGTGAAGAAGAGTCACTTGGAGCAGAGACTGGAAGAATCAGACACTTGAGGAGGGACTGGATGACAGATACTCAGACTTGGAGTGAAGGCTTGGCTGTGGAACTGGACCCCTGGAGGAGCTTGTGCAGGAGACCTCAGACTGCTTTCCTTTTAGATGGTCATCATGGTGAGTGAAAGGCTGACTTAGTTTCCTTGCCTTTATGGAGGTGTGAACCAAGAAAGGCCTTTGGGAAAGGCCAAGAAGAACCAAGAAAGATGCCTTTCCCCTGGCTGGGGCTTAGAATTTCTACCTAGCTCTGAGGAAGCCATAGCTCTCTCTCTCTCTCTCTCTCTCTCTCTCTCTCTCTCTCTCTCTCTCTCTCTCTCTCTCTCTCTGTGTGTGTGTGTGTGTGTGTGTGTGTCTGTCTGTCTCTCTGTCTCTGTCTCTGTCTCTCTCTTCTCTCTCTTCCCTCTATTGTAAATAAACTACCAGCAATTCCATTTATTTAATAAATAAATTGGCAACCACCAATTAAATTATAATATTAAGTCCAACCACAATAAAATCTAACACAGGAAAGTGGATCTTCTGGAGAAAATGTTATAAGGATGCTTGCAGAAATCCCATAGTACATCGAGTTCCAAAGTGAACTTTTGGATATAATGAAATGAACTGAAGGAGGTTGAACCTACCATTTATTCTGATTGTAAACTTTTATGCCAAAGGGGACTGTCCCATTATTGACTTTTTGTCAATACGCCTATAAATCTTTTTTTCTTTCTCTCTTTTCCTCTTATTCCCCAGATTGTTGTAATTCCCTCTATGTACGGTGCAATATTTTATACCCCCTAGTAAGGGAATCTTAAGTATATAGGCTCCATATGTGGAATGATTCATTCAGGACATTCACATGAGGAGTCTTAACATGCTGATCTCCCAAAGAATCAGAGAGGGGGGACTGTGTGAAGGAAATCATTAAGGGGATTTAGGTCATGTGGATACTATGGCATCTTTGGTTCCCCCTGTAGTCAGCCAGTAAAAGGTAGTAATAAAGAAAGCTGTCAAGAGATCATGAGGCAGGGGGCAGGTTGGACTGCAGGGAAAATAGAGAGACCACAGTTGGCTTCTGAGGCCTGACATGTGAGAGCCAGTGGGTGGAGAAAAAGTTTGAGAGCCTGAAACAAGAGCAGATTTGGGGGTCTTCTCTTCAATGTTTGGTGCTGGCTATACTTCTGTGTTATCATGGCTGCGGGTCCCATCTGGTGACTACAGACTAGCAAGCTAAATAGAGTCATAATGAAAGTAGTCTCTCTCTTTCCATCCTTTTCCCCTACTCCTTTCTGTTTAAATAAAATTATTAAATTTATGGCCTTCATAATCTTTCCCCTTAAACAATAACCCAGACCAAATTGCTTATTTAAGAGAAACGTGGAAGAAAGGAGAAAGGAAGAGAATTTGGATCTCAAATTTTTGGAAAAAAAAATGTTTTTGTATGTAATTGGGGGCAAAACAAAATATTATATTAAAAAAGAAACATCTTTTGCAGTTATGTGGAGAGTGAACTAGAGAGAAGAGAGTCTTGAGAATGGGACACTAAACAAATAGGCTATGACATTAGTGCACCTGAGAGCTGATGAGGACTTTAACCAGAGCAGCTATTGTATGAATGGAGAGAAAAGGATGAATGTGAGAGATGTTATAAAAAGAGAATTGACAAAACAACTGAGAGGAATGAGGGAGAATTTACATTTAAGATGACTCTAAGGCTGCAAACTGGAGTGTCCAGAAGTATTATAGAGTGCCCTTTAAGCAAGGGTACCTAAAGTAGCTCTCAAGAGTCAATCATTAAATTTTCAGTCTGAGCGTTTAGAACTCTAAAATCAACAAATACTACAAATCAGAGATTGATTCATTGTTGACTTTCTAGACTTAAAAAAGTGATAGATAAAAAGTTGAGTTCATTATATTTTTAGAGATCTAGTTGTTAAATGTTTACCAGCATACCACTGTCTCTAATCAACCCCCTTCATTTTATAGATGAGCAAACCAATATCTAGAAAGAGGAAGGGAATTTCCAAAGGTTACACTATTCATAGGTAAAAGAATCAGGATTCAAAACCAGATCTCCTGACTATGCAGTGTTCTTTATATTACATCATATTGTCTCAGAATTCAGGAACTCAGTAAGTTCATTGATTAATGAGCTTATGTGATATAGTTTTTCATAGTTATTTCTATTTCCTTCTGGAGTTATCATCCAGGAATATTCTCTGGACAGAGAGATGAATGATAAAGCCCTGTGTTAAGTGACAGTGATAGACTATCCAAGTAAAGGCAATGTGTTACAATAGAAAGAACACTGACGGTGCAGAACCTGAATTTAAATCACATCTCTGCCATTACCTAGGTGATGTTGAACAAGTCACTTAACCTTCCTAACCTCAGTTTCCTTCTTTGAAAAATGAGGAAGTTAGACCTTATGGCCACTGGGGCTCCTTTCAGTTCTACATCTTTGATTTTATGGAAGCTTGTGTAAAACCAATGCAGAGTATCCTAATGACGAAATCATCTGATGTCTAGGTCCTTTCTAACCCTAGCACTCTATTATTCTAAGGCTCAAATTCAGATGAAAGGCAGTTTACACCTCCCAGTTTATATCACATTCACAGCTTCATCTTTGCAGTTTGTACCCAAAGCAAAATGGAAACAAAATCCCAACTATCGGGGCATGTTCGACATTGGCCAGAAGATGGCACCCTTTCCTCATGTCTGCACTGCTGCTCTCAGCTTTCTGGCTCTTCTCTGAAATCCGGGATTATGCTGACTGAGGTTATTGCCCAAAAAGAATTCTTCCATAAAGAGCCCATTGATAAAGGAGAGAGAAGAAAGACTATTTGGGAGAGAAGGAAACCAGAGAAAAAATCCATTAGCTGACCAGTCAGATCCCAAAACCTAGTCCCTTACAGCCCAAATTGGTCAGAAGACTGTTTTCAGTTTGCAATGGGGGGGGGGGGGGGGGGGAGGGAAGAGGTGGCATTAGAATCTCCCTGAGTTCCTGTGATGTCTGATTCTGTCTGGCTTCATGTGCACATATCCCTGAAAGATGAATATTGATGTCAATAAACAAGATGCATTAGCCTCATTAAGTCAGCACATTTTCTTGGGGAAACAAGACAGCTTTATCACTCAACAAGGTAAGGAAGCTACATGACTTAAAATCTATGTGAGGGTACATAAGAAATTATTTGTAGCAGGATCTACTTTTACACCCATCAACAAAGGAAGACATTCACCATTTTCTGCCTTCATGGGGCCCCAAACTACAACACTTTCCTGTTCTCCTGGAAAGGAAAAAAAGCAGCAGCTGACACTGCTCTTTATCAGCGACTCTTTCTCAATATTTACCAACCAATAAATCTTTTTTCCCCCCAAGACAACAGACATTCGAATCTCGTTCATTTGGAGGCTTGTTACCCAAATAATATTAAATGAACTGGTTCATTATACATTGAAAAGCAACAAGATGCCATTTTCTTAATAGGTCAATATTTAGGAAGAGAGAATAGACTGTTACTATATCAGGGATAGGACAGCTGCCCCTGCTTTTCTAGACTTTACATCTCAGTCTAAGAACCTGCCTTCCAGGCTGCTAGAGGAGAGAGAAAAAAAAAACTTAATCCCATGGTAGAATGGATAGGGCACTGAACTAATCTGGAAAGCCAGAGTTCAAATCTTACCTCAGATAACTATTATCTATGCCTTGAGTTCCTCCCCTGTCAAATGAACCATTTTGATGGTATCTGTGGTGGTGGAAAAAAGAGGATGGCTGTGAGAGATACGATTGCACAAAGTGGTGGTACTGGGTGATTGATTGGATATAGAGATCAGGGTAAAGAAAAACAAAGAATCAAAGGTAATTTCCTTTTATTTAAAGGTACACAGAATATTGAACTAGATATTAGAGAGCCATAAAGTTTAGTTAAGCCACAGTCCCTGACCTCAAGGAGATTGAAATCTAGTACCTTCTAACTTTTCCTTCTTTGTTTTCCCTCTTCCTTCATCAAAAGCATGTATGGAAGACTTAAAATGAATGCAAGGAATATTGGCAATAAGGAAAATGGTCTTTCCCATCTGGGAAATAAAACATTATATTGGTTTCTGAGGACTAGTGAAGGGTCTCTTTCCACGGAGATCTTCAGGAAGTGAATAGAGGGGCTTAGTGGAATGAAAGCCAAGCCTAGATTGGAGGTCCTAGGTTAAAATCTGATCTCAGAAACTTCCTCGCAGTGTGACTCTGGGCAAGTCACTTAACCCCCATTGCCTAGCTCTAACCACTCTTCTGCCTTGAAACCAATACACATTCTAAGATGGAAGATAAGGTCTTAAAAAAAGAGAAGTGAATAGAAAAGCTATAGTGGTAAAGGGCTATGATTCTATAGGCAGAAGATGACTTCTTCTCATTCTGTTATTCTGAATTTATTCCAGTAATAATCCCTTTGAGAAAGCAGAAAGCCAGGTGACACAGTTGCCTTTATGTCTTCCTTCCTTTCCTTCCTCATGTATCCCCCTCCTAGCTCCTACTTCCTCTAATAAAATCATGAATACTGGATTCAACCAATTGGAAGGTACATGGATAGCCATTTAACTCAACTCATTCTAGAAGAAAATCCCCATGATAAGAAAATAGCTAACAAGTAATCATCCAAATTCTTCTTGTAGTCCTCCAAGGACAGAGAACACACCACTGGGTTCAGGGACACAATCAAAATTCCCCAAAAGAATGCTAAACAGTAAAGACCTTGGTTACATGTCTGGGACCCTCAAAGCATAGAGACCCCACTTCTTCTGAATGGCTGGTTATAAAAAGAGCCTAGTAAGATCCCAAAAATACCATCCTCTTCCATCCTACCAGATGCCTAGACCCAAGAATACTGTCACTTACATGCACAGTATTTCAGTTCTATATTCTCTGTTGGTCCCCTGGGGCAAAGAGAGCAAAGTTAGTCTTATCACTTCAAAATAGTGTTCCCCCACTTTTCCTTCTTCAGCCAACTCAAAACCATCAGACTTTCTCCTCTCTTCCTTCTCAATAAGACTGGAAAGATTCACATCAGAAGATGGAGATCTAAGTCCTGGCTCTGCTATTTACTAGCTACATGACCTTGGGCAAGTCATTGCCCCCCTCTGAGCCTTTATTTACTCTTCTTAATGAGGGCATTTGATTCCACAGTCTTTAAGGTCCTTCTGGCTCTAAAACCTTTAATCCCTTGCAAAAAAAAAAATGCTCCCAGAAAGGATTCTACTTTCCATTATTTATACCTTGTTATAATTTAAGTCAACCATCTCTTCCAGGAATCATTGAACCTAAATTCTTAAATTGAGATGTAGCATAAAAGACTTTATCCCCTAATGGGGGAAAAAATGCTCATAAGCTAGTAGGTTGGGAAGGTTTGGGGGGAATTGGGAGGGCTTCTCTGAAAACTTAACTTGTGGGCAACTGCCAGTTAGTTCTACCTATCTATATGACAGATACCAAGCAGCAGCCTTCATTTTGAGAATCCAAATATTAATGCCAAGCAGGACATGGTTGATCACTTCTAATTCATAGTCTATGAAGAGGTGGCAGCTGTGCTCCAAGGGGCAGGGGGTGCACAGCTGTCCATGGTAGTGAATTACTCACCAAGCTATCAGAGAACATCAGGACCCACTCTTGATTCTGATAATTGGTGGTGTAGAGGTGGTTTCAAGCTGGCCCTGGGGTGCGATCGGGTATTATGAAAGTGAAATTCCTAGTACGCCAGAACGAGGAGGCAGAGTGCTCTGTTCAAGCCTGGGAATTCCTGTGGTGATTTAGAGAAAGACGGCGATCTGTGTTTGGCTATGGGCTAGCTGAGGGAGTGTGAATTGGGGTGTATGCTCAGCTGCTAGGTTTGGGTGAAGATCCTCCAACCCCCTGAGAATGGTTTTCAAGGTAGATTTTTGTGTAGATTTTCCTGAGAGTTTAGGAAGGCAAAATTGGGGGCTCTGTGCAGACGGACCACTGATGATTCAAGTCCTATAACTGAGGGAGACCTCAATCTTAAGTACTGATGACTGTGAAGGTCTTTCACCTTTGACTTTAGGTACTTACGTGAAGTAGCTAGAGCGCTGGACTTGGAGTCATGGAATATCTCAGTTCAAAAGCCTCAGATACCTAGTCACTATGGGACCCCTGGCCAGTAGCTTAACCTTTCTTACTCTCAGTTTCTTCTTCTATCAAAGGGGACTAATCACAATAGCCTCTACCTCCAGGCTCCTTTGATTACAGGAAATAGCATATGTAAATTTCTTCACAAACCTTAAAGTGTTTTGTAAATGCTAACTATTGTTACTATTTGGTCAAAGCATGGACAAAACATTCTTTTTGAATGTATCTCAGAAGAATCCTTTCAAAAGCCTTTTGTTTTTTAGGGTTTTTTTTTTCTGGTTTAAATGGCTCCTCTTAGAGACCCACCTTTATGGGTGCTGTAGCTGCTATTCTCTTTTTTCTTCTTTTCAACATGCAAAGAGGAAAGAATTTGTAGCATTTTTGCTTTGACCATAGTCCCCTACCGGTACCCTTCTATTCTTTAAACTAGCTGGTGTCATTTTGCCCCCCAGCTTGGGTTCCTCTCCACCTGGGCTCTTACCACTTCAGTGAGACCAGCATTCAGGAATAGCTCACAAGGGAGCCACAGAAGGAAGAAGGAAGGAGGCTCTTGATTTTTGAGTTGAGCCAAGAAGTCTCCACCAAAAAAGGATGGGAAGGAGGAATGGAGAAATTCTGTGGACAAGTTCTGATTCTAGGAGATTGCTCAAAAATTGTGCGGAGCAGCTCCAGTGTCCAATTCACTTCAACTGAGTAAACATTCATTAAGTGCTAACTAAGCTCAGGACACTGGATAAAAAGCTAAAATATGTATGGCTTCAGAGGGAGAAAGAACAGGCTGTGTGTGTGTGTGTGTGTGTGTGTGTGTGTGTGTGTGTGTGTGTGTGTGTGTGTGTGTGTGATATGAAGAAGACACTGCTGGCAGTCCCACCATCAGCTAACCATGGGCTTTGGGGTATTTGTCCAGTCATGGTAATGTATTTGCACACTCCCTCTCCTCTATCTCTCATCTGGTCTGCCAGTGCATTTCTGGGAACAGGAGTACAGTGTGTAGTCGTGGAACAGGGTGCCACTCACTATTGGGATGAAGCTCATCATTGACTTTAAGCTCATGCTAAGTAGGCTACACTACCAATTTACTTCAGCATATTAACATTACTTCCCTGGATCTATGATCTCATCAATGTGGCTACTCCTTCCAGTGGTACAGTGCAGTGTACAACCACATGCCCCTTTTCATCCTGCATCAAGAATCATGATGTGAATTCTATAAATCCTCCAGAATGCAATCCGCCCAATATGCTCAGGGATGCCATTTTTATGTCTTGACATTACATGAGTACTCATGCAATATATGAGCTATACATCTCACTACCTGTATATAATGGAGCATGGGGACTGCTGGGGCAGGCTCATAAATTCCTATAAAAATAGGCAATAAAGTATTACTGATCAAAAAAATAGGCAATAAAGATAGTTATTTGTATAGCACCTACTATGTGTCAGGCATGGTGCTAAGTTCTTTACAAATATTAACTCCTTTGATCCTCACGATAACCTGGTAAGGTAGATTCCCCATTTGACAAGTGAGGAAACAGAGGCATTCAGAGGTTAAGTGATTTGCCCAGAGTCAGACAACTAGTAAGTATCTGAGGCTGGATTTGAACTCAAATCTCTCTGACCCCAATGCTCTATCCACTGCATCACCTATTTGCCATCTATCTCACAAGGTGACCAGAATGGAGAGGGAGAAGGGGTTAAAGGGTGTGAAGACTTTGGCCATCTAAATTAGGCTCATAAAATAAGGGGACTCTGCAATGTTCAGACTCTTTAAAGACCTCATTCGAGAGCTATCGCTGCCGAGAGGGAACGAGCGCGGGTCCCGATTTACATAGGGATCAGCATGTGTGGCCACTCAGTTGGGATTTACTAGCATCATCTGTGCCCAGTCAGCTCTGTTGTTTGCAGCATGGTGCTAATGAGGCCAGGGTCACAGTTTAGCTCTCTCATGGGCCACTTAGCTTTGCTCTTCTCTCTGTCCACAGACTTCACCCCTGACCCCAGCCAGTCATCACACATCTTGGTCATCAGGGTGAGCAAATGTGAATGGTTCAGAGCAAATAAATCTCCATTATCAGAAAACAACTCAGATGCATGATGGTGGATCAGTTACATTATATCTGTATGTACAAAGGACACTGGATTTATGTATAATTATTAGTCTAATAGCTGACATTTAGAGATTTACAAAGCACTTCACTAAAGTCTGATTGCCATTAAGGCAAGGAGGACGGTGCTGAAAAAAGTCAAGCTCTGGAAATAATTAAAGCACGAGGAAGAGTGGATGTCTGTGGCGAGGTTCACTGGAAAGAGCTGCTCTTAGAGTCAAAAAGATGAGCTCAAATTTGGCCTCTGATTGACCAGTTGTGTGACCCTGGGCAAGTCACTTAATCCTACCTCAATTCCTCATTTGTAAAATGAGCTTGAGGATGAAATAGCAAACCATTCCAATATCTTTGCCAAGAAAACTCCAAAAAGAGGTGGAAGACCAGACAACAAAGAAATGCATTTTTTAGCCACTCAACTCTCAACGAAACTGTAGTCAGCATTAGTGAAGGAAATGTCCATGTCAGTGAGATGATAATTGTATTATTATTGTGATTCTTTTTATTTTTCACAGCAACAACTCACAGTTGTACAGTGAGATAGCCTTGAAATATTAACAAATGTTATCTCATTTAATTAATTGGAAAGAGAGCTTGATTTGGAGTCAAAAGACTTGAGATCAAATCCTTTCTCTGCCAAACACTGACTTATGTGACACTGACCTCTGGGGTCTCAGTTCTTCTTCTATAAAATGAGGACGCTGAGGGGGCAGCTGAGTAGCTGGGTAGCTCAGTGGATTGAGAGCCAGGCCTAGAGAAGGGAGGTCCTAGGTTCGAATCTGGCCTCAGCCACTTCCTAGCTGTGTGGCCCTGGGCAAGTCACTTGACCCCCCATTGCCTAGCCCTTTCTGCCTTGGAGTATTGACTCCAAGACGGAAGGTAAGGGTTTAAAAAAAATAAAATAAAATGAGGAGGCTGTGCTTATATGATCTCTAGGGTTCCTTCAGGGATTCTTAATCTAGGATCTATAAATTTGGTTGGTTTTTGTTTATTTTTAAAATTGTATTTCTACATAATTATCTTCCTTTGTGCTCTTAAAATATATATATTTATGAAGTGGTTTAAGGTTTGCAAAGCACTTTGGGTGTGTTAACCCATTTGATGCTCATAACAAACCTGGAAGATAGGTGCTATTATTTTCTATCTCAAAAATGATCTAAAACCCCTCAAAGTTGCTCATAGAACCTTGAAGAGGGAAAGTAGGTGGTCTTACTTTGGAGACCTGCCCTCCTAGTCAGATCCCTAAAGAGATTACAAACAGGGAAACTGAGGCACAGAGAAGTGACGTCCTTTGCCCAGGGTCACACAGCTAGTATCTGAAGCAAAAAATCAAATTTAGGTATTTCTAACTCCAAGTTCTATTCTCTACCACTAATTGCCACAATCCTATTTATTTTCATTGTAAGTATTTAAAACCATTATCCTGAGAAGGGATCCATAGGCTTCACCAGACTGCCAAAAGGATCCACAACACCAAAAGATTAAGAACCCCTATCCTGGAGAGTTGGGGTAATTTTATCCTCCTTTTACAGATGTGGAAGCAGCTTCACAGAGATATAGTGACTTGCCCAAGGTCACACAGTTCAAAGGTAATAATAAGGAACCTGGTTCCTCTGACTTCAAACCCAGGACAAGTGTCCTTTTTAAAAGATACTGAGATAGAAGGATCAAAGGAAGAGTTAGCTGAGTATACTACTTGTAGCAACAATATAAACCTGACTAGACATCAATAAAGACATATCATTCGAATATAATTTATGACAGTATTTTGGTGATGTGCTACATGGAATGACTACTGGGTGGCAATAGGATTCCAAACTATGATCTAAATGATCTAAAACCCCTCAAAAAGAATCAGCACCCTTTGAAAAGATGTTAACCTTTTCCTTCTGGTGTGGCAGGGACTAGAAGCCATGGGCAATTTGGGCTTTAGAGGCATGAGGTGAGGAGTAAGAATACACACCAGCCATACAGAAAGCATCAGAAAGTAGGGATGGGATTATGTGAGCTGCAATAAGTTTATGTCAATGAAATTCACTCCATGAGTCATCTTTGGTACTTGTGCCTTAATTTACCAATATTCATTCTAAAGCTAAATTTCTGAACCCCGATAAAATAACCTCCATGATGGTTGGGGACAGGAATTTTTTTCATAGGGAGCTATTATTGCTATTATATCAACATAATAATTATTATGTAGTTATTAATAAAAATATTAAACTAATAAACTAATTTTATAGTTAATATTGTTATCAAGTTCTTTGTTTTAGTTATTTTCTCCTAGATATGATAGTATAGAGTCCATTGAACCAAAAGGAACTTATCTCCTGAGTTCTTGATAAAATATTACTAAAGTATAGAAGCAAAGATTCATAGGACAATTGACTTATGCATGGGAAGGTCCTTGGAAGTTATCAGATCACATCTTACTTTATAGATGAAGAAACTGAGGCAAAGAAAAGTTAAGTGCCTTTCCTGGTATCACACAGCTATATAAGGCTACATCAAATTAATTTGTAACATGATTTATTTTTAAACATATCAACAAAGATATTAACCATTTTCTACTGTCATGTGGTCACAAATTACAACACTTTCCTCTTCTGGTATATACCTGTGTTAATGTATGTGAGCGTCTCTGTGTACATATGTGTTCCTGTTGGTCTACTGGATAGCCACTGGGCTCACTCTCCCAAAACACACTCAGACTAGCAAGTCGGGTCCCCAGAGTAAGGTTCTCCACTTTCCCTCATGTCCGGGTTTTAGAAGTAATCATGAAGGGTTTTAAGTTGTTTCAAGTTCTAGTACTATTGTTCGTAAGCCTCCATCTAGTGTGCTAGCTTCACTAACCCTAACTCTAGCCTTAAATTTTAAAACCTTAATCTTAACCGTAACCTAACTTTTACCCTTTTAGCCCTAAACCAGGGTGCAAGTCTCAATAATAATTTCTAGCTGACATCTACCCAATATCCATTAGTCACTTGATTTCTCCTTAATATAAATTAAACAATTAATTAAAATTAGCTTTTACAAAGGGATATTTACTAAGAAAACACAACATAGACAAAATTATAAAACTATCCCTCAAAACTGAGGCAAATTCTCCTCTCTACATACCACGTTGGTCCCTAGAGAGTGTGCACTCAAAGTGATGACTGCCAAATATTTGCACCACCAGGCTGACTTCTAGGTCTCATAAATTGATGGACAAGAAACATGGCTCCCTTGCTTGTAGGTTTCTCTGGCCCTGGTCAATTCGCTGTCAGTTTGGGGAGAGCCCGTGACATCTTATGTTGGCTCCTCACCTACTTGACTGGAATGGCTCTGAGCAGACTCTGGTATGGACTCCAGTGGCTCGACCTCTGGTTGAGCTGTCAAGCCTTCTTTGAAAGGTCACAAAGTCATAACCTGGACTCTTTGTCTCCAATATTCATTCACCTAAGATAAGAACAAATTCAGAGAGACAAAAAAAAAAGAGCAACACCTCAGCTTGTCTTTGCTGAGGAAGCAGATAAATCAGTGAGGCATGAGGGGTAAAGTAAGAGTCCCTCTACTGCTGTCATCATTCACCCACCCAAGAGCCTAAAGATGTCCTTACCTTGTTCACCACTCACAAAAAAATAAAAATCTGTTCAAGTCTTTTGTATGTACATTCAGTTCTGGCTCAGCAGCCCACTGAGATATCTTTGTCACCACCCAGTAGCCTGACTGGAAATAGTCAAAGAATATCTGCACATATTTTAAATTAGGGAAAACCCAATATATAATAAATAGGAAATAATCTCATCAAGCTTCTGCATGACTTGATATCATATAGTCTATAGACTGGGCCCTAATTCATGAGACTTTTCATTTCATGTGTTATGATAATTAGGTCCAGAGTGCTATAAGGGTTAAAAATTAAAGGTTGTACTAAATGTATAAAAATGTGGTCACCGAAAATATATTACTCAAGTCAGAATGACTTTTTATGGTAGTTTATTTACAAAAGGAGGAAAAGTGAAAGTAAGGAAAGAAAGAGGGGGAGAGAGAGAGAGAGAGAGAGAGAGAGAGAGAGAGAGAGAGAGAGAGAGAGAGAGAGAGAGAGAGAGAGAGTAGAAAATTACTCTAGTCTGGTCTGAACCAGGTAGGGCTTCGGAGGCCCCAGCAAAGAGAGGCCCAGAGATAAATTAAACAAGGATTCTAGCCACAAGGCCCCTCTAAAATGAGGGGCCTCTCCAGAGGCTAGTACCTCCAGAAAAGCCAGGAAAGGGGATCAGCCTTTTTCACTCACCCACGTGGTAGTCCTAGAAGAAAATCCAAGAGCAGTCTAAGGTCCCAAGCTGGAACTCCTTCAAGGTCAATTTTGAAGGCAAAAAACCTCCTCACAGGAAGTTTTTTCCACTTTTAAAGACCATTCCTTTCATTACTTCCTGTGCCTTCGTTCCACTTTACATGGACCAATTGCATCTTCAGCTTTGCTTCATTTTTGCTTTGTCACCTAATATAGCATACATGGGTCATAGACCTCCCCATACTCAAATACAAGTGGAGTGTATATACTTCTGATGATTAGATCTAAAAGTGGGTGAGGGGAGAGATAATCCCATCTTCACAGTGCTGAACCTGTAATAATGGGACCTGAGTTCAAATCTTAATTCTATCACTTACTACTTATGTGATCTTAAATAATGAATAAATAAGGAATTTAAGTATTCATTATATGTCAAGCACTGTGCTAAAGCATAGTTTTATATTTTTGCCTATGTTATAATTTCTTAATAAATATCCTTTTGTAAAAGCTATTTCTTATTAATTGTTTAATTTATATTAAGGAGAAACCAAATGGTTAATCGATATTAGATAGTAGTAGTAGTCTCTCGGTAACCGAGGATGACTATTGTCTTTGTGTGTTTTTGTGCACAAAGACACTTGTGCATGAAGATTTAAGTGGAAAAGTCGATGCACAGAGATATTAGATAGATGTCAATTAACAGTTATTATTGAGGCGTTACACTCTGGCTTAGGGCTAAAAGGGTATTATGGTTACATAAATACAGAAACTGAAACAGTCCTTGCCCTTTTAAAGGAACTATGTTCAAATGGAGGAAAACAAATATATAGGGGAATAACAGCCAAGGAGAGTTGTTTCATTATGGGGAGTCTCAAGAATAGTGCCATAGGGTCTGGTCTCTGACATTTCCTAGCTGTATAACCCTGGACAAGTCATTTAACTTCATTTGCCAAACCCTTGCCCCTCTGTCTTGGAGTTGTTACTAAGTCAGAAAGTAAGGGTTTAAAAAAAAAAGAATGGTGCCAAAGGATGGTGAACTGGTGTCCTCTTTCTAGAAGCAATAGTGCTATAAATTTAATTATCATGCTAGGCAGATGGCAAAATGGTCTGCCTGGATGTGATGTCGTTTTAGTGGGGTAGGAAAGTTTTTATTGTTTAACTGCTCTGGGCCTCAGTTTCTTCCTCTGTAAAATTAAGAAGTTGAACTAGATAAACTTTGAAGTCTTCTTTCTATAATAGAATGACGCTACTCTAAAATATAACATAGCTCCATAAAGGTAGATGGAAGAGATGAAGAGGAGAGAGAGAAACAGACTTCACACGTGTGCACACCCATACATATATATATATATATATGCATGTGTAGTTTTTAAGATTTCTGGGTTTTGTTTACTCTTCCTCAGACTATCCTTAGAAGAGGTGAAACATCCTTCCTCTCCAAGATGTGGATATAGTAACAAAGGTCAAGTGACTTGCTCCAGTCCCCACAGCAAGTCTGTGGCAGAGCTATGAGCTTCTGACTGCCAGGCTTCTGGTCCCTCCCCGAGGCAGGCTGCCTCTCTGTTGCTCCTTGGCACATCGCCCAGGTTTTTCCTGCTCTGCTTTGAGAGCTCCCATTGTGGGTGTTAAGTGGCTGTGTGCCATCGCCTGAGATCCTGCAGGTGACAGATCTGTTCTGAGATGCAGAAGAAGTGGCTTAGACTCAGTGAGGAAAAAAGGCACCTCTTACTCTATGTGGTTAAAGGGCTGGCTATGAGACATGAAAAAGGGAAGAGGAAAGGGGAGGGGGCGCGGGGAGAGGGAACCATGACTAATAAGGAATAATGGAGATATTGAGAAGGAAACAGAGAGATAATAATGGCATAGAGGGACAACAACAGGGGCGGGGGAAAGAAACATGAAGTAGAAAAAGCAAACAAAGAAAGGCAGAAAATGTTGGGTCTGGGTAATTTTTGTCAGAATCAAAGCATCAAGAAATAGAATGAATCAAAGGTAAGGAGTTTAACGTCATTGGAGATCTACTGTCAAGCATTCTTCAAAGGGAACAACTAAATGGGAAAGGAAGTTAGACGAGATGACCTCCAAGTTCACTTCCTACTCCAATATTATAGGATTCAAAGATTTGCTAACCTACTCTAGTGTTAACCTCTCCTTCTCCCTGGCCTGAATTTTCTTCAATTTGAGAGATGCCAAAAAATAAGGTTGATGGTGAGGATTAGGGAAAATTGTCTCCAGAAAACCCCTATTAAAATGTATGCAGGCCAATTTAGAATGTAAGATCTATGAATCAAAGTAAATTGGATGTGGTCAAACAGGTGACAGAAATATTGAATATCAACATCTTGGAAGGCAGTGAATTTAAATGGATGAGAATAGATGAATTTAATTCAGATGATCATTATGTATACTACAATGGGCAAGAAAAGTAGCCTTTATGGTCAAGAAAAGGGTGAGAAAAGCATTCTTGGGATGTAATCTCAAAAATGACAGAATGATACCTGTTTGAATCCATGCAAACTGTTCAACATTGGACCATTGAAGGTTTATGATAGCTTTGTAGGTATGATGGCTTTATTTTGGGGGACTTGTTTATTTGTTCCATGTTGCCTATAAGGCAAAATTAAAGTGTATTAAAAATAGTAAATTTAAAATAAGAGGATGGACTCTCATGCCCTGACAGTAAAAAAAAAAAATACCAAGTCTACACTCCAATCACTGATACTGAAGCCAAAATTGATTAGTACTAAGACCTGCAAAATCATCTAGAAATAACACCAAAAAGTGTCACATATATCATAGGGGATTGGAATACTAAAGCAGGAAATAAAAAAATAATTGAAGAAATAGGCAATGTTGACCTTGGAGTAAAAGATGAATCAGATCAGAGACTAATAGAGTTTTGTAAAGATAACTCACTGATCATAACAAACACTTTTTTTAATAGCACAAAAGGTGAATCTACACATGGACACCACTAGATAGTCAATACAAAGGCAGACTGGTTATATACTTTGCAGTGAACATAGAGAAGCTCTAGACAGTTAAAACAAGACTGAAGATGACTGTGGCTCAGATCGTGAGCTTCTTGTTGCAAAATTGAGGCTTCAATTGAACAAAAGAGAGAAAACCATTAGACCATATAAATATGATCTAAATATATAAAAATATATATATATATATAAAGTAGAAAGTGATGAAGAGAGTTAAGGGATTATATCTGGTAGATAGAATTTCTGAAGCACTAAGGACAGAGGTTTATAATGTTGTCTAAGAGGCAGCAACAAAAAAATCCCAAAGAAAAAGAAGAGAAAGAAAGCAAAATGGCTATCTGATGGAACTTTACAAATAGTTGGGGAAAGAAGAAAAGATAAAGGGAAAGATATACCCAACTAAATGCAAAATTCTGAAGAATGGTGAGGAGAGACAAAGATTTGCTTAAAGAGTAATGTAAAGACATAGAAGAAAATAACAGATTGGTAAAGAGAAGACATGTCTTTAAAAAAATTTAGAGACACAATGTGAATGTTTTATGCAATAAAGGCATGCTAAAAAATCGTAGGGACCTAACAAAAGCAGAAGAGGTTAAGAAACAGTGGCACGAATACACAGAGGAAGATAAATCTCCACATTACTGATAACTAGTATGGTGTGGTTATTGATCAAGTGCCAGATATCCTGAAGAATGAAGTCAAGTGGGACTTAGGAATCATTGCTAACAATAAGGCTAATGGAGGTGATAGAATTCCAGCTGAGCTATTTAAAATCCTAAAAAATGATGCTAAGTGCTGAATTCAATATGCTAGCAAATTTGGAAAACTCAACAGTGGCCACTGGATAGGAAAAGGTCGGTTTATGCCCTAATCCTTAAAAAGGGCAATGCCAAAGAATGTTCAAATTACTGCACAATTGTTCTTATTTCACATGCCAACAAGATTATGGTTAGAAATTTGCAAGCCAGGCTTCAATAATATGTGAACTGAGAATTACCAGAAGTGAAGGCTGGTTTTCAAAGAGACAGCGGAACTAGAAACCAAGTTGCCAACGTTCACTGGATTATGAAGAAAGAGAGTTCAAGGAAATCATCTTCTTCTGCTTCATCTACTACACTAAAGCCTTTGACTATGTGGATAAAATGCAGCAAGTCCTCAAAGAGATGGGAGTACCAGATCATCTTTCTTTCTCAAGGAACCTGTATGTAGACCAAGAAGTAACAGAACTAAACATGGAAAGGAACTGTGCCATAAAAAGTGATAAAGAGGCTATTTTAAAAAAAATTTGGATAGAATTATACAGATAATAAATAGTGAACTGAGTAGAACCAAAAGAATAGCATACACAGTTACAGAATGAATATTGGAAAAATAAATTGTGAATGTTATCTCCAGAGAGTGAATTGAAAGGTGAAAAACACAGAAGATTTCATTTGTTTGAACACTTCTGTCTTCTGGAACACATCTTCTGTGATGCAGAAAGAGTAGGAGGGGCTGGGACACTTGTAGATGAATTCTAGTTATAAATAAATAACTAACTAAAAGAAAAAGACTGGGGAAAGAGTACAACAAGGTGGTATAAACACCTTATTTATTTAACTTATGTGCAAAATACATCATGTGAAATACCAGGCTGAACAAATCGAAAACCAAAAGTAAGATTGTCAGGAGAAATATCAGAAATATCAGATATGCAGACAATTCCACTCTGATAACAGAAAATAATGAATTAAGCTTCTTGTTGACAGTGAAAGAAGAGAGCATACCTAAACATGGCAACTGGTCCCACAGAAGGAGAAGAAATGGAAGGAGTGTCAGATTTTATATTTTGGGGCTCAAAGATCAGTGCAGATATTTTCCTTAAAAGGAAAGCTATGGCAAATGTGGATAGCATATATAAATAGCAGAGACATCACTTTGCTTACAGAGATCCTTATAGTCAAAACTATGGCTTTCCCAGTAGTAATCTATGACTATAAGATTTAAACTATAAAAAAAGCTGAGTACCACACAATCAATGTTTTCAAAATATGGTGCTGGACAAGACTTTTGAGAGTCCCCATGACAGAAAGGAAATCAAATCAGTCAATACTTAGAGAAGTTAATCCAGCCCATTCACTGGAAGGTCAAATACTGAAGCTATAACTTAAATACTTTAGCCACATAATGAGAAGATAGAACTTAATGGAAAAGACCCTGATGTTGGGTAAGATTGAAGGCAAAAAAAAAGGGGGATAGCAGAGACTGAGATGGATTAATACATGGAAGCAGCAAACATGATCTTGGACAGGCATCAAGAAATAGTGGAGAACAGAAGGGTCTGGGTGTTCTGTAGTCCTTGGGATCACAAAGTCAGACACAACTGAATGACTGAACAACAACAATAGGATATATATATATATATATATATATATATAGATATATATATACCAGCCATATATATATATATATATGTAGGGATAATGCTACAGTGTTATGAGGTCTCTCTAATGTTACCAACTTGAGCTTCCTTTCCAGTGTGCTCCCCCTGCCCAATAGCAGCATCCAGTCAGAGTTAGTTTCTCCTCCATATCACTGATTGACCCATTGGTTAGCATTTGAATGTTGCTTATCCAATAAACATCAATTCGCTTCTACATAGAGATATTTACTAAGAATATATAAGCAAAAACAGAAGTATATATTCATCACCTTGAGATGGTAGTGGTAATGGGGAGGTCACTCTCCTTCCTACCATCTTATTTTCTGGAGAGATTGGGCTCAAATCTAAAGTGACCACTATGAACATTTTCTGAACTTCACTACCAGGTGTGGCATAGCTACTAAATGAGGCAGGCATTCCCTTGATCAAAGGACATGATGTCCTACTAGACTATGTCTTACAGGCCTCTAGGGCTACTCTAAAACCTCCCTTGACTTGGCTACCAGCTAACTCTGTATAGAATACCATTCCTGGACCTCTGATGCTGTTCTTTTTGACTTTCACTAGATCATAGCTTCATCCATTTCAGCTCCAACATTCATTGCCCTAAGATCAGACAAAATTGAAACATGTAGAGGCAGAAAATAACCCTCTACACTCTCATGACTTTATATTAACCCAGGTGGGTAGAGTAAGCTGAATGTGTTTTTGACCCATGGGCTTTTCACAGTTTTTGCCTTAATAGCCATGAGAGAAATAGAAAGGCCAATTTGGTTAGTTAATACATTTTATAAATACCCTCAGTTTTGACTGAGTAGCCAATTAAAAGGCCTTTTCTTCACTGCTTGGTAATGGGCAGAAAATGGTCACAGAATATCTACATATTCTTGAGAGTAGAATTCAGCCCTTTCCATTTCACTTCATTAGACATTTTCAGAAGCAGCATGTGTTTCAGAACCAAGCATGTGTTCTCTCATCTTCCCTCACTTACAGAGACATGTTTCCAAAATTTAGGAAGAACTATGAGGATCCTCCTTTAATTTTCTCAGATTCATCAGCATACAGATTACCTTATCAGACTAGATTATTTCCAAAAGCTTGGACTAATGGTGATGAGCTATAGAAGAGTTTAAGTTTCAATGAAGGAAAAAAACATAGCACAGTAGTGACATGCCCTAGGTAAATTGGTACATAATAGGAACAAAAAAAGTTAAATCCTGGGAAAAAAATATGAAAATGTGTGGGGGAGGAAAGAGAAGAATATCAATGGATAAGAGTAAATCACATGATCTCAGAACTTCAAGGACTTCATGAACTATCTAATACAATCTCTATCTGAAAAATAATTCCTTCTAAACATAGCCAACAAATAGTCAATTTTTTCTTAAAGAGGAAAAAGAAACCCCATAATTTGTCCATTATATTAATGTCTAATTGTCAAATCTTTCCTTATTTCAAGTCCAATATGTCTCTACAATCACTACCATTTTTTATCTCTTTTTCCTGGAGCCAACAAGAACACATCTATTCTGTTTTCCACAAGACATCCAGACAAATACTTGAACAGAGATATCACTATCTTATCACTGTCATATCCAGGTAAATTATCACCAGTTCATATATCTGATAACCAGTTGTACTGTAAGGATAATTTTAGTATTTTGACTTAAAACTCTAAATAATTTGGTCACCAGGGATGATTCCCAAATAATAAAATACCCAAGGCAGCTGGGAATTATGGAGATTTTAATTAATATATAGAGAAGGAATTAATGGAGAGAGAGAGAGAGAGAGAGAGAGAGAGAGAGAGAGAGAGAGAGAGAGAGAGAGAGAGAGAGAATTAATTTAAACTGCTCTGGCTCAGGCTGAGCCAGGCAATAGTTAAAGGCCTTGGCCAAAGTGGCCTCCCTGAGCCTAAGGGTAAGGAATCAGTCTTATCACTCACCACGAGACTGTCTCCATGCTGGGTTCCAATCCTCCACTGAACTCAATCTCCTAAACTGAGTTCAGAATCTCCACTCCAAACTGAATTCCCTGAACTAACTTTTAAAGAAATTTTCTCTTATGTCACCTCCCCTAAATTTTCAAGCCTACCAATCACAGTAGACACTTTTTTCCAGGACTGCCCATTCTTAGTTCTCACCACATTTTAGTTCTCACTTTCTCTGGTTAGATTATATCTTCTGAGTACTTCACACTTCTTTGTTAAGCTTGCCTTTTGTGAGTTACTTGACCTTTTTATGATTAATTTAACCATTATAGGTCCTTATCACCCTTTTTTGTATTAGATCTAAAAAATAGAACTAGCTTAAGGTTCTAGCTTCACTATAAGGTTTGAATTAAATACCTTCATTGTTCAATCAGGAGTTTACAACTTTATCTTCCCCTTAAGTATGTCTAAGTATGGGTGGAGTAATGTAAAGTTCCCAAGACATTCCTGATTCTTGTTAGACCAAGTATCTCCATTGTTACAATAAGGAAATAGCTAAATAAAATATTCTAAAGTAAGTCTGAGTAGTTTTTTTTTTAAGATTCACAGTACCCAATTCTTCAAGACCCCAGGAACCATTCAGTCCATGGTAAAGTTGGTGGAATTATTTGGTATTTCCTTCTGTGAATTAAGACAGAGATAAAGTGTTTTGCCCATGATCACACAGTTAATAAATATGATTCAGATATGAACTCAGGACTTCCTGATTCCAGGTCCAGCACTATATCTACTAAGCCACTTAGCTGCCTCTTCAAGCTTCTTATAGTCAGTGATATTCAAATGATATGTCTGGGATTTCAGCAAGAACAACTGGACTTGTTAGAAAGGAACCATACAGGGACAACAGTAAGAACTTCATTATCTTCATGTTTCCAATTTCCAAACCAAAGATAACCTCTTGACTAAGGAAAGAAAGAAAGAGAGAGAGAGAGAGAGAGAGAGAGAGAGAGAGAGAGAGAGAGAGAGAGAGAGAGAAAGAGAGAGAGAGAGAGAGAGAGAGAGAAAGAAAGAGAGAGAGAGAAAGAAAGAAAGAAAGAAAGAAAGAAAGAAAGAAAGAAAGAAAGAAAGAAAGAAAGAAAGAAAGAAAGAAAGAAAGAAAGAAAGAAAGAAAGAAAGAAAGAAAGAAAGAAAGAAAGAAAGAAAGAAAGAAAGAAAGAAAGAAAGAAAGAAAGAAAGAAAGAAAGAAAGAAAGAAAGAAAAAGAGAGAGAGAAAGAAAGAAAGAGAGAGAGAGAAAAAGAGAGAGAGAAAGAAAGAAAGAAAGAAAGAGAGAGAGAGAGAGAAAGAGAGAAAGAAAGAGAGAGAGAGAGAGAAAGAGAGAAAGAGAGAAAGAAAGAAAGAAAGAAAGAAAGAAAGAAAGAAAGAAAGAAAGAAAGAAAGAAAGAGAGAAAGAGAGAAAGAGAGAAAGAGAGAAAGAGAGAAAGAGAGAAAGAGAGAAAGAAAGAAAGAAAGAAAGAAAGAAAGAAAGAAAGAAAGAAAGAAAGAAAGAAAGAAAGAAAGAAAGAAAGAAAGAAAGAAAGAACAAGAAAGTTGGGAATAGGAGAAAAAGGAGACTAGGAAAAGAAGTTCAAGAAGTTACCCTTATAAAATTTCTCCTCTGAATAAGGAAGGTTCATCCAAGAGTCCCTCTTATTCTCTTCCTCTGCCACTGGTATTTTCAGATAGATTCCCTGGATGACCCAGGAACTTCTTGTGGCTCCTCTATTGCCTCTATCTGCTGCTTCTCCTGAACACCTCAGTCCTGGTTTTCTCCATCTGTCTTCAGCACTTTTTTCCAAAGACCAAATCCTGTAGCAGAACTGAAATCCACAACAATCTAGGACTCACACCGCTTAAATTATCATTTTATTGATGATGATTCCTAGATCTATACATCTACCCCTATCTCACTCATGAATTCCAGGGCCCGCAGCACAGAACACTTTTTTGGACATCTCCAATTAATCATCCCATAGACATCTCAAACTCAACATATCCAAAATGAATCTCATCTTCCTGCCTATTTGTACCTCTTAAAGTCTGTGGAAAGAATTCCCATCTTTCTATTCACAAATGTATATAATTTCACTCATGTTTAACTCTTGTAAAATGTAATCTCCCTTACTGACAGCTAGGTGGACCAGTGTATAGAATTCTGGACTTGGAATCAGGAAGATTCATCTTTGTGAGTTCAAATGCAGCCTCAGACACTTCCTAGCTATATGGCCCTGGGCAAGTTGCTTAACTCTTTTTTGCCTCAGTTCGTCATCCGTAAAATGAACTGAAGAAGAAAATGGCAAACCACTCCTGCACCTTTGCAAGGAAAACTCCAAAATAGGGTTATGGAGAGTTGGAGACAACAATAAATCTTACTTCTTCATTTTTTCCCCATAGCTCAACATAGTACCTGGCATATGATAAAAGCTTTAAAATGCCTGATGATTGATTTATTGATATGTAACTATGTATCTATTCATTCCTTAGATGGTATATACATATATATTTATCTGTATATATGTATATATAGTTACACATACATAAAGAGTTAAATAGCATTCATAAGAAATAATACACTTCTCCTTAGTTGTAATGGGTTCTCTAAATATTTCCAGAAGTCTCCTTTACATCTATAAACTTATGAACAATTTCTCAATAAGACCTTACTCCCTGACCATCTACTACTATGAATTATCACTTGGGACTTTCCAGAACCTCCATGTTTTGCTTCTTCCACGTGATTTGTGTTGACTTAATTGCCTTGGCTTTATAATGCATCCTGATTCTTCTTTCAATAGGAAATTATGATATCCACTCGATCATTTGCTGCATTCTAGTGGCTTCATCAGCTGCCTAATTTTCTCTTATTCTCTCTGAATCAGAGAGCCATACAAAGCTTGCATTGTTCCCATGATTGCCTTGATGTATAACATCTCATAACAAAGATGAATATTTACCAGGTTTGTTTTCACTGTGATAATGGAAATCTTCCAGATGATGTGATAACTTATCCCAGCAAAAAATACACAAAATGAAGGTTTAAAATATGATGGAATTTGAAGATTGCACTTCAGTCATGTAGACTTGGGCTGTTGAGATAATATAGACCTTATTATGACAAACAGATAATGGCTTGCCATCATATTAGCCTTGATGATTTTTTTGGCCCTGGAAAACCCATATGCCCTATGGAAATTTGTGCTGATAGCTTCCTTGGATGGAGTGTGAGATAATGCAGGGAAAACACTGAGAAATGGCAGCATGCTTCCAAGGAGAGTAGCACACTGGAACATTTAGAACATTTCTTTGGGGGATACCTGAGTCTGATTGGGAAGTCATATCCCTGAAAACAAATGACTCTTTCTTTGCTTAGAATTATGCATTATTATAACTATATATACATATAATTAATATGGGATATTTTGAATTCAAAGGTCTTTGGTTAAATTCTTACAGGGGAAGAGGGGTATCTGAGCCATAAGACAGTAGGAGAAGCTCTTGAAATATAATCAAATGATCATATCTATAAAGTGAACTCCAGAAACTGATAAAATAATCTAGAAAGGACACTGGTTTTGCACTCGAAGGGGGATTAAGACTGGAGATTAGATACCCCAAATAAGAAGATCTTGCTCTACAAAGTATCTTTCTTCATAGTAAACTTTGCCAAAAAATGGAACAAGACCCAGATGTTTTAGGACTATGGAGGTGAAACCAGGAATTTTGTGCCAGATATCATGGTTAGATTAGGGACATCTTCCATTTATATTTTGTAGCTTTATAGCTTTATTATAAAGTCTTTTTTAAATTTCCCTGAATTCCATTAAATACAAGCAAAGCCCTTTTGAAACACCCAAACTCTAGAGTACATGGAAGGGTAGAAAAGGGAACATTCACACTTTGATCAGGAAGGACTAGATTAATTAGAATACCTGAAGGCCAAATCTGTGTGAGTGGTACAGATACCACTGAAGAAACTGCATTGTGCCTATCCCTCCAGCTGCTTCCTAACAAAACCTACTTCCTATCAAAACTCAATAGATGAGTGAACAAAGGACATGAACAGTTTGCACACTACATGTGGCCCCAGGAAAACACACTCCAAATCACTAGTAATAAGAAAAAAGTAAATAAAATAACTATGATTTTAGTTCATACTTTAAAAATTAACAAAAATGACAAATCAATGTTAAAAGGGCTATGGAAATACAGATGCACTAATGCACCGTGGGTAAAACTGTGTACTGATCCTGGAATTCAGGATAATGATTTGAAATTATGAAAAAAAAAGTGACTAACCTATTCATACTTTTTGGTCCAGTCATACCACAATTAGTTATATTCTCCATAGGGGTTGAAGACAAAAGCAAACCCGACTAAATACCAAAATATTCATGACAAGATTTTTGAATGTGAGTGAGGACAAATAATTGGGCACAAAGCAGGTCTTTTTCAATTGTAACATGAATGAACAAATTTTGGTATATGAATATCAAGCATAAAGAAAAGATGATTATAAATAACTCAGAGACATGGGACAATATTTATATTAATTAATGTGAAGTAAAATAGGAATGGCAGAAGAAAAATATAAATGAGGATTATAATAATACAAATAAGATCACTAAAAGAAAGTAAAATTCTGATGTGCATTTTACTTGGGGAAAATCTTATTTTGAAGGAAGACTATGATGCATTAGCAATTATGGGAGACATAATTTTGTCAGGGGAACTTCTTAGAATCCCTTAGGTGATATCATGAGGCCACTTATAAGTAAGACTACACCTGCCTACCACTAGGTAAAAGGCAGATCAGAGGATCTATTTCTTGTCCAGTGCTGTTCATCATGAAAACTTAGTAAAGAAAGTTTAGAGAACCTGACATGACTTGGAGAGGCCGTATGAGAAATACACAGCCATTCCCTACATCCCAACATTATTAGACATCTTCCTGGAATAGTTGATTGCTAGTGTTCCATTTCCTATTTCTTCCTAACTCCTGCCTGTTGCATTTGTCCATGCATAGTTACAAGTTTCAGTACCAGAGCCAAAAGGAAAAATAGCACTTGTAACACAGAGGACTGGTGGTCCAGACCACTGCAGTCCAAATCATAGTTCAAGGGTGTAGAAAAGTATTTATAATTGCTCACAGGGAAGTAGGGACCTTGGTCTCAATTCCAAGACAGAGTCATTGCAACTAGAGGATAGAGGGGCACTTGGTTATAGTCCCAGGGGCTGGGACAGTTCTACCATTGGTGACTACAGAGGCACAAAGTAAAGATCAGAGCAAAGACCAAGAGAGAAGTGACCATACATACCTCTCCTTGGATCATACCACCTTGAGCACCAGAAACCTATAGACCTCCAGAGCTAGCTCTGAAAATAGCAGCCAAAAAAAGCCTAAAACTTGAGACAGTACCTCCTCAACTATAGGAGCAGAGCCTAATTTTTAACATAAAATTAAAGTTAAGAAACAGACTAGGGAAATGAGAAAACAACAACAACAACAAAAATATCAAATTACTATAGTCATAGGGAAGAACAAGGCATAAACTCAGAAAAAAGACAATGTCAAAACAGCTATAAGCAAAGCCTCAAAGAAACATGTGACTTGTATATGAAGACAACAAGAATTTCTGGAAGAATTCAAAAATAATTTTTAAATCAAATAAGAGGTAGAAGAAAAGTTAGCAAAAGAAATGAGAGTTATGCAAAAAAATTATGAAAAGAGAATCAACATCCTGGTAAAAAGAGGCATAAAGATCTACTGAAGAGAAAAATGCCATTAAAGCAGAATTGGTCAATTGGAAAAAGAGGCACAAAAGTTCACTGATGTAAAGAGCATTTTAAAAATTAGATTGAAGTGAAAACTAACAATTCCATGAGACATAAAAAAAAATGAAATTAAATTAAAAGAATGAAAAAATAGAAGAAAATGTGAAACTAACCTAGAAAATAAATCAAGGGAAAATAATTTAAGAATTATTGGACTGCCTCAAAGCTATGATCTAAAAAAGAATCTAAACATCATATCTGAAAGAAATTATCAAATAAAACTATCCTGATATTCTAGAACCTGATATTCTAGAAATCAAAAGAGTCCATCAATAACCTCCTGAAAGAAGTCCCAAAATGAAAACTTCTAGGAATAGTATAACCAAAAGTCCAGAGCTCCCAGGTCAAAGAGAAAATATTGCAAGCAGCCGGGGGGGGGGGGGGGAGAGGAAATCAAATATTGTGGAGCCACAGCAAGGATCACACAAGATTTAACAGCTTCCACCTTACAGGATCAAAGGGCTAAGACTATGATATTCTGTAATGCAAAGAAGCTATGATTATAATGAAGATTAACCTATCCAGTGAAACAAAGTATAATCTTTCAAGGGGAGAAAATGGATATCCAATGAAATAAAGGGCTTTTAGAATTCCTAATTTTAAAAAAGACCAAAACTGAATAGAAAAATTGACAAATATAAGAATCAAGAAAAACATTAGAAGGTAAACATGAAAGAGAAATCATAAGGAAATGAATAAGGTTAAAGTATTTACATTTCTACATGGGAAGATAACAATTGTAACTTCTAAGAATTTTATCATTGTTAGGTCAGTTAGAATGGTTATACATAAAACAGAAGGAATGGATGTGAGGTGATTATAATAGCATCATTAAAAGTTTTTTAGAAACAAAATCAAGGGGTGAAAAATATGAATGCACTTGGTGAAGGGGGAAATTCATTAATATAAAAGAGGCATGAATGGAAGAGCTTTTACAATGAAGGGGAAGATAGTGGAAAGGCAGACAATGTTTTTAATCTACTCTTATCATAAATGATTCAAAGGCAAAATAAACAGAAGCAGGAGAATATTATACACAATAATGGAAACATTGTGGAATGATCAAATGTAATTGATTTTGATAGAAATCCATAAGAAAATATATGATTTATCACTTGTTTATATTGGTATATGATTTGAGGTTTTGGTTTTAAAAAGTATTACAAAATCAATAATATAGAAATGGTTTTTGAGTGATAATATATGTATAATCCAATAGAAATGCTTATCAACTCCAGGAAGGGGACAACATGAATCATGTAACTGGGGGAATTTTAATAAAATATGAAAGAAAAAAAGAAAATAATTGACTCAAAGAATGAATAACATACACACTCAGTTGGGTATAGAAAACTTACCCTACATGGAAGCAGCAGGGAAAGAGGAAAAAAGAAAGGGAGAAGGACTGATAGCAGGGAGGACAGATTAAGGGAGTTAGTGATCAGAAGAAAAACAAACCTTCAAAAAATAGGGTAAAACAGAGGAAAATAAGATAGAAGGACATATAAGGTTAATCAAAATAGTTCTGAACATGAATGTGATGAACTGTAATATTTATAGGAAATAAATAGGGAATTGAAAAACAGGGGATATTGAAGGTTTGTAGCATTGTAGCAGGGAATGGAGGAATTGAAGGGAGAGAGGGAATATGGCTGCTGGTGAGGCAACGGTGATAGATGCCCCCTGCCAAGAGGCTATTTTTGAACAAAATGGTGTGTCCAAGAAATGAGCCACTTATGATAGCATGCAGGGATGGCTTCTCTCTGGATTGCTGCTGAAGTTGCCCCAGAGCAGGCTAAACACAGACCCTCCTGAAGGACAAGCCTTTCCCTCAACTTTGGTCATCCAACAGGGGTCCGATAACGACTGTTTATAATTTGATGATTGAACTGAGGTTCAGCTCCCTCTATACCCCAGAAAAGAAAGTCCACTTATCTGACTGCAATATTCTAATAAGAGAAATTTTAATAACCAGTTTGGATTGGAGAGGTATCAAGGAAAAAGGGAAGAGAGAGGTCCCTAAACAAGGTCAGAGTCTTTCTCAGCTTTGGAGCTGAGGCTAGGCCTCACAGGCTGATGGAGGGTTTCTCCTGTTCCTGTCTATGCTATATCTGTGCTAGTTTTCTCATTTTCAGAACTTTAGAAGTAGACAGCAAACAACAAGAACAGTTCTGACCTTTAGAGCTGGTTGGGCCAGTATCTTTGGGCTGAACAAAATATCAGCACCACTCTCCAGAGACTGTGAAAAACAAGCCCCTCACACTCCCCAGGCCAGGAAGGAAGTCCTAGTCACAAGACCAACTGCCACTCCCAGTTACCCCTTCCCCCATCAATTGTCAGTCTTGACAATTTCTTCTCTATGAATATTCCCACTGTTGTTTGTTCCAACACAGTGGCAGAAAGTTCAGAACTTGTTCTTGTTTCCTTTCCACAGAACTTACTGTAAAATGGAAGCAAATAGCATAATGGACTAAAAAACAGAATCCAACAATATATTGCTTATAAGAAATGCACTTGAAACAGAGAAACATACACAGAGTAAAAATAAGAGTCTGGAGAAGAATCTATCCTGCCTTAGCTGAGATTTTTAAAATGCAAAAAGAAAATTAATTAAATTCTGGTAAGGAGATTACTGCAATATATCACAAAAATCATATACTATTACAAAATGGAATTTCTACCAGGAATATAGGACTGGTTCAATTTTTTAATTTTCATATAGAAACACTTTTTAATGATTGATTTTTGAAATCCAGATTGTCTCCCTTCTTTCCCTCCCCAACTCTCTGTGGCAATGAATAGTCTGATATAGATTATACCTATACTTTCATGTAGAGCATATTTCCATATTGCTCATGTCATGATAGAAGACACATATTGCACATATAATAGAAATCTCATAAAGGAAAAATAGTGGAAGATAGAATGCTTTGATCTGCACCCAGATTCCAATAGGTCCTACTTTGGCTGTGGATAGCATTTTAATTTAATCATGAGCCCATTGTAGTCATCTTGGAGATTTGCTTTGCTGATAATGGCTTAATGCTTCACAGATGATCATCTTCTGTTACTGTATACATTGTTCTTCTGGTTCTGCTCACTTCATTTTGCATCAGTTGATACAGGCCTTTCCAAGTGTTTCTGAACTCATCCTGTTCATCATTTCTTATGGTGCAAAAAGGATTCCATAACTTGTTCATCCATTCCCCAAATGATGGACAACTCTTTGGTTTCCAATTCTTTGCCATTACAAAAAGAGCCACTTAAAATAATTTTGAACACATAGGCTATTTTTCTGTATCTCTGAATGCTCTGGGATATAGATCTAGTAGTGGTATTGTGAACAAGGGGATGACCAGGAGCAAAGAGAAATCTGAAATGTAAAGAGATGCTGAAAAAAGGAGCAAATGGAACTTTCACAAGACCACAGGGGATAGGATGGAGTTCCATTCAGGTTCAAAAGCAGTTGAATCCAAAGACTAAGAGTTCTTCTTATCTGGGACTCTGTGTGGAGCTGGGTGGAAGAAATACCAATCTCAAAATCCTTTTGCTTGAACTGAATGAAGATCTCAATGCCCAACTGATAGAGACTCTCTTTTTTCCTCAGGAAAACCCAGAGCTTATTCCCTGAAGAGATTTCCTTGGTCAAGCTCTCAAGAGTTATTTAGGAAAGAAAATCTCAGGGACTTCCCCTTCCCTCTGCCCTTTCTTTTTGTCATTCTTTCAACAACTCTATACCTGAATAAATTAGACCTTGAGTTATACTAGAAAATTGATTCAGAGTCTATGTAGTAGGAGGAGAATTTCAATCTATCAGTTAAGAAGGAAGCTGTGGGGGAATAGACTTACCCTTTAGTCTAAGCTGACTGACTCCATTGGTAATAGCTCAACTCAATGAAAGGAAGAGGAAGTGCCACATAGAATTCAATCCCCTAACAGCTGTTCAGTGGTTCCTTCCCTTTCTAAACCCCCCCTCACTATTACAGTATTGTTGAGTCAAAGAGTATGCATACTTTTGAGACCCTTTGAGCCTAGCTCCACATTGCTCTCCAGAATGGTTGTTCACATCAGTTCACAGATCCATTAGTGTACCAGTTTTTCCACATCTTTTCCAACATTTATCATTTTCCTTTTTGGTCATGTTAGTCAATATGGCAAATAAAAGGTATCTCAGGGTTGTTTTAATTTGCATTTCTCTAATTGATATGGATTTGGAACATTTTTTCATATCACTATGGATAATATTAATTTTTTCTTCTGAGAACTGCCTGTTCATATCCTTTGACCATTTTTCAATTGGGGAATGCTTTGTATTCTTATAAATTTGATTTGGTTCTCTATATATTTAAAAAAAAATTTCCAAAATGATTTTTCCCTTCTAGTCATGGTTACTTTGGTTTTATTTATACAAAACCTTTTTCATTTGATGTGATCAAAATTATCTATTTCATTTTTTTGTAATGTACTCTATGTCTTATTTGGTCAGAAATCCTTTCCTTATCCATAAGTCTGACAGGTAAGTTTTTCTGTGTTCCCCTAATTTGTTTATGGTATCACCCTTCATTTCTACATCAAATATCCATTTTGACTTTGTTCTGGTGTACGGTGTAAAAATTTGGTCCATGGCTACTCCCTGCCATATTGATTTCCAGTTTTCCCAGCAATTTTTGTCAAATAATAAGTTATTTTCCAATCCAATTCAAAAGTTTGGATATTTAGATTTAACAAACACTAAGATGCTATGGACATTAACTGTCATGCATTGATTACCTAATCTACTCCATTGATCTACCACTCTATTTCTTAGCCAGTACCAAATCATTTTGATGATTACCACTTTATAGTACAGTTTGATATCTAGGACAGATAGGCCTCCTTCCTTCATATTTTTTCATTAATTTCCTTGATATTCTTGACATTTTGTTCTTCTAGATGAACTTTGCTGTTATTTTTTCTAGTTCTATGAAATAATTTTGGAGCAGTTTGATTAGTGTGGCACTAACCAGACAAATACATTTAGGTAGGATTGTCATTTTTCACTATATTGGCTCAGCCTACCCATGAGCAATTAATGTTTTTCCAATTGTTTAGGTCTGACTTTATTTGTGTGAAGAGTGTTTTGTAATTGTATTTATATGACTGCTGAATTTGTTTTAGTAGGTATGCCCCCAAGGTATTTTGTAATATTTAGAGTTATTTTGGATGGAATTTTCTTTTCTATCCCTTGCTGTTGGATTTTGTTGGTGGTAAACAGAAATGTTGGTTATTTATTTGGGTTTATTTTGTGTCCTGTGATTTTGCTGAAATTGTTAATTATTACTTTTGGGTTTTTGGTTGATTCTCTGGATATGAATACATTTGTGAATCCATCTGCTGAGGGACCTTTATCTTAGGTTGTTCTTTGATGGTTTGTTCAGTTTCTTTTTCTGTGATGGGACTGGTTAAGCATTCTATTTTCCCTTTTGTTTATCCTAGCAGTTCATATTTTTGTAAGTATTTATCTATTTCACATAGATTATAAGATTTATTAGCATGTAGTTGGGCAAAAAAAATAATTACTTTAATTTCTTCTTAATTAGTTATAATATTTTGCCTTCTTTTTTAAGTCAAGTTAACCAATGGTTTTCTTCTGTTTTATCTGTTTTTCATAAAACCAACTCCTTGTCTTGTTTATTAGTTTAATTGTTTTCTTACATTCAATTTCATTAATCTCTCCTTTAATTTTCAGAATTTCCTATTTGATGTTTAATTGGAGATTTTTAGAGACTGGTTCAATGTTATAAAAGCTATCAGCATAATTGACCATATTAATAATAAAACCAATAGAAATCATATGGTTATTTCAATAGATGTAGAAAATTTTTTACAAAATACAATACTTATTCCTCTTAAAAACACTAGAAAGCCTAGGAATAAATTAAAGTTTCTTTCAAATAAGTAGTATCTAACTGAAACCATCAGCAGATATTTTTAATAGGAAAAAGCTTGAAGCCTTTCCATTCAGAGAGGGGTGAAATAAGAATGCCCATTATCAACATTATTATTCAATATTATTTTAGAAATGCTGCCTTTAACAATAAATCAAGAAAAAAGAAATTGAAAATTAGAATGCACAATGAGAAAGCTAAAGTATCACTCTTTACAAATAGTATGATGGTATATAACAAGAATCCATTAAAAAAACACTAGAAATAATTAAAAACTTTAGCAAAGTTGCAGGATATAAAACAAACTCACATCAGCATTCCTATCAATTGCCAACAAAATCCAGGAGGAAATGATAGGGAAATTCTATCTAAAATAACTACAGACAATATAAAATACTTGGGAATCTTCCTGCTGAGACAAACCCAGGAACTATATGAAGACAATTACAAAACACTTTTCACACAAATAAAATCATATCTAAACAATTGGAGAAAAACTAATTGTTCATGACAATTTTACCTAAATTAATTTACTTATTCAATGATATACCAATAAGATTACCAAAATATTATTTTATAGAGCTGGAAAAAATCACAACAAAATTCATCTGGAAGAACAAAAGGTCAAGAACATCTAAGGAACCAATAAAAAATATGAAGGAATATGTTTATTGGTACCAGATCTCAAACCATTTTTATAAAATGGTAATTATCAAAACAAACTAATATCAAGCTAAGTCTTCCCTTTATATTGCTGAATGTACCTTGCAAAGGCTCACCCTTGTATCACTCCCACCATTTTCCTTTACTTCTACATACACATAGCTCAACAAAGTTAGAGAAAATGATGTAACTATGCAGTGAACTAAGTCCATTACAAATTTATGCTACATAACCTCATCTGGGCCCTCACTGCTTCAAGGAAAACATTTTATTCTTTCCTAGTTAACTCACTTTCCCCCTCACCATAATGACACTTAAAATTATTTTCATCCCTCTTCAACCTCTCCCCTGCCCATGACATAGTTCCCCTTCCCCCCAAAGTTCTCAGCTGAAAACTTTGCCTCATATTTTACTTATAAGGTCATTTAATGCAAACTGATGTGTTTTCCAGCAGAGGATCCTCTAGGTCTGCATTAAAATATACTGAGAGGATCATCTTCTCTCCTTCACTTCATTTCATATTACCCAAATGTCTTTGGCCACTAGATCCTTCAACCCTGTATCACATGATGAGGTAGCCTTACTCCTCTACCTGTACAAGATCACATTCTATCCATCTTGTTTATGCTGTGGGACCTAGATCAAGTGACTTAATATCCAAGCTCATTTCCACAATTGTAAAATGAAGCAAGATGATCTATAAGGTTCCTTCTGACTCTAGCATCCTCTGATTCAATGAACCTAAATCTTTCACAGTCCGAGATTGAGAAGGATGTGTGTGGCCTTTTTTTTTTCTAGAAATAGGGCAAGAAAAACTCACTTTCAAAGGCCATCTAGTCAAAATACAAAACAACAATAGAGTCAGCACTTGATATTATCCACACTAAAAAGAATTAACTAGAAAGAATTAACAGACACAAGAAAAAACTAACACAGATAATCCAAAAGCCATTTTTATCTGCAGCTGTTTTTCTGCCTAGCTGTCTTTGACTTGACCTATGGCAAAAGTGTGTATTTATTAAGTGTGAAAAATAGAGGCAGTAGGGTAAGGGAGCCCAGATCATATTGGGTCCTAGAGAGAAATCAGCCTAAAGTAAAAATTTGATGAAACTAATAATAGCCCAAGGCAACCAGGTGGGACAGTGAATAGAATTCTGAGTCTGAGTCCAGAAGATATCTTTGTCAGTTCAAATCTAGCTTCAGATACTTACTATCTATGTGACCCTGGGCAAATCACTTAATCCTGTTTGCCTCAGTTTCCTCATCTGTAAAATGAGCTGGATAAGGAAATGAAAAAACACTTCAATATCTTTGCCAAGAAAACCCCAACTGGGGTCACAAATATTCAGACCTGACCAGAAAATGACTGAACAACAACAAAACAATAATTCACTGGATATATTCTGTAAATGTTTCTTCCTAAATAAAAAGTATTATTTCATATTTTTCCAAAGCAATGCTTCTAGGATGAGGAGGGAAGAAAGAAAGGGAGATAGGTCTACTTTAAGGAACAAATCAGTGACATTGTGACATCTACAGTGTTACCAATGACTGTGGTCATGGTGGCTAATGTGTCTCATTAAAGAGGGCAATGATCCTTAACCACACATGCAATAATCTTGCAGTCTGTGCTTATTACAAATACAGACTGTTTGTTTCCTCAGTAAGATGTCCTTACTTGGTTTTTCTATTACACTTATCACAAGGGATCAAAACAGCCAGATGCATTTACTGTTTTCCTTCCAAAGATAATGAAAAGAAACAGTTTATAAAATCAGATTATATGGAAAAATTGCCTAATGATTATAATTTATAAACTCATTGCTGAATAATGATGTATTCAAGAGTTGTCATTGTATGATGAAAGAAAGCTAATATGGAAGATTTTCTCTATGAAGAATGACTACAGATGAATTGCACCAAGATACAATCCTCTGATAAAGAACAGTAAGAGCCTCTAGAACACTTAATAATAGACTACTCAGGGTGAATTGAGTATTGCAATAAAAGCCCATAAATTAAAAAGTTTCCCAATGATTCTTGATAAAAAGACATGCCAAGGTGAAATAAAGAATCCTTGAAATCAACTGATAGCCTGGCTATAATTCCATAGGTAATTGGGGGGGGGGGTCTCAACAAAAGCATAGAAAGGGTAATTTCTGAACCTGGAGTTTGAAAAGTCTAGGATTTGTTCTTCTGATCTAAATGCTTTCAATTGGTTTCTTTTTTTAAAGTCTCTACAAAAAAGTAAAAAATAGAAGGGGGAAAAAAGACCATTATGGAAGATGTTGTTTTTTTTAATACACAGAAAAGGAAAGGAAAGGAGGAAAGAGAAGGAAAAAGAAAACTAACAAACCAGACAGCTTTGAAGGTTACTTGCTGAATTTATTTTATACTTAAAAAGCAAAATTTACGTAGTAGAAATTTATACTGTCAGGTCCAAACTGTTCATCTGTCAATAAACATTTATTAAGAGACTACTCCATGGGGGCAGGTAGGTGCTCAGTAGATAGAGAGCCAGGCCTCGAGATAAGAAATCCTGGGTTCAAATCTAGCCTCAGATACTCACTAGCTGTGTGACCTTGGGTAAGTCACTTAACCTCTATTGCCTAGCACTCTTCTGCCTTGGAACTAATACTTAGTATTGATTAAAAGACAGAAGATAGGGATCATTTTTTAAAGAAAAAGAAGGAATGATCTAGTGATACTTTAATGCTTTGGTAGAGCCATCATAATAAGTGTAGCTAGGTGACAGTGGATAAAATGCTGGACATGGAGTCAGGAAGAACTGAGTTCAAATCCAACTTTAGATGCTATATGACCCTGGCCAAGTCTTTTGACCTCTGCCTCAGTTTTGTAATATATAAAATGAGCTTACCAAGGAAATGGCAAACCATTCCAGCATCTTTGGCAAGACAACCTCAAATGGTCAGTCACAATTGAAATGACAGAATAACAATAGAAAGCCAAAATCCCCTTTTTCTGGGATCTCCCTGTGCTGGTTTAAACTGCCACCAGTCTTTTTCTCATCCATGAGATTCTTGCTCATTAAAAGAACTAAAACTCAACCCAAGGCATGATGAAGCATGCAACAGACTTTTGTGTTATTACACAAGTGACAGGCTAGAATATGGTGAGAGTTTTTGAGGGGAACTGGTAGATATACATTTTCTGGGAAGTATCAGCTCCTTAAGCCAACCAGTAAGTCCTGTGCATTTGTGGGGGAGAGGAGGGAACCTCTAGGTCTTCATCAATGAATAGGTAACAGAAGTGTATAATTTTTTTAACCCCTACCTCCTGTCTTAGAATTGATTATAAGTATCAGTTCCAAGGCAGAAAAACAGAAAGGGCTAGGCAATGAGGGTTAAGTGATTGCTCAAGGTCACACAGCTAGGAAGTATCTGAAGCCAATTTTGAACCCAAGACATCCCATTTTGAAGTCAGGTTCTCTATCCTCTAAGCCCCTCCCCATCTATTCTCTTATAGGCTTAACTGCCTGATGAAGAAATGCAAAGCCAAAGAGGAGAACTGGGGCATCAAGAAACCACTCTTAAGTCAGAGAACCTTACAATCTGAGTGACCTTAGACTAGTCACAACCTTTATGGACCTCAATTTGCTCACCTGTAAAAGGAGGACGTTAGACCAGATAGACTCTAAGATCCCTTATAGCTCTAAATCTATGATTCTATGATCCTAAGAACCAATGAGCCAAGACCAGAGGTTGACTGGTCATTGAAAAAAATAATAAGTGGATTACAAAGGCACAAACGGCTACAGGAACCACAACTGTTTTGTTTTTAGCAATGTGTCCTGGCAGCACTGTTATCATACATTCCAGGTATAAATGCTAGGAGCTCCTGTCTGAGATGAGAGCCCATGGTGATTAGTCTTTGATTAATCCGTAATAGAAGCCCCACCCCTTAAAAATCTCATCCTCAGAGATTTCTAGAAAATTCAACAATCAATTAATCAATAATCATTTATAAACTAACACATCTACCATGTGCCAGGCACTGTGTTAAGCACTAGAAAATATAAAATATATAAAACAGACTCAATGAAACAATATCAACTCACAAGTAGTTTATGGCCACGAGAAAGGATTTGATCACAAAGCAACCTCAAAAATTGATAAATTTCCCCTGAGATCAGTTTCTGCCTTGAACTGAAGGTTAAGGCTTTTTTTTTTCTCCTAAAAAAATGGGAAGAAGGCATACGTGATAACAGATAAGCTATTTTTCTTTTCTTAGCATTTAAAACATAAACCCGCACTCTATTGAATGAAAGAACAGAATCCCAGAATTGCTCAGTGATGATTGCAGAGGAAGTTTATTTTAGAAAAGCAAGTCTTCTGATGCCCAGGAGAGGGCAATGTTTATCTTCACATAGACACCCACCATAACTGGAATTATAGAATCATGGAACATTAAAGCTGGAAAGGACTTGAGTGTTTCCATCTGGCAGTGATGCTCTGTTTACAAGGCAGTCCCCTGATGAGGAAGGATGCTTTGTGACTTACCAGACCCTTGCTGTGTGACTTCCCATATTTAAACATGTTATCGGTTGTGATAATTAACAGACTAATGTTAGGTAGTTGGCAGATTATTAGCAACCTAGAGCTGAAGCATAGAACTGGCCCAGGAAAAGACACTATCCAGAACACTGGGCTCTGTGCTTCCTTGCAGCAAGGGAAAGGTGAAACTATGGAGATCTTTTTTAAAGAGGGGCAGTAGTTCTATTTATCCTAAAGGTTACAGAGGAAGGAAGAAAGCAAGAACTGCCAGCTTCTTTCACTTTCCTAGTCTATTCCCTACTCTCATCAAATGTCCCACATTTGAAATATTAATTTGGACTCAAGTACAAAAGGAAGAAATAAACCAGTAAAGAAGTAAAAGTAAAGCAGTAAAGGAGACTTAGAGGCATCATATTATGTGGGCTGACAAATAGGATCACTTTTTAAGCTGTGTTTTTGCTCAAGTTTTTCTTTGTTACAAGGAAAATTTAGTAGGGTGAGCATGTTGGGAAACATTATGGCTTCTTAAATAAAGCCTTAATTCGAGTTATAAATTGGGAGAAAGCCATAAAATTCCCCCAAATAAGATAATGATTATTGAAGTAATAACAATCAATAAATGAACAAAGATTTATTAAGCACTTACCACACACAAGGTACTGTGTTAGGTGCTAAGGATACAAAACCAAAGAAGAAAGAGTGACTGACTTAAAAGATTCTATATTCTATTGAGGAGACGATATATACCCATATACAAAATAAATAGATGAATACAAGGCAACTTTGGGGGGGGCAGAGGGGCTTGAAAAAGTCCTCAGGTAGAAGGTGGTACTTGAGCTGAATCAAAGGAAAGGAGGAATTCTATGTAGCAGGAGTGAGGACAGAAGGCATCTGCAGCACGATGGACAGGCTATATAGAAATATTGAAATGGAATATGAAGCATTAGATATGAGGGATAGCTAGGTGACCATTTGGGGTTAAACCAAAGTTTCAGAGTATACGAAGGGGAATACTGAATCATGTAGGCTTGGAAGGAAAATCAGGATCAGGATATAAAGAGCTTTAAAACAGAGAGTTTATGTTTTTTCCTAGAGGCCATTAGTGAGTTTATCGACTAAGGGAGTAACCTAATCAGAACTGTACTGAAAGAAAATGGAAGCAATGTGGAGGATAAAGTGAAGTGGGGAGAGATGAGTCAGGGTGTCCAATTAGGAAGCCATTGCAATAGCCCAGGCAGGAGGTGATGAGTGCCTAAAATAAGATGATGGTGCTATGAGTAGTAAGAATAGAAAGATATAAGGGATGCTATAATGGTAGAAGTAGCAGAGTTTGGTAACTAATTGGAAATGTAGGTTCACAGCAAGGAGTTGAACAAAATCTAGAAGACTGTAGAGAGATTAAAGAGTTTCTGGGCAGCTAAGTGGCACAATATTTGTCTGGAGTCAGAAAGAATCATCTTTCTGAGTTCAAATCTGACCTCAGATGTTTAACTAGCTATGTGACCCTGGGCAAGTCACTTAACTCTGCCCAAGTTTCCTCCTCTGTACAGTGAGCTAGAGGAGGATATGGTAAACCACTCCAAAATCTTTGTCAAGAAAACCCCAATGGGGCCACAAAGTGTCTGACATGAGGGAACAACACTTGCTAGTACTACTAATAATACTAGTCACTAGGATTTACTTGGCACCTTGAGTTTTGTGAATTGCTTTGCCTATGTTATCTCATTTGATTCCCATAACATCCTTGTGAAATAAGTGCTTGAATGGGTAATTCACAGATTGTGTTCATGGTCCCAGCTTCCATCTACAGGAAGCAGGGAATTTGAACTTCTTATCCAGCATAATCAGAGAATCTAACCTTCTGTAGAGAAGGCAGAGTTTCCGGGCATGACCATCCTTGATGATTATTTCAAAAGGCAATCTCAAATTCATGGTTCTGGACATCAGAACTTCTAGTCAAAAGGCAGATTGCCCACACGATTCCTGAATCATTTCCAGCCTTCGAGAAAGAAAAGAATCATATGCACAATGCCCAAGACATGGGAAAACTAAAGCCATATCCCAAGAAGGAGAAATATGGTAAGAGATCAGGACCTTGGACCTTGCTACTCTTGGTATTAAAATAAAATTCTTCAGATAATATAATTTTGATGGAAAGAGGCTGATCTGTTCAACAGCACTCCCCAAATAAATCAAATTTACAGGGAGATTCTACGCCACAGGATATTACTACAAGTTTTGGGTGGACTTTGCAGGACACTATGGGAAAGATATCTAGCCACACACTCACCAGAAAGTGGACTACTTAAAAGCTTTATGTATTTCTACAACTGTTGGTGGGCCACTATGATACTTTCACATTATTTACACTTCTATGGGCATGAAATAATACTGATAGACTTTATTATACCCATACTCCTTTACCTTTAATATCTTGATTGATTTTATAGGAATTGGAAACCATTTTTATCCCAGAACCCAGAAATGAGCTGTATAATAGCTATATTTAGAGATCTTCAAGGAACTCCAGGTGGGAAAAGTGATACAAAAGAATAAAATACCCCTGTGTTATTAGCACTCAGACTCAGACCCAGTCTATATGAAGCTAGAGGCTTTGCTGGGGTTGGGGGAAGAGGCTGGGAAAGGCAGAAGGGTCCTGGTCCACAGGTTATAAAATTATATTTTAAATCACAGATATACTAGTCAAATCCTTCCAAAACTGAATCATGTATAGTTAGCCAACCTAGCCCTTCATAGAGACAATGTATGATTAAGACTCTCCTAAAGTGACCAGGCTGAGAATTTGATTCCATATCCTAGCAGCTATTAACAGTTATGTCTGTCAGAGTATAGAGGTTGCCATATTGAACAGTTTCCTTTTGTTTCCTTCCTCCTGCAACAAGACAAGACAATAAATACTTTCTGCTGTGACCCGGTTGGACCCAGCCACCAATCTCTCTCACCTTTCAAAGCTTTAAGAGCATAGAGGGAGTCCCTTGCTGAGCCTCCTTATCAAAACAGAGAATGAGACAAAGGAGAGAGAAGGAATCTTTATCTGAAGAGAATAGAAAGAAAAATTTCTAACAAATTTTGTTGTTTACTTAAATATATTAAAAACAACCATTTCATCTGTTTTTCAAATAAAAATAATGTTAGGGGTGTTTATGAGAGCCTTCCATTTGGGGGGTGGAAGTAAGGTTAACACTGGAGGGCTAGTTTTAATGTGAGACTTTCACACCCCTGCATTCAGATGGTTGTGTTTGAAATAGCCATGTTTGCTCACTGCTAAGCAGACAGGGAAGTAAGATGATTTATTATAAGCTGTTACAGAATATATTATGCATGGTAGAGGCATGGAAAGGTCTTTGATATGTATCTGAAAGAACTTCAAACCCATAAAAGAGATAAATTTTGTATGAATAGTGTCACTGAGAGTATGGGAGGAATCTCAGACACATCTTCATATCACATGAAATAATGTAGAGTTTCTATACTTAGGCAATCTGTGCATTAATTTCACTTAAAGAGGTAGTCATTAACATATCTATAGACCATACTTCACATGCTAACCAGCCTGCGCTTGTCTGGAGCACTCTTTCTCATTTCATTTCTTCCATGTTCATGCTACAGGATGGATATTTTGCCTGGTTATTTTTTCTATATAATGGGTGTCCTTAGGTTTGTAGGGAGCTTCACTGACAAAGAATGCTCTGCTTCTTTGAAATGAAAAACCTCTACATTAGCAAGCACCAAGATGCATCCTCTGTATGTGTGTCTCTCTCAGTCCCTCTCTTTCTGTCTGTGTGTGTCTCCCCTCTCTCTTCCTCTCTTTCCCAACCCTCTCTATTTTCTCTCTTCACTCTCTCCTCTGTTGTGTGCTAGGTACTGTCCTAGCTGCTAGTGACAAAAAGAAAAGGGAAAGAGTCTTCACTGACAACAAAGCTCACAGTCTAATGAGGGAGAAAACATTCAAACAACTCTGTTTGCAATTCAGTATATACAAAATGGCAAAGTATACAGGGTGAATTGGAAAAATCAACACAAGGAAACATTCAGAAGGATCAGAAAAGCCTCCTTATAGAAGATGGGGAACTTGAAGAATACCAGGGAAGCCAGGAGGTGGAGATAAGGAGGGAGAGAATTCCAGGCATGGGAGACAACCAATGAAAATGCTGATAAAAGTGTCATGTTAGGTTTCAGAAGTTCTAGTTGTAAATCCTGGCTAAGCTACTTACTTCTTGTGTCTGTAGGCAAAGTCCCTTGGTCATTTCTTCATCTCTAAAATAAATAGGTTGACCTAGACGAGCTCAGAGACCTTTTCCAGCTCTATATCCAGTATTTCTCTGAACCCTGGATAGCTATGGCACCATAGTCTTTTTCTTTGGGGCTGCTTCGATTGCTTATGTATGTATTTCCAAGGGCATTGGCTGGTGATGTGATGTGCTTGGCTAAGGACTAACAATGTACAGTCTGTCTCCTTCCACTGCTTCTTCATTTTCCACCAAGGGATTAGGTGAAAGTACAGCTCAGAACTGTAGAGGGGGAGATCACAATGCTTCTGCTTATAACTGGTTACTGAGGGAGCCACATAATATTTGTCAAGGGCTCCTCTTGTTCTCCACCATCCTGAATTACGACTTCCTGTCTCAGGCTACTGCTCCTGTTTGTATTAGGCTACACCTAATTATGGTTTTATTTGCTTTAATAAAGAGACATCCGAGGGTGCAGGACAGTTGCACACAAAACAATACTAATAATTCCCCTCACTAAATATCTGCAATTAAAGCATTCACTGTTAATTGCATTAATTAACCTCACAGACAAAGCAGCTGGTGAAGCTCCTGTGACATACAAGGAGAAAAAAAAATTCTCCCTGGAAACACTTCAATTGGCAGCTTAAAGAAAAACTCATTTACAATGACATCAGTCCTACAACTGCTTTGCTGAGGTACTGCCGAACCAAGAGGGACTTACTTGAGAGATTGTCTCTGTGTGAGATAGATTCATTTCAGTAGCTAATAAAGGCAAAACTAGAAGATTTTGCACCCATGACAATTGACAGGAAATGTTTCCTCTATTCAGAGGAGATCTTAATACCACCCTCATAAAGGGAAGACTCTCAGCGGGATCTTAGTGAAAAGCAACTGCTGGTGGCCAGGGAAAGCAGGGAAAGTGAGGGATAAGCTCACCCCAGCTCACTATCTAGTAGCTTCCCATCTCTACTAATTATTCTTGATAAGTAGTTGCTCAAATCTATTGGTTCTACATTGTTAAAGGAGGGCAAATGCTGTTGGCACTTTCTAATGATCCCTCCAAAGTCAGCAAATGGTGCAGTCTCCCTCATTCTATCTAAGTTATAGCTCTAATAATTAATTCCTTCTAGATGCTTATATGATCATGACAGTCAGGAGCTCACAGAGAAAATTCTGCAGCCTAAGAAAGAGGGTCAAGGACAATACCAGAGGACCTATGATGAAATATACTATCCACATCCTAATAAATAGATGGATTCAGGGTGCAGATTCCTTCATTTTCCTCCTGCTCCTATTCATGACTTCCTCTAGACTTCAAATCCATGTCCCCAGTGTTAAGAAACTTCATCTGCCCACTCCTTTTCAACTCCTTTTTGTATCTTATCATTACCCATGAAAAAAAAGGCTCCTTGAGGGTAGGGACTATGTTTTTGCATGTATTTGTATGCCCAGTGATTAACACTATAATTTCACACTCCTTAGATGGGAGAATTGAGAGTTGAAGGCAGTGAGGAAAGGGTTGATGAAATGACTTCCCTCACTACCCCTCCCAGAGTCCCTAAATTACTTGAGGGAGATAAAATGGATATCTTCCCTTGGTGAAGGCTTGCCCCTGAAGGGCAGCAGGGAAGTCTTCACTACAAGGAGAACTATGAGGGACTTCAATCCAGATATGCACTGCTTTGGGGCACTCACAAGCCTCCCCCTCATGTCTTCTTGAAAACTGTCAACAAGGTGGAGTCTGCCAATGGGCTTACTCTCTAGATGTAAATAAATGAGATTGAATTTGCTATCTGACTGCTTATTTGATTTAATTGATGATTGAGGTAAAGGGGAAGAGGTTAGAGGGATTTTAGGTCACCCTAAATCATCTTTTTCTAAACAATCTAATTACTGAAGTAAAAGGTTTTCTCACAGGCAGGGGAGAGATAGAAAAGGGGAGAGCACTGCTCACCCATTTGAGTCAAGTATGTCAATAGTTCATGGAATGAAAATCGTCAGAGAAATTGTTTTCTTGACAGTAACCAGCGATGTTTTAAACAGGAACTCGTAATGTTAAGATTTCTGTCAGTGTCAGAAATCCCCAAAAGTGGTCTTGAATAGCCCCGAGAAACAGCTCCTTCTTCCACTCACTTCTGTGTCTACATCCTCAAGCCTCTGCTCCTCAGGAGAATTTTCCAGAAGTCTTTGTTCAGTTTCCAACTGTCGTTCTTGCCTCATGCAACTGTAGAGCTCTCAACTTCCATTTCCCCCAATGGTCCTTTTGTCCTACTTCCCATCATTATAGCACCATATCTGAAACATAGTAAAAATACTTAATGAGTCTCAGTTTCCTTCCTTCAGACTGAGGTATCTACATTTTGAGCATGGCTGTTATCTAAATCACTTTTTGACTATGTATATTTGTTACAAGATTGCATTCCTCTTTTCCATTGGAGTAGGGAGGCAAGTAGGAGAGAAAGTAGATTTTTGTTCATTAAAAAATAAAATTAATATATACATAGAATAACACATATATACATGGCAAGTCAAGGAATTTGGATCATTAGAAAATTAGAATAAACAATGGAGAGTTTTTTGGCCTTTGTTTCTTCATGGAGAGTGTTATGTTTATTGAGGAAGATGGGGAATTTTGGAAACAGGGGATACAGAAGGTTTGTAGCAGGGAATGGAGGAGTTGAGGGGAGAGAGGGAATATTGCTCAGTGAGGCAAAGAAGAGAGATGCCCTCTGCCAAGAGGAAGCAGCAGAGGTCCAATAAGGACTGTTTGTCTTTGAATGACTGAACTGATAATTCAGCTCCTTCTATGCCCAGAAAAGATAGTCCACTTATCTGACTGCGAATTCAAATAAGATAAAGTTTAATAACCAGTTTGGATTGGAGAGGTATCAGGAAAGAGGGGTGAGAGATGTCCCTAAATAAGGTTGGAGTTTTTCTCAGCTTCAGAGCTGAGGTCAGGCCATATAGGCTGGTGGAGGGTTTCTCCCACTCCTGTCTACTCTATATCTGTGCTAGCTTTGTCAAATTCAGAATCTTAGCAGTAGACAACAAGCAACCAAGGAAAGTTCTAACTTTCAGAGCTGATTGGGCCTGTGTCTTCAGACTGAACCAAGTAGAGGCACTCCACTCCAGACTGAGTAGAACGAGCTCCTCACTCCTCCCACCTCCAACACCAGGAATCCAGGAAGCCAGCAGGAAGAAAGTGCTAGTCACAAGACCCAACTGCCACTCCCAGTTGCCCCTTCCCCCACCAACTGTCAGTCTTGACAATTTCTTCTCTCTTGATATTCCCACTGTTGCTTGTTCCAACACAGTGGCAGAAAGTTCAGAACTTATTTCTAGTTTACTTTCCACAATTGTCCCCTTTTTTTGTTGTGACCTTCCCAAGGTCACTTATTTATATTATAGTTACCAATTTACTAAATCTATTTTAAGGAATTCTATGTAGGAAAGTTTGGGTAAGGATAGTTTTAGGGTTTTACAATAAATTCAATACAATAAATGTTTGAAGAAAACCATACAAGAAATTTGAATCTTAGTGCTAATACTACTTTTGCTAAGTTAACTAAAACAAATAGTTTTCCTATTATATATACATATGTATATGTATATATTTATTTGCAGACTATGTTTTATATATATATATATATATATATTTCCATTAAACACAATTTCAGCATCAGCTTTACAATAAACAATTAAAAGATTACTAACTATCTGCAAATGCAGCTTAAGTCTATTCCTATGTATAACATTGTCTATGCTATGTTTACCTTAAAATACTCTTAATCTATTCCCCACTTATAACTATTATCTAAGTCTCTACTCTAATCTATAACCTAATCTTATGTACAACATGTATACATGCTATGTTATATATTTACAGTCTCTACCACTATGTTACTAACCTAATTATAGTATATACATTATTTATAGAGATTATTTACATATAATACAATGATATATGTTGTTCCATATCCTGATGTCAGTCAAATAGAAATATCTATTGATCTTTGTATTTGCCTAAGATCTTATGGAACTAACTATATACATATTTACATTTTGCATAAATACAGTTTCAGACACCTGTTTATTTAAACAAGATCTCTCCATATGTCAGTTTGTGATTTTGTGTTTTGTGTCTAATAGTGTTGTGTAGAATTAATACTTAACAAGTTTCTTCAGATTTCCACTTCTCATGTTGACCGATGGATCTCTTCTTTTTTCCAAGATATGTAGTGATGCATGCTATTTCCCTAACATGTGAAATTACTTTTGTTTTATTATTTCAACACACAGTCTTACATATGTCTTGTTTTCCATCTGTCCTCTCCTTTTATATATATATATATGTATATATATATATATATATATATATATATTATTAGAACTTATTTCTAGTTTCCTTTCCACAAGAGGGTTCTTTGCCCCTTCTGATCTGAAATAAGAGGAACAGATTGAACAAAAATCATGATTCCCTACATTTTAATATTCTATTAACTCACTATATGTAATTAACACTTTGAGATGTTAGAAGTCCTTTCCTCATAACAGCCCTATGAAAATAGATTAAGATAAACCTTAGGAAAGGTTTATTAGATCCATTCTGTAGAGATGGAAACTAAGACTCAGAGAGGTAAATGGCTTATCAATTTAACACAGCTAGTGTCAGAACTAACATTCAAACATGACTCCCCAACTCCAAATCCAATATTTTACGGGGTATACTTCACTGTATCACTATAACATATGTCCTCCCTATAGTGCTCTAAACTTTTCCTGACAGACAATTTCGAAATACAACAAATCTGATTAAAGTCATAGGGTGAGAGATTGTCATGCCCTGTATCTTAAAATTTATTTAATAATTCATAGATAGGTTGTGATCTTCATGTGATCTTCATCCTCCCTATTATCAATACATCTTAGCCCCTCCCCTCTTCCCTATCCTTACATTGTCACTTCTAGAATCCTTGTTATCTTGTTAATGAGGAGTCCTCATACTGAGCATTCTCTATGCTGCCAAAATCACAGACCTTTCCAACAAGCATTTATTAAACACCTGCTATATTCTAGGCATCATATTAAGTGCTAGGGATACAGATATAAGCCAAAAAAAAGTTTCTGCCCTTAAGGAGCTTACATTCTAATGGGGAGAAATAATTCAGAAAGGGAGTTGAAGGTAGGGGGAGGGAATATACTTATTCAAATGCATATTGGCAAAGTACAACTGGTAGATGAATGAAGCATGACATCCTGGACCCATTCTCAAAATGGAGGCTTCCTAAAGGGATTCACCAATGAAAGAAAGGAGGCAGCTGAGAGTCATTCCAGAGCAAAATGGTAACTGAGTCAGCAGCATGTAACCAGGAGTGGAGAGTTAATTTCTATTCTCTCAGACTTGCAATAACTCTAAAAGATAAAGGTATGACCCCCATCCTCATTTTGTAGACAATTTGAATAAGGACAAAGGGGTTATGGTTTTCCTAAGATCCCTCAGCTAGTCAGAGTCAAGAAGAGGTCCTAAGTTTCCTGAAGTGTAGCTCATGTTTATATTCATTTGGCAAAATTTTGACTCAAGGGAGAATCAGAATAGCATGTTTCTAGTCTAGCCTGTGGTCATGCAATGACAAAACAATATTTTGGAAAGGAATCAGCTATTATGGTATGGGCAGACTCACTCTTTATCCAATGATATACCCAAATCCATAATTTCATCATGTCATTTCAATTCATTTCTCTATAGAAAACATTTGGTTAAGTGCCCACTTTGTTTACCTAACTGGACTTATAAGGGGGAGGAACAGAGTTTCTGGCCAAAAGGACAAATATTAGTTGTTTCTTTGATGTCACTGTTTAAGCCATCTAGGAGTATAAAATACACAAGAATGTGGAAGGACCTGTGAGTTTGGCAGTGGAGGGATCCCCTGGTATGGAAACTTTATTCACTAGATCAAATCACAGTCTAGCCATGAATCAGTAAATAAATCTTATGGGGTTGCTATGAAGGACACAACAATCTATTACCCTATATCTCCATTCAGATTTGCAGTGATTCAGAGTTGTAGGCTGCTGGTTCATGCTCCCTAACCTGACTCCCACTCCATCCATCCTCCCTATTACCAATACATCTTAGCCCCTCCCCTCTTCCCTATCCTTACATTGTCACTTCTAGAATCCTTGTTATCTTGTTAAATAAATCACCTTTCATATTCGGGCCTTCCCTTACCAGAAATTACTTATGCATATTTTCTATTTTCTCATATGTATACTTATGGTTTATCCCAATTAGAAAACAGTTCACTGGAGGCAGAAATTTTATGCCTGTAATCCCAGACCCTAAAACAATACCTAGCACAAAGTAGGCACTTGTTGCCAATTTGAATATCTAAAATCTGCTACTGAACTTGATCATCTCATGAGTCTAATGTTCATAATTCCTGCCCCTCATCCCTTTAACCAGTATCACAAATCTGAGTGACAGCTGGCTAGGCAGGGAAAATAATTATGACGAGGAATAGTTAACATTAATGAGACTAACATTCTGATTTATCTTTAATGGTCTCTTCAGACACCTTCCTTTGTATACTAGGAAGAGAGGGAGAAATGTTTTCAGCCAAATACTATAATTAGAAACATTTTCTTGAAATAGCCTGGACCCCCAAGATCTCTCATTAAAAAACCTAGAAGCTTAGCACCGACTAGACCCTAGGTAATAGTCACAAGATACGAGTCATTTAGTGAAGGATCTAGGACTAAAGATCTTAAACTAATTCCCAAGAAGGAATTAACTTCTTTATAAAACATACATTTTTTTTCTCCTAGAAAGATGGGTTTTCTGAAAATCAAACAAAACATACATATATTTATTGTTCTCATTCCGAGGAAAATTTCTTGAGGTTACAAACAGTTCCCTTGGTGCTTTAGTGTCATTTTTTGTTGTTTCTTTTCTTCTATATTTTCCTCCTTTTGTCTCTCCTAGGCCATCCGTATCCCATGATGTCTTTAGGTTCACTGCTGAAAGGTCTTTTTCTCTGTGGAAGCTGCTCGGGAATCATTATCAAGTAAGCTCTTTTCATGCTGGATGGCCATCATTTCTGAAGAGTCCAAAGGCTGTCACAGAGAAGTGCCCTAAACCCTTATTTTCTTCCCTGGGTGAAATGTCCACCTGTGGTAATTAACGAGATTTGTTACGATCCCAATTGAGTTAATAGAGCCACAAGACTGATCGAAACCCTTAGACATACCACATTTTTTTTTAAAAAAGTGTTTCTCTGATTTCTTGTTCCTAGATCTGAAAAGCCATCTCCTATGAGCTCAGTGGAAAACTCCAATTAATTAACTGTTTTCAACAGAAAAAGAAAATCTCAAAAGACTTGTTGACAGCCACTGTACTCGTGGCCTTATCCTTATCTTTCATTATCCCAGCTTTCGTTAAATAAATAAATAAATTAAATAAAAAAGGCATTTGTTTTCATAGACATAACCTCACAGGAGCCTTTCATACTCAGAAATAAAGACACACAGAATAAAGAAACATACTTATTGGAGAGACCCTACATATCCTTGAAGGCTCTGAAGAAATCTTCACTATCTATTTAGAAGTAATATTTTCCTCATTACCACTCTGAGCCAGTCTTTACTGTCTATATTGCTAGGTTTATCTATTCCCAGGTGTAAAAATAAAATCAATTAAATGTGTCTTAAAAACCTTTGTAATGCAGCAACTAAAGCAGAGGTTTTAATCCTCTGAGTTACTTATGGGTTTCTATGGAATTGCTGTTCACCCTTGTTCTTTATGGAATAAAGATTCAACTTCAGAAAGGTGCCAAATAGATGCAAATGCAAAAGTGGAGGTGAAACAAATGCAATTAATCTAATAACTTCTCACCATTCACCACCAGGCCCCCACAGTCAAGCGGCCCCAGGTATGTTGACAGTAGGGGAAAAGAAGTTGGAATATGACATATGCAGGCATCCAAGAAACTAGGAAGCAAATACATTAGAGGAAACAGGAAAGGCTAGGACAAAGTTTCCACTACAATAGTTGCTCTAGGCATCCTCCTGAAGGATTCCATGCCTGAAACTCTCTGCCTCCTGGCATCCCTGCTTCCTTTAAATCTCAGTTAAAATCCTAGTCTCCTACATGCAGCCATTCTGGGTCCTTTTTTCTCTAGCTTTTTTTTTTTAATTCCTTCCATCTTAGACTTAATTATAAAGCGAAAGAGCCACAAGAGCTAGGCAAATGGAGTTTAGTGACTTGCCCAGGGTCACACAATTAGGAAATGTCTGAGGCAAGATTCAGATTCAGTTCCTCCCAACTTCAGACCTGGCATTCTATCCACTGTGCTACCAAGTTGTCCCTGGTCCTCTTACTCTTAGTGTTTTCCCTCTAAGATTATGTCCAATTTAACTTATACATAACTTGTCTGTACATGGGTATCAGAATGTCCTCTTCCTCTACTGCCACTTTTGGTCATTTCAGTATGAACTCCTTGAGAGCAGGAATTATCTTTTGCCTTTTTTTTTAATTCCCAAAGCTTAGTACAGTGTCTGGCACATAGTAAGCACTTAATAAATGCCAGTTGAATGACTATCTGACCTTCAATATGTCAGCACTCAAGGTCTTTGAAGTACTGGGAACAATAGAAGGAAATCTGGTCAAGACCTCCTCTACTTCTGTTATACCAATACAGGAGAGTGAAAGGCAGATTTTAAACATTCATTTTTTGTCTTTGTATCCTCAGCTCCTGATATAGTGCAATTGATAATAAACATTTGTTTTCTTGTCACCATAGGACTAGACTTTAGATCTGTAGCCCCTCCAACTCTTGACCTATGATTCTATAATTTCATTCACTCCCACCACTTCAGCCAACATAACTAGAGAGCCCAATGGGGTAGTAGACAGAGTGTTGTATTTAGTTTCAGAATCATTGGGTTAAATCTGAACTATGCCATTTCCTATTTGTGTGAATGTAGGTTAGTCCTTTCAAGTTTCTTGAACTCTATCTGTAAAATAATGGAGCTGGACTTAATCAAGGAATTCTTAGACTAGACCCCATAGCTTCCCAAGGATATCCATGGATAGATTTCATGAAGTCCATGAATTTAGATAGGAAAAAATTGCATCCTTATTTTCACTGACCATTAAGTGAAATTTAACATTTCCTTTAATTATGAATGTAAACTACAAATATTCTGAAGAGTCCATATGCTTCTCTAGATTTCTAAAATTATCCACCACCCACAGGTTTAAGACTCCCTGGACTGTATAGATTCCTTATGGCCTCACAGCTATGACTCTGTGAATCTATGAATTGAATTGGGAGGACACTAGCAGTAGGAAAGTGGAGGTATCTCATAAGGTATATATATTCTGAGCTCGAAGAGATCTCTTTATTTTAAAGATGATAAAATGGAGGCAAGGTTACACAAGTGGTATGTAGCCAATCCATAGAATTCCAACTCAAGTCCCTTGACTGCAAGTCCAGCCATCTTTCCAGAAATTTGGCTCTGGCTCTGTAAGGAAAAAGAGCATCACTACTCAACTCAAAATTAACAGGGCACCTTTCTACAGACCCACATGACCTTACCCAGAATCTACTCTTTTTCATTACAGTGATGTACTTTCCAGATTAAATTGGTCCACCATACAAAAGATCCTTCTATCTCATTGGCTTTGCCTTTCCCTGACAACACCATGTGTATTTAAAAATAGAAGTCAAACTTTCAGAATACTGAGTCTGGAGTCAGAAGACCTGGGTTCAAATTCCAACTCTAATACCACCTCGTGTATCCTGGGTCAAGTCACATAATTTCTCTGAGCCTTGGTTTCCTTAACTATAAAAGAAAGGGGGCAGCTGGGTAGCTCAGTGGATTGAGAACCAGGCCTAGAGATGGGAGGTCCTAGCTTCAAATCAGACCTCAGACATTTCCCAGATGTGTGACCCTGGGCAAGTCACTTGACCCCCATTGCCTAGCCCTTACCACTCTTCTGCCTTGGAGCCAATACATTGGCTCCAAGACAGAAGGTAAGGGTTTAAAAAAACTATAAAAGAAAATGTTGGATCAGATGACCCTTAATGTCCAGCTCTAAATGTTTAATCCTATGATCAGAATCCTACTACCCGCTTTCTACAATCAAGAAAAGCCTCCATTTCAGTTATACCATGTTACCCTAAATAGCATAAATTCCATCTTCATTCAATGGCTAATGTATTCTTTTTCTTTAAGTTTATCCATTGTTTTCCATGGAAAAAAATGACATCAAAGAATAAGAAAGAGAATTTACATTTACAAAAAAATATTTATGACAGCTCTTTTCACAACAGCAAAAAAATGGAAAGGGATAGTCCTATTGGGGAATGGCTGAACAAATTGGGGTATGTCATATAATAGAATATCATTGTGAATTGAATATTTTATTTTTATTAAGAAATAAAGAAATGGACAATTTCAGAGGAAACTGGAAAATATTTATGAACTTGCAGAACTAGAACAATTAATATAAAAATGCAACACTATAGAGAAAAATAATTTTGAAATACTTTAGACCTCTGATCTTTGAAATGAGAATGAATTCCAAAAATGAAGATGAAACATACCATATACCTTCTAATAGAGAGAGAATGAACTTTGAATGCAAACAGAAATATGTTTTTCGACGTATCTAATATGGGAATTTCATTTACAAAACTACGCAGCTAGGTATCGAAAGCTTTACTTGGTGGGGAAATAGGCATGTTTTTATTTGCTAAATAGAGGTAGAAGTAGTAAAAGAGAGAAATTAATTCAAAAACTTATTTTAAATACTTAATTATATTTTTAATTTTAAGGCAGCAGTTCTCAACTTCTCAATTTGTAGCAATAAGAATATATAATGCATATCAGGTATTTACATTCTGAATCATAACTGTAGCAAAATTACAGTTTTGAAGTAGCCACCAAAATAATTTTTTGGTTTGGGGTCACCGCAACATGAGGAACTGTATTGCAGGGTCACAGCATTAGAAAGGTTGAGAACCACTGTTTTTAAGGAGTCATGCTCTGATTATTAAATTTAACTTCTCTTTAGTTAATGCAACATGAAAAGCAGGGTAAGGTAGTAGAAATCCCACTGGGGTTAGAGTCCTGAAGTTTATATCTGAATCTCATTTCTGCCACTTACAGGCTTGGGGGAAATGGGCTGTTTGAACCTCAGTTTCCCCATCTATAAAATGGGGGATAATACTCTTTGCATACCCTCCCTCATCAGGTTGTTCAGAGAAATGAATTCTGGAAGGGGCTTTATAAAATGTGGGTTGTCTTTATTATAGAGATAGAAGTTTTCATTAACGAAGGATAGCACAATAGTCCTTTATCTAAGCATAACTCACTGGGGGTGTAACATAAGTAAAATAAAAGACTGTTTCATTTGGCAACCAGGTTCTGCTTGAAATGAGATGTAAGTATTTTCATTTTCCTCCAGAAGAACTTATTATCTCCAAGCCCATGCTTCCCTTTCGTACCTCTCAGGCTCCTTTGTTGGTTTCTGAGCAACCAGCACAGCCCTTGCTAGGCAGTCCTGAAGCCTGAGGCACATGGAAAGTCAACAAAAATCCAAGGGCTCCTTCCTCTTGCAAGGAATATTTTTATCCTAGATTTCTGAGATGAGCAGCAGTGCCTCTAGGGAAGCAAATTTTTAACCTAAGAACATGTAACCTTGCCATTGACTATAACATCTCCACCTTGCTGTGTCAAGACTGTCAGTTTCAAAAGAGACCCATAAAATCACTTAGATCTCCCCCAAATCCAGCAGGGTCTGGCTTTCTCTCTTCGATTCATCTCTATTTTCTCATTGTCTCTTTCCGCTCCTCACTGTAGTGAAGGCTTCAGGAATCACTGGCACCACTTCGGTCCAGCTCTGAGGTAAGCTAGCATCTCAAACATTGGAGCATTTTTAAAACATGATTTACCAGTCTAGTTCACATCAAGATAGGGAAGGGAAATCACACACAATGTGACATGTGCATTTAGGGAATCTGTACATAGATGATAAATACATAGATACACACAGATAGATCTCTATATCTGTCTGTCTATATGTGTCTATGTAGAGACACACATACATATACAAAGACATTTCTGGAGGAGGGGGGTTGATGATAATTATCAAGAAAAACAAGATCCTGGGAGTTTTGTTTTGTTCTCTGATATCACTCAGCAGCATCTGTTTTTTAGCATTTACTACATGCCAGGAACTGTGCAAAGCCCTGAGAATATGAAGGGAAGGAAGAAGAGAATAACCATTTCTACTGCATCTACTATGTGACAGGCAGTGTGCTAAGTGCTTTACAGATATCTGATTTGATCTTCACAAAAACACTACAAGGTAGGTTCTTACCCCCATTTTACAGGTCCTTCCTTACTCATTCCATACTCTCCTCCCTTCTAAACCCAAGTTCCATGTACCTAAGGTAGAATCTAATGGATAGTTCAATAGAATCCCAAAGCTTGACTGACACCCAGCCTCCAGGTCCATTGGACCAATACTCTCTCTCCAGAACCCCAGAGAGTAGCATGCAGTTGAGGAAAAAAGCAAACCTCTGTTCTCTTTTGTACCTCTAATCTAGTGAGAACAGCCAGTGGATGAGTTGCCCCTACCAGAGTCTTCCTCCTATCTGGGATTAATTAGTATCATTGGAACTAATAGGAACTCCTCCAAAATTCTTTGCTTTGGTGGATTCCATTTAATAAAACTTAAATGTGAATAAAGCACTATGCCAAATGCTTTACAAATATTATCTTAATGGATCCTCACAATACTATGGGATAGGTACTATTATTATCCCCATTCTATGTTGAGAAAACTGGTGAACAGAGATTAAGTAACCTGCTCAGTGTTATGCAGCTAGTAAATATCTGAGACTAGATTTGAACTTGGGTCTTCTTGACTCCAAGTCAGTGTTCTATCTATTGAACCACTAGCTAACTCAAAGAAAGACAGAAACCCAGTCAATTCCTGCCTCAAAGGAGCTTGCATTCTAAAAGAAGAGATGGCATGAAAACAACTATGTTCATACAAGATAGATATATAGAGAGGTATATACAGATATATTATAGGAAGTGATCTTAGCAGGTACTACTAGTAGGAGAAGCCAGGAAATACTAGATAGGACTTGATATAAGTCTTAAAGGAAACCAGGGAAGCAAGGAGGCAGAGTTGAGGAGAAAGAACTTTCCAGACATGAGGGACAGCCAGTGAAAATTCCCAGAGTTGGAACATGAAGTATCTTGTATGAGGAACAGCAACAAGTCCAGTGTCATTGGACAGTAGAGTACATAGCAGGGAGTGAAGTGTAAGATGCCTAGAAAGATAGGAAAAGGCTTTTTACCAAACAGAGGATTGAGGGGATGTACATCAGTTGGGAAATGGATAAGCAAGTTATGGTAGATGATTGTGATGGAATACTATTACGACATAAGAAATGATGAACAGAATTTTAGAAAAGACCTGGAAAGACCTATATGAACTGATGCAAAGTGAAGAGAGCAGAACCAGAGAATATTGTCCCCTGGAATTCAATACTATACAATGGATTAATTGGGAATGAGTTAGCTTTTCTCAGCAATACAATGATCCAAGATAATTCCAAAGGACCCATGATGAAAAATATCATCTGCCTCCAAAGAAAGAAGTGATAGAGTCTAATTATAGATCAAAGCATACTATTTATTTTTCACTTTCTTTATCGGGGGTGAAAGGGAAGGTATCTGTCTTCTTCTACAACATGACCAATATAGAAATATGTTTTGCACGATCACATATGTATAACCTAGACCAGATTGCTTACCATCTCAGGGTAGAGAAAGGGGAAAAAAGAGAAGGAAAGAATTTGGAACTCAAATTTTTAGAAAATTAATGTTAAAATTTGTTTTTACATGTAATTGGGGGAAATAATTATTATAAAATAAAGAGGGTTTTCTATTTAATTCATCATTTTAGTAACTGAATCATAAAGTCTCTGAGATCCCTTCCACCTCTCAAAGACCATCTGATCCAAGTCATAATTGAATAAGGATCCCTGCTCTAGCACACCTAATGGGTGATCACATTTTTGTTCTTTCTTTCCTGATTGTGATGGTATATGTCAGAGGATGGATTGGAACCAATGTTTTTCTGACTCCAAAGGCCCTGTTGTTATGAGATTAATCAGTTTAAGGGTTATTTAGAGACAATCCTATTCCAGCAACATCCCCTCTGATCATAGTCATAGGCTTCAGATTTTGAAAGGGCCACATTCCTTAAAGGGACCATTGCCTTCCTTTATTACAGAAGAAAAGGCTAAGGCTTGGAAGCCAGGCATTGGCTATCATATGGATGTGATGTATATGGTAGAGCACATGCAAGCATATCCTTTATTTTATTAATTTACTAATAGAATTTATCCATAAGTGTCCCAACTCCTCCCCACCCTACCCACATCACAGAAGGTATCATCCAGGAAACAAACATGTTCACACAAATTAAGTACTTCATGGTTTCACTTTTCAGTTCACACTCTGGAGGTAACATTCACAATTTGTTCTTCCACTATTAATTCTGGAACCGTATATGATTTTCTCTTGGTTCTACTCATTTTACTGTCCTTTTTGGTACTCTCCAGATTTTTTAAATTAGTCTGCTCTTTGTTACTTATGATGTAGTAGTATTCCATCACAATTATATAACACGGTTTGTTTAGCCATTTCCCAATTGTTGGGCATCCCCTCAATTTCCAGTTCTTTGCCAGCACAAAGAAAACTACTATAAAAATTTTGAAACATATGGATACTTTTCCCCTTCCACTAAACTTCTTGCGAAACAGACCCAGCAATGGTATTGAGGGATCTAAGGACACACAGTTTTAAAACTGTCTAGGTATAATTTCAAATTGCTCTTCAAAATTGTTGGATCAGCTAACAGTTCCACCAACAGTATATCAGCATTTCCATTTTTCCACATTCCTTCCAATATTTGTCATTTTAGCCAATCTGATGGGCATGAGAAGATATCTCAGAATTGGTTTGGTTTGCATTTCTCTATCTTTGATTTCTTCATCCAAAAATTGTCTGTTTATGTCTTTTGCCCATATATCAATTGGGGGATGACTCTTATTCTTATAAATTTGACAAAGTTCTCTACATAGTTTAGATACAAGATCTTTGTCTCTCAATTTTTTCCCATTCTTTGCTTTCCTTCTAATCTAGGCAACATTTGTATTATTTGTACAAAAAATTTCAATTTAATGTACTCAAAATTATCCATTTTATATTTCACAATGCTTTCCATCTTTTGTTGACTCATAAATTCCTCTCCTGTCCAACAATGATTTGTAACATGTTCCTTGTTCTTCTAATTTACTTGTATCTCCTTTTATTTCTAGATCATGAATCCATTTTGATTTTATCTTAGTGAATGGTGTAAGATATTAATCTAAACCTAGTTTCTGCCAAACTACTTTCTACTTGTCCCAACAATTTTTACCAAATAGTGATTTCTTATTCCTAAAACCTGGATCTATGGTTTGGCAAATACAAGATTGCTGTAATCTTTTACTGCTGTTTGTTCTTCCACTGATCTACCTTTCTATTTGTTATCCATTCTATTCTATTTGTTAGATAGTTTTGATAATTACTGCCTAACATTACAATTTTTAAAAATCTGATACTGCTAGACCTCCTTCCTTTACATTTTTTCATTAATTCTATTTATATTCTTAATATTTTGTTCTTCCAAATGAGTTTTATTATTACTTTTCCTACTCAATAAAATAAATTTTTGGTAATTTAAATGGAATGGTATTGAATAATTAGATTCGGTTAGATAGGTTTGTTATATTAATTATATTGGCTTTGCCCATCCATGAACAATTAACTTTTTCTCCAATTATTTAAATCTTACTTTATTTGTGTAAAAGTGTTTTATAATTATGTTCATGTATTTCCTGGGTTTGTTTTGGCAGACATATACTCAAGTGTTTTATTTTATCTGTGATTATTTTAAATGGAGTAACTCTATCTCTTTTTTACAGGTCTTTGTTAGTAATGTATAAAAACGCTAATGATTTATGTGACCTTATTTTATATCCTGCTAGTTTGCAAAAATTATTGAGAATTTCAACTAACTTTTTAGTTGAATCTCTAGGATTTTCCACATATACCATCATGTTATCTACAATCAGAGATAGCCTTATTATTTCTTTGACTATTCTTATTCCTTCCATTTATTTTTCTTCCCATTGCTATTGCTAGCATTTCTAATGCTATGTTAAATAATATTGGTGATAATGGACATCCCTATTTCACTCCTGTTCTTATTGAGAAGGTTTATCCCTATTACAAATAATACTTACTGATGGTTTTAGAGAGATGCTTTATATAATTTTAAGAAAAAAATCCATGTATACCTGTGCTTTCCAATGTGTTTAATAGGATTGAGGGTTGTATTTTGTCAAAGGCTTTTTGGCATCTATTGATATAATTATATGATTTTTATTACTGTTATTGATATAATCAATTATGTTGATAATTTTCCTTATATCAAACCATCTCTGTATTCCTGATATAAATGTTTGACAATATATAATGTTATATATATGTGTGTGATATGTGATATAAATGTTATATAATGTGATATAAATGTGACAATATATAATCTTTGTGATATTTTATTATAGAATCAAAGCTAATATTTTATTTATGATTTTCACATCCATATTCATTAATGAGACTTATTTATAATTTCCATTCTTCATTTTTTTCTTTTCCTAGTTTAGATATTAGCACCACATTTGTTTTGTAAAAGGGTTTTGCAAAACTCCTTTACCTGTCATATCAAACAATGTATTTAATACTGGAATTAGTTTATCCTCAAATATTTGTTAGAACTAACTTGTAAATCCATCTGGTCCTGATATTTTTCCCCCTTGGGAAGTTCATTTGGGACTTGTTCCATTTTTTTTTCTAAAGTAGGCTTATTTAGATACTCTATTTCTTCCTCTGATAGCCTAAGCAGGTGTTTGTAAGTATTCTTTCATTTCATTTACATAGTTAAATTAGTTTCATACAATTAAGCAAAATAGTTTCTGATCATTGCTTTAATTTCATTTTCATTGTTGATGTATTCATTCTTTTCATCTTTAATGCAAGTGATTTCATTTTCTTCTTTCCTTTTTAAATCATATTAACCAAAGATTTGTCTATTTTATTGATTTTTTTCATAAAACAAACTCAAAGGTTTATTTATTAATTCCATGGTTTGTTTTTCTTATATTCAATTTTATTGATCTCATCTTTTCTTTTTAGGATTTCTAATTGACTGTTTAGTTGAGGATTTTTAATTTGTTCTTCTAGTTTTCTTAACTGTATTCCCAATGTATTGATCTTTTATTTCTCTATTTTAGTAATATAAGCATTCATTCAGAGATATACATTTTCATCTAATTTACGGTTACTGCTGTATCCCATAGGTTTTGGAATGTTGTCTCATTATCATTTTCTTTAATGAAATTATTTATAGTTTCTATAATTTGTTCCTTAACTTGCTCATTCTTTAAGATTTGTTTATTTAGTCTCAAATTAATTTTTACTTTTGCTTCCATGGTCCCTTATTATGTATAATTTTAGTTGCATTATGGTCTATGAAGGATTCATTTAATATTTCTACTTTTCTACATTTAATTATGTTTTTATACCCTAACATATGGTCAATTTTTTATGATTGAAAACAAGGTATATTCTTTTCTGTTCCCATTCAACTCTTTCACATATCTATCATATTTAACTTATTTAAGATTCTGTTCATCTCCATGGCTTCTTTCTTATTTATCTTTTAGTTAGATTTATCTAGTTCAAAGAGGGAAAAATTAAAGTCTCCCACTATTGTTTTGTTATCTATTTCCATGGGTAACCCATTTAATTTTTCCTTAAACATTCAGATACTATAATATTTGGGACATAGAAATTTAATAGTAATAATGCTTCATTATCTATGGTACCTTTTAACATAATATAATTTCCCTGTTTATCTCTTTTGATTTTACCTATTTTAGCTTGAACTATGTCAGAAATCATGACTGCTACCCCTGCTTTCTTTGTATTAGCTGAAGCATAGTATCATCTTCTATAGTCTTTATTTTTTCTTTACATATATCTCTTATTTTTAAATATGTTTCTTGTAAACAACATATTGTCGGGGTTTGGTTTTTGATCCATTCTACTATTTTTGTTTCATGACTGAATTCATCCCATTTACATTCAAAGTCACACTTCTTCTGTATGTCCCTCCATCCTATTTTTCCTCACTGTTTGTGCTTCTTTTCCTCACTTTTTGCCATATTCCTCCTCAGATTGCCAATTTCTTCTGTCCCCTACCTCTCTAATTCACACCCTTTCCTAGAAACCTTATCCTCTCCCCTTTCCCTCCTACTTACAAATTTAGTCCACCTTTCTAAAGGTCCCTCCATTGTCCCTTCCCCTTTACATTTTAATTCCTATTCTATCCACTTTTTCAAAAGACACTCATTTATTTTCCCAACCATATCCTTTTATTTCTTGATATGAGCTTGATTCTAAAAATCCCTTCCTTATTTTGTCCTGAGTCCTTCTCTTATCCTCTTACTTTATCCCCCCTATTTCTTAATGTGTACTTCCTTCTAGGTGTCCCTCCTTTTCTTATTACCTTGCCCTCCTTTCTCTTAATCTACCCTTCCTTCTTTTGATCCCTCAATTCCTTAAAGAGGACTCAATCCCTCCCTTATCATACCACCTTTCCATCTTGTTTCTCTATATGTTAAGAAGATTTTTACCCTTCTAGTTATATATGTTGTTCTCTCTTTGACCCAGATCTGATGAGGGCAGGGTTCTAATACTACTTGTCCTCCACCCCCTCCCTGTATCAGTTTTTCCACTCATTCCTCTTTTTTATGAGAAAATTGTTCCATTTTACCTCTTCCTGGTCATTTTATTATTATTTTAGCTTGTTCCATTATATTCAAGTTAACCTCAAGTCTTCTATCTCTACATACTCTTTCAATGTACTCAGGTAATGATGATATTTTCCCATATGAGAATTAAATATTTGAACTTTTGGATCACTTATAATTGGTCTTTTTAATTGCCTTCATATATTTCTTATAGATCAAATTTTCTATATTCTGAATTCTGGGATTTTCCCCAAGAATAATTGGAACTTCTTTACTTTGTTAAATGTCCAGTTTCTATAAATTGAGGGTTAGGTATAATCCGCATTCTCCTGATGAAGCTCAAGTTGCTTATTGACTTCAGATGCTCCAACCCCCAGACAATTCTGTCACTGCAAGGAGATAGCTCACCTCCCCCTGTGGCAGTAACCTGGGACTCTACTCTCCTGGGGGTGACCAAAGCTGACAGACCCCAGTTCCTCAGCAGCCACACTTATTTGTGTAAGCTCCTTCCTAACTTTTTCTTCTCTTAGTGCTATAGCCTAGGATAGAACAAGTATCTAGACATCACTCCTGGGTCCCTTCCTTGGCCAGCTGAAAGCTGAAGGTTCTAATCCTCATTGTCTGAGGGTCTATAGACTCTGTGGTGTCCCCTCCATCAACCTCCAACTATGGATGAGCTAGGGTCCCTGGAGAGGAGGTCACAGCTGTTCCCAGGAGCTTCTGCCTAGAATCTTCAATCTCCCAAGTTCAGCAGATAAGGTGAGGCTGCAGGTCCTGCCCCAAGGGACTGCCTTATTGATTCCATGTAGTTTTCTCTTGTCCTGCCTCCAGAGCCTAAAGCTTATTGACTGGGCCTTGTTTGTTCACAGGCGTTTACTGTTACCTGGTAGGAATGAAGCCAAGGAAGTCAGAGACCTTCCTCCCTAGTTATCCCTGGCTACTCACCTTCATTCCTGACTCTCCTCTGGTTTTGCCAGTTTTAGCATTAATTCTGTAGAGTTATTTGTTGAAGGTACTAGGAGAGTAAGGAATCTTCACACCCTACTCCATCATCTTCCTACAATGCTCACCCCTTTACCATACTAATTCAATCACTGTATATCTAAAAGCTGGCTTCAGACACTTCTTACCTGTGTGATCCTAGGCAAGTCACTTAACCCTAATTCCCTACTTTTTGCCACTCTTCTGTCTTAGAATTGACACTAAGACAGAAGGTAAGTGTTTTTTTTAAGCACTGTAGTATGTAACAGTTAAAATTTAGGGGAGATGGGGAGACTGAGGCAGGTAGAAATTAGTTTCTCTCTGCAAGAAGTATTATATTTTTTAGAGGTTTATTAAAGGTTAAAGATTAAAGAATATACAAGTAAGAAACATGTGCCTAGGCCAGAGGCCTAGACAAAATAACCTCACATCACACAAGAGTAGCGCCTGCTCCAAAACGGAAGTCCAAAAAAAACCAAGAGAGAGCCCTCTCAAAAGCCTTTGAATCAGCTTAAATACCTTCTCGATCTCAGCCCAGGTGAGATTACAAGGCATTCTGGGGAAGTGGAGCAAAGGCTTGTGGGGATTGTAGTCCTGTATTCGAGTCTATTTTTTACAAGTATCTCACTTGTGAAGTGTGATTATTTTTTTTCTTGTATCATTTTATTGTTCTAGGCTTGTGGCATGTGGAATAGAGGAAAAGTTTTGTAGAGATATAATAGGAATGGAAGAGAAGGTCAAGGAAATGGAAATAAGATATAAAAACTAGAAGGACCTCTTAAGATGCTTATTGTTGCTATTATTTGGTTTTCATGATGAAGATACTTGAGTGGTTTGCCATTTCCTTCTCCAGTTCATTTTACAGATGAGGAAATGGAGGTAAATGGTATTAAATGACTTGCCTAGGGTCACTCAACTGGTAAATGTCTGAGGCCAGATTTTGAACTCACAAATATGAATCTTTATAATGTTAGGCCCGCACTGCACCATCTGATTGACCCTTTCAAGATGTATCCACCTGAATTTCTTTACTTAAAAAAAAAAACCAACCTTTTCTTCTGCCTTGGAAGTATTGGTTCCAAGGCAGAAGAGCAGTAAGTTCTAGGCAACTGGGGTTAAAGTGACTTGCCCAGGGTCACACAGCTGGGAAGTGCAACAGTCATACTTGAACCCAGGACCTCCATCGCTAAACCTGGCTCTCTATCTACTGAGCCACCTAGCTTCCCCACCTGTGTTTCTTTTCCAAAATCCAGTTTACTAATTAAGCCCTAGTAAGGTAATGCCAGTCAGTCCGTTAGTCATAGCATATATAAATGGATAAAACCAAGGGTAATAAATACCACAGGTCACAAAATAGAAATATAAAGGTTACCAAGACCTATGGATTGGAGTATTCAAAGAAGAGAAAGAAATATGTCCAATTAATTCAATTCAACAAGCAATGGCTAAGTGCCTACTATGTATAAGACACTGAAGATACAAATACAAATCATGGATGATAAATATTAACATTATTATAGCATTTTGAACACAGGACCTTGGTTTAGTTTTATAACTCTATAGATGTAGGTAGGTAGGTAGGTAGGTAGGTAGGTAGGTAGGTAGGTAGATGCTGTTATTATTCCCATTTTGCAAATAAGGAAACTAAGGCTAAGAGAGGTTATGGGACATACCCAATGTCACAACTGAGGCAGGCTTTGAAACTAGGTCTTCCTGACTCCAAGTTTATTACCCCATCCAAAATATCAGGCTTTCCTTTACACTCCTTTAGAACTTTACATGTACTCTTATTTTATCCTCACAATATCACTGACAGGTATGGCCTGCAGGTATGGTGAACTCTACTTACATGTGAGAAAACAGATTTAGAAAGTTGAAATTATGGACCCATGTCTTCCTACCTTCAAATCTAGCATTTTATTCATAGCAAGCCCTAACTAAATGTTAGCTATTGTTATTTTTATCCATTATTAACTCCAAGCTACCCTAGGAAAACATTGAAGAGATTTGCATCTTAGAAGTAGCACCTGGAATTCAAGTTACAAACCAACTCCCTGTTTCCCAGTTATGCTACTCAAATCACCTTCAAAACTGGTCCTGATTTATTTGATATGTTGATAGCTATTCTGAAATCTCCCTGCCTTGTGGCTAGCCAGTCCTTCTAGCTTACCTCCCATCCAAAGTCATCACTGTTCTGCACATCTTCTCAAGTTTTCATCTCTTTCATCATTCCCTTCAATCCACCTACCCCCTTAACCTCTGCCCTATTTTCTGAAATTATAGATTTCAATCTGGGAGGAACCCCAGAGACCATGTAGTTCAATTCTTTCAAACTACAGATGAGGAAACTGAGGCCAAGCGAAGTGAGCTAACTTGCTCAGAATCACATGGGTAGTAAATGGCAGAGTCTAGATTCTAATGCAGAACCTGAACTTCCAAATGCATTCATTTTTCCAGTTCAATACTCTAAACTGTCCTTCATCCAAAATCTGCTCCTTTACTTCCATGAAACCTAGATTTCCCCCCAAACTACAAAGACCTCCTCTTCTCTCCAATGCTAACTGTTCCTCTTACTTACAAAACCAGTAGAAGGATCTAGTATATTCCTTGATCCTTACTACTGCTTTTAGACCTTGAAATGCCCACTATTATGGTAAAAACAGATCTGCCATTATTTTAATAATATCTCTTAATTTTATTTGCTATTTTGTGTATTTGTATTATAAAGATATATAGGTACTACTGAGACACATGCATGAATACATATCCTATATGTAATTTAGTCTTTAACCACTGAAGCAACTTGTTTGAGTGATTCTCTATATTGACTGTCTATAACAAGTATTATTGATACATATTTCTTTTGAATGGCATCCCAAGGTGATACCTGGAATGCAAGTAGATTACTCATCCTTGTTTGGTTAAATGCTTATGTAAATTGATGCTATCCTATATAAGTCAAAGTTTAGAATGTACTGCATTGCAGTTGATTTTGCAAGGGCTGAAAAATTCCAAACTTTGGGAAAGAATTATTATAGGGATTTGAGAACTGACTATATCCTGGGATTTAGTCAAGAGAGTCAAGCATCTCTTCTCAGTGATGAAAATGGTGTGGGATTATCACAATCTTTGAATCACAAGGCAGACTTAGGTCACACTGAAAGTTCCTAAAGGGATACACATACATTCTTCAAGAGATAGAAGGAGTGGAGATTTCATGAGCTTAGCAGCAGCAGCTATGGAAAGACTCCCCAGCCTGTCCCAGGACTTAATAAGCTGAGCTGGAAAATATCAATGGCAGAGGGGTAATAGGAAAAGGGAGAAACTGAAAAGGAGAACTACAGTGCAACAGAGAGAGTCCAGATCAAGGTAGGTTACCTAGCCCTCTATAGGCATCATGGAATAAAGGACTTAGACGAAAGTTACCAGTTTGCTCACTTCTTCAATGACTGAAATAAACTTTCAACAAGTCTCTTCTTTGCCCAATATGCCATGCTTGGCACTATAATCATTCTGTCTACTACTTTTACCTAAACATATCATGTATCCTAACTTTTCATTTAAATATAAACAGGCAGCTAGAATTTTTCAAGTAAAATCAATGCAGACTCTTGGATAGAGGTCTCGTGTCTAAAATATATGGAGAATTTTGTCAAATTTATAAGAATAAGAGCCATCCCCCAATTGATAAATGAGGAAAAGATATGAACAGACAATTTTCAGATATAGAAATAAAAACCATTTATATATATATGAAAAATGCTCTAAATCACTACTGATTAAATAAATGCAAACCAAACCACTCCTGAGATATCATTTCATATCCATAAGGTTGGTTAAAATTAAAAATGTTGGAGGGAATATGGGAAAATAGGGACACTGATACACTGTTGGTGGAACTGTGAACTTACCCAACCATTTTGGAGAGCAATTTGGAATTACACACAGAGTTTTAAAACTATATATGCCCTTTACTCACTAATACCATTGCTTGTATCTGTTTCCCAAGGAGATCAGGGAAAGATAAAAAGAAACTATATGTTCCAAAATACTTTTAGCACCTCTTTGTGGTGACAAAGCACTGGAATTTGAGGAGATGCCCATCAACTGTGGAATGACTAAACAAATTGTGGTATATGATGGTGATGAAATACTACTACTCTATAAGAAATGATGAGCAGGCTAATTTTTGAAAAACTTTGAAAGAATTACACAAGAAAATGAACAGTGAAATGAGTAGAAACAAGGGAACATCATGCATAGCTACAGATTTAATACTTTAAAAAGAGTGGATGATACCTGCAGAGAATGAACTGAAAATGGGAAAATGGAAGACATAACATATATATATATATATATGTATATATATATATATATCAGATAATTCAGCCTTCTATCATGTGGGAGAGGGAGGGGCCTATACATTTGAAAATAAGTTTTATTAATTAAAAAAGCCAAAAAAGAAACCAATGCAGAGAGAAAAAACCTCTGAATGTTATGTATTTTTCTAATTGGGGGCTCCAAGCTATAGTGCGTATATTAAAACCTTTTTGTATAATATAAAATAGAGAAAAGGTTGGTTACCTTCTTTCCTAACTCATGTCATAGAATACATCCAAGAAGAAGGGAGAGACCAGACTCAAAAACTTCTATCCTAGAAGGTTAGAAGAAGACAGGATGACCCATTTGGCCACAAGGAGTGAGAGTTTTTGCTGAAGACAAATAACCTTGATTTTACCAAGCTCTTACTAGACTTATTAAACTTGTAATTAAAACACAAAATAAATAAACCGGATAGATAGATAGATAGATAGATAGATAGTACCTTATTTTGTAGATGAGGAAGCCTAGATATGCTAGGGTGCTACACAGAGATCAGACAGGAATGAAATCTCTGACTTTAGCACTAAGGAAGAGAGTATGGTAAGAAAAAAAAAAGAGGACTACTGAAAAACCCTGCAGGAATATCCATAGTTAGGAATCAGGAAGAATATAAGGAGATCATGAAGAAACCACTTCTTCCTTTGAAGTTCTTCTGAAGTTCACATCATCTAACAATGACATCTCCTAATTCTGCAGGCAGATGTCTACACTATATTGAAGGCACCATTATCCTTCTAATTACCTATTTTCACAACTTTGGAGTCATCCTCAAGTCTTCTTCTTCAGCCCACATATTTAATCAGTTGTTAGATCTCATCTGTTCTATCCACCACGACAAGATAACTCAATTCCTTCCCCTTTACTTCACTTACATTACCACCATTCAATTTCAAGCTTTTGTGGACCCCACAATATCCTCCTAAATGGGTTCCCAGCTTTGATTCTCTACACTATCCAGTCCCTCCTCCACACAAATGTTAAAATAATCTTCCTAAAGCACAAATCTAACCATATTACTTCCCATATCCTTCTGAGGCTCCCCCTGTTGCCTCTAGGACAAAATACAAACATTAGTTTTGCATTTAAAGCCCTTCATAATATTGCTCTAGCCCTCTTTTTCCAGGCTTATTTCATATTATTTCATTTTATGTATTTTATGTTCTAGCCAAATTGACCTTATTGCTGTCCAATGAAGTTGGTATTCTATCTCACAAAACCACAACTTTGCACAGGCAATCCTCCATGCCATAAATTCACTCCCTCATCACTTCTGCTTCTTAGAATCCATAAGGCTCATATGCCATCTCCTATAGAAAGCTTTTCCTGATCCCTATGGCTATAAGTGCTTTCTCCCTACTAGAAAGATTATGTATATACTGATCTGCTTACATTTTGAGTATCCACCCACCATCTACCCCAGAATGCAAGTTCCCTTAGAGCAAGAGCAGTTGTTTATTTTGGTTTTGTAGACTCAGGGCATGTAAACATTTACAGGTGGTGTTTTTTTTTTATTGGATTTTGTTTCAGGATACTTTTCTAATTTCCTCATTAATTCTGGTAAACTTAGCTCATTAGCCTCCCCAATTCCAATGACCTCTTTCTCTGCTCCTGCTACACTCTAGACCTAGTATCAAAAAATGATCTAAAAATTCTGAACCCTATCTAATCACAGTTTCCTGTCCTGTCACTTTCCAATATCTTCAGTCCTTCTGAGGTTGTTCTTCACTCCCACTATGACCTCTGATGCTTTGATGCCTCCTTCTTCTCCCTATATGGCTTCTCTGTGATTTACTTCCCTCCCATAGTCTAAAGCCAATCATTTCAATGATGTCCTCTCCTCATCCCCTTGACCTTTTCCTTGTTCTACCCTGCTAATCCCCAACCCTGGATAACCTCTACCATCTGCCTCCTAAGCAGAGTACAGCTAAAAGATGCCACAAACCCACACTGCCTGGATCTACTAAAAATGTATGGGATCTCACCTCAGTTTAGCCCTCACTTCTGGAAGGCAATCCTTTTATTCATCTCTTATAGACTCTATCACACTTCCCATAATAACCCTTCCAGAACTCTTCAAACCCCCAAACTCTTTGTGATCTTCCCTTCTCTTAAAATTCCTCTATCAAAACAAAGCTCTTGCATCACATAGGAACACTATGCCTTTCATGATCGCTCCAACTATTAATGACCTCCCTCCATAACTTACTTTCTTATGTCCAACTGCCTTGTATTTATTTTTAATTTGTTCTATATATAATGTTCCTGTTGTCTCCCCTGATAGAATAAAACCCCTTTATTCTTTATATTTTTATCCCCAATATCTATCACAGTAAATGGCACTTAGAAGCTCAATAAAGTCTTGTTGGTTGATTGTTTTCAACAAATGATCTCACCCCTGACTTTACAAAACCATCAAGGGCAACTGACATCGATTCTTGCTTATCTCCTCCTTCTCTTCTCAAAACCTTCATCTAAAGCCCCTTCTCTTTGTTATCTTCTACTCCTTGTCAAAGCTGATCTTTTCACCTTTGTCTTTGATTCCTCCTTTTCTTAACTTCTGTTGGACCTAGTTCTATTATCAGACTAATTCTCATATTCAGTCTTGCTGTCTCTGATGACTCCTTCCCTTTTGCCCACAAATATGGCCTCTTTCTTAAAGGGAAAAAATCTTCCTTCACTCTATCTATGTAGTTCAAACTATGATCTACTATCTTGCTCTCTTTCACCACCACACGACTAGGAAAAATATTCTATACTTAATGCTTCCTTTTTCTCTCTACCCACCTGTTTCTTAACTGCTTACAATTTGACTTTCTGCCACTCAATTGAAACTGCTCACTGCAAGGTCAATAAAATGATTTCTCAGTATCCATCCTCCTTGTCTTTCCAACTACATTTGTGCAATAATTGATTGTGATGATTATCTTTTCTTTTTGACATGCTTCCCTTCCATGGCTTCTGAGACATTGCTTTCTTCTGATGTTACTTCTATCTCTTCGACCACTCCTCTATATGTTTCAATGGTTCCTCTTCCTCCACTGCCCTCCAAATGTATTCATCTGTCACAATTCAGTTCTCAGACCTCCTATATTCTCTCTATATATTGTCTATATTGGAGACCCCCATCACTCCTAGATTACAATTATTACCTCTAGGTAAATGACTTCCAAACCTCTAACTATAACCACAATATTTTCCTAGAGCTCTAGTCTCACATCTCCAACTATTCTCCATCTCCATGTAGCACTAACATCTGAATTATGACATGTCCAAAACTGAACTTATCATTCATTCAATATCCAACAAGCTTTAAGTGACTACTATATGCAAACACTATGCTGGGCACTGGGTATACTAGTAAAAATGAAACAGTATCTCCCCTTAGGGAGCTAGCATTATACTCAGAAAGAAGGAAGACAATAACATGAACATACATAAATCAATACAAAAACACACAAAATAGTTTGAAGAGGATGCCAATAATGGAATCAAGAAGGGCTTTTAATGGTAAATGGAAGAGGTGACATGAGAAGAAATAGAACCTTGAAGAGTACTAGAGATTCTAAGACACAAAGCTGAGGAAGGAGGTATGAGAGCATCCTGAAAAAAGGTACATTAATGGGTATTATATTCAAAGAGAAGCAGTTTTGACATTTAAGCTTGAAAATAGATTATAAGGTAAGGAAAAATTCAATATAATTCCCTCCAAAATTTTCCCCTCCTCCTGACTTTTCTATTTCAACCAATGGTACTGGTTCCATCCCAGGCTTTCAGGATGAGTTTTATGTCATCTTTGGTTCTTTTCCCTCTCTAATCCTATATCTAATATTCTACTTCTGAAATGTCTTTCTTTTTTACTGCCACTATTCTAGCTTATGTCCTTATTATCTCTTTTCTAGTCTATTGGAATAGCTTTCTAATAGGCTTTCCTACCTCTATTCTCTTCCTTCTCCAGTCCATTCTTCACACCTATGTCAAAGTAATCTTCCTAATGTTTATGTCACACCTCTCATTAAAAATTTCAGGGAGACACCGGCTGAATACAACGTTTTTGGCTTGATATTCAAGACCCTCTACCAAACTCTCTAGACATATTTCATATGCCATTTACACATTCTGCACTCCAGCCAAATATAACTAAGAGTTCCCCTACCTCTTTCTGTCTCTTGTCAGTTCTGTGCATTTACATGTTATGAATGAACTCCCTCTCCCATTTCTACCCAAAAATGAATTCCTACTACCTCAAGTTACTTCAGTTTCCAGCTCCTCCAGGAAGCCTTCCCTGATCCCCACAAAAAGAAGGAGACATAGTAGTGGTAGTGAAAGAGTATTGGATTTTGAATCAGAGCACCTTGATTTAAATCTCAACACAGCTACTTTTGAACAGTATAATATCAGGCAAGTCATTTAAACTCTGTGATATGAGATAAAGCTATTTGAGTCTTCCTATGTAAATGTGGTGTCTGGATGAGATGACCTGTCCCTTCTAGCTCTTAATCTGTAAATTTATAATGCCAGAGATCCATTTTTCCTTAAATTTGTCACAATTTTCTCTTTGATTTCTTCTGTGTAATTCATCATTTAGAACTTCTCCCACTGCTTTATAAACTTCTCAGAACTGGATACCCTATTTCATTTCCATAGGCTTTAGCAAATAAATGCTTTATAAAGTTTGAATTGAATTGACCGTCTATCTCCAAAGTTCCTACTCTTGCATTCTATTAGGAATGTTTAAATATTCTTGTAACACCATATCTTTTTCCTTAGTATAATTTCTACCTTTTTGCATTATTCACTTCTTTCTTATTTCAACTACAATCGGCATATATATGTATGTATATATAGTATACATATATATAATATATTAAAGTTTCAAGCTTCAGAAATCGAGTTGGTGGCCCTGGCAGCTTTTGTCCACCAGGTGTCGCAAGAGATTGCTGGATTTTTTTCTGTTATTTATTTCAATGAAAAGTGTTGGCTTTCTCTAGCATTTGAAGGGAAGACTAATGGATTTGGAGTCAGAAGACTTGGGAATCAATCCTAGCTTTGCTTCTAATTAGCTGTGTAGCCTTGATAAAGTTTTTTCACCCTCCTCTGCTTTGCATTCCTCATTTCTAAAGTGAAGTGGTTTAGGAAATTTCTAAACTTCCTTCATTTTTAATCCTATGGTCCCTTGTGTATTCAGTGGAAGCCTTTTTCTCACACTGTCTTCTGACATGGCCTGCAGAGCCTCAAGGACAAAGAAAAACTCTTCCCATTCTGAATGTATGGCAACTCTGTTCAAATAAATATCTTGAACTAACTGTGTATAACTTTCCTCTGGTGCTACAGATCCCACAACCCCTCCAATGTCTTCTCTTTCAGTAGAACTTCTGGCTACAATGACCTATACATCTTTCAAAAAGGGCACACCCAACATATTGAAGGTGCCTTCCTCTTACTTAGAAAAATAAAATCCAATCTGGCAGTTGTCCTATCCCTTAAACCAACAATTCCAAAATTTGACATCTGACAAAATGTCAAAGTTGGCATCATCCTTTTTTCTTTCTATTTTCATACTATGTCTAGACTCCCAAATTTCTTTTCCTTCAACAGATCTTCTTCCTCTGGCTCATAATAACTTATTGGTAGATATTCCTTTCCTGAAGACCTTTACCATAATCTCCCTCTACCTTTGCTTAATTATTATTTCTTTCCATTTGACAAAAGGAGAACCAAGGTATAAGATGTGAATTCTGAAGTATCATATCCTAAATTTTTTCAAAATCCATTAGAATGCAAGCTTAATGAGGATGGAGAGAATTTTTTTCTTCCAGAGTCTACCAGTGTTCTTTTACATATAACATATCTTTAAGTGCCAGTTGTATTAGATTTAGATTGTCCTGGCTATATTTTAATTGGTGGAGATAGCCATTTCTATCAATTCTATGATGTAAGGACTACTTCTTTGACTTTCAAGTAGAATTCCAAGGGCCTCTGGATTGGGACACCTAGTAACCCTCCGAAAGCATATCTCCCCAATCCTCTCACAAGGTTCCAATTGTTCTTCCTTATCCCTATCCCCATTCTATTATCAACCCAGCCAGCCAATATAAAGAGAAAAAAAGCATAGTTTTCATAAAATAATACCAGAAAATGTAACTCCTCCATCCTCCACCTTAACAATCCTTCTCCTATTGTCTATCCTAAGATGAAAGTGATCTTGGGTTCACAAAGGTAATGTCTACAAAGCACAATCCTTGATCACTACTAGCAAACTAAAAAGGCTTCAGGTATTAGCCTGGTGATGTATCTATCTTCCAAAAGCCAACCTCACTAAAGCCAGAGACTCACTCCTTTTGGTCAGAACAAATCATTAAGACTGTCTATTAAAGTGTGGAACTCTCTCCCTCCTCATCTCTACCTCTTGGCTTTCCTGTCTTCCTTATAGCCCTAGCTAAAATCTCACCTTTTATGGGAAGCTTTTCTTGATTCTTCCCCTAATGCTCATCCCTTTACTTCATTGATTATCTCCAAGTTACCTTGTATATATCTTGCCTCCCTAATAGACTGTGAGCTCCATGAGAGCAGGGACTATCTTTACAGTCTTTAGTCTTTCTTACCACTTAGCACAGTGGTTGATACATAGTAAGTGTTCCATAAATGTTTATTGATTGACTAGAAAAGTTACTTTTGGTATCATCCCCTCAAGTTATAGGATCAAATCTCTTTGGAGTGAGCAAATGATAATGAAATGCAAATACCAATATTCAGCCCAGACCAGCAAAGAATCCTTTGTATTTCCTTCCAAAAGGAAGAAGAATTCTGGCATTCTAGCCTACCTACCTCACCTCAAAGGATTTAATGAGATAATGTCTGTAGAGGGCTTTACAAATCATAAAGCACTCTGCCCTCCACATGTTAGCAGCCTTTCGGATAATTGTTGTTGTTGTTGCCAGTGATTGGCTCTCTAATAAACAAACACAATGCCCTGGCCACTCCAGAGCTCCTCCAGAACAGAAATGGCCTCTTGTGTTTACTCTTGCCACTGAACTATGCCTCTGTGATTGATAATAGCAAAAATAAAATAGAAGTCCAGATGGAGACTACAGCCTATATCTCTCCCTCTGTTTAATTTCAACTGGAGGCTGTCTTTAAAGGGAAAAAATGACAGGGTCTTCTTTTAAGTGTTCTTTATAACATATTTCATAGTTGATGCAATCTTCGTTTTATAGGGTTTTGTTTTTAACTATTTGCTCTAGGGCTGATAGGATACCTTGGAAGAATATGTCTGCAACCTTCTAAAACTTATGTCTCTCCTTTCTACAAGAGCTAGTACTTAAGAAAAGATATGATTGCTGTCTTCAATCGTTTGAAGGGCTATCATGTGGAAAAGGGATTAGACTCATTCTTCTTGGCTCTAGAGGGTAGAACAATGGGTAGAAGTTGTCAAGAAGGGGATTTAGGATTGATGGGTCAAAAAAACCACTTCCTAACAAAGAGAGCTATCCAAAATTGGAATAGGGAATCTAGGGAGGTAGTAGGTTCTCTCTTAGAAGTCTTTAAGTGAAGACTGAATGACTTCTTTTGCAAAATATTGTAGAAAGAATTCTTGTTAAGATATAGATTGGACTAGAGTGAGGGTCTTGATTTTGTGGATGTTTCTGTGTTATGGATCCCTTTGGTAATCTGAGGAAGTCTATGAAACCCTTTTCAGAAGAATTTTTTAATTCCTATAAATTATATAATTTTACATGAATTACATAAGATTATAAAATATGTAAAAGAAAAAAGATAAAAGTTCAATATTAAATAATATTGAATTAAATAAAGTTGCTATTGTTTTCCTATATAAGTTCATAGCCTCTCACAACAAATCTATCCACGGACCCCTTGGGAGTCTTTAGACCCCAGCCTTTGAACTCTGAGATCCATTGTTTCTATGATCTGGGAATGCACCATGAGCTTCTCAATTGAGAAGGCTCAAAGGTTATATTCCTTAACTCTTCTTCAGTCATATTGGGTTGCCCATATTCCATCCTCACTGGTCATGCTAGAAAGCAGGTAGTCAGTCACAAAGACCTTCCCAAAGACCTACCTGTAAGTCAGCGACAGAGCCAAGAAGAAGCTCCTGATTTCATTCCACTGCCTCTCTGAGAGCTTAATATTACAAACAGGATTTATTCTAGGACATTAAATTGATTCAGTCGCCTGCTCCAAACCTGACCCATGTAAAGGGCATTGGAATTTTCTAAACCCTTTGCTTAATCCCATGCAAAATTGATGTCCCTTCCAACCAAAGCACAAGCAGCATATATTCAGCTGGTTGAGCTGCTTCCTTTCTGAGCCGTGCTCTTAAGTGTATGTCTTAAAGCCAAGTATACATCTGAGGGCTCAGTCCCAAGCCAATTTCAGGGAACTGACTGGTATTAGGCTATTAGGATATGGTGTTTAAAGGCTTTGGATTGACTCCCAATGAAGTCAAGGGAAAGTAACTTATATAAACATTGAGCAGAGGTAAAATGCTACATAAGCCTATCAACAGTAACCCAGAGTTAATGCTCAGCATAGTGGAAAGGCAGACTGGGACTGAGTGGCTTTGTCAGGTTTATTTCTCACTCCGAAAGGGAGAACTGCCTGCCTACCTGCCTGGGACCTATTTGCTTCTTTACTGGGCTTGAAGGTAAGATATTTGAGTCAGGGTCATTAGAGTTTGAACTATGGCCCAGTGATGCTGAAACATTTAGCCTGTTTAGCCTAAAGATAAGACTAAGGGAGAACATGATGCCCATGTTCCAGTATTTGACAGGTTTTAATATAAAGAGAGATTAAATTCATTCTATTAGGTCAAGAAGACATAATCAGGATGATGAAGAAATGTTGTAAAAAGTAAAATTTAGCCTTTTTCCAATTAGACCATATTTTTCAATCAAAAGAAGTATATCTTCTCTCCTCTCCAAGTCAACCACTTCTCCCCCCAAACGAAAAAGAAAGAAAATAAAAATTCCTGTTACAAACATGTATAGTCAACCAAAATAAGTTCATATTGGCCATGTCCAAAATAATGCCTTAATCTGAATTTTGAGTCTGTCACCTCTTAGTCAGGAGGTGAGTAATATGTTTATCCTGACACCTCCAGAATTGAGATTTGGCCACTGTGTTCATCAAAGTTCCTAAGTATTTCAAGTTTGTTTGGTTTGTATCATCATCAGCATCAGCATCATCATAATCATCATCATTATTATATAAACTATTCTCCTGACTGTTCTCAATTCATTCTGCATCAGTTCTTATAAACCTTCCCTGGTTTCTTCCTTCACTGGAAGGTTCCATGCAGATATGCCTGGCCAGATTCTCTAACCATTGTCTGAAAATCTCTCTCTGTCTCCCTTTGTCAACTTACAATGAAAAAATGACTCGCTGTATTATTTTTTCCTTTGATTTCCCTATCAGTACTTGGTTTCATGGTGTTTTCTAGATCTGTTCGGAGAAATTGTGGAGTAGCATCTAATTGTATTTCTTCCTGCTAGTTTATATTTTGGCACCACCTTTCAAATTTAAGCTTTATGTTAAAAAAGAAAAAATGCTTCCAGACAATTAGAGCTATCCAAAAGTAGAATAAAATCCCCCTCCTTGGAAGTCTTCAAGCAGATAAAAATAACCATTTGTTAGATATGATGCAGTAAGGATTCCTGGGGGGGGGGGGCGTAAAAGTTGGACCAGAAGGTCACTGAATTCCATTTCCAATTCCAAAATTATATGATTTGCAGGGACCTACATATATGATTGCAAGTTCAATCACTCGTCAAGTTCTGGGTTAGTTTGCATCCCTCCAGTTGTCTCTTTTCTTTTGTGCATACCAATAGGGACTCAGAACTGTTTAAAGTAGATAATTACATCTCCTAGAACTTAGTCAACAGACTCACAAAAATGATGATGTGGCTTTTTTGAAGAATCTAGAGTTAAATGTAGTCTTGAAGGATGGATAGAATTCACAGCTTCCACCACCCCTAATACCTAATTTTTTGTAAACTCATATTCCAGACACGATCCCCTATGTTAAGATCCCCTTGAACCATACCAATCATACACTAATACTGATTCAGAGTCATATTACATATGCTTTCTCTTCTTTTCTTGCATACAGTCCTATTCCCCACCCCCACCCCAATCCATCCATCCACTCTTTCACATATACCACCAAGAGATGAATATTGCTATGAAATCAAATCAGTCACCACCATCAAGATTTCTTTTCCAACCAACTTGCTCACCCTCATCAGGAATTCCTCCATGAAATATATGATATTTCAAATAGAAATGAGAGAATTAGAAAGAATAAAATCTCATTCTTCAAACAACAGATGGACTTCCATATGCCTACATAGTTGCTCCACAAAGGCTTCCACACAATAATGAGATCCTTTACTATTTCCCAAGTTTGATATCTTGCTTTGAATTTTAATTCAAATCTTCTGTTCTGAGCACCCACTTAATATCCTTTACCAGACCAAGCTAGATGGCACATGGTGCTTTAAGATTTGCAAGGCACATTACAAATATTATCTCCAAAACTCACTTGACTAGAACAAAATAATGAGTTTTTTTAACTAATAGAAATCTATTTTCTCTCCCTCTCACCGTCCTCAAAAAAAAGAAAAAGCCATCCCTTCCAACAAATGTGTGTAATCATGCAAACAAATTCCCTCAATAGTTTGTTCTAAAATACTATCTCATTCTGCACCCAGATCATCATCTCTCTTTTATAAGTTGTGTAGTATACTCTGACATCAGTCCTCTGTAATTACAGGTGGTCCTTGAATGAATCAGTATTCTTACAGCTTTCAAAATTGTTTTGGGTTTACAATGTTGTTCTTATCATATAGAGTGTTCTACTCACTCTGTTAATTTTATTCTTCATCATATTATCCAAATCTTCAAAATGGCTCAAAATGGCTCAAAATTTTTATGAAATATAAATGTTACCATATAAATTATTCTTTTGATTCTGCTTATTTCACTCTGTTTTCCTTTCATATAAGACTTTTTCTATATCTCTTTGTAATCATCTATTTGTTTCATAACACAATAATATTGCATTATATTTATATACCAAAATTTTCTCACTCCCCAACTGATCACGAATATTAAGAAACACAAAAATTAAAGCAATTCTGAGATTCTGTTTTATGCAAACCAAACTAGTAAAGATTACAGAAAAAGAAAATGGCAAGTATTGGAGAATCTGTGGGAAAGCTGACACAGTGATTATTGGTGCAGTTGTGGTGAATACAACCATTCCAAAAGAAATTTGGAATTACACATATCTAAAGATTACTTAACAGTGCATGTCCTTTGACCCAACTACACTACTGCTAGTTCCATACCCAAAAGAGATATCCTGAAAGAGGAAAAGAGTCTATATGTTCAAAAATGCCTATAATAGCTTTTTGTGGTGGCAAAAGACTTTGGAAACTACCAGATAAAAATATAGGAAAGTATTGAGCTTTTTCCATTTTTAAGGGATACTTTCTGCCACTAGTGGAAGAGAGAACTCTCATCCCAAACAACATGTGATCTAATGGTTGTACTCTAGCTATGCATAAATTTTTTGCCTTGCTGCTCTTATACTCTGCCTTCTTAACTGCCCATGCTACGCTTCTTTTCTCCTGCTCATCAATTGCTGTCATCTGTCACTGGGCTGCTTCCCCATTAAGCTGCTACTCTCTGTTAGAAAACTTCTTCAACTTTGGAGGCTTTCATCAAAGGGAATATAGTCACTCTTTTGTGAGAACACCAGCACATAAGACTAGTACAGCTCTTTTGTGTGTCAGGCCCATAAGTGCCTTGACAGCACAGAAAAGAGCCCTTACATCAAAATCTCTTTTCCAAACAACTTGGAATTCCCCCAGGACCACATGATATTTAAATTGTGAATAAGGACATTTCTTTAAACTCCCATCATGAAAAGCAACATAGTAGAGTAGATAGAAAGTTGAACTTGGAGACTATAAGACCTATTAATAGAACTCTGACACATGTAAAATTGACCCTTGGCAATATTAAAGATGGTAAGCTTTGTGTTGCATTCTTCTTGTTTTTTCCAACTGACTGCCATCCTTATGCCTAACAGCATTCAGTAGATGCCTGCCTGCCTTCACTACCTTCTTTGCATAAAAGTCATTTTACATTCTTTAATGATGCTAATGATTCCAGGATCTGGAATCATTAAATCAAAAACAGAGTATTTGTTGGTTGATTATAAGATGAGACATGGAACTATCCTCCTTCATGAAATTCATAATATATTTTATGGTCTCTATTAATTAAAACAACTAATCATCATTAAAAGCCCAGCTCATATGCTTGACACTAAGGACTTCTCTGATTTCCCTACGTCAGAATTAAACATTTATTAAATATTTATTATGTGCAAGTCACTCTGAAAGATGTTAGGGACATTAAATTGAAAATGAAATTTCTTCCACAGGGAGTTTATATTTTGCTAAGGGATATATTGTGTACATAGAAAAGGAAATTCATGGTAATTTGGAGAGGTAGAGAACATTAACAATTCGAGAGATCAGAAAAAACTTCCCAAAGGAAAGGATACCTGTGCTGAGCTTTGAAAATTATGATGGTAAGAGGTAGAAAAGAGAGTATTAAATTGAAGCATGAGAAACAAATAGGTATCTACTTCAGATTTTTGAATGATATAATTAGATCTATACTTTAAGCAGATGATTTTAACAACTATATGGAAGATAGAAGAAATGCAAGTTAAACTGGAAGCAGCAAGTCTAGACAAGAGATGTTGGGAAAATCTATACTAAGATATTGGTCATTTGAGAGAATAAAAGGAAAATATTGTAGAGGCAGAATAGACAAGACATGGCAACTAATTAGGATATGGAAGTGAGGGAGGCAGAAGAATCAAGGATGACAATGAAGTTATGAGCCTATGTGTTTGGGAGAATGGTGTTCTCATTGATATAGAATAGAATTTATCAAGGGAATTGAGTTCTCAGTAGCACAGAACTAAATTCATAGCATTTTGATGAAAATCATATTCTATTGAGTATAAGAGAAATCAGAAGTGTTTTGAGAGCAGAGATTTTTTAAAAATTCATTATATCTCTCCTATTGCCTATCACATAGTGAGAACATGATAAATATTAAATACTTTAATGGATGTGTGATCTTATTTATGCAGGTGCTCCCTCCAACAACACAGATTGCAACCTATCGATGTCCACACATCCTCCATAACTCTGGTCCATGTTCTCCCAAAGGCAGACAATGTGACAGGGTCTTCCTCTTGTTTTCCTGACATTGCATGTATTCCAATGGCGATCATGAGCTGTCAATCAGTTATCCATGGCTGTCACTACATGATCAACCCACCTTATTGTCTAGCCATGCATCTCTCTGATGATGTTCTTTGAACCAATTATTTTTCATAATTCTTGGTCAGTGGTGTGCTATTTCCCACTAACTCATCATGTACCACTCAGTTTCCTTACTATGGCCTCTGACTTTCATTCTTTAGAAACTATAGTATTCCTTGACACAACCATATACCATCTCTGGGAAAATATTACTGTTTAAAATGTAGTCCTTCGTTTCAGAGAGAAATCTGGTGTTCCTGGTGCCAAATCCAGTACTTTATTCACTACGGCAAGCTGCTACTATACTAAATTCACTTGTATGGAGCCTTTTGATTACTTTTTAGTCTCTTTTTAGCACATATCAAAATATGAAAATAAACTGTAAGGTCCTTCAGAGAAACAGGCAGATAGATAGGCAAATAGAAAAGTAGATAGAAAGATAGACAGACAGACAGATAGGAACTTGCCAGTGGGCAGCTGGGCTAGTACCTCCAGGGTGAGCGGTTGCTGGGTCAAAAGGGGAAGATCCCAGAGTCAGCAGCAAAAACAGGAGAAAAAACATGAGAACAATTTTCATGACATTTCTTTTGGTTCTTCTCTGACTCCTCTTACCTTCTTCCCCATTATTTCCTACCGTGCTATATTCTAAACAGAGTAGACATCCACTAAATACTACTTGACTGAATAACTTGAGGCTTAGGTAGTTACTTTCCAAATTATGCTTTCTCTACTTAAACAATTCACATATTAATCTCTCCTCTCACAACATAACCACAAGCGTGTCGTATTGTTGGAAAGCTCTTCTGTCCCTGAATGGACAAGTTATTGGATAGTATGAAAAATAAAGATGCAGAATCTGAGAGAAGCCACTATAATATGAGGACAAGACTCCGGAATGTGGTAAAGAGTCAGAATAATTAGGATGTAAGATCAGATCATTTAAAGTAGAGTGCAAATTAGTGGTTTCAGCCCATCAATCAATATGAACCGATGACTATATTATCTAATTAATTGTCTAATATTATCTAATATATAGTCTAATTAACATATTACTGTCATTATATGCCATGTACTGTTGTAGGCACTGAAAATAAAAAGACAAAAATAAAAAAGCACCTGCACAGAGCTTACATTCTGTTGGGGAAGACAATATAAATTTGTTGACAATAAAAATTCTGTTGGGGAAGACAATATAAAAAATTAAAAATAAAAATAAAAAATATATAAATAAGTAAATACAAGGTAAAATTTAAGGGAAATAAAAACTAATAGCTGGGGTTTCATGTAAAAAAGGTTTCACTTAAGCAGTTGTTTTTTTTTAAAGAGAGACAAGATTGATCTGGGAATGCATTTATTCCAGATTTTATGGAGATAGCCAGTGCAAAAGTTCGGAAACAAGAAATGGAGTTTCAGGAATAAAGCACCAGATACCATAAGAAAAACAATGCAGTTGGACCAAAGAATACAGGAGAGGGAGTAATAAATAGTAGAAAGTGAATAGGAATTTGGGGCCAGGTTGGTGATGTTGCTTTAATTTGGTATAAACTTTGTCAATAGATTTTAACTTAATATAAAATTTATCCAGCAAGCCTGTGCATTATAAAGGCCCTCACAAAAATATAATTGCAATTAAACAAGTATTCCTATTTCTATTATTGGCCTCTCTGGCATCTCATTTGAGCAACTATAAAAATTAAGGAAACCTCTCATTTAGGATGATTCATCTTAAATCATTGGTCTCCCCATCGTGCTAGCCCTTTATTTTCTATATTTCTTGGTATCAGTTACCAGATCCTGCTATTGAACTTTTTCTTATAATAGTCAAAGCTTAATTATAAAATCTTAGAGCCCAAGTCTGAAAGCTATAAACTTTAACAGCTCACTGTCAGATTAAAAGGAGTTTAACCGAAGAGGACCTTCATGTCATAACAAACCTCATAACTTTAGGCAAATCACTTCTCTCTGAGCCTTGGGTTTTCCCATCTATAAAATGAAAAGATTGGATGAAATGATCTTTAAGATTCTTTCCAGCTCTAACTTTCTAGGATTCAATGATTTCTATATCATCAAAGAGAACCTTGACCGTAGGAGCATACATGGCTTACTAGATAATATGGGGCATATTGAATACTAGGCTCATAGTGTGGTTAAATCCTGAGTTTCAGTTTGTCACTTGATATGGCAGTTGTCAAACATCTGCTTAGAATGGCCATGACCCACATAAATGAAAATCATTGTTGCCACTCTCTGGTCAGCCTTTCCGCTGAATAGGTGAGCAGAGTGCTGTGCTCAGACTCCCCTCCCCCTTGAGCAACAATACTTTTAAACCATTCAGCGCATTTCTATTTGGAATCCTCTGAAATTGACAAGCCTGCATTTAATGAACAATTACGGTATCGCATGTTCTCTCATATTTTCTCACTTCTGAATGCCAAATGTTGGAAGTCAGTCTAAAGGCGATAAAAAAAAAAACTTTTGTTCTCTCACGGGTGGAATCGAAAAATCAAACAATGCATTCTCTCAATGGAGTTCATCTTTATTTAGCGGAAGATAACGTGATTGTCTTGAATTGGTAACCAGTTCAGGCAGTACATAATTGGTGTGATACATCTGAAATGTATGGCTTTGTGTTTGCTTAGAGAGTAGAACAGATCGGAACCTTTACATGACTTTTTCTTTCAGGTAAATAATAAAGGGAATAAAAATGTTTGACCCAGTAAAAGCTCTTAGGACTCAGCTAGTAAAAAAGTTCTGAAGTTCTGGTAAATGAGGCAATACTCTAAAGTGATGTGGCTAGTTTGTTTTGTTGTTAAACAAATAAAAAAGAAAAAAATGGACGAGTGAGGAAAACTAGAGTTCCACTCAGGCTTTGTCACTAATAAGCTGTGTAACTTTGGATAAGTCATTTAGCTTCTTTGGGATTAAAATTCATGTCCTATAAACTGAGGGCATTGGTCGAGGTTTTCTCTAAGGTTCCTACAAGTGCCAAAATTTTTATTTAATTCTAGGATTATAATTGACAAATTCAAACCAAGTCTGTTCCCATCAAATGCTCTGAGGATACTATCATGTCCAAAACAAAACCCATTATCTTATCCCAAATTCTACCCTCTTCCTAACTTTCCTTTTGCTGTCAAGGTTTCCACCATTCTACCAGGAACTAAGGCTCAACTCATCACTCATTTATCCCCACGTAAACCAAAATCTTGTCAAATCTTGTCATTTTTACCCTTGTAACATCTGCTATTTTCTCCTTCTCATAACTCACATCAGCCTACAGGACTTCATCACCTCTCAGCTGGACTATTGCAACAGCCTTCTAATTAACATCCCTGCCTCCAGTTTCTTCCTATTCTTTTTTTTTAAGCCCCTACATTCCACTTTAGAATCAATACTGTGTATTGACTCTAAGGCGGCAGAGTGAAAAAGGAGAGGCAATAGAGTTAGGTGACTTATCCAGAGTCACACAGCTAAGAAGTATCTGAGGCCAATTTTGAACCACCCATCTCTAGGCCTGGCTCTCAATCTGCTCAGCCACCTAGCTGCCCCATGAAGTTTCTTCCTATTTTCATCTATCCTCCATTCAACTTCCAAGATTATCTTCCCAAAGTCAATAAATTCTATTAACTCCTTATATATCTCCAAGATGGCCTTTAAAGCTCTTTACAACCTGGTCCCATACTACTTTCCAGTCTTCTTATATTTTACTCACCTTGCCCTATCCTATAAGCCAGCTTTACTGCCCTCATTGCTATTCCTTAACTATGACATTTAATTTCCATTCTACATGCTTTTGCAATGACCATCCCCTATATATGGAATGCTCTTCCTTCTAATTATTGACTTCCACCTTCTCTGGAAGCCTTCAAGACTCAACTCGAATCTTAGCTTCTGCAGGAGGTCTTTCCCAAACCTAGTAATGCCTTAAACTCGCTGATTACATACATCTGTGCTTTCTCTCTGTCTCTCTCTTTTGCTAGATAGAGAGAGACAGATGGCAGATAGATAGATAGATAGATAGATAGATAGATAGATAGATAGATGGATGGATGGATGGATAGATGGATGGATGGATGGATAGATAGATGGATGGATGGATAGATGGATAGATAGATGGATGGATGGATGGATAGATAGATAGATAGATAGATAGATAGATAGATAGATAGATAGATAGATAGATAGATAGATAGATGGATGGATGGATAGATGGATAGATAGATGGATGGATGGATGGATAGATAGATAGATAGATAGATAGATAGATAGATAGATAGATGGATAGATAGATAGATGATAGATGGATGGATGGATAGATGGATAGATAGATAGATAGATAGATAGATAGATAGATAGATAGATAGACAGAAAGACAAGCAGTTAATAGATAAGTGATAGATAATAGATGATAGATAAACAGACAGCTAGACATCTGGGATAGGGAGATAAGCAGAGATATAGATAGATAGATTGATAGATAATAGATATAATATGTAGGCAGACAGACAGACAGACAGATAGAGAGAGAGAGAGATGGATAGATAGATATACATATATATAAAGTTATCCTCACATTGTCCCCCTCCCCCATTAAAGTGTGCAATTTTTGAAGATAGGGACTGAGAATTTGCCTTTCTTTATATCCCCAACACTTCGCATCAGGGTCAGCCATATAACATGCACTTTAAAACTGTTAACAGGCAGCTAAATAGCATGGCATTTAGAGTAATGGACATAGTCAAGAAGATCTGAGTTAACTCCAGTCTCAGACATTCCTTAGTTGTGTGACCTTATGCAAGGGATAGCCTTTATCTGCCTCAGTTTCTTCATCTGTAAAATGAGAATAATAAAAATAGCACCTGCCTTCCAGGGTTGTTGTAAGGATCAAATGAAAATGTATTTGTAAAGTACTATATAAATTCTAGCTATTCCTATTAATATGACATGGCCCAAGTTTTACAAGGGGCTTCATGTATTATGAAGGCTGTCCCCAACTTGTAGATGTCCCCAACTTGTCTTTGTGTAACTCAAAGGGAGTGAGAATAGGCATCTCTAGCCTCTTCTTTCCCCCACCCTTCTCCAAGGGAGACTATAATTCCTGCCAGAAGGAGAGTTGGGACCCATTTGGCTCTCCTCAGAGAGAGAAGGTACCAGGGTAGAATTTGTTTATCTGTTCCTTTACCCTCAAGCTCTATATCCAAAGCTTTACCTCAATTTCTCATCAAATACCAGTTCCACTACAAATATACATAAAAGAAAACCCATCTATTCAAATTGTAAGAAAAACAGAAAGCATGGTTATCATAGAAGAATAGGCACCAGATAATATAGAATAAAGGAATTTTCCCATTGGAAGTGAGGTAACTTGACTCCCCCAAAAATGACAGAGAGAGAATCCTAGATATCACCCAAGGAGAAGCTTTTCAAAGTCTCTGGTGTAACAAATTAAAGATGAGAACATATTGAAGACTTCCAGCTCTCCTCATATCAGCCTGTTCTCAGAATCTTTTTCTTCAGCAACCTAAAATGGGGTTGGCCTCATCTATCTCTTCTCTCAAAGCTAGAAGCCAGAAGTACCCCCAAATCACTGCATGCCCAAAGCAATGTGAAACTTGAAAGAACTCAAAAACCATTTGAAGAACTAAAGTTCTTTCCAACTCTTTCCAACTCCACCCCACCCCTCACAAAAGACAAGGCATTCATCTCTACCACTAAAGAGAAAGTTCCATACCTATGGGACTGGTGTTATACTAATAACTGCTTATTGACTTATTTATTCCAATACACCAGTTTTCCAAATATTTTTTTTCAGAATTTCTTTCAGGGTTGCCTTTAGAACCACAGCAAAATATTTTGAATGTTGTCCATTGTGATAAATTTTAATACGTTAAGGGTGATTTTTATTTATGGAAATTGGTAAGAAAAAATAAGTATAACATAAAAGTAATTACTTAGATTTACATAGTGTTTACATATATGAATTCCTTTGATAATTATAACAACCCTGTCAAGTATGACAGGTACTCTAGTCCCTATTAAGTCAATCATGCAGTGGTGTGTCTTCAGATGGAGGCAATATAATCTCACCATTTCTATTTCTTTATTCATTCTTCTGAAATATCTATGTGTTCTGTTTTTTATCTCTACTTTGCGTTTCCCCATGTTTTCTATAGTGGAAAAAAAGTTTCCCACTCCTGAATCTTGACTTTAAAATTTTTCAGCTTTTTGGATTGGCTGAGTTGGTCATTTGGCAAACATACTCAGTTGGCATAGTCCTGTAAAAACTTATCATCTTAAAGGGCATATAATCTCCTTCAGAAATAGGGCCAAGAAAGCAAAAACATTTCCCAAAGTTCAGAAGAAGAATAAAAAGGATACAATTGCCTAAAATTCTACAAGAGAAATCAAATCAGGAGGGATGTGAAACTCTCAAGATTGCAATTCTGAAGAAACAAAGAAAAACAATTCTAATGACAATGAAATCCTTTACAAATGCACACATATTTTTTTTAACCCTTACCTTCTATCTTTGAACCCAGGACCTCTGGTCTCTGGGCCTGGCTCTCAAATAGCTGAGCCATCTTGCTCCCCCTCACACCCCTCACACATATTTCTTAAGTGAGGGAGGATAGGGGCCAAGTAGTAATTAGCCTTTTCTATTGGATTGGACATTGCAGTACTGTCGTAAATTACAGGGTAGAGGGGTGTGCTTATATAAACAAGTATACATAAGAACTCTTAAGGTAAGTATCTTGAGCAAGGGTGCTCACCAATAGCTTCCATGACTAGGGGTTTGCCTAACCTCATAGAACTTAATCCACCATCTCAATACACGTGGTCAACAACAACAAAAAATTACATTAGTCTGAATATGTTCTTGATGAAACTCTGCTGACTCTTTATGTTCACCACTTCCTTTTCTAGGTGTTCAATAAAGAACTCTTTAATAACTTTTTTGATAGTATTGCCAAAAATGGAAGAAAACTTAATGGCCTATGGCATCACTCTCTCATTTTTTGAAAGTTAAGACAGTTACCCATCTCCTGTACTCTGATATATTTCCATTCTCCAAGAGCTTTCAAAGAGCTGGTCTCAACAATCACCTCTGCCAGATTCTTTTGGCAGCCAATTATCTAATATACCATTGTGATGACTTGAACTCATCAAGTTTAGCTATGTGCTCTCTTACAGACTTCTTGCTTGGTCTTTATTTTTTTATAATTTGTTTATTTATTTATTTAGAATATTTTTCCATGATTACATGATTCATGTTCTTTCCCTCCCTTCATCACTCCCCTCTCCTGGAGCTGATGAGCAAATCTACTGGGTTATACATGTATCATTTATTCATTTCTGTATTATTACTATTTGCAATAGAGTGATCATTTAAAGTCAACATTCCCAATCATATCCCCATTGAACCATATGATCAATCATATGCTTTTCTTCTGTGTTTCTGCTTCCACAGTTCTTCCTCTGGATGTGGTTAGTGTTCTTTCTCTTAAGCTCCTCTGGATTGTCCTGGATCATTGTATTGCTACTAGTAGAAAAGTCTATTACATTTGATTGTGCCACAGTGTATCTGTCTCTGTGTATGATGTTCTCCTGGTTCTGCTCTTTTCTCTCTCTTGCTTGGTCTTTAACTTCATATTATTCTTTTTTGCTTTGTCATTGTTTTGTTTTTCTCATGCCAAAGATTATTCTCCTTGATGGAAAAAAATAAAAGCAAAGTATGAGTTAGGCAACTCTCCATTATCTGTTGTCCATTATCATGGTCCCATCAACCCCCCACCGCAGTAGTTTTGTTCCTTCTTTGAGACTCCTCTTTTCCCCAGTATAATCATCCAAAGCCTTTTTAATTTTCCTTAGCTTTCCTCACCAGCCTCAGTTCATTGAGAGCTTCAGCAATCTTATCACTATTCTTACAGTACTGTACCATACTTTTGAATGCATCCTTTTGTAACCATGAGATGTAACTATCTATAGCAAAAAGAATTAGACCAAAAATTCTCCTTTATTCTTTTGCAGCAGAATTGAGTAGTATTTTAGCCTCAAGGACCCTTCCCATTCTTACAAGAAGTTCATTTTTCTAGCATAGAATTTCTTCACCTCAGACCCATCTTTGCCACCCAAAGGGGTCTGTCCACAAGAACAGATTACAGGAAATCCACGAACTTGGGGACATTATATCCTTATTTTCACTAGCCTCTACCTGAAATTTAGCTTTTCTTTCAGTTATAAATTTAGGCAATAAATAATCCTGAGAAGGGCTCCATAAGCTTCACCTGGTTGCTAAAGAGGCTTTTCACACGCACACACACACACACACACACACACACACACACACACACACACACAATTAAGGAACCTAATGGGGTGAGGGGAGTACACAAGGTTTTATTTGTTAGGACAGTTACAGAACCATTTCTATAACTAAACAATAGCTCATCAAGTCCCCAATAGACATTTATGCTCCCTCCCTCCATGCTGAAAGTGAGACCATCCAACTTGTATACTCTATGGATTATCCAGCCAGGCATGCCCCTTTCATCTCAGGCCTCAGTGAAGACATGCATTCAAGTATTTATCTTGATTGACCAAACTTCTGTAGAAAGAACATGCAAAAATCAGTATAAAAGAAACAACTTGGAACATATAGAACATTGGACATGGAGTCAGAAAGACCTGCATTCAAATCTGCTCTCAAACATACTAGCAATGGGACTCTGAATAAGTCACAGCCTCTGCCTCTGTTCCTTCATCTGTAAAATGGGCATAATAATAGCACCTTCCTCCCAGGGTTGTTGTGAGGATGAGTTAATAATTATAGAATGTTTTATAAACCTCAAAAGGTTATAAAAATCTTAGTTATTGTGTTGTTATTGTTACTATCATTACCACTGTTATTTCTACTGCTCCAAGAAAACAAACTACAAATTAATACCTTTTTAATAAACTAGCTAATGCAGGGAAAAGACAAGCTGAATAGAGACAGTTTGTGCCTCCTTATTCCCTCAAGACATCTGCAATATGACTAATTGGAGTTTTCTCCACATGGGCAAGTTGCCACAATAGAGAGCTATAACTATAGATCTCCCATAACCACTTCTGTCTTCCCTATTTCTTTCCATGTGTCTAGAAAGGTAAACTAAACCATTGCTGCTACCATGGCCACAGCTGCTGCTCTCTGGCTCTGATGCCTTCAGTCATTTCTCTGCTATCTCAGCTGCTGGTCTCTGCCGCTGCCATGCCTATTCTCTTACCCCAAATATCGGAGGCTTGAAAAGGCTCAAATAGTTCAAACCCAAATCATGCAATGTGTTTCCCCCTTTCAAGATGCCAAACATTAACCAGAGATTTATGCATTTAGATCCTGAAGACTTGATCTGTTTCCAGGGTGCTACCTGTTCTCACATTCAGTCTATATACCAAACTTTTTAAAATCTAAGTGCCTTAGTAGTTCCTTGTACATCCTTATTAGTACCCAGTAATCTCCTCTTTGTCTCTTTGTATATACCAAATTGCATTCTTGGGGGTTGCTCATTCTTTCTGGGCTGCCTTTCTTAAGACAATATGAGACTACAGGATCCAATCTATCCTTTCTCTAAAATCCTAAAATTGAAGGTGCAAGTGCCTATAGCTCTTGTTTCTTTCCCTCAACACAAATTCTAAAATAGAGTAGTTAATTGCTAGTCCCCAAGGTTCCACCCCAACAACCAGTTCCTATTCTTTGATTATAATCAAATATAAAATTGTTTATTCTATCTGTTAAAGAGTGAAACAAGTATTAAGGCAAGCCCAAAAGTAATTAATTACATTACTTTGGAGGGGAAGACGAGAGAGAGAGAGAGAGAGAGAGAGAGAGAGAGAGAGAGAGAGAGAGAGAGAGAGAGAGAGAGAGAGACAGAGAGAGACAGAGAGACAGAGAGACAGAGAGAGAGAGACAGAGAGAGAGAGACAGAGAGAGAGACAGAGAGAGAGACAGAGAGAGACAGAGAGACAGAGAGAGAGACAGAGAGAGAGACAGAGAGAGAGACAGAGAGAGACAGAGACAGAGACAGAGAGAGAGACAGAGAGACAGATACAGAGACAGAGAGAGAGAGACAGAGAGAGAGACAGAGAGACAGAGAGATACAGAAGCAGAAAGACAGAGAGAGAGAGTTTTAGCAGAAGTATGAATAATAAAATCTCCTTTACTATTTTGTCATAATCTTGTTCCAAACTCCTGCTCTTTTCCTCTTTCTTTCCAGGTGGTTTTTGTATAGTCCAATAACAGTATCTCTTGTTTCACCCATATTCCCAGCATTCTTTCTCTTCTAATGTCTAAATTTCTTCAAATTAATGTCTTCTTAATTTACAATTTAACTCTGTCCACCCAACCTTTCTGCTAATCTTCCTCATTTTAACAAAGGTACATTCTTCTAGAGCTATTTTACACTCATGAGTCCAGTTTTATCTCACAAAATCTTAGTGATAGCTATAATAATAGCAATACTCTAAAGAAATCTCCTTGTAAAGGTAAGTTATCATTATGTCTTTCCCATACAAGAGAATGGGAGATTAGTGTATTAATCAGCAATCACATCTTGTCTTTACTTCCATTAGTCATAATGGGTCTGGTTCTTTCCTGGGGTCCTTTTGCCCCACCAAGGAGAACAGGAAATCCTAGCTTTTACTACTTAGATGTACTTGTCATAGTTTTATTACATTTTTTTAAATGGGGAAATGGAATGGAAAAGTAATTCTAGGTGTGGCTTAACTTAGAAGACCAAAAGGCTGGGGAAAGCAGGGGTGCATTGTTGCGGGGGGAATGAGGGCAAATCCATTTTCAATAATGTTGAGACAAATTGTATATCTTTTTAGAATCACCACTGTCTTCATTGTTTGTCCTGAATTGCCTGTATTTTTGTGCTCATTGCCGACAATGAATTCTTGTAACATTCTGGAGAACATTATATACATATATAGATATAGATATATAAATAATTCTCGCCTTCATTTCTTCCATTTCCTGCTTTGACACATAATGGAAGTGTTAGTATGCTTAACATCCATGACCTCTCTTATACCCCTGCTTTACTTTTTGTAGTTCTCCTAAGTCTTGGTGAGTGTATGCAAGGCATTTCTAGACAAGAGATGGCGCATACTAATGAAAAGCCCTAAGGGTGGCATGTTACATACCCTCCAGTGTGTTCACTCTCCGATTATTCTTTTAAAGATTTTCACAGAATTTAGTCTCCATTATGATTAAAATTATCTCTGCTGTCCTTCAGAAAAGAATGTCAGGCTTTTGACTAAGTGATCCAGTTCAAGGAAAATATTCCAGGAGTCCAGGACATGGAGATCAGATTGTTGAACCCCTTTTATGTGCTTTCAATTCCACCTGGTTTTTACAGTCTCCTCACTTCCTTCTATGGGTTTCTCTTACATTAATTGATAACAGTAAAGTGTTTAGTTTGAGGTCTGCACCCAAGGTGAGAGCCATACAAGTAAACTATTTGAGCTGCATAGGATTACAGAAAAAAATATTCTTATTTTTACAGTCCTGTTCTTAGAATATGAAGGTATAGTGTTTGAGGCAGGGTCAGCCATTCCATTTCAATGGCCTGCTTTTCTAAAGGGGTTATAATGGAAAGGTTCAAAAATGCTTCTTCAAATGCCACATAGCAAAGGATTTTTAAAACACATGAAGATAAATGTACCATTTTCCCTATTTTTTTGCAATTGCTATATATCTGTAGCTCACAAAGAAAAGATATGTGTGTATATATGTGTATAAACATATACACATATATGTGTGTATATTCATATATATAAATAAACATAGATATGCCTAGGCAGATATATACACACACACATATATATACACATAGATAGATAGATAGATAGATAGATAGATAGATAGATAGATAGATAGATAGATAGATAGATAGATAGTTCCAAAATATTCCTTGGAAAAACAGAGCCCAAATCATTATAGCTAAGCCTAGTGTATTAAGTTGTTATGGCTCTATAATAAGGAGCTGATGTTCATTCATTTCCTGGAGGTTCTCCAAAGATCCAAGAGTACATATTCCCAAAGGACAAACTAAGTCACAGACTCAGTATTTTTTAGGTCAAATAAGCCTTATCAATCATTGTTCCCTTTTCTCCTTGGTGGTGAACCTTTTCCCAAATCTGAGTGCCCAGAGGACAAATTCAAACTGTCTGTGAGCCCCCAGATTACCAGAGAGAATTGAGGGAGAAAGTGCTTGTTTGGGGCCTATGGACAGATGGGTAGGAAAAAGTCCTGGGGGCTGGGAAGATGGAGAATAGAGCAGCCTTTGCCTACAATGCTTAGAGACTTTATTATCTCTCCCTTCCTCCAGTTCACAAAAAGAGGTATTAATTGGCCTGTCCCTTGATCCTCAGTGTGTCATTCCAAACCCTCAATCTGCCATCTTCTCTCTTCTTTCTCATCTTTTGAAGCCTATACCATCCCCTCTGTATCACCAAATCATGACCACTGTCATCTCCTGCTCACCAGGATTCATTTCTATCTCCTTGTATAACTTCCCTTCCTGGGATCCACTCCTCCTTTCTACAACATTCCCCACTGTCATCCTTGGAGTTTCACACTCAATGCCAACATTGAGCCAGAACTCATGCATTTCATGGCTCTTCACCTTCATTGACTCTGTTGAACTAGACCCATACTACATATCCAATAGAATGTTAATTTCCTTGATGGTCAGAGATGTTCCATTTTTTTTCTTTGTATCCTCAGCTGCTGGCATGGTGCCTAGCACATGAAAGGCACTTAGATTCAAGTATTTATTAAGTATCTACTATGTGCTAGACATTCTGCTAAATGATGAGAATAAAAATATAAGCAAAAATAAAAGATATGCCATGTTTTATTCAAATGGGGGGGGGATAACATATAAAAGGGAGTTGAAATAGGGTAGAAGAGGAGGAGAAGAAAGGTAACTAAGGTGGAGGCAAAGTGGAAAAGTCCAGAGAATCAGAAATAGGGCTTGACTAAAAGTGAGCATGTGTGATATGGCTACTTCTTCAAACAGATTCTGGAGAGGTACTCACTTTTTGAGAATTAGGCCACAGGAATGGAAGCTGTTGAAATTTGAGTGGAAAATTTTTGGAGAGTCAGGAACTGGTCCAGGACCACACTACTAGTCCATTATGAGTCAGAATTCTGAGAGAAGAGCTATTGACTCTTCAAGAACTGTCCTCATGAGGTTCACACTAGCTGTCAAACATGTGGTCATCAAAAGCAGGTCTCCTATGCATATAGTCTTGTTGAATAGGCAATAGTCTCCCTAAGAATGAATGTGAATGATTATTAACCACAACCCAGCATGAATACACCCTGAGCCTGCTTAGAAAAAGACATTGCCCTGCAGTGCTTAGCACCATCTCCTTTTAAGACATATTGCCTTTTTTGCTTCCCCTTAAATCCACAGAAACTATTTTTACCTACATGAAGAAGCCTAATCTTAATTTCTCCAATTCCAGGATTCATTAACTTCTGCCAAGCTACCCAGGCCTACCATGGCTAGCCACTTCGGTGCTACACTCATCATCCTTATCCTTCCAACATGCATATTACTTGAAACCCTAATCCTGCATCAAATCCATCACCAACTTTCTCTCATTCCACAACAAAGTTTTTAGAAATGGAAGAAATTAAATAGCTAAGAAATGCCTCTCCTAGCTTTATCAGACACTCAGCAGTGCTCCAAAAAATCTTGTTATTATTTCAAATGAGATATTTGTGTCTGGTACTTAGTAGGTGCTTAATAATTGCTTGTTACCTTCTTACTTCCCTCTTGGGGACTTCATGTTGAAAAAAAAACCATCCCAGATCTTCAATTACCATTTCATAAACTCCCAGCCCTCATTCTTAAATGATTTCATTTCATTTTCCACTGCAAATATTGAGACAATCTAAATAGAGCTCAGAAATTTATCCACACACCCCACCTCTAATAAATACCTGCCTCTGAACCTATCTTATCATACTTCCCATAGAGGAAGTATGGTATAATGAAAAGACTGAGAGTCAGATTATTTGAGTTCAAATCCCTCCTCTGATGTGGGTCTTAGGTTACTCATTTAATCTTCCTTGGCCTCAGTTTCTTCATTGGTAGAATAAGAGGATTGGACTAGATGGTCTCTAAAGACCCTTCCAGATCTGTACCTCTGATCCTATGATCCTTCAGTCTAAGGAGCTCTAGCAATTAGAGTTCTCAACCAATGAATGTGTCGCCTCTCATGGATTGACCATCACTTATAAGACTTGAACAGAAACTAGATTACCATCTCTCAAAGATATCATAGAAGAAACAGCTTAAACCTCATCTCTATATTGAACTAAAGAGAAAATGAGATTTTCCATGCCTTATGTAAATTTCTCTTTAGAAATACTTAAAACTATGGAATAGAGAAATGTAGTGAAACTCAGTGTAGTGGTGTCTTGGTGACTGAACAAGGTCTAGAACCCAGGAGAATAGGGAAGTTGGGGCAGGTGATGGTGGAGAATCAAAAAAAAAAAAATAGAGAAGCTTTGGAAAAGACTGGTCTACCCTGTTATGCTACTACAGCACAGAGCTCTGTCCTAAGCACATAGTAGGTAGTCAATGAATATAAGTTTGATTCGTTTACAAAAGAAATGGCCTTATTTACATCAGAGCTGAGGAATACTGGAGAGATTTCTATGAGCAGGGAAAGGATGCTGAAGGAAAAAGTAGGAACTAGACAAAGATAAATTCATCATATCCCATAGTTTTACTAAGAATTGGCTCTGCCTCTAGATAGAAGGAATTATTCAGCAAGTGAACTATTGGTATTATTATATGTATTATAAATTTAAATATCAAGGATAAAGCTTAACCAAATCTGATTCGCATCTTAGATTTTAGAAGAATAATGTCAAAGGGATCAGGAGGCAAGTAAAATAAGGCAAGTTGGAACAAATGAGCTCTGTGGTCCCTTCTAATGTTTAGTAATTCCATTATTCAGTAATAATAATAGCTAAAAATTATATAGGTTTGCAAATTACTTTACATTCTATGATCTTTTGCCCTGAAATTATAGGGAAGAAGTCAGTGTGAGAGAACCAAGATACTTTAAAGAATAAAAATCTGATGGCACAAGCACAAATTATTTCAATGAGAAAGACAAAAGAAAATTCACTGAAAGATCCAGATTTTTAAGACATAAGGGATCGATCAAAGAAAAAATAAGAACATAGCCCTGGATGAGTGGAATGGTTATAATAGAAGAGAGAGCCAGAAGGCGGAACTATCCATTTAGTTTTATGTCAGAGGTTCAGAACATTATGGAACCATCAGAGAACAGAAGATTATCAGTGCCCCACAAGCTTAGGCTAGGCTTGAATCTTCCCACAATACCCAAAGTCAGCGTGTACTCTCAAAGCTATTGCTCACTGTTTCAGAAGCTAGAAACTAGCCTGGGAGTAGAAACAAAAGGACTGTGAGTGTATATAGTAAGCACTTGGAAGTCCACATATTGATGCAGAGGAAGTGTTGCACAGTGAAATTTAAGCTCATTCTGTGATAGATTCATTTCATTCTTTGTTCTAAAACCTAGGGTAATGTCTGACACAATAAGTGCTTAACAAATAGTTGATAGGTTGATTGACATGATACTTAACTTGAGTAAGAAAGCCCTGAATTTGAATCCTGCCTTCAATATTTAAAGGCTGGGTATTGAATTCAATTGCCCCTTGGATCCTTCCAGGTCTAAATCAATGATTTTATGATGAGAAGTACATGAAACAGAGAGGGGGGAAGAAAGAGAGAGAGAGAGAGAGAAAGAGAGAGAGAGAGAAAGAGAGAGAGAGGAAGGGAGGGAGGGAAAGAGAAAGAGCCAGTGAAGAAGGATTCAGTGAATATGTACAGGTCATTGAGAATGTGTGAATGAATCTGATGGATACATTAAGTTCAGAACTGATTAACTCTGGCTGTATATTAAGCCCTAACCCAAGTGGAATTGTGTAAGGATGCAAAACATAGAACCAGAAGAAAGATCTTGAGACTCCACTATTGAGGACTGGTTGAAGGAACTGGGAGAATTTATTCTGGAGAATGAAGAACTTAGAAATAACATGAGAACTGTCTCCAAGTTTTTAAGGACAAATGTAAAGAGAAAAAAAAGACTCCATTTGCCACAAAGGGTAGAATGGAGTTGGAGGGGTTGGAGGGAAGCATTGAAAGTAGCTAGCTTCTCCCTTGCAATCTCAAAGCGTCCAAATCACTACATTCTAGAGTTCTTAAAAAAAACTGGCAGACGTGATTATTGAGTGGTGATTCTTGCAAATCCTGGAGAAGAAGAAAGATGCTAAAGGACCAAGCTATAATCCAGTAAATTTAACTTAGATATTGTTAAAACCTTAGAATCTATTTTTAAAGGAACATTTTGAAAGGGAAGCAATCATCACGAAGACCTAATCTGAATTCATTAAGAATAAGCCAAATTGGAGTAGCTAGGTAGCTCAGTGGGTAGAGTGCCAAGCCTGGAGTCAGAGGGACCTGGGTTAAAATTTACCCTCAGGCACTTCCTAGCTGTGTACTCCTAGGCAAATCACTAACCCCAGTGGTCTAACCTTTATCACTCTTTTGCTTTGGAACCAATCTAGTATCAATTTTAAAACAGATAGGAAAGATTTTTTAAAAATTTAAGAAGAATAAGCCAAATTCCATTCATGGAAATGGAAATGGAAAGAACAAACCAACAACAACAACCAAAAAAAAAACAAAAACAAAAAAGGAAGCTACATATAATGACCAAGCTAGGGGTACCAAAGAATCCATGAGAAAATGTATCTTCCTCCCTTCTTTGTGGTCTCAGATTACAGGTGTGAAGCATTGCATACAATTTCAGACTTGGTTGATGTGGTGATTAATTTTGCAGAATTTTGCTTCATTTTCTTTGTTATACAAAATGGCTTATCTGGGTAGGGGTGAGGGAAAGGATGTATTTGGGGGGAAAGGATGACATTAAATTTTGCAAAGGAAACAATCATGTCATATTAATTTCATTTCCATTCTTTACAGGGTTTGCAGAGTAATGTTGCCAAGTTAGAGCTGGAAAAGACCTTGAAGATCATCTAATGCAATTCCTCCATTTTATAGATGACAAAAAAAATGAGGTGAATTGATTTGCTGAAGGACACATTGCTAATAAATAGCACTAGTACACAAACACAGCTACTCTAATAGAATATACCTTCTATATTTCAAAAAGACTTTCTCAATAATTGTGTGAACACAATGAAGAGATGTGAGCTTGAAAATAGTAAAGTACATCCAGCACTGAAACTAGTCAAAAGACTAACTCCAAAAAGACAGTCAATCCTAAGTATATTTTATATACTGTTTGAGAAACTTAAAGGCACCAACTAATAGTATAAGGTCTCTTTATTTGATCAAAATTATGGGGAAAATTGGAAAAGATTCTGGAAGAATTTAGATTTATTTCATACCATATACCAGAGTCATCTCTAACTAGGTAGATAAACTAAATTCAAAAGTCATATAATGAAAAATTAGAGAAGGAAATATGACATCTTTTGCAACTATGGGCAGGGAGATAGTTATTGACCAATGGATAGAATAATTGTGAAAAAATGGACCATATTGAGTAGATGCTTTAAAACCTTTTGCATACACAATATCAATGCAGCTAAAATTAGAAGAAAATAGTCAAGGGGGGAATCTTTGAAGTGAATTTTTCTGATAAAGGTCTCATACCCGCAATATACAAGGACTATATGAAAATAAGATCCATTACCCAATAGATAAATGGTCAATGGAATAGACAATTTTAAAAGAAGAAACACAAGCTATCAGTAACTATATGAAAAAATACTCCAAATTACTAATAAGAAAAATACAAATCAAGACAACTTTGAAGTATTGATTCAAACATCAGCTTCAGTCAACTTTCAAGACCTCTCAGGTTCCAGGCACTGCATGTTGAGGGCTGAGGATATAAAGACAAAAACAAAACAGTGTCTACTCTCAGAAATCTCACATTGGATTGGGGAAAATACATAAGTGGGGAGGAAGGGAGGGGGAGAGACAGAGACAGAGAGAGACAGAGACAGAGACAGAGAATAGCAAACATTTAGGGAGTCTCAAAAGTCTAAGCTTTAATAGTTAAAACTGCATTAAAAGTTTAGGGATATCATATATACAAAATAAATACCACAAAAGGAGGTGGTTTAGAGAAGTTACTAGGTGGGTGGGGAAGAATAAGGAAAACCTTTGTGTTCCTTACTTAAGAAGCTTTAGTGACTATCTAGGATAAAATGAAAATTCTTTATATACAGAATCTTTTATAAGTAATGAGTCCTTCACAACCAAGCTCCAACCTGTCTTTCTAGATTCATTGTATATTATTCTCCCTCTCTCACTATATATTCAATTCAAACTGTCCTACTTCCTTTTCTCTATACATGACATCCCATTTTCTACATTTGTGCAGACTGTCCCTCATAACTTAAATGTTCTTCATCTTCACTTCTTTCTCTTGAAATACATAGCTTCCTTCAAAAATTCCAATGCTATATTGTTCCCATTAAATACTTACAATTTTTTTCATTCAGTATGCCCAGGATTTAGAACCACGTAGTAGGAGAGCTGTGTGGCACAGTGGATAGAGTGCCAGGTCAGGAGTCAGGAAGACTCATCTTTCTGAGTTCAAATCTGGTCTCAGGTACTTCTTAGCTGTGTGACCCTGGGCAAATCACTTAACCCTTTTGTCCTCCATTTCCTGGTCTGTAATGGGAGCTGGAGATGGAAATGGCAATCTACTCCAGTATCTTTGCCAAGAAGTCCCAAATGGAGTCACAAAAATCTTAATACAATTGAACAACATAGCATGTACTTGATATATGTCTGCTAATGAATTGATTTAGGATACCTGGATCATAGATTAGGAACTAGATCACCCTTAGAAGTCCCTTTGTTTTACAAGTGACAAAACAGAAGAGCAGGAAAGATAAATGACTTGCTTTTGCCCAAATTGGCATAGCTAGTTGCTTATAATAAAAGCATAAATTTACTTAGGGCTTTAAGGTTTACAAATTACTTCCTCACAATGAAATAAGGAAATTAGGCCTTATTATCTCAACTTTACAAAGGAAGAAATTGATATTCAGATTGGTTAAGTTACTTGCCCAAGGTCACAGAGCTAGTAAGTGTCCTGGACGGGCACTCTTTCTTTTGAAAAGATGGGGAAAGTGAACTCAAGCACTAAATTTCCTGCCATTGATTGTCCCAGAGCACTAGTAGCTTAGATACAGCACTACCAAACTGCATATGATAATGGGTATTATGTTAACATGGATGCTATAAAAGAAGTTTTCTACGACCAATTTATTTACTTTAAATAGCTCATAAAATTTTAGGAAGGAAGAAGTTGAAAGAGATTGTCACTGACTTTTACTAGAAATGACCTCAGCTTGAAATGTCTGTGGCAAAAGTGACAATAGGATTACCAGCCCCTCTGAGCTAGGAAAGCTGTTGTCCAAATGAGGAGATCTGCAAAATCTTTCAGAGGAGAATAAGGAAATGGTTTGCAATTGCAAGGTTTTGATTTCACCAGCAGCAGGTAGCATTTAAGTCACTGCACTCAGATAACACCTGCATTTTTAAACTGTCAAATTAAATACTTTAAAACATTCCCTGGGATGCAAAATGGAGTGGGCTACCACCGGAGCAATTTCCTTCCAGCCAACCTATCCCGGCTGCATTTCCACTTTTGCTAAAATTGGAATCATATCAGCCCAGGAAATCACTCACATTCCACCCTCGGACAGGCTCCTTGATTCAGTTCTCTATGAGACTCGGCGCACAGCACAGAAGTAGACTGTTTGTGAGAATTGTACTTTGAGATAAGAACCCTGAATCCGTTGAGCTTACTTTATGTATTTTTCTATACCAAGTTTTTATCTTTCAAATGGACCCAAGTTTTCCATCTTTTGAACATCAGAACCCTCCTGGAAAATCATTACTGTACTCAGTTGTCCTTTCCTTTGATGGAAAACTTTGCTCCCCTCCTCACAACATCTCCCCTCCCCCATAATACACCATATCTCCCTTTGAGCATAATCAGAGTGAGATAATACACCCAGAAATCTGGCAAGGTTTACAGATATACTATAGCTTTCACAGGCACAAAATATGATATAGCCAAAGGTCAGAGCATTTTGAAAGGCAGTGGTGAAGTGTATTTAAAAATGAGTAATCTAAAAACAACCAATAAATTGGAATGAATATTTGGCACTGCATTTATTTTGATGTTGGGTTTTCCATGTGACATATTCAATGAATGCTTTGCTAGTGAGCATCGGGTAATACAGAAGCTAACTTAGTGAAACACATTTAGTAAGTGCCTGCTACATACAACACCTTATGCTGAGCACTGAGGATACAAAGATATAAGCAGAATAGCCCTTGATCTCAAAGAGCTTACATTCTACTGGAAGGATAAATTATGTACCCAGGTAAGTTCATACAAAATAATTTTGACAGGGAGAGAGAACCAACAACTTAGGCATCAGGAAAAGCTTTTTTGTATGAGGTGGGACCCCAGATGTGCTTTGAAGGAAGTGAGAAAATTATATTAGGGAGAGAAGAAGAGGAAGAGCATACAAGACTAGAGAAGGGGAGCATCACTGAGCACCTACTATGTGCAGAGAGGATGATCTAGAAGAGGAACCAAATCATATTCATCTGGACATTCTTGCTATCAATGAAGCCAGAAGCTAGAAAGAAATGGCAGCTAAGGAAGGAATGACTCATGGATACTCCTTGGAGAAAATGAAGTCGTTGGCAGAAATGGCACCATCATGTGCCCAAAGTCGACAATAAACTTCATTTCATAGGTGAACACATATTCCAGTGATAAGTACTGACCAAAAACAAACAAGCAAACAAACAAACAAAACTAGGGAAATAACTGCTGTGTTATATGCAAAGGATGAAAGAGATAAGGACTGAACCTGTAATTTCACTGATATATGGAACTCCCAAGTAAAGAAACACACTCAACCGGTTCATGTCAGTGTCTCCCCTGCAATTTCTAAAAAGTTCTCCAAAGAACCTCATGAGACCATACCAATTAAATCAATTTAAGCTTTGATGTTTGGCAACTTAAAAACAACCCTAGGAATAAGCTGTTCTCTAGGATTATAAGTTATAAACAACTTGCCAATTTGATGTTGGAGGGATTTCATACACAATCACAAGTCCAGATGAAAGAATTATTTGTTTGCATTGCACATATACTTGCAAATACACATTTCTACAATGAAGCTGGAGATATTATATTAATTATGGCTTGCAAGCAATGAAATGTACTTTTAAATATTCAACAAAATTACTAAAGTTCATCAGTAATTTTCATTGCTCTTCAGTTTCTCCCAAATGTCTATCACAACTAGTCTTTTACAGGCACTTGGAAGGTAGATTGTACTGCTCAATATAATATTTTAAGCATATAAAATAAAAAAATAAGATTTCAAAGAATTATATTGAAGTATAATTATAAAAAAAATGTTTTTAAGTTCACTTATCTCAAGGTAGGAACTCTTGATTTAAAGGAAGCCCACTACTTTGAGTCCTACTGCCCATGAGAACCTGAGCAAATCATTTAACATCTCTGGGCCTCAGTTTCTTTATCAGTAAAATGAGAGGGTAGGACTAAATGAGCTAAAGTTTATTCTAGTTCTAAGTTATCTATAATATGGAGATAGTCATATCTATATTGCCTACCTTGTAAGGTTGTTCATGAGGCCCAGATGAGATCATACATGTAAAGTGCTTTATAATGCCTCAAAGATCATATACATGATCACCTCATAAACTATAACCTCAGAACACTAATAAATGTCAGCTATCCTGTGATGGAAGCCTTCTGTAAAGTTAATGTGTGCTTTGTAATACAAATAATTACCCCTAGCCATAATCAATCTGTTTTGTAAGATTGGGTTTTCATATATGTGATTAGGTTCACTTACAGGAAAATACTCTATAATTAGCATTTTTAGAAATATGTGAATCTCTAAGTGATGGGTGACCTCAAGCAAATGAATCACATGATAAAGTCATGGGTCTAGAGTGAAAACTGCAAGAATCTTTTAAATAAATGAATATGAGAGGAATCTGGCACTTTTCAGTGACATTTGATTATGCATTTAAAATTTCCTTTATAGAGTTTCAACCACTCTTTTTAATACCTTATCAACTTTTTAAAAGCAGTCTCCTTTTCTCCACAACTACATGGATTCCAATAACATTGACTGCCAAAATGCATACTTAGTGCTTTATTTAGTAAAAGTAACAATTTGATTCAAAGCACCTTTACATATACTTTACATCTTTAAATATTTTTTAAAGTGTTGTCTACCTTGAAAACCAATTTTCCCCAAAGCTTTATTATATTTTTTCCAATTGTTTGCAGAAACAATTTTTGAATAATTTTCTGACATTTTTCAAACCAAATTCTTTCCCTCTCTCCATCTCCTCTTCTCCCAGCCTAAGCAATATTATATCAGTTATACATGTGCTATCCCATAATACACATTTCTGTGCTCAACATATTGTGAAAGAAGACATATGTCTCACATATAAGAAAATATTCATGAAGAAAATGAAGTGAAAAGTGGTATTCTGTCTGCATTCAGACTCAATCAGTTTCTTTTAAGATGGTAGGTGGAATTTTTCACAATTAATCCCTTGAAGTTCTCTTAGATCCTTGAATTGTCAATAGTAGCTAAGTCATTCAAAGTTGATCATTGTGCCATATTGATGTTAGTGTGTACAGTGTCTCCTAGTTCTGCTCACTCCGCAAGTCTTTCCAGGTTTTTCTAAAATCATCCTGTTTGTCATTTCATATGGTACAGTAATATTCCATTACCATCATCTACAATAATCTATTCACTCCTTCCCCAATTGATGGACATCCTCTTAGTCTGAAAATAATTTTTACTCTCAGAGTGGACACTCCCTTCAGCAATATTCAATAGCAATCCCTTACAACTTGCTAGGAAGTCTCTGAGACTGACTATGGCCATCAAACTGATCAGATTCACTTTGATGGACCTTTCCAGAATTTAGCTAGGCTAGTCCTTAGACAACAAAGTCTAAAAATCAATAGTGCAAGGAAAAGAAGGTCTAAGTAAGGAGTGCAGAAGAGAGTCACCAACCCCAGTGTCCTACTCCCTACTTTTGCTCAACTCAGGAGTAAAAGAGTGGTCATTTAAGAAATCCAAAGTCCATTTGGGACTAAGATCTTTATGGGAATGCCTCAGAATTTGTGCTCTTCCCAGTTCTGCATTGCATTTTCATCAATAGTTTAGATAAAGGCCAGGAGAGTGTGCTCATCAAATTTACAAATGAAACTGTAACGTATCATTAAAATGTTGAATAGTAGTCAGGAGCCAAAAATATCTTGACAGGCTAGAATGAAGGGCGTAAAGTAGGACTAGGAGATTTAAGAGGGATGATATAAAATCCTACATTTGGATTCAAAAACTTGACTACATGAACACAGGATAAAGGTTTCATGACTAAACTGTGCATGACTAAACTGTTACTCCTAAAAACATCTGAGGGTTTAATAGTCTAAATCCTCAATGTGAGTCATCAATGAGTTATAAAAGCCAAGAAAGGATAATGCTCTCATAGGCTATGTTGAGAAACATTAGTGTCTAGAATCCAGGAGGAAATAGTTTCTTTGTGCCCTATTCTAATCAGACCACAACTGGAAAATTGTTCATAGTACTTGGTGCATTTTAGAAAGAACATTTATAAACCAGAGTGTGTTCAGAGAAATACCACCAAGATGGCAAGAGCACTAGAAATCAGTCCATATGTTAAACATGGAGATTGGATTTAGAGGGGCCATGACAGCAGTCCTCAAGTATTGGAACAGCTGTCCTGTAGAAGAGAATTTTAAGACTTGTTCTTCCTGGTCCCACAGGGAAAGGACTACAAAACATGGGAAAGTTTCAGAGGTACCAATTTAGACTCACTGTCAGGAAAAACTTCCTAAACAATAAGAACAATCAAATCTGACCTCAGATACTTCCTAGTTGTGTAACCCTGGGCAAGTCACTTAACCCCCATTGCCCAACCCTTACTGCCTTTCTGTTTTGGAAACAATACACAGTATTGATTCTAAGACTAAAGGTGAGAGTTCTTTTTTTTTTTTAAGTCTGAATGAAATGATCTTTAAAGGTCCCTATCATTCCTAAGATCTTGTGATCTTAACTTATTTCTCTTCCTCTTCTGCAAGTGTATAATTAAACATTAGCGCGCACGCACACACACACACACACACACACACCAAGAATACCAATAGAGCATATGGGCTACCCACTACTTATTTCTCATTTTAACTGTAGCATTAGTCAACTTACTTTTCCACACACACATCTCTCAAATGATGTCCATGAGGTGCCTTTTCTTCTATTCTTCACTGGTAAAATAATTGAGATTGTTCATTGCTCTGCATGTTCTTCTTTAATGCCTTTTGGGAGACCTCAAACCTTAACTCTTTGGGGGTGTTCTCAGACTTCCCAAACTATACCTGATCGTTTATGCCATCTCAGACTCATTTGATCTCATACTCAGACATACCCATCTCATTCTCACAATTAGACTTTATTCTCTAAACATTTCTTCCATCCAATCCTCACTAGTAACCAGGACTCCACTCCCAGATCATTCTTCTGGGATAGGTCTACGTTTGCCTTATCTTACTGGGCAATAGGCATTTGCAACACTTCCAGACCACCTGACACCATGTTGCCCATGCTGGTCTTGTAACAATTCCTCTCCCCTCTTTTCCAGCTCCCTTTATGTATTATCTTTCCCCATTAATTTCAATAAATGAAAGTCAAAAGGTCATTGATTATTGCTGACCTTAGAAGATATTCATTTCTCCATCACTGGAATCTTTCAGAAGAGAATGGATGTTATTAGAGCTTTTATAGACAGGATTCATGATTTGCTGAAGAGTTCATGAGACTCCTTACTAATCTGATTCTATGAAGTATATGTCTCTAGCAATCAATCCATCAATAAGCATTTAGTAAATTGATGAAGGATGAAATAAGCAGAACCGGCAAAACATTGTACACAGTAACAACAATATTGTGGAATGACCAAATGTGATATACTTAGCTATTATCAGCACTACAATGATCCAGGACAATTCTGAGAGACTTATGACAAAGAATGCTATCCACCTCCAGAGAAAGAAATGTTGGAGCAGAATACAGTTCAAAGCATCCTCTTTTTTCAATTGTTTATTTGGGTTTATGTTTGGGGGTTTTGGTTTTGGTTTTATAAGATTACTTGCTTACAAAAAAGAGCAATGTGGAAATACATTTTGCATGATAATACATATATAATAACCTAGATTTAAGTACCTGCCAGCACCAGGAAAGGGAAGGGAAGGGGATAGTTTTGATCATGTAACTTGGGAAAATTTGTGTGAGAATTTGTTACTATATGTAATTAGTGAAAATATGTATTTTAAGAGCATTTAGTAAACACGTTTTGTTTGTCAGGCATTGTGCTAAGCCCTGGGGATACAAAGAAAACAAAAAAAATAATCCTTGCCTTCAAGGGACTTCCATTCTAATAGGACAAATGACATATATAAATAAGTTCATGCAAAATAAATACCATGTAGATGGGAGATAATTCTAGAGACTACGAGAACCACATCTAGGAAGATCAAGAAAGATTTACTAAAGGAGATGGTACTTTGCCATTTTACTGAGCACTGGGGAAAGATGTCAAAGGAGCATTTCTTCCATCCCACTATCTAAGAACCTATGGTTTAATTACAGTGGTAAAAGCTACACCAATGAAATGGAAGGATCAAAAAATAGATGTCAAGGAATGGGAGAGATCTGCAAGAACAGTGCATGCCACTTTTGCTACTGTAGTGGAAAACTATCACCTCAAGCCTCAAAATCCAATATGGGACTTGCTTCTTGTGGCCTCTGAGCTCTCAAGCCAGCACTGCTGTCAGTCCCAGAGGGTAAGGGAGGTCTGCCAGTTATTCAGCATGGTGTGCTCATCTGTCTCTTTCTTCCTTGAAATGTTGACAGCCCCACAGCAATACAATTCCCCAGAGAGCTGACACACAGGACAGCCAATCACTTTATCCCTTGTGGCTGATTGCTAGGTATTTGGGGGGGAGGGGGTGTTTGAAGGGGATTGATAGCTATGACACCCCAAGTGCCAGGAAACACCTCTTATCTGGGCCATGACAGCCAGCCCTCATGTCAACTACAAGTTCTAAGTGTCAGCGCCTCTCTCTTTAATAGCCCCTTGGCTTCTGTCTGGTGTAGTCTCATGTGCTCTTCAAAATTATTTATGGTTTAGTCTGATAGAATAGTGGGAGGAGGAAACATGAGGGTTCCATCTCCTAGGGCTATAGGCAACAATGGTACTAGTGAGGAGAAAAAGAGAACCTTCATCATTAACTTCTTTATTTTTCATTTACATGGATGTGATACATCCTTCAAAGTTGTGTTATATTTGTTGTTTTGTATTTTGGGGGCTATTGGAACAAGCAAAAAGGGTTAATCAGCCTAACATGAGAGACAAGAAAAATTGAGACTTGTCCAACAGAGTTGGTGCTAGAATTTTGGAAATATGAGTTGTTTCCAACTTCTTCTGTGTAATGGCTTATTATTTAGACCCATTATAAATCACAGACACACTCATATCTCACCCATAGTGGAATATTTTTATTTAATCATATTTATAAAGTGTTTTGAGGTTTTCCAATTACATCTAGCATAATTACATCTAATTATGAAATAATCCAGATCAAAACTACAAAACTGATGGCACAAGCTTCTCCCACCTGCAAAATTAGGAAAATACTTCTGAACATTCTTTTACTTCAAGGCCATTGGACAAATAAGCAAGATTATATAAGAAGCATTTTGAACATCCCATAAGTCTGTTATGTAATTTCAAAATAGTGTTCAGAGGATTGTTATTTCTTCTTGGAAGGTTTTTCTCTACTATTTAGACTCAGCAATCAAAGTCATCTTTCTAGAGCACAGGTCTAACTATATTGATTCTCCAATAAATAAACTTTCTATTGGGGTCCCTATTGCCTCCAGGATCAAATATAAAATCAACTACCTTCCAGGGTTGTTGTGGGGATATGAGATTTGATATTTGTAAATTATTTTGCAAATCCTAAAGAGCTTTATAAATACTAGTTAGTATTGTTGTTGGTGGCATTATTGCTATTATTATTATAACTGATTGGTTTTTAAAGTCCTACAGAATCTACTTATTTACCACCTTTCCAGTCTTCCTACACCTTACTCCTTGCCACATATACTTTAAGATCTAGTAACTGGGTATCACCGATGTCTGAAATTCTTTCCCTCTTCAACTCTTCCTCCTGATTTTCCCAAATTCCTTCAAGTCTCAACTAAAATCTCACCCTTCACCAGAAGGCTTTAGAAATTTCCCTTAATATTAGTAGTGCCTTCCCTCTGAAATGATCTCCAGTTTTTCCAGTTTATATGTTGTGTGTATATAGGCATTCTCATGTTGTCTATCTCCCCTCCCCATTATATTGTAAGCTCTTCAAGAAAGCAGGAACTAATAATGATAATAGCAATAATAATTTCCAGCATTTAAACAACACCTATTATGTGCCAGGTACTATGCTATACTAAGCACTTTATATATATTTTTTTTCATTTGGTCCTCATAACAACCCTGTGAGGTAGGTGCTATTATTATCCCCTTTAAAGATGGGGAAACTGAGGTAGAGAGGTAAAATAACTTGCTCAAAGTCACACAGCTAATATCTAAGATTAAATTTTGAATTTAGGTCTTTTTTTACTATAGACCCAACCCTCTAACTACTACTTCATCTTACCTAGTAGCAATGTATGACTACAAGAGTTGGACTATAAGGAAAGCTGAATGCTGCATAATCAACACTTTCAAATTGTGGAGCTGGAAAAGACTTTTGAGAGTCCCTTGAACAGCAAGTAGATCAAATGAGTAAATAATTAAAGAAATTAATTCATACTACTCATTGGAAGGATAAATATTGACGTTGAAGCTTAAATATTTTTGTGACTTGATGAGAAGACAGGACTCACTAGAAAAGACCCTGATGTTGAGGAAAATTGAAGGCAAAAGGAAATGAGGATGACAGAGGATGAGAGGAATAAATAGTATCATGGAAGCAATGAACATGAACTTGGACAAACCTTGGGAAATAATGGAAAATAGAAGGGTCTGACATGCTATGATCCATAAGGTCACAAAGAGTCAGATACAAGTGAACAACAATGAAGAGCAGGGAACTAACTTTCTTTACCCAGCTTACTATCTTGCCCATTTTTACTTCCTTGAGTAATTCCCAATGCCTTGGTCACCTTCCTACATCAGTTTGATCACCTGCTATTATTGTAGGATTCCTCAGTCCTTGAGTGACTAAACAACTCAATCTTTCTCCCTTCCTTTTCTCTCTTTTTCCCTTTCTCCTCTTCTTCCATTTTCTTCACCATCTTCTCTCTTTTTGTCTCCCTCAATATTTTCCTCCCTCCTTCCCTCTTTCCCTTTCTATTCTGTTAAGTCTAAAAGTCATTTCTGAAGGGTCTCTGCTAAGTACATTCACGCTATCTGTGTCGTTAGATTACCCATTCAAGGAACTTTCTTAAATCCTTTTAAAAGTCAACAAAAAATATAGCAGGCTGAGACCCTCAAATCCAAAGACCCTCAAAAAGGCTCAGACCCATAGAGTAGAAAGACAAAAGAAAATTAGTATAATATCACAAATTATCACTCCTAGAATACTGCCTCAGCTCCATTCTGTTGTTGTGTCAGAGCAATAATGTTCAGATCCACCAGCTCTTTCTAGATTCAGAGTAAATTTTCATATGTTCCTATAGGTTTATAATACAATGTAGACCTCATCACTCTTTCTTGCTAGTGTCTAAACTCATGTATCTTTGGATTATGAATATATGTCAAGAATTGCAGTGATATTACATTACTTCCCTTAATATTTCCTAGCTATGAAATCATGATCTTAATTCTCTTTGCCTTAGTTTTCTCATCTGTAAAATGAGATGAGATAATATTATATAATGTCCTCAGAAAGAAGATGTAAGTTGTTTATTATTATTATTATTATTATTATTATTACTGTATCCTTCAGTGACTTTTGCTGAAACTTTGTCACAATAAAATGGTTGCCCTGGAAAATTTTTCATTCCTTGCTTGTTTGCTGAAATTTAATAATTGGGCAACAATCTGGCCCTTGTCTACATAATGGTGCAGAGTCACATATGCATATTAAAGTCTAACTCTAAACATGACTCTGAATTATATAACTTTGTGGGAAATTTTTTCTTAGTTATGAGGAAATTGTGTCGCTCTGAAACTCATTGATTTCCTCCAGCTCACACAGTGAATAAATAAGCATTAGAACATCTATTACCTGTATACTTACTAGCCCATTGCCTTTCTCAGAAAAAAAAAATTTTTTCCATTTCTGTTTTATATTTTTGACCCCTCACATCTACTTCTACTAGTGCTTTCACTCAAAGTTAAACCCTCATTTTGCCCAAATGAAATTGATACTACATTTTTCCCATTCCCTGAGATTTTGAAATCCCACTAGACAATTCTTGAACACTCCAGCCTCGTGTCCAGTCTCCTCTTACTTAAACAGAATTGTCCTCTTGTCCCTAAAGACTCTATTGAACATTAACTTGTTGAAGGCTAAAGCTGAGAAGTAGAAATCAACTCCTCTGCAATTGGCAAAGGTAGAATAGGCAATGAATTTGATTAAGCCTCTCCATTTTCTCTTCCAAGGCACTAATGAAATGACTGTGTGGCTCCTGTGGGAACTCAATTGACAAGTCTTTTCATCTTGAATCTGAATCATTAGTCATTACTATGTTTTCAGCTTGTGGAAGGTGGATAATGATACTACAGTGTTATTACAATGACATGTAATTAAACTTAATAATTCATAATCTTTTTTTACCTTTTCATAAAAGTAGGCATGCAGTTCTCTTTAACCTGATTTCTGAAGCTATCCTACATTGGTATAGATCATCATTTTGGGCCAAGACAGGTCTATATAAATTGGGGTGGGAGAAGACATCAAATGTCAGAACAAATGGGAAGGCTCCTGTTTGTTAGCCTTACTTTTCCTAGCCCATGTTCTCTCTATCAGAGAGAGAGTGTGTGACAGGTCAAGATCGGTGCAAGGAGGTAATATATCTGTGATATATCTCAATAGAAATTCTATTTGTATACTATTTTCCCCAAAGAGACTGAAGCTGTGTTTTGAGCAATGTAGTGCTATAGAAAAAATAATTTCTTCTGGGTTCAGAGCATCTGGGTCCAAATCCTGGCTCTGCATATAGGATCTTTGGCAAGTCAGTGGTTCTTGTTGATCCTTGCTTTCATTTCCTAAAAAATTGAAAGAGTGAACTAAATGATCTGTAATGTTCATTTCTGCTCTCAAAATCCATTGATGACCTCTTTTTATACACATAGTAAGAATAGTGATTTGAATGGAATTATAGAAGTGTGTGATAAAGTATGCAACTTCAATATTCCTCTCTAATTTTCTACTAAAATGACACTCCAAAATAATTTACATATCCAGTACAACTTAGAAGAGGCATGCTTAGAGTTTAAATGAATTTTCTCATCCCAACTTAAACACCAGGCAGGCTAGAAAGGGGAATGGAAGGGAAGAAAGATGTTTAAAAGTTTGGATTTTTTTTTAAGCAGACGACCTAAGGAGTTCTGCTGCTGAGTGTAGCTTTGGGGCTGACTCACAAAAGAGATGAAATAGCCTCAGGTTTTTAGGTTATCTCACTAAAGATCTCTCTATGAAGAAAAGGCAGCATAACAATGCAGTTCTGCAGATAGAATATGGCAGCTCAGTCAATGATACTAGCAGCTGTAATTTAGTCAATAACCAAGAGATGGCAGTGCAACAGAGAAAACAGTCAAAAAAAAATGATACCAGCAACTGACAACTCTGTGGGAAGAAAAGCTTACAAGTTGACAGTCCAGAAGATGGCACCAATAAACCAGCAGTTGACATCAGCAACTCTATAGGGAAACAGTAAACATTAACTTTGGGCACAAAGAAAATGTTCCTAGTGAGATGCAATCCCAGGAGCATGAGTTGTGGTGATACTCAGACTATATGTTCCCTTTCCTATTTTGATTCCCAACAGATAGACTACTAAAGTTAGACAAGACCTGAGTTGAAATTCTGTCTTGGATATTTACTAGCAGGATGATCCTGGGCAAGTCATTTAATCTCTCAGCCTAAATTTTCTCATCTATAAAATGGAGATAATAATAGCACCAACCCCATATGATTGTTATAAAACCAAATAAGATAGCACATGTAAAGCTTTAGAGCAAATATTGAACAAACTGTTTAAAATGAACATAGCCACCACATATGAGGAGTTCATGGGCTATAAGCATATGCAAAAAGTGTTACAGTTAATTATTTTCTAGGGGCCTTCATTCAGCTTGATGGTTGCTTTACCTCCAAAGTAAATTAACTTAGAAATCATGGGACATAGTATTGTAGAAGCTTAAGTAAATTGTCTATCACATTAACGGATGTATTTCAGCATGGCTGCATCTGGGTGACATTAAAATAACTATTAAAGAATAGCTGACTAAAAGAATGAAAAGCCAATCAATTTGTTATCTCCTTGACACAATGACAAATAGCCATTAATTTAGTTATGAGATTTACTGAATTAACACTTGGTTTTGTGGATTAAAAAAAGGTATGTAGGTAAAAGATTCCCAATTATTTTCCAATCACGAGACAAGAATTTACTTACTGGGACTTGTTGGAAAAGCTGAGGTCTCACATCAATCTTTTCCCAAATCCAGCCATTCCCATTGGCTAACCCCAACCACATCTCACACACACACACACACACACACACACACACACACACACACCTCTTTCTTCCTTCCTCCCAAGATCCCTTCCTGGAGTCAAACCTGTCAAAAAGAACTGATATACTCAGAAGGTCTTCAAAATGCATCCATGGGTCCTGAGGCATTGGTTGAAGAATAAGGAGGTAGACACAGACTATATATTAATAGGATCATGGCAAGGGCTTTTATTCTTGGATACTTCTGTTCTTAGTGATGCTACCAACTCAGGGGGCAGAGGTTATAAGAAAAGTTGAGAGGGCAAGGCCCCCCCCCTTTGCTCTATATCTTCTTCCCCTAAAACTACCAGGTTCATTGTTTTCCAACAAGATGGTCACTGCATGTTGGAGAGAAAACAAAAGGAATAATATTTGCAATGGGGTTGGAAATAATGATGTGATTCTGCCTTAGGATGACCCTTAACCAACCCGTGTAGTAGGTTCAATGGCAGCTGGGAGAGTGGAGGAGAAGGAAAGTACAGTGCAGAAAGGCAAGATCCCCTGTGGTACATGCCATGCTCTCTGTCTAGTCCTCAAAAAGTTACTTGTATAACATTGAGTAAGTCCTTAACCTTGATAGATCTCACTTTCCTCATCTGAAAAATAAGGAAATTCTACTAAATAATATCTAAATCCATCTGAGCCCTAGATTCCCATGGATCTCCTCCTTTCATAGGCCAATTTTGAAGTTCTTCCTCTTTATTGTACCCTATAAAGAGACAAAATGGGAATGCTTTACTCCACAGATGATAGGAAATGGGTCAAAGACTATGTCATTCATGCTGATATGGCTATAAATATAGTCCCAATGCAGTCCTAGATTCAGAGTGAATCTCCCTGATCTATAAAACTTGTATAGAAGCTCTCAGCGCCCTGGACTTCTGATACTGAAAGGCAGTAGATACGGGGAGCACTTTGTTATTTCCTGCCAACTCTTACCAAGATAACCCAATCCTGAGGCATTTCAACATCCAGTGACAAGTTAGAAGAACAACTACCTCTACCACTACTACAAGAACAAGAAAAGTAAAATAATAATAGTAGTAATAACAAAATAATAATTAATATTTATATAACATTTATGTATCAGTCACATGGCAAAGTGAATAGAATGCCAGGTCTGGAGTCAGGCAGACTCATCTTCCTGAGTTGAAATCTGACCTTAGACACTACTAGCTATGTGACCCTGGGCAAGTCACTTAATTCTGCTTGTCTCGGTTCCTTCACCTGTAAAATCAGATGGAAAAGGAAATGGCAAACTACTATAGTGTCTTTGCCAAGAAAACCTCAAATGGAGTCACAAAGAGTCAGATATGATTGAAATAGCTGGGTACCATATAACACTTAAGGTTTACAATGAGCTTTATATCTGTTGCCATTTCTTCCTCATAGTCTCATGAAGTAAGTGCTCTCACTATGCTCATTTTAGAAGTAAGGAAACAGACTAAGAGAATGCTTGTCCAGCATCACAAAGTTAGTAATGACAACAGCAATAATAATACCTTATATTTATCTAAGCTTTATAATTTAGAAAACATTTTTGCATGCTTTATTGGACTTGATCCTCACAACAACCCTTTAAGCCAATTATTATTTATAGATGAGGAAGCTGAAGGTCATGCACAAGTAGTAGCTTAACCAAAGCCATATTGGCATTGTGGTACAAATGGAAAGAACACTGATAATGAACTTAGAGAACCAGCTTCGGATTCTACTTCTAACACTTTCTAACACTGAATTTGGATGAATTAATTAATCTTCATTAAGTGCTAACTTGTTGCTGTTAATTAATAAGTTGGCTTAATTAAACACCTCATTCCCTCATCTAGTTTGACTAGATGGCCTCTGAAATCCCTTCCAGCTCCAAATCATAGAAACATGAAGATGCATGTTGATATTACTTGTTGGTCTTGGAATTTTTAGATCCACTTCAAATCCTGCCTCTGACATCTACTAGTCTTATGACCTCAAGCAGATTACTTAACTTTCTTGTACCTGTTTCTTCATCTGTATTAAGATAAGAAAAAACAATATTGTTAGTATTTATCTCAGAGTGGTTGTGAGACCTAAATGCAATCATGTATCTAAATATCTCTCAACTTGAAAACATCACATAAATGCCAGTTATTATCTCTAGAGAGGATAGCATTCCTGAAAATGGTGCTGTACCATTTCTGAGCCTCAACTCTGCCATTCCCATGCCTCCTTGGCTTCATGGACCATACTCATTACACACATGCCAAATAGCCAAGCACAGCAACATAATATGCCGGGTTAAGGAGAGCACATTCTTCGCTTTATCCTACCATGGAAAAAATGGTGGCCATGCCAGGGTATACTTAGTAAAAGCTGCCATTTAGATATCCCTTTAAGATTTGTAAAGCACATAATCTTGTAGGATCCAAAAACAAATCCTGTAAACTAGGTATTACAGATATTATCCCCATTTTCCAGATGAAAACATTGAAATTAAGGATGAAATAGAGGAAATTGAAAGAGAGGTGTCCAATATCCTACAGCAAATAAGTAGTGGAGTTGAACCCAGAAACCAGGGTTTTTTCATTCTAAACCCAGTGGACTTTAGCATCTTGAGTGCTAATGATGTGGAGTAGTGATATGGATTTTTAAAAGCAATTAATCCAAAGAAATAGAAAATCTAAACTGTAAGGATTTTCTTAAAGGAAATTATTTCTTTCTTGGAATGATATTGAAATTAGCTTACAACTTCAAAACCCCTATGTATAGGCTGGGAGAAAATGGTTAAAGAATAGTATAGGCAGGGGGAAATTAACCTAGAATAAAAATTGAGCATGAATATAATATTATAATATTATTAACAGTTAATTATTCTAGAAATCTAGATGAAAGAAAATCTAAATGGTTGGTCTTTTAAATAGTAAAAGGACTAAGTCTGAGGATTCATTTTATTTTCCTTTTAGTCATTTAGAAATACAACCTTTCCCTTTCCCTCTCTCTTCAGCTCTTCATGGTCTGCCACCCTTTTCAAACACAGCTAAATTAAGTATCTTCAAGAACAGAAACATCTTTGCAGGTAAATAACGAGTCCCCTGAAAGATATGAGGCAAGGATGCTATTGAAAGAATCTCCAATTATTTAAAAAACAAAGCAGAATCACCTAGGTGTAAATTCAAAAACACCTCAGCATTAATCTTGAACAAAATCCAAATCATTTATGTAATACTAACATCTTAGCTGCTTTTCAGTTTCTGATTCATTTGCTTTCCAAATGGTCTGATTCCTAGAGTTAAAATATTGCTTAAACATCATCCATTTCAGTGTTTTAAGAAAATATGCACTGGCTCTTGTGTCATGTTAATTTTACAGTATATCATTACCACAAGGCAGTCAGTACCAAGTAATGCTAATTCTCTGAAATAATAGCATATTTCCACATTGCTAGAGTATTGGATTCCTATCCTCCACTATATTCTCACGTTAAGAATTAATATACCCTTCCAAGTCTTTGTCATCATCTCGCCTTCAGTTATTAGGCACAAGGCATGTCTGTTTCAGTCAGACCTACTTAATCCAAATCATTTTGCAGAGTAATCATATTTTTGGAAAATTCATATTAAAAATAGTCTCCTAGCTTGGGGCTGTCAACAATAGCTGTTGTGAGTATCAGAGACCCAATTGCCAGATAGGAAGAATTAACCAGGGCACCTATCCCCAGTTCCCATTAGGAATCTGAGATAATATAACCTTGCAGATAATCATCTCCTCCCCACTGCCCCGAGTCCTGGAAACAAGACCTTCTGAATCCTTGTCTGAAAGCCTTCTTCAGAAAAATCTCAACTTAACCATGCTTCCTGTGTAAAAAGGAACCACACTTGACTCAACCAAGAGGTTTTCTTCAAAGGCATAATCACCTGTTTAACTGCTATATTTGAAGCCCTGACTTGAAGAGTCAGGTTTTGCATACAGCCAGATTGTGGAGCAACAATAGCAGCAGGGAGCCATCTGTTCACCCCAGGTGTGTGTGCTCTGTGGCAATGCCAAATGAGAGGCCCACATCTCTGCTCCCTTCACTAAGTGAGAAGGTGGTTCCATATCTCGGCTTTTATTTGTTTTCCATCTTTGAAAAAGTGCATTCTAAGTGTGCTCTTTGGCTGGAGGACTTGGGCCTAACTAGCTCATGGCAAAGTGCTGTGTTGCAGAATGAGGTCAATTATTCGTGTTCATGGATATGGATTTTCAGGCTTTAATAAACCCCGGTGCTTGTAGAGTTTCGTTCCAACATGGTAAAACCTAGACTATGATACCAATAGGAACGACCTCCACGCCCAAGAAGTCATTCTAGCAGGAAAGGCTCCTTCAGAGAACAAGTTTTCTTTATGTATTTAGCAACTCCCCGTAAAGGACCACACCTCGATGCCAGTAAGTGGGGGTGAGTGTGTCTGGCCAACTTTAGAAAGTGCTCAAAAAATAACAAATCTCTAGGTTTTTCAAGCTTGTGTTCTATTGGTTTCCCTTAGTAAGATGTGCCTTAACCTGCACAGACATTAGTGAGGAAAATGAACCTGTGGAGGTGGAGATAGTTGGGAAGGAGAAGGAGAAGGAAGAAGAGGAGAACAAGGATGAGGAAGAGCAGAAGTCAGAGGAGAATTCTAGTAAGATGGAGATGAGTTTCCATTTAAAAAGTTCAAAAGAGAAGTCTTTTGTAAAATTCTCAAGGTAGCTGCAAGTGTGACTGTTTAAAGAGGGATTCTGGATGCCTTACTTGACAACCCAGGTTTAAAAAGAAAATGGAGTTCAGCTTTTGAAGCTTATTAAAGTAGACTCACCTGGTTCACATGTAACAGATAGACTTCACCAAAGAACACTTTCTTGAGTTAAAGATAAGTGGATCCAAACCAAACAGGTTGCATTTTCCTCAGATACATCTGACTGTGGTTATCATCTTGTCTCCTGACACCCTTTCTTCCCTGATCTCCTTGCTCCTTTTCTCTTTCCCATCCTGTCCAGACTAAGAATTTTTCCCCAAGACAAGTTCCCATTTTCCTGACTTTCAAACATCACCATCTTCCTCCAACAGCTCCCCACTGCTGTCTTCTATAGCAATTCCAGACATCTGGCCCTCACCTTTAAGACTCTTCTTCATTCAATCCTACACATCTTATCACCTTCAATTCATCCTGCTCCACTCTCACTTCCTTTGTCTCTTTCACTTCTATGTCTCCTGCCCTGGACCACTTCTTTGGAATTATCACTCTTGGCATAAGCCTGGTATTTTCCAGCCCCTTAAATCTGGTATATTTGGGGACTAGGTTAAGGGGGAAAGGAGGGAAGTGAGGGGATTGGTAGAAGTTTCTTTATTTTTTGTTCTTTTCATTTTGTTTATCTACACCAAAAAAAAATATGATGGTAAATAATGATAGTAGGACAAGGAGAGAAAGGAATTAGTGTTTATTAAATATGTACTATGAGCCAACCACTGTGCTAAGCACTTTACAAATATCCCATTTGATCAAGGAATAGCAAGGAAAATATGTAAATCATCTACTTTCTTAATAAAATCAGAATAGCATAGCAATAGTCCTCTGTTGGATATATGCAATAATGTTGTAATATAATAATAGTAACAATATGTAACATTATATTTAAAATAAAATAATATTGAATATAAAATTAAAAATATTAAATAAAAGAATTTCAAGTAATGATACTACTTGAAAACTTAGTGATTAGAAGCATAGCTAACTTTTGTCTTTTCAAAAGCTTAAAGAAAGTATGGGAAATAAGTATAGACTCCAAAACAATGGCATTCACTTGTTCTTTTAAGAATTCTGTTGTTCCTAGGGTCCAAGTCATTGCCTAAAAACATAAGAAGGCACATTCATTCTCCTGGAATAGTGACAAAGAAGTAGTACACCAATCAGGACCCAATTACTATAAGGGAGTCTAGTACCAGGATTATAGATCCTTAAGGGACATGTCAGAGAGCATGTCTAATGCTCTCATTTTACATATGAGGAAATAGATTCATAGAGTCACAGAATGCTAGAGTTGAATATATCCTTAGATGCACTGAACCTTTCATTTTACAGATGAGAAAATTTGGACCCAGAGCAGTGGAGGCAGCATGGTATATAGTAAGAGACTGGATTTGGAGTCTCCTGATTTGGTTTCCAATGCTAGCTTTGTTCTTTACTATATTTGAGGCAGCCAAGCCACCTCATTCATCTATCTGTGTCTGTTAACTCATTTGTAAATTTGAGAGATTGGATTAAATTATCTCCAAGGTCCCTTCCAACTTTAAATCTCTAATTCATTACTATCTCAAAACCACCCAGCTAGGGGAAAAAGCATATATAAATGTGGAGCCAATATTATTACTTGGAGGAAGTACCAGAACTAAAATCCATGTCCCCTGGTTTTCAAACCAATGTTCTTTTCACAGCCCCTTACTTGGAAACCAGCTGACCACACCTTAAAGTAAATAGAATATTTTGAAAAACCTTTTAGGTAGAAAGAGGAAAATCACACGAGGATGAGTTCATATAAAGGATAAGGAACTTTAAAAAAACCTTCCATATGTCCTGGATAAGAACAAATACAGCTCAGTTTTCTGTACCTTCTATATTTATAGTGCTATAAATGAGAATTTGTAGTTAAGATGATAATAACCTCGAGGAAACAATTAATCCTAGATGATCCTGGACATATTGAGTTACCTCCAGTATACCATCATTACTATGGCAAGAGTGTGGACAAATTAGAGATTTTTCACAATTGACTTTGAAACAAAAAGGACTTTCTGACATTCTAAGTTACTCATAAAATACAGTAAACTATAATACCCAAGGCATTCTGGTTATATGAAGCTTTGCTTTACCAGAGAGTGACTACTCGATACTCTAAGAACTGGTCTCAATGTCCTCTCCAATTAATAATACCATATATTTATAGCAAACAAAACCCTTAAAACCACTTAAAATAGCTAGTCATAAGATAACTTCATATTATCTTCCTATAGAAGAAAAAAAGAAAATTTCACAAAACCATGGATCAGAAGAAGACAAAGTTCTCCAATTCAACGCCTCCCTTTCAAACTGTCACTATTTATCTCTATCATGGAAAGATATTAATCTTTCCAAATGTCAGTGATTTCCCAAGAAGATGATACCATAGGCACTCGTTTCAGAGTTAAACAGTTTTCATTTTCAGGAACTGTTATTCTCTGAGTCCCTCGTGCCATAGCAAAGTAGCATGTTCTATTCTTTCTGGAAAACAAAAAAATCAATCATAAATTTAGAGCTAGAAGGGACCTGAGACTAAGCCAACCATTCCACTCATTTTTACGGGACAGGAAACTAAAACCCAGAAAAAAAAGTGACTCTCTTAGAGGACACACCATCCATAAGCAGCTAAGGTGGGATTTGGACCCTGGTCTGTTATCCAGCAATCTTTCAATCTCACCAAGTTGCTCCTTTTGTTCCCATTTTCTTCATAATAATCACCTTTCATGTATTTGAGAACTATTGTAAAGTCTCCCCTCAACCTTCTCTTCCCCAGGAAAATAAGCTCATTTAGTATATAGTATTAAGTAGTGCCCTGATCCATTCCATGAATCTACAGAAACATATACTATATATGTAGACCACCATTGTCCATTGTGAAATACTACTTCTCTTAAAGCTCCTTTTATTAAAGGATTGAATAACTACTCCAACACTCCAGAAGAACACAAGCTCGTTTCAAGATTTCATGGCAGGCATTTTCCACATTCACCCTTTCTGATTCTTTGCTATTTCCATGTTTGTGGAATGAGTCATTTTCAAGTTTTCCTTCACCTCCTCAAAAATTCCTTCTATGTGAAACTCCTGCTAAGGTAAGTCAATCTGGTTCTCCCTGCTCTCTACCACACCATGAAGAATTTAGCCTAGATAACCCCGAAGGTCTTTTCCAGCTCTTTGATGCTATGGTCTATCATCTCTCAATCAATGGGGTCTAACATGGAAGATGCGAGGTGAGAATGCTGATGATCAGGAGGATTTTGTCTTAACTTCCCAGAAACAAAGACAAGGGCAAACCTAAATATTCTAGCCCTGCACACTTGGATCAAGGGGAAATCTACATTTAACATCTGGCTAAAAGTTATTCTATTGCTCTAACAATGAAACGGTATTTCCCCCAGCATCTAAGCACGTGTTCAGTTAAATAAACAAACCTCTGAATACTATCTGTAACAGCTCCATCTGCTGGTTCCCAGATAATGTTACAGATTTGACAGGTGGTCATCAATCATATTGATCCAATGATAAACAGTACATTATAATCGAAGCTTCTCTATCTTTACTTCTCAAATCAACCAGAAATGTTCCTGCACCACTCTGATCTCCACACAAAACAGCAAGTGGAGACGCTTGAACAGAAAATGAGGATTGCACTGGAAGGCAGGGTAGCCAAGTGCAAAATACATCTGTAAAATGGGGACAATAGTTGTTGTGAGCGCCTAAGTGATGTGATCATTATAAAGCACTTAGCACAGTTCCTGGCACATAGTAGGTACTACATAAAAGTTAGCTATCATCATCATCATCATCATCATCATCATCATCATACCGGAGATCACAATTTGGTAGACATAGGAAGTCACAACTTTATGGCCTCTCCCCACCAACTTTTGGTCTAATCTTGGGCAATTCTCTCCCATGCTCCATGCCTCAGTTTTTACTTTGGCAAGTGGAAAATCAATAGTTTGTACTTCAATTCAAGTGGCTTCAAGTTTATGACAATGAGGTAATACTTAGAAGACAAAAGCTGTATAATCACAAAGTGTTATGTTCGTCATTCATCATCTGGATGGCACAAAAAAACACACCTAAATAATTTCTATATTTCTCATCATCAGAAGACCTAGAATTAGAAGGAATCTCTAAATGGTCTAGACCAGTGCTTTCATTTTACAGAAAAGGGAAATTGAGCCCAGAGAAGTGATCACACAGGAAATAGGAAGGAGAAATGGGATATAAACTTCACATCTCTGACTACAAATCTAGTCCACATCTCTTTAAGTAAGCATAGGCCTATGTTTCTTTTCTGGTTTGTTGTTTTTCAGTCATTTCAGTTGTGTCTGACTCTTGATGACCTCTTTTGGGCTTTTCTTGGCAAAGATACTGAAGTCATTTGCCATTTCCTTCTTCAGCTCATTTTACAGATGAGGAACTGAGGCAAAAAGGGCTACATGACTTGTCTAAGTTCACACCATGACTGCTGGTGGTCAGATTTGAATTCTGGAAGATGTCTTCCTGGCTTCAGATTTGACACTCTACCCACTTTAGCTGCCTGCCCTACCAATCCTTATAGTAACCTGTCAATTTAAAATATAAATATAATATAAATATAAAATATAATTTCACATACCCTATCCCAAAACAGGACATCTTAGTTATACCTACAATATCTGTTGGAATTGCATGAAATAAAAATATTTTGTTGGTCAAAATCAGCCCCTGGCATAGTGTCTCACACACTACAGATGCTTAATAAATACTTTAAAAATTGAATTGAAAACCACATCCAGTGGAAGAAACAAAGAACACATAATGGATGGTCCCTGTTTCCTACAAACTAGTCTTCACAATCTACATGAAATTTTAAGGATAAATCCCTTTGATCAGTTCCAATACTGCCATGAGAAGGTAGACCCACGTCCATTGTTGCCACAATGGAGATCTTGTCTTTGTATGTTGTCAGAGTCACCTTGATGGATTCACAGTAAATCTAATGATGAACGAGCTTGGCATGGAGCAATCCTGTGAGTAAATACTAAGTCAATGGAGAGATGTCCTAATGAAAAATATATATACTGTGTTTTCTTAGAGAACCATAAAGAGCCAGAGGCCATGATGGATTATCTCAGTTTAGGAAGAATCGTGGAAGTAAGCAAAGTCTCAGAGAACTTTATTTAAATATATATATGTAAACTGAGATAAAGTAAGAAAGCTTAGATAGTGTGTAGTATGGTGCTGGGATGTTTTATATCGACTTTTCATTACGTTACCTCTGTGTATTTTTTAGGAATTTAAATGTTTCCTTTTCCTTTGCAAAAAAAAAAGTCTAAAATTTTCATTTTTCTGGTTTGCACTGAGAAGGAAAATGAGGGAATATCAAAATCAGGCACCCAGTCATGGTGGAAGTGGCACTAGGAGAAAAAAGGAGAGAGGAAACCTGGGAAGTCAAGCACACTGAGGGTCAGAAATCTGTCAAAGCTTTAATGCATATAGACACAGTTTAGATCCAGCATCATTTGGAAAGACAATGAAAGATGAAAGCTGTTCACGTCCCCCCATCCATTTTAACAGAGAGTTTGCCAAGATCAACAAGGGCCCAGCATTGGATCTTTCATGAACATCCTAGAGTGACTTTAGGAAGAAGAGTAAAGGGGAAGAGAATAAGAATTTACATAGGCCCTATTATTGTTAAACACGTTACAAATATTATCTCATTTCTGACCCAAGATGATTCCAAAGAACTCATGATGAAAAATCCTATCCTCCTCCAGAAAGAGAAGTGATCAATTTCAAATACTAATAGAAATAGATTTTTCACTTATTTTTCTCACTTATTTTGCAACATGGCTAATATGGAGATATATGTTACAAGATTTCACATATATAATTGATATCATATTGATTGCCCTTTCAACAAGTAGAGGAAAGGCTAGAGGGAGGTATAGAATTTAGAACTCCATTTTTAAAAATGAATGTTTAAGATAAATATTTTTTAAACTATTTTATTTGATCCTCACAATACTGAAAGGAGGATGATGTCATTTTTCCCATTTTACAGTTGAGGAAACTGAGGCTATTATGGGTTCCATGAGTTGTCCAGGGGCACACAGCCAGTAAATGTCTGAAGCTAGATTTGAACTCAGATCTTTCTTATTCCAGGTCCAGAACTAGCATCTAGAGGCAATGAATTTTATTCTTACTGAATGTGGTTGTTGACTGTGGTTTTCCCCTGATTTGTGCTGAATCTGAAATGGTTTAATGGAATACTTACTCCCCTGAAACATTATAGTCAGTAGACTCACCATCTAGCTCTTAATTCTGTCTTGTACTATTGCCTGTTGTCTCATATATGTTATTTTTGCCTCCCCAACCAAACCTCTGGTGGACTACAAAACTTTTAGGATCCAAGGATCATAGTTTGGTTTGGGTTTTTTTAAGTTTCAATAATCCAATGAAAACACATTGTCTACTATATTCAAAGTACATTATTAGGTAATGAGAGAATCATTGATCTGACTCCTGATTTCAAGGAGTTAACATTCTCATGGGAATTTAGGAAAGAGAATAAATAGCCTTAATATAAAATGGAATATACTCATTGCCAAAGAAGTATACAAAGTAAATTAAGAGACATGGAACTGACAGGAAATTGTGGTTATTTCTGAAATTTAGATCTAGAAGAGGCCTTATATTTTATCTATTAGACAAGGTATGGATCAAATGTTCTTAACTTCCTTTGTGGCATGGACCTCTTTGGAAGTTTGGGTAATCCTATGGACTTCTTCTCAGAGTAATTATATGATTAAATGCATAAAATAAAAGAAAATTAAATAAAATATAGTTTTCAAAATATTGAGAAGATGATAGCCTAGGATGTGCTTACCCTGGGCTAAGAATTTGTAGTCTAATTGTATTTTTTTACAAATAAGGAAAATGAGGCTCAGATAGATTAAGTGATTTACTCAAGGCTATTTAGGTAGGAAGAATAAAGTTTGATTCCAATTCTTCCAATGGCAAATTCATTATTCTTTCTAACATATCAAGCTTAATATTTACTTTTTTATAAAATTCTAACTAAATTTAATGTTTAGAGATTTGTATATCATTTTTATTTGTTAGCTTATTTGAAGACTTGTTTTTGTCATAGTAATATTTTGCTTGGAACAAATTTCTGCAGGAGATGTGAGTTAAAAAATAAGTAAAAGCAAAGTGTTCTGAATATTTCTGTTTTTCTTAGTGACCCGCACTTTGACCTTCAGATAGATATTCAATGAATATTTGCTTATTGTTAAAAGAAAGAATTTAGAGACTAGTAGAATACACACTCACTGTCATTCTACATTCAAAGACATTTTATCATTGATCCCCAGAGAAGTCTTTTAAAATGTGGTAAATTATTGGCTATGGGAGAGGGGAGGGAAGAGGGAAAGGAAAGAATATGAATCATGTAACCATAGAAAAATATTCTTAATTAACTAATGAATTAAATGGTTTTTAAAAAAGAAAGCAAAAAATAAAAATAAAACCAAAAACTATGGTAAATTAATTTTCAAACGGTATTAGCATCCTTTTTGTGGGATATTTAAAGCTGGAAAAGTCTCCAAAGGCCAATTTGTCCACCTCCCTAATTTCACAAATGAGAAAATAGAAGCCACAAGAAGTTAAAAAATTTGCTCAAGGTCCCCCACATTAGATGTGATAGAACTAGGTTTCCAGTCTGAATAGAAAGACACTATTTCAGCAGGTTGTCCACCTTAGCATACTGATTCCTATATAACATTAAAAGAGTGTGATGGTAGGTGTTAACTCCAACATGATTTTCTCCAAAAAACTCTTTATAACAACTAATTTCCTACATAATAACTACATCTTCCTCATAATTATCTCCTACATAAAACTATAAATTCTCCTTTTCAAATTGCAAATCATCAAAGAAATAACTGAGTTTTAAGATGAAATGTCTCTATTTCATGTGGCAATATCTGCCCCTGGTTAAAATTTGACAACCAAACAACTAAAATGATAATTTGGCTCCTGAAGAAGAAGTTGTGATTCCTCTGCAATAGTGATCAACAAGAAGTTACCATTTAATTTGCTGGGCTACATCCTGTCATCATGATACTTCTTTCCACAAGATCACCCAAGGAGTTAAACTCACCAGGAACTGATAAATATTAACTTCTCTAGGAAAATCCTAGTGTGCTTAGCAGAGAAACCTGCAATTCAGCCAATAAATTACCTATCTATCTCCTTTGAACAGACTCACAGAGTGAGATGTGTTCAACCAAGTATCATTTCCCAAAATCATTTCCCTGTTCCTAATAATTTGTTAGAGAACCCATTTTCCAGGAGTCACAATAACTGAAGGAGGTCAGATTCACTCATTCTCTTTTTCTTGTGTGTGTTCTCTCCTAGTATTATAGTTAAAGGTAGATAGTCCCTCTTTACCACCATCTTCACCCAACCTCTCCTACAGACTAGATGTATAGCAGGGGCTCTTAATTTTTTCTCTGTTGTGGACCCCTTTGGCAGAATGGTGAAGCCTATTAACCCCTTCCTGGAATGGTGCTTTAAAGTGCATAAAATAAATCTAAGATTACAAAGGAAACCACTTGTATTGAAAAAGTTATTTTTAAGCAAGTTAACAGACCCCAAGGCTAAGAATCCTTGGTCTAGGTATATTTCTCAGTCTGAATCATTCTAGCCTAACACACTAAGAACTGATGAGTAAATGTAGAAAAGAAGCAGCTGAAGCCCCCCCCCCCATCAACTAAAACCAATACACATCATCCAAAAAAGATCCAGAAAATAAGAATAGGAAAAGATGAAGAGACATTTAGAATGATTATATTACTGAACAAGAAAGAAAGGCTGAAAAGAGAAGACAATTTATTGGTGTGGTGGGTATGGCAAAAATAACCTATAGAATGTTTGGTCCCATTGCTACTATCTTCAGCAGCTGCCATAAGATTTCTGAAGATAATGATATTGATGGCGGTGGTGGTAACAATGGTAATAACTAAACTGACAACCCATGTTTGTAAGGCACTTAAAGTTTTGAAATATGTTTTCCTCCAGACATCTCTGTATGATACAAAGATTTTTTGTCTCTACTTGATAGACAAGGAAACTGAGGCTCTGCGAAGTTAATTAACTTACCCAGAGTTAATAAGTATCTGAGATGACATTTAAATCTATTTCTCCTGTCTCCAACTCTAATGCTATATGCTCTATGTATTCCTAACTGGACATATATTTTTCTGGATCTTAGGTAAAGAAACTGGTAGGTTCTCACCCACATATGAGATAGAAGTAGAAACACAAAAGTAAAAATCTCCAAGTTGCAAAAGAATACAATTCAAATTATATCTAAAATTTAACAATTGGATAAACCAATGGATTTGTTTTGAAGGAAATTGGGAGTTGGGAAAATTAGGGGTTTTTTTCCTTATAAAATGATAGTAAAGCCAAGTCAAGAATTTATCCATAGGTCATTTTCTCTAAAATCCTAGTTGTAGTATGGCAGTAACTCAGAGTCCAGAAGATTGTATCAACACAATATAAGCTTTGATAGGTCCTACCAAGCTGGAAAGGCTTTAAATATAGGGATGTAGTAGCAAATTTTGTTTGTTGTGGAGGATTAACCTAATTAAGTTCAAAGTAGATCATCAATTTAGAAGAGGGATGATAGATTTTTGGTCATAGAAGATCTCAAAGACCCTCTATAAAGTCATAGAGAGATCACATGATGATGACCTCTATGAGGTATACTGTCGGGTAAAAATCATAAAACTTTGAAGTGTTGAAGTATCAGCAGTCGAGTTAAATATCTCTAAACATAATGGGATACTATATGTAATCCATGGTCCAAAGATCTCTCCCAAGATCCTAGGTTCACATTGACAAGGTCCAGTCTTGGGAACACACCCCAAAAGGGTCATATTTATATTTTTCAGTCATTTTGCCTCCTCCTAGAATTTACTCCATGAAATCTATTATAGTTTGGAAGATCCCATACCTAGATTTTTCCAAGTGACAGTAACTGGATCTCTAGCTCTTATGTCAGTTCTCAAAGTAATATGTGCATATTGGGTAGGATTTTTTTCTCCTCTTTGTAAATGTAGACCAAGAGATTCAAGGATAATATAAGCAGATAGAGGAAATGAGAAATATTCAAAGAACTCCTAAAAGATACTAAAAATACAAAATACTCAAATAGCCCATATATCTCCTCGGGAAGGTTACAACAAAGATATTTTCCTTATCTCAGAAAAAAGGGCTTATAACCTAAGCTCATTAATTATTGAAATAGTTATCCTATAGATTATATACTCTCTGACCAACCCCCTTACAAATCAACAGTGGAGCAACAAGAAAAAAAATGTAAGGAAAAGGGGGAAATTTTTTGTTATTTTATTTTATATTTTATTTTTTCCCAGTTGCATATAAAAACAGTTTTTAATATTCTTTTTTTAGATATTTGAGACTCAAATTCTTTCCATCCTTCCTCTCCTCCCTGAATGAGATGAAAAACAATTTGATACGGATTTTGCATGTGCAATCATGTGAAACATTTTTCTAAATTAATCTTTTTGTGAAAAAAATCCAAACAAAAAAATTTAAAGGAAAGTGAAAAGAGTATGTTTTAGTTTGGATTTAAGCTCCACATGATTTTTCCTCTGGAAGCATATGATATTTTTCATCATGAGTCTTTTAGGATTGTTTTGGATCATTATTTTGCTGAAAAATAGCTAAGCTGTTCACAGTTGTTCATTATATAATAATTGCTGTTACTGTGTACAATGTTCTCCTGGTTCTGTTCACTTCACTCTGCATTAGTTCATATAAATCTTTGCAGGGTTTTTTTTTTAATCCTCCAGTCTGTCATTTATTATAGCACAATAGAATTACATTATAGTTATATACAACTTATTCAGTCATTCCCCAATTGATGGGTATTCTCTCATTTTCCAATTATTTGCCACCACAAAAAAAAAGTTGCTTATAGGTTATTTTTCCTTTTTGTTTTTATCTCTTTGGGATACAAAGCATTGTTGGATCAAAGGGTATTTATAGTTTAATATCCTTTTGGACAGAGATCTAAACAGCTCTCTAAAATGGTTGAATCAGTTCACGATACTTCTAATAATTCGTTAGTGTCTCAGTTTTCCCACATCCTCTCCAACTCTGGTCATTTTGCTTTTCTGTCATAAAAGCCAATCTAACTTTATCTTTACTGTGATATTGGCCTATCTGATAGATGTGAAGTGGTACCTCAAAGTTTTAGTTTTAGTTTTGTTTTTTTTTTTAGTTTAGTTTTTTTAGTTTAGTTTAGTTTTAGTTTGCATTTCTCTAATCAATAGTGAAAGAGAAAAATGAAGGAGGAAGAAAAAGGGTTCCCCTGATAGGAGCAGTGGAGTACCCCCCAAAATTGCCATCATGCCAACTTCTTGACAGAGTGGTCATAGGCGGCCAATACTGGAGTGACAACATGACCCGTTTGGGCTAGATCTTTGGGGAAAGGAAAGATTTATATAACAGATCTCATGTATATTGTCTTCAAGCCCTTTCTGTAAGGAAAAAAAAGTGTCATTCTAGTCTTATTCTGGCCAGTACTTTTCTTTTCTCCTATTCCCACCCTGGATATCACTTACTTGTCCCAATATGATGTTTCAATAAGTTTGGTATTGCCTTGCAGTTGAAGTCAGAGGACCTCAGTTTTCATTAAGGCTCTGCCAGTTACTTTCTGTGAAATCTTGGGTAAATAATTTAACTTCATTAAGTCTGAGTTTTCTTTTGTCTAATGAAGGAGAAGGTTGGTTCCTCTAGCAATCACTATATAAATGCTAGCTATCAATCTAATATAACATTACAGTAGAAAGAGCACTAGCTTTGAGGCCAGATGACCTGGGTTCAAACCAGGAGAATGGTGGTAAACATTTAACAACCAGATTTCCAAACACTCAAACATATTTTTAAATTTAATAAACATTTTATCCCTCATTTTCTTAACACCAGAACACTTTCTTTTAGCTCTAACGCTTGTTAGAAGGAGGTAAAATGACATCTCACTCACACTTAGCAGTCTTCATCATTATGTGGGCTCTATTTTATGTAATTACACAATTACCTAGAGTTCTGGGAAACATTTATTTTAAAGAAAGAAGCCACGTGGCCTGAAAATTTTGACAGATGTCCTCACACGTTTAAAGAACCAGGAAAAAGACCCAACCTGTTCCTTTCTTTCACCTAACATTGGCCCTATTGATACTCCCCAGGTAAAGGACCCATTTACTAACCCATGAGTTTCCTCCCAAAATGATGTTAAATGTAACAATTTTTCTCATTCATCCCCATCAGGTCTTCTCTTTGCCTTCTGAACCCAGAACAGATTCCTTGGTAATTTCCTAACCTATAAACCCTTGGATAATCTTATGAACTGTGAATGGCATTATCTGAGCAACATTTGTTTGTGCTGAAAGAAGAGCACCCAATGGTTAATCCCAAAGATTGTTCTATGATGGATTATCCTGAACGGTATTTACCAGAAATGTTTCACAGCATGAATCTGGGCCAAAACTATGTAACAGGCAGCACAAGATTAGGGGAAACAGTGTTATATGGCTGCAGCTTCTAAGAAGCTTATATAGACTTTGCACATATCGAGATTCTGGGCTGCTCTAGCAATATTCTCGACTATAGGTAATCAGGACAGTTCCAAGCAGGTACATCAAGGTGATATGCCTAATCAGCATATATCGCAGCATGATTCAGTGGGTACTACAGTATTTGGTGGACCTACAATGCCTGTCCCACAACTGCTTTCTTAGCAATGATATTTAGGAGACAATTTTAACTTAATTTTTTTTTCAGTCTGTACTGAGCTTTGGGCTCTCCTGTACACTATGAAAACATTTTTGTAGTTGATGTGCCATTTCTCTGCAATATATTCCTTAAGGACTTCCCACAGCTTTGCCTTCTAGCACAACTCATAGCCTCTTTATGAGAACCTGGGCTACTGGCCAAAATTAACCTAACAATTCAGCTAGGCAGTGTAATGGAGAGAGTGCTGGACTTGGAGTCAGGCAGACAGTCCCAGATGACTAGTAACTATGTGACCCTGAGTAAGTGGCTTAAGAGCTGTCTGCCTCAGTTTTTCCATCTATAAAATGGGATAATAATAGAACCTACATCCTAGAGCTATTGAAAGTCTAAAAGAAGATAAAATAATTCTTTGTACACTTTACATCACTGCATAAGTGCTAACTATTAATCTAATGTAGCATTAGCTCTGGAGTTAAAAGACCTGGGTTCAAGCCAGTAGCATGTTTAAAAATGTGATGATGTTTATCAGGCATGTTTATGAATTTAATTGATATTATTAACATTTTCTCTATCACTTTCTTAAGAACAGACAATTAACAAAACAATAAATCAAGCCTTGGGCCTTTGCTCATTTTTGAGGTGTAGATGCTCCCACTGAATATTTAATCACCAGTTCTCATTAGCTACTAAACAGTCTCTCACAATTCTTCTTCCATTGATTAACAATATCAACTCATGTTTATGTAGTACTTTCATCATAACTTGGTGAGGATTCACTTTTAAATCAGAAAACTGAGGCTAAGAAGCTAAGTGATTTGCCCACAGGCTCACAGGTAAATAATTATTGACAGCTAAACAGAAAAGGAGGTCTTCAGGGTCCGAAACCAATGATATTTCTATTACCCTCACGTTTCTTCTCCAATATTCCTTCTATATAAAAAGCCCTTCTGAAAAGTCAATGCATTTGATGTTTTGTATAACATTGTCTTAAGAAAAACCGATGCTTCTGAGCTCTATGCTAAACACAGAAGGTATTTTCTGGACCCAGGATTTGGTAGGCAAAGCATACCATAAGCAAAAAAACAAGACAGAGTAGATCTGTGTTGGTGAACCTATGGCACACGTGCCAGAGGAGGTTGCTCCCTTCCCTATCTCCACCACACCTGAGGGCATTTTTACATATCACCCTCCCCTCTTTCCAGCAACCCAATGGGAGTGCTTCCTCTCACCCTGTCTGGGGTAAAGGGGCAGCTCACATGCAGTGTGAGGGTGCAGTTTGTGCACTTAGTCTCTTAAAGGTTCACTATCACTGCCATAGATCATTCACATTTATGAAGAGCTGTGAGATTTCTGGAAGGTTTTCTTGATCACCTCAGAATTTCTGGAATTCATCTTTTCCCCAAGAATTTCATGCCTATCATCTTCCAGGGAAATAGAACCCAAAAGAAACACAGCAATGCAACCTTTCACAGAATGGAATGACTTTCACAGTATCCCCAAGTTTAGGTGTTCTTTCTCATGTTTTCGCAAAGCAACATATATTCTGTAGTATCCTCCCACACCTAGAAATCCCACAGAAAAAAATCCTGGAATCTAATATTCTCCTCACAAAATCTTGAAGCTTCTAGGGACTGTGTCAAATATATTGCTCATGTTCAAGCCATTCTTGCTTATGAGAGGAACTGAAGGAAGAGAGTAAGGTTTGTCTACCAGTATTACAGATGCTATTGGAGCAGAAGTCTATTTGCTAGATGAAAACATTGTATATCTCCCTCTAAGCCCTTCACTGATTGAGGGCACTAAAAGGAGCACCACAAATCTAAAAGGTCTCCTTTCATGCCAGATTTTGCACTTAAATCTCTGAGTATGTTTACAGATGCATTAAGCAAACTCACCTACCTTTCCATGGAAGCATAATTCAATTCTAACCAGGGATGTGCTTCCCAATTCAATTCAATAAACACTTAGAAAACACCAATTGCCACAGAGCAATGTGCCCCTCTGAAAGAGATATAGAGATAAATAAGACCTCAATCCCCACCTTCATGCAGCTTTCAATTTAGGAGTACTTCAAAAAAATCCATGATTGCATATTTTTGAAAGAGATAAATACCTAAAAGTAATTACTATGGTAAATCATAGGATCACTGACTTAAAGTTAGAAAGGACCTCAGAGGTCATTAACTTGCCTAAGATCACAGAGGTAATAAGATTATGAGGTAGGGTTTTAACAAAAATCCTCTGATTCCTAATCTAGCAGTCTTTCCACTGTCCCACACATGCTACATGATATGTGCATAAGAGAGTTATAAAAAAGATTGACAGGAATTTGGGGGAATGGATGGGTAAGGAAGTTTCAAAAAAGAGTTGACAGTCAATAAGCATTTATCAAGTGACTACTATGTGCCAGGCACAGGGTAAAGTGCTAGGAATATTAAAAAAGGCAAAAGATAGTCCCTGACCCCAGGAAACTTAACATCTAATGACATTTTAAAGGTAAGCAAGGGCTATTGATCAGAAATTACAGGGAAAGTGTATGTTGTCCAAAACAATTAGCAAAGGCAAAGAGGATATGTATATGGCGGGGAAGCAGTGGTCAACACAGTTTTTTTTTTTAAGTATCTAGGCATAAAGAGGACTCAGTGAAGGAGGCATCAGAACTTTTTGTCTTTATAATAATGGCTTCCAAACCAAAGTCATCTATAGTCATATTCTAAATCATTCTTGACAAGAAAAATGTAAATTAAAACAACTCTGAAGTATCACCCTACTAACCCTATCAGATTGGCTAATATGACAGAAAAGGAAATGGATAAATGTTAGTAGGGATGTGGAAAAATTGAGACACCAATACACTGTTGGTGGAATTGTGATCTGATCCAACCATTCTGGAAAACAATTTGGAACTATACTCAAAGGACTCTAATACTGTGCATACCCTATGATCCATAAATACTATTACTAGGTTTGTATCCCAAAGAGATCAAAAAAGTGGGAGGACCTATTTGTATAAAAATATTTATTGCTACTCTTTTTGTTGTAGCAAAGAACTGGAAATTGAGGAATGGCTGTACAAGTTGTGGTATATTATAAGGATGGAATATTATTATGCTAAGAAATGACTAGCAGGATGATTTCAGAAAAATCTGGAAAGACATATGAACTGATGTCAAGTGATGTGAACAGAACCAGAACATAGTACATGATCACAGCAATATTTCTTGATGAATACCTGTGAATGATTAGTTATTCTCAGCAATGCAGGGATCCAAGAGAGTCATGACAAAAAATGTCATCTGCTCCCTGAGAAAGAACTAATAGAGTCTGAATGCAAACTGAAACATTATATTTCATTTTCTTACTTCTACTTTTTTCATTTGAGATCTCTTCCACAAAATGACTAATATGGGGGAAAAAATTGCATGATTGCACATGTAAAATCTACATCAGATTGCTTAACCTCTCAGAAAGAAGGAAGGCAGCAAAAGAGGGATGGAGGGTCAGAAGAAAGTAGAGAATTTGGAACTCAAAACTTATAATAGGGGTTTTCAAACTATGGGTCATAATCCACATAGCACCAAACCATCATTTTAATCTTTAGATCCAACAAAATATTCAACTTTTGCATGACTCTCAAAAATATTTAGGGATCCTCATACTATGTAAATCACTAAACATTATATATTATGTTTGTATTATTTATCTGCTTGTATACACTTCCTATTTTTCCAACTTGAATATAATTCTATGAAAGCCCATTTTAAAGGGCCCCAAAAAGCTAATATTTTAATGAAAATTATATGCAAATATTGCCTCTTTTCCATTAAGCCAGAGGACAGCAAGGGACTTGACACTGAGAAAAGATTTATGGAAGTAAGTTTTCCCAATAGTACAATTGTAGAAACAGTGGGTCCCTTGAGAATGAAGATGGAAGCAGGGATGGGGAAGGTAGATGAAAATAACATATACATAGATAAGTCTATCTAGAATCAGAATTCTTAATCTGAGATTCATGGACACCCGAGGAATTCATGGGTAGATTTAAAAGAGCCCACAAACTTGGATGGGAGAAAATAACATTTTTATTTGCATTGACCTCTAATTGAAATTTAGTATTTCTTTCAATTATTTATTCTGAGAAGAGATTCATAGTCTTCAGCAGATTATCATGACATAAAAGAGGTTGAGAGTCATCCAATGTAGTGTCATTGTAAAATCACAGGATTTCAGATTTGGGAGAAATTTGGTTGGCTATCTAGCCCAAATCTGAAAAACACTTCTCTACAACATAATTTGCAAGTGATTATCCTTAGCCACTAATTGCTTATAGGTCTTCTCTCCCACTCCTAGAATTTAAATTCCTTGAAGGCAAAGACTATCTTCATTTTTATACTTATATCACCAACTCAGCACAGTACTTGACACATAGTAAGCATTGAAGAAATGCCTTATGATTTATTTATCCAGTCTTTGCTTGGGAGCATCAAATGGGAGGAAATATACTATCATTTGGCTCAACCCATTCCACTTTTGGAGAGCTATCTTTTTTTTATTTTAAAGATTTTTTCCAGATTACATGTTAGTACACTTTTCAATAATCATTTTCTGAAATTTTTCTATCCATGTTTTCTCCCTTCCTTCTACTTCCTCCTCCACTCCAAGACAAGAGGTAACATGATATAGACTGTACATATTTTCCATGTTCATCATGTTATGAAATAAGACATATCATTAGCAGTAGAGAAAAGTTCATGGAGGAAATAAAGTGAAGAATGACATGCTTCAATTTGCATTCATTCAGACTTTATCATTTCCTTCTTTAACAGTGGATAGCCTTTTTCATCATGGATGCTTTGGAGTTGTCCTGGATCCTTGCATTGCTAATAATAATTGTCATTCACAGTTGATCATCATACTTTATTGTTGTTACTGTGTACAACATTATCATGGTTCTGATCACTTCACTTTGAATCACTTTATAAAACTCTTTCCTGGATTTTTTGTGATCATTTTATTTGTCATTTCTTATAATGTAATAGTATTTCATTACAAATAGTCTGAAATGATAATTGCTACTCCTTCTTTTTTAACTTTGGCTTAAGCATAGTAGATTCAAATTACCTTTACTCTGCATGTGTTACCCTACTTTGAAAGTGTTTCTTGCAGACAGCATGTTGTAGGATTTTGGCTTTTAATCCACTCTGCTATCCTCTTCCATTTTATGAGTGAGTTCATCCCATTCACATTCACAGTTACAATTATTAACTGTGTGTTTCCTTTCCTCTTATTTTCTCCTATTTGTGCTTCTCTTTCTTTCAGTATTTCCTTGTTCACAAATATTTTTGTTTCTGACTATCTCCCCAAATCACCCTCCCTTTTGTCCATTCCATCCCCTCTTCTTATTCCTTCTCCTCTTTTTACTTTCCTATAGGATAAGATAGGTTTCTCTGGCTAACTGGGTGTAGATGTTATTCACACTTTGTGCCAATTCCAGTGAGGAAGTTTCAAGCATTGTCCATCACCCCCACTCCCATCTTCCCCTCCACTGTATTGATTCTTACATACTTCTTCTTGTGAGATAATTTACTCCAAATTTTCTTTACTTTTCTTTTTCCCAATATATTCTTCTTTCTTATACCTTGATTTTGTTTTGTGTTTTTGTCATTTTTTTTAAATATCGTCCCATCATATTCAACTTCCTTCTCTCTGTCTCTGTATGCTGTACTAATCACAATAAAGTTCTTAAGTATCTTCAATACTTTAAGTATCCTAAGTAATTTAAGTACCTTAAGTATTTCAATTATCATGGATTTCTTAAGTGTCTTATCATCTTATATAGTAATATAATCAGTTTAACTCTATTATTTCTCATATTTACTATATTTTAAATACCTTAAGTATGTCTTCTAGTTTAGATATATTAAATATCCTAGTTATTAGTTTCCCGTGGAAGAACATGCTCAGTTTAACTTCATTGAGTACCTTGGGTTGTTTTCTTTTTACCTTTTTATGTTTCTCTTGAATGTCAGATTTGATCATTGAATTTTTTTCCCATCTTTGGTCATTTCATCAGGAATGCCTGAAGTCCTCTTTTTCATTAAATGTGATTTCTTCCCCTGGAGTGTTATGTTCAGGTTTGCTGGGTAGGTTATTCTTTGTTGTTTTCCTAGATCTTTGCCTTGCATAATATCACATTCCACAACTTTCAGTCTCTATTTAGAAGCTACTAGATAATGTGTAATTCATACTATAGATTCACAATATCGAGTTGGGTTTTTTTTTCTGCCTGCTTACAGTATTTTCTCGTTGGCCTAGGAGATTTGGAATTTGGTTATATAATCCTGAAATTGTTAAATTTGAGATCTCTTTCATGTGGTAATCTGTGAATTCTTTTAATTCCTATTTCCCCTCTTGCTCAAGGTATAGAGCAGTTTTCCCTGATGTGTATGTGTGTTTTTTAATATGGTGTCCAGGATCTTTTTTTTTAATCACAATGTTCAGGCTGTGACTCTTAAGCTAGTTCTCCCTGATCCATTTTCCAGTTCAATTGTTTTCCATTGAGATGTTTCAGTTTTTCTTTTTTTTATTATTATTTTGATTTTACTGCTTCCTGCTATCTTGTGGAGCTTCCATTTGTCAAATTCTAACTTTTAACACACCATTTTCCTCTTTGAGGTTTTATTCTTCCTTTTATAACAAGTTATTTTCCAGTTCAAGGTTTTCTTTGTCCTTTTTTTTTTAGGACTCTGTTTTCTTCAGTGAGTTTTTTCTCTAAGCTGCTACCTCTTCTTTTTTGTTTTTTGATCCTCACTTGGAGCTCTTCAAGGAGTTCATTTTGGGTCTGACATGCTTTCACACTTGTCTTTGAAGGTCCAGATATTTCTGTTTTGGCACTACTGACCTATTCAGAGCTTGCATTTTGGTCTTCCCTTTTGCTGAAATTGCTATCTAGGGTCAGGTCCCCTCTTTGTCTTTTATTCATCTTAGGAGACTTTTTCGTGATTTTGTCTGCATGTTGAGGCTCAGCTCTGCTTCTGGGATGGAGGGAGTACTGTCCATAGGTATACCCCAGGTGCCATGTGTAGTGAATTTAGCTGGATACCACTTCTAAGCTGCCAATTCTTCCTGGTGTTAGAAGTGCCAGGGTTGTTCATTCCACTAAAGATTCTCCTGAGGTGTGCTTATACTAGTCTGATCTTCAAACTCCTTAATGTGGCTTGCATCAGTCCATTCATTACACTGCCAATTCCACTGCTCTCCTCTCTTACTCCAGCAAGACAGATCCTTCCTGCTTTCTGTCTACATTTTCTTCACTTTGTTTTCTGTTGGTTCTATCACACCAAAATTTGCTTTGAGGCATTTTTTTTCTTTTGTGGTTGTTTGGAGGTGGCTTTGGTTAAGCACAGAAATTTCCTTATTCCACCATCATGCCTGCCAGAAGTAGATCTCTCCAGAGCATTTTTAGGAAGTTTTTCCTTAAAACAGGCTTAAAATTACTTCTTTGTGACTTCTACCCATTGCTTCTACTTATATCCTTAGGAACCTAAGCAGAGCAAGGCCCATACTGCCTTTACCTCATAACTCTTCTCAAAGAAAGATTTTATGTCCCCCAATTATTTATTCACAATTCCTTCAAATGATCTTCAGATCACAAGGATGTAATGTCCTTGAGTATTCTGGTTAATTTTCTTTCAGACATTTATAAATGGTTCAGTGATGTCCCCTAATATGTAAAGGCCAAGACTGAACAGAATTTTCCAGATGTAATCTGATCAAGAGATATGTAATATAGAGATTTTTACCTCCTTATTTTGGGATGCTATACTCTAATTTGTAGCCTAAAATTTAAATTACATTCTCAGCTGCTAAATAAAATGAATAAAAGAAAATACTTCAACCTCAGAGGTTCATAGTCTTAATGTAGGCACTTCTACTCTTATAGATTGTGATACCACTCTGTCTTAGTTCATGGTCTTGTAGAATGTCTTCCATCACACTGAAGCCAATCAGTCTCTCCAAAGTTAATTACTAGTCTACAGATGACAGACATGCTAGATCATAATCAAACCTTTTGCATTTTGATAGAACCTACCAGAGTTTGTCTATCATTGGTATAACCTTCAAGAACCCAGGGTTACCATCATGCTATAACTGAAATACAACTTTAAGAAAAGAAGGATAGTAAACAGCTAAATAAAAATTTATACCTGGGATATAAATGGCAGGGGTTATAGTAAGCTCTCATTTCTGCTGCTCACAAACCCTAAAACAATTTCCTATGACTGAGGCTAGGTTGGAAAATTAAAAATTAGTTCTTAGAATTGGAATAATATAGATTATTAAGCCCTTTAGTGTGTAAAAAGTAGATCTATGACCTCTATCTAGGTAGTTGTATTTCTTTTAAGTCTTGCTTCATATTTTAATTCTATTTTTTATATCTTTCTTAAAATTAGTAGTTTATACTGCTATTTCAATAAAGATTAACAGAAAAAATCAATATTAACTAAAATTTTGTGTTTTATGCCATCTTTCCCAGTTTTTTATACTTATTGAACTGTTTGAAAATACTGCTTACCTGGTAGCAGGTACTTGAATTGCAGGATAAAGCCCAGAAAGAAGTGAAAAGCTTCTATTATTTTGCCCTTGTGAGAGAAAAAAATCTATTAAATAACAACAAAGTTCATAATCCCCTTGGTAGGCTTCAGCCTTATTTCATATATGAAATATCTCCATGTAAACAAATCACCAATGACACCCTCTTATGCTTGAACCTTAGGCCTACTTACCTCTTGAGTGAGATAAACCTTTCAATAAACCTCTATAACCTTTTTTTAACCACAGATAAAGACTTAATTTCCGAGAGGAAGTGTGAGGTACAGCAGTAACCACTTCAAAATCAACAGCTCCTGCAGGGCTCAATGTTGCCTGAGATTTTACTGCAGTAATTAAAGATTTCTCAGTGTGCCCCCTCTGTGGGCCAGGAAAGAACCAGACATGGGAGAAGCATTATTTGTGCTCAGCACTTAGGGTTAAAAGCTACACTGTATAGCTTTTTTGTATCTGTTGAATTGGCTATTCTCCCCTCCCCTCTGACCCACCTACCACTTCTTCCACTGGATTTTTTCCACCCTTAACAGCTACCTAAGGACAGTTATCCAGTGAATATAGCACTAGGATAAGTTATCATAGTGAAGTCAAATGCTTATGTTTTTCACTGCAGTAGGGAAGCATTTTCCATCCCTTATTTTCTGTAGAAAGATTCAGATGTAAGATGTCATTCAGGGAACCCCAGGTGTTTTGAAGATGAAAAGGATAGTAGGGGGCCTGGCTCAGTGCTTATTAACCACAGAGAGAATTTGGTTCACTTCAAATAATAGTAAAGCAATGGCATGGGAGATACGATGACTCTTAATAAATTCATATGAGTAAAGTGCCTCATGACCTGCACTGTAGAAATGCAGCATCTTAACCTTTGGTGGCTGCATTCTGTGGGGGGGGAAATGGAGCAATTGTTTTCTGTTACTAGAGTGCTTACTTCTCTTTACTGAGTACAAAGCAATCCAGATTTCATTATATAAAGCCAAGTTTGCCTCTAGGTTAAGTTGATATCTTGGCTTTAATTATGAAGCCACTCATCTAAAAACAAACTTATATTTCTTCTTTCTCCTTGTAATGGGGACTGACAAAGTCCCCAACCATTCCATCACCACCCTTATCCCTGTGTCCTCTTCGAATGACCAGATTACTTTTCCAAATCTCTGCCAAGAAGCTATCCACCCAAACCCTGTAGTGTTGTGCATCTTCAGGCTTGGGCTTTCAACTGCAGCCTCCATTTCTGAGTCAGGGCAAGATTAGAGATGAGATGTAAATGAAGCAAACAGCAGCCACGATTTCTCATTCTCCAATGCTCAGTGAAAAGCTAAGGTCAATGGAAGTAGGGAAAACACGACAGTAGATATAAAAGACAAGCCTGTCTGTCCTGTTGCTGGACTGAATTTTATATAAACCAGTAGTAAGATGTTACTCTTCCTTAGTTTTCAAAGAACTAGATCCGGTCCTCCTCCCACCACCACCTCCACCATCACCCCAAGAGACCACCACCTTTCATCTGCTGGCCCCGGAGGAAGAAGACCTCAACTGGAGCTCTAGAAACTGATCGAGATTTGTAATCTCCGTGTTAAGGCCAAGCCATCAGGGCTTGGATCAGCATATCTAGTGTAAACGAGCTCTCACACATAAATAACGTGCCACATCTGGCTATTTGGTTTTATGGCGTCTTAGCTACCGAGCAATTTATGGAGGGTGAGCTTGTGAACCAGCAACCCCGTCCGCAGGAAGGAAAGTTGTGGGGTCGCCACAGGTCCCAGGGCAGTTTGGAGAATGGAGAAGAGAGAAGAGAGCTACGGGAGAACAGCTCGGGATCTACTGATCTCTGGGCCTCGGACAAGTGATGGAAACCAAAGGGAGAGCTCATGTCTTTTTATTTCCGTGAATTGTGGAGGAGCCAGAGAAAAGCGAGGAAAAAACTTCCTCTAGGCAGCCAGGCCCTGTGGCAGCTGAAAGAGCCATCAAGGAACAAGTGTGTTTGCGCTTATACCCAATTTATTACCGCCGAACATATGGCCAATATTTTGACTCACGTCAGAGGGGGAAGAAAAACTAACAGAGCACTCGGGGCGAGGGGGAGCCGGCCCCCTCGGCTCGCCTGGCGCTGCTTCGCTCGCCTCGGCTCCGCGCTGCCAAGCGGGCAGCGGGATAGGGAGCTCAGAGAAGGCGGGGGATGGCAGAAGCCGGCCGAGGAAGCGCTCCGCGGAGCTCCGAGCAGCCGCGCAGCCTCGGACCGGGACTGGCCACTATTCCTTTTGACCACCAGCCGCCCAGGGTTTGAGAAAACAGTCAGCAGTCCTCCTTCAGTCACTCGTCTTCCTAGCACCCGCCCTACTACCGAAGCCGAGCATCCGGCTTTCTGGCACCTAATCCTGGGATTGGGGAGGAGCGGAGCAGCCCGCTTCTCCAGGGTCCTCTTCCTCCCTTTCCTCCCACTCTTCCCCTCACTCCCAATCCCACCCCCCAACCAGGTGAGGCTCCCGCTCCAGAGCTGTACTTCCTTTAACCCTCTGACTTCCAGGACGGAGTTTGGGGTTGATAGAAAGACTACAGAGAGGGTCCGGGTGGGGGTGGGTTGGGGGCAGGAGGTGGACGAGGGACAAACTAGGAAAGGCGGGCGAAACGAAATCAATTAGGTGTTGGAGGTGGAGTACTGACCCTGCTGGGGTCAGGCGAGGTGTGGGGACAGCTAAGGGAGATAAGATTCGGGCGTCTCTGTCTCTCAACAGAGGTGAGGGTTTGAGATCCCAACAGCCACATAGCCCCCCCCCCCCCCCCGCCCCAGTCAATCGCCCCACCCCCAGCCCATTTTCTTTCTCGTCTTCCCTGCTTCAGCTGCAAAGGGAGGGGACCTCTGTGCGGAGCTCCCTGGGCGGCTATTGGCAGCGAAGGGAGAGCCGGGACAGAGCTGGGGCAGGGAAGCCTGCTGGGGGCGGAACGGGCGGTGCCCGAAGGGCCCAGCCGGCGCAGGAGCAATCCCAGCCTCCCGCCTCCTGGTACCCAAGGAGCGGGCCCCGAGTGGAGGGAAGCAGCTCCAGCTGGCCCAGACCCGGGAGACCTCCGTCGGCGCCAAATCTCCCAGTCAGTTCCTCTTCCCTCCCTGACCCTCCAACCCTCCATCCCCCCCCCCCACACACACACACCATACACACCACACACGCAAACATACACCCTCTTCATCCCAGATCCAGCAGGAACCGTGAGGAGTTCTGTCTTTCACTCTCCGGAAGCAGCAGGTGGGAATGTGCGGAATATTTATTATTATTTTCTGTGATCTTTGGAATTACATTGTGAGGGTGGGTAATTGTAGAAGAGAGTTGCGCGGGGATGGGAATGGGGAAGGAAGGGACTTGGGAGCCCATGATTCCTGCCCTCACTTGAGCAGAGGGAAAAGTTTACCTGCCGCAGAGGCCGGGAGCAGCCAGGCTCCGCAGCCGAGTTCCACTTTTCCCTTAGTCTAAAAAGGGATTGTGGTTGGAAGGATAAAGAAGATGCGAAGTGCGTGTTTGGCTGGGAGGTGAAACACAGGTATGAAAAGACAGAAGTAGAGATAGAGAAAAAGGAGATCAAAGAGTCTTTCCAAACCAAACCAAAGGAGAGAGATTCTTGCTGTGGAGGCGAAGAGGGGGTGGGGCGAGTAAAGGGGGGGGGGGGCACGGAAAGGAAGGAGGGTGGAGAAAGAATAGATAAAGAACAGAATCGCGACTAATATGGGTTGTTTTCAAACCAACCCAGAGTGTGAGCGTGGAGTTCTGCACGCCTCTCCTTCTTCATCTCCCTCCCAACCACATACCTGCCTGGACACAAGGTCTATGTGTAGTTGGGACTTGAAGGATTTTTTGGTTACACATTCTTACCAGCATAAGCCGAGTAAGTCTCCCTATGGGTGGTGAAGAGCAGCCCAGAGGCAATGAAATCTATGAGTTTGAGGGAAAGCGGGAATGAAAAGTAACCCAGCACTCGAATAGGTTGTGTTTGTTCCAGGATCGTGGTTACAGACGCTTGTTTGGGATCTTGAGGTTGTGTCGATTTCTTGTGGGTCAAAAAAAAGAGAAAAGAAAGAAAGAAATCTAATATATGAAAGGGAAAATCCGAGACGGGCCGAGAGAGGGGTAGAAGGAATGGGAAAAGGATAAGAAAGTTCTTTTCTGGATTGGCTATATGAGAAAAGAGTAGTTTATTGAAGATCAAGGTTAGTGAAAGAAGGAAAATGTGGCGGTTAAAGTGAAAAGGAGACTTGTGTCTGGCAAAGTCTTCCCTGTCTGGAATCCTGGAGTAGGACAGTTCTCGCTTGAGGCAGTAGAGTTCGCCAGAGGATCAGGAATGAATGCCCAAGTCCCCAGAGGTCCGAGGCTGCTTAGGGTGTCTGTTGTTTGAACCTAGAAGTGAACATGGCACCTAAGAATTCGATTTAGAATATCACCTCTCTTTTTCTGATTTATAGTGTCCTAGATCTGTTCACGTGGTGGGTAACTTTCCCTGGTCCCCAAAATCTTCTAAGAATAACTTACAGAAAGTTGAGGGGGAGGGGTGCGGTGCCTAATCATTGGACTTAAAATTGCAATGAATCTCTCTCTCTCAGGATGAATAATGTGCACATGTGTTAGTCCTACTCACTTCTATTCTATTCTTTCTCCTCTGCCCAAGTAAGATATTTGTTTCAATCTACCTATGATAACTTTCAATTTTAGACTTGCCCAGCTTTAAATACTGTATACAAAGCAATTAGAAGCCATCGTACTTTTATGTCCTGTGTAATTATTTTTTTTTACACGTTAGGAAGTAATAATTCAGATAAGAAAATGCTTTCGGCTGTATTGGTCCTAAAGACACCCAAATCTCCTACATTCACGTGGTGGTTATCAGAGACTACGGGGCTTGACTGGGAAGAACCTTTCCGAAGGCAGGGCTGACAATGCTTAATCTCATTGTGACATATTTAATCATTAGAGCAAAGTGAACAGTGAAGCTAACGGGTTTGCCTGGGGGGACACAACGTTAGAATAACCAATAAAAGGGTTATAATAGATTGGAACTGAAAGGACTGCCCCAGGGAAGACTCTCAGCTTTTTATCAAAGAAAATACATTATAAATAAACTGGTCCCATTCTGTAGCCTGCTACCTACCTAAAACATCATTTCTTGTCCAACTTAATATCCATGAAAGGAAAAACGGCTTTTCTGGCCTTTTATTTTATTGGGCACATTTTCAAAGATGTCATTAAAGTGCATTTATCAAAGTCCTAACATATGCCCTCAGGTCTTACCCCACACACAATGGGACTGAATAATAGAAAGAGAAATCCTAATTTCTGTTACAAATTATGACCTTGGGAGATTTATTTTTTTAAGAGAATACTTATTATATTTTTCCTTGAAAAAAGAATAGAGGGTATAGGCAAGAGGAAGCTCATTTAGATTTCCACATTCTTCATCCGTGGTTTATTATGCAAAGAAGAAAGACAGGCAGAGATGACTGTTAGTTCTGCTATTAGGACTGCTTAGTTTATATGGCACCAGGAATGCACGATATCTATACCTGTTTTGACTCAGGTACATTCTAGTTTGCAGCTCCCCTACCCTAATTCAATTGTTTGTGATTCAAAAAAGTCTCTGACATCAAACCAAGTTCTTCCCCTTTCCTAGATGACATAATACATATAGATTTTCCTGTCCAAATTGAACTTCCTGATCTATTTGAGCAGATGGGTTCAATGAAATCTCTCTCTACCCTTCTTATTGCAGGGAAGTTCCAACTCTTAGGGGTGTTTTGTTTTATTTTTAGCTCACCTTAAAGCTTCAGTCTAGAGGAAAGGCCTTACTTAAGATTCTTTCCTGCCTTCTTCCTTTTTATCATGTCCTCCTTCCTTTTTTCCTTTCTTCCCTCTCTCCTTTTTTCTTTTTCTTTCTCCCTCCTTTCTCTTTCCTTCTCTCTAACCCCACCACTCTCTCATATTTCCTACCCAAGAATTTCAAATAGTGATATCTTTTGTGTTTCACCATCCACACTGTCTAGCTTTACTACAGGGATGTTGGGATGTCAGGTAGTCATAGGAAGGCATTCATCTATAGTAGATGCAGTGTTGGAGAGGTAGCTGTCCATGGGGCTTTCTGGAAAACAAACAGAATTTGAAGTTGTCTAGTCAAGGAAGGCTCTTCATGTTAGAGACTGTGTGCTGTGTACAGGAGCAATGCTCCCCTCCTCATTCCCTGTCCCAGACAAAGACTGGCACCTCTTCTACCCAAAGTTCTGTTATTTCCCCCTGCCTCACTTTAAAACAAAGCACCCATTATTCTGAACCTGGAAAGTATTCCCCGGGAAGGTGAGTCTCTTCACTCTAATTATCAGGCCTAGACTGGGCTGTATCTTCCATTTCTGTTGATTTCAAGTGTATGGTTTCTTGAGGGTATCAAACTAGAGATAAAATAAACCTTCCTTTCCTACAAAGGCTTTGTGTCAGCTTCACTAATCCTCACCCGAGCATTAAGGTGCAATGCGTTCTGTTTGTCTGGAGTGAGAGAAAACAATTGCCGGCACCTTGGTACTGGGCAAACAATGAACTAATCCACTTGAAGGCTGTTATCAGAGATGGGCTCAGTGGTAGGGGAAAGGTCAACCAAGTGTACTGTACAAAAAGAGAGAGAGAGGGGTCCTTTCCAACCCCTTTTCATTCCTTTTTTAAAAAATGAAGTCAGACAAGTAAAGTGCCTCCCAATAAAAGGAAAAGACCTTGTACTTTTAATGAGTGGAAGCGCCTCTGCCCTGGGGGGGGGGGGGGGATGATGCCTCTAATTCCATAATTGTATTCGGCAGCCTGCCACCAAGGCCACAGTGCTGAAGTCATTCCCAAATGCTAGAGCATCAAATGAGTACACGTCGGGCTATGCTTCAGGAAGGGAGCCACAGTTTCTGTGCTTCTAAGCAAAAACCTAATCTGTTTCCTCTTCTCATATCTGCTCCCCTGTGGGCCCAGAGCTTGGGTTTTGAGGAAGATGAGGGCTGAGCCAGTCTCAAAATAATCCAGCCTAGTGTGACTGCTAGATCTACCCTACCAGAATTTCACCAGATAAGTCAGTTTTGTTGAATGTACTAGCAAGATGGTGGTGGATGTGTGAATTAGTAGGTGCTACTCCAGATGTTCTTGTTGTGGGTCCACTGCTGTGTGTAATGTGGGTTCTAATGTCTCCTAGTTTCCACTGTGGTTTCTAGTCAACTCCAATGGGGGCTTGCTGTCCCCATGGGGGAACGGCCTTTCCTTTCATGCTGTCCTCCCAAGGAACTGCTCCCCATCTTGCTGTCCCACCTTGCTACCCCCCTGGCCATTCTCAACATTACTTTCTAAATTAATAAATTTCTCTACTGTTTCTTAAAAACAGATAACTCCAGATGCTCACTCCAAGATCTAGAGCAGCTTGATTTAGAGTAAGGACTGGAAAGGGACTGGACCTAAGATTAAGGGATAGAAATGGGGAATGAAGAAGATGGGGTGTATCAAAGAGTCCTCATATTCGAGAAAGTGCAATGAAAAGACCAATGGTTTGTGTTTGAGCTACCTGTAAAAGTAAACAGGTAAACACTAGGACACTACTAGAGGCCACTTGTTCTGAAGTGCAGCCACTTATCCTGTGTACATTCACCTCTCCTTCTAGGCCTCTTGCTCAATTGTTCAAATAACCCCACTCCCAGCCCAACTCCTCCCTCCATCCTGCTATACAGAAGCTTAAATCCTCCAGTTATCCCTGAGGACCATTATAACAATGTTTCAACAAGGGATTTATTGGGGAGGGGGCATATTTACCCCAGGTCCCACTGAAAAGAATCTATTTCTGTTTTGTGAGCAGTGATCTTTCTCTCCCTCTGTCCTCCCTCCCCATAGGATACCATCACCACCATCACCTTTTCCCTTCTTTCAGTTTTTAAGTCAGTCTTCCACATTAAGAATGCTAAAAGAAGGGTGCATTAGGAGTGGAGGATGAAGGATCAGGTACCATTTGCCTGGGTGACATCATAAGGACTTTGTGGTTCCTTGTGGGCATCACAGTAAAGGATACTGGATAAAGAAAAAAACACCTCAAGCCAGACACTGGAGAGCAGCTTTGGAAACTTAGGAGTCAGTAAGACCTTCCTTCAGCCCCATATTCTATTTTGACTCTCCGTTTGGGAGCAAGGCCTGATTGGAGGTATTCTCCTCCCTCTTTAAAAATGAGGCCCAGACATAGGTCCCTAGGAATAAAATTTTCCCCTAAATCCAGAGATGATCTAGTATTTTCCAGAAACAAGAATGGTAAAGATTCTAGATTTTGATAGGACTGTGAAAAAATAGAAGTTTGAGTAGAGGAAAAACAAAGAGTTAGTTCAGCTAGAAAAGTAACCAGCCTCCCAATTACTTTGCCTGTAAAATGAGGGCATTATATAATATTAGATGATCTCTAAGAACCCCATATCCTTTCAGGTGGTCTGAATCTAAGGTTCTTGGTAGATTGAATATATCTGTCAAAGGGAGAAAAAAAAGAATCCTTAAAAATGAAACTCCAAAGCAGGAGAGAGAAAGAGAAAATATAAATTAATCAGAAAAGAAGAGTGAACTGCCACTAGTCAGGTACATGCTACCTTGAATAAGTATCAGTAGGTGTTTCTGCAGCTCCCACTTCTACTGGTGGCTTCCCACCTGGTTCTTTTGGCCTGAACAATCTAATCAGAAATGGTGCTGGAAGAAACCAAGCTGCTGCTCAATTAGATAAAATCTCTCTCTCTCTCTCTCTCTCTCTCTCTCTCTCTCTCTCTCTCTCTCTCTCTCTCTCTCTCTCTCTCTCTCTCTCTCTCACACACACACACACACACACACACACACACACACACACACACACCTGCTTAATTTGAGTCTGGGCTGTAGCAACTGCATAAAATGGGCATTTTGCATCCTTAAAGTCTGAGCTTCAGGTCCTGGGCCACCCTCCTAGTTCAGCACCTAGAGATGGGAAAGGAATCTAAGGTCATTTCCACTGCAAGACTTACTACCAGGCCAGCTGAATCCCAACACAGCAACTCTGTCTCTTCCCCCACCCTGTACTCCCCTCCTTAGAGACTTCTATTTTATGATCTTCCTATAATGAGTCCAGTTTCTCCCCCTCAATTATGGTGCACCGGTTGCTTTCGGTGGCCCTTTTCAATTGCAAATGTCAGATCTTTGGTAAGCTCTGGTATGGGAGCCACATGTGTGTCTGACTGGACTATAGGGAAGATATGCTAAAACCATCCCTAGAGAGTTATCAAATCACCCTCCCTCATCTAAGAAGGAAAAGGTTAAAGACTGGAGGAGGAGGCAGGGAGACAGAAACAGAACAGGAGAGATTCATTCCCAGATCAAGAATGACCTGGGGAAACCATTAAAAATTTTTTAAATGAAATAAACGAGTATGTTTTGGTTTGGGGGGTTTGTCTTAAGAGAAGACATCATTGGGAGAGTGAACATTTGCAAGTGCATTGAATATGAAGGCTAGTAGTATTAAGGGACTTTATTGCTGGGATCCTGAAGAGTTGTGCATAGTAACTAGGAGTTAAGTTTGGTGTTTATGAAGAGTTTGGTCTTTATGAAGAGCAGAGGGAAGACTAGGGGCCAGACTGGGGCTTATTCAATAGGCCTTTGTGAGGGCCCTCTTCCACCTGATTAATTCTGAGAAACCTGGAAAATATTTACCTATCAGATGAGCTGTGCATCCTATAGGCTCCCTTGAGGGAAGGGAAAGAGGAAAGATTGAAAGAGAATGGACATCTGAGGCTAGATTCTGGGAAGGAGATGGGTGAGAGGATTGGGGGACTAGCACCTTGCCAATCACACCCCTTCAACTTTTTCTGGCCAGAAGGTCTAAGCAGTGTCTGTCTAACACTGCCTGGATACTAGAGTTCCTCTGTCTCTAGTGTAGTGTCAGTGGCATAATATATCAAAAGACTATCTGAGGGGGTAAATGAAAAGAAGAGCCAAACTTCCCAACTCTGACAGAGCAGCACTCCAGAGTGAAGGAAAGAAGTCTCCCCATCACATCGACCATCTCCTCACAAACCAAAAGAAATAGCTTTCTGACTCTAGCTTTGCCTTCAAGTCAGCAAAGCTGAAGGTTGCAGAATGCCCCACTCTCGGAGTCACTCCCATTCCCAGAGTAGGTTCAAGGCAGGGGAGGGGGAGGGGGAGGAGAGAAGGGACAAAAGGAGGGTCCAGTCTCTTTTGCTAGGTTGAGGAATCCAAGCAGCAGCGCTTTATTTTCCTATCTCTAGCCCAAGCAGGTATTTAGTGGTTTATTTAAGCAACTAGGTACAATGGGAAAGGAAACATCTAGGCCCCTGGGTCCAAACCCTGATGAACTCTACTATGTTTCTCTTCTGCGCCTCCAACTTAGACGCACTGCCCTAGAGGCCAAAGAGCCCCCACGTTAAATGGGGGGGGGATGAGGGATGAGAGAGAGAGAGAGAGAGAGAGAGAGAGAGAGAGAGAGAGAGAGAGAGAGAGAGAGAGAGAGAGAGAGAGAGACGGGGATGGAAGGAAAGCAAAGTAATGGGTATCAAGGACGCGATTCAATCCATTTTCTAATCATACAGCAAAAGAAGAAAGAAGGAAAGAAAAAAAGGAAAAGTATTGGGTAAAGAAAGAGAGGAATTGGGGACCGTCAACATGAAGGAGTTTCCTTAATATTGTGGATGGATTCCGAAATGAATGAAGAGATAGTCCATTGAGAGCAGTTGAATGCCATGACAACTAGGAACAACCTTAGATTTATTCCAAACAGTTAGGACACGCTGAAAGAGGGCGTCAATCATGCATTATTTCGCCACTGAAATAAATGCAAAAACCGAGCCCGGACAAAAGCTTCCAACAGGAGCAGGACATTTGTCTACATTTCGCCCATTGTCCGCAGCTTAGCAATCGGTTTGTATTTGTGTTTGCCCGGTCCGACCACCCAGGATGCGCCGAAGGGCTTGCTCAGCCCGGAGACATTGTCACCCACGTCACATACTAGATGGGAGGCAGAGAGGGATGCAGAAATAAACCGATCAACAATAATAAATTGCTCCGGAGGCCAGTCGAACTCCAGGACTTTGCAGGGGAGCAAAATAAAAACTGGTTGGGGGGGGGGGGGTCGGACACATTCCACCAGCTCCCCATTATTTGACCCTCCCCCAACACCTCAATTCTCCACACAAAAGCGGGGGAGGGGAACTCTAAGCCAAATCGAACGTAGACCCTTGACCCAAAGTCAACGTTCTCTGCTTCTCGCAAGTCAAACTTCTCTCCCGTCGCTTTTTCATGATGGTGCTGAAAAGTTAGGTAACAAAATCCCAGGAGAAAAACTAGTGTTCTTGAAAAGAAGACGCCCAAGGAGCCGGGTTCTACCGCCCAGGGAAAGGGGAGGGGGATGTTAAAGGGGAATAGTTCAGTTACCGGGTCAGGGAGAGAATGCAGATTTAATACAATCCTAACTCAGGGCTCCAAACCATTAACCCCTCCGATCGAACAAAGTCGCCCGGGAAGGGAAAAGAAGAAAGTTGGGCGGAGTTAGATGGGAGATGAAGACACTGAAAGTATTGGCCAATACACACACACACACACCAACACCAACACCACACACCATCACCCCCACCCCCACCCCGCCCCAAGCAGCTTTGCTGGGGGGGGGGGGGGAATTTTGTCTCTTTCTTAGCCCCTTATTCTTCTAGCTTCAGTTCCCTGAGACATTCAGGGCTCTTTACCCCCCCCCCCCCCACACTCCTTCCCTCCTCTTGCTCCACTACATGCTGGGTTTTAAATGGGGACGGGAATGGAGGGCGGGGGGGGGGGGGAGGGGGGGGAGGGAGACAGTGGGGCTGTCTCTGTATCAGGAGTCTTTACTCCAGGTCTCCGAATTGTTCTTATACTTCAGATTATTTGACTGGCCTGCTAGCACACCGAAAGAGGAAACAGCTGGGAGTTTACGTGGTTATGCTAGCAAGGCCAGGGAGGGAATTAAGGAGAGAATATCTTAAGTTTAAACCAGCCCTGGAGTTAGAAGAGATACTCCTCTCACCACCCTTCTCCTTAACGCACTATGTCAAAGGCTTGACTGAAGCGCCTGTCCTTGTCTGTGTCAAAGAAAAAAAAGAGGAGGGGGATGTTGAGAACCGAATGAGTGAAATAAATTAGTGTTTAGCAAATAAGAGGAAGGCAATTGGGGGGGGGGTGAGAAATCTGCCTAGTGTGTGAAGGTGGGAGAAAGAGTCCTCAGCTCTGCTATTCCGGGGCATTTCGGAGCTAACTAGAATCAATTACTCGCCTGTTTAATTTCTAGTGCTCATCCTTAAGCCTCAACCAAAATATTGACCTAGGAGGTTTACATAAGTTGGTCTCTTGCCATCTGAACAGCATCTTGTTTAGGTAACCACCATTAATTCGAAAAAGAGATTTCCTCTTCTACACACACACACACCCCAACTCACCCCCTCCTCTATTCCAAAGACTCTTACTCTCTTCAGCTACAAATGGCAGATCTTTAATTTTGCTGGGGAGTGGGAAGGAGTCGAGGGCTTTGAATATAAAATGGGACCCCCCTTTCTCCCCCTTTTTTTCTTGTTTTTTTCCTTTCCCATTTTAGAAGCAATTTGTTAAAATGCCACTTTCAAGTGTGTGGAATATCAAGCGACTTGGTAGTTCTTTGTATGTAAATACTGTGTAAAAAGGCACTCCCCGTCTTTGCAATTAATTGACACGTTATACCACTCATCATGTGCTACGGGACCAATGGCTGGGAGCTCGAATCTCCCCAAAACCCACAATTTCACATCTGCAAACACTGTCTTCATCCACTTGACTCCTAAGACCCGCCCACACGTGGCCAACCTTTTGCGTTTTTAATGTCTCTTTCTCTCTCTCTCTCTCTCTCTCTCTCTCTCTCTCTCTCTCTCTCTCTCTCTCTAATCTCTCTCTTCCCTCCCTCCCTCCCTCTCCCCACACCCTCCATCTCTTCCTCTCTCTCTCTCTCTCTCTCTCTCTCTCTCTCTCTCTCTCTCTCTCTCTCTCTCTCTCTGCAGGTTCATGTGTGGAGACCAGCCTTATATGGACTGATCACTTCAGCTATGGCTTATTTTTTTCTTGCCACCAGACACCGCACACTGTGCTGCAGCCGGAGCCAGAAGTAACCGCACTTTGGCATCGTTCCTGGAGTTACAAACTGTTACTCAGACCAACAGCCCGCGGGACTCCGGGCTTCTACTGCACGAATATCTGAGTCCTTTCAAAGAAAATAGTGATTTTTACCCCCCTCCATTTCCCCACGGTTATATATATATATATATATATATTTTTTTTTAATAAAATCCAATACCCCTCCCCCATATACCCCTTCCCCTTTCCCATCCCCCACTCACCCCCGCCCCTGTGAGTGTGTGAGTGTGTGTTCCCGAAGAACTGCGGATTGACAAACTGGTGTTGCAACTTTCCTGCATAAATTGCGTGGCCCAGACCATGTCGCTGACCAACACAAAGACGGGCTTTTCGGTCAAGGATATTTTAGACCTGCCTGACACCAACGATGAGGACGGATCCGTGGCAGAGGGGGCAGAGGAAGAGAGCGAGGGATCGGAGCCCACCAAGAGAACCGGGGTGCTGGGACCGAGCGCCCTGGAAGCAGTTCAGACCTTGCCCCTGAAAAATCCTTTCTACGACAACAGCGACAACCCCTACACTCGCTGGCTGGCCAGTACCGAGAGCATCCAGTATTCCTGTGAGTAAAGAAACTTCACCCTAACAATCAGCTCTCCACCTCCCTCCCCCTTCTTTCTCCCTCAGACCAAATGTGGTTGGACAGTGAAAGGAGGGAGAAGCTGCTTAACCCTGCCATCCCAACCCCAACCTAGGCCAGGCTCTAAAGTATTAATGGGGGGGGGGGGGGGGAGGAATTCTGTTAATTACTATCCTTGTTTTAAAACTCTCCACACCTCAGGAAAGGGGACTAGGAGAACCGAGTACTTATGCTTGCGATTTTTTTTCTTATTCTGTTGGAAGGGAAAAGAGGAGGAGGTGAAATGCTTTCCAAGGGGGTAATGTTTATTACATTTCGGTTTGGGGGACGGTGACAAATTGCAAATATCTCATTACTGAGGCAAAGGATCGCTAGGCATATTCACACTCCCATGTTCGAGTCTGGGTGTGTAATATTGATCTCTGAAGGAGCCTAAGATGCAAATGGACATTCCGGGGGTGCTATAAATAGCCCTCCCGTTGTTCAGACACAGAGGCCGCTTTGTGCCTAGCGGGGTATCGGTTGGTTTAGAGACAGTCCAGAAAAACAAAAACAAAACACACAAAAAATGTCTTAAATGGCAGAGCTGATCAATGACTGGATTGTGAATTTCTTCTTTTAAAAATCAGCCCACGTCCCTTCAGAGAGGAAATCACTTAAGGGTGTCCGAGATCTCCATCCTTTGGCCCCTTTTCCTTCTCTCGGCAACCCACCCCCCCAAAGCAGAAGCCATCCTTCGGGTCATTTTCACAGCCACTGGGAAAATAAGGATGCCCCCTTTATCTCCACCATTTTCCCAGACTTCCCTCCCCACCTGGAGAAGCTTGGGGCACACCCGACGGCTCTAGTAACCTCCCAGGCAGGGCTGAAATTCACTAGGAGAACGGGAGGGCTCCTTCCCCAGTGCTCAGGTTTTTTGACAGGTTCAAACGAGGATGGTGTTTAGAGAAAGGGAGTCAGAGTAGGGAGAAGATAGGAATGGGCCTAAATTCTTCCCTTCGGCTGCCGAAGGGGATGAGAAATTTGGGAACGGGTTTGAGGATAAGCAATAATGGTCCGCTGCCCAGGAACCTAGAGGGCCCAGGCCTCTGTCTCTTCCTCTCTCTCGGCCTCTGTCTCTCTTTTTCTGTCTTTCTGTCTGTATCTCATAAGCTTCTCTTTTTTTCCTGCCCTCCTCTCCCGCATCACCCATTCCCACCCTCAACCTTCCTTACATCCCACCTTCCTACTTCCCCCCTCCCATACCCTCCCTCTGCAGTGCACGGGCTGGCGGCTGGGGCGCCCCCGCAGGACTCCAGCGCAAAATCTCCGGAGCCCTCGGCCGACGAGTCGCCGGACAACGACAAGGAGACCCCAGGCAGCGGGGGGGAAGCGGGCAAAAAGCGGAAGAGGAGGGTGCTCTTCTCCAAGGCACAGACCTACGAGCTGGAGCGGCGCTTTCGGCAGCAGCGCTACCTGTCGGCTCCGGAGCGCGAGCACCTGGCCAGCCTTATCCGCCTGACTCCCACGCAGGTGAAGATTTGGTTCCAGAACCACCGCTACAAGATGAAACGGGCGCGGGCCGAGAAAGGTATGGAGGTGACCCCCTTGCCCTCCCCGCGCCGGGTGGCCGTGCCCGTCTTAGTCAGGGACGGCAAACCCTGCCACACGCTCAAAGCTCAGGACTTGGCCGCAGCCACCTTCCAGGCCGGCATCCCCTTCTCCGCCTACAGCGCCCAGTCGCTACAGCATATGCAATATAATGCCCAGTACAGCTCCGCCAGCACCCCTCAGTACCCGACAGCGCATCATTTGGTGCAAGCTCAGCAGTGGACTTGGTGAGACAGACGCCCTAGCCCTAGAGAGAAAGACTCAAGGCTCCAAAACAAATCTCACTCCACTGGAGGACACTATATTATTATTCTAATTATTATTATGGAGTTTGCTCTTGGCTTTTTTTTTTAATAGAGGGAAATGTTCTGAGCTCTTTGGGGTAGGGAACTCCAATGGCTCGTTCCCTCTCTTTTTTATTTTGGAGAGAGGGTGTTTGGAGATCTGGGAGCCGTGTTTACAAAATTTTTGCGCAGTCCTGCTTACTTGCCACTCCCCTGGGGAGAGGAGGGGGGGAGAGAAATCGTCGTCGTCTTCTGAAAAACAAACAAACAAACCAACAAACAAAAACTTAGATAAATCTCCCTCCACTCAAATTAAAACCCCTCTGCTCTCGTGTTTTTTTTTTTTTGTAAAGTATGTTTGTGTGCCGTAGACATGTTGTCAGTCGTCTTCTAAAGCAAGTGGAGAACATTTAAAATAGAGTTTTATTTCTCCTTTTTATAAAAAAAAAGAAAGCAAAACAAACTTTAAATATTTATGGCCATGTACACAGTCTGACAACTGGTAGCAGGTTCTTCTTGCCTTCATTTCCCTCCCTGTTTTATATTTGTTTGTTTGCTTTCTGTTTGGACTTGGGTTTTTGTAAATATCGGTGGTGAATGTTGCCAAAAGTAACCTTCAGGGCGATCTTTCTCTTCTCCTTCCTTTCCCTTATCGTACTTTCTTTTTTTTCCCTTCCTTTTTCTTTTTGCCTGGATGCAAATATGTCCCAAATATGAAAAAAAAAAAAAGAAAAAAATGTAGAAGATCTAACCCCCACCCCCACCCCAATCCCTTCTCATAATTCTCGGGGCCCTGTCCACGGGAATATCCAGTTCAGTGGTTGTGTACGACTCCAAAAGGAGCGCTGGGAGATTTTCGATTTTTTATAAGAATTTTAATAAAAATGCTGTGTTTAAAAAAAAGAAAGAAAGAAAGAAAGAAAGAAATCCGCCGGATTTGTTTGACTTTGTCTCCAGGAGCAGCGCCTTGCCGCGGGAGGGAGCTGGGACTCAGGCCGCAATTCCAGTCTGAGTCGCCCTTTTAGTTGTTGTTTGGGGATTGGGAGGGAATGAAGTGAAGGATTTGTATAAAGCGGGCTACGGGGGACACTTTGGGGTTGGGATCTGTAGACCTAGCCTCTAGCCATTTGGGGTATGAAATTTTCCCTTTCTCTGGCTAATGGGGTTACACTCCTATTCCTACTTCTCCCTACACTCTGTCCCAGATGAAAATAAATCTCTCTCTGTACTTGATCTGGGTTCTTCACTTCTGGGAGACTTCCCCAGTATTTGAGGGAGGGAGGGGGGTGGAAAGTGACTTGGGAAACCGGCAGAAGGTGAGGGGGGGGAGGAAGCCCCTCGTTCACCGAAATCTACGAGTGGCTCCTTCAGACAGAGAAGCTTTTGACGCCACTACACTCAATGACTTTCACTTTGTTGGGATTGACTTACCTCTTACTGGGGGGGGGGGGGGGGGGGGGGAAGGGCGGCGGCGGGAGTGTGAAGAATTTACTTGTTGGGTTTCTCTCTATTCCCCACTCCACCCCTCTTTTTGTAATTGAGTTATGGCACAGCAGCTGAGTACGACTAAGACTTGGGATCGAGTTCTATGTCCTTTTAGAAACGGCTTAGGGCCCACGGCTGGTAATGAGCAGGGGAGTTGGAATTGAGTCTTTTTTAGTGGCAGGGATGGATGAGGTGGGGAGGGTTTGCCCCTTTTCTGAATATCCGTAGGCCTTCTGCCCAGATTCATTCCTCTTCGTTGCCCCTTGTCCTGCTCAGAGACATATATCCATTTCTATGTAGTATGTACAAGGTCTGGATAGGATAGGGAGATGGGGGGGGGGGAATTATACATATATAATATATCTAACATATATTATATATATAGGGAGTGTGTGTGTGTTTTGATGGCAGCGGAGGGTGGGGAAGGAATGGTAATTTTGATCCCCTGTTTCAGATCTGGGGCCTTTGTAGACAGGGATGGCTATGGAAAGAAGAGACTGGGAGAAAAAAACAGACATTTCTGCTCTCTTTGGAGGAGGGGGCTTCCTTCTTTGTATTACTTTATTTCATTTTTCAATCTGTAAGCTCAGAGAAGATCCCCTTTCCAGATGCTCCCGCACATTTTGCTATGTAGGAGGGGAATAAGTAGGGGCAGTAGGATCTCAAAGTTCTCCTTTCTTCTCTAATGCCCTGATTTCAGAAAATAACCTGGACTTCTGAAGGCTTAGTGGAGAGCGGGGAGCTTTTACTCTTTCTGATTGGAAGCCCGAACTGATTCTGAAATTGTATCTTTCTCCCTGGGAGTTTCACAAACAACCCGGGACTGGGGAGAGGGGATGACTATGAACGCCAAAGCAAATGGAGCAGTCCCAGATGACTTCCTCCCGTTCTGGCTCTTGTTGATGATCAGATTTAATTCAATATCTAAGGCAAACATGATTATCTGTAACCAAATCTGCAGGCGTTCAATAGCTCCTGCGAAGGGAAGGTTATTGCATGTTTTTCTCGCTTTATACACAGCCCTCTCGATAATTGAGGGCTCAGAAGTCATTCTAATATTCCATCAGCTAAACCTCTTCCCCAAAATGTATTTCTCAAGGGGGGGGGGGGGGGAGTTCTCATATACTGAAGTTGTCTCTTTGTTCTCTTTATTCATTTGGAAACCCAGAAAGATTCTCTGTCTTTTTTAAAGAACAGAGTGAAAAGTCTTTTGCTGAACTTAAAAAACAGTGATATTTGTCCTAGGGAGAAAAGTTGAGTCCCTTGGATATTTTGAAATAACTAAAACAGGGTATAGAGGAGATGAGGAAATCAACTCATAGACCCTTTTCAGACCCTTTTCACACTTCTTGGTTTCTTTCTAATCATAGTGAACCAAAGAGAAACATCTACACACACACACACACACACACACACACACACACACACACACACACACACACACACAATATGGAAGGGGGAGTAATTCCAAAAGAAGTTCATTGAAAATTAGCCAGGTCAGGATTTTGGATAGGGAGATAGGGATAGGGAGAAAAAAATATTAATCAACTTGTGTTACTTCTAGCTGTATAAACATGAGGTTATCTAGAAGGGATCTCATCACAAACTCAAATCTGATTTAAATCCCTTAATATTTTTCCTCTCCAAGATCAACACAGAGTGCTCCATTAAATAGTAGATATCTATATTGTGTAATTTGGCAGCCAAGTTGAGCGAAGGGTGTGTGTGTGTGTGTGTGTGTGTGTGTGTGTGTGTGTGTGTGTGTGTGTGGTTTGGGGAGGGGGAGATAGGTGGGAGGTTAGCAAGCTCACCACTTTTTCCCCCCTCTGGGTCCCTATGAAGTCAATAAACCCACTGAAGTCCTGTGTGGCCCTAACCCCTCTGGCCTTATATTTCACACGCAATGGAGGCAGTTTCTGCAGTCTATCTTTGCCCAATCTACAGTATACATCACAAAACAGCACAATGGGGGAGGCTGGGAGCTGAGGATGTTAGAGGCGTGCATATTAAGGAGGAAGAGAGAAAGAGACTCACAGGGGACAGAGACAAGGAAAGAGGGAGAAAGACGGTGCTACACTCCCCCCACTCCCTACCCCTCCCTCTGTCCTCCCATTTAGTGGTATTCAATTCGTTTATCAGGAGCAGTGAATCCCGGAGTCAGGCAGAAGTCTCCTGGGGGTTTTGTTGGTCCTGTCACTGGGTCCCATTGTGATTCTTGTCCTACATGCTGTATTCCATATGGACAGCTGGGCTGAGGGAGGGCGAAGAGGGACCTTCACAAAACCCAAATTGTGTCCAGCTTTCAAACCCGGTATTGTTGTCTGTGAAAGGAAGACGCATTAAAAATTCGTGCTATATCTATTGGGGGGTGGAGAAGGGGGGGGGGGTATGAAAAAGCCACCCTGTCTTTGATGGCTTCAGAAAGCCCCCGTGCTGGCCTCTAACAAGTTCTCTCTCTCTCTCTCTCTCTCTCTCTCTCTCTCTCTCTCTCTCTCTCTCTCTCTCTCTCTCTCTCTCTCTCTCTCTCTCTCTCTCCCTTTTTCCCTCCGCCTTCACTTTCTCTCTTCTTCTCACTCCTCAGCTTTCTTTCCTTATGAAATTAGCTTCCACTACCCAACTAAGTCCACTGTCTTTCAGTCAGCAATGTACTTGCCTCAACTTTCAGCGGGAAAGTTCTGGTCTTCCCTTCCCAGAGCAGAGGTTTTTCTGACCTCTAAACTCTGCAGATTATAAGGAGAAAAAGAGTGGTTATTGAGGTTTGGTCCTTGCTCCTGTGGTGTCTTCATTCCTTATTGCTCCCTAACTTCCAGAAAAATTCCAAAAAGCCAACCCTCCATGCTACCACTTCCTTAGGCTCCTGCTGCAGCCCATTAGAAGTTTCTAAGTCTTGGGCTTGGGAGGGTGGGGGTGGGAAGCTATTTGGAAAGCATGGGTAAAGGAGACCAGTCAGTGAGCTCTGATGAAAACCTCAGGAACACTTTTGGAACCTAAGTTGAAACTGGCTTCAGATTCCTAGACTGGGGGAAAAAATTTCCTCTTCCCCTTCTCCAATAATATGCCATATACTCTCAAAAGACTTTATATATATATATATATGTATATATATATAAAGTCTTTTGAGAGTATATATATGTATATGCATGCATATATATGTCTATTCATAGTTGAGAGGCCAAAATATCAATAATATCCATATAATCACATAGGTCTTCCTAAAGCCCCACGAACAGAGCTAGGTGTCCCTTTTCCTTGGCAAACTGCTCATATGTTCAAAAGAAGAAATCAACAGATTATGCCTTCTCTTGTTCTTCCCACAACATTGCTAACATTTCTATTTTTTCACTTTCCCTAACACTATTTTAACCTCCTTTGGATGGGAGTAAGGAGGGTAGGGTATAGTCCTATTAATAATTATTTGATTCCTTTTTAAAAAAATACACAAAAGGTTTTATTTTTTTTTTGTAAAAAGCAGAGGAGGGGAAAATAGAGCTATAAGAAAAGATAGACACAAAAGTTCTAAAGCTGCTATTGCTCTATTTTTATCTCTATGAGTAGATTTTGCAAGGTGGTTTTATTGCCCTTTATTATTAAGAGTTGCAGAATCATTGTTTGTGTCATCTTTGCATGCTGAAGTGAAAGAATATAGGAAAAGTAAGCAAAATAAATAAAATACTTGACCACTAAAGGATTACATTGCTTGCTGTCATGTAATTAAAATAAAGGACAGTTGCAGTGTAAAATGAAATATCCTTAGTGTGAACCAAGACCAAAATGAAGGAAATTGCAGTTAATCCTGTGCTTTATGTTTAAATGTTTCTCTTCCTTTCCCCATCTCATTTTCTCTTCCTGTTAAGAAAAATCAGATAACCTGATAATGAGTGGAAACCCCTCTAAGCCATGGAAATAACTTATTTTCCTTACCTATTGACTGTTGAGCTTAGTTGAGACCTGGTGTGGATTTCTTGAGTCTTTTCAAGAGTCTGGTCATTGAAAAGCTAATCCAATATTTACCAAGTATAAGAACAATTCTCAGTTGTATTTATTAAAGGCAGATCACTAAGTGATTACTTGGGAACATAAAACAAAGCCCTAGTTCTTGGGAAGGGAAGGGGTGAGGAGAACTATATCTTGCAAGGGGTCCCCAACCCATTCTTAGAATGGAAAAACCATATGGGTGACGTATAAGATACTAAGGTTTCCCATTCCTTAAGTGGTAGTGTGGATTAGATATTGTATTGTGCAATATTTCAGGAAATATGTACTTGTGGCTTCATGAGAGCCCGAGCAGAGTGACACTCTAAACCGTGTCGATATATCATCTTTTATCCAGGATCTGCAAATAAACCCCTGATCTTTCCTCCGCATTATAGCCCACGCTATCTTGCCTAGGAAACGATCTTAGTTTTATTGCTTTCCCTCCTCCCTCCCCGCAGCCTACCCCTACCACCTCTTCTTTTTTTTTTTAAGGCTCCGATTTTTTTTTCTGTACCGTTATTAATAAAAGAGGCAGACATCACCGCTGCAATCAGAAAAGAGTGGTGGTTGGGGGGGGGGCGGGCGCCGAATATCGCTACCACTACCCTCGCTGCCTCGAACACACACAAACCAACCAACCTCCGACCCCATTCCAAAACCCCTAAAACACGGATTGCCATGGCGCCCTGTGGCCACCAGGAGGCAGCAAAGCCCTGCTGATTCCTCAGCGCTGGGACTGCTCGGGAACTGATTTTATATCCACGCAATAGATAGAATAGCCCACAATTCTGTGTTGGGGGGAAGGGGGCCGGGGGGCGCGAGTGAGCTCGCGCGCCTGCATAATGATAGACATTATACAATATCTAGTAAAAATGAATTTCTGTCTTTAGGTGAACTCTGAGCTATCCTGGACTCAAAAAGATGCCCTAAGGGATTTATCTAGAGATTGTTATGGATAATTTCCATCAGTGATCATCTATCTACATAAAAACATATATATTAGTTGTCCTTTCTCTTTAAATTATGTAATTCTACAAGTTTTACACAAGAAAGGCCGATTGGTGGACAGCTAGTGGGTCTTCTAGCAGAAAAATCTTGAAGCTAATATGTGTCTCTGAAGATAACTTTGGACCCCGGCTATCGTCATGGTGTCACAAGTCTCTAAGAGACAGGCAATTGCCGACTTGAATCTGTAGAGAAAATTCCAAAGTAGAAATTCCCCTGCACTGAAGAAACCCTAAGTCCTATTATCCAATGTGTATGTGTGACATCGCTAACCAGCTTTAAGTGCCCAGACATTGTACTAAGTGATTGGGACACAAATGAAAGCAAAAACAGGGGTAAGGACTGGAAATATGGTTTCACTAGTATAGGGAACTTCCAGATAAAGAAATTCTCTTTAACAATACAAGCCGGTACCTTCTTGGCAACTTAGAGACATTGAGTTTCCTCTAGTGCTGAGAAGCTGTGACTTGCCCAGGACCTTCATAGCCAGTATGTGTCAGAGGTAGGACTTAAGCATCGAAGCCAGCATTTGATCCCTACCTACATTAGATTGGAATTACGTAAATTATGGAATAACTGTAAACATGCTATGGCTTGTATTAATTTTCCTTTTCAATTTTCCTTTTTCAATTTTTCAATTTTCAATTTTCCTTTCAATGAATGATCTCCCCTCTCGTGGTCTGAAGGTATTCTATTTTTTGTTTATTAAAATCCTATTGTTAAAGGGGGAAACCATTATGGGGGAAACACCGTTCCCTAAAGAAAAAGAATAAAGTAGAAAAGGGAGAGAGAGATTCCAGAAGATAGCAGTTTGTTGGAACTCCAAATGATGGTTGACACTGATGATCTCGGCTCACTTGGTGAAGAGTATTCGAATACGGTATTTTCCTTGGTTTGTTTCGGGAAGTTCGCAGGATCTGCGGACTCCAGAAAGAAGCCTGCGCGGCTATACCCGCAGCTCCAAACCCCGGACTTCGGGGATGTTCCTTCTGCAGTGTTTCACTCCTTTGCTTCAGACCTGCTGAGAGGCAGAAGACCCCCCTCGACCTGGGAAGGAAAAGGAAGGAAAGGTCTAAGGAGAGGCAGGCGTCCACCCTCCCTGCCTGGAGACGTGGCCTCTTCAGTCGTTTCCCTCTTGGTCCCTGCACCACGTCAGGGCACAGCTTTTTTGCGGTTCCGTAGTCTCCGCCGTCCGCTATTCTAGCTCTATGCGAAGCCGCCAGGGGGAGCCATGGTACCCGGGCGCTTGGGAGGAAGGGAGGTGGGAGGCCGAGCCGGGCCGCGGCAAGGTGCTGCGTCGCGCGCAGCGCGAGCTCTACTTTCTGCTGCCCTCTGCTACACAGTCAGGGAAAACGGAAAAAGCGTGAGCAAAGACACTTCGGCGTGGCTGCATCCCGCACACACCAGGAGCTGGCCGGAGGAGCCGAAGAGTTTGGGAACAGCATCAAGGGCGAGCACCACCTTTTGAAGTTTATTTCATAGTGAAACGAAGCATCAAAAAAATTGAGCTTTCGGCCCTCCCCAGCCCACAAAATGGGGGTTATTGTCTTCAAACTTCCCCTGACTTTACTTTCCTAGAATGAGTGCTGGGTCCAAAGCCACTTGAGTGGATATTGACTGGGAAGGGAAGGTACTTGCGTTGCCGAACATGGCCGCGGGGTGGAGCAATTGCATAAGAAAAGGGAGCTTGCAAGATGTGGGTCCCATTTCTATATACTTTTTCTTTATAAACCGACGACCTGCTATACATGCCCCTAACTAGCAGAATTTCTAATTTATCTTTCCCTTGGTTTTTTGCTTGTTTTTTTTTCTGTTCAGGCTGATAAGTGTTTTTGTATTGCCTTTACAGGTGGAAAGACAATAATTTTGGAGAAATTTTAATTCCCTAGAGCAGATGTTCTTAATGTGGGTTCTGAGGACCCCTAAAGGTTTTTCATTCATTTCGTTTCAGATCGTCTGGAAACTCTGGTGGGGAAAAATATATATGTATTTATATTAACCTATAATTGTAATTTATCATCTACTTTTATTAGAAATGTAGGCAAAAATCATTATTCTGAGCAAGGATCCATAGGCTTCAACAGACTGTCGGAGGTGTCCAAGATATACACAAAAAAGGTTAAGAACCCCTACTTTAAAGTACTAGATACTATACTATACAGTACTATATATAAAGTAAAAAAAATTGAACTTTGAGAATATAAGTATTCCCTTCTCTTTCTTTTTTCTCCCTTCATCTTCCTTTATTCAGTCTGTGGATGTAATTTCCAAATTTTCCTAGTTCCCAAAAGATGTTACAAATAGTATTTCCATCACCATTTCTACATCTGAATGAAATACACTCCTTCCATCTTATGAAAGAAAAATTGAGACACAGAAGGTTGTTTAAAATGAATTGCTTCAATCCTATTGCTAGATCTATTTCCCAAGGAGATTAGGGGAAAAGTAAAACAATCTATATGTTATACAATATTTATAGCATCTCTCTATGGTGGCGAAAACTGGGAATTGAGAGAAAGTTCATCAATTGAGAAATGACTAAATTAAATGTAGTATATGGTTATGATGGAATATTACTGCACCATAAGAAACAATGATCAGATTGATTTTTTTAAACTTAGAAATAGCTACAAAGAGTGAATCAAATAGAACCAAGAGAACATTATGTACAACTACAGATTTAATATTTGGAGAAGAAACTTGTGAATTTTCTCCACTAAGAAATGAACTGAGAAATGGAAACATAGAAGACATAATCTATATATCTTGCCAGGATGCTGACTTCTATGGTGTGAGAAGGGGAAGGAGGGGCTAAATAAAATAATTAATTTTTAAAAAATTAATTGCTTGATTCCATATAGTGAATCAGGAATCATTTCAGAAGAACTGCAAAGTTATTGTAGACTTCTTGGAATATAGTCTTTATTATACTTCAAGGAGGAGAATGAGAACCCAGTCCTGAAAACAGCAAGGAAAAAGCCAAACATTTTCTTATTTCAGAATTTCATCTTTAACATTTTACTTTTGTGATCCAGGCAATCTAGCTTATAGGAACTTAGAGTCAGAAGTCTGAGCTCTGCTATGTGACCTTGAGTAAGTCATTTAGCTCCTTGATTCTTGGCTTTCTCATCTATAACACAGTGGTGCTAATGCTTGCAGGATTTAATGGGGTGGTTGTGAAGAAAATGCCTTGTAAATGTTAAAGTAATATATTAATGTGAGCTATAACAACAATAATAGTTAACATTTATATTTTACTTTAAAATTTCCAAAGTGTTTGACATATATAATTTGATTTTCCTAACAACCATGTGGAGTCACTGTTATGATCTCCATTTCATAGATGAAGAAAATGAGGCTGAGAGGAGGTAAGTGATTTCCCCAGGGTCACACAACTAGGAAGTATCCAAGGTAATATATGAACTCAAATCCTCCAGACTCCAAGTCCAGCTCTCTATCCGCTATGAACCTAATATCTTGATGTCAGAATTAATTAAATAGGAAACCCATTACAAAACTCCCATTCTGACAAACACATACACAGTATCAAAGGGAGTGATATAAATTCCAGAGCAATTTGAATATTTTCACTTGAAAAGCCAGAGAAAAAAGAGGGAAGAATATGAAAGGGGGCTAGCCTATTTGAGGAGACATAGCCTCATGTTCTACCAGAGGCAGCTGGGTGGCAGGCTTCTCTAAGCAATAAGGAAGATCCCTAATTTGTCTATTAAAAACTACCTCCAGAATCTGTTGGTTGACAAGGTTTGCTGTCTCTTTCCTTTCTCCTGATCATTTTACAGAGAAGCTTCCACACTCTACAACTCCTTATGGAAAATATTATTTTTCTATTAAAACTAAATGCCTAGCAAAGGGCTGTAAGGCTCCAGAAAGCAGTCTGGGAGAAAGAATCATAAATAGCCCTTCCCTAGAGTCAGCTTGGCAGCTAGGTGGCACAGTGGATACAGTGCCCAGCCTGGAGTCTTATCTTCTGAGTTCAAATCTGGCCTCAGTCACTTACTAATAACACTGGGCTAGTCATATAATCCTCTTTGCCTCCGTTTCCTCATCTCTAAAATGAGCTAGAGAAGGAAATGACAAACCACTCCAGTCTCCTCATCCAAGAAAAGCCCAAATGGGGTTATGAAGAGTCAGACACGACTGAACTACAACATGCAGATTCAATTTCTCATTAGCCAGATGTCCTCAGCCAAGTCATTCAATCTGATTATTAATGTCTTTTTAATTCTGGACCTATGATTTCATTGATGTGATGACTTCAAGACGAGGAATCCCCTTTTTACTACTGTAGATCAGCGAATGTTTTGGAATTTAGTCCTAGGGACTCGTCTAGGGGTCTGAGAGGTAGAATTTGAATCTGGGCCTTCCTGACTAAGTCTTGTTCTCTATCCACAACTCCCTTCTACTCAGAAGTTCTATAGGGATAATATGGAACTTCTAGGTCCTCCTACTCATCTAAAGAGTTTATAAGGTAAGTAATATAGCATGCATAAAGCACATATACTCTGAGTTCCTTGAAAAAATAACTAATATCTAATTCTTACTTTCCTATTTATCTTTACTCCAAAGTAAATGGTTCTCCACGTATGATTTTGGATCTCACAATTTGAGAGATGTAGAAAATGTGCAAAGTTCAAAGAAGAGCTTCAAAAGGGGATTAAAGGGTAATTTAATCCCTACCTTTTAGTCAGATCATTTTAAAAATACCTGAGATTTTTCCTTTGATTCTATTGCCCATAAATTCAGATTTGGTATGGAAGACTTAACGAACATGTTCCTTCTCAGAAATGATCGTGGCACCAGGAAAATTAATTTTTGACCTTAGCCTGGCCTAAATAGTAGAGACTTTTTCCTAGCATGGGCCTGGCCCTAGATTTAAGAGAAAAGGCTAAATGAGTTAGTATACGATCATAGACTAGAGAACTAGAAAGGTATTTGGCCTTCATTCAGTCCACCCCTCTTTTTATCATCAAGGAAAATGAGGCTCAGAGAGCCTAGTGCCAGCCAAAGATCACACAGGGAGCAAATGGCAAACCTGGGATTCCAATAGATTTTCCTCCTACAGATTCAGTGTTCTGTCCTTAGCATCATCTAGGGAGAAAAAAGCAAATGGGTAAACTGAGTACAAATATTGAAATATTTTGAAATATGTAGAAGATAGTAGCCTCTATTCCTAAAGCTAAAAAGGTATTTGCTTGGCAGGAGTCCAAGCCAGTGATTTCACTGGTATGTGAACCATTCATGGAAAATATCTCCCCCAATGGCAGTGATTCACCTACAATTTATGGTTTTGGATGCCTAGGAGGCTAACCTAAGAAATTAATTGGTTTTCTCATAGTCAGAAAACTAGTATGTCAGAGGCAGGATAGGAATTCAGTTTTCCTGAATCCAGGACCAGCCCCATATCTGCTACATCACATTGCCTTAGTCTAAACATTAGAGGTCTTAGACCTGTTACAACAGGAAGACTTTAAGGTAAATAGCCTGAGAGGAGCAGCAAAGCATGGTGGATGGATCTGAAGTCAGGTCAGAGCTGGATTTGAAGCCTTGCTATGACACTTATGAACTATGTGAACATGTGCAAGTTATAGAATGTTTTTAAGCCTCAGTTTCCTCATTTGTAAAACTGATATAATAACAGCTATAGTTCCTACTTCCCAGAATTATTATGAGGGGCAGATGAGATAATGTACACTAAAATGCTTTATAAAATTTACATAATTATCCATTGTTAATATTCTGGTAACAAAGTTACTGGAGAATAACTAAAAAATGTTACACCCTAGGGGAACTAAGTGAAAGAGTAAAAAAACTCGAGATTTGGAACACTAGATCTGAAGGCAGGAAGATTTAGGTTCAAATTCTGCTTCAGACACTTATTTAACTATATGTATCTCAATGAATCATTTCACCTGTTGCTTTCATTTACTTCTCTGTAAAAACTCCTGGTGTTGTTGTGAGAATGAAATTAAATAATAATAAAAGTAAACTTTGCAAACAATAAGGCACTATATAAATGCTAGCTACTATTATTATCAAGTAATTGAGGGGTAGTATTGGAGGTTGATTATTTTTCTGAAGTTCATAGGCATTCATATATTAACTTTTCATTTTGTATTTTTGTAAAAGGCAAAGGAGGATGGTTCTTTTTTAAGTGTTTGGTTAATTGTTAAATTAAAATATTAGCTAGTGATATTTTACAACTGTATTATTAATTCATCACTTCTCACCTTCCTTCTCAAGAAAAAAGCTAACAATTCCAAGTAAATAAAATACTCAGCATCATTTAATTAAAACAACCTTCTTGCTATTTAGCATTTTGGCTTCTCCTCTAGACCTGCTGCTAATCAGTCTAATAGGTTTCTTCTTCCATACATCCAGGTTCTACCAAAGAAGATTCAAGGAACAGACACTTAATTCTTAGTTCTGTTCCTCCCTCCACCATCACTTTCTAAACCCTGCAGCAAGCTGAGATCCAGAAGTTAAGAGTTGGAGTGAAGGGAGCCAGAGCAAAATGATACAGTTGGGAAGTCATCAAAGTGAGCATTATAGGATAGAAAGAAAGTATGACATAGATCACGTAATCCCTACTCTAATTTCTGGCTCCTTCCCCTTTGTCTACAAAAATATTTAAGACTTCCTACTTCTAAAATAAATGACGACAAGAAATTTTCCTTTGTGCTATATTTCATCTATCCACTTTCCTTTCTCCTATTCGTTCCTGGACTTCCTGAGAGAAGTCTTGATTATTTAATACCTCCAATTCCTCATCACCATCATCCGAACCCCTTATAAACTGACTTACCATCCACCAATACACAGAAAATGCTATCTCAGAGGTCACCAAAAAACTAGTAATTGCTCCATCCTGTGGCCTTTTTCTCATTCTTTCTTTCCAGACATTGCATATAACTCCTTGCTACTTACTCAGTCCACTAGATAAATTAGATTACTCTTTGTCCCTCGGACAGAGGTGCCCTCTCCCACTTCCAGGCTTACTATTCTCTGTCATTTGTCCTCTCCTATTCACCTATTCAGTTGGTACCTAATGATTCATTAAGGTCAGACTTCAATGTTTCCCTGGGAAGCCTTATCTTTTCCCCCAAATCATTCAAGCCTCACAAGCTTTTGAAGTTCAAGAGTTACTCCTATTTTATGCATGTGGAAAGTGAATTAATTTGCTCTGGGTCCCATTGTACATAAGTGTTAGAGCCAGGACCTGAACCCAATTCTTAAAGACTCAAAGTCAAGGACACTTTCTACTTTGCCTCTTCTCTTCACGTCAAAGTTTTCTGTGAGCAGGATCTATTTTTGGAGAGAAGAGATTTAGAACTGCAAGGGATCTTAGATGCAACCATGTCCAGCCTCATTTTACAGATGAGAAAAGCAAGGCCCAAAGAGGTTACTTAAGTGACATGTCCAGGATTACATAGCTAGTGTCTGAGGTGAGTTTCAAACTCAGGACATCCTGGCTCTAAGCCCTATGCTCCATCACCACACCACCCTGCCTCTCATTTTTTTATTTTGTATCCCCAGGACACAGAACAGTACATGGTAAATAGTCATTGATTCATAAATGCTTGTTTTGCCTGGCATTGTCTTGGGTAAATCCTGGGGTGTGAAGATTTTTTTGCCTTCTCATCTCTGTCCCATAAAAGTTGGAAGAACTCCACTATTCCATGCATTTGTAGTCATAGAATTATATCTGGAAGGGATTTGAGAAAGTATCTTCTCCAAGTCTCTCATTTTGCAAATGCAAAAACTGAGACTCCAAGGGGCTGTGTGACTTGTCCAAGATGTATAGAAGGGAAATTTGATCCCAAGTTTCTGTGCTCTTCTTAGCACTATATCAAAAAGAGGTATCAGAAAACAGATTCAGGTTCAGGGACTGTAATTAAAAAAAAAACAAACCCGTTTTTGCCACATAGGACAGTTCCCATGGATGGGAATCAGCAGAACAAGCCATGTCATTTACTTCTCTATTCAAGAAACTCCAATATTACTCACTAATGATAATAAAGTCAGTAATTAATACTTATTCATAGCTCTTCCGTTGTCCTACACAAACTTTTATCTAGCACTATAAAGGGACAAATGGAAGAGAAGGTTCATCACCAATTAAGATTCTGGAAATGATATCACAGTTCCCTAGCCCTACTATGTTTTGCATTTTTTTTACAAACCTAGGTAAGGATATTATTTACCATAAGATCTATGGAAGCTAATTTCTTTGCCCAGATTTTAAGAATTAACACATTAAATGTTTATGAGAGTTTTCCTTTCAATACTCCTTCAAGGAGATAGAATAAGTATTACTTTTCTCATTTAACAGATTAAAAAATAGTATGAAATAGTTTTCCAAGGTCAGTAAACTAGCAGAGTTAGAGTCAAAACCAGGACTTAGAACTCCCAGTTCATCCTTCTTTCCATTCATTTTTAAAAGCTGCCATTAAATAGATTTTTAAGTTTATAAAGCACTTTATATATGTAATCCTTGTTTAATTCCCACAACACTATAGGGAAGCTCCAAAGATATTTTTTATTGTCACTTGCAGATGAGGAAACTGATGTTCCAAGAGTCTAAATTATATTTCCAAATTCACACATCTAATAAGTGTCAAAGAAGACAAGATTCAAGACCCAGACTTTCCTGACTCCGAATGTGGAAATTTAGGTTGTAGCCCTTTCCTTCCTGGAGTCTTTTGCTCAGTGCTTAAAATACAATCCTTTTCTACCAGATTTGTGAGTCACCAACAAGAAAAGAAGAAAAAAAACCCCATGAAAATATAAACTTGAATGAAAATAGCTAGGTGCCCATTAGTGCAAATAATGAATTCAGATTGCACATTTCCATTGGTCTAGATCTATCAAACATATTTTATATAATCATAACTTTATGTAGTTCAAATTCAAATACCCAAGACCACTTCACAGGATTAATTTTCATTATTTTCACTAATCAGGCACTTGTAATACTACAAACTATAATGTCTAAAGATACAGAATCTTTCTTTAGATCTAGAAGAGAACTCAGAAACCATTTCTTCTAATCTCTACATTGTACAGATGGACAAAGGGGGGCCCCCAAAACTGGAACAATTCACTCACAGTCACACAGCTCACCAAGCTTTGTAAAGACAGAACTAGCTGGAGCCCTGATCCCTGGGCTGCTTGGATTTTTTCCAACTTTGCACTCTATTTTAAAATCTATTTAGTCTCCAATCTATCAGGTTACCTCTTTATATATAACCTTTGTTCCAGAAAACCCTTTCCACATTCCCATACTTCCATGGTTCTGTGATCTTTTTTTTTTTAATTTTAAACATTATTTTATTTGGTCATTTCCAAACATTATTCACTGGAAACAAAGATCATTTTCTTTTCCTCCCCACCCCCCCTCCCACCACCTTTCCCTCTCCCATAGCCGACGCACAATTCCACTGGTTATCACATGTGTTCTTGACTCGAACCCATTTCCCTGTTGTTGGTATTTGCATTAGAGTGTTCATTTAGTCTCTCTTCAGTCATATCCCCTCAACCCCTGTAGTCAAGCAGTTGCTTTTCATCGGTGTTTTTACTCCCACAGTTTATCCTCTGCTTGTGGATAGTATTTTTTAGATCCCTGCAGATTGTTCAGGGACATTGCATTGACACTAATGGAGAAGTCCATCACCTTCGATTGTACCACAGTGTATCAGTCTCTTTGTACAATGTTTTTCTGGTTCTGCTCCTTTCGCTCTGCATCACTTCCTGGAGGTTGTTCCAGTCTCCATGGAACTCCTCCACTTTATTATTCCTTTTAGCACAATAGTATTCCATCACCAACATATACCACAATTTGTTCAGCCATTCTCCAATTGAAGGGCATCCCCTCGTTTTCCAGTTTTTGGCCACCACAAAGAGCGCAGCTATAAATATTCTTGTACAAGTCTTTTTGTCCATTATCTCTTTGGGGTACAGACCCAGCAGTGCTATGGCTGGATCAAAGGGTAGATATTCTTTTGTCGCCCTTTGGGCATAGCTCCAAATTGCCCTCCAGAATGGCTGGATCAGTTCACAACTCCACCAGCAATGAATTAGTGTCCCCACTTTGCCACATCCCCTCCAGCATTCATTACTTTCCATAGCTGTCATGTTAGCCAATCTGCTAGGTGTGAGGTGATACCTCAGAGTTGTTTTGATTTGCATCTCTCTGATTATAAGAGATGTAGAGCACTTTTTCATGTGCTTATTAATAGTTTTGATTTCTTTGGCTGAGAACTGCCTGTTCATGTCCCTTGCCCATTTATCAATTGGAGAATGGCTTGGTTTTTTGTACAATTGATTTAGTTTTTGTAAATTTGAGTAATTAAACCTTTGTCAGAGGTTTTTATGAAGATTGTTTCCCAATTTGTTGCTACCCTTCTGATTTTGGTTATATTGGTTTTGTTTGTACAAAAACTTTTTAATTTGATGTATTCCAGATTATTTATTTTGCATTTTGTAACTCTTTCTAATTCTTGCTTGGTTTTGAAATCTTTCCCTTCCCAAAGGTCTGACATGTATACTATTCTGTGTTCGCCTAATTGATTCTGTGATCTTTAATGTAAGTGCCCCTCCCATGATAGCTCTCCTATTCTATTCATGCCTACCTCTTCTGTATCACTTTTGTTCATGTTCTCCAATAAGCCTCTCAGAGATTCACCTAACATGGCACAGAATGGTGGAAGGGCTAAGTTTCATTTAATGGAGTCCCTTCTGGTTTTTAGTACCTTCTGCCCATTTTGTTGTCACTTGGTCATCATGGCTACAGAAACAGAAGGGGACCTGCCCAGAACGAGGAGTCATTTTGTATTTTGGTTTTGGGTTTCATTGTTGCCATGGCCAAAGAATTCACAAATAAGTGACCAGCCTACTGGTAATGAGATTCTCTCTATTAACTAGATTTGTTATCAGAAAGCAGATACAATCTGTGACCAAGATTGTTCTAGCAAGCCCTTTCCAGCATATACAACCTGTCAGAATCTGAGCTTCCCTGACATAGTCATCAAGATCCCAGAATCATCTCCAAACCACAGTCCTGTTGTGGCAGGTCAGTTGCTTTATGGCCAAGCTTTAGGAGAGGTGGGAGAAGGGAGACAGTATGAGCCTCCCTGGGTCTTCAAATGCATGTGTGTTGGTGATGAAGTAGCAAGATATTTGCTGGAGCATTTACTCCCATTGTTAACCCTTCTTCATTCCTATTTTCACTCTTTTTATGGGCATAATGACATTTCATAAAATTAGACATGATATTGGCAACAGGAGAAAATAATTTACCAAGGTAAATTGAAATGCTGCACTTGATGCAAACACCCTTTTAAAGTTTGCCACCCTTATCCCATGCAATTAGGGAAAGCAATTATGAATACTCTGTTGTCAAATATTATTTTCAGATCTGTCCTAGTTGAATTGAAAGGCCTCTAATGGAAATTTTGTAAATAAGCCTGGAGAGGCTTCACATCCTGGGTAGCTTTAAAACAATCATCCCAACTAGGTTAATTAATCAAATGTGAAAGCAGGATAACATTTATCATATGACAAAGGAACACGATGAGTTCAAATATGTATGTTTAAGAATCATATCCAGTAACAAGTTAAAGAGGCAAAAAAAAAACCACCATAAACTACTCTTCTCTGAATTCTTAATCATTGACTTCATAGTTAGCGTTTCAATCAACCATGGAGTTAAAAAACAAGAGGCAACAGGAATGGTATGAGCTTTATTCATGATTATAGAATGACAGACAAACAGGCCTGGAATGTAGTAGGAACCCTAGAACTCTCCAATTTTCTACTTTTTTTTTCCTTTTAGACTTCTACTGTCCTTGTTTTTCTTTGTTTGTTTATAGGACAGTATTTGGGTCATTTGTGCTTAATGGAAAAGAACTTGCCCACCTCCCCTCAGCCAAGATCTTTCTATTTTGTTAATGGAATTATCATTTCCTATCCACCAAACTTGGAAACCTTGACTTCTTCTTTCCCCTCTTCCCCTACAGTCAATTAGTTATTGAGTGCTATTAGTTCTTCTTTCATAGCACTCACATCTATGTATCCCTTCCTTTCTCTTCTTATCATCACTAACATCTAAGGCTAGGTCCTCAATGCTTCATGCCTGTAGACTATGGCAATAATCTTCAAATTGGTCTCCTTGTCTCTGGTTATCTTGTCCATCCAATCCATGTAATATAAAATTGCCCTCTTAATATTATAAAACTATTGTTTTGTCTCTTGTTAGGCCCCCTACACTGTGTCTGCTTTCATCCAACTGCTTTCATAAAATATCTTTTAGAGTCTCCCCACTGCCTATAGAATAGAATGTAATCTCCTTAATTTAGCATTCGAGGGTCTTCACAATCAAGTCCCTACCTAATATTCAACCTGATCTCACACTGAAAGTCATCTGCTCTGATTGAATTAATTTATTCGCTTTTCCTCACATAATTTAGAAACATTCCTCATCCTCTGCACTTGCTCATGTTGTTTGCCCTGTCTGGAATCACTCCTTGCCCATCTTTCCCTCATCTTCCCTTTCTTCGGGACTTAGCTCAACCCCCAATTCATTTGTGAAAACTCAAGCATCCCCATTTCTCACTGATTATTGCCTCCTCCAAATTCCTCTGGCTAGCAGACATGTAAATGACATTTAGCACCTGCTAGCACTTACTTTTACTAATATTTTTGCATATTTGTATTTTTTAAGAAGATGCTTTAAATTGCTCACAACTGGGGATGGAGTCTCTTTGTGTTCATGACGTCTAATAATGCTTTATTCATGCATGGTACTTTACAGATTAAAAATATTTTCATATATTTTATCTTGTTTGATTATAATAGAGAATTATAATTATAATGAGAAATAGGCATTTTAACTCTCATTTTACAGTTAAGGAAACTAAATCTCTGAGAAATTAAGTGACTTCACAAAAGTCAAGGCTAGTAGAGTGGCCAAGCAGACATGAACCTTGTATTTAGGAATGCTTCCTGATTGCCCTGTCCCCCATAAAAAGCTATCTTTGCTAAGTGTCACCTTTAGTAAGTATATAATATTCTTGGGTGTTTTTTTTAAAAGAACCACAGCTGGATTTTTATCCAGGATGAATCTAAGATGAATCCAATTAACCTCTACCTTTGTTTCTCAGCAGCTCTCCATCTAATCTAATATGTCTATTCTGGTTGGCTTTCATACCAGCCTGTATTGGACTGACTTCTAGGTGTATAAAGGACTCAGAGATATCGCTTTTGGAAGAGAGATGGGAAATTCAGAAATGGAGGTCAGGACCAAAACATAGCCACATCCATCTTGCTACTTGTTTGTCAACATTAGATATGCATCACATCAAAGATTTTCCAGAATCTGAAAAGTAAAGAGCCATGGAGATGGAGGAGCCTGCTATCTGGTTTGCTCATGTAGCTGGGATCACTGAAAACTTCTGCAATGCTCTTCGGTCTTGGTGTAGAAAATCTATTGTCACTACTTGCCTGTGTTCAGCTCCTGGTTGAAGTCTGACTGAAGTTTTCTTTTCCTCCAAACTCAGAAGACTCCAAACTACAATGGAAATTTGAGGTGGAAAAGTGGCAGGATTATTATGATTCATGTGTGTAATGTTTTTTTTTTATTTTTATCATAAATTTACCAATATAATTAATTCTTGAGCAAATAAAAATAGAACACAGAAATATTGGGATTCGTGGCTGCACAGAAATGTTGGGATTCGTGGCTGCTGTGATTAGTGGTCAAACTATTGCAATTTATAATTGTATTCTATTCTTTAAGATATACAGTTTAATATGAATTCAAGGTGTGCAATTCTTTTTAGAGAACCACAAGGAAGAAAACATTCATAGTAATCTCTTGATTAACTCCATGAAAAGTAAAGGGGCTTCCTTGGACTTAAAATGCAATATATTCTCTACATATGCTGAAATCTCCCGAAATGGTAAAAATGCAGAAGGCATAACTCAGCTAACTTCCCAGGTCTCAAATCCTAAATGAGCTTTAAGTCATCTTAAGCAAGATATAATATGGTTTGGTTTACTTTACATTTTGAGGTTGTCATTTTGGAAAAATAATGAACATAAAAGGAGAAAAAAGCTTTTGCTTTCTCATATATTTTCTGAAGTAAAAATTGATATCCTGCAATGAAAATGCTATCTTTAAGCCAGATTGAGTAAATGAAATTTACATATATATATGCATATATATATATATATTTACCTGAAAAATCTTTAGTAATCAAATGAACCAATATGTGTTTACTCAAAACAAAATGTTAATTGCTTCCATAAAAAAGGCAAATTCTAATTTTCTTACCTTTAAATCACTCCCTCAAACTGGGAGAGTTATTTTGGCTGGCCATATGACATACTCTTTCTTTGAGGTCCTTAAGAGCACTGTAGTTTTGTGGTTCGACATGAAATTTCAGACCAGTACATCTTGATGAGGAAGTGGCTTGTGTTTGAAGACTATTTATTGAAAAGATCACTTTTTAGAATTGCAAATGACCATAAAAGATTTCAGTATTTTAAGGGTCTTGACTAATAGCATAGTGATTTCTGGAAACTTCTTACAGTTTCCTAAAATTATGTGAAATTTTATTAGATTTCAAACTAGAGTATAAAGCAAAAATCATCAAAATGATATGGTACTCATTAAGAAATAGAGTAATGGATCAATGGAATAGGTTAGGTAATCAACATCAGTGGTTAATGTCCATAGCAATTGAGTATTCAACAAACCTGAAGATTCAAGCTTTTGGGGAAAGGGCTCATTATTTGACAAAAACTGCTGGGGAAACTGAGAAACTAGGCATAGACCAATGTCTCACACCATACATCAGAATTAAGTCAAAATGGGTACTGGCTCTAGAAATAAAAAGTGACATGATAAATAAGTTGGGGGAACATGGAAAAGTTTACCTGTCAGACTTATGGATAAGGGAAGAAGTTATGGCCAAACAAGACATAGAAAGCATTACAAAAAGTGAAATGAAAAATTTTGATTATATAAAATTTTTAAAGTTTTGTGCAAAAAACTCCAATGCAACCAAGATAAGAAGGGAAACAAGAAATCTAGGGGGAAATTTTATAGCAAATATCATTGACAAAGGTTTCATTTCTCAAATATGTAGAGAACTAATTCAAATGTATAAGAATTCAAAGCATTAATTTTAATTAATTAATTAATTTGAAGTGGTCAATGGTTATGAAAAGGTAGTTCTTAGAAGAAGAAATTAAAATTATCTGGTCATATAAAAATTGTTCCAAAACACTATTGATTGGGGAAATGCAAATTAAAACAACTTTGAGATACTACCTCACACCTGTAAGATTGGCTAACATGGTCAAAAAAGCAAATGATAAAAGTTGGAGGATGTGGGAAAATTGCGACCCTAATATACTGTTGGACAAACTGTGAACTGATATACTATTCTGAAGAGCAATATGAAACCAGGCTCAAAGGGCCATAAAACTATGCATACCCTCTGACCCAGCAAAAGCATTACTGAATCTGTATTCCAACGAGATCAGAAATAAGGGGAAAGGACATACCTGTAGAAAAATATTTTAGCAGCTTTTTTTTTTTTTGGTAATGGCAAAGAATTGGAAACAGAAGGTATCCATTACTTGGGGAATGGATGAACAAGATGTTGTGTATGGCTGTAATGGAATACTATTGCTCCTTAATAAATGATGAAAAGAATGAGTTCAGAAAAACATGGAAGACAAATGAACTGATACAAAGGGAAGTTAGAAGAACAAGAACAATATATAGTAGTAGTCTCTCTCGGTAACCGAGGATGACGATTGTCTTTGTGTGCTTTCATCTGTGATGTAGATGAGTGTGCACAAAGACACTTGTGCGTGAAGGAGATTTAAGTGGAAAAGTCGATGCACAGAGACAGTCCCACTCTCTCGGCGTTGGAAGCCTGGGTCCAGTGGCACGAAAAGTCATTACACCTGGAGACTTCCTCCGCTGCATTGGATGGCCGTGTTGTCCTTTGTGCTCCAACACGCCCTGAGCACTCCACAGTGCTTTGCTGCGTCGCCCTCTCAGCCTTTGAACCTTCTTGTTGGTTTCTTCCGTCTGTTCTGCTGAAGCAGTCTTCACACGCTGGGTGAGCAAAGTCCTGGTTCACCAGGGGTCGACGTCGACCTGATGGCTACCCTCACAAGGTTTAGCCGGCCTGTTGAAGCCGTTGCCCGGGGTGTGGCTGCTGCCACATGCTAGCAGCTACTGGGAGCCACAAGTGAGAGCTGGGTGTCAGGTGGGGGTCAGAGGCTGGAGAGCTGCCCTAGGAGGGCACGACAAGCCCTCCATACCAGAGATACTACCCCTCCCTGAGCACCCCATACATCAAGAACGTACAAGAACAAGAATATACAGTAACAGAAATATTACACAATGATGAACTGAAGGAGTAAACTATTGTTAACAAAGCAAATTCCCAAGATATCCATGTAGGACCTATAATGAAAAGTGTTATACAGAGCCAAAGAAGGAATTGTTGGAGTCTGGTTGCAGATCAGATCATGCCATTATTTTCTTCATGAGTGTTTTATTGTATGTGTGATAACTGCCTTCCATCATGTCATGAGCAATATGGAAATATATAGTGCATGAAAGCACTGGTATAATTAGTATCAGATTATTTACTGCCTGGGGTATGGAAGAGGGAAAAAAAGAAGAAAATCTGAATCCCAAAATGTCAGAACACACTTGTCAAAAATTGCTTCTACATATAACTGAAAAATAAAATTTTAAAAATAAATAAATAAAATTATTTTGAATTCCCCAAAGAGATAATAAAGGGAAAGACTTATATAAAACATTTATAGCCACGCTGCTTGAGGTAGCAAAAAATTGGAAAATGAAGGGGTGTCCATCAATTGGGGAATGGCTCAATAAATTGTGGTATATGTTGATGATGGAATATTATTGTGCTGAAACGAATAAATAACTGGAGGAATTCCATGTGAACTGGAACAACCTTCAGGAATTGATGCAGAGTGAGAGGAGCAGAACCAAGAGAACCTTATACACAGAGATTGATACATTGTGGCACAATCAATGTAGTAAGAGTTTTCTACTAGCAGCAATGCAATGATCCCGGACAATCCAAAGAAATTTATGAGAATGAGCATTATCCATATCCAGGGAAAGAACTTTGGGAGCAGAAATGAAGAAGAAAAACATATGATTGATCACTTGGTTCAAAGGGGAAATGACTAGAGTTTTGATGTTAAAAGATCACCCTACTGCAAAAATGAATAACATGGAAATGGGTTTTGAACAATGATACATGTATAACCTAGTGGAACTGCTTGTCAGTTCCAGGAGGGGGAGGTAGGGAAGAGAAAATCACAAATCATGTAACTGTGAAAAATATTCTAAAAATAAATAAATTAATTAAATACTAGGTTGAACTAGGAAAAGAAAAAAAGAAAGAAATTCAAATACAGTTTGCAGAGCCATCCCTTAGGGGATAGCCTCAATTAACTCCAAAGCCAAATCATATCAGCTGTCTTCTCTTTCTCCTTCCACCCAAAACATTTTTATACAGATAAAATATGGTTAAAATGAACATCAAAGATAATTTTTAAGGGAAAAAAGAGGAGGAGATGTCGCAAAAAGTTAACATAAAATTGGAGGGATATTTGTGAAAAGGGTCAGGAAGTATTATATCAGGCAAACAATCTTAGTCCTCCTCCCCAACTCATTGTCACATAGATAAGTTTCATGTCATTAGCACCAACCATCGTTTTTTTCTCAAATTATCAGTTCAATAATATTTATTAAGCATCTATTATGTGCACACGACCATGCTAGGTATGAAGGATGCAAAGGCAAAAATAAATAAGTCCCTGTTTTCAAGGATCATATTTTCTAATGGCAGCATTCTGTATATATATACATAATTTGAGGACAGAGAGGTCATTAACAACAGGAGAGATTAAGTAAACCTACTTGAAAGAAGGGACACATGACCCGAGCTCTAAAGAAAGACAAGGATTCTGAGAAGAAGAGATGAAGAGAGAGTGCTTTCCAGGCCCAGGGGCAGCTTTGTGAAGCCAACATGCTGAATTCAAGAGGAAAGCTAACTGTCCAGTTTAACAAAGTCATGGAGCATGTGGAGGGGCTTATACCAACTAGGCCTGGAAAGGTGGGCTGAAACCATAATGTTTGGGTTTTAAGTGGAAGATTGTGTCTGTATTTTAAGCTATAGGCATGGTTAGAATTGTGTCTTGGAAAGATTATTTAGTATAGAGCATGGATTAGAGAGGTAAGAGACTTCAAGTGGGGAGATCAATTAAGCTATTAAGAGTAGTTCAGACTGAAGTGATGAGGGCCTGAACTGAAGCCATATGATTAGAAAGAAGTGTGTGAATGTAAGAAATATTATAGGGGTAAAATTGGTCATTGCTTGGATGTGAGGTGGGATAGGGGAGAAGGAAGAGTCAAGGATGAATTCCAGGTTATTAGTGACTAGAAGAATAGTAGTGCCTTCAACAGAAATAGGGAATTTAAAGGAGGGCAAGGTCCCTAAATAAAACAAAGATCCCTCAAAGCTCTATCCACTAGGGTTCTAAGTGATCACATAATACCTAGAGGAGTTATCTCTCTGTCATATCCTTTGGTCAGGACTATACCATGAAGAGTTGGTAAAAGAATATAACATAATTCCCTAAAATGGGGGAAATAAGTGATTCTTCTTGTCATGCAAAAAGTATTAAAAAGAAGATCTGAGGAACCTAGTCATTGCTCTCCCAAGGGATCAAGGGTCTTTCTGAGTATTTGAAGGAGCAATGAAGACCCATTTATATTTTTTTTACAAAAAGACCTCTTCAGGTTGGGGAAACAAGGAGAGAGTGACATTAAATTATAATCTACTAATCTAAATGAAAATGAATGACTTTAAAATCATACTCTTCAGTGGAAGGAACTATCAGAAACCAGAATACATCATAGACGCACTCTTTGTGGTAGCAAAAAATTGAAAAATATGGGGATGCCCTCTGATTGGGGAATGGCTGAACAAATTGTGGTTTATGTTGGTGATGGAATACTATTGTGCTCAAAGGAATAATAAAGTGGAGGAATTCCATGGAGACTGGAACAACCTCCAGGAAGTGATGCAGAGTGAAAGGAGCAGAAAAAAACAGGAGAACATTGTACACAGAGACTGATACATTGTGGTACAATCGAATGTAATGGACTTCTCTACTAATAGCAATACAATGATCCAGGACAATTCTGAGAGACTTATGGGAAAGAACATTATCCACATCCAGAGAAAGAACTGTGGGAATAGAAACACAAAAGAAAAACAACTCCTTGATCACATAGGTTGATGGGGATATGACTGGGGATGTAGACTAAATGATCACACTAGTGCAAATATCAATAATATGGAAATAGTTCTTGATCAATGACACATGTAAAACCCAGTTGAATTGTGCATCGGTTATGGGAAGGAGGTGGGGATAGGGAAGGGAAAGAACAAGAATCTTGTAATCATGGAAAAATATTCTAAATTAATCAATTAGATAAAAAAGAAATTAGAATACATGAGAAAGCAGATTTTGTCACTAACTCCATTCTCATCATAGATTTGATGTGGGGCTTTGCTGCTTCATAAATTCAGAATATTAATGAGAATTTATCATGCAAATTAATTAGAAAGTGAAGGACAGAACATTCTTGGTGACAGTTGTAAGTCTTTTGATATGGCATACATGTGACATACAGGAGTTTATTTTAAATCAATCTGTGCAGAGTACCCAGTCAGACTAGCCAACTCAAAAGATTGTGGACATTGGCCTTGAATAAACTGCTCATGTTGCATTTTTAGAAATGCAACTGTGTAACCTTCTATTTCCATAAAGAGTCAGAAAACCACAAAGGAGTAGCATTTTGGATAAGTGTTCTTTATGCTGTTAGTTAATCTGGTAACAGTAGCCTTGAGAGTCAGAGCCCATGACCTAGGGAGAAAGATGGAGAGTGGGACAGTTTTGTTTTGTTCTTTGCTACAAGCCACTTGAGGACCAGACAGTTGTTTAAGAGAAGAGGGTTCTTCTGTTACAAATGGGAGCCCAGGAGCTTAATGGGTTCCCCCTCGTTGCAGATCCTTAAACAAAGGTTGAACACTTGTCAGGTATGCTGCAAGAGTGGATTCTGTTTCAGATCAGACTAGATGGCCCCTGACAGGTCTGTGAAATTCTTATTCCAAATCTTTGTAATGGAGACTGAAGACTGTAAGTCTAGGAGATCATTGCTCAAATGACTATTGTCTGAGAATTTGTGGAAGACTGTAAAAACAAAAAATATAAATTACTTTGTCCAAATAATTGAGGATGATAGGTTGGTTTTATAAAAAAGCCGAGAAAAGTCATGTTAGGCACTAAATTGAGGGGGAAACAACTTCATAGCCAAAGTAAGTAGGTAAAATTGTTAAGAAAATAATAGATTTGGTACAGTTTATGATGGTAGCTCCATCACATTGCTCCCAAATAGTTCTTTAAAAAAAAGTTTTTCAGTTACATGAAGAAACAATTTGGGACAATAGTTTTCTGACATTCTAAGATTTAGATTTTCACCCTCTCTCCTTCCTCCAACTCTTTTCCCAAAGTGGTAATCTAATACAGGTTATACCAGTGCTTTCATGAAACACATATTTCCATATTGCTCATATAATGATAGAAGAAAACATATCATACATACAATAAAAAAGGAAATAAAATGAAGGATGGCATATTCTGATCAGCATTCATATTCCAAAAGTTCCTTCTTTGGCTGTGTATAGCATTTTTCAACATGAATTCCTTGTGCTCATCTTAAGAGACTTGCGTTCCTGATAATGGGTTAGTCCTTCACAGTTGATCATTGTATAATATTTCTCTTACTATATGCCTTGTTCTCTTGGTTCTGCTCTCTTCACTTTGAATCAATTCATATAAGTCTTTCCAGGTTTTTTGAAACTCCTCCGGTTCATCATTTCTTGTGGTACAATGCTATTCCATTACAATCACATATTACAATTTGTTCATCTGTTCCCCAAGTGATGAACAATCCTTTTATTTTCAGTTCTTTGCCACTGAAAAAAAAAAAGCTACTAAAATATTTTGGCACAGGTAGATCCTTTCACCTTAACTCTGATCTTTTTGGAATACAGATCCAGTAGTGCTTTTGCTGGGTCAGAGGGCATGCATAGTTTTATGGCTTTTTGATCCTGTTTCCATATTGCTCTTTAAAAGGGTTGTATCAGTACACAGTTCCACCAACAATTTATGAGATCCCAATTTTTCCGCATCCCCTCCAACTTTCATCTCATTGGGGAAATAAATAGTTCTTATAATTGACATTGTCATTGTTTTATGGAAATCAGTACAATAATATTTTTCACCCACACTTTGTTGTTGGGAATCTTGTCATTTTCTTCCTGGTCTATAAGAATCCTTAGTTTGTTATCACCAAAAAAAATTCTGAAACTCCTTATTGTATCTCAAAAAGTGGGCCAAAATTGTTATAGAACCTGTGGGAAGAAACAGTAATATTTTAAATATGAAGAAAAAAGAACCAGGAGAATGATATTCTTAATGGCTAAAATGATATGAATTGAAAATGGCATCAAAAGGCTACTAAACAAATCAGCTGTAATGACCAATCTTGGTTCCAGGGAGGAAATGATGAGACATAGTTTTCTTTTTTTTAGAGAGATAGAAATTATAGGAATAGAATGCTGTATACAGTGTTGGATAAGATCTTTTTGTCTATCAGATTTATTTACATTTTTCTGTGTTACATAGGAGAGTGTGATGGGGGGGTAGATACTGAGTATAAAAACAAAAAGCATCAATCAAACTTTTTTAAGAAGAAGCTACATATAATCAATTTATCAAAAAGCAAGCATTTATTAAGTGTTGACTATATATCAAGAATTGAGCTAAGTACTGAGGAATCAAAGACAACAATGAAATCATTCCTGCCCTTAAGGAACTTACAATTTGAGGGAGAAAACATTTACATAAATACAAATTACATGCAAACCAATATAAGGAAACTCAATAACATGCTGTGAAAATATCATAAAAAGCAAGCAAACAAAAAAGTACTATCTATTCAAGGATTTTTATAGCAGCAGTATTTGTAATTACAAAAAAAAAATAGAAAAAACCTAAATGTCCAGTAGTAGGGGAATTAACTAAATTATGACATTGATGTAATGAAATCCTACCTTTCAATTAAGATTAAAATATGAAGAATATAAAGATGTGTAACAATGTGTAACAAAGACTACCCTGGACCTATTTTCTTTTCTTTTTTTTTACCATAATTATCATTTTTATTGACAACCAGGTGACACAATAGATGAAGTGTGAAGCCTAGAATTAGACATGAGTTCATATCTAGTCTCAGATACTCACTAGCTATGTGGCCCTGGGACAAGTCACTTACTCTCTGCCTCAATTTCCTCAGCTGTAAAATGGGAACAATAATAGCACTACCTCCCAAAGTTATTGTGAGAATCAAATGACATAATAATTGTAAAGTGCTTAGCAAAGTGCCTCGCACGTAGTAAGTGCAATAGAAATATTTTATTATTATTAGATAGTTCTTCAAGATTCACCAAGCATTTTATGTACATTATTTTGCTGGAACCTTACAACAACCTGGTGATGTTTTGTTTTCATCTGGACCCAAGTTTTCTTCAGGGTGGGGGGGGTGATATGGAAACTTCTTCCACTGAAGTGAATGGGAAATGCCTGGACCTATTTTCTAAAGGCCAGATATGTTACATTTCATTTACTCCTCAAGGTTCTCTGGTACATTTAGGGGGTTGTGGTATCTAGACTCTCAATCACTGGTTCCAGGACCTATCAGTTGTGTTACTACAGTTTTAGGGGTGGTTCCACTGAACCCTAAGAATATTTACTTCTAAAGGTACATACAAAAAATAGATATATAAACCTACTCACCAACATGTGGGACTTAAACCCTCCTTTTTGCTACTTCACTTCTTGGGGAAAGGAAGATCATTGGTTTCACAACTTAGCTCAGTTCCCGTATAGCACAGTCTTAGATTCCAAGGCCCTTGCTCAAGTACCAGACACTCTGCCTTTTCAGTTCTTCTATATTAGGCTGGCTGGTGGCAACATCCCACATGGAATCCTGACTGTAAGGTCACCATGGCTCAAACTGCCAGTTTTGGTGGAAATTGCTGCCTGTGCCTAGAAATTGAGGATAAGCAAAACAGAACACAAACAAAACTCCCAGGTTGATTTCTTAGAGTCACAGGGTTATAAGCAGGATGGGGAAAGGTATCCCTCCTCTCCTGTTCTCAGCATATGGTGCCAAAGCTGTGGATAAACTGTATGTAATCTTTACCTTCTAGGCAGCAACAGGAAAGAGTAAACAAAAAAGAGATAAAGACTGTTCCAATATGGCAGTTTAAAAGATGAAGCCTATTCTAGCTATTCCTTCCAATGAGCAAAGTGTCTCCATATTAGGGGATCTGGGCATGCTTCATGGTCCTGTTATAAAAGCATGGAATGATCTTTAATAAATAATTCCATGAGAAAAAAAAGCAAACCTAGAAGAACAGATTACATACTATGTGGTGTTAGAAAAGGAAAAGTGAATGGGAGTGAAAGGACAAAAGAATCCTGATGAATTCTTAAAAAGGGTGGCTAAAATGTTATATTAATGAGCTGAAGTTTACATATCTACATGTAAGTATTTACAAAGCAAATGCAACTGGTCATGTTGGTAATTGGTTTTGAGTTTATGAACAAACCATTAATTAAAAGAAAAATATGCAGAAATTATCTTGTGAAGAGAAAAGTTTCAACAACAAAACCAGGGGTCAAATGATTTAGGCCTTCATTCCAGGACCCTGTTTTGGGTTTGTAGATTCAAAATAAGGAGTGAGGTCCTGATCTCAAGAGTCAGAGGTCTGTACCTCATCCCTTATTTCAGGACATGAACGTCATCTCCAATTAGTCAGTTAGCTATTTTAAAGAATTTGCTATATGGGGTTGCCAAGCTGGCAGAGTAAGAAACACTCAGAGCCCACCTGCATAGTACAAGCACTGGACAGTACTCCTTCCCCTCAAGGAATGGAGATAAGCTCTAGCATATAGGAAAAAATGAAGGCAAAAAATAACCTCCAAATGACTAAAAGACATAGAAAAATCCCAATGCTAGAAAAATATTTCAGCAACATAGATGACTAAAATGAAAACTCAAAAGAAGACAGCAATACCAAAATGAAAACATGTTAAACCTCAAAGGAAAATGTGAAATGATGTCAAACTCAAAATGAACTCTTGAAAGAGCTTCAAAAAACAAATAATAAGAAGCTTAAAAGACAATGATAAAAAAATCATCAGTTTAAAACAAAACTTGTGTGGAGAAAAAAAAAGTTCCCTAAAAAAGGAAATACAAAAAATGGATCTCTAAATATTAGACTTGAACATGTGGAAGCTAATGATTTCCTAAGACATTCAGAAACAATAAAATAAATTCAAAAGAAAAAATAGAAGAAAATCTAAACCCTATCCCTGGAAAAATAACTGGCCTGAAAAATAAATCAAGGAGAGAAAGTCTAAAAATCATTGGATTCCCTGAAAGCCATGATTTAAAAAAAAACAAAAAACAACTGAGATGCCATATTGTAAAATATCATCAGGAAAAACTGCTCTGATATTCTTGAACAAAAGGGGTAAATAGACATTAAAAGAACCCACCAACCACCTCCTGAAAGAAATCCATAATTTAAAAATCCCAGGAATGTTATGTAAAAATTCTAGCACTCCCACACCAAGGAGAAATTATTAAAAAAGAAATCCATATTAAAAGATTGGAAGGTATAGAATATAATATTCTTCAAGGCAAAAGATCTATGCCTATAACCAAAAATTACCTATCCAGCAAAACTGAGGCTACTACTCTAGGGAAATAAATGAATTTCCAGACATTCTTGACAAAATAACCAGAGCTAAAAAGAAAATTTGATGGGTAAATTTGACACTCAAGAGAAGCAAAAAAAAAAAAGATAGATGAGAAAACTCAAGAGAATCAGTGGGGTTAAATTACTTATAACCTAGCATGGGGAAATGATGATATTTAAGATTCCTGTGGTACAAGAGATACATAAAGTTCTTAATACGCTTAAAGTATCAAGGGAAACAATGGAGTTAAACATTATATTTCTTGAATGGGAAAGTGATAACCAGAATCCTAAAGAGATATTTAAGATTCTTAAAACACTTTAAAATAATCAAGGGAAATAATGGAGTTAAATTGATCACATTACTAGTAAGAATATCTATGTAAGATAGTTGAGAGTGAAATACCTCACATGAGGAGGCATGCAAAAATCAATACAGTGGAAAGGAAGATAAGTGGGGATAGAACACAATGTCTGAGGCTTACTTTCATGGGAATTGGCACAAAGTGGGAACACCATTGACACTCAGTTAGTTATACAAAACTGTTTTACCCAATAGGGAAGTAAGAATGGAATTGGGGTGTGGAGAGGACAGACAAAAGGGAAGGGGAACTCATAGAGGTGAATTACCAAAAATATTTGTAAACATGGAAAGGGTGAAAGGAAAGAAAGAGGACAAATGGGGAAAATAAGATGGAGGGTAACACACATTTAATAATCATAACTGTGAATATGAATGGGATGAACTCACCCATAAAATGGAAGAGGATAATGGAGTGCATTAAAAGCCAGAATCCCACAAAATGCTATCTACAAGAAACTATTTAAAGTAGGGAGACACACACAAAGAGTAAAAATAAAAGGTTGGGCAAAATCTATAATACTATGGCTAAAGTTAAAAAAGCAAGCGTAGCAATTATGATCTCAGATAAAGCAAAAGTGAAAAGTGACCTCATTAAAAGAGATAAGGAGAAAATTACATATTTATAAAAGGAACCATAGAGGATGAAGTAAAATCAATATTATACATATATGCACCAAATGATATAGCAACCAAGTCCCTAAAGGAGAAATTATATTAATTATAAGAAGAAATAGACAATAAAACTATACTAGGGGAGGGTAACTGTCCCTTCTCAGAATTAGATAAATTGAATCAGAAAGAAAGAAATTAAGGAGGTAAATGGAATTTTAGAAAAGTTTGACTTGATAGCACTCTGGAGAAATCTGAAAAGGAATAGAAAGGAATATACTTTTTTCTCAGCAGTACATAGCATTTTCACAAAAAAAAATATCCCTGTAATAGAACCTAAAAGCCTCACAACCAAATGCAGAAAAGTAGAAATATTATATGCATCTTTTTCAGATCATAATATTATAAAAGTTACACTCAGCAAAGAGCTGGAGGGAAAAAAGGCTAAAAATTAGAAACTTCAATGAATAGAATGAGTGGGTCAAAAAACAAATCATAGAAATAATCAACAATTTCATTAAAGAGAATGATAACAGGAAGATAACATACCAAAATTTTGGTGATGTGGACACAACAGTTCTTAGGAGAAATTTTATATCTCTAAATGCTTACATCAATAAAAGGAAAAAGAGCAGATCAATGAAGTGGGAATGCAATTTGAAAAAACTAGGATGAGGACAAATTACAATTCCTGATTAAACACCAAATTAGAAATCCTGAAAATCAAAGGAGAGATTAATAAAATTGAAAGTATGAAAATCATAGAAAAGGAGTAGGTTTTATGAAAAACAAAAACAAAAAGATAAAACATTGATTAATTTTAACAAAAAAGGAAATAAAGCCAAATTACCGGTATTCAAATGAAAAAGGCAAAATTAAAATCAATGAAGAGTAATTTCCTTGTATTTCCCAATTATATGCAAATAAATCTGATAATCTAATTAAAGAAATATGAATTGGCCCAGATTAAAGAAAAGGAAATAGAATACTTAAGCAATCCCTCTCAGAAAAAGAAATTGAACAAGCTATAAATGAATTCCCTAAGAAAGAAGCCCCAGGGCCAGGTGGTTTCAAAAGTAAATTCTATCAGACACTTAAAAAAGAACTAATTTTAATACTATAGAAACTATTTGCAAAAATAGCTGAGAAAGGAATTCTGTGAAATTCCTTTTCTGACACAAATATGGTATTGACATCTAAATCAGGATAGAAAAAAAAAACAGAGAAAGAAAACTATAGACCAATAGTCCTAATGAATATTGATGCAAAAATCTTAAAGAAAATACTGGCAAGAAGATTACAATAATATATCACAAGGATACACCATTATGACTGGGTGGATTTTACATCAGAAATTATAGGATAGTTCAATATTAGGAAAACTATTAGCATTAAGAACAAAACCAACAGAAATCATGTGATTATTTCAATAGATATAGAAAAGTTTTTGACAAAATACAACCATATATCACAAGGATTATTCACTATGACCAGGTAGGATTTATATCAGGAATGCAAGGTTGGTTTAATATTAGGAAAACTGTTGGCATAATTGACCATATCAATAACCAAACTAACAGAAATCACATGGTTATTGCAATACATGCAGGAAAACCCTTTGACAAAATACAGCACCCATTCCTAATAAAAACACCAGAAAGCATATGAATAAAAGGGTCTTTCCTTAAAATAATTAATAATATCTATCTTAAACCATCAGCAAGTATCATGTCCAATGGGGTTAAGTTAGAGGCCTTCCCAATAAGATCAGGAATGAAACAAGAATGCCCATTATCAACACTATTATTTAATATTTCACTAGAAATGTTAGCTTTAGCAATAAGAGAAGAAAAAGAAATTGAAGGAGTTAAAATGGGCAAAGAGGAAACTAAACAATCATTCTTTGTGGATGATATGATAGTATACTTAGAGAATCAACTAAAAAAACTAGTTCAAATAATAACTTTAGCAAAATTGCAGGATATAAAGCAAACCCACATAAGTCATCAGCATTTCTATATATTTCCAACAAAGTCCAGCAGCAAGCGTTACAAAGAGAAATTCCATTTAAAATAACTCTGGACAATATAAAATACTTGGGAATCTATTTGCCAGGGCAAATATAGTAATTATATGAACACAATTACAAAACACTTTTCACACAAATAAAGTTAAAGCTAAATAATTAGAAAAACACTAATTGCTCATGGGTAGGTCAAACTAATATAATAAAAATGAAAATTCTACCAAAATTAATTTACTTATTCAGTGCCATATAAATCAAACTACCACAATACTATGTTATAGAATTAGGAAAAAAATAACAAAATTCATCTGGAAGAACAAGAGGTCAAGAATATCAAGAGAACTAATTTTTTAAAAAAATGTGAAAAATGGTGGCCCAGTAGTACCAAATCTTAAACTGCACTATAAAGAAGTAATTATCACAAGAAATCTTGTACTGGCTAAAAATAGAAGAGAAGATCAATGAAATAGAGGTAAATGACCTATGTAATCCAGTGTTTGATAAACCCAACGTTCCCAGCTTTTGGGATAAGAACTGTTATAAGGAAATCATTTCAGAACTCACTATTCGACAAAACTCCTTGAAGAATTGGAAAGCATTATGGAAATTAATTATAGATCAATATCTCACACCCTATACCAAGATAAGGTCAAAATGAGTATAAGATTTAGACACAAAGGGTGACATTATGAGTAAAATAGGGGAACATAGAATAGGTTACCCTGTCAGATCTATGGAGAAGGGAAAATTTATGACTAAATGAGATAGCAAACACTATAATAATAAGTAAAATGAATAACTTTGATTATAGTAAATTTAAAGATTAGAAAAAAAGTACAGACTGGAAAAAACATTAATAGTGAATTTCTGTTAAAAAGGTCTCATTTTTTAAAGATATGAAGAACTAAGTCAAATTTATAAGAATACAAATCACTCCCCAATTGATAAATAGTCAAAGGATATGAATAAGCAGCATTCAGATGAAGAAATCAGTCATCAATAATCATATAAAAATGTTCTAAATCCCTTTTGACTAGAGAAATGCAAATTAAAATAACTTTGAGGTACCACCTCATACCTATCAGACCAGCCAATATGACAGTAAAGTAAAATGATAAATGTTTGAGGGGAAGTGGCAAAATTGGGACACTAATGAATTGCTGGTAGAGTTGTGAACTGATCCAACCATTCTGGAGAGGAATGTGGAACTATGCCCAAAGGGCTTTAAATGACTGCAACAATGCATACTCCTACTAAACCTGTATCCCAAAGAGATAAAAAAAAAATTGAAAAGGACCTACTTTTGCAAAAATTACTTATAGCTGCTCTTTTTGTAATGATAAAGAATTGGGAACTAAAGGGCTGTCCATCAATTGGGGAATGGCTGGATTATGATATATGGTGTTAATGGAATACTATTATGATGTAAGGAATGATGAACAGGATGATTTCATAAAGAGTTGGACATATCTCGATGAACTAATGTGGAGTGAAATAAATAGAACCAGGAAAACACTGTATACAGTAACAGCAATACTGTGGAATGATCAAATATGATAGACTTAACTACTCTCAGCAATACAGGACACTTCTGAGGGACTTATGTCAATGAATGCTATCCACCTCCAAAGAAAGAACTGTTGGAATCAAAATAGAGATGGAAATATCACTTATCTATTTGGATATATGTTTTGGGGTTTTGGTTTTATAGTATTATTCCCTTACAAAAACAAACAATATGGAAACTTTAAAAAATAAATAAGTAGACTTCCAGGTAAGCATGGCTGCAGAGTACATGCAGCTCACTTCCTCTCCTCAGACCCAATGACACAGATGACCGCAAAAGATCCCCCCCCCAAAAAAACCCCAACCATTCTCATAAGAAAGGAGGGACCCCACACTAAGGTGCAGCACTGAAGGTAGGTGGGATTCCGGCATTTACACAATATAAGGGAACAAAAAGCTGACCTACCCTCCCCAACCTACCACCCCACCACACCTTCAGAGCCAGAGTTAAAGTCAGCACTGGCCAGAATCAACAAGTGAGGGAGGGGCACCCCAGGACTGATCAACAGGTAGCCCCAGATCTAGGGACCTGACTAAGACCACCAAGGACCTACCCCTGTGATTAGTAACACCAGAAACCCGCGGCAGGTGGGCAAGGGGAACTCAGATCTCAGGCATCCAGAACCAGTGTGCTATAATCAAGGAGGGTGTGAAGGGATCCCCTGAAGTGAGCAAGGGGCACCCACAGGTCTTGGGAGTTAACTAAGACCACCAAAGACCTACACCTGAGAGCTGTAACACCCAAAACACTGGCAGGCAGGGGAGAACAGACCCTGGGCTCGCCTGGGAAGACAGCGCAGCTGTGGAGAACTGAGAATTGGCCTGAGGTTAAAGTCTCGATCATTAGACTCTTACACTGAGAGCAAGCCCTCCTCACTCAGACTTCTGACTGGAAAAGAGAGAAAATAAAACATAGAGATGGCAAACAATGCTCAGGAATCACAACAGCCCAACACCAAGAAAAGCAAGAAGAAGGGGGTGACTTTGGATACATTTTATGGAGGGAAAATACAGAATACAGAGGAAATAGAAGAGGAAACACAAACAAATGCTCCAAAACCTTCCAAAAGAAATGGAAATTGTCTACAAGCTCTTGAAGAATTTAAATTGGAAGTTATCAAAAAGATGGAAGCCTTCTGTCAGGAAAAATGGGAAATAACACCAAAGGAACACAGCAATCTGAGGGACAAAAACATGCAATTGCAGAATCAGCTTGAAGTCTCAAAAAGCAGGACAGACCAAAGTGAAAAGGAAAACCAGCCTTTAAAGGTCAGAATCGGGCAACTGGAAGACAATGATCTTGCAAAAGAGCAAGAATTAATAAAGCAAAGTCAAAAGACTAAGGAATTAGAAGATAACATAAAATATCTCACTGACAAGGTGACAGACCTGGAAAACAGAGGAAGGAAAGACAATCTGAGAATCCTTGGTCTACCAGGGGAAAAAAAAACAGAAATAAACAGTAATCTTGATAACATAATACAAGATATCATCCAAGAAAACTGCCCAGAGATTCTAGAACAAGGGGGCAAAATAGCCATTGAAAGAGTTCACAGAACACCCTCTACACTAAATCCCCAAAAGACAACTCCAAGGAATGCAACTGGCAAATTCCAAAGCTTTCAAGCAAAAGAAAAAATCTTACAAGAAGCCAGAAAAAGACAATTTAGATATAAAGGAATGCCAATCAGGGTTACATAAGACTTTGCAATTTCCACTCTGAATGACTGTGATGCCTGGAACATGATATTCAGAAAGGCGGGAGATCTGGGTCTTCAACCAAGAATCAGCTATCCATCAAAACTGACTATATACTTCCACGGGAAAGTATGGGCATTCAAAAAAATAGAAGATTTTCAAATTTTTGTAAAGAAAAGACTAGAGCTCTGTGGAAAGTTTGACAGCCAAACACAAAGAGCAAGATAAACATGAAAAGGTAAATATGAAGGAAAGGGAAAAGGAGAAAAATGTTATCTTTTTCTTTTATTCAAATTCTCTTCTATAAAGACTACATTTATATCAAACTATGTATATTAATATGTGGGGGAAATGTAATATGTAATTGTATGCATCATTAGAGTAATTAGAAGAATCACACATAGGGAAAGATTGGGGCATCAAGACTATATGGAGAAAGGGAGGGAAGAAAGAAAAATGGAGGGGGGAATCATTGATGGTACTAAGATATACTTCAAGAAATAGAAAAAAACTAAATAGAATAAACTTTGCACACAAAGATTCACATGGGAAGGGGAGGGGAAGAAGTCTCCTATAAGAAGGAGAGGAAGAGAGTGCAAATTGTTATTACTTAAACCTTACTCTCAGTGAAATCAACTCTGAGAGGGAAAAACATCCAGATCCATTGGGATCTTGAATTCTAACTTATCCAACAGGGTAAGAGAGAAGGAGAAATTAAGGAGGGGGAGGGAAGAGGGAGTGTGAAAAGGGAGGGAAGGACAGGGGGGAGGAAAGTTAACAGACCCTAAAAAAACAAACAAACAAAAAAACCAACCAATAAACAAAAAGGGAGAGGCTAGAAAGGGGAACATATCAAGGGAGGGGACTAGGGGTACTGATTTAAAGTAAATCACTGGTTTAAAAGGTTATAGCTAAAGAAGAAAGGTCAGCATTAGGGGAGGATATCGAATGCCAGGGAATCCACAAGTGACAATCATAACTTTGTATGTGAATGGGATGAACTCACCCATAAAATGTAGATGAATAGCAGAATGGATTAGAATCCAAAACCCTACCATATGTTGTCTTCAAGAAACACACATGAGGCGGGTAGATACTCACAAGGTCAGAATTAAAGGATGGAGTAAGACATTTTGGGCCTCAACTGATAGAAAGAAGGCAGGAGTTGCAATCATGATATCTGACAAATCCAAAGCAAAAATAGACATGATTAAAAGGGATAGGGAAGGTAAATATATTGTGTTAAAAGGGAGTATATACAATGAGGAAATATCACTAACCAACATGTTTGCACCAAATGGTATAGCACCCAAATTTCTAATGGAGATACTAGGAGAATTTAAGGAAGAAATAGACAGTAAAACCATATTGGTGGGAGACCTCAACCAACCACTATCAAATTTAGATAAATCAAATCAAAAAATAAATAAGAAAGAGGTAAAAGATGTGAATGAAATCTTAGAAAAATTAGAGTTAATAGACATATGGAGAAAAATAAATAGGGACAAAAAGGAATACACCTTCTTCTCAGCACCACATGGCACATTCACAAAGATTGACCATACACTAGGTCACAGAAACATGGCATACAAATGCAGAAAAGCAGAAATAATAAATGCAATCTTTTCAGATCATAAGTCAATAAAAATAAAGATCAATAAGGGTACATGGAGAGCCAAATCAAAAATCAATTGAAAAATTAAATAATATGATACTCCAAAATCAGTTAGTTAGAGAACAAATCATAGAAACAATTGATAATTTCATTGAGGAAAATGACAATGGTGAGATATCCTTTCAAACCTTATGGAATGCAGCCAAAGCAGTATTCAGAGGAAAATTTATATCTATGAGTGCATACATTAACAAATTAGGGAGGGCAGAGATCAATAAATTGGAAATGCAAATAAAAAACTTGAAAGCAAACAAATTAAAAACCCCCAGAAGAAAACCAAACTAGAGATCCTAAAAATTAATGGGGAAATTAATAAAATCAAAAGTGATAGAACTATTGAATTAATAAATAAGACTAGAAGCTGGTACTTTGAAAAAACAAACAAAATAGACAACGTACTGGTCAATCTAATTTAAAAAAGAAAAGAAGAAAAGCAAATTAACAGCATCATAGATGAAAAGGGGGACCTCACCTCCAATGAAGAGGAAATTAAGGCAATCATTAAAAACTATTTTGCACAATTATATGCCAATAAATATACCAATCTAGAGGATGTGGATGAATATTTACAAAAATATAAATTACCTAGACTAACAGAAGAAGAAATAGAATTCTTAAATAACCCCATATAGAACAAAAAATCCAACAGGCCATCAAAGAACTCCCTAAGAAAAAATCCCCAGGGCCTGATGGATTCACAAGTGAATTCTATCAAACATTCAAAGAACAGCTAATCCCAATACTATACAAACTATTTGACATAATAAGCAAAGAGGGAGTTTTACCAAATTCCTTTCATGACACAAACATGGTACTGATTCCAAAGCTAGGCAGGTCAAAAATGGAGAAAGAAAACTATAGACCAATCTCCCTAATGAATATAGAGGCAAAAATCTTAAATAAGACATTAGCAAAAAGACTCCAGCAAGTGATCAGGAGGGTCATTCACTATGATGAAGTAGGATTTATACCAGGGATGCAGGGCTGGTTCAATATTAGGAAAACCATCCACATAATTGACCATATCAACAAGCAAACCAACAAAAATCACATGATTATCTCAATAGATGCAGAAAAAGCCCTTGATAAAATACAACACCCATTCCTATTTAAAACACTAGAAAGCATAGGAATAGAAGGGTATTTCCTAAAAATAATAAACAGTATATATCTAAAACCATCAGCTAATATCATCTGCAATGGGGATAAACTAGATGCATTCCCAATAAGATCAGGAGTGAAACAAGGATGCCCATTATCACCTCTATTGTTTAACATTGTACTAGAAACACTAGCAGTAGCAATTAGAGAAGAAAAAGAAATTGAAGGCATTAAAATAGGCAAGGAAGAGACAAAGTTATTGCTCTTTGCAGATGACATGATGGTTTACTTAAAGAATCCTAGAGAATCAACCAAAAAACTAGTCAAAATAATCAACAACTTGGGGGCAGCTGGGTAGCTCAGTGGATTGAGAGCCAGGTCTAGGGATGGGAGGTCCTAGGTTCAAATCTGGCCTCAGACACTTCCCAGCTATGTGACCCTGGGCAAGTCACTTGACCCCCATTGCCTAGCCCTTATCACTCTTCTGCCTTGGAGCCAATACACAGTATTGTCTCCAAGATGGAAGGTAAGGGTTTAAAAAAAATAATCAACAACTTTAGCAAAGTTGCAGGATACAAAATAAACCCACATAAGTCATCAGCATTTCTATATATTTCCAACACATCTTAGCAGCAAGAATTAGAAAGAAAAATCCCATTCAAAATCACCTTAGACAAAATAAAATACTTAGGAATCTATCTCCCGAGACAAACACAGGAACTATATGAACACAACTACAAAACACTCTCCACACAACTACAACTAGACTTGAGCAATTGGAAAAACATTAACTGCTCGTGGATAGGACAAGCCAATATAATAAAAATGACCATCCTACCCAAATTTATTTATCTATTTAGTGCCATACCCATTGAACTTCCAAAAAAATTTTTTACTGACTTAGAAAAAAACATAATGAAGTTCATTTGGAAGAACAAAGGATCAAGGATATCCAGGGAACTAATGAAAAAAAATACAAAGGAAGGTGGCCTTGCAGTCCCAGAACTCAAACTCTATTATAAAGCAGTGGTCATCAAAACAATTTGGTACTGGCTAAGAGACAGAAAGGAGGATCAGTGGAATAGACTTGGGGTAAGTGACCTCAGCAAGACAGTCTATGACAAATCCAAAGACCCCAGCTTTTGGGACAAAAACCCACTATTTGACAAAAACTGCTGGGGAAACTGAAAGACAGTGTGGGAGAGATTAGGTTTGAATCAACACCTCACACCCTACACCAAGATAAACTCATAATGGGTGAATGACTTGAACATAAAGAAGGAAACTATAAGTAAATTAGGTGAACACAGGATAGTATACATGTTAGACCTTTGGGAAGGGAAAGACTTTAAAACCAAGCAAGACATAGAAAGAGTCACAAAATGTAAAATAAACAATTTTGATTACATCAAATTAAAAAAGTTTTTGTACAAACAAAACCAATGTAACCAAGATGAGAAGGGAAGCAACAAATTGGGAAACAATCTTCATATCAAAAACCTCTGACAAAGGTCTAATTACTCAAATTTATAAAGAGCTAATTCAATTGCACAAAAAAATCAAGCCATTCTCCAATTGATAAATGGGCAAGGGACATGAACAGGCAGTTTTCAGCCAAAGAAATCAAAACTATTAATAAGCACATGAAAAAGTGCTCTACATCTCTTATAATCAGAGAGATGCAAATCAAAACAACTCTGAGGTATCACCTCACACCTAGCAGATTGGCTAACATGACAGCTATGGAAAGTAATGAATGCTGGAGGGGATGTGGCAAAGTAGGGACATTAATTCATTGCTGGTGGAGTTGTGAACTGATCCAACCATTCTGGAGGGCAATTTGGAACTATGCCCAAAGGGTGATAAAAGACTGTCTGCCCTTTGATCCAGCCATAGCACTGCTGGGTTTGTACCCCAAAGAGATAATAAGGAAAAAGACTTGTTAAAGAATATTCATAGCTGAGCTCTTTGTGGTGGCCAAAAATTGGAAAATGAGGGGATGTCCTGCAATTGGGGAATGGCTGAGTAAATTGTGGTATATGTTGGTGATGGAATACTATTGTGCTAAAAGGAATAATAAAGTAGAGGAATTCCATGGAGACTGGAACAACCTCCAGGAAGTGATACAGCGTGAAAGGAGCAGAACCAGGAAAACATTGTACACAGAGACTGAAACACTGTGGTACAATCGAATGTAATGAACTTCTCCATTTGTGTCAATACAATGACCCTGAACATTCCATAGGGATCTAGGAGAGAAAAAAAAAACTATCCACAAGCAGAAGACAAATGGTGGGAGTAAAAACACTGAGGAAAAGCAACTGCTTGACTACAGGGGTTGAGGAGACATGAGTGAGGAGAGACTCTAAATGAACACCCTAATGCAAATGTCAACAACATGGAAATGGGTTCAAATCAAGGACACATGTGATACCCAGTGGAATCACGCATCAGCTATTGGATGGGTGGGGGAAGGGGGGGAAGAAAATGATCTATGTTTCTAATGAATAATGTTTGAAAATGACCAAATAAAACAATGTTTAAAAGGGAAAAAATAAATAAATGAATAAATAAATAAATAAGTAGAAGAAGTAGAAAAAAGAAATAAAGGGTTATACCATAAACAAATTAGGGGAGTACAAATCGTTTATCTGTCAGACCTCTGGATAAAGAATTCATGATCAAATGAGACATAGAGAACATTATAGGACATAAAACAGATATGAAAAATGCTCCAAATTCTTATTAATTAGAAAAATGCATATTAAAACAACTCTGAGGTACCATCTCATATCTATCTGGCTAAATGACAAAAAAGGAAAATAAATGTTGAAAGGGATATGGGGAAATTAGGACACTAATGCACTCTTGAAGATGGAGAACAATTTGGAACCATGCCCCCAAAGGACCATCAAATTGTGACTCTTTGACTCAGTACTACTAGATTTATATTTCGAAGAGATCAAAGATAGGGTGAAAGGACCTATTTAAACAAAAATGTTTATAGTAGCTCTTTTTAAGTGGCAAAGATCTGGAAACTGAAGGTATGTTTATTACTTGGGGAATGGCTGAACAAGCTGATTTGTGATTGTAATGGAATGCTATTGTGTCATAAGAAATGACAAACAAAATGATCCCCCCAAAAAGGTGGAAAGACCTATATATGAAATGATGCAAATTGAAGTGCACAGAACCAGGAGAACATTGTACACAGTAACAGCAATAAAGTGCAATGATCAACTGTGAATGACCTAACTATTATCAACAAGGCAAGGATCCAAGACAACTCCAAGAGATTCAAAATGAAAAAGGCTTTCCACAATAGAAGGAACATATAGAGTAGGAACCATATTGAAACAGATATATCTTCATGTTATTGTCTTTATGAATTTTTCCTTAGTATAAGCAAAATGTGTCTTTCACAACATGACAGACATGGAGATATGTATTGCATATTGTTTTTAAAGGAACCAACCACCTCAAACACTTTCTTGCAGAGTAACACTAGGCAAGTCACTAAACCTTTGTTTGCCTCAATTTACTTAGCAAACAAGTATGATAATAGCACCTACTTCCCAAGGTTGTTGGATGATAAAAACCAGATATTTATATAAAGTGGTTTGAAACTTTAAAGTGCTAACTAGATACTATTATTAGAATGGCACATTTTTTTTTAATTTGGGCGATGTGACATAAGTGAATAAATGAGGAGGAAAGGGAAAACTGTAACTTCATTTCTACTTTATTTGTGAAAGTTCCAGAGAGGAAATAATTTGAATATTTGAAGGCATCAAGAAAGTTTTGTTCTCCCCCCACCAATAAAATCTGCTATTTGTTTTATGATTTACAAAGCATTCCCCAATACTCTATAAAATATGTAGTAAAAGATTTTTTTTGTCCAGACTTGCAGCTGTTCCAGTGTAGTGAATGGTGAAGAAATAACTTTTTTTTATTTAGAATTTTTTCCCATGGTTACATTATTCACAAATGCCCACTCTCCTCCCCCCCCCCAAAGTTGGCAAGCAGTTCCACTGTTATACATTCATCATTGTTCAAAACTTATCTTTATGTTCTTCATATTTGCAGTAGAGTGATCCTTTAACATCAAAATCCTAATCACAGCCCTATTGTCACTCCCTGAGCCATCATTTATTTTTCTAAGGTATTACTGGTTCCACAGTTCTTTCTCTGGATGTGGATAGGTTCTTTCTCCTCTGGATTGTCCTGGATTGTTGTATTGCTACTAGTAGAAAAGTCTATTATATTTGATTGTGCCACTGTGTATCCCTCTCTATGTATAATGTTCTCCTGGTTCTGCTCCTTTGGCTCTGCATCAATTCCTAAAGGTCATTGCAGAGAAGGTGTTGCTTGTCCATGGGGCCAAAAATTAAACTCAGGTCTCCTGACTTCAGCTCCAGGACTCTCTCCACTCAATAGCACACTGCCTTTCTATCCCCTTTTTTATATATTGATGTAATGAATCCTATTTTTAGAGCTATACAACAGCCTCAGCCCTATCCATAGTTTTGTTGTCTGTTTCAGTTATCCAAGGCCATTCTAGGGATAGGAGGGGGGCAGCTGAGAAAGGGGATGTACAAACAAATTCACATGCACGAGGTCTGCTCACAGTAGTGATTTCGGGACATCAGTTCTGCTTTCACTTGAAGGTTTTTTGGGGGAAGAGGGGAGACCACAAAGCTGAGTGGAGGGACACAAATAGAGAGTGAAAGCCCACGACCATACAGGAAAGTTAACATAAGTATTAAAAGTTAACGGGAGAAATGCCCATTGTTTCAAGGTATCCAAGGAGGGTCTTATAGCCCCTACACACCCAGGGCCCGACGGTACTAAAAGGTTTCAAGAGGGGTCTAACTTCAAAATCAAGTCCAGTCTCTTCCTCCTATAGTCATATGATACTTTTAGCACTAGCCTAAATCAAAGGAGTACCTAAAGAGTCCTTGAACTGATGGCTAGAGATTGCTCTGCCTCTAGTGACTCTGTCCCTGGTGCCTAACTGCCAAGTTTTCTATCATGACAAGCACTATTCTATAGGATTCTCTCTACATGTCATTTTAAGATGCAGCTTACATTCTGCTGTTGCTTTAACCAAATTTACTTTGAACCCTCCACTGAGTTCGCCAAAGCCAAGTTATCCTCCTGAAACTGGTCGAGTTGAAGATTAAACCACTCCAGGCAATTAAATCCATCCCAAGGTTCAGCTGGCAAGATGTGTTTTACATTAATTATAACAGTTTAGGGAGGTTCTATGGCAACTAGCATTTGGATGCTCACATCCTGACTTGGACTGAGTATTTGCATGCTTCATTAGTATTTTAGCATCTTACCACAGTACTCTACAGTTCCTCCAATCCAACCATGTTAAGAGATTCAGATTAAGACCTGCAGTTATTCACCCTTCTGCCACTAGTGGGGCTTCTTAGTGAATATCCCTTTAACTTTGCTCTGTGTGAACCTGAGCCGGTTTCTAAAATGTAAGGCTGGAATAGAAGGCAGAAAGGAAGTGTAAACTCAATTGACATTATTTATATTGTAATAGTACCAGCTAAGATGCCATTGGAGAAGAGAATTCACTACATAGTGAAAATCTAAAGTGAGTGCAGGAATAGGATGGATCTTTCAGGATCCCAGAATGGAAATCTTTTATGAAGAGGACAGATCAGCAGTGGGATAAAGATTTGTGTTTAGTAAAAAGATGAGCCAGCAAAGAGACTAGGAAACATACAACTAGTGGAAGAGAAGGTAGAAACTCTTTTTGATAATGAATTTATGAATAACTTGATAATTTTTAATAGAATGTCACTTGGGTCTTCTATTAATACATGATTCTAAATTATAAAATGGTAGATCTAGGAAGAATTCTAGGATTTTTTGTTAAATTTGAAGGACAATCTATAAGACAGAATAAAAGCTAAATCTTATAAGCAACCAAACCAAAGGAAAAAATACATCTGAAATACGTTACACATTCATATATTAAGAGGTGTGTGTGTGTGCGTGTGTGCGTGCATGCATGCACATACACTGCTAATGAGGGGATCTGAAATCCAGAACTGATTCCATTGCTAATTTGCTGTGTGCCTTAAGCAAGACAATTCACCAATGTGAGCCTCAAGTTCTCATTTATCAAGAAAAGAAAACACTAAATGATCTTTAATATATCTTTTGGCTCTAATATTTTATGATTAAAGATTAGTTACTATAACAAATATAGCTAAGTCCACTAGTCAACAAAATAATTTCCAAGAGATTACTTAAGAATACCACCACTATAAATGATGAAATGTCATCAAATCAGGTTCCTAGTCAGTCGGTAAAAACTACCACAGATTTTCCTATTTGTTTTCTTTTTTACAAGTCACAAGGGTTTTTTGTTTGTATAAGGCATGGAAATTAGTTTTTTTCTATGAATGGTGGGAGATGAAGAAAGAGAAATAACCCTTTTAGAGGTAGGTCCAATAAGGTTGTGGGGTCACAAAGTAAGGTCTTTTTTTTTTTTTTTGAATCACCAATCTAAGACTTGGGATAACTTTTTTCTGAGCTGTAATGAAGATAACAGGCTGCCAGAGATGTAGGTATGAACAGTGCTCTTGCAAAAGATTTTTGTAGATTCAAATTTCAGAGGTTAACAAAGATTCCCTTTTGGTTTATGCACTGCTTCCCAAAGTCATTGGAAACTGACAGATAAATATGTAGCCTCCTTTGATAGCCCCTTTTACAGTTAGGTACAGCTGGATGGAAATCAGTCACAAAGGAGAACTCAGTGTTATCATTAATGGTGACTTTGTGTAACAGATGTTGTCTACATATTAGAGAAGGCTGCTTAATTTGTCTCTTGCAAACACGAAGCCTCTTAAAACGATTATGTGCTAAACATTGTCTGGAAAATTCCATGCTTTTGTAATGCAGTCCTCCTTCAAGGAAAGAAGCAGTTTAGAATTAAAAGAATGAAAGGGAGACAAAAATAAAGGAATACCACATCTATTACATTCATGTAGATTATGATTAGGGTGAAGAGAGACCAAAGCTGGCATTACAGCATTGCCAAGTGAAAAAACACAGATTTAAAACAAAAGTGTAAATGAATAGATACAGGGAAGGCAATGAGAAATTTGAGTGGTGATTAGGTTTTGCTCCCTGTTCTGTCACAGGCAAAGCTCCCTATAGACTTTATTTCCTAAGAATAACAGGGTGGGTAACAAAGAGAAAAATCATATAAATAATAGTGGTAAAATGATTTTTTATACCATTCATCAGCTGGTAAACTCAGTCAATATTTCTTAGCAAATCTCACATCCCCAGTAACCTCTACAGACCTTCCCTCCCAAATCTTTGGCCTTTAGGGTGTTGTTACACAATAGTTTCTGTGTCTAGTCAGATATTCTCTTCCATAGAGATTTCTATTTTTTGGTTCCTTTTTTTGATATCCTAAATGACCTTGGCCCTGATCAAGGAAATCTTTCTGAGAATATGCAAAGCATGAAGCATTTCACAATCTAAGCAGCTGTGTTTTCTTTTTTCTTTTTTTTCTCCTCCCTCCCCATTGGACACTTCAATTAGATTCTGATCAATAAAAAGATTTTTTTCTGCTTATTAACCCATTTCATTACACACTTCACATTTTTCACTGCATATAAAAATTCCAATTTTTTTCATATTGTTTAATGTAATTTGCTCAGAGCTGGTAATGCAGTTGGGGATATTGATGCAATTACTAATGACAGCAATTCTACTTTTCCTTGTAAGTCTCCGGTGGGCTTAGAGAGCCACACCCCCATCTTTTTTACAGAAAAGCACCAAGCTTGGAACCACTGCCTGGAAGAACACAGTAAAGACAAAACACAATCCTAGCATGTCCTATCTAAATATAATTCTGCTACTAATAGGTACAGAATAGGTTCTTGTGTGTGTGTCATTGCAATTATATTACTTGATAATAAAAGACCAATCCACCTTGTAAACCCTTTCAGAGTTCTAAGGGTTGAGGAGTTGGTTGGCTCAAGAGATTATTAATGGACTTCAGAGACTTTTACATCTAGAGTATCAGTGTAAATCCAGCTGAGGTCAATAGCAACCAAGTGTCATTATCAGTCTCAGAAGAGAAGCCAAGGACTAGTTGCAAGTGAATAGCCAAGTGCTTCTAGATGTCCAGACTTAAAGTGCATTTAAAAAAAATTCAAACGCATATAAGCTTCAATATTCCTGCTCAGCACTTGTTGACATTAACAGCCATACCAATGAGGGGCTTGGATGCAGAGAGCTGTTTTAATTGGGAAAATATTAATTATGTTATTCAAAACACTGAAGTGAGGTAGGGCACCCCAATTACAAAGCAAAAGAAAAGAACACAGAGAAATTAAATGCCTCAAAATAGTACAAAGGAAGCCAGGAGAAATTGAGGATGAGAAACTGAAATCGATTAGCAGGTATTATTGAGCACATCCCTACTATATATCCAGCATTTTGCTAGACATTATACAGGGTATCTATTCTTCATACCTGTTCCTACTTTTGTGGAGCTCCCAATATAAACAAATTACAAGACTGATGTACATGAAACAATTAGGTAAGAATTAAGTGTGCATGTGTATATTATATGCATGTTATATTTGTTTATATGTTTATATGTGTGTGTAATTAAGGATTAGTGTAGATTCATTGACACATCTAGTCTAGGAGTTCTTAACCTACAGTCATTGAACTATATTTTAATAAATTGGTTTCTTTTGATAGTATATGTATTTTATTTTATTCATTTGAAAACATTGCTCTGGGAAGGGCTCCATAACTTTCATTAGACTACCAAATGACAAAAAAAAAGGGAGCATCAGTCAACATTTATTAAGCATCCAATATGTGTCAGGCAATGAGCTAAGTACTGGGGATACAAAGAAGGGTCAAAATAAAAAACAAAAATCTAATCTCTGCTCTCACGGAGCTCATAGTTTAATGGGAAAAATGACTGGCAAACATCTATTCACAAACAAAATATATACAGGATAAATGGGAGATAATCTTAAGATAAAGGCATTGGCATGAAGGGGAATCATCAAAGGCTTGTGGGAAAGTAGGATTTTAGCTGGGATCTGAAGGAAGCTAGTAAAGAAAGAAATTGGAGATAGAAGGGGAGAGAGCATACTGGGCATGGGGCACAGCTAGTCAATTGAAAATGCATGGAGGTTAGATATGGAATACCATGCTCAAGAACAGTGAAAAATCTAATGTCACTAGACTGCAGAGGATGTAAGAAAGAATAAGATATGAGAAGACTAGGAAGGAGGAAGCTGTGTTATGAAGGAAGAATCTTAGAGGGAATATTATATCTCCTCCTGGAAATAATATGGCACCACTAGGGCTTATTAGGTGGGGAAATAGGGAAAGGAAAGAAACATGGTCAGACCTGGGCTTTAGGAAAAAAGTTTAAGAATCCCTGATTTAGTCTAAACTACTTATTTAACAGTAGAGGAAATGGAAAGCCCTCATTCATCAGAACTCCTAGGAGCCTTTTCCCACTGGCCCATAATTAAGTGGATATTGCTGACTTGTGTACCTGATTGTTCTCTAACACTAGATGGTAAGCCCTTCAGTATATCTATCCTTCTCCCTCAGTGTATAAAATAAAGGTGAGCCTATAGCTCATGATCACGAAATGTTTACTGAATGAGTGGACAGACAGATTATCAAGGTAGTACTTAGACTGGCATGTAGTAGACCCTTAATAAATTATTTGCTTCCTTCATGGATTGTTCAATTAATTGTCAACAGAAAGATTTATCCCATTGAAGTAGAAGATCCTGGGGATGCTTTCACTGTAATACTAAAGTGCAAATTTTAATGAGTTTGCTCATGAATAAATTGGGAAAGGACTAATCCTATAGTTTCTGATGTTAAAAAAAAAACAACACCTCTTCATTGATGAGGAAACTCCCTCTATTGATGAAGATAGGCACCTTCTCTGCAAGGTATAGTCATAGAGAATTGCCTGGGATAAGTGATTTACCAAGGCTCAAACATCTAGCCTGTGTCAGAGACAGAACTTGAACCCTGAGTGTTAAGCTTCTACACCTCATTGCTTCTTGTTTTGCTCATGTAAGTCACTTCAAACTAATTTTTAAAAATAAACAGAAACATACAGTCATTTTAATTTCCAGTGGTATAAATTAATTTTAGAAAACTCTTCCTTAGGGAGTAACTGGGTGGCTTATTGGATTGAGTGCCAGGCCCAAAGATGGGAGGTCCTGGGTTCAAGTCTGACCCCAGACACTTCCTAGCTATATGACCCTGGGCAAGTCACTTAACTCTGATTGCCTAGCCCTCCTCACTCTTCTGCCTTGGAACCAATACAAAGTATTGATTCTAAGATGGAAGGTAAGGGTTTTTTAAAAACTCTTCCTTTAAAAAATAATGTGGATAATACCTCACATTATGAGTAATCTTGTAAAAAGATGAACAGGAGCATGCTCAGTCAGTGAAATGATGTTCAATGGAAATTATTTGGAGTTAGTTGAGAGTGGAAGATAAAGAAGGATAAGCAAAAAGGGAGGGAATGGGCAGAGAAGATAGGGTGGGAATCATTGATCCTAATGAGTTGCTAGTTTTCCAATCTCTCAATTTATAGAAGATTAGGGAACAAAATTCAGAACAGAACAAAATAACAATCAGCCCATACTGCCACCTCCAATTCACACACAGCCAAGGATTGTAAAATGGTGTATCTCCTCCTTCAAAATAAAAATGTTTTTCTGAAGCCAGTATCTTGAGAAACTCTCTTGAATCAGTTTTCTCACCTGTCAAATGGGGATATTGATACCAGCATTGTAATAAGGCACAGATTAATGATTCAAATGTTTTGCAAAATTCAAACTGCTACACATAAATATCAGTTATTACTATTATTACTAGTAAAATAGTAATTGGTCATTTATCTGGCATTAGTAGGTAGTAAAGTTTTTCATGAGTGATCTTTTCAGATAACTGAAACATTATTGTTCAGTCATTTTTTAGTCATTTCTGACTCTTTGTGGCCCCATGTGGCCTTTTCTCAGCAAAGATACTAGAGTGGTTGGCCATTTTATTATCAAATTAATTTTGCAAATGAGGAAAATGAGGCAAACAAGTTTAAGTGACTTGCCTGAGATCACACAGCTATAAGTGTTTGAGGCCAGATTTGAATTTAGGTCTTCCTGCCTCCAGGTCCAATGCTCTATCAACTAAAGCACCACCTCACTGCCCTAACTAAAACACTATTCAATATGAACAAAAAAACAAAAAACCCCTTCCTTTTACCATTTCTATGACAATCTTTTTAAGATGTGTTAAATGCCCTTGACTTGTTAACCAGAGTAGTAGGAAATGTAATTTAAGTGTAAATCAATTCATCAAACCATCAACAAGCCCATATTTAGCATATACTATGTGCCAGGCACTGTGCTAGTTGTGAGGGTTGGAAAAACAAAGAAAATAATCCCATGAGTTATTCTGCTGTTGGATATAATAATTATCCTCAAAAGCTGTTATGGTGTATAGGATTATTTGCTCCCACAATAAATGACCCCAGATTGGTGTGCTTCTTGAATTATTATTCTATATGCTTTTAATAGGTTCTGCTTTCTCCCTTGATGTCAGTCTTATAAGAGCTGTTACATTTTACTGTTTCCAGTGTTCTTGACTCCCTCATCTTGTTACTTCTAATTGGCCGATGGGAATATTAGGAATGTGTTTAGAAGGCTCCTAGTGAGTGGAAATAAAGCAGCTAAGGAAAGATGTCCCTGTGTAGGGAAGCTTAATTTCTAAGATGGAGATGATAGTTCCCTCTGTGTTCTGCCACAATCAAACTATATCTGGAGTATTCTACTCAGTTCTAGATGCCACAATTCAGGAAGAAGGTTGTCAACTGGAAAACCTCTAAGAGAATATAACTAATATGGGTACTAATTGAAAGAATTTGGGCTGTTTAATCAGGATAAGAGAAGACCTGTACAGGAAATGAAACCCCTATTCAAATATTTGAAGGGTTGTCACATGAAAGAGGGAAAGTTGAAACTGGAGGTCTGTATGAAATCATGTGGTCACCAATATTTATTATATCTCAAGTCACAAATTTATTTACAAAATAAAGAGGGAAAAAAAGTGGAGAAAAGTGAAGGGGACAGAAAAGTTATCTATCCCATCTTAATCCAGGCAGAGATTAATTAGCTCTCAACCAGGCAGGCCAGTAGTGAGTAATCATGTGGCTTCCTCCAAAATGGAAGCTAGTGTCTTCAGAAACTAAGAAAGGAGTCAGCCTTTCACTTACCAACGAAATAGTCCAGGAGTCAGAGTCCAAATTGAAGCCCAGCTCGAAGCCCATGATCCAAGCCACAGTCTTCAGTGAAGCTCCCTTGAACACTATCTCCAGGAGACACTCTCTTCAGACTATCTTCTCAAAGATAATCTGCCTCAAATGAAAGGATTTTGTGGCTTTTATGGTGACTTCTTGTCCCTGCCCCTCTTCACAGGCGTCAATCACAGTTTCCAAATTGTCTAGCACTGCCCAGGGGGACAGTGTCTGTGGGATTGAACTCTTACCTTCTAAAGCTTAAGTTCTCACTTTCTGAAGGTAGAATTCATCTTCTGGAAAGGTGAATACTCATCCTGGCTGACTGAGTTTCTGAGGGTGAAAATTCACTAAGTGGTTTGCTCCTCCATCTAGTTCAAGCTTGTGTTGCTTCAATCAAAAGGTAGATAAAGGAGAGTTAATCATGTCTTCACCATCTAGTGAGGTACTTAAGTTAGTGTTAACTCAGGATAGACAATAGAATGAAGAATTCTCTTTCACACAAGACCAGTCCCTTCTGATGCCATATTTTGCAGCACATCTGCATTCACACTCTGACTTTGCCAAGTCCAACCTATGTGACCTGGGACAAATCACTTCAACTCTCTGACTTTCCATTTCCTCATCTGAAAATGGTGGTTAGCCTGGGTGACCTCTATGGTTCCTCTCAGCCTTAAATAGGTGAATCTATGCCTCTCTATTTTGGAACTGAAATGAAAATAATGCACAAACTTTCAGGTTCTTCATTTATTTTAATTGTGCAATACATCAAGGATTTTGTTGTTGATTTCAATTGTGTCCAACCCTATGTGACCCATTTGGGGTTTTTCTGGCAACATACTGGAGTGGTTTGTCATTTCCTTCTCTAGTTCATTTTACAGATGAAGAACTGAGGCAAATTGAATTGTGACTTGCCCAATGTCACACAGCTAGTAAATATCAGAGGCAGAATTTGAACCAAGTTTTCCTGACCGGAAGCCCAGCATTCTATCCACTGCATCACATAGTTGCCTCTTATACCAGGGATATAGGCCAACAAAGTGAAACTTGGTTGCTTTCAGCATGTCCTTCTCCACATCCCAATATACACTTATCTCCATTTTCTCCAAAGACACACTTGCTTGGTGTTATCCATTCAGAAGTGATCATTAGATAGAATCACTGGCTAAATGGCCCAAACTTTAGACCTTTATCATTTAGATCCATCTCTCCCTAACCCCAATCTCTCCTTCCCTAGGGAGTATTATTTCTTACTCCTCTACTTCTCTCAGTCCTATATTGAACTTTCCAGAATTTTATTTTGTAAGAAGACAAGTTATTATCTTACTTATGCTTCTAAATCTCTACCTTGACTCATTACCATTGGTTGAATGAGTGAAAGGAATTGGTTGGTCTGACTGGTTATAAGCCCTGAATATGTATCATACATTGTACATCTGTCAGAGCCCCTACCTAGATAGCCACCAAGGTGGCTCCTTATCTTAGTATTCATAAACAATTCAATAGGATGGGAAGACAAATCAGTGATACCTTTCATGAAGTTCAAGAATGAAGAATAAATGAGTGAATGAGTGAGGAAGGGAGAGAGCAAAATAGCATTTATTAAATATTTATTGTTTGCTAAGTGTTGGGGACACAAAAGAGAAGGTAAGTTAGTCCCTGTTCTCAAGGACCCCTCAGTCTATTTGGAAGAGAACACAAAAGATAGTTTAGCTGTAAAGAAGACAGAAAGGCCTGTAAGTATGAAAAGGGTAGTGACCTAGGGATGGCACAGTCCAGAGTTCTTTGGGCTCTGTCAGTAGGACAGACAACAGTGCTAGGATTCCCTAGGATAGAGAGGAACAGCTGATGACAAATCCTGGTTGGTCTTAAGAGGCAGTAACAGAAGAATAAATAGTAAGGCCTGAGTGGCCTCTGTCTCACAGGAAGGAAGTGTTGATGATTCCCATCTCCTCCAAGATTGTGTGAGAGTGAATGGCCTCTGGTATTCCTAACAGGGAGGGCTCACAGAGGAAAGATAGGCTGTGGTAGCAGATCTTACATAGCCATCCAAGAGAAGTTCTAAATGAATGCAATAGGCAGGGAAAAGCATTATTCCTTCTCTATATCTCTCTGACTGTCTCTCTGTCTGTCTGTCTGTCTGTCTCTCTCTCTATATATATATATATATGTGTGTAATATATATTCATTTGTGAATATATTATTTAAATATTTAGCCAGCAAAACTGGTCTACCTGCTATAGAATGTGAAAATCTCTCTTTTCTCATATGGGGTATGTAATGTTTTGGCAGATTTATTACACATATATTAAAAATCATGACTGACTTAAAAGTCATTCCTTTGGACTATGCTTTGAAGTCTATTCCTTGATTTCCTGCCCCCATCCCACTATATGCCTCCCAACTTAGCTGATATCAAAAAAACCTAGAAAGAAACAATCTCCTTTAAAAACAAAACTCCATGAACACCTCTTTTAACTGGTTGAACAGCCTGAACAACTTTTTTTGGACATATGCAAGAATTGATGCAAGTTAATAAGCAAAATATTTCTAGAATGCTCTGATTCCTAATATATTTGGTTTCTTCCAAAGAAGAAAACTGTGGAAAAAATCCATTTTAACAATCCCCATTCTTTATCTCCTCTTCATTAACAATATGCAGGCACCAACATCCATATTTGTTGATGTATTTATTTTCTTAACAAGAGATCTACAAGATATTCTTTAACCAGGCCAACTTGCTTCAGCCCCTGCTGCAGACAACACCAGCATTTCTCCATGTAAAATCCTCGTGAAAATGAATGTTCTCTTGGAGGTGAGGGGAGAAGGGGGAAAAGGTAGCTTTTTTAGATCCAAATCACATTGGCAAAGAACAATTCAAAGCTTGATGCTAAACTATGGAGATTAGAACTGAAAAGACTGCCACCAAGCATGGAGGAGGACAGAAAATATTTGTAGAATTTTGACAACGGGAGCAACAAGTTTGCATAAAAGCTCTGAGTTGTCCCCAGGCTGAAGCTGAATGGGAGGTACAAGGAATGGAAGTCCCTCTAACTTTTAAAAACACAATTACTCTGCATATAGTATTTTTATTTATGTTAGCATAATGAGTTTATGATGCAATTTTAAAAATAAATTATCAATCTTTAAACATATTGTGGAGAAGAGAGAAATCATAAGAAAATGCATGCAAAGGACAGAAGCTAGAGATGGATCAGCTGTCAGTCAAATGAATATTCCTTTTGAAATGTGACCGGGAAGAGCAGTTTGGAGCCAAGGCAACTGCTGGACTTTTTCCTGGGTCTTTGGGCTTTCTGGCTGACCTGAAGGAAGAAGCTGGTTTTATCTCTGGGACTTGGGATAATCAAGTTGGAGGTGACCTGGCTGATTTGAAGGCAGAAGAAGGACAATAGTCCCTATATCTTTCTCTGACTGACTCTGTTTCATGCTAGTGACTGAATTGGCATTTCTCTCAATATCCTCCAACATAAGACTCACTGTAGATAATAGGGGAAACCCTATCTCTCTTACCTTATCCTCCATCTTTCCTATTTTCCCCAATAAACCCTTACTTGAGATAAAGAAGAGAAAGGAGTATTTCCTCTGAAACATCATAGTTCACCCTGAGTGACTTAGAAGGAGGCTGAAGAAGAAGGGGGAAGGGGAAACTGAAGGGAAGAAGAGGGGAGGAAGGGAGGTTTAGAGAGAGGAGGGTAAGGCAAATAAAGATAGCTGCCTGATCCATTAGTTATCTAGTATCCATCAAATATACACCTTCAAATATCATCTATTACAGTATCCACTTGAATTTTTTAAACAGTAAACATTAATAGATATAACAACGGATGTTCTGTAGCTAGCTTGTATCAGCTCATGAGAATCCATTGTCAAATTTACAAGTCAGTCAGCAACCCCTATGAATTAGGATTTGATTTATTGTTTTGAAGAAATGTATAAACTTAAGATAGCGCTAATAATGCAAACTAAATTTAAAAGTGTGTAAGCATACATCTTTTCCCTAAGGTGTCTGTGTTAAAACACTTGCCAGGACAACCCTGTACTGCTCTGTAAGCATTTCTTAAACTCACTCAGAGTATAATAAAAAGCTCAGGGAATGGAGTCCACCAGACTGGAGGAGTGGTATCTGTGGGCTCACTCTCATCATTCCCATCATCATCATCAATCTCATCATAACTAGTAGCATATAGTACTTTAAGGTTAGCAAAATGCTTTACATTTATTATTTCATTTAAGCCTCACAATACCCTTGGATATAACCCATATAACAAAAGCTCTTTGGAGTCCTCAATAGTCTTAAAGAGTATAAAAAGGATCTGAGGCAGCTAGGTGGTTCAGTGGATAAAAAGCCAGGCCCCAAGTTAGGATGTCCTGGGTTCAAATTCAGCCTTAGACACTTCCTAATTGTGTGACTCTCAGCAAGTCACTTAACCTCAATTGTCTAACCTTTACTGCTCTTGTGCCTTAGAACTATGAAGAGTGAATCAAACTCTCTTTGTCTACCAATCAGCAACTTTTAAGTTAATCAAACAAAAATTTAAGTACCCCTACTTAGTACCTTACCAGTCACTAAGTATGAGAGTTCACAAGTCACTTGCTAGAGTGGATGACAACACCAGAGGCCAATTCCCTGTCCTGCCCTCCCCCAGCAGTGCTAGGCAATTGAAAGACTGTGGTTGGTTCCTGTAAAGTGGGAGAGTGACAGGAAGTGATGTTGAGAAAACAGCTCGAGGATTCAGGATTCAGTCATTCACTCTGCTGGTGAGTTATTCCTTCTGTGACAGAGGCTGGCAATAAAGGAAAAGGGCCAGGCTGAAGAGTATATGAAATTCATCACCTCGATGGGGGAGGGGCTCCAGGTGTTTGGAATCTTGAGGAGGAGAAGACTCTGGCTGGTAGAGGAGTTGTGCTCAGTTTTGAGAAGCCAAAGGGAGACAGTGAAAGGAAAAAGACTTTCTCCTGAGGGTTACCCACTTTTCTTGCTGGTGACTGGAAGTCTTTTCCCCCAACACTTCTCAATTGAAGAGATTTTCTGAAGATAAACCCAAGCAGACTTTACCTCAGCTCCTGTTGTCCAGGGGTGAGTCAACCTAACTTCCTCTCAGGGCTCAGGCTGCCAAGGCCTGAGTTCCCCCCAAACTCGAGGAGGGAGGAAAAGGGTTTAGAGACAGGGACCCCTTTTCTCACTTTCCTTTTCCCATTCTTCCCTGCCCTTTATTCCTTTTGTATTACCTGATTGAGTTGACATTAAAAGTTATCTGTTCCCCAAGCTGAGTGTGAGTGAACGGATCAAGGGGAGACCTTTTGGTGGAAGGAGGACAAGAGGGACAAAAGCGAATTGGGGAGAGCAGCTTCAGCTAAGGAGGGAAGGCAGAAGGGGGAAAATCTTCAAACCCCCTCTCCTCTCTCTGAGCTAACCCTAAACATCAGCTATCTCCCCTGAACCCCACTTTGAGAAGGGGGAGGTCACCACTCTTTCCCCCTCTTGATACTGAAAGTCTTAATCCATTTATAATACACTTCTTTGGGTCTTCGGTGAGGACCCTCTCTGCTTGTTGGAGCTTTGGTAGGAGTTCTGGTAAGATTCTTGGCGGTCTTCGCCTCATGTGCACTGAAGGTTCTTGGTGGATTCTTCAGCATCTCCTGGTTCTTCAAATTTCGCATTTACAGTCTGAGACATTAGGATTAAACTCAGAGTATTTTGAAGCTAGGCAGTACTTTCTGTCTCTTCATCTACATTTTTCCACTTTCACTCTTTCCACCTCTTTGTAAATAAAGCTGCTAAAAGTCATTTTGACTTAAGCTATAACATTTTTTTAAACCCTTACCTTCCATCTTGGAATCAATACTGTGTATTGGCTCCGAGACAGAAGAGTGATAAGGACTAGGAAATGGGGGTCAAGTGACTTGCCCAGGGTCACAAAATGTCTGAGGCCAGATTTGAACCTAGGACCTCCCATCTCTAGACCTGGCTCTCAATCCACTGAGATACCCAGCTGCCCCCAAGCTATTGTGAATCTTAAAACTGCTCAGACTGTACCTTAGAAGATTTGGTTAAGGCTATTCCCTTATTGTAACAAATGGAGGTACTTGATCAGGAATGTTTTGGGAATTTTAACATTACTCCACCCATACTTGGGCATACTTTAGGGGAAGATAAAGTTGTAAACTCCTTACTGAACAAGGAAAAGTCCCCAACTCATACTTATAGTGAAGCAAAAACCCTTAAGCTAGGTCTATTTTTAGATCTAATACAAAAGGGTACTAAGTATCTATAAAGGTTAAATTAATCACTAAAAGGTCAAGCAACTTACAAAGGGCAAGCTTAGCAAGAGGTGTGAAGTTTTAGTTTACTCAGGTAAGGTGATAACAAAAGAAGATGTGAATTAAGAATGGACAGTCCTGTGGAAAACATCTACTGTGATTGGTAGATGTGAAAATTTAGGGAAGGTGACATAAGAGAAATTTCTCTTTAAAAGGAGCTGTCTGAAATCAGTTCAGGGAATTTTTGCAGTTGGGAGCTTGGAGTTAGTGTGGAGGAGCTGGCTCTCTGAACTTAGCTGGAGTTTTGCTTGGGACAAATCTTGTGGTGAGTGGATAAAAGACTGACTAGTCTCTTTTAAAGCTCAGGCCTAGGCCATTTGCCTCAAGTCACTGAAAATTATCTTTACAGTTTGGCTGAAACCTTTACAGTTTTGGCAATTCACAGTCTTGAAACCCACATTTTCATGGTCGCAATATAATATTTTTAAATCAGCAACCACAATGTTATTTTAGAAGTCTCATATTTAGCATAAAACCTAAATCTAAATTCTTATAGAACCCACACATAGTATTGATTCTGAAACAGAAGATAAGGATTGTTTAAGAGTATAAAGGGATCCTGGGACCCAAAAGTTTGAGATAGGAGGCACTGGAGTAACTAATAGCTTGGCACTCACCAGAGAGAACTACTACAAAAGGGGGCAGAGAGACTAGTGAGCAAAGGATATATCTTAATAAAAATAGGAAATGTTTGTACAACATCTTAAGGTTTTGAAAGTGCTTTTATATACATTATCTCACAACAATCCCAGGAGTTAATGGACCTGTGGAAGCAGAAGTACTGGGCATGATCTTGAGCTTTCTAAAGGTGCCTGCTTACTTGAGGCAGTTGCTATTGCAACAGCTGCTGTTGTCTGGATTAACAAAGCTGTTTGTATATTATTGTCAAGGCTGTTACTCAGAAATAAGGCAGCACAAAAGATTTTTTAAGGTTTGGTTTTTTTAATGAAAGTGGGTGTCTATACGGTAACCTCCTAACATTACCCTAGACAATCTACTTAGAGAACATTAGATGGCATTTCTGATCACTCAGATTTTCTATGACGTGAATATTCTACTATAATTATGCTCATTCTGGTGAAAGAACAAAAGAAAAGCAAAGAAATTTGTGAAAGTATTAGCATTTCATCCACATTCATACTCTGCAGAACTCTCCTATCTCCCCCCCTTTCTGCCCTCCCCCAGGCCATACTTTTGATCACTAGAACATGTTTCTTTTGCCATGGAAGCTACTATTTTCCCACCACTTTTCAATCAACGTATCAGAGTAGCATTTAATTGTAATTTGTATTACAATCTTGTTATAGAAGAGTTAGTCATCTAACTACCCCTCTCCCCAAACAAAAACAAAACAAAATAAAACAACAATAAACATACTGAAGAACATATTTTGGTCTATTGAAATGCAGGTCCAACTTGGACTGGTTCTGTGGTAATTTAGGTCTTATACTGGAATAAAATGAAATACTTAAAAGATCTTACAGTTGACACAAAGAAATGTATTTACAGAGAGCAGGGAAAGGCTATTCTATAAGAATCTTAATTGAGGGCACTGCATTGATTTAGCTGAATGTCTCTGGATTACTCTTGATGGTAGGACAAGCATCAGGAGCCCTTTGGAACTCCTCCTGGCTTCTTGTAATCAGGCAGTCAGGAAGGCATGCCAACACTCTTACTTGCAGACCCTAAGTCAATTAAATCTCAAGTAGTGTTTCATTAACTTTTAAGGAAAAATTAGCTTAAGCTGCCTAGTGGTGTCAGGGGGACAGGATATCCCGTCATATTGCCCCGTGAACTTGAGATATCCTTTCTCCTACTTATCATTACAGCTTGCTAGGACTGTGTTGGTCACACCATTAAGGCCACTGAAAGTATAAGTCCCCCTTTATTATTTTATTTTTTTGTATTTATTTATATAAATATTTATATAAAAATAATATTTATTATTAAACTCAATTGACCCTAAGTTCAGAGGTCTAATAGCCCAGAGCCCCTTATCCAGAAACTAAAGTAGTTCAGTAGCTAAAGTAACCTTCAAGCAGAAGCTGGAAGGTACTTCTGGAAGTAATTGTTAATTGTGTAAGAAAAGGTGCTAAATTGCCCATACCATTTTGCCCAGAGAGCCTCTGATTTGGACCTGAGGTTCTGTCAACAGTGAGGACCTGTCAACAAAAGGTTGACAGCAAAAATACATGCATTGGTACAGACAAACAGACGAGAGTTACATAGGTCCATTTGGAGGATTTATGGGAGGATATAGACAAGAGGTACATAGATGGTCAATTGGTTATCCTTTTACCCTTACTACATATTGCAAATCAAAGAGATTTGAAGAATTGTCACTGTATGCAAAGGCTGCAAAGATGGAAGTCAAAAATATAACCTTCTGACATATCTGAAGTGACTACCTATAGCACATTTTAGGTGCAGGTTTGGAGAGTGGCTTAGTAGAACCACAAGACTTGGGGCAAAAGACCTGGCATGGAATCTCACCTTTGACATTTATTAGCTATGTGACCTTGGATGGGTGACTCAGCTTCCTTCAACCCATTTCCTCAACTGTAAAAGGGTGAAAATCATATTTGTACCATATCAGGATTATTGTAAGGATTAAATGAGGCAATTAAGGCATATTGTCTTTTAAGTCCCAAAGCACTATGGAAATAAAAACTTTTAATATTAGCTGGACCCTTTCATCTTACAAATGAGGAAACTAAGGCCTGGAGAACTTGAATTACTTTTCCAAGTTCCTATTGCTTGGAGTGGGATGGGATCCTATGTTTTTTTTTTTCCCAATCCAGAGTTCTTTGCACGATACCATACTTGAAAAACAGCACAAAATTCCAACTTATATTTAATTTTATTTGTTCTAGTATGTTATTTGAATTACTTCCAGTTTAGAAGTGATTGAAATGTGAGAATCTTCATAGATTAATAAATCTAATGAGATAATAAGGATAAATTACGAAGACTCTGAGAAACCATTTTTTCCCTTTTTATTATTGATGTATGGCCACTCTAATTCAACAAGCATTTATGAAGTGCAGATTGGTTGTTAGGTGTAGTGCTTGGGTTGAAAAACAAAGTAAAAAATGAAGACAATCTGTACCCTCAAAGAACTTACATATACACAGATAAGTAATCTGTCAACTAGCATTTACTAAGTACCTACTGTGTGCCAGACTGTTAATGCCTGGAGATACCAAGAAAAGCAAAAGAGTCCCTCTTCTCAAAGAGCTTACAGTTTAATGGAGAGGCAACAGGAAAACAACTACATACAAGCAGTATATAGACAGGATGAAGAGTAAGGAAACACAATATATAGAGAAAGTAAACACAGTGTAGTGTTGAGGTAGGGGAAAGAAGCACTAACAATTAGGGAGATCAGGAAAGGCCTCATGTAGGAAGGGGCACTTGAACAGACCCTTGAATTGAGCTACCAAGGATTAAAAAAAGCAGTGACAAGGAGAGATCATTACAGGCATGGAAGAAAGTATATGAAAAACACAAAATTGGAGGATGAGATGTTATGTACAGGCAACAGGAACATCAATTAAGTCAGTTTGGCTATAATGCATTGTGCATGAGGGGACATAATATGAAATGACAAATAATGTAGGGCTTTAGATGCCAAAAGGTATCATAGAGGAAATAGGAAATCACCAGTTTTTTGAGCAGGAGAATGATGTGGAAAGGTAAGTGCTTTAGGAACATCAATTTGGTAGCTGTATGAATTGCTACTAAAGTATAATGGAGAGTCTGGAGGCCAGTTAGCGGGCTAATTTGTAGTCTAGGCCAAAAACTGGTGAGGGCCCGGAGAGGCAGCTCTATAAGACTTGGTAACTAATTGGATAAGGAAGATGACTCTTCTTCCCAGTGTTCCTAAATGTCACTCTTTTCCATGTACTTTATAGTCCAACCACACTGGCCTCCTTGCTGTTTCTCAACAATGACATGTCATCTTCAGATTCTGTGCCTTTAATGCTAACTTATTCCATATGCTTAGAATGGTTTCCTCCCTCATCTCTTCCTCTTAGAATTCCCAACTTCTCTGAAGATCCAGTTCAAGTGCCACTTTCTAAAGCTGCTAGTACCTTCCTCCCAAAGTCTGCCTTCCATCCACTCTATATATTTTGAAAACATACATACACACACACACACACACATATATATATATATGTATATTTATATAAGTTGTCTCCTCCATTAGAATGTAAGCTCCTTGAGGTCAAGGTTTGTCTTTTGCCTCTTTTTGTATACCCAGAGCTTAGCAGAGTACCTGACTCATAGTAAGTGCTTAATATATTCTTTTGATTGATTTATGACATTGTCGTTATGAGTGTACTTGTCTTATCTTTTTTTTCTTCTCCCTTATCCCCATCACAACTAGGTTGTAAGCTCCTCAAAGACAGGAACTATTTTTAAATTTTAGTTTAAAACCCCTCCCCTAGGTGAAGCACAAGGTTGTGTACATGGTAGTTACTCAATAAATGTTTGTTGAACTGCATTGAATTCCCTTTCCTGGAGGGGCCCTCAATGGCCTTATCTGTAAAGTGAAGAATTTGATCAAGATGATCCCTAAAAACCTTCTAATGCTAATGATCAATAAATTCTAAAAATGAACAATTGACTCAGTTTTGCACTTCACTTTTTGTAAATAGCTAGACTATTAAAAGACATGTCTCTTAGCTTGTTAATGATTATTCCAGTTATTGAATGTCCATGTATCCACAGAGAATGTGTAAAGTTGAATGCTGAGTGCTTGTTAAGAATGGCTTTCCTTCTGAGTTCTGTTGGTCTCATGGTAATGATTCATATTTCAAATAGCATCAGAAACAGATTATTCTAGGCTCTATATTTGTGATTTGCTTTGTTTTTCTCTAGGCTGAGATTTATCTGAGTCCATCTGGCTCCCGGGTGTTAAAGCTATTGAAGAATAAAAGTCCTCAATAATGCTGAAGTTCATGTGAAAATGTAATTTTATGTGCATATGTTTTATGTTATTAAATTGTATTATGATGCCTAGAAAATGATTTTGTTTCAAGGTGATTCATTTTCTTCAGGATTTGGACTTTATACATGCAGTTTTCTTCATCTCATTTTTATGGAATTGCAAGTCTATTTTTTTCCATATTCAAAAGCATTGAATATATGAATGCCACTACTATTTTATTTAGAGGGTAAATACATGACAATTTTCTATGAAGGATGTATGTTTACTTCATAAACAGTTGTTGGTAATTCAAGGTAACATGATAATAATTGATATAGTTTTCCTTATCCTTATTTTAAATGAACAAAAACTCTTAAAGGTTAAGCACCTTGCTAAAGAATGTCAATGATACTTCATTTCAGCAGATAAGATTAATAGAAATCCCTAAACTCTGAAATCAAGAAAATTGAACATGATTGTCCCATTACAATTGTCCTTCGTGTGTTACCCTTATCAGTTGACTTTTTCCTTGTCATTAATAACTTGTTCTTGATATATTCATAATGACAATGGATTGAATCACACTCTTTTCACTTTCCCATCAGCCATCTTGTGGCTAAGCCAAACAAACGCACATTCTCATAATACAATCTCAGAGCATAAGTTCTAGTCAATGGAAGACCAAGTCCATAACTCAGCTGGGGTTTTCAGAATGACTGAAAAGATCAGAGACAATGTCATGGACTCAGAGTCTCAGTTATTGAACTGAAGTGGCTGCCAGATTATAATGGACATCCTAATTATACCTTTAAAATAAAGAAAGATAATAATTTAGGATAATTCAGAGAAATTTATTCTAACTTTTGGGGAGAGGAGAGAAGAATAGGTGAAGAGGAAGGAGAGAAAAGGAGGTTGTGTGGGAGTAGAACTCCCTAAAGGGGAAATTGAACAAGCATAGTGCACTCTGATAATGTAATTCCCAAGATATCTCATACCATTATAAATCTGGCCTGTGTTAAAAGTTATTTTTAAATAGATCAAGCATACATTTATGGGTTTTTACATATCAAATGGATAGTGGAAGAAAGACCATAGCTGGAACAACAAGCAAAAGTTTTGGTGAGGTTTAGTGATGAATTTAAGGCAGATTTCACAGACACTCCAATTTTATAGTTCTCTTATGGACATGTGAAAAAGGTCCTGAGATAATGGAGAACTGGTTAATAAAGGAGGAAGCAGAGATTATGCACGTTTTGGGTATCATTAAACCTTTGTTAATATTGGCTACTTCTACTTGATTTCAGAATAGCTAGATACAAAGCAAAATTTCTAGTTATTCAGATTACTGATACAGAAATTGGAAAAAATGTATACATTTAACATCATGAAAACCAAATATCTAAATACCTGATGTTTTCACTTTTCATTTAGGTATTTTGGCAACAAGTAAGTAGAGGTATTGACATAGACCAGTGTTGGTGAACCTTTTTTGATTTTAAGTGCCCAGAGAGAAAATTCAAGCTGTCTGTGAGCCTCACAATACTAGAGAGAGCTGAGAGAGGAAGTGCTTTCTTTGGGCAGCTGGACAGAAGGATAGGGCATGCAAAAAATTAACTTTGGCCCTGGGAAAAGGGGGAACAGAGCAGCTCCACAAGTGCCAGCTATGCACACATGCCACTTTTTCCCAAAAGCAGGTCTAGACCATATTCAGAATTGTGATATGGTCAAGTTTCATTTCAGTGGCCCTCCATCTTAAGCTTTCTTCAGAGGTTACACAGAAAATGGAATTTGCACTAAAGAAGCAAAAGGAATTATGAAGTAAACGAGAGAAAGGTTTTGGAATTGTAAGCAAGATCAGAGATTGAATTTGGGGAGAAGCAATTTGAGAAGGCTTGAAGAGAAGTTGAAAGAGGAAAGAGAGAAATGTGGAAGCTGGAGGAAGAAGAATAGATTTAAAAATGAAGGACTTTGGATGAAGGAGGAGGACCCAAGCCAAAGAATTTAGAAGAAATGATTAAAAAAGGCGGGGGGGGGGGGGATCAGACTCTAGAAGGATTTCAAGAAGTATGACTCTAGGAAATGAAAGCTAGTAAGTCATGGTAACAATAAAATAAAGAAGACAAGTTATTAAGACAAATTAAGAGCTATATAAGACACATGAAAGGAAATGAATGTGACTGTCCAGTTACCAACAAGATAATGTTTTGAAAGGAAAGCAGGGGAACTGGATCTTTAATTTCATCAGCATTAGGGACTTCCTGATAAAGACCATCTACTAATGCAATTGCACACCTTTTCTGCAATGTATAGTATTTCAAAATTGCCTAGGGCAGCTAAACAAGTTATTTGACTTTCCCATGGTCATATAAGCAATGCTGGAGGTTAGATTGGAACCCAGAAACTCAAATGACAGTTTTCTATGCAATATATCATGCTGCCTTCAACTAGGTGATGAGGTGCTATGAACAGGTGATACCATTAAGGCTTTTCAAGGCTTGAAATGGGCTTTAAGATTATTATCTAATTTGATCTCCACACCTTTTGAGATACTATTAGCTTCATTTTATGGATGAGGAAACTGAAAATGAGGAATTTAAGTAATTCTCCTGCCTCCTATGGCCACATGACTGTGGACAGAGTCAAGATCTGAACTTAAGTATTTCTGAATGATTACACATTTAGAAGAATCATAATCTTGAGCATCTATACCAAAAGAGACATTAATAGTTCGATGTCATCTTGGAAGTTCTCCAGTGGAATGTCCCATGCATCTGCACTTGACTCTTTGCTGTCATTTTATCAATGATTTAAATAAAGACATAGATGTTGTGTTTATCAAATCAAAGTTCTACATGACATAAAGCTAAGAGCAAGTATTGGATGAAAGAGTGAAGATACAAAGACCACAACAAGCTAAAATGGTGCAGATCACATAAAGGTGGATTGGGGGAGCTAATATACTGAATGACAAAGCCAAGATAGACTATTTTGGTATATCTTGGAAGACTAGAATATTTAGCTAATTCTAATGAGCTATAATAGGGACAAAAGTCATATCTCACTCTTGGGTAAATTCATCTTTATAAGGTGGAGTTGTCATATTTAGAAAATAAATTCATTTGAAAAATATTGAGGGTTTTAGTGGGTTGAAAACTCAATGTGAGTCTGTAGAGTAATATAACAGTCAAAAAAAAAGCAAAATACAATCCTAGATTTACATTGAGTGATACATAGTTCTTTGAACATAGTAGGTTTTTAATAAATGCTTATTGACTAATTGATTGGAAATATAATAGCTCCATAATACTCTGCCCTGGACAGAACACATGAAGTGTTCTATTCCATTGTGAGTGCCATATTGCAGGAAGTTTATTGAAAAACCAGAAAGAATTCAGGGGAGGACAATGACCCTCAAGATACTATTACGTCTTTCTATGGGATCTAAGATTCCTTCTAACTCTGAGATTCTGGGATTCAGAAATTGATGTTAGCTTTTCGATGTTGGAAATACGAAACAGGATTCCTATAGACAAACATCTCTATCGAGAATCAGAGCTTGAAATCCAGGCTGCCTTATCTTTGATATTTTTTTTTCTGTTTGCTACTCCTATTTCTATTTTTCATTTTTGGCAAGTAAAAAATAATCTGGAATTAAAGTTAAATGTTTAATTTTAAAATAGCACAGCAGACAGTTGACTTACAAGATCCTATAAATGAACCTGAATTGTTTCTATGATCACTAAGCATTTTCAATCCCAAATACTCACATGTTAACAAATTCGGCATATTGGTAGCATGACCAAAGACACTTCTTGGCTCAGGTCATCATTTTTTCATTGAATGGATCTTAATTACTACAGAGACATTTTCCTTCATATCTCTGGATCAACTACTTCATTTTTCTACCTGGAGTCTGAGACAATTGCAGCTCTTCCCTGATTAAGTACTTAATTGTGGTCAGTGCTTCTCAAAGTATTTCAACAGTTAGTTTAAGTTCCACTTCAGACACACTGTTATCGACATCTTTATCAACTCTCTCCATTTCCCTGCATCAAATGCTTTCTGAAGTATACTTAGAAGGCCTTGATCACATCACTGTTTCAGAGAAAGTGGAGAATCAAACCTCAGGAGCTAAGTGGTGGAGAGCTGGACAGTTCTTGATGGATAGGATTCCAGTGATACATTTTTCAACTAGGAGACCATGCAATTCCTTTCAAGATTTTATTTTAAGTGGCTAAGGTACACTTGGCTTTTTGTGAAAGCATAATTGACAGGCAGCTCTCCGACCAGATTGAAATTCCAAATCATCTTTAAGCATTTGCAATGTAATCAATAGAATTTTAAGTAACTATGACTGGTTTTCTGCATTTAACACTGCCAAAATTTCTCTGAAACCAGTTGTTTTTCTATGAGTCCTATGAACTAAGATTCTCAACTAACCATATATGTGGTTTCTGTTTGTTGCAAATATGTTTAAACATATATATGTGTGTCCAGATTCTATTTTTTACCAAGTATATTTTTCCTAAAGTAAATACTCAGATTTATCTGTGATCTCATTAATCAAGAGCCTATCTCCACTGAGACAAGCTATCATTTCACTTGTTTATGCCTACTGATCCCATAGAACTCTTTTTTAAAACTATTACCATACACAATCAATACTGTGTTTTAGTTCCAAAACATAAAAGCACCAAGTGCTAGGCAAAATGGGAGTTAAGTAACTTGTCCAGGGTCACACAGCTAAGAAGTGTCCCAGGTCAGATTTAAATCCAGGACCTCTCATCTCTAGGCCTGGCTCTCAATCTAATGAACTAGCTAGCTGCCTGCTCCCATAAAACTATTGATCATTTCTTCCTACAAGTTCATAGTAAGTGATCCACCTAATATGGTGAGAACCTCCCTTATTTCTTCTTGGCAATGTAAGAATATGAAAAGCTTCTTTAAAATTCTGTGGCATGATACTACTATTCTAATATTTTTGCCTCAATGGAAATCAAATTGAAGCTCAATACTAAGCTAGGATTGATAACTAAGAAGAAGGAAAAAAAAGGATGAAACTAGTGAAGAAAAGCAAACAAATACTAAGTATCTAAAGCCTAAAGGGAGCTTCGATTTTAGGAAGAGAAGGAATGATAAAGACAATCAACACCAGGACCAGTTTTATACAAAGGAATAATAGTCAACTACATGTTTTCTATTGTAATTTGAAAGCCCCATGAAGCCTAAAATTTTCTCCCCATCTTAGCCACACCTGAACCTTGAAATTCCCATATTAATTACCATATAAGTGAAGACCTTCCATTAAAATTCTCATATAACTTCATCAGGGCATGACATTGTCCTGGGACACACAAAGGCTATGCTAGAGGAGCAAAAACTAAAACCGAGGCAAGCTGACTCACTCCCAATCCATTATGGATTCTATGCCTATTGTGGGATGATCAACCCTGCTAAGATGAGGGAAGTCCATCATGATGAATTTTTCAGCCACAATTACCTTCAAAGTCAAAGTGATGTGCAGTGTTAGAGGAACTGGTATTCATATGGATGGAAGACAGATCTCGGATGTTTTCAATGTTTGCATATAAGTAATGCTGTCTCATATGCATTGGAGACATTATAATTTACTACATAAGCATGATAAGATTTACAATTTAGGTAACCAATTCCCAAGCATAAAATTTTATTTATTTATGCATTATTTTATTTTATTTATGCATTACCATAACCTAGGACTTTTAAATGTGTTTAAAATTCTAAGATAGGCCTGGCTTAGATGGTTCCATGAAAGTACAACTAATACTTTATCCCAGTGTGCCAACATTGGGAAGGGATTTCTTCTGAAGCACTGAGAAGTGCTTCTTCCTTTTGGCTATCCTATGACCCTCATTCCCTCAATCTTGTAATTCTCTACCAGTCCCATGACTAAATGGCACCAAGAAGATCCCACCTTCTCTCTGGGATCACCCCCTGACTGCTTCTCTCTCCCATTTTGCAAAGCAATTGCATAGCAATCACAGACCTAATTAGGGAAGACTTTCCTCTCCCCCCTTCCTATGACTGAATTTTCCCTGGATGCCAGAATTCCTAGTTACTGTTAGCTAAGAGGGCAATCTTATGTCTGACATCATCTAGGTCCCATATTTTGCTTAAACTTCTTTTATCTGAAGAGTTCACTTATAGCCCTGTTTCCTGTCAACACATGGAAGAAGTCTCTCCTACAGTATGCCCTACAAGAGATAATAATATTCTACATGGAAGTATCCTCAGTGCTTCATTATAGATGTGCCTCTAAAAAACCTGACAGAAAAGATTTAAGCTTACAAAACAGATAAATTAGGCAGAGGTGGAATATTCATTTTACAATCCATTTTACCAATGGATTCATCCAGAGATCCTTTAATTACAGAGCTCTTCTAATGAAGTCAAAACTATTCGGGAAAGTATATATTAAATTTAACAAAGTAGTAACAAAATTTCCCTTTTTGTTTGGGTCCCCTTCTTAATTTTTTTCTGTATTTTTAAATTTTATTGATTCTTTTGTTTCTTTAAAACATTTTTACATTTTTTTCAGTACCAACTAATTCCCTCTCTTCCCCAAAAATACAACTGACTTTCAGTTAAGGTGATGACACAAAAGGTTATAGAGAATGAATGAATGAAAAAACATGTAGGGAGCAGCTAGGTGGTTCAGTGGACTGAGAGCCAGGCCCTCAGAGATGGGAGAAAGAGGTGAGAGGCCCTGGGTTTAAATATGACCTCAGAGTCTTCCTTGCTATGGAACTCTTGGTAATTCACTTAACACCCATTGCTAGCCCTTACCATTCTTCTGCCTTATAACCAAATTAGTAGTATTGATTAGAAAGTAAGGGGAAGGAAGGAAGGAAGGAAGGAAGGAAGGAAGGAAGGAAGGAAGGAAGGAAGGAAGGAAGGAAGGAAGGAAGGAAGGAAGGAAGGAAGGAAGGAAGAAAGAAAGAAAGAAAGAAAGAAAGAAAGAAAGAAAGAAAGAAAGAAAGAAAGAAAGAAAGAAAGAAAGAAAGAAAGAAAGAAAGAAAGAAAGAAAGAAAGAAAGAAAGAAAGAAAGAAAGAAAGAGAGAGAGAAGAGAGAGAAAGGGAGGGAGGGAGGGAGGGAGGAAGGAAGGAAGGAAGGAAGGAAGGAAGGAAGGAAGGAAGGAAGGAAGGAAGGAAGGAAGGAAGGAAGGAAGGAAGGAAACATTTCTTAAGGACTTAGCATAGACACACCATGTAAAAAGGGTCAAAAAGAGAGGACAGGAAAGAATAATCATGGACAATTGCATCAAAGAAAATGAAATAATATAAAAAAAATTTTGAGATACAGGAAAAGCAGTGATGGGAAGGGAATTTATATTTCTAAATACTTTCATCAACAAAAGAGAAAAAGAAAATATCAATGACATGAGTGTACAACTAAAAATATTAGAAAAGTGACAAAGAATTCTACCTAAAAGTTAAAGTTTTAAAAAATGAAAAAAAAAGTCTGGCATTAGTAAATAAAACTAGAAATTATTTTTTGAAAATGATAAAATAGACAAACCATTAGTTAAAAAAGAGAAAAATCAAAGTGCCAAAATAAAATTAAGTAGAATTCACAACAAATGAAGAAACAAAGGAAATTATTAGAAACTATTTTAACCATTTATATGCCAATGAAAATAATAACTTAAAAAAATAAAAATAGGCAAGTAAAATGAGTCAACACACTGACCACATATGAAATTATGTATATTATTCTATATCTCTGGTTCATCACCACTCCACCAAGAGATAGGGGACACGTGTCATGATTGGAGCCTGCATTGATAAGTGTCCCCAAGTCTTTCAAAGTTGTTTGGTTCTGCATTATTGTAGTTATCACCCATCCTAGTTTTCTGGTTCTGCTCACTTCATTCTTTGTCAGTTTAAGCAAGACATTCGACATTTTAAACATGAAGAAACTTGGGTTTAGAAAAATGATGTGATTTCTTCAGTTGTACAGGTAGGCCTGTAGATTGAAAGGAAACTTAAAGGTAATGGAGTCCAACCCCAAATATTTTATAGATGACTAAACTGGAATCCAGAGTGACCTCCCCAACATCCTCACTGGGAATAAGTAGCATAGTCAGATCTCCAGAACTTGGTGGTAGGAGGGAATAGTCATTCTACTCACTTTGGAAAAAATTGAACAGACTATTGCTGCAGTGCAGTGATTTCTCTGGCCAGCACCAAAAATCAACACATAAATAGAAAGCATATCAAAAATGAAGGAACTAAGGTTCAGGAAGTTAATATGAATTGTCTAAGTATTAGAGATGAAAGGGATTCTTGGAGGTCATTTAGTCCAACTCCTTTATTTTACAGATGAGTAAACTGAGGCCCAAGACCTCATAAGGGCTAAATTGCAGACCTGGGATTTTAATTTCAGCACTCTGATTCCAGAAACAGCATTCTTTCTACTATGCCATATCTTCCTTAATAAATGACAAAGCTAGAAATGGATCCTAGGTCTTTTGACTCTCAAATTTAGTGCTCTTTCCACATTATAGAGAGTAGAAATCTGCTTACCAAAAACCTTCACCCAAAGATCCCTCTTCTTTCCTCTGGAGATAAGCAAAACAAAGGAGATAAGGGGGAAAGAATAAGCATTTCTTCAGTGCCTTCAATGTGCCAGGTACTGTGCTAAGTGCTTTACAAGTATTTTATTTAATCCTCACAACAATTCTGGAAGGTAGTTGCTATTATTATCCCCATTTTACAGTTGGGGAAACTGAGGCATACAGCACTTAAGTTACCTACCCAGGACCACACCATAGTAAGTGTTTGAGGCCAGATGTGAGCTCAGGTTTTCTTCCAGCACTCTATTCACTGTGCCACTGTGCCACCTAGCTAATGTCCATTATCTCTTCCAAATATTAATCCTTCAAATATTAAATGATCATGAACTCTTTAAATCTTCTATTTCCTAGGCTGAATATTCAAAGGTTTTCACTTGATCTTCATAGGGTATGTTGCTTAGTTCTCTCATCATCCTTATTACATGTCTCTGAATCTGATTTAGTTTGTCAGAATTATGCCTACAATGTGACACCTAAAACAGAATGAAATATCCAAATGGGACCTTACTAGGGCACAGTAAAGTGAGATCATCACTTATCTTATTCTGGACACCATGACTTTATTAGTGAAATCTAATCACATCCATTTGGTTGAGGAGGGGGAGGTTTCATCACAATGCTGATTGATAGTGAGCTTGCAGTCCATTAAAGTCTCTAACTCTATTTCACATCTCCCCTATCATGTACTTGTACTGATGACTTCTTGACCCAAGTGTGAGACTTTTCAGTTATTCCTAAATTAAACCTTATTAGATTCCATCTATCATTATAGACTGTAGTCTTTGGGGATTCTAATTCTGGCATCCAGCACATTAGCTACACCTCCCAGCTTCATGTCATCAGTAAATTTGATAAGCATTCCCTTTATCCTGTCATCCAAGTCATTGATAAAAATGTGGAACAAAGGAGGGATCAGTCCTGAGCCTTCAACACTACATCTGAGACTTCCCTCCATGTTATTCTGTTCACTTTGGGGCTCATTATTTGACCATTTCAGAACTCCACGATATCAACCATTCTACTTCTCTTCACATTGTCTATAAATATTTGAGAGATTTTGTCAAATGCTTTGCTAAAACATTGGTATATTAAGTATCCGGCAATTCCATGATCAAATGGTCAAAAAATTGAAATGTGGTTAGTCTGACATGACCTATTCTTAGTGTGTCACCACTGCCCTTTGTAAGTATTCCCAAATCTTTCCTTTAATTCATTCTAGTATCCTCCCAGGCATTGAAAACTACTGCCCAGCTTCCAACTTGAAGAATCTGCCCTCTTCCCTTTTATAAAAATGGAGACATTTTCTAATTTCTAGTAATAAGCCACTTCTCCCCCTTCTCCACCATTCCTCAAAAATTAGCAGCAAGTAAACAGTTACACTGATAATTTCTTTCAATGTACTGGGATATGATTTGTCCCCATAATGTGACCTGAGCTTATGGAGGGCAGATAAGTACTCACTTCACTTATCTTGCTTTAACTATTTATGTACTATCCCTTTTATTCTGAAGATCATTTTCCTTCATGAAGAAAACAGAAAAAAATAGGTGTTGAGTAGTTCTTCCTGTCTATTATCATAATTCAAATCTTCTATTCCCCTGAAAGCTGGATTCCCATCCTTTCTTTGTTCCTAGGTGGCATAGTAGATAATGGTCTTGGAGTTGGGAATGCTCAAGTTCAAATCCTAGTTGAGATACTTTACTAGCTATGACCCTAGAGTGTCACTCTATCTCTTTAAGCCTCAGTTTCCTCATCTGTAAAATGGGGATGATAGTATCTAATTTACAGGGTCGTTGTGAGGATCAAATGAGATAATATATGTAAGATGTTTTAGGAAACTTAAAGCAGTATATAAATGCTAGCTATTATTATTCCTCATCTTGCTCTCAAGATAGACTAAAGAAATCCTTTCTTTAGAGCTCAACCCAAGAAAATATGGTTTCTGCTATAATGGAGTTTATAGCCTAGTTGGCAGCTAATATATCCATAAATATAACAATAGATTAAGTACTGTAGTAGTTAAGAAAGTGGAAAAATTATTCATTTCAGGTAGGATAGAAAGAGAAGGCTTCACTGGGGAGGCATTTCAAGAACTGGTGCTATGGGAAAGGCAACAAGGAGTAAGGTACTACTTTGCAACAGGCACTTTACTAGATATTGGTGATATACATACAATGAATGAAGCAAATCTTACTCTCCTTGAGCCAGAGGGATAAAGGATAGAAAGAAACTAAGACTGGAAGTCCAGAGTCTGAATCCAGATTTAGCTTTGACCATCATGCCATTAACTCCTCTTTTCTTCTAAGATATGCTAGCCTTGGGTACAATACTGCATACCAAACACAGAGAGAGAAAGTTTAAATGCCGTCTCCCATTAGCAGAAACTGCTATGCTTGTGAAGTATATTCCACTCTCCTTCAGTGAATCAACTATCGACAAGAATTATGAAACCACCATTTTGTGCCTAGCACTTAGCTGGGTACAGAAATACACAGAAAGTATTAATTAAGTCCAACTCTCAGTGAGCTTATACTTACTCTTGTTCATCTTCGTCAAATACCAGGTAGTTAAGCAGGCCACTGGACAAGTAGCTTTCCATTTCCAGGACTCTATTTAATCTTTAAAATAAAGATGCTAGACTAGGTTCTCACTTAAATTAAGTTTCTTCCAGCTCCTTAGTTCTGTAGGGGTGGGGTGGTCTATGGGACTTGGCTTTAAAATATTTAGTTAGGCAGAGAGAAAATGAAGGGGTCTAAGAGTATGAGAATGAGTGTAGCTTGGCCAGGAGAACAGCTCTCTTCCTTGTGGAGGAGAGGTTGAACAGGCCTAAAGGGCCATACCATAGAGCATGCTTAGAATTGCCCCACATGATTCTGAAGACCCCAGGGGACTTAGAGACCAGATTTCAGCCAGTTTTGTTAAGAATCAGACCTAGGGCGGTGATTTCTTTGGTGTGTAACTTTGGGGGAGGCACTTCCTTTGTCAGTGTAGATGAACACCTTTTATGCCACTTATAGCATTAAGGAACTGCCTAGAGCACAGAGGTTCCCCAGGCAGAAGCAGTATTTGAATTCCCCTCTTCCAGGCTCCCAGGCCAATTGTTGGTTTCACTACACATTTTAGTATGCAGCTAGCTGGTGAACTGGATGGAATCAAAATAAACCTGAATTCAAATCCTGCCTCCAATGCTTATTAGTTCTGTGACTCTAAGGTCTCTAGGTCTCAGTTTCCTTATCTAAAAAATGCTAATAATAATGGCACTTATTTCCCTGGATCAAATGAGGCAACACAGGAAAAGCTCTTTGTATACTTAAAGTGCAATAAGATAAAAGAGAAGCTAACCAAAGGATGTGCTAAAGTCAGTTCAAATTGGTTTTCAAACATCATAGGGAGCAGTTATGCCTCAGAAACAGGCAAATGCTACAAATCTGGGCCTGATTTATTGTTAATTCATTTTCATGACTAAGAAAGAGAGAAGGAAAATAACAATACAAATTAAAGTTAAGAGGGTGCTGTGCATACTTTTTTTAGAGTCAGTCATCAAACATTTACTAACATACCAATGGCCTAATCCTTTTCATTGGATGTCAGGGTCCCCAGGACTGAACCTAGCTCAAACTGCACCCCAAATTTCAGAACAAGGAGTGGGTAAAGAACCCATTCCCAAGGAGCTCAGTAGCAGGTCCTCAGGATTAGGTTTACAAATGTCTTGCTTCTTTCCTACTCAACCTTTTCTACCAAAGTAAACCCTTCATAGGGTGTAGCACTGAATACTACCCAGATGAAAAGAGATTAAGTCATTGTCACTAACATACATCTCATTCCTTTGCTTCATCACTCTCAAGTACTGAGCAGCTATATTCCTATCTTATATTTAGATGGGAAAGCATGTAAATATACAACACTATAAGTGTAAGGGAGTGCCCTGTTTGGATTTCAGTAAATCTAATGGTTGGAAGGGGCAAAGAAAACAGGCATAGATATGTAAAGGGAAAATCCTTTCCTGTACAAAGGAAGCATTCAACACTTCAGGGGAGGTTGGAGTCTTGAATAGCTCAGTTGAATAGGAAGGAGCCAGGGAGACAATGAACTTGACTCCAGGAATAGACTTTCTCCATACCCTTGTCCCCAGCCACTCATGGCATACCATCTTAAGAGGAATTTAAAATGAACTGAGCCTAATTCCATAAACAAAATGATGTCCTATTCTTCCAACCTCCCACCTAGAGATGACTAACATCAGAGTTAAGGCTCCTCGGGGTAAAAGATAAAAGTTTCTCCTATCCGGAGGTAAAGTTCATTTCCCTTGTGGAATAGTTATAACACTCTAGCAGAGAAAAACACTGTAACACCCAGCTGAACCACAGTCTAGAAGTGGTGAAGACTGACCCTTCTCATTGAAGACCAAGTCCAGGGAGTAAAATAGATCAGAGATCTCAAACATAGTCAGCGTGCTCACTCAGACCTAGAACTCAATAGAACCTAGACAATGTTAACTTCAAAGCCACATGAGGGTACATCAATAGATGATAATGCACAAAGACAATTGTCATTCTCGGTCACCGAGAGACTACCACTAAGTCAAGATGCAGCCCCAAAGGATCCTTACATATGGTTAGTGGTCCCTGTTTCTTTTTGAGTTGGACACCCCCTAGTAGATCCAGCCATCCAGTAGATATGCTGTACCCTGCAAAGAGCCTTGTAGCAGAACAATTTACCCTGCCCAGCCTGAGCAGATAGCCAGAAACCTTCCTAAACTAGCATAGTAGCCATTAGCCAGTGATAGAACAACCTTCTTGGCTCAGGATCAGTCCAGCAGTAACCAACCTGGTGAGAAGTGTAATAGCCAAGTGTCCTTCTTGACCCAGGCAGCAGTGGATTGCCTATTCAGATTAAGCCTTGACTAAGAGTGGAGTGACTCTCAGAGAGTTCCACTTTGACTCTCGAGAGAAAGAGGGGGCATCAAGGTAATGATGTTCCAGAGCTGTGAATTGCCTAGGTCCCATATTTATCTGTAATAGAGTGGTCCTCGAGGTTGCCTTTTTGTTTTGTTTTGTTTGTTTGTTTGGGAGGTGGGGTGCTGGAGGAGGGAAATGCTTTGTAACTACTATCTTATGCCATTTGAATAGAATACTTTTCTAGAAGTTGAATCTACTGGTTGAATTAGTGGCCATGCATAGGCTATCGTGTTAGGGGGCAGTCACCCAGAGTAACTCTAACTACCTGCTAGACCTCAAGGATAGTCTAGGGAAAAGAGACAGGAGATACCTCTGGCAGAGACAGGAGATAGAATGACAAGTGTGCAGGACAGCAAGTAGACAAGTTTGTCTGGATTATAGAATGTGTAAAGGAAGAGTAATGTAGAATAAGCCCAGAAAAACAAACTGTGAAAGATTCTAAATACCAAAGAAGCTTGTTCTTGATCACAGAGGTAATAAAGAAACCCTAGAGTTTACTGAACAGAGGAGTAACATGTCATACTAATACTTTAGGAAAATCACTTTGGTAGCTGTGTGAAGGATGGAGAGGGGAGAGAACTGAGACTGGGAAACCAATAAGGAGTTATTGAAATAGTCCCAGTGAGAAGGGATGATAACTAGATCTAGGGTGGCAGGCTTCTGAGTAGAGGGAAAGGGATGGATCCAAGAAATGTTGTGGATGTAGAAAAGATAAACCTTGGGAAATGATTGAATATGTGAAGTAAAGGAAGATGAGGAGTCAATAATAACAGCAATGCTGCATGTCTTAGTGACTGGAGGAGTAGGAGAATACTTGATAAAAATGGAGAAGTTCATAGAAAGTGAGGAATTTGGGAGGAAAAATGATTAGTTCTGTTTAGACATACTGATTTTGAATTGCCAGTATTATAAACAATTCAAAATGTATATAGGCTGTTGGTAATACAGGATAGAAGCTCAAGAGATGAACTAGACCAGTTTAGGAATCATTTGTAAAAATAAAATAATTGAACCACTGAAAGATCATGCTAAGTCACCAAGAAAGACTGCATAGAGAGAGAAGGGAAGCTGACCCTCAAGTTTTTTCTAGGATTGGGGAATGGAAATTTTATAAAGATCCAATAAAGGAAACTTAAGGGAGTACTGGGACAGATAGGAGTAAAACCAAGAAAGAGCAGTATCATGAAAACTCAGAGAAAGTATATCAAGAAGGAGAATGACCAACAGGGTCAGATGCTAACAAAGGACAAGAAAGATAAAGACAGTTAAAAGGTTATCACATCATCTTTGCACTTAAATGACAATTGGTTAGTTTGGAGTACATTTTCATTGAATGAGGGAGGCAAAAGCCAGATTGCAAATGGGTTCTGAAATGAGAGGAGAGGAAGTGGAGGCAACAAGAGCAGATAGTGTTTTCTTGGAGTTTGGATATGAAAGGGAGGAAAGATATAGGATGATAGTTTGAGGGGATGGTAAGATCAAGTGAAGGTCAATGCAGACCTTGGAGGCAACCACTAAGACCAACCCCTAAGGTTGAGGTCAAAGGCCTCAGAGAAGCCAGGGTATCTAGAATCCTCTTCTCTCAGCCACCCTGTCGGCACCTGGGGCACCAGGATCTAGGCTGAAAGTCAAGGGTTCAGTCAATTCAAAGTCAAAAGTTGGTATGATGTTCTTGTCTCATGTTAGGCAGGTCTCTAAGTAATTGCAGGTCAGAATCATTGGGGCTCTAAGAAGGTACTGCTCCTGCCCTCCAGAGAAGGGGGGGGGTCCCTCTGAGGAATAAGTTTTTTGCTTGGGTCTAAGGATAGTATTGGCATGATATGCAGTCATTTGCCTTATACCCTACATTCTGTGAGGGACAGCCCTGGTGGCACAGAGTATTCATTTTATTGCATATCACATGATATGCAAAACAAGGTATTCTAGGGCACAATGAAGTTCACAATATGGTCCTATCTTTCCAGGCAGGAAATTAATAATGCAATTTTCCCCTTCTGCAGTTTATCACCACAGACACAAAAACCCATCTTTCAACTTTAGTGTAACAACAATATCCGCGTGTCCTGAGTCCTAGGAATAGCTTTTCACCTAGGAAAAAGATGAATAAAGCAACCAATTTGGGAAATATCAATTAGGCATAAATGGAATACTAAGTACTTAAGTACTTCTGGGTGGCAGAGCAATGCTTCATTTATTGTCTTCCGTTGTGTGCGTGGGGGTCTTTTGCAAAAAAAGAAAAATGATGGTGTGATTTTTGAACTTTGAGCATAGTCAATACCAAACCAGCTTTTTAATGAATCCAATGTTAGCAAATGTTGGGGAGCCCCTTGCAGTCACATTCCAGAGTCTCATGCACTAGCCAAGAGGGAGAAATGATTATTTGTTAGCAAAGTAGTCACTGAACAAGGCTTCATGATTTATTCAGGCCTCTTAAGGGATAATAGGAACATTTTGATATCGAATGAGATAAGAATATCTGATGTTGCAGTACTACCTTATGAGTTTAAGCATAAACTAGGACATTAAATTGCAATATTGGAGGTTCATAATATTGTCTGATACTTTAAACAGTTTTATGAAAGCAGTGGCCGATAATATCACTGTGCTACATTTTTAAAACATTATTTCATCATCATATTAGTGGTGTATTTATTTTTATGAGGAACAAGATAGAGCTATCTTTCTATTATCAGCATGTAGGTGTGTTGAATACAATCTGGAGTTAGGGTATTATAATGACTACACTGGTCATGTAAGATGTCAGCCCTATCGAGCTTTTCCAATATAAACTGAATTTCCCTACCTTGCAGATGAATGATCAAATTCTATTTTGACTTTTTTTCAGTTCTAGCACATATGAAGAATATATTTTGAAAATTTTTACTATAAGCATTTCTGCTTTGTAATTGTGGATAAACATGACCTTTTTGATTAGGAAAATTATTTTCTGCTATTTTAATTTTTGTTAAAGTCTACTTTCCTCCCCATGAGAAAATTTGAGCAATGGATGGCATTTTTTGGATATGTTATTTTTAAAGTTTTTATCCCAATGGACTTTTATTTGGTCAAACATACTATGTAAAGCAAATCCCTGCCTACCTTCCTATTCCAAGACCACATGTAATATGAATTTGATCTAAGTTTGAAATTCCTATTGATTTCAAAAGGAGTATTATTTTTGAATCACCTTTGAAAAATCCTGACAAAGGAATTCGATCCAGAGAATTGACAAGGAAATAGGAAAAACAAATCCATAATTGAGATGTTCCTTAAAAATGTGGCTTATATTCATGGAAAACCTAGAGGGCAAGTATGAGATATAGAATCAGTTTTCCACAAAGAAGTTCAGAATACCAGGCTTTAAAAAGAATACATTTTGACCATGGATGTCTTGTAAAAAGAAATAAAGAAGGCATATGAATAGGAATTTTTGTCCCTGTGAATATGAGGATATTTACAGAATGTATATATGTATATGCATACATATATATATATATTCATCACATGGCATTAAGGAGTAAAAAAATGAGTTAAATGTTGGTATTTATTTTTCCCTAAGTATTTTTGACTGGCCTTACAAATAGTGGCCATCATAGAATCTAATTCAAGTCCAAATAAAATATTTCCGCAAAGATCTGTGTAGCCAATCTAAGACCAAGAATTCACTGAAATCAGACATAAGCCAATAGCCACTTACATTCTCAATGAAGGCAGTAATGACTGATAAATAAATTTTCCCACATTTTAGCTAGTACTACGGGAAATGGTTAGATGGGCAACACTGTGAAATATAGAAAGTCTGAAAAACAAGCAGCCAAGGGCAGTAACTGCAGCCTAAAGAGACAGAATAAAATTACTGACAATGATGGAGTGATTTCAGGAGGAAATGAGAAAATAACATATCAATGAATAGAATTTTCACAAAGGAAAATAGCCATAGCTTAGCCCAGCTTTGATACTAAGCATTCTAAAAAGAAATGTATTGCTGACATCTGATTCATACCACATTAGTAACTAAATCACCAAATAATGAAAAAACCCAGAGGACAGATGCATGACTATTTGCAGAGTACAAGGTCAGTGTACTCCCAAAAGAAATCATAAATATGAGCTGAAAGAATTGGATATAATAATTTTAATGCTTTCCCAACAGAATTGTCTAGGCTGTCAAATAGCCTCAAGCTGAGTGAGACTGTGTCTACGTGAAGTCAGGGATTCAAATATTTTGTTCAAATCTGTTTTGATTTCTATATGACAACAATAAAAATATCTTCAGTTGCAAATATTTCCATCAAAAGGTTTTTCAATTAACTGAAACAATGATTCATTAGTACCTTTTCCAGTCTCTGAGTAGGTTGTGGATCCCAGCTATATTTAAATTTGAGTTAAGCACTTAGTGGTTAATAATATGTCATGTAGCTACCTATTTTTTCCTTTACAAAACTAGTCAAGCTTGTTTGCCTGTCTTAGAAGGCTGAAAAATGGTATGAATATTTTGTACAAGTAATCCAAGAACTTCCCATCTAACACACTATGGAGATAGAAACTATCATGTTGGAATTTCGGAGAAACCTAGATTCTGTTCCTGACTCTGATATTTGTCATATGATACTGGCTTGTCTTTTTTTTTTTTTAGAAATGAGTCCTTTGTCAGAGATTATGCAAAACCTTTTAAAACAAATGTAGTTAAAGTTGTCTATTTTACATCTCAAAATGTTCTTTATGTTTTCTTTGGACATAAATTCTTCTTTTATCCATAGATCTGACAGGTAAACTATTCTATATTCCTCTAATTTGTCTGTATATTGTGGCTATGAATAATTGACTGCCAAATATTATCAAAGAGGAATTGCACTCCTGAAGTGTGTGTGTGGGGGGAGTGGTTGGGGTAGGAAGTATCATTCAGAAAATGTTTAAGCAGAAAAGATAAGTGGTTCTTAGAATGAGAGGGAAGGAAAAGGTTGTTTTTTTAAGCATTTCTGATCCATATTATTGGAAGTAACATTCCTATCAATCAGATAATTTACATATAAGATAATTGATTAGATGTACTGGAATCTTGATGTAATCTCTTTCAACTATCAATAATTATATATTTTCATCCTTTTTAATGTCTTTAAAACTCTAACTTTTGCTTTTATTTATTTTTTATTATATACTTTTAACCACCATCAACAACAAAAACATTTGGCTAAAGCAATACCACAAACTACATTGTTTACAATTTGTTTTAAGATATATAAATGAGATGTGTGTGCTAATATAAACATCCTCTGCTTTTGAGTACCCTTTGGATTTATTTTACTTGAATATTTTTTCTCCATTTTGTAGATACCTTTTTAGGGTAATCATGGTATGTATTATTCTTATTCTCTTTTCTTCTCTTCACATAATTCCCTTGTATTTCCAATATTCGTCATTTCAATAACATAATAGAATACACTACATTCAAATATTGTAATCTATTCAGCCATGTCCCCTATTCATTACATTTCTGATATTTCCAGTTTTGTCATAATAAACAAAACTTCCATGAATATTTTCATACATATATAGCTTTTTACTCTCTCAATAATGCCCCAAGGGCCTAACCCTAGTAATGGGATCTCTAGGTCAATGAGCATGAAAAGCTTTACAACTCTTAATATGTAATTCCATCTTGTTTTCTAAAAAAAAAAAATGAGCAGCTGCTATAGCAATGTAATAATGACCTGTTTCTCCATGTTTCTATCAGCATTTAATTTGATCATTTTAGCTTGGCTGGTTTTCAGTCAACATATATTACCAGGATCATATTTTGCTATACTGATCCTTAAGTAGCAGATACAATATATCACCAGGACCATACTCTTTCCAAAACAAGTCTTTCCAGCTTGGTCATACCCAGGGGAGCTTTTGGTCCAGTGCCACAACCCCTCAAGGATACAGGATTACCTACATACTATGAATGTAAAGATAGGAGTTTTTCAGAATATTTACACTCTGTAAGTCATTGTTGTCCCACCAAAAACTCCGTTTAGATTATGTGTATGCTCAGGCTTAGATCTACTACTAATCTTATAGAGGTGTGTCGGATCTCTTCAGATATCTAGCTTATTTATCTTATCTAAGGTTCTATTCAACTCCTTAACTTCTTTTTTTTTTTTGTTAGATTTATCTCTTTCTGAGCAGGGAAAAATTGAAGTCTGTCACTATTATTATTTTTATCTATTTCCATATGTCTATTTTATTTTTTTCTTTAAAAATCTGGGAGCTATAACACTGGGATCATATAGGTCCAATATTGAAAATGCTTCATTATCCATAGTAACCCCTCCCCACCAACGTGATATAGTTACACTGTTCATTCCTTCTAATTATGTCCATTTTATCCCCATCTCTGTCAGAGATCATGACTACTACTCCTGCCTTCTCTGGATCAGATGAGGCATCCTATATTCTGCTTCAGCCCCTTTCCTTCACTTTACCTTTGTCTTTTGTTTTTAGTGTCTCTTGTAAACAACACATTATCAGATCTTAGATTTTGATCTTTTCAGTTATCCAGTGTGACATTATCTTGTGAAATATATCCTCTATATATCTCTTTCCTCTGTAAAATAAGGATAATAAGAGCATTTATCTCACAGGATTGTTGTAAGGATCACATATAAGCAAGAATGCAAACCTTTATTTTTAGATCTCATAGTGATATTTGTGTAACTAGTATTATAATTATCATTGTTGTAGGAGAAACATACTCAAGTTTGTACCAGAGTCTCACCCCAAGAATGGGAGACTCAAACTCCATTCAGTCCAGAAGTAAGAAAAGAATTTTATTTGAAGAAAAAGAGGTTTAAGGTGGCATAATAGCCTGCCAGTTGATAGAATAGCCTTAGGGCCTATGAACAAACCCAGGGGTGGGGGGCTAGTAGAGTAGCCTCTCTGGAGCTGATGGAATAGCAGCTCTCTAAGAGTGGAGTAGCAACTAAGTGTGAGTGGCACCTCTGTGCCCTGTGGATCAGGGTTTGCATATTGATTAGGGTCTGGGGGATTGTCATCTCCCATTCCAGAGAAGCCTTCACCTTTCCTGAAAATCTTGGAAAATAAGTCTGACCAAATTCAGATGGAGGTATGCTTTGGGGTTTGATATGTATGTCATGGAGAATAAGGAGCATGCACAGGTTTGGGGGATTCTTCTGGAATGCCAGAGTGCTTATTCCACAGGTCCTATGTTCCCCCATTGTCCACTTAGACATCATTTGTCAATGTGAGAGAGATCTCACTACACTGTTGGAATGTGAACATGGAGAGGGGGGTAGATGCAGTTCAGTAGATGACCACTATAGGTAGTTAATTATGTCTAACAATTTAGAACTAAAAAAAATATAGAACAATATAAATAATTAATTAAACAGATTAGGTACAGCTGATGCCCAGTGTGGACCATTACAGATCCAGTACAGGTGACTGACATTACAGAATGGGGAAATGATCAATTTGCAATTTATGCTTAGTTAATTCAGAAACTCTAAGTTTTGCAGTTGATGTTTAAGTAGTGCTAACTGGTGAGAAATACACAATTTCAGAATATGAGGGTCTTATTTCTATAACTGCCCCTCACTGCCAATCTCCATCATTATCATTTGCTGTGTATAGAGAGTTTCTCTTCCCTTTCTGTTGTTTTAATTTCTGATTTTATGTCTTTATAATAGCTGACACATTGCTTCTCCTCCTCTATCATTTCATGTTTTTGCTCCTTTGTTTTAAAGGTAAGTCCAAAGTTAGACCATTGGTTCTGATTTTTTATGAAGAGAATTCACTCCAATACATTAATGCATTTATTATGAAGATATTCTTTCTTTTTTTCACATTATTTAAATACAGATTGTAATCTGTGAAATTTCTCTTGGCAACAACCTATATAATTACTATAATAAATTAATACCATCATAATGCTTAAATATCATGATTTTTTTCAAAGTGAGAAGTTAAGATTTCTTTGTAGCCATGTCATAGTAATGTTGGACAGATAGACTTCCTGGAATATGAAGTGGATGGCGGTATCCAGAATTCAGGGTCTTAATCTTCAATTTAGCATTTCATACTAAGCTGACCATCCCCAATAGGTTTTATCTAATTTGAGTCATAGGAAGATGGACAATGTTTCTAGTCTAAAGTTCAGTGGTATATTGCCTTTGAGGAGAATAGTAATGATCAGAGGTAGTCTGGACTAGAGAAAGACTAGAAATCTACACAATGCCTGGAAAAGGCATTAATTATACTCCTATACAACTACATAGTAATTGTGTCATTGCTGTCAAATACAGTGATGTCCAATTCTTGATGTTGTTCATGCTTCATCTGATGCTACTTATATATCAGGGAACATAGGAAGGGATGAGGGCTATGGAGGTCACTCCAGTAGAACTCCTTGCCAAACACCTAAGAACATTCTCATGCCTCTTTTAACTGCATATAACCACTGATGACATTGCAAAAGGTCCATATCCACTGGAAGAACTCTGTCCATGGAAGAGCCTACGTTAGGAGGTAGTAGGTTTCCCCAAACTGGAAGTCTTCAAGCAATATTTGAAAGACCACTTGCAAGGCACATTAAAGAAGAGATTTTTGGTCAGGTAAAATTTGTTCAAGATGACCCCTGAGACCCTATCTAACTTGTATATTCTCCAAAAAAATGGCTTCTGAATGGCATATGAGGTATTTACAATAATGGATTATTAGTTTCAGTGTGTTATTGTTATTATTATTGATATTGTATTATACCTTTAGGGACCTCCCACAAATACATGCAGATATCTTCCAATGTTTTATTCTTTTCAGTGTTTGAAGTCATCTTTTCATTCCCAATCAATTCTACTTTTCTGTGACTGTCTTCAGTGACCTGCCTCTCACAGTGAACATCATGACCCACCCCTTTTCTTTTCTGAGAATGCATAAATAATCATTTATAGATATACCTCCCTTCATTTATGGAAATCTCCCATAATGGGAACTCCTAGAACTTCTTTCCTTCTTTACTGTATTTCTAGAATTATATCCCTTCTACTCAGTCTTGCCATATTTATCACAGTTAATATTAAGTCATGCCCAGTTCTCCATTTCATGATCTTAAAGTCCAGCTACATTGTGGAGGTGGAGTTTCTAGTCAATTAATGAGTATCATTTAATCTATATAAAGTACTTTTTTGTATAACTTTAAGATTCATATATCTCTGGAAATGTGAATTCTCATCCAATTAATGTATATGCAATCCAAGCAGCAGTTGTGGAGAAACTGGCTAGGTTCAGTCTTCAAAATCTGTCAATAATAAAAGCATAATTCATCCTATTATGTGAAGAGCTTCTGCTTTAGGAACTTGTAAACTTCACTTACTTCTGGTGCATTTGAGTCAGTTCACATGCTAGTAACCAAGGTAACTGCTTTGACCATAAATATATTTATTATATAACAAATGACACAAATAGAACTTGGAAATCCTATGAAAAAGAGCACTGATTTTGGAATTAAAAGATAGAAATTAGAATCTTGGATTTACCACTTGGGTGATAAGTCATTTAACTTCTTGCAGCTTGAGTTTTCTCATTCGTAAAATAAAGAGATTGGGCAAAATGAGTTGGACAATCCAACTCAAAATTTATGATTCTATGACATGAGTCTAGTAGCAAGAAGCAAAGTCATGACATCTATCCAAAAGTAAAGTAAGTAGAGGAGTTTCTTTGGTGATGACTATAGTGCTACTTCACTTTATTCTCTCTTCTTCTTGAAATCTCATTCCATTTGTGCCTGATTCCCCTCCTCATATGAATAGTTCAGGTCATTCCCTAATAGAGGCCAAATCCAGTGCTTCCATCATTATCATTACTCTCATTCACATAACTTGCCTTTTCCCTCCAAGCCCTCTCTCAATGCCTTCCATAGTTCCTCCTTAATTACTTTTCCCATGTACCTTTGGCTTTAGCATCCTAGAAATCAAATTTTTTTTCTTATTCTCACCATATTTATTTCACCAGTATTTGTTTGTGGGACTCTGATAAAAATGGTTAGATTTATTAAGGTCTCTCAGTGTGAAAAGTCAATTTTTCTGCCTATGACATACTTATCATTCAATCAATTAATAAACATTTATTAAGCATCTACTATATGCCAGCTACTATGCTAGGTATTGGGAATACAAAAAGAAGCAAAAAACAGTCTGTGCCCTCAAGGAGCTTATAATCTAATGGAGGAAACAGCATACAAATAAATATATATAAAGCAAGTTACATACAGGAAAAATAAGAAATAATTAAGGAAATAAAGAGAAAACACTAGAATTAGTAAATTTTAGTTAGGACTTTTAAAGGAAGCCAGTGAGATCCCTAGGCAGAGTAGAGGAGGAAAGACATGCTAGGAATGAGAAACAGGTAGATAATATGCCCAGAGCCAAGAGATGCAGTGCCTTGTTCATAGTAGCCAGGAGGGAGGGGTCACTAGATCAAAGAATATATAATGGGGAGTAAAGTGTAAGGAAATTGGGAAGACAGGAGGAAGCTTATGAAGGGCTTTGAATGCCAAAGAGAGCATTTTGTATTTCATCCTGTAGGTGATGAGAATCAGTGGAGAGTAGATGAATAATATGATTAGACTTATGTTTTAGGAAAATCACTTGAGTTACTGAATGGAATAGGGAGAGATAAAGGTAGATTATTTTTGTTTTTATATAGAAAGCTTGCTTTCCATTGAAATCTCTCTCCTTCTCCTTTCCCAGCAAAGACCATGAGCTGAATCACATTCAAATGCCAAATCCCCTGTATGTGTTGGGGTCCCCAAGTCTCATTCCTAACCTTCAAAAAAGCAAAGGTAGATAACTAAGGATGAATACAAAAGAGTGATATGATCCTGTAAAAATACCATCAGGAACACTAAAGCTCAGAATGAGCTGTTGCTGGCAAAAAATACGCAAGACAACAAAAAAGGGTTTTTGTGGTTATGTTGGAGCAAGAGAAGGATCAGGAAAGAATAGGACCAATATTTGTAATGGATGGAACAGTGATAATAGATGTCAGAAAAAATGAAAAAAAAAAGAACTTAATTCTTATTTTGTTCCTTTTTTCTTTGCCAAGAGGAATGATTTTCAGGAGAAAAAAAAAACAAAAGTGCATGGCAGGGAATTGAAATCCAAGTTAAGTAAGGAGATACAGTAAGAGCTGCAAGAGACCTACCTTAGAGGAGGAACTAGAGCTAAGAGTGGCAAAGTGATTTTCCCATATCACACAGGCAGTAAGCAAGAACGTGAGTAATCAAACATAGTTAATTTGACTCCATAACCAGCAGTTTTCACTTTTTGTTAGTGACTTAGATGAAAGTATGGATGGCATGCTCATCAAATTTGAAGGTGATATGGAACTAGAAGGGATAACTAACATGCTAATCAAAAGAATCTGCTGTTCAGGGGAATCCAGATGAAATATATCAAAGAAAGAGAAGGTTTTGACAAATTTTATTTCTACTCAAATGGTAAGGAGGAAAATAGTGATCAGCAGGGGCAGCCTCCAAGCCTGAAGTAGGCAACACATGGGTGGAAGAGTCAATGTTTAGTCAAAAACCCAGGGACCTTCAATGCTTCACATATATGTATATGTATATATATATATATATGTATATATATATATAATTTTAGACAAAGAGCCAGCATGATACCAATGGAAGATTGCTCTTTTATCTCCAAGACTAATAAAATGAAGGTCTTTTCTAAATTGCCTAATGAGGACGGAGGAATGAGGTATAGGGAAGTAGGAGTGATGAACAGGAATGTAGAAATGAAGAGTAGGAAAGTGGAAAAGAAGCTGAAACGTGGGGGGGAATCCTACCAGTAAAAATATTTTCCATCAGCTTAGAGTCAATACCTAGAAAGACTTTGACATGCTAAAACAGAGAGCAGTGTCTAATACAATGAAATTTAATAGGGATAAATGTAAAGTCCTATAATTGGGTTCAAAATGTTAATGGAACAAGAGTAGGATTAGAGAGACAATTGAATAACGCTTGTGTAAATGATCTGGAATTTGGGGGAGCTACAAGTTCAGTATTATTAAAATATAGAGAAGAAGGGAGAAGTGTACAAAATGCAAACGCTTGTTTTTGCAATCCAGGTTGGCTCATGCAGCTCATGAATGGAACACAAGAAAAAAGTTCAAAGGAATGTTAGGGATTTTTATAAGAAGGACCAGTACACTGGAAGTGTCTCTTTGGTTCCTGTCTTTCTGGAGTTGAGAGAGAGATTACTTCTTGTCAAAAGGGACTAACTGACTTTCTGTGGGAAGCTGTTGAGCCCTGATTCTGAGGTTCCTCTCAACTCATCATTTGGTCTACAAAAAAAGATTTTATTCACCAGATTACATCTGTTGCTGCCTCCTGTGCTCCTGATTCCAGTTTCAAATTTGTAACTGAATTATTGAGAAGAAGCCAACCTGAAGTTACCAACTGTCTGTTAGCAAAGGAGATCTTCAGCCTCTGGGCTGGAGGCCCTGAGGGTGATTTTGCCATTCTGTCACCAGCCTATAGAAGCATCTTGAACTATATTTCTCTACCCAACTATTTTTGGAGATGCCATAGACAGGAAAACTAGATAGGAATATTGGGGGTCAGAGACAGAGTAGAGATAGGCAGCTTGAAGAAGAAGGTAGTCCCGTGAGGGATTCATAGTATTTGGGGGAGGAGATTTAATGAATTATAGTTTAGGGAATTTCCATTGGTCCTGCTTCCCTTCCTTGTTTCAGTCCTTTCAAAATAAACCCTTTTGTTATATTGAAACCAAGTCAGATTGCATTTATCTCAAAGTCAGATCTGAGGCCTTCCAGTCTGGCCTACCAATCTGACCCAGACAAATGAGTTAACAACTTAACGTCTTTAGAAGTGAAACAACTCACTTTTTTCAGTATGAGTCAACAGAGCAAAATCTATAGTGAAGGCTTTTCCAACTTGGTAGGGATCTGCTAATATCTATGTTTTGCTGGCATAAGCTTCTTGGAGCCCAGGTTCATCTCACCAAGAAGAGGCATAGAAGAAATATATATCAAGGATGATTAGAAAGTTGCAGCAGCAGCTACTTTTAAGTGCCTACTGTGTGCAAAACATTGTGGTAGGCACTGTGAGAAAAACAAAAAATAATAATAGGCTCCATTTAAATAGTTCTTTCTAGGATTACAAAGTACTTCGAGTAGGCAGTACAAGTAATAGTAACCTGATTTTATTGTTATTCAGTTGTTTTTCAGTTGTATTGAATTCTTCATGACTGATGTTTTCTTGGCAAAGATCCTGGAGTGGTTTGCCATTTCCTTCTCAAGTTCATTTTACAAATGAGGAAACTGAGGCAAATAAGGTTAAGTGACTTTCCCAGGGTCACATAGTTATTACATATCTGAAGCCAGATCTGAACTCAGGAAAATGATTATTCCTGTTTCTAGGCCCCATGTTCTGTCTATTGTACCATTTAGTTGCTGAAACCCATTTTAGAAATGATGAAATAAAAACTGAGAGAATTTAAATGATGTGTCTGTGGTCACATAGTAAGTAATGAAGTCAGAATTAGAATTCAGGGCTTGTGTTTCTGAAGATCACTTCATCACTCCAAATAGTCTCTGGTTACAAGGAGCTTACAAAGTTACTGTATGAAATAAGGACATATTTCTTATATGGATAGGTAGGTGGTCCAGTGGATTAAGAGGCAGATTTAGAGACAGTAGCTCCTAGATTAAAATCCGGCCTCAGATACTTCCTAGCTGTGTGACCCTGGGCAAGTCACTTAATCCCCATTGCCTAGCCTTTAATGAACTTCTGCCTTGGAACCAATACACAATATTTATTCCAAGATGGAAGGTAAGGGTTCTATAAAAAAGAAAGATCAAAATGTTATTTCTAACTTTTGTGAAAAAAATCTCCCAAATTACTATTCACATCTTTTTCTTGAATAAGGTTGAAACCAAACTCTTTGGAATGAGAAAGTAATTATGAAAACTGACAGAGAAATAACCTTTTCTACAATGGCGTGGTTGTGATATCTGAAATATTATTTTCACATGGCAGATTTAAATATGGTAAAATTTTCATTTCATTATGCATAAAACATAATTACTTTCAGGGTAAAAGAATTGAAGGTGTTGATCCAAATCTAATCTCTATATTTTAGCTCTGAAATATAAATGTCAATAGACCACAGTTACTTAAAATATTTTTACAAAGAAACATATGTTATATTTAATTGTTGAGAAAGTAGAGAATTTTCTTTTCAACTTCATCATGTTTCAGCAACTTGATTAGGAATACTGTGGTAAGGGTCCATGAAATACCACCGGCCACAATGCATAAACAGAATGTTAGGATTGAGAAAGAATTAATTTACCTTCAAACTGAAATGGGCATCTGGGTCTTCATCCAAAATTGGAACCCCTTTATGTATCCGTGTTCCACAGATAAACTAGTAGAATAAAAATCTTCAGTTCCATCTGGTCCTGGATAAAATGGTAAATTAGATGTTTATTTTTCAATTACCTGATCCCCCCACACACACACACTTTTACAATTCTTTCTCCTAGACTCCTTTCCCTTATTGTTATGGTCCCAGGGCCTTTCATGCTCCTTTCCTTAGACTACTATCAAAACCCATAACTGGTTAATTCCATTTTTGTGTGAATAGATTTAAATGGGAAAACTGCATTTTAAGCTTTATGTTAAGCCTAGATGTTGAAGGAATGTCAATATACTTTGTCAGCGGTTATAAAGCAAGTAGAAGTGGTTTGTTTGGCCATTGTGGTTCTTTAAAATCACACCAATGTGTGACATATATTGTGCTTGTGCACAAGTCCATTTTTGAATATTGAAGAAATAATGTTGATAAATTGGAGTTGTGAGGAGGAGGATGTGATAAGATACTTTGGTACCCACAAAAGTATCTTTTAAAAACTCTTCTCCCTGAAGGAAAGCCAGGGATGACTTCCCTTCCCTCGGTCAGTATTGAAGGTTCTTGAAGAAAAGCTATATCTATATAAAGCTATTTATTTATTTTTAATAATATGGAAATAAGGATTAATAACAAAGAAAGCCTTAAACTAACAGGGAACTAAGTTTCCATGCACTTTCTACATCTGTCTCAGGACAGAGCCTTCATTTCTTCCCACTACACTAAAACTTCTCAGCACTTACTAAAAAGCCCCAAAACGCTATCTGACTATAAATCAACCTATAAATCCTGATTTGATTAACTTAATTTGATAAAGAGAGTCTCCAAGCACATATAAATTCAGTCCGCCAAGATGGCAGTTGCTCACTAACAATACAATCATGCTCTCATTGTCCAGAGACCAGACAAACAGCTTTAATCTTTCTCCTTCTCCAAAACTGTTATCCAGGAAAGCAGATCTATCAGTTTCTTCTTAAAAATGACTTCTCTCGATCAGGAAAGTGGAAACCATCTTTGGATGGGATTCAGAGGTCTCTCTTCCCTTCCACCAGCCAAGAGTGAAGTCACAGGTGCTTGTCTCTACCAAAGCCCAGTGAGTGAGTGACTGAGGGTACCTCACCAAATGACCAGAATCTGCTCCTGTATTGTTCCTTCCAAATTCTGCTCTCTACCTTGCTTGTACCCTCAGAGATGTCTTTATCAAATATCTTATTTTATTCAATATCTTAATATCCTAATTTTCTCACTACAGTATACCTAAGGGGAAAAAAAAAGTCTATACAAAAAAATGAGTACAAACTGGGCTTTACAGTATGAGAAGGAAACAACCAACCAGAAAAAGTTAGTTGAAACCATTACTAAACCAATACTAACAAATACTAACAAAGAGATGGATATAATATAAACACACAAATCATCAGCATTTCTATGTATCACTAACAAAGCCCTGCAAGAGGAGATAGCAAGAGATACCCCATTTAAAATAATCTAAGCCAGAGTAAAATACCTGGGAGCATAAATGCCAAAATCCCAGGAACTACACGAACATAATTATAAAACACTTGTTTATACAAATAAAATCAGATTTAAATATTTGGAGAAGTAGTCATTATTCATGGGTAGGGAGAGCCAATATAATTAAAATGACAATTCTCCCTAAACCAATCTACTTCTTCAATGTCATCCCAATTAAATTACCAAAAAATTATTTTATTGAGCTAGAAAGAATAATAACAAAATTCATTTGGAAGAACAAAAGGTCAGGAACATCAAAAGAATGAATAAAAAAAGAAAGTAAGAGAAGGAAGTTTTGCAGTGCCAGATTTTAAACCATATTATAAAGCAGTAATTATCAAAATTTTCTGGTACTAGCTAAGAAATAGAAATATTGATCAGTGGAACCAAACAGACATACAACAAATAATAATAAAAGGTTATGGTACTTTGTGTTTACAAAAGTACAGACTCAAGCTTTAAGAATTCATTATTTAGAAAAGTTGTTGGGAAAACTGGAAAGCACTCTGAGAGAAACTAAGTATAGACCAATAGTCTTTCTTTTTTTTTTTAATATTTTTCCATGGTTACAGGATTCATGATTTTCTGCCCTCCTTCCCTCCCCCTCCCAGAGCTGACAAGCAATTCCACTGGGTTATACATGTATCATTGTTTAAAATCTATTTCCATGTTATTAATATTTTCAGTAGAGTGATCTTTTAACATCAAATCCTCAATCATATTTCCATTGAACCATGTGATTGATCATATGTTTTTCTTCTGCATTTCTGCTCCCACAGTTCTTTCTCTGGATGTGGATACCATTCTTCCTCATAAGTTCCTCTGCATTTAGACCAATATTACACACCATTTACCGAGATAAGACCAAAATGAATAAATAACCTAGACATAAAGGAAGTTATCACAAACAAATTATAAGAAGATGGAATATGACCTATCAGACTTATAGATAGGAGAATTTATAAATAAATAAGAAATAAAGAGCATTATGAGATGCAAAATGGATAATTTTGATTACATTAAATTAAAAAGGGGTTGTCCATATAAAATAGTGTAGTCAAGATTAAAAAGAAAGAAGAATATTTTGGGGGAAAATTTTATAGACATCTCCTCAGATATAGGTGTAATATCTCATATAGAGAGAGAACTCCAGTCAAGTCATTTCATCCCAACTGCCTATCCCTTACTGCTCTTCTGCCTTGAAACCAATATTTAGTACTGCTTCTGAGACAGAAGTAAAGGTTGTTTGTTTTTTGGGGTTTTTTTTAAGAGAGACAGAGAGAAGATAGAGTGGCAAGAAGAAAAAGAAGAAACAACAATGGGGGGAAAAAAGATAATTAGAAGGCTGTGAGTTATAATAGAAAAGGTTTTAAACACGAAGTCAGAAGAGACCTGGGGTCAAATTCTGTTTATAGCCCTTACTTAATCACTATGTAACTGACATCACATTATCTAATTTCCTTAAACTCAGTTTGTTCATCTGTAAAAAGAGGATACCTGTCACACATACTTTACCTCAGAGGATAATTGTGGAGATATAATGAAATCAAGTATGGAAAATACTTTGGAAATCTTAAAGTGCTATGTATAAAAAGTTATTTGTAAAAAGGACCAAGAGAGTGAGATGTCAAGAAAGGAGAATATCAAAAAGGAGGGCATGGTCAATGCTGTCATATATTGCAGAGAGGCAATTAAGAGGTCATTGTTGTTTTCATAAAGGAGTTTCTTCATAGGGTAATGGGGACAGAGCCTGGATTGAAGATCTTGTTGTGTATGTAAGAGGGTGATGAAAAAGTGGAAGCAGGGAGTAATGGGTTCCTTTTTCTACAAATTTAACAAAGAAGAGGAGAAGAAACAAACTGACAATGAAGGGGAGAAGAAAAAGAATCAAAAACAGATGGAGACATAGAGATAAAGAAAGTTTGACAATATTGAAGAGTCAGAGAAGGTTGGGTTTTTTTTTTAATGATAGGAGACACCTAAGCACACTTTGAAGCAAATAGAAACCCAGAAGAGAGAGATTGCAGAAGCAAAGGCAAGATTGAAAGGAAATTGGAAGAGAAAGATTTACATTACTGATAGAGGAGTTAGCTTTGGCAAAAAGTAAGACTGCTTCATCTTCCTCATCTAAAGGCATTGGGAGAGCCTACAAAGAAACTTTCAACTTTTTAACCTTCCATTTTCTAAGAATTTACAGCTACTTTTCTATATGGATCAATTTAAGACATCAGTGGACAAGAGTCTCCTAGATTCTTACTTCACCTCTGAGTAATATTGACTATTTTCCTGAAGAACTTAGAGGTACTACAGAAACAAATTTCAATTACTAATGGATTTCAATGGTCTAAACAAATAGAGACTCACCCAATTATCTGACACAGCTCTTTGCCTCTCTTTCTTCTAAGTACTCTCACTGTTCTTCCTTACAACTCTCCCAACAATCAAGAAGACTGAAAGTCAGGAAAATAGGAAAACTCATTTTCATTTCCATGTTTGACATATGTATATCTAACAGGTTTTTTAGGTTAAGTCCAGATCCATCTTCAGCAAAAGTAAATACTTACTGATCAACTACAATATTCAAGATATTGTACTATGTATTAGGGATACCAAAATGAATAAGCATGATTCCCTGCATTCAAGGATTGAACAATCTAATTAGAGAGATAGAACATAGATACAGCATTTAAGTACCATTATAAGGTAAGAAATGTTGCAAGATTCCAAATGAATGATACAAAGTAATGGTACTCCACGTTCTCCATCAAAGGATATACTTTTTAATACTCTCAGAGGGAACACATCCCTGAAGTGAGTGAGTAGTTCTGTGCAAAAGGCTGAGAATATGATAAACATGTAGGCATAGTGAAGGAAGATTATTGACACTAAGCACAATGTTAGCACACATTTTCAGGTCAACATCCCCTCTCTGCATTGGTTTTTGACTGCCATAAAAAGTTTCCAAATATGCACCTTTCCCCATCAGAAATAAAAATTTGATAATTTATTCTGTAGCTAATGGAGAACCACTAAAGTTCTAGGAGCAATTTGGCAAAGGTGTAGGACGACAGATTGGAGGAAGAAAAAAAGCAAAGAGATCAGAGAGGAGTCTGTTGTGGAAATTCAGATGAAAGGCACAAAAGACCTTGGTTTGGGTGGTAGCATTAAAAATGAAAAGAAAAAGACAGATGTGAGACAAATGATAAAGAATCTACAGTATACACTGACAAACTAGAAGTGGGGAAAAGGTACAAGGTAACAAAATCTAGGAGGGAAAAATATAATTGTACAGATTATGAGCCTCAGTGACTGAGAAACTGGTAGTACCATCACTCAACATTTAATTCTGGCTAAAATTATTTTCATATCTAGATTTAGGGTATTTCCAAATGTTAAGTCAGGTGGTTGTCTCAGACAAATGACTATAACTCGGTTCCAGATCAAGGGAGACAAAGAAAAGACTTAAAAGGGGAATAATTCAGTCTAACTTTACCTATTGGCAGTTGGCTGGCTTCTGTTCAAGAACCCTTTTTCTAGGTATTGTATAGCATGTAGCCTTTTCTAGAAATAGTAGCATATGACTAAAGAGTTATGAGTCTGCCCTTATCAGGGAGAGGCTCTCTAGTCCAATTTATCCCAACAGAGGGGAGCTGAAATGACTAGTAGTGGCTCCTAAAGACTACCTAAAGTCCCAAAACTTGGTAGTAGGTAAAAATTCCACAACCACATGTCAAAGTGACGCAAACCTTAGAAGCAACTATGTGATCAAGAGAATAATATTCAGCAGGAATATGTCCAGTAGAATAATGCCTACTGATCTGCTGAACACCACCTAGTAGATAGTTGGATAGTTCTACTTCATTCAATTAATGTTTTGTTTTGTTTTTTAAAGATATACATCTCGTTATGCCACCACCGTGATTTGAATCAGAAGTTCCTTCCTGGAATAAATGATAATACCAATGTGAAACCAGTGAGGAATCAGGTCAAAAAGCAGTGAGAAGAAATCAGCTGCCCTCCACCTCTGAAAGTACAAATAGCCTGTCTTTGAACGTGTTCTTGTCATAAATCTTCTTAACAAGTGCCTCCCTCACATGTCATTCTTAAACATGTCCCACTCTTATGGATAGCATATATACTATGGGAGGGTTATGGAGGAAGCATTCAACAACTACTTTTTTTCAGCTTTTGCTTTGAATTAATTGTGTCCTAGCTGACTAGTAAAAAGAAATACATCCTAGATATTTGTGAGCTATGTTGGTTTTTTCCTGACTAGACACAAAGAACATAGGGAAGCTTTTATGAGAACAAAAGATAGGAGACAATAATGCCTCAGGTGCTATAGCAAAAAGAAAGGAACAAAGAATGATTGCAAAGTTTCTAACCTTGATTTTCACATAGTTAGAAAGTGTCAGGACTGGGATTTGAACTCAGGTTCATTACTCTAAATGTAGTACTCTTTCAACAATTCCATGCTGTCTCTGATTAATATAGATCAGCACCACTGTACATCATTGTTTAAGAGTTATTTTAAAATACCTGGAGTGCTTAACAATGACTTAAAAAGAAAGCCCAACCAGCGTTTTGCATTTTGGGGGTACGTCTATAGTCGATAGATTCTATAGTGTCTATAGATTCAAAAAATGAATGGACTCCCAAGGCCTTTTCCTTAGTCTGTGATAATTAACAATAAAATTGTCACTGCAAAAAGTAATGTAACCTAGGGACAGTTAATTCTAGTTTACTAAGTCTCTGTAGAAGATGGTAAGTGACTTCTTGCTCAACACCTATAAATTCATAGATTTAGAGCTAGAGAAGACCCCAAAGGGTCTCAGATTAGGAAACTGAGGTTTCCTCAGAGGTAAAGTAATTGACCTAAGGTAAAACATCTAGTAAATAGAAGGGTCAAGACTGGAATCAAGCACTTGTCCCCTGTAATAACTTGTCTCTCCTTTGATGTACAATACTATCACACACAGAAATGGACACCTGCTTAAGAACAGGGCCATCACCCCTCAGAACTGTACAAACATGAAGCAGAAGGCTTAGATCTGGAAGGTACCTTAGACATGATCTAACCCTTCTCATTTCATAGATAAGGAGACTGAAGCTCAGAGTGCCTAGAGTGGTCTTTTTACTTAGGGTGACATGATTAGAAAATTACAGAATAAGGATCTGAATAGGCTTTATAACTCCAAATGCAGTGCTCACTGCATCACATCAAACTGCAACTGAAAGGGGATTTACTAGTTCATACTGGAATCAGTCATAGCTTGTATTATTAGCATTGTGATCTAACTAACTGAGTTAGCCAGCCCTCAAGGTCTTGTTTGTGTGTCTGCATAAAAGAGAGGTTGGTATTGAATACGTTTTTTCTTAAAATGTCTTCCCCCAAGATCTGACTTCTTGCAAAAAAAAGAAGAAGAAGAAGAATTTGCAGGGCTACAACCTGTAGGGGCTCTCTGTTTCAAATAAATGATTTTCAATTTGACCAAAGACTGGCCCATATAAAAAGAAAATCAAGAAGAAAAAGAAAAGATAATAATGGGAGCATATAGTTTTGCCTTTTGGATTAAGAAGGGAATTCTAAAATGAATAGATATGTATATAAAGAGATAAATATGTACATATATCTATATATGACATCATATCAACTTACAGGTATGTGTTGATAATCTATGGATTAAGTACTGAGAAGTCCAAGGGGGCAAATATAAGCAATGTTTCCTGACTTCAAGAAGTTTGTGTTACAATTGGAAAGATAAGACTAATGAATGAAATGAAGAAATTTGCTGGAATCTTAGAAGTCATCTAGTTAAGTAATTTCCTTTTATAAATGGAGAAACAAGGGGCAATGTACTTGTGATTTACCTGAGGTCACACAAATAGAGGCAGATCCAGGGCTAAAATCCAAGTCTCCTGACTCCTGGCCTAGTGCTTTTTCCATTACAGGGCACTGAATTCTCTCAAACAGCACACAATATAAAATATAATTCAGTTGGAGCTCAGAGGAGAGAGAAAGGGCTGGATTGGGTTCAAAAGGCTTCATTGAAGAGGTAAGACTTGAACTGGGCCCTGAAAGAGGGGAATCATTTAGTGCTAGAGGGAATAGGAGAGCAAAATCTGAGAAGATGGGCATAGAGGTGGAAATGGATATGATGTTTTCTTGGAATAGTAAGTAGAGCAGTAAAATACCAGCTTGATTTCAGAAGATGTATTCTGGGTGTATATTAGAGTTGTAAATGCAAATTTGACAGTCATTTGTATAGAAATGATGGTTGAAGTCATTCAAATTAATTCAATTTGTGAGTGAGAAAGCTTAAAGCATGGATTCAACAACTTTTTTTGTGAGGATGAGCTGAGTGGAGTGTGAGAAGAAGCTCTACCTGTTGAACTCTTCTCTCAGCTAAGAATGTAAAGGAAAGTTAAAGACTAAACCTTTGAGAATCTCCATATTTAGGGCACTGGAGAAGAAAGAGAAAATAGAGAGAAGGAAAATGAGGTGAGTTCAGACATCAAAAAGGGACATAATATGACAAGAAGTTTGGGCATGTTTGTGTGTGTGTGTGTGTGTGTGTGTGTGTGCATGTTATAGGATAACTAATCTAGAGATCTACAGTTGGAAGGGACCAGAGAGGTCATTTAATCTACCTTTTCATTTAACAGATGAGGACATTAAGGTCTAGGAGGTTAGGTGGCTTGAATATGATCATACAGGTAGTAAGTATAAGTGTCAGGATATGCATTTATGTCAGAGGTTATTCTTTCTTAAGCCTGAATTCAAATAAATCAAATGAAATAATAAAAGATACAACTATTACCCTGAGCACCACTCTTATTAATTGGAGTGGGGAAGATATTGGCAATTTAGAAAAACAGTTTAAAGTATTGTCTTTTAAAGCCATGACTGTCATTTTTTCATTATTAGTTTTTAAATAATAGTATAAAGTAGTATATTAGAATCAAAATAACTCATTGCAGTGCTATGTTTAAACTGCCTGATAATGGCACTATTTTTAGACACATTTAACTTACATATTTCAGTTTCATTGATGATTACACAACAAGAAAAAGCATTATATTTTTCATGTTTGTGTAAGACTTAGGAGAATCAATAGCTATATTAAGCCAACTAACAAAATTATGGGAAGAAACAACTAATAATTGTTATTTGAATAATTTGAAGACATAAAAGCTCAATAATGTTCAATGTCTTTAAATTTTTTTTTCAAGAAAGCTAGTTCTATATCATTTTAGCCCTCTAATATGACTTCAATCAAATCCATTAAATCTCACAACCATTTATTAAATACCCACTATTTTGTGCAGGAAGCAATTCTGAGCACTGTGAATATACTAAAATTATCATGGTCTAAACCCTGCCCTCCAAAGCTTACTACCTAGTAGAAAAGTTGCACACCAAAAAAATATCATTAATAAAGAATATGATAAATGCTAAAAGACAGATATAGGTAAAGTATTATGGGAGCACAGAGAGAGAATACTTTCTACTAAAAGACTCAAGAAGAGCTTTATGTAAGTGGCACCAGACTTAGACCTTGATGAATGAGCAAAAGTTCAATAAACAAAGATAAAGGAGCAGGATTTTCTAGATGGAAGGGATAAAGGTACACTCCCTAACTACACCCTCTTAACATTCTACCTCTCTCATCCTTTCACTCACACTAACATACCTTTCATTAGAAGGTGTAGCATGAGTAAGAATCATGACATATCTTGACAAATTCCTATTTTTACCAAGGGTCCAATCCTGGTGCATTTACATAAGATTCTTCTCATTGAAGAAGAGAGTGATTATTAAAGACACTTTGGAAAGGCAGACATAGCAGGAAAAAAACAAAAACCCTAGTCTCTTAACATGTCTCTGAATTCCAAGTTGCTTCACTATAGTTCAGAGAATTTCCTCTTGGATGAAATCTTGGGTGAGATTTACCTGTTCTGTGAGATCTCAACTCACAGTGGAAGAGCTCATTCACTTTGTATAATGTCTGGAATATTCTGATCTGCATAACTTTTCTGATTTATATTTGCTCTTTATGTAACTATTTACTTCAAACAAGTTTACTCCCAGCATTTAGCACAGTGTCTGGAACATAGCAGGTACTTAACAAATGCTTATTTACAGACTATTCACTATTTGCTTGTAATTGTCTGTTTTGGTAACTAGAATTTGGAGGGAAGGTTTGGATATGAAGTGATTTTCTTCCTCTTTAAGAAATAATGACCAGAGACTAGCTTTAACCTAAAAATAATTTCCCCTAGACTAACAATATTTAGAGGGAAAACAAATATAATTCCATCGGTAACCCTTCTCTGAGCAAAGTGGAATAGTTGGCTTAGTGGCTCCAATTCCCATCAGGCAAGAATTAAAGTCTCCCTTGGAATTAGGTGAGCTATTCCAGAAATATCTATTCATGCCCCTCTCACAAACCACATGTAGACAAGTCATGTTAACATACACAACATATGTGGGAAGACACAAATGCCCTGTGCTTAATTGTCCAGTCCATTTTCTCCTTTATAACTTCAGTAGTTTCTATATCCAGGTTCTTAATCCCACAGTTTGCCATTTTAATGTTTCATTGACTATTACTCTACCATAGAGCCTTCTGCCCTTCATTCTCCCAATGCTCTAAACTTATATATTCTTAGCCTTAAGTATCCTTCACATATTATTTATCCAATTGTGCTCCATGGCTGCTTATAGTCAAAGGCAAAAAACCAAGTAAACATTGAGTTAATTTCACACAAGAAGTTAATTCTATATCATAGTCAGTCCCTTGAGGCTGATGAAAATCTCATTCTAACTTCACTAAATTATTTCAATAACTTAGAGTATTCTAATTACACACTCAAATTTAGAGCAAATGACCTAGCTTTCCAAGATTACGGACATCCAACATGAACTCTTTTACCTACCACTCCTGTATTCCTTTAAATATTTCAAAATAATCATTATTTTTCTTCTCCTTCGTTTTGGTTGTAGAAGTGATATATGTACTATTTATTAAGTATAATTCTTCTCTCTCCATGCTCAATCTTATTCCCTCCCTTTGACCAACTATAGCAATTATCTCCCTTCTCTTTTGTATGGATAAATGTTTTTCCTAATCAGTGGTTCTTTTCCATTTGCCAACAGATAAATATAAACAAGTCTCCCTGATCCTATAATAATTTCCCCTTGACTTTTCTGTCCAGCTCAGCTACTGTATGAACACTTTTCCATTCCATTGCCAATCTTTAAAATTATTGTCTATGTGATATCTGTTGGTGATGGAATACTATTGTGCTCAAAGAAATAATGAACTGGAGGAATTCCATGTGAACTGGAAGGACCTCCAGGAAGTGATGCAGAGTGAGAGTAGCAGAACCAGGAGAACATTATACACAGAGATTGATATGCTGGGGTACAATTGAACCTAATGGACTTCTCTACAAGTAGCAATGCAATGATCCAGGACAATTCTGAAGGATTTATGAGAAAGAACACTATCCACATTCAGGGGAAGATGTGAGAGTAGAAACACAGAAGAAAAATAACTGCTTGATCACATGGGTCAATGGGGATATGTTTGGGGATGTAGACTCAAAAGGATCACCCTAGTGCAAATATCAATAATATGGAAATAGATCTTGACCAATGACACATGTAAAACCCAGTGGAATTGTGTGTCAGCTATGGGATGGGGTTAGGGGGAGGACAGGAAAATAACATGATTTTTGTAATCCTGAAAAAATACTCTAAATTAATCAATTAAATAAAAATTTTAAAAATATTATTGTCTATATCTAGTACTTCTTCATCCCATATTTTGACATTGATTTTTGTAACTTAATTGTAGGAGTTTAGGTTTATCTCTATTAAAATTCATTAGATTTGGCCTATTGAGATGTTTATTTCTGAAGCCTGACTCTGCCATCCAGGGTATTAGTTAATTTAACCCAGCTTTGTGTTATCTGAAAATCTGATAAATGTGCTACCTATTCTTTCTTCCTTTAATCATCTCAGATGAGCGTAAAAATGAAGTGTTAACTTATCCTCCCTCCACCAATTCTCCTTGATTGGGTATGACCATTTAACCAGTTCCAGATTAATCTAACTATTCTGCCATCTAACCTGTATCTTTTCATCTTGTTCACAAAAATATATTACAAAATTTTGTTAAATGCTTTGCTGAAACCTAGGTATACTGTGTATACATAATTGTACTAATCTATCAGTCTGGTTGCTCTTTAATTTGTCATGGTCTATTCATGATGAGGCCATACTAAACTAAACTGGTAGAGATCTGAAACTCAATATAGACAATATTTGTTTACATAAACTTGCATTCTGCCCACCCACCTGTGTGTCTGGCCCCAACATGTCTATATTCCATCTGTACTCAGGTACAATGTTCCCATCTTTTGCCTATAAACCATCCTCTTCTATGTCCATGTCCAGTCACCACATGGCTGGCTCTGTCCCTGTTTCTCCTCTTACTCTCCATTCTCTGTCTCTAGGCTCCATGTATCCTTGAACTATATGCTGGCATCCTTCTCTCCACAGGCTTATACCCTGTCTTCTTTCTTCCCCCTTTCCTTTCCCACTGATAAAATTGCTTTATATAAAAATCACATTGTGTAGAAGTCTGCTTGTAAAATAGACTTATGTAAAACATATGTAAAACAAGAACTGTCTATGTGTCCAAAGCAGAGCTCATTATCTTTCCCCGTAAATACTTGCCCTAAACTCTTCCCAGTCTCTCAGGCTCAGAAGTCATTCTGGATTGTTCGCTCTCTCACCTTCCATATCCACACTGTTGCCAAAGCGTGCCAACTCACCTTTGCAACATTTCTTGAATATACCCTTTTCTCTCCTTTGACATTACTGCAGCTCTGGTACAAGCTGTCATCACCTTGTACCTGGATTCGTGTAATAGCCTGCTGGTGGATCTGCCTGCCTTCAGTCATTTCCTACTCCAATCCATTTTCCATTTAGCCACTAAAATGATTTTCCTAAAATTCAAGTTTAATCATATCACATCACATCACACACACACACACACACACACACAAACACACACACATACACACACACACACCACCACCACCACCACCACCACCACCACCACCACCACCACCCTCATTTCTCAATAAACTCCTGTGGCTTCTTATTGCCTACAGGAGCAAATGTTCTTTGTGGCATTCAAAGCCCTTCATAATCTAGTTCCCTCCTGTCTTTCAGTCTTTCTGCACTTTACTTTAGACAAATACTCTTTGATCCAATGATGCTAGTCTGGTCTCCTGGCTGTTCCATGTACAAAACAATCCATCTTTTAGCTCTGGCTATTTTCTCTGGCTTTCCCTCATGCCAGGAATACTCTTCTTCCTTCTGCTGACTACTGACTACTGGCCCTCACTACTGACCTCCTTAACTTCTTTTAAGTCTCAACTAAAAAGACATTGTTGTTTCTCTTTCATTTACAAAGAGGACCAATGATATCACAGGGTCATGTCTTGACTTGTGAATTGGATTTAAGAGGGGCAGAGTTGCATAAAGTTGTCAGCCTTTCTATTTCTTCCAAAGTCATCAAAATCCAAAAGACAAAATTTAGGATGACGGAGATGGCCCAGGATGTAGTAATCTTGGTATCTTCAATGTCTGACCAACGTCTAAGCACTCCATTGTGCATATTTCAAGCTGCCTTCATGGCCATTGGAACAAATAAATAAAGAAAAAGAAATCTGCCTATTCTGTCAGAGGATGTTTTCACATACTTCACATACTTGAGGTAGACATCCCCCCCCAATCATTAATGGTTTGAGGTCTGTCAGTTAACCCCCAAACTGGTTTAGCCTTCTTGCAGAGATGGTTTTACCATAGAGCAGCCACTATACGTGCTACAGCTTCTTGGAGTCACAGGTGAGAGCTCAATGAAAAGCGGATGCCAAAGGTGGATGAGAAGCTCTTAAAAGGGCTAGGCAAGCCCTCATACCAAAGATGCTAGTGCTCCTTGAACACCCCATACATCCAAAATGGCACCTTCTTCAACCCTAACCACATTTAATTCTAGTGCTTTCCCTATTTTAATTATTTCCTATTATACTGCATATAGATTACTTTGTATATATTTGTTTGCATGTTATCGCTCACATTGGACTATGAGTTTCTGCAGTGCAGAGACTTTTTACCTCTTTGTGTATCCTCGGTGTTCAGCACAGTGCCTGGCATATAGAAGTAGCTTACTGTATGTCAAACTTAATAAATGAATAATTTACAGACTTGACTCTTTATATTGGGCACAACATAATTCTTTCAATCTGGCAGTGCCTCTCTCATTCTCCATAATCTTTTAAAGACCATTATTAATATTCCAGGAATCAGGCACGTAGTGCATTTTTGTTTCACTCTTTCTAATCTAGTGACTATACAAATATATCTCTAACAGTTATTTTGGATAATTTAGATCCAATAGGAAAGGATTTGTCACTTAAAGCAGAAACCCAATCTCTCTTCTAAGGGAGTCTATAGCCTCAGAGTAGTACTATAAGGCTTTCTCTAGGGTAAAAGCGGTACACAATAGAATTTGGAGGATACAGGTCTAGCAACCCCAAGTTTTTATCTGTTCTGAAAAGATAATCTATTGCCTCAGATTCTACCATAAGTGTAAATGCCTAGATTACCTGTGTTTTGGGGAAATTGCTCTAGCAAAGCAAATTCATTCTCCTTTTAAGGTGGGGTTCAAAATAGATAGAATTCTGGGGGAAAGGTGAAACTCATTGGAGAAGAATTACAGGTGAACAGCCAGAGAGCTCAGATTAGCACCCTGGAGATGTTTTGGATAAAGTGAGAAAGACCTCCAGCACATGGGGAAAAAGATAAAAAGGATAAAATTCCTTAATTAATTTCAAATAAAACACTACTCCCTTATGCTCTTAGGGAGTCACAGTCTAATGGGGAAGATATGTTAAAAACTATGTATAAACAAGATGAATATATATAAATTGGAGATAATCATAGAGAGAAGGCACTACTAACATTAAGAAGAATGAAGAAAGGTTTCTTGAAGAAGTTAGAATTTTAGCTGAGACTTGAAGGTAGGAAGTAGAAATGAGGAGAAAGGGAAAGAGAGTGAATGGGAGAGAGAAAAAGAGAAAGAATTCCAAACATAGGGGATGACCAGTGAAAATGCAGAAATTCTGGAGATGAGTCTTATGTGAGGAAGAATAAAGATCTTTCTTCAAAGAGGAGAGGAATAAGGTTAAGAAGGGGCCAGGTTATGAAGGGCTTTTGAAGCCAGAGGATTTTTATATTTGGTCCTAGAAGAAATTTTTAAATTCCCAAGTTTGGATTCTTCAACTATTTTTTAAAAATGCTCTAGCATAATAAATCTTTGGTGATTTGATAGATAAGGCATTGGTATGTAAGTTAATTTTGGTGATAATGTCATTTTTATTACATTGGCATAATTCAACCATGAGGAATTCCACATCTTTACAATTTTTCAGATATGTATTTTTGTAAAAGAGTGTTTTATAGTTGTAGTCAATTCTTATGCATGTGTTGGTATCTGGATTCTCAGATGTATTATAAAATTTGCAATTATTTTTCTGTTTCTCCCTGTTTTTTTTTTGTTTGTTTCTTTATGATACATAGAAAGATTGCTGTTTTATGTAGGTTTACTCTATATCTTGCTCTTTTATTATATCAATTAATTTTGGGTTACATTTTTGCATTCTCCAAATAAACTATAATATAATCTGCAAGCATAATCACATTTCATTTTCTTCTTTATCTATGCCTATCCTCTCAATTTTGTTTTGCTATGGCTAGAATTTATAGAAATATATAAAAGAATAGCCTGAAAATCCTGATTTTACTCAATAGTCTTCTACCATTTCTATTACAGATAATTTTTTATCCTGATTTTAGAGAGATATTATTTACTATATTAAGGAAAGGACCATTTTTTCCTACATTTTGAACTTTTAAAAATATAAATGGATATATTTTCTTGAAAGTATTTTCTGTACTTAGTCATGATCTTTTATTTTTCCCTATTAAAATAATCTCTGAATCTTAGTTTCCCTAATATTGAAATAATCTTGTATTCCTATAACAAATCTAAAGTGATCACACTGTATAATCTTAATTTATTAACACAGCCTTATTTATATTTTCTATGTATTTAAATACAAAAATCCAATCGGCACTTTTATGGTTAATTCTTGTAAAAGTATCATGTATCGCTAATAAATTTGTACCTTTAGAAAGATGGAATACTGGTATCCTACATTAGGACCCTCTGTGCTGGATTTTAGTTTTCTTCTTGCCCTAATCAGAACTTCTCCCTGCCCTGGAATACTAGGCAATAGCTTCAGAAGAATATCAAAAGACCTACAAATATTATCTAGGTTCATTCTGGCAGAATCATTGTCCCTACATGAAGCACCAGGAGAGAGCAAGGGGTTATCAGAGTTGAAAAGTTCCTTTCACACCTGAGATATATGTCTATAGACTGACAGATCAGCAGGGAACTCTTACAATCAGAACTTATCTCTTCTTCCGTAGTACTCACCTCATAGGGTTATTGTGAAGGCCAAATGAGATAATGAACACAAAGTACTTTATGAACCATAACAAGCATTCTATAAATGTCAACTATCATTATTGAAAGATGCTATGTGTTTTCTTATTTTATGTCAATAGCTTGCTTAGATGACTTTTACTGGCAATTAGCAGATTTCTACTAAGCATTAATGCAAAAAGAAGCTGCCTTCAGCTATTTTCTGTGCTAGGATCTCAATAAGAAATATAGCTGATATCAAGGTTTAAACTAATAAAATCTAATTTTCTACCTTTCCCCCCTCTCCTTCCCACTAACCGCCTATAGGTATTCTCTTCTATTTCTTTGGCTAAAATGCTCTTTGCTTCCCAAAGCCATCACATCCCCATGCCTTTTATCTGTTTGTTTCCTACCCCAGGAATGCTCTCCTTTCACTTATTAAATTCCTACTCATTACTATAATCAAAATGAAATACTGAATCCTCCAGGAAATCCTAATTGCCTGATTACTAATGACTTTTTTTCCTTACAACACTTTCATGGATTATAATGATCTGTTAATATCTTATTACCTATAAGTCTGCAACATCCTAGAGGGCAGGTGCTTCCTTATATAAAGTTCACCTCACAGTTGTCTGCACCCAATAGCTACTAATAAATGCTTGTTGTATTACAATGCATTGTTTTGTGCAGGGTAGAGGTAAAGTGATAGCCTCTCACCTTCCACACTCCCATTCCCATATATTCATACATCCTTACATACATAAATACACACATCTATTCATGCCCTCCAGAAGTTATAGGTATATCATTTTTTAAAATTCAGAATGTCACTGACTAAATATATAGTTGTCAATTAAAACAAAAAGGTCAAATCAATTATTCAATTCATTTCAAATTGTACAAGGTGGATATGCTTCTGTTGTGTTCTCTTAGCATCATGCTAAGATGTCTGATTTTTTTTTTAACCCATGCTTTCATCTTGGAATCAATACTGTATATTAGTTCCAAGACAGAAGAGTGGCAGGGGCTAGGCAATAGGGGCTAAGTGATTTGTTCACAGTCACACAGCTAAGAAGCATATGAGGACAAGTTTGAACCTCCTGTCTCCAGGACTGGATTCATCAAAAACAGCCTATACCCCACTGCATTAGATTCAATTTCTTTTTGAACAGGGTTATAGACTGGTAGGTTAAGACAATGCAAGTATAATCTATCCACATTTTAACAAAGCATTTGATAAACTCAGGTTACTTTTGTATAAAATAAAAAGATGTAGGCTGACACTACCCTGAAATTGGTTTAGAACTGCTTCAATATTCTGACAGAAAAATAATTATTAATGTCCAATTAATAGTCTGAGGTCATCTTGGAGGGTAATTTCCTTTAAAGCAGTGATAGCAAACCTTTTAGAGATCGAGTGCCCAAATTGCAACTCTCATGCTGCTTGTGAGCCTCATCCTCCTTGCCCTGGACAGGGAACAGAGGAAGCACTCCCATTGGGCTGCTGGACAGAGGGGCAGGTCATGTGAGAAATATTTTCAGGCATATGGAGAAGGGGAGGGAAGCAGTCCCTCTGGCACAAGTGCCATAGGTTTCCCAACACAGCTCTAGTGTCTCAGAAATCTGTTCTTGGCCTTGTGCTATTCAACATTTTGATCAATGACCCAAATAAAGACATAGATGGCATACTGATAAAAATTTCAGATGACCCAAAACTAAGAGGGATAGTTAACACTCTGAAAGATTCAGAATCCCAAAAGATCCTATATTATTAACTGGGCCAAATTGAATTTACTAGGAATGGTATAAAGTTCATAAAATTAACTTCTCAAGTACCAATTTTACCTAATTAGCAATTCATCAGAAAAAATATATGGTTTTATTGTACTCCAAATTCTATATGAGTCAACAATGTGCTATACATAGGAAATTGAATTTAGCATTAGCATAGACTTATCTTTTACATTCTAGTAGATCTCTGGCTTTTCCACAGGGTTTCATAAAGCCTTAGTCACCCTGTGTTTGAGATACATCTGAGAAGAAAAACATACTTTAGGAGCAGCTAGGTGGTTCAAAGAATAGAGAGTCAGGCCTGGAGACAGGAGATCCTGGGTTCAAATTTGACCTCAAATACTTCCTAGCTGTGTGACCCTGGGCAAATCACTTAATCTTGATTACCTAGCCCTTACTTCTCTTCCATTCCAAGGCAGAAGGTAAGAGTTAAAAAAAAAAAACATAGTTGGGACTGCTGAAATTCTCTTCCTGTTGGACTCACAGTGTCCAAGTAATTCATTGACTTTACTCTCCAAGCATAATGCTATTATATGGACAAATTCTCTTCTTTCTTCAGGAACAATGATACATCAGGAAAATCTCTACTCTCCCTTTCAGATCTTATCCCTGAACTCTTAATCTTGGAAAATCTTAAACTTGGAGTTAGCCATGAAATAAGCCTCAAGACTGCCCAAAAAATCTATTCCCTAAATATATGAAGGGATATTGGGATCATGATGCCTAAAGAAGTCAAAATCTCTTCCTCATATAGCTATGTGGTATTCACAAACATTATCAATGAATTTCCCTCTCAGACTAAGAGGATAGTGTCGTCCCCCCCCCCCCCCATTACTGCCATTTCTCTGACTGGGGAAGTCAACTCTCAGGATTTATCCTCTTAAATCACTTGTAGACACAAGTAACTCTTACACTCGTCTTCTCTAAGTCAATAATTTCCAGTTTCTGTAGGGAAACACTGTGGAGAACCATACGATTCCTAATCCCTACCAAAATCATACTCTGAGACATGATGAGCCAAAAATCAAGGCTAAACTTAGAAAGTGGGTTACTCATCAAAGGTACTTTAATATCCAATGTAATGAAAGGTATAGCAGCATGATGAAGATTAAAGAATATAGCAGAGGGCAGTTGGGTGGCTCAGTAGATTGAGAACCAGGCCGAGAGATGGGAGGTCCTAAGTTCAAATCTGGACTCACACACTTCCTAACTGTGTGACCCTGAGCAAGTCACTTAACCCCCATTGGCTAGCCCTTACCACTCTTTTGCCTTGGAACCAATATATAGTATTGATTCTAAGGTAGAAGGTAAGGGTTCAAAAAAAAAAAAGAATATAGCAGCTCACTAAAAAATACATATGGCATAAGCCATACCCTTAAAACTTCTGTTCTTTGCCTGTAATATATTCAAAATATCTATATTCTTTTAAAAGTTATTTTGCCATTTTCTCAAGAAGATAATTTTAATACTGCTATAACTTTGTCAAAAGCAACTTATTAGTGAAGGATCTTAAATCCCAGGTTCTTTCTGTATCACTATATATCTAAAAAAAGCATATAAAGGAAATTTCCATTTGGGTTATAAGTTTGTGAATCAATTATCCAGATAATACATACTTTAACAAACCACAATAGAATTTTTGCTTTTTCTACACTTCACACTTCAAACTCTGGTGTCACCAAATTTAGCATCCTAAGTTAAACATTTATCATTTTAATTCACTTCATCATTGTTGGTTTCTATGTTATTTATATATCTCTTCAGTTTAACCTGCAGTTCCAGGTATAACCCACACAACAAACTGTGTTCCAAATGTTTATTTGTTAATTTGTAAATGAAAGTATATTTTCCCACAAACAACATAAATCAGTTTATTTAGCTGATTTCACAGCTAAAGGCTGAATAGTGTGGTAGATAGAGTTCTGGCCTTGAGACAAAAAGATATAGGTTCAAATTTTAAACACATGGACCAATTCTGTTATCTTTAAAGTTCTGTAGTATAGTATTAATAGCATTAGAAAAGCAAAATTTTATGCTTGTTACTATATGAAAATGTATACCAAGGTGTAATTCCAAAAGCCAAGTAACCTTCTTCTGCCTTGGCAGTAGGAATAGAGTTTTCTTTCCCTTTCCCCACACCAGGACTAGCAATAAGAGTCGAAATTATATTTATTTCTACATTACCAAACCATAGAGTGAAGATTTGACTGAAGGATACAAAAGAGTCTAGTGGGAGGGGGCTTTAGTCAGCAATGGTGTTAGAGGAAGGAGCTCAAGAGGGGTGGAAAGGCTCCAGTAGTGAGACTGGTAATTTGCACATAGGTTAATCGTATGTCAGGAACTCCTAAATCTTTCATTTAAAACCATCCAAAGTTATTTAATTTTTTTGGTAGTAGAGTGGAAGAGTACAACACAACTTCTATTAGATCAACAATACAAGATTTTATGAGTTGTTTGTAAATCTTTTACTCAATATGAGCCATCTTCATCCAACTAATAAGAAGACAGTGCTGAAACTTCATTTTTGTCCACAAGTTCACTCTTGGTTTTAGCTTTCCCCGTCACTTGATCTTGTCTTTCCCTGTCTCTGACATCTTCTTTCCTGGCTCAGGGTAGAGGAAGGGTTGCTCTGGACTAGGCATCAGCTTTCAAGAGCAGAGTGGGGAGAAGAGCACCTAGCCCTTGCTACCCATCTCCAGTGAATTAACTAATTAGTCCAGACTTGGCTCCTCCTACTGCAAGAATTTCCTGAAGTGAGCAGATAGACCAGTAGGCTCTCATGAAGATTTAAATTTCTCCCCTCAGTTATGATATAAGTATCCCCTTTCATCTGTAAAACCAATTCCTGTGCCTATGTATATAGTCATAATACTAACCATGCTCAATCCATACATTTATCTATATTCCTGTCAATACTGATACAGCCTCCACATTTGGAAATAGAAATTAACTTCTACAGATATGTTGTTATCTCAAGATATCTCAATGATTTGTTAACCTAAACTATGTTTTTTTTTCTTTTTTAGGAAAATCAAGGTCAAATCCAAAGAAAAGTTCACCATTAGCTGAAGCACAATCTGGCCATCAGAGGTCCCTGAGGGAGGGCCAGAAGAAGAAAAGAGAAAATTCAAAAAGAGGGATTTTTTTGTTCAATTGTTGTAAATTTTTAGTTTAATTCTTAGATTTGTCTATACATTGAAACACAAAACATATTATTCTCACTTTATACTTTAGGAAAGCAAGGCACTTTTCTCATATTTGAATCCTAGTTGTGTAACAAATTCAGTTTTCTTGGGTATTTTAATTTAGTTTTTCTTATCTCTGAAAGACTAACTGGATAAGAAAACCACTAGTTCTATTAATTGCTTATGACATGAAAATGCAGAACTATATAAAAGATTTATGGTCAATTTGTGAATATGTAATTAGATTCTAAGCATAAGGAATTATTAAAATTTTATATTTATTTATTATATGGAGAAATGCAACTATAATGGTATGTTCTCTATGTTGTGCATTACTATTTCCTTCTTTACAAAGCAGGATAGTTTAAGTAACCTAATACAAGCTTCAAAGATCATGATCAGATCTCTTTATATCACATTTTCCCCTTTTGAATAGAACCTTTAAACCACATTTGTAAGTACTATACCTGGGTTTTATGTGAAAATGATTGTAGAGAGCCGCCTTAGAAAACCCTAGGTTTCTTTTCAACCCTCTGATACCTTTAAAAAGCATTGCCTAAATCATCATTTCCAATACTCTTTTAATCTCTATAAATTGTTAAGAGCTGACTGAGAAGGCAGAAAGTCATCAACTGCAATCATACAACTGTAAATCAAATAGTCATATTTGCCCCATCATTGATTACTTGGGAAAAAAAAAACCTATTGCTTTTAGGAGCACAAATTATGAAAGAAATGATTAAATATGCTGGAATGGTTTAGGTAAAAAGAAATTTTAATACCTGTTATATTTTTGTATCTTTTATATCTTTAAAGGCTTCATCTTCTTTACATTAATAAGAACATAGAAATGTAACTAGTTATGAATATACATTATCAAACGAACTTTTCCATTCCACAAAGATTGAAACTATTTTCATAATTTTTAACCCTAACATACATAAGCACTTTATAAATGTATCCTGATTGACTCCATTTCAAGATTATTTTTCTATGAATAAAGTGAGTACTCTTTAATTAGGTTTGTAAATTAATTTGACTTCCAACTTTTTCTTCATTTTCTCCTTCCTTTTCAGAGATCACATAATTTATACCTACATTTTTAGAAGTAACAATTTATTAATTTACTAAACACAAAATCTTATTTTAATTGAAGTATATTTTACCTGATATCCTTTATTTCTGATAAGTTAGAAAAAATGTGAAATATTTCTATGGCTAGAACTCTTATTTTAAGGAATAAGAAGCAATATTTTTTAATCTAATTTCTATTTCTCTTCTTTGTTTCTATGGTATGTAGTAAATATTTGTGATGAATGAACTTGAGAGATTTTACAAATTTTTAAACTAATGATTCTGAAATTTGTGTTTTAAAATGTTGACATTTTTAATTCAAGTTTTTAAAAGTTCCCCAAATTTACTAATGCAGATTTTTTACCAACCCCCACCCCAAACTTTGAATTCTTTTGTTACAGTTTCAAGTGCTGGTATCAATCACACTCTCACCAGTCTCCTCACATAATTTCTGTATCATGACAAAGTTAATTACCTTTTATATTCAGAACTTCTTTCTCTTTTGTTTTCAAATGACACTATCTAGAGTTATTGAGTCACTAGGTTCCAAAGGTATGTATTTATTCATTTTGCTTCACAAGATTTATTTTTACCAGGAATTAAAAGTTTTCTAAACTGATAAACAGATTACCATCTGTCAAAGCTGTTCTAGTCTATTACTATTGTTTAAAGGGGAATCATCCCTTAATTACTGAATCAAGTTTGTTTTGATATGAGTTTTTACCATTAATATGTATTTTTTAAAAGTTTGAAATCTTTGTAGTAAATATTATATCAGTATCTAAATTATTCATGTCCAAGCATTATTGATTTGTAAAATGAATTGGCGCATGTTACTATAACATAAAATTAGACTTTCTTGGTCACATTGATTTCAACTATTAACAGTTGATAATATAGATAGAATTTAGATATTTTTAAAATTCTATTTAAAATCTAATTTATATTACCATTTAACATTATGGAGTATTTGTTATAAGTACAAAATTATTCTATATCACTGGAACATGAAAATAACCTTGGCTGACAAATGATTATCATTATTTTTATTCTAATACTTATCATTATGATGTTTAATATTATTTTACTGGACCAATCTAAAAGTTAGTTGAGAATGATTTATGAAAATACAAAAACTAAATTTTCCCTTTCAGATTAGATGATGAAAGTAGTATTTCTAACCCACATTGCAGAGGTATGATGACTGGCCAATTATATATTATATAATAATAAATCACCTATCAAATCTGACATAAGCAAATTTTAACAGGATACTGAAACACTTGCAACGTCTGCCACTGGGAACCTGGAAAAATTGATATTTTCATTTGAAATTGGCTCATTTCAGAATTTTAAGGAAATATGGAAACAAAGTATGGATAATATTTTACTTAAAAAGAAGTTTGTTTTTTTTAACCACAAATATGAAGGGCTGTAATATTACCTTGAAAATAGTTCCAATGCTCTTTACATTTGTTATCCTATTTTTCTTAATTTTCTAGACTTAGTCTTCTAGTTTTGCTTAAAATTTTTATTAGAAAATACCATTGTGAAGTTTTTTAAACTCTCCATGAAAAACATCAAATTTCACACAGTTCAAAGGAGTTTAAATATCTTCCAAAAAACTTTATACTTTCCAAGTAGGTAAAGTGAGTAGACTAATTTTTCAAAAAGAAAAATTACAGTTCAGCATTTCCCCAGAATAATCTTCTTTAAGAGATTTTTTTTTTAGAATTCTTGCTTTCTTGATCATGTTCATCATTTGGGAAGAACTTTATCTCCTTAGGTAAGACTCATATTTTTATTGTATTGGTAGATTCTTCCATATTTAGAAAAGCAAATAGGACAAATTTCAAATACTTTTGGTACTCTTATAACTTCAAGGACCAAGAAATTATTTATGAATTGCTTGCACAGTTTTGCACAAATATCATTTTAATTTTAGAGGCATCTAGACTATTATGCCATTTTAACCCAAGATAGTGCATTGTACATAAAAATATTTTAAGTCATTTTGCTTGAGTTTTACTTTTGATATGTTACGAGCTTGCAAAGAAAGTATTTTTTTCAAATAGCTGAAAAAACACTTATAGAGGAAAAATTGATCATATAAATGGGAGTGATTAAACAAGCACTTACTAAGCACATAGACCTATGCTGAACATAGGAGAAAATAGAAATAATGATTAGATAGAATAATACCTTAATAATTATAATTAAGGGTGTGAAACAAAAGGTTAGCTAAAGCAAATTCCCTAAAACACTTTTTAAAATTTCAACAACCACAAAGAAAGCAAAAAAAAAGTTTGGAAATCAATGAAATAAACAAAAATGTAAGGCATTTAGTCCAGTGTCTAAAACACAATAGTGACTTAATGCTCATTTCCTTCTTTTTTCCTATTGTACTTATGAACTATTTTTTTCATTTTAAAAGCAAATCTTGCTAAAAAAAAATACTGGTTCATTAGTACACTTCTTAGTACACTAGCCTCCTATTCCGGAAATGTTTCAGAAAGTACACCTTTTTTATAGTTTCACAAAATAAAAACTTAAGACTATTTCTATCTTCATAAAAAATACTGTTTCAAATATATTGTCTAGGATTTAGATGCCTTCCATTCTTGAATATTTTGAGTCAACTATAATTTAGCAAACATTTCTGTTCTGTTAGACAAATTTTATTTGCAACGATTATAAAAACACATTTTTTATGGATGCACAAGGATCGACTTACCACCAAAAGAAAAATTTTAAGCTTTCTCAACCTCCAAAATGGTTATCAAATAGCTACAAACCCCTTAGCTACTCCTAGGTCCCCTTCTCCAGGGATTTGACAACTGTTCAAACTTAAAACAGCTGAGTTTCCAATGCTGTGAAAAGGAGTAAAAGTGGGCACCTGGCCCAGGATTCTCAAAGCCAGTAAATTTCTTGCTAAAGATTCCTGTGAAATTTGGTCCTTAGGCTAACTAGACCAATTTGGATGATCCATTTCACAATCTTAAGAAAAGCTTTAAATTTCAGAAGAAAGGGCAAGGGGTCAGTCTAGAAAAGTTTGGGAATACACGAAGTCTGTAAATCATTCCTCTTATGAAAATTTCCTGCGGAAATCTGCCACCACCTGTTTATTATATTTTCAGTCTTTATAATGCTTGAAATATGCAAATTGATAAAACCTAAATCAATGTTTTCAAAGATATTACTTAGGAAACAATTGATTCAATAAGCATTATTTGGCACCTAATGAATGCATAATCTATAATGTACATAGACAGTTCTTGCAAAATGAGTTTAATTAGAAGCAAAAAAAAATTTATAATTATCTCAGTATAGTATCTATGTATAGGCACACACACAAATTCACTGGCCAAAATGCCTCTAAATTTACACTCCACGAAATTATTTCTTTGGCACAATATTATACTTTGGGGTAGTATATTAGTACTTTTTACTAAGATACAAACAGCTGACAAATGATTTAAATTCAATGAGTCCTATGGTATACCAAAGTCTAGTTCCAAGATTTACACAGCATAAATCCTGAAATACTTTATTAAGCCCACAATGAGCATGAAGTAGATAGGATAGGGTTAGAAAAGTCCTAAGAGTATTTGAATTTCACGACCAACTAAAATGCCTGTCTCCCTCCCATCCCTCATCTGTTCACCTCGAGGTAATTACGAAAGTATTTATCACTGTGAATGAGAGAACTATTAGAGCATCAAGTTCATAGGCAGTTAGAGAGTGGACTGCTGCAAAGAGCTGCCAGAAAGATAAAGTGCAGTTCTGTTTGGAGATGGAAGCCTACTGCGTGTCAATCGACTTTCAGAGTGTGGCAAGTATCGATCGTCTAATTGATTACACTGCTGTTATTTCATTGTTACTGGTACATGGGTTAAGTCATGTATTCTTTGTTACCGTTTCTTGATTTAAAAATGAGCTTATGACCCCTAGGAAAGGCAATTCTTGTATTCCACGGAAACCCTATTGTTAATTTCTGTTGAAAAATAAAATGTTGACCTATAAGCAATTTTAAGGTAATAATTAGATTTTTATTACAATTCACTAATTCTGTGAATAAAATTAGGCAGAAAACATTTGTGGCAGTTCTGCAAACTGCTAGTAGGTAAGCTTTCCAAATCATTATTTTTAATGTTTCCATTGTGTATGGCAATACACATGGACATAAAAATAAAGTTATATTTTGGGTTTTTACCTCTGATATATATGTCTATGTACAAATGTGTCTTTGGGCTGGAAAAAGGAAGATTATTTGTCCACAAGTGACTTAATCCACAGTATTTTGAATACAACTTTAATTTTATGTTCAAGGAAAGTTTGGAATTCAAGACTCTTCAAGCTGTTTTTTATTCAAATTTATATATTAATTGGAATGACAAATTTGAATCAGACCAAAGACCTAAAACAAACTGTAGTTCAGGAGAATCCCAGCAGAAGCTTAACTTCTTTGTGCGGTGATAATAAAGAAAGTAGGCAAGGAGACTGCAGCTAAAGGCGAAGACATATTCAGGTTTTCAAGTTCAGGAAGAACCTGTGAAATTAGCAAAATGTTAAAACTGTAGCAATGCTCACAATGGAAATAACATTGGCAAAGTTATTTTTATATTTTGTTTTTTATTCTCTTAATGGTTTTAGAGACAACTTCCCAAATATGCATTATTGTGAAATCCCTCACTTATCTGGGGAGAGTGAGATTTTGAGAAAAAGAATCTACATTGTACAAAAATCAGAGTAAAGCCCTATCTAAATAGTCTAAAAGGCAATTCAAGGGACTTAAAACTGTAACCGCTAAAGGAAGAGAAGATATTACATCATTTGGGCACTCATTCAGTTAAATCAAGTGTTTTCCCTTTTCTCCTGTTCAAGGAAAAGTTCTTTCTTGGAATAAAATTCTCCATTTCTTCTACCAACTCCCCTCATTTCTTAAATTATTACTCTTTCAATTCACACCTGTCCTTAACCTTTAGCATAACAATTGCTCAAGAACTATTTAGCCTTAATGGTATTTCTCCAAATTACTGGGATACACACAAAATATTACTTTATGACACTTCTTTCTATCTTGTAGCCTTTCTTATAGTGTCTACAACTTAAAAGTTCTTGTTTGCTAGATAGGTACATAGAGATATGCATGCCAAAATAAAATGAAAAATTTATTTTTCTGTTTAAATGTAGTTTTGTATTTTCCAAAGAAACAACTATTTTCCCCACTTTCCCCGGAGTATTTTCAAATCCCGGAATTTGTTGGACGTTTGTAAACAAAAGTAAATTAATCTCCTTAACACTTCAGATTTTAGATCGGGTGTATATGTACTTTCTGTTTAGGATGGCGAAGATGAATGACAAGGACGTTTATTTTACTTAGAATTTTGAAAAAATATAAAAATCCTTTAAGTGCTTTAGCACAAAACTCCACACCTAAAAAATCAAGCTGAAAACAGTTTAGAAAAAGAACAAAAATGCACCTACTTAGCCCACTCTAAGGCAAAAACAGAATGCATACAATATCTATGTATTGAATATGTGGTGTCTGTGTGTGTGTGTGTGTATGTGTATGTGTTTTCTCTTTCTTTTGGATTTTGGTACTTTGAGCTAATTTGAAAGTGCCCGTTTGGTTGGCCACAAAATGAGCTTGAGGGTCTAAAGATGCATAAATTAGGTAGACCTACAAAGGCAGAGTACTGTCATTGTACCTATTCTTTTTCTCTTTCTTGTGTGGGAGACCCAAGAGCCTCTCTCTTTTTATTTTTTTTTTAAACACTTTAGATGATGAAGCAAGTGTGGGACTGGGCAGCAAGAGAGGAAGAGGCAAAAGCCCCCAAACCAAGCAAACTTAACTACACAATTCCCCTCAATTAGCTCTGACTTTGCCACAGTCCAGTTCATTCAAGTCACTTCATGAAACTAGAGGGTAGAAGGTGAGTGGAGGAAAATACCACCCGAAGATTCGACGGAGGTTTCTGATGCTCTCAAAATGGGATAGCTGGATGGGATAGACCCCGACAGCGGCCTCAGCTGTGGGTGTGGGAGGCGTGGAAGAAAGGACTAGAGACACTCGGGGATCTTTTAATGAGAAACGAAAACTAGCCCCCCTTTTCTTTCTTTTTTTTTCCCCTCCATTACGAGGAAGGGGGGGGGGGGGAGATGTCAATGACCATTGTTTGCTCGTTTTGGATGTTGCTCCGCCCCCCATGTCTGTCGTAAACCTGGCGCCGGACTAAAATAAACCCGAGATAAGAGAGCTTTAGGGGGCTCGCCGCCGCCGCCACCGCCGCCGCCTCCTCCTCCTGACAAGGCGATCCCTTCAGCGCAGGCAGAGGCAGAAGGGATCCGAGCAAGAGGAGGATCAGCATCCCCAGCCCCCTCGCACCCGCGGACAGCCGCTTCTCTCTGCCCTCCGTCTCTGCTGCGCCCCTACAGCTCAGCCCACTGCCGCCCGCTTTGCCCTGTGGCCCGCCGGGGCGCCCGACAGCCAGCCCGCGGGGCGGGGAGCACCTTGCCAACAGCCGCTCGCCGCCTTCCCCGACCCTCCCCCATCCTCATCCCCATCCCCATCCTTATTCCTTCCCTACCCCCGCCCACCCCCTCGGCTCGCGCGACTCCCCCCACCCCCAGCTCCGCAGCCATCCTTCTTCCCTCCCCTTCTCTCCCTCTCCCTCCCTTCTTTTCCCCTCCCCCTCCCCCCCCCGCCCCCCGGGCCCCCTTTACCTGCCCGCCCGCCGAGCCATGTCGTTGAGCCCCAAGCACACGACGCCCTTCTCTGTGTCCGACATCCTGAGCCCCATAGAGGAGAGCTACAAGAAGTTCGGTGGCGCCATGGACGGCGCGCCGCCCAACCTGGGCTCCCCCCTGGGGGCGGCGGCGGCCGCGGCAGCCGCATACAGGCAGCAGCCCGCGGGTTCTTCTTCGCAGGCGGCGGCCGCCGCGGCGGCCGCAGCAGCTGCCGCGGCGGGAATGCAACCGCCTCCTCCTCACGCCATGGCGGGCCACAACGCGGCGGCCGCTGCGGCCGCAGCAGCAGCGGCTGCAGCTGCGGCCGCCACCTATCACATGCCTCCTGGCGTCTCCCAGTTCCCCCACGGAGCCATGGGCAGCTACTGCAACGGGGGAATCGGCAACATGGGAGACATCCCCGCCTACCCAGACGGCATGAGGGGCAGCGCGGCCGCCACCGGCTGGTACGGGGCCAACCCGGACCCTCGCTACTCCACAAGTGAGCGGGGCGCGAGCTCGGGCGCGGGCGGGGGCGGGGACGGGGAGGGAAAGAGCGACGGTTGCTTTTGAAGCACTAGGGGCTGAGGAGGGAAAAGGAGGGGGTTGGAATGGAGCGGGCAGCGCTTTCCCGCCAGATTCCTTGCCTTCGGGTGGAAGCGATGCTGGTGGCGCGAGGGCGCCTCGCGGGGTGCTTGGGCAGCTAGCACGCGCCACTCCACCCCTTTCCCCCTCCCCCGGGCAGTATCTGGGCCCGTGTCCCTGTTCCGGCCTCCCGGGTGGCAGTGCCGGGATGAGCGGTCGTCCTGACCGCACTTCCAGTTGAGGTCTTTCTGAAGCCACTCTTATCCGAAAGACTTCACAAGGTGTGAAGAGAGAGGCCTGGCCTTGGAGTCGAGCCTAGATCCCCTCCCTGCCCTCTCCAGGCCGGTGTCCCCCGGGTACTGTTAGTTTTCCCAGGGGGGGCAGGCGGGAAGTCGGGGCGGGAGCTTGCTGCGGCCGGCGGGCAGGAGGGCGCTCGGTCTGTCGCCCCTCGACGTGAGCTCACAGCTCGCCTCCCTCACGCTCCCAGTCTCCAGGTTCATGGGGCCGTCCACCGGCATGAACATGACGGGAATGGGGACGCTGACGGGGATCGCCGAGGCCGCCAAGTCCATGGCCCCGCTCCATGCGGCCCCGAGGAGGAAAAGGAGAGTGCTTTTCTCGCAGGCGCAAGTCTACGAGCTCGAGAGAAGATTCAAACAGCAGAAATACCTCTCCGCCCCGGAACGGGAGCACCTGGCCAGTATGATTCATCTCACGCCGACCCAAGTTAAGATCTGGTTCCAAAACCATCGGTACAAAATGAAAAGACAGGCAAAGGACAAAGTCACGCAGCAGCTGCAGCAGGAGAACAGCCTGTGCCAACAGCAGTCTCCGCGGCGAGTGGCGGTGCCCGTGCTGGTGAAGGACGGGAAGCCATGCCAGAACTCTTCCAACACTCCAACACCCAGTCAGCCAGGGCCGCAGCAGCCGCCGCCGCCCACCGGGGCCAATGGTGTGCTGCCCTCGTCCAACAGCGCTGTCCATCAGCACCAGAACCCACAAGTTAACTCCTTAACCCAGGCACCCGACCTGGAAGAGATGTCCCCCAGTCCGCCTTCCCTTCACAACCAAGTCACTAACTTGGCGCAAATGGACGGGTCCACTGTCGATTACAACAGTGGCATGGTCAACCCGAACCTGCTCTATGGCAGGACATGGTAACAGGGTGGATTTGTCTCGGGTTGGGTTTCTACATGGTTCATCGACAGGATTCACCTGTTGATCCGCTGGCTTGCCCATCCTTTCTTGGAGTGTGCTCCTACTTAACTCCCACTCTCTCCTTTTTCCCTGAGATGGGAATGCAACAAACTGCGTGAAACAATTGAAAACAAAGCAGCAACTATCATTTTGAACTTCCTTGGACAAATAAATGTATATGCTGATAAACAATCAAACAAACAAAAAGTCTTGTGAGACCTTGCTTCTGAAAACAAAAACAAAAACAACCCCCCCCCTCCCCAGAAAACACAGGTATAAAAAGGGACCAAATCGTCAGTGTATTGATCTTTGAGTTGGTTTGTTTCTTCTTATTGTGAATTACCATCACAAAATTGAGGTGACTAAGAATCACATTTGATTGATTTGGATTACCTACTGCAACGCTAACAAGACACATCAGAATTTTAGCTTAGTTTGAAATCGTGTTGGTTGGTGTATATATCTATAAAATCAATTGAGCTTTAACAATAAACCTTTTGAAGTGCAACTTATCTCAGAACAATTAATTTTATAAGGGTCCCCCTTAAGTGCAATTTCATTATTATTTGATTTAAAATAAATTGAATTGTAACTCAGGGTGGACAAGGCATGTTAGCAATGATAACTGAGAGGACTCATCAACTGGGTAAAGAAAGACAAAACAATTCAACCATTAGGTCATCAAAACACTACTTATAACAGTTAAAGATTGTTTACAAAATTAGTTAGATTTAATACTTTGGTATTTATTCCTTGCTATTATTCCCATTTATTTATGCCCCATATGCTCCCATTTTATTGTGGGGTAAAATGCCATTATATTAAAGAACTTCGCAAAACTACCTTTATTATCAGTTAAAAAATCAAAGTTTCTTTTTTTAAAACTCTTGCCCAAATCTTGGTTAATATGCTCTTCAAGTATCTTGTATTGTAAATTTCAACATCTTGATAGATATACATCATTTTCCAAATTTTGTTAGTCATGTAAAAATGCTAAAATCAACAAGAGGTATTTAATATAGAATTAATCAAGTCAAGACTAAAGAGAAAATCATTAGGATAAACAAGATATGCTATTAAAGTTATTCTAATAACATTTTTACAAGCAAATTAATTGGAATTGCTCAAAAATTTTGCTCCTTTTGTAATGTTAAATCACTGTATCCTTTAATGCCAATTTCATTTCTTTTTCTCAAATTTATCTTTAAATATAACTTAAAAAAAAAAAAAACTTGTACTTTTCTCCAAAAAGTCAAGTGGTTACTTCTGTTTCACCAAGTTTTCGTAGGATGGTGTGTTTTGTTTTTGTTTTTGTTTTTTTACACTATTTGCATGATGTTTGCTGCAAAGCTCAAGTTACACAATGATTTGAATAAGTTATTACTGGAGTAAACATATTCAAAGAAAGTTGAAGAAAGTGTGTTATTTAATTAATGAAAAATAAAATCAGTATCACTAACAAGGTGTGATTTATAAATTACCCAAATTAGGAAGAATGTCCCTGAGTTTTTTTTTTTTTTTGACTATTTGAAGTTTTAAGATGACAATTTGAGGCTCAGAGTTTTTTGACAGTTCTTTTGTTCATGTGTTCCTGATCCCAGAAAACAGAAACTCTTTGGAAATTGAGTTAAGAAGATAAATTCTTCCTTTATCCAAGTCAAAAAAATGTTCCTTATGAGAAAGGTTTTAAACAAATTTTAACTCATTTGAGAGGAAGACCCCAGTTGACAAAATAGTTGAGATCGACCACAGCAAACAGCAGAACTAATAACACACTAATTTCCTAATATATCAACCAATGGCAGCTTCAATTTTTTTTAATTAAATTTTGTTCATTCTAAGGATTTGAGGACAAAACAAGAAAGTTGTAAATCATGATCCTTGTAGAACATTTACTATTTTGTTTAGTGAGTGTAACTAGGATTAGTCAAGGAAATTGTGTGTCAAATGATCTTAACTACTTCTATATAATTACCTTTCTGTATTCAGATAAGCTCTTATGTATGGGACACAGCCCCTTGCAATTGTTCAGAACTTAAGTATGCATTTATAGATTTGGCTACGTGATAAAAATCATCATGTAAAAATAACTTTCTGGGTGGCTCCATGTTAAGCATTTTAAAAACTTTGTGTGTGTGTGTGTGTGTGAACTAAAGTAGTCTGTCCAACTAATCTATTTAAAGAAAAAAGTATTCAATATCCAAATGGGCATTTTTTTCTTCTTAACAAGTTATTTGAGAGTTTCTTGAAAATGTAACTTTTATGCAGAAATAATGAAAGTTTAAGAAAGAAATCCACCCAAGATGTTAAGTTTAAATTGAAAGAAACTCCTAGAGACCTTTCAACTTCCTCAAAATGGACAATTGTTTTTTTAAAAGAAAACACTCAAAAATTGCTACAGCTTAAAATTTTACACAAGAGTTCTGCAGTTGGGTATCTTGGAATGTTTTTGAGGATTGAGATATTAAAATAGAAAATATTTTTACTATAGAACATTCGTTTCTGATTTAACCAAACCTAGAACTTTTGGTTCAATTAGCTAGCACTTTGCAGATCTTTTTATTAAGAGTACAAATGTGCAAACTAGGTGAAACCCATTAACTGAAGAGGAGGATAAGTATCTTTACATCCAACAGGGAGCAATAACCAAAGAGTCCAAGTGGAACAAAGCCACCTCAAAGTTTAGCAGTGGCAAAAGCTAAAAATTGCATCAGAATCCCTAAGTCTGCAGACAGGCCAAGGCCCATCTTTTCTAGATATTTCTTAAAATCTAATTTATTTTTCCAGTTAAGGAATGGAAACCCAAAAGAGGAATCAGTGTCACAAAGAAGAAACTGCTGGGATTGCAGGTACACTTCTGAAATCAGAACTGCAATGTAAAGTATTATATGTGTGTTTTAAATGGAGAAAGTAGTCAATTTTGTATGTGGGAGATGGGGGGGGGGTTACACTAAGCTGTCTTATTTCTTACTTTTTTTCCTTCTACTTTTGATCTAAAAGATTATGGTCAGAAAAATAAATCAAATGTCTATTACACAGATGCCTTAATCAAATTCCATTTCATTAATCACCAGTTTTCACTGGTAAGTTTAGATTGAATAAAAATAAATTAATTCAGAAAATTACTTTTATATGCATTATCAACTGCACATTTTATTTTCAGAGAATACTTGTGAAGTACAATTATTACTAGATGAGATGCATGCATTCAATTTCTAGTATGAATTCAAATGTAGAATATAGGCGATGGCTATTTTGTGGGATTTCGTGTGGGATAGTAGTCATGCTTGTTTTCTGATTCTTACAAAGAACAGCAAAACATGCTGATGCGGTTTTAATTTTTTGAGTGTAGTCAATGGAATGCCTTATACTTTCCACCTCAAAACTGAGCAGGAAAGGGAGAGAGGGAAAAGATAAGGGGATAAAAAAGAGAATGTAAATGAATCTGATGATTTGGTTGAATCGGTGAGATTCGAAGGGAGGAGCTGAAAAGGGTTCGCAGATTAGAGAAAATTCCTGTTGGGTAGGTGTTCAGTAATAGATGGAATATAGGAAGTACTGAGACATTCATTTCTAAATCAGTCCTTGGTATGTTTATGTTTATTAAAATGTAGAGAAAGTAATTGGGTCAGAAAGGGTCATTATTAGTAAGTTTCATCCAACTCCTGCCATTAAAATGTCGCATTTGTTTTTCAACTTTTGGGATTTTAAGAAACATACTTTAAAAAAAATTTCTTTTTAGTTAACTCCAAATAAACTACCTTTTGCCCACTGGAAATGTCTGGACTTGAATTATGGTTATGTATGCAAGTATTTCATAGGCATGTGTATGGCCTTATATTTATAGATTAATAAGTAGCAACTTTAAAGACAAATTTGCCAGTATCTAGTCATTGTTCCTAGTTTCATAATTGTCTGACAGGGCATAATAATGCAAAGTAAACGGCATTGGGATTTGGATTCCTACTGGACTGTAACCTACAAATAAGCTGCTATTCTCTCCGTGCACTAACCTCTTGATTCATCCAATAAAAAGGAATTAAATCGGATGGCAGATGCCATCATTTTTGTATGGACAGGGGAAGAAGTTGAGATATTTAGCTAATGGGTGAGATAATGAAAATAAAATCCAAGAAGAATCATTTGCCATTAAGGCTCATTGGAGGGGGGTAGGGATGGAGTTTAGAACCAGAGGATGAGAAAATCGAATTGGACTCTTTGAAGAGCTCAGATTTCACTTACAGTCTCCCGAACAAGGAAATCTAAGACTGGCCCGGGATTGGAGTGGGGGTGGGAGTACTGTATTTTAAAAATACCCTGTGCCTGCATTCATAGGAACAAGAGGATGGGATGAAGGGTTTAGTAGTTATTTGTAAATGAAGATTAAATGCTGCTTAAAAATCATGACGTTTGCACGCTTCAGGCAGCAGTTTCCAGTGGAAGATTGTGAGGGTCGGAATCTTCAAACCGGTTATCACCGGCCTTTTACAGAAACTTATGGGACAGAAGAGCGGTTTGGGGTTAGTGAACCGACAAGTGTTTACTGAGGGCAAAGGGTGTGCGGCACTGGATGATTTCAGTTCACATTTTGGACAACCAGGTCGGCTTTTGTGGAAGTTTCTTTCTTTTCTTAGAACCCTGAGCGTTTCCTTTGGGGAGGGAAGATCGCAGTTTGTGACGTCACGGCTGAGGGAAGCGAGGACTCTACTCACCTCTGCCGCCCCAGACCCTGAAGTGGAGAGGGAGGGCAGCTGGGCTTGCAATTCAGCCCCGTGCAAGCGATCATTTTCGCGGGCAAACACTTCCTTAAGCGTGCTTAAGGTAACTAGGTGAACGTTGGGACAAATATCATTGACTGGGAGGTTTTTGTCTTTTTTCCCCTATAAAGATGTACCTTTTCAATGGAAATAGACAGGACATTTTAAAGTAACTTTTTTTAAACCATCTGACTCGAACTAGGACTTCGTAACTACATTGAGAACGCCAATCCCCAATTAATTTCTCGGTAACAGTGTCTAGCCATTTCCTTTTCCAGCGGGGCACTCTAGGTAGAGTCCGATAGCAGCAGAATAAGGGATTTATCTGTGGATCCTGTTACCCACCAGGGGCTTAAACCGAAGAACATATAACAAGGATTCCGTTACATTTTCTCTCGTAGGTTTCTTATCCAGCGTCCCTAACGCTGCGGGTACCCAAATAAGCAAGAAAGGAGGAACAGGAAGTAGAAGCTGCGCTCTAGGGATAGCAGAGACGAACCTAGTTGAAAGGGTTAGCAACCGGAGCGTGTCCGGGAGTCGCCCTTCTTGCCTAAGTCCCACAACGTCTAGATAAGGTGGGACATGGTCGCTTCTGCCCCCAGCACGGACACTATTAATTCTGCCTTCCTTATACTTGAAGTCTTTCAAACCAAGGAGTCACGCCTTCAATCCCCTAGCCAGTAAAAGATTTCCCTTTATTCTCTGTTCTTCGCAGTACTACTAGAAAACTGTTTTGATGTCAAATCTCTACTTGACTTTTGCCTCCCAGGAGGATGCTTTCCAGCTCCAACTCCCAAGTTGTGTTCTTCATAAAGCTAAGAAGCTGTGGGTGGGCCATTGTTAAAGGCCACACCCACAAATAATATGAAGCTTTTTTAGGCAAGAAAGCAGGGCAGGAAGCTAGGGACCACGGCAATGCAGGAACCAAGTCCTTAAGCAGTGAAATTGAGGAACAAGACAATAGACGGAAAATGGGGTGGGGGTTGGGAAAAGACTGATTCAATATTGCAAAGAACTGAAAAGCTTCTGTATTTGCAAAGCAGAGCACACATCTTGATCTTCATTCAGAATTAGGTTCTCTATTGGAGTATGAGGATCACATCTTAACTTGGGCAATGGAAATGGAAAAAATTAAATATTAGGCATCCTTAGTAACTGCTTCAACTAAAAGTTTCAGAATTTGAAACCAGGGCATTTGTGCATGCAGGGTCTCCCTTTCTGTCCCTTCATACCTCTCAACAGATTAAGCCAAAGCCACTCTTGAGAAACTGGGAGATCTTGTGAAGTTTCCAAACCAAATGCCTTTACCACACACCCTGTTATCAAGTTATATAACTGATCTCTTTCCAGGGCCAAAGCAGCCCATTCTGCTATAGTTAACTAAGTTTTTAGAAAAAAAATTATTTTTCATAGTTCATTAGGTTAGCAATAGTAAAGAATAACTACCCCCAAAGCCCTGGCCTAATGTACGTAAACCCCCACCCCCCTTATCCCTTTGAAATAATAGTTAAAATATTTTAAGAACTAGATATTACATGTATGCATGAGACCTCAAAGCTGAAAAGTGCATCTGCTTTCAGGAGTTAGTATTTATATTAAAAATTTTAAACAAAATTGCCAGGTTCTTGAGAGATTGTCTATACAGATGATATTTATATGAACTTTTGACATTTTTGCTTTAATTTTACACCACTTTATTTGCAATTATCACACATTTAAAACTACAAAACTTCTTTTGTTTCCTATATAGAAATGGCAGGGAACAATTTCCCCAAAGGGTTTATAAAAACCATGCATTCCCACCTACATGAATGATAGTACTAAAAGGGTAAGGAAATGGGGAAGAAAAAGCATCAAGGAAGAACAGGAACATCTCCTTGAGGCAGCAATAATAGTTTAGCTAAACATTTAACTTTTACTCAGAAACACAGTAGAGCTATAAGCTTAGATATCACCTAGCCCAATCCCTCATTTTATAGATAAGGAAGCTGAGGCTCAGAGAAACTGACTTGCTCCACAGTCATCTATCTAGGTAAATAGCAGTTGCCAGTTTACACCCACACCACTCATGGAACAGAATTATGGTCTTTTCCTTAACTTTTTTGTTTGGATTTTGAAGACTACCTTTCTTCTAAAAAACCATTTTCCTTGAGAAAATGTTTCATAAACAACAATGACCAAAAATTAAAAAGTGATTAAAAAATTCAGAGTAGTTCCACTTATATGTAAGATATTATTTGGTTGGATGAAATGAAACTTCCTAAATTGTATTTTAGAGAAAAGAAATTGCTATGAAATGCCACACAAAAAAGGTAGTATATAAAAAAAGTAGGCAAAAAAAAGTACACTCACGAAGCTATTTCTTCAGACATATATATATATATATATATATATATATATATATATATATATATATATATATATATATATGCTATTGGTTTGGCAGAATTTCAGATGGCAAGAGATTTTTATGAAATAGAAAATATAAAGCAACAAAAAATTTAATGTTTGGCTTATCTATGGTAGCATAATTCATGTCCATTTTAATATGTACTATATATGTATTTCATTAGTGCACTAAAATATGTCAATAACTTCTACGGAAGATTTTATCACAGTATATTCTTCTGTTTCAGACATCTCTTGCAAGTAAAAAATCCTCATTTCAAAACATTGTCCTCTCAAGGCTAAGGTAGTGTTTCTTGTTCACTAGGATTAACATCTGTGCCCTTCAAGATGGCTGAAGCAAAAATGCCCATACCAGATGGTCCAGGAGAAATGATTTCTTGATATCTAAGACAAGGACTGGAGAAAAGGAAGAGCTTCAAAAGGCTGTCATTTTTTTATAAATTTAAAAAAACTGACAAAGATAAAATGTTTCTATAATAATGAAACTGAATCTAAGTGAAATGTGCAATCTAAAAATATATCTGGACTATGCATAAAGTAAGCGGCTATGCTTAAAGGGCATAAGAATACCTATCTTTTATTGAAATTCCCAGTGTTTTCTTAAGGACTTCAAATGAATCCTTACAAATTAAGAACAGGTAAGAGTTTCCCTCTAAATTCTGACAATGCAGAAACAAATATAAATTTCAGAAGATACATAAAAAAATTTACTTGTTACAGTTTAAAAAATATAGGTAATCAAGTAAATATTGACATGTTTATGTATTGTGAAATATATACTTTTAAAAACCTTTTCTTGGGCTGATTAAAATTCAAATTTTTAAAAATTATAAAGCACCAACCATATTAGCCTGCACCTTGAATAATAATACTTCTTTTGTACCTACAGACAGAATTGAACTAATTACTGCAAAAGCTTCCTCTAAAGAAACAATTTGGCTTTGGCTTTGCTATATACTGAGAGTAAAATGTTGAAATATTGAATGTTGTGGGGAAAACAGAAAAGAACACAAGAGGCCAGAGTCTTAAAAGTTGATTTTTTTTTTTTTTACTAAAGTGGTCCAGAAATTCTCAGACAGATACAATAATGAAGTGTTTTCAAAGGAATATTGAACAGTAGCTTGTCTTAAACATGTGTCTTCTAGCTGGTTGAAGACTCTACCTGAAGTGTTCAGACCTAATTTTTGTGCATTCATTAAAAATCAGAATGTATTTTGGATGAGCTAGTGTACACTGTTTTGAAATTCACAGTAATACAGTTTGATTCTTAACTACGATTAAAAAAACCAGTACTTCTATTCATCAAATGTCTCTCACAAGTAAAGTAGTAAATTCAAATCCACTGTATTATGCATTACACAATTGGAAAGCAACATAAAACACTGAAAATCAGATCTGTAAGAAATATACACGGTTAAAACAAATACATCAAGTATTGTAGTTCTTAAACTACTGTTTGATAAAGATGCTTCCTTTCCACAAACAGCATAAAATCGTAGAATGATGAAAGGATTTAAGAAAGCTTTACAAAAGCTTAATTCCAGTTGTATCTTCCTGAGGGAGGTGGCAAAGGGTAATTCCTTCCAGGGCCATATCCCTGTAAATAAACAAAAGGAAGAGTTTATTTTCAGGATTAACATCCTTGCAAATAAATTAACTTCTCAGTTCTATTTTCAAAATTATGAGACAGTACATTTGAAGATAAAGTAGCAAAGGAAGAGTTACATGTATACATACAATACATACAGATGGTCTCTTAAAGGTAAATACTTTTACCTAAAAAGTTTTATAGACTACTTGATAAAGACTGAAGCTAGCCAAAATGAAACGACAGAAAATTGACTTTAAAATTTTAATTCAGTGTTGACAGCTGCCCCTTATGGTCTTTAGCCTTCACTGATATTATAAATGAAAAATATATTAACAAAATGTGTTACATATGATCACCTATAGAGTTTATGAAGAAAATTTTACCTATATTTTTAGTGAAGTGCTCAAAATATCTTTTGGTGGTTAACCAGGCCAAAGTATGAGGTTTAACAAATAAGCAATTAAAAACTACCTTAACTATGGGATCAGTTAATTCTAGAAGTTGTTTCTTTCTCTTAACAGATAACCTGATTCAGCGGGATGTTCAACAACCCTTCTAGGTCACAAAGACCAATACTACAGAATAATCAATTACCGGTGAAACAATTAGATTTCAGACTTCTGTTGTGCCTGCAAATAATCATCTCCAAATTTCTACACAACAGAAGATAAATGTGTTACCACTTCTATTATAAACTCCCTTTTCAGGGCTCTAGGGCTCTGAAATAAAGACCCCCAAACCAGTTTCTGATGCTTTTTGCTTCCACTCAGATAGTGAAGTGGTTTAATTTTAATAATATGAATATGTACAGACCCTTAAGTTCACAGTGTAGGCTAAAGTCTCAGTTGGGTTCTGCAGTGAAGTAATAATATTATGTTTGTGACAGCAATTTTCTGCCATGAAATGGATGATACAAATTTTTATATCAAATGGTTCACAATGGGGATCCATACTAAGAGGAAAGAACTGTATAAAGCAAAATAAGCACACATTTTAAATAGATAATTATAACAACCTGTGGTTTCAAGTGACTTGGATGAAAAGGAATTTTCTGAGCATTACATGAAATAAGACCTGAGGGTCACAGTAGGTTTAGGATCTAGTAGAAAGACTACCACTGAACTGTGAGCCAAGAGACCTGGGTTCTAATCCCCGATTTGACACTAAACAGTGATAAGCCTCTGGTTGAGTCATTTAAGCTTCCTAAGCCTTCTGGTTTCTCTTGTAGAAAACAAGAACCTTGACATTCCTTCTGGTTCTAAGAATACCATGATTCTAGAATACACATTACTCATTTTTACTTACAATAGCACCTAGTAGTAGATCATCTATAGGAACCTAGGTTGATAATATTCAACTACAAAGCCTATAAACTGATTTTTCAATAAGTTATGGTAATAAATCATTTAAATTAGTACAACTATCTACCTGGGTCCATTTTACTAATTAAACAGTCATTCTAATTATGAGGAATTCATAGCACATGCTCTATAAACTTAATAAAGGAAATATTTATCAATGTTTAAACACTGAGGGAAAAAGAACAAAGAAATTTAGTTGGAGACAAAAAAAAGGTAGGCAATAAAATGACTTATGGCATCAAACTTGGGCTAGAAAAACATTAATTTAACATTCAAAAAATTAAAAATAGACCTGTAGGTTATACAACTTAAGTTATTTAAAGAGTATTTCATATAATTATGCATTCCGAACTCTAATGATTACTTTGCAACATGAATTGAAACATTCTGTCTTTATTCCTTGGCAATCATTTCAAAACAAAGAATATATGAATGTTAGCCAGGATGTCAATTTGGATTCATGAAAAAAAACTTCTGATGTTTCTGACACATAATTCTTTCAGCAGAAAAACCATACAGTATTATTTCAAAATCATTTTCTTTTATAATTGAAACTTGTACCACTTATATGGATTGACAGATTTCATTGTTTTGTCCTGTAATGTCAGCACTAATTTCTAAAAATTAATTTAAATGAACTTTAAGTTGGAGTTTATATAGTTTCTTAAGAGTACTGGTAACTGGACAACTCTTTAATTATAGAGATGTTTGTATTATATACACTGTTAAAAATAGTATATAATCTTCATCCAAGTTCAGTTGAATGTTAAATTACTATAATCTCCACTTCTAAAGCTCATAATAAAAGCATTCCAGATTTTACCATGTAACCTAGTTTTAAGCTGCATAAGAAGCCTAACAGGGAATATTCCATTACAAGTTACCTGTCTCCCTCCACGATCATCACGTCTTGGTGGATAACCGCCTGGGCCTCCTAGAAGTTGATATTGATTTTGCTGAAATGCTGCATTTTGGGATTGTAGCATACGGTTCCAAGGCAAGAGAGGTTCAGCTGCAGCTCTGGAGAGAGTGAGGATGCATGGGAAAAAGGACAACAAAATTCTAAGTGCAAAATTTTATAAAAACCCCAGAATTTTTCCAGGTAACTCAATTTGTTTCAGATTTACAGCACAAAAATGTCAGGAATGACTTTCCATTATAAATGGAAACATTTATTCATTACATCCACTTCAGCCTGACATTTCCGTAAGAAGCATTAAAACAAACAAAAAAAATCTGTTAAATTCAATGGAGTAAATTAGAAAGTCTGACTTTTCTAAAAGGATTTTTTTATTCAATAATTTTTTAAAATCAGTTTTCAGCAACCTGAAAAATATTTAGATTTAAAGATCAAGTTAGCTAGATCTAAGACACTAAGCAAAGAATAAACATGTGCAATAGAGGAGAATGAGGCTTTATTTTCTAAAATGTCCAGACTCTTTCTTGGAGTTCATTCTTTCTAGTTAATTGCAGGTTGCAAATGAATTCTTACTGCTAAGTATTTTGAATCTAGGGTAGGGGCCTTGGCTGTTTTTTCCCATCCATTATTGTGCTCAATATGTCAGAAGGTCTGATCGGGAAGAAACCTTTTCAAGTTCTATTGATGCAGCTTTCAATTGACCATGGTGACCTAGCAACATAAGCACTAATTGGCATGGACTGACTGACATTTGGTGTACAGTTTATATGGGAACACAAACTCAACATCTATTATAACCCAGTTTGTCACCCCAGATTACTAGCAAAAAGAAATGTTTTAATTGCCTTCAAGTGTCTATTTTAACTTTATGGCTACAAAGCAACAGGTATAATGTACTAAATCATGGTTTAATTAAAAATTTTCATGAAAAATGATATAGCAATGATACAGTCTCTAAAGGCAAGCAACATTTAATGTATAACTTCCTCCTTGATTCTCTAATTGAGATATTTTTGTCCCAGTTGAAATGATTTTCATTTTTACAGAACATTTACTTCAAGGGATAAAAGTAGAAAGTTGACATTAAAAATACTTCAATAATATAAAGGGTTGCCTTTATTACATTTCATTTTGGGTAAAAGTCACAATTTAAATCTCACTAGGAAGCTTTTCAAGGTCTGGGTGTTAGTAAAACACGCAGAGTCCCTAGCAAAATAAATTTATCTTAATTTAATGATAAACAGATGAATTTCACTTCCCACGTTAAAAAAAACAAAAACAAAAAAATGAGATTTTATAGCTCACTGGGTTAAAAAATTCTTTTGACAATTCAGCTTCCCTCTTCTGTCCCAATCCCTCATTTTTTTTACATTGAGGATTTTTTTTTTTTAAATATCAAGGATAAGGATTCTTGTATGGTGCCTGAAAAAAAAAAGGACTGCTTTTTTTTTTGGAGAACTCTGAAATAATTCTAAAGTTATTTCTGATTAATAGTTTTTATTATAATTAAATTAATCATATTATTATAATAGTTCTAAAAATAAAACAATTAAGAACAAGTTCTGCATGTCAAGATACAAAACACAAAGTTGTTATTTTAAGTTTAAACTTTTTCTAGTTCTTTCTGTTCCAAATAAATACGAGGCAATGAATTATCATCTGTTCCTAATTTAATAAGCACATCAACAGCACTGCATAAATGAAAAGAGCAAGGTTACAACACAAGATAAATGATGTGCAAAATCTATTTCCTGGAAAAGGCTTACCTACTAAGACAGTTCAGTTTTGATAAATGTCAGCTATAAATTTATTTTTAATTTTAGCATAACAACATTCATTCAAGTTCCATAAAAACTTGCTGATCTGAGAAATAATTAAAATGTTTCCCAAAATTCATAATAGGTTGAATTCTAACTAATAATTATAGTTTAAAAACTTATATTTTGTCTCTGGTTAATGTGATTTTATAGGATTATTACATACTGAGATGTCATAATTGTTAAAGTAATAAGAAAAGGAATGCTACATGTGGCACTCTTTCACTGTCACTCATTTTGTATAAAGGATTGTCAATAGTCTATTCTAAAATTATTCATTTGTAAACCCTGGGAGTCTTAATACTTATAAAGAATGTTAAGCTACTATTTTTTAACATCATTATTATTCAAGCTTCTATTTAAGAATAACAACAAACAAAAAAATCTACCTCACTCCAGGTGTCCAAGTTACTGATCACCAAAAGCTAGCTAGCAATGTAAAGTACATACTTCTCATGTGTAGTTTTAATATTTATATGGTGAAGTTAGAGGTCTTTAGAAAGCATTTTGTGACAAATTAAGTTCCTTCTTTTTTGAAACTACTTTAAAAAACTGAAATAACAAAGCAAGGCAAAACAGAAAATGTAGTTTAGAATTCATGTTTTTATTTTGCTTTCTCCACTAATGTACTTAATATTCTCAGAGTTTCAGATCATGAGTAACTTAATGATCTCTTTATGTATATTAATCACAAGTGAACCTTTTGTCATATCAGAAATAAAACTTACCAACGGAAGTAGGAAAAAACAGTGAAAGGGAATCTATAGAAAAGGCTCAATTCTACTGTAATATTTGCCCAGTTGCATGCAATTGAGTAATGAAAGCCTCCATTTGCAAGTAAACAGAGTGGGGCAGAGTTCAAGTTGCCATGGGAATCAGCATTAGATTTGCTGATTCTTAAAGTAATTAAAATCTTTGACTTAGTATTAACATTGTATTTTAGGAAGTTGCATTTTTAAAAATGTAGAATAAAATATAATATCAAAATAATGAAATGAATTAAGAAAATATTAACAGAAAATACAATTTGATGAGCACATATTTCTTTGCTAAATGCTCTTCAACCTAACACATATTACTTGTAAAACACAGTATTCAATGATGCCCATGTCAAATCTTTTTCTCCCCCACTTCCAACACCTTTTGCTCTGTCCAACAACCAAGACTTTAAAATATTTTTATATAATTAAGATGATAATTCCGGGTCACTCAACTAAGCATAACACATTTCAACTTTTCTTCCACCTTGAAAAATATGCCACCATTTTTTGCTAATTCTGCAATCAGTTTTCATGGTGAACTGGGGTTTCTGAGAGTAACAGTTCTCTACTATCCTCAGGAATTATTTTTCTAGAGTTAAAAAACTAAGTTCAATGTTTTAAAAAGCATATTACTATTTACTGGTTTTAAGGAAAAAAAATAGAATTGATGAGAATAGATGAGAAAAGAGGTAGAGAATTAAGATAGCAAAACTAGAGATCTGTGAAAGCCTTCTAAGAACAAATTAAATTCTGATAAGTTATTTGAGGAAGAGAAGAAATATAATTTATCCAATAAATAGAACATAGTTCTTCAAAGGCAGGAACTAGATTTTTTATTTCCTTTGTAACTGCTACTACAGTAATACAGTCAGAGATGAAGTAGATACTTAATAAATTAGTGCTATAAGAATAGTAAAGAAGGTAAAAATAGACATAGAATCACAAGGAAAAGAGAGGAGAAAAAAAGTATTTTTGAGTGGAAGGTTTTCAACAGAAAGACACCAGGCCTAAATCAACCTTTATGTGCTCAACATAAACTTTTATACAACATTTTAGTGTTGTGTACGGCATTTAGCACACTTAAATGTAAATTATTTAGTGTCTCTATAAACAGGGATACTGAGAGAACAAATGAGATGGCAGTGAAACACATGGAAGTAATTGGTGCACTTAGAAACAAAAGTACTACATACAAAAGAGAGCACAAATATTCAATTTTAAACATGCGGTGAATTATATAATGTTGGCATTTTAAAGATTGTCAGTCATAGACATTAAAATTTTTTTTCACAGTCTTTCACCTTTCTAAAATTGGTCAAGAAAATTATGTTAATCAAGTGGGGTAGCAGTTTACAACCCTAAAAAAAATAGTGAAATGTAAGTTAATCATTGGGATAAAATAATAGAAGAATTTAGAATTATAAAGACTAAAATAAAGTCAGAAAACATCAAGACTATGCAGGCCAATTCTTAGCCTTTATTGATTTTGCCATGTATAACATAAACTATCCATCTTCAAGCTGTACTTTTCAAGATATTCCATAGATATTAATATAATTATTCATAACATTCATAGCTTGTCATTTATAGTCTGACTTAAGGGCACACAAATTATCAATGAAGGAACACATGTAAAACATCCCTTATTACTAAACCATGTCACATTCTTTCTATTCCATGGTACTTATTAGACTGCAGATTCTATAATCCTCTTCTGAGTCCCTTCTGCATTTAATTCAGTTCAGTCTTAAGTAGTTAAAGAAACTGTTTTCAGTGGCAACTAATAACTACTGACCTACAGTGACACTGCCCTACAATAGGCTTGTCAGCCCTGAAAAAGTTGTACCAAAGAAGCTGATTAGGACTTCAAGAGGTTTGTAGCAAGAATCAATGGTTGGTCTGTGCTAATGCTGTGCTACCAGCACAGAAATGATAAAAGTAGAACACCATTAGTTATGCCTCATTAAGTTCCACAACCCTCCAAAAAAGAAATTTGTTTAGCCTGTCCAAAACCTAATGCAGTTTTAAGCTCTCTGTAGTGAATTTCATGGTACCTCAATAGCTCCAATAAAAGGGCAAGAACCAAGAAATTAAGAAAGAATCAGTTACATAAATTTTGAAATTTCTAAAGTGAAATGTTTTCTTTTCATAAGATTTGAACCATAATTTCCTAAATTATAAATCCAACAGAGTAGATCTTATATTTTAGAAGAAAATACATTTCAAACCACAAAAACCTTAGTTTTTAATCCCCCCTTTTTACTCCACCAAAAAAAAAATTGGCCATAAAATGTTAAAATTAATGTTACCTGTCAAATCTTGGTTGATGGAAAAGGGGAGTAGGGCCTCTCCAGGAATCATGTGGTCTCATATCTATAAAATGGACGGAGAATTTAAAACAAAAGGTTTAAAAAAGAAACACAAACACAAGTCATCGATAAAAATGTACATTTTGAAATAACAGGGAAAAAATGTGGGAGATAATAGACACTGAATAAAACATAAATAAATCAGTACTTCAAGAATTCTAAAAGCGTAATATTTGCATTCAACATGATGGGCAAAATAAATTATTTAAGTCTCTTGTTTGGGTGAGGGCTGGTTATTTCTGCTAACATGCAAAATAAATGAAAAAAAAATAAGTGTACTAATCTGAAATCCTCCCTTTGGCATGTGAAAATGAAAAGAAAGCTGATCTACCTAGATATCATTACATTAAAGGACCATAAAATCTCTCTCAAACACATGGCAGTAAAATGCGAAGAAATTAAAATGAAAAGACCACCCACTTTTCTATTGTTCTCTTGTAGTCAAACCCCAATGCTAATACAAAGATGTACTAGCAACAACATTGCTTTAACAAGACACAATTAAATGACTGCTGTTCTTCTAAACAAATTGACCAGTAAACAGGATGAAAGAAACAACTAATCAATAGCTCCCTGGTCAGTTCACAGCACTCAGCAAATTGTGTATCAATCAAAAGCTTCAGTTTCAGTGACATCTTTGATGATCTTCAATAGCATTTAAGTGTGACCTAATTAAAACAGCTGGTTCCAGAAGTTGTCTAATGAGAGCATTGTGTTGATAGTTAACACCCTGTTAAAACTGGCAATATGCAACTGACAACAAGGCTTAACATAATGTATTCAGGCTCACATTTTAAGGAAAACAGAAGCTACAACTATGTTCTTTTTCTCAAACCACATATGCAATATAAAGTGAACTAGAATCTTCATCTTTTTTTAAAAGAAAAACAAGGGAAATCCCATACTTTTTTGACAAAATATTCTAAAAACTATGGGAAATGGAAACAGACAACACAAGACAAAGGAGAGGGGTGACATATGGCAGGTGCTTTTACTTTCAAAGTATTCTCCAAGCTCACATTAATTTTGATCTTCAGTAGTTCTGCTACTTCTACCTTGGGCTTCTTTCCAATCAAAACACAAGCTAAGCATGCCAGATTGAAGAGAGCTTGCTAAATATGGACAAAATATACATTGTGGACTAAGCTTGAGCAAAGCCAAATTTGAATGTCATGTTGTTAGATTTAGACTACAAAGACAAGTGACTTGTTCTCCTTCCTTATTCCAATTAAGTATGGTAGAATAAAAAATTTAGTGCAAGCAGATTTTTCTATTACTGACACCGGTTAGATTTTGGATTCCTGTCCTTTTTTGTGTTATTTCACAACTAAATCCAAATCTAAACCCAAATAGTTAATAGGAGAAATTACCCACCTCTAGTTTGAATTAAACACGGCATTCATTTAGTGATCAAAAGTAGAATGGAAGTTCTCAAATTAAAGCAAGTTCTTTCCAGAGGAGAATAATGAAGAATGGTCAGTATGTTCTATTAGGATATTTTAATTTGCCAACCAAGAATGTTTTCCAAATTTCATAAATAAGCAGTGACATCCAGAAAGGTAGTCACCATAAATATAGGAAATAGGAAGAAAACACAAAAACACACTTTGTAAACCTACAGTTTTACTGGGAGCATAAGTAGGAAAATGGTGATTAAATGAAGTAAAACTGTTAGAGCTTTTATAAAGAACAGACACCATTTGACCAGCATGACATGTTCCTCCTGAAAATCTAAAAGGGCATATTTATCTCAAGTTCACATATTATATTTAATATTTTATCAATGGACCTTTGAAAGATGTTCTAGTCTGATCAAATCTAGTCTCCACTAACAAAACACTTGGGTCAATTTGTCAAGTAATAATTTTGCTCATAATAGCATCTCTGATATTAAGAATAAAGCTAAAGTTATGATAGGCACCTAGAAGAGGTGAAAAGACTTTAGTGATTGAATGTATTGCCAAGAAACTTTTCTTTAAAAAGCTGAGATTGAAAAGGAAGGTCATTATGCCTTTGTCCTCTAAAGTATGTAACCCAGAAGAATAGTCCTTTAAAAATCTGTTGGTAAATTAAAATGATATAGAACACATTAAAATATTTTAGTTATGCATTTCATGAAGCAAGACCCTTTTTTCAAGATATTAATAAGGAACTTTCCAACATATATTCACCTCATGACAGAAAATGTCAATTAGCTTTGCTTCTTCTATATGAGGAATTCTTAATGGTTTTTGTACCATGGAACTCTCTTGACAGTCTACTCAAGTCTGCAGTGCACCCCATCTTAGAATCATATTTCAAAATGCATAGGATCAAAGGAAAATAATTATATTTGAAATGCATTTATCAAACTATTAAAGAATGGCAAGTTCAGGGACCTTAGGTTAAGAATCCCTGTTCTATGTAAAGAGTAAATTGTTGTTGTTCAGTGTTTTTTTTTTTAATCATGTCTGACTCTTCATGACTCCATTTGGGGTTTTCTTAGTAAAGATATTATAGTGGTTTGCCACTTCCTTTTACAGCTCATTCTGTAGATGAGGAAATTGAAGCAAACAGGTAAGTAACTAGCTCAGGGTCATACATAGCTAGTAAGTGTCTGAGGACAGATCTGAACTCAGGAAAATAAGTATTCTTGACTTCATTGTGTCACCTAGTAAATATATTAAATACCAACAGATTATTTGCAGAGGAAGGCATTTTGTCAAGTATTCTTACAAAGAGACAATTCACTGCTCCTAGAAGAACTGTTTAGTTTGAATGCAAATATACATAATACAAATATCAATAAATGACAAAAAGAAATGTAACTTGTTTCCATTTTGACCCATATATTGGTTTCTTCTATAGAAGTCACTGATCTGCTGCTAGCAATATGCCCATTTGCATTTAAGGATTCTGTGATTAATTTCATACACTATATGATAAAGATCAAGAAATTTTTATTTCTTGGGTATTTGTAAAAGCTTCCACAGAGACATGGTGGACTAGAGAACCGAGTACTAGTCTTGACATCAGGAAGACATGTTCAAATCTCACCTCTGATAATCACTAACTGTAAGACCTGTAGAAGTTGTGTAACCTTCTTTTGAGTTTCAATTTTGACATCTGTAAAAATGAGGAGGGGGAATTCAAGTGGACAAGATAGTTCAAGTTATTAACAAGTACCTACTGTGTGCCAGGCACTGTGCTAAACTACTAGGAATACAAAGAAGAGGGCAAGAGGAGCCTTGCTCTCAAGGATTTAATAGTCTAATGGAAAAGGATAATGTGTAAACAACTATCCAGAGGTAAGCTATATATAGGAAAAATTGGCTATAAGACAGATGGCACTAGACCAGCACTGGCAAACATTTTAGAGATCTTGTGTCCAAACGACATCTGCAAGCTGCCCCTGAGCCGCCCTCTTCCCCCCATTACCCCAGACAGTGGAAGAAGTGCTCACATTGGGCTGCTGGGTGGAGAGGCAGGGCATGTGAACATTGTCCGCAGGCACAGTGGAGAGGGGGAACAGAACAGCCCCCTCGGGTATGCTGGGGCACACATGCCACATCTTCACCAATACTGCACAAGGCATTAAAAGAGGGAATGGGCAAGGGTTCCTTTCTGTAGTAGGCAGAATATTAGATGAGACCTGAAGGAAGCTAGAGAAGGCAGGAAGTGAAGATGAAGGGGACAGTCGAGGAAAATCAAGTCAGGAAATGCTGTGTCGGAGGAACAGCAAGAAGGTCAGCGTCAAACTGGCCTGCAGAAAAGGTAAGAGTTTAGTAATATTTAAGAAGACTAAAGGTAGTAATGGCTCTGGCTATGAATAACAAAACATTATATTTGATAGATGTGATAGAGGTTAAACTGGAAAGAGAAGAGATGAGGCAGAAACCAACCAGCAGGCCATTTCTATAGTTCTGGCATGAAAAAATGAGGAAGGGTATTTACCAGGAAGGTAGAAGCATCAGGAAAGAAAGATATATATCCCCCTTTCTTAAATACGAGAAAGAGAAGTTATGAAAGTAAAATCAAAAGGACTTGCTTGGCAACTGATTGGATATGGGGGCAGATGAGAAGAGAAGACTATGACACCTAGGTTGTGGGAAGATGATGGTATTTTCAATATTAACAGGGAATTTAGGAAGGGAAAACTGAGATGAATTCCGTTTTGGACATGCAAGATATCTATGGGACATTTATAGTTTGAGATGTCCAAAAGGCAACTGGAGATATGAGACTAAAGGTCTTCAGAGAGATCAAGAAAGAAGTTCTGACTAGTTAAGCAGATCCTGGAATCATCAATAGAGAGATAAATGATAATCAAATTCATGGCACCTGAAGAGATCACCAAGCAAAATAGTAGAAAGAAGAGACAAAGGAAAAGTCCTGGGAAAATCCAGTTATAGGATATGACCTGAATGATGATCCATAAAAGGATCAAACAAGTGGAAAGAGAACTCAGAGAGCAAAGCATCCTTTCTATTTCAAGATCTATGATTATAAGACATAGAACTGGGAGTCTTGACAATTTTTAAAGGCCTAATAGAAATGTTAAGAAAATCTTTCTACAACATAGTTTATGAAGTTAAAGTATAAATCAAAAAATGTTATAAGGCAGGAAAAATACCATCTGCTACAAATGTAACAAAACTACAGAATAACACCATATATTTACTAAATTACTGTATCTTAAAAATAAACACCTAATTGAATGTGTTTAAGAGTAAATAAGTATATTATACCCTTCTCTATCCCAAAGAGCCGGAATTCTTAACCTTTTTGATATCATGAACCCTTCACCATCTAGTACATAGGGCTACAAAGAAGATCAATTATATTGAAATATGATTTTTTAAGTCTTTTTTCCATTTTCAAGTTAATAGCCCTTGCTCTAAACTACCTGCACAATTTGCACTGATACGGTTTTGATGAGTTGGAAAAGTTGTCAGTTATTTTCTGTGTCCTCTCCTTTCCCAATCTAACTATATATATACACCCTTTTCTTTGGAAATATGTGTATTTCCAAATAAATAAATTTCCTAATAAAATAAACATTTTCAAACACAAAAACTTTTGCAAAAATCCTGGAAAATACATAAAGGCTACACTTAAAAACATTCTGCCTCAGAGTTATTAAACATCCTTTTCTAATCCAAAAGGGGGAAAAAAAGGATAAAAGAAAACTCCAAGGCTACCTTTAATCAAATCTCTTTATGCAGCTCTGAGGAACATATAGTCTTAAGTATTCATAAGCAGAAATATTCAGTCTTTTGAGTAATGAAGTAGAATTTAAAACAAACTTATTACCATTCATTTGTATGGCTTTGACAGAAGATCAATTTGAGAGGGAGAAAAAAACATGGTGAGACAGTGAATTGCACTTCAGAAAGGTTCAGACAGGAGAGGAAAAATGACAGTTAATATTTTCTTTTGGTTTTTGAAAAGTTAGCCATTTCCTAGCACTATAAGGCCATATTCACCAAGGCTTCTTCAAAAGCTTCTCAAGTGACAATTTACCTAATCAGTGTAGCAATCAAAGGAAAGATTCCATGTTTACTGATTGCATTAATCAAAAATCACTTTTCAAATGCAGTTAATTGACAAGTTTACTGACTTAAAATTAAAGTCACAAATCAGATACTAGAGATTGCAAAAACTAAATATGCCATTCACAATGGATACTGGAGACTGTACTTGACTCCAACAAGTTATCAGCACAGGGACAATTATTCATCAGCTGAAAATTGGCATATCAAAGTCAAATCAGAGAACAAAAATAAGGAACACCCAGAGCAGACACTTGAAAAAGAGGTGGTAGCTTGATTGACCGAACTGCCCTTCTTGAGCACAATTTTATATTATCATATACAAACCCCCCAAAACTATGATATTAAAGGTATTTTTAAAAGACTGACAAATCAATATATATTTGACATTTCCTTACAATGATCTATAGTGCTAACAACTATATAAATAGAAAAATCTAAGTGGGTAAAAAATTATCTTTTCAATGTAAAGCACTTTCAAAGTGTATTTATAAAGAAAGTTGCTTTTTATAAAATAATGTAAAAAGCTGCATGACTAATGAGACATACCCATAGCTGAATCAGAACTCAACAGTGTAAAATATAAACTGGGGGGGAGGGGGGGGGTATGGGGAATGAGAGTAGGGTAATGGTGGAATGTTTAAGAATAAAATAGACTTAGATGTCAATGTTAGGAATTGGTGTGCTTTTTAAACAAGTGTCACATATACTAATTAATCTGAAATCAGCAAAATTAAGTTAGGATTAATGGAAAATAACTCACATAGGGATAAAAAAATGATTTTAACAGTAAATTGTTCTGTTTCTGATATTGGAATCAATCTTGAGCTTTAAGTTATAGAGAAGTTGCGAACCTTCACTGGCAGAAAGAATTTACTCACTAGGGAGTTTCTTTTTACCAGTGAAATCCTAGTCCCTATCACTATCCTTAATTTAAGAAATATCTATTTGGGGAAAAAAATTCACATCACAGGAACCTCAAAATGAATGTTAGGGAAAAAGTACTATTATTAAGTAAAGATATCTAACACTAAGAAATCACAAATAATGGAATTTTCTTTCCTTAAAATTGAGCATGTCTGGCTTTATTTAATTGGGTATAGTTAAGTGTTACAAATATACAAATACAAATATACAAAAAATACAAATATACAAAATACAATAAAGTATTAAGACTTAAATGTCCACGGTGTCCCAGTATTTTATCTTTAGCTGGGGAACAAAGAAATGGTTTGTGAGATGGCATGGCTGCTTTTCATTAAAAGACACAATGTGGCACAGGGGAGAGGGTGTTGGACCTGAAGTCAGGAGAAACCCAAGTTCATGTCCCATTTCTGATACTTACTAGTTGCATCACCATGGACAACCTCTCTGAGTCTCAGTTTCCTCATCTGTAAAATAGGGATAATAATACCTATAGTACCTACCTCATGGGATTGCTGGGAGGCTCAAATGAGATAATAGCAAAATAGTTAATATTTATATAGTGCTTTAAGGTTTGAAAGCATTTTACATCTCATTTAAGATAATGCATGTAAAGTACTTTGCAACCCTTAAAGCAGTAAATAAATGCCAATTATTACTATACTAACCCCAAAAGATTAGGTTTCCCTAAATACCTCTAGCTTCCTTTATAATCTATCACCAAATTAACAGCAATAAATGTATTGAAACACTTATTTTATATAACACTATTCTTTTCAATTTATACCATCATTTGGAATTCTATCTTAAAAGTACTATTTTTTTAAAACACTGTAGAAAGTTGAATGTCAGTATTGAACTTGTTCTATAACTTCAATGATTTACCTTCTCTGCCTGTCGCTAGATTTAAATTTGAATGTTTAAGAGTCTATAATGACGATGTAGTGAACCAGATACCGTCATCATTTAAATTTTCTCTTCATTTTCTCTTTGATTTTGCTGAAATATGGTCACCAGAAGTGTCAAAGTATTGATTTTTCACTAGAAATACAATGTTTTCTGTTTACCACTGAATACAGTACAAAAACAATGGACTGTTTGCAGGAGTATGTGATGATAACTCCTATAATTTCTTCCTTAAATCAGAGTTCAACATCCCCCCCTACTTCTGGGACCATTTCCCTCTAAAGGAATAACTTTATACCTGCTTATCGGCTACTTTTCAGCCCTTACATAACCTGGTGAGAAGAAATTCCAAAAAAGTAAATCTTGTGTGATATGAGGAAAAACTAAAACTTCCTAAATATAAAAGGTATCCCAAAGTGAATAAGTGACAGGTAAGTATGTGGTAGTGGTTCTCCTCTAGTAGAGAGGATCCTCAAAGCACAGGATTTATTTTTTGGATACAGTTATTTGTTTGGACAAGATGACCTCTGAGGCATCTTCCAACTCTCAGATTATGATTATTCAAAGAGTTAATATAGCTGAAGGGAAATACATAGTATTTAATTATAATAAGCATTATTTAATAGATACTGGCTAACACTGTATCCACCAAATGGAAGGTCAAAGAGGCTTACATCCATAAACATGTGTGTGTGTATGTGTGTGTGTCACACACACACACACAATCCATACTCAAAACAACTACACAACTACAAAAGTGATTATATGAAATCACAGATCTGACCATGTTACTCCTCTGTTTGAGAAGTTCCAGTAGCCCCCCCTCTTGTATCTAGGATAAAACCAATCCCTGTTTGACTTTCAAAGTCAACATCTGGCTCTAGCCTTCCGAATAGGCAGGCTCTCACTCACTAGAATAAAGTTTTCTGTTCTCTATTCTAAATATCTAGATAAATAACTAGAGTTCCTTCAAATGATCTTCCCATGACATGACTTCAAGGTCTTTCACCATATTGGTTAACCTCCTCTGGACAGTCTCAATCTAATCAGATGCCTTACACAATGGTATAACATTGTGTCTAGAATTGAACATAATATTCTAATATCTGCCAAAGCATGGCTTCATCCCATCTTATACATGTTGATTTTTATGTTCTGTTTTGATTATACAAATGTTCTGTATATGATTATACAAAGTTGATTTTTAGTAAGTAATTGCAATATTTTATGTTTATCTCTATTGTATTTCATCTTATGACATTCAAGCCTTGTCATTTAGTGTTGGCTATCTCAAAGTTTTGGGTAATGTGCAAATTCAAAAAGTCCACCAGGCCAAAAACAAGGCCTAGGGATGTTCTATTGTAAGTCTCTTGCCAAAATGTAAATAAACCATCAACAACTAGCTTTTGTGTTTGGCCACCCAAACAGCTCTAAATCAATTTCACTGTATAATTGACTAATCCCTCCATGTACTTTACAAATCATGTAGATATCTTATCAAAAGCTTTGCTAAAATCTAAAGTAAGCAATATCCACAGCATTCCCCTCTGATTAATTTAACAGTCCTGTCAAAAACAGAAATTAGGTTAGCATCATATATTCTATTCTTGATGAAACTATGTTGCCTTTTTATAGTTGTTACTTCTTTTTCTAGACGTTCATCAACCATTTCTTTAATGAGTCACTGTAGACCTTTCTAGGCCTCAAATTCAAGCTCATTGGCCTAGTCTTTGTTCTGTTCTCTTTCCATTCAAGATATCTGCCTTTATCCAATATATGACACAATATTGCGCACTTCACCCATGACCCTTCAAATATATTGCTGGGAGTGGCTTCACCAATAATATCTGTCAGTTCTTACAGGACCCAAGGATATAATTCACTAGGGCCAGATGGTTTGAGTTCATTAAGGGCAACCTGATGTTCACACAATACTTTTATCTTGTGAGGCAACTATCTGTCATTTTTGTTCTATAAAGATCATTCTCCTTTGCAAAGAAAACAGAACTAAAATAAGAAACAAGTGGTTCTGCTTTCTATGTTCTCAGTTATAGTCTCAAATGAGATAATATTTGTCAAGTGCTTGGCCCAATGCTCTTAGCACAGAATAGGGGCTAAATAAATGGTTGTTCCATTCTCCTTCCCTTTCATCCACCCTAAGTACCTTTGGCTCTTCTTTTTCTTCTGATACAGCATTTTTAAAAGTTTTATCTCTTTTTTTAAGAGATCTTCAATATTTTCTTCTGCATTAGCCTTTAAAGGCTAAATGTCTCAATTGTTCTAAGAAAAATCTCCCCTCAAGCATTCTACATCTTTTCCAGCTACTATACCATCTCTCTCTTCCTCTTCCAAATGAAAAAATAGTTCACAAGTTCCCAAAAGAACTAGTACTTATGTAGTGCTTTAAGGTTTGTAAAGAACTTTACATATGTTATCTCATTTGATCCATACATCTCTGTGAGGAAGGTACTATTATTATCCCATTTTACAGATTAAGGAAACTATTAGCAACCATATCAAGGATTATGCCAAATCACTATTATTGAAATAAGAGAAATGCCTCACACCTAAAAAACAGGCAAAAATTTCAAAAGATTGAAATAGTGAATGTTAAAGGGCTCTGGGAAAGCAAGATACTATATACTCTGTTGGTGGAGCTATGGATCTAGGCATTCTGAAAACCAAGTTGCAAACAGCTAAAAATTTACCAAATGAACACCACACCTTTTGACCCAGAGATCTAATGCTTTTATAATCCCAAAATTATACTGGCTCCCCTCTACAGTAAAAGAAGTTTCTTACTAGGCGATAGTACTACCTCTCCCAATCAAAGAATCACAGATTATTTTATCTGTCTTGCCATATGTCATTAGGTAAAAAGGCAGAAATACTCAGAACTATTATTTTCTGAGATTGAGAAATTACTACTGTCACTAGAGCTAGCCCCTAAATAAAAATCTTTACACTTTCCTTCCCACTGTGCCATGTACCATAAGTCAAATTAAAATTTAAAGTATTTCCTGAAAAAGGAATAGACATGGTATATATAGTAGTAATTCATAATGAAACTTATTTTCTAACTAGTCTTTCTCCATTTATCATGGTAGTCTTGTCATTATTTTTATCTACCTAAAATACTCTTAAACAAGTTTTATAAATATACTGTTACCTTTTGAAGTCTAGAGGATTCTTCCATGTTGAGATCCACTGTGCCATTTTTAAAAAAAAACATTATTACATGGAAAAAATTTCTATATGTGGTTGAACCCTTACTATCAGACCACAGGATATTCTAAGAATCACATAGCAAGCTTCAAATTTGTAAAACGTAGATAAGAGGGCCAAGAGGACCATCCCCCTTATAAGGGGATTTCTTTCCTGTCACATATTTTTGTTGTTGCAATAATGAGTGTAAAATATTTAAAATTTATCACACACGCAACCTCTTCAGAGTGCGTTTGTGAAGTACTGGTGAACCAGCATAAGGATTTTTAGAAACAGTGAAAAACCAGGGAACCCATGAAAGTGAAAATAAGAATATTAACAGGCCTAGACAACAAAACACATGGGATTAAAACCACAGTAAGGTAGTAAAAAATGGGGAAAAACAATTTCTATTGTAGAGAATACTTTTGACATTTATTAAAATTACATTTTAACATATCACAATGTGAAATCCAAAGAACAGTCCAAATAAACTTCTTAATTCTATATGCTGGCCCAAACAATTTCTGCATATGAAAAAAATATAAAACTCTAAAAAGGAAGCTACAAGGGGTTAAAAAATAGAAGTTAAAAAAAATTTAGTAGGACTATGGCTTCCAATAGATGCCATTACTATTTTTTATTCATAGAAAGAAAAGAAAAATCATCTTTGTACTACCTTCAAAAATGCAAAAGTCAACTTTAATATTAAAAGTAAAAAAAAAAGCAAATTGAATATAAGCTTACTCAACAGTAACTATACATATAATAATACGTGCCAAAACTCTTAAGACTACAAATACCAAGAATGGTATCTGTAAAATAGGCCTTTAAAAATTACCTTCTAATATTAATATTTTAAGTACAAATTTGTCACCACTAGACAACAGTAAAATTATGCTAAAGAAAATTTCACTTTCAATTTTAAAATAAAATAGTGAAAGAAAATAATAACTTACTTGACATAAGCTTTGGAATCTGGGTTTGTCCTCTTATCATTGGCCTGTATAAATTTCCCTGGTAATTTCCAGGTGGTGCAGCATTGCTGTAAGGTCCACCTCCTGGACCTCTTGGCATGACATGACTATAATGTATAAAAAAATCATTTAAAATTAGGAAAATTTATTTTAAACATATATGGTGACCTTATTCAAGTCACTTAAGCTTTATAGGACTTAGTTCCCTCATTTATAAAATAGAGTGTGGTCAAGATGATTTCTAAGGTCCTTTCATGCTCTAAATCTATGATCCTATGACCTTAATTATAACTCTTATGGATTATTCTTCTATAGTATCTCTCACATACATCCCCCTTTCACCAATTTATACAACCAACACTAGCCCTCATAACCTCTCTCCTTATCTATTGAAATAGCTTCCTAATTAAATTTCTCTGCCTCAATTATCTTCTCCACTCCTATCCATTTTCTGCAGTTGCCAGAGTGATCAGACTAATGCACAGATCTGATTTTATCCACCTCCCCCCCAACTCAATAAACTCCAGTAGCTCTCCATCTACCTTAAGGGTCAAATATAAACTCTTAAGAACCTATTAAACCTATTTCCAACCTAGTTTTCCAGCCTTCTGATATACATCACTCCCCCAAATGGTCCAGTCAAAATAGCCTTCTGGTTAATCCTTAAATGACACTATATCTCCTTGCTTTTTGTCTTTGCAAAGGCTACTACCATCCTTTACCCCCACCACATTCCCATGGCTATGTGATATCCACTCCCTTTACCCTCTGCCTGCTGGAAGCTTTAGTTTCTTTCAAATCTCACTTCCAGGGCCACCTTGTACATGAGACCTTTCTTGATGTTACCCAACTGCTTTCTCTAGGTTCCCAAATTATCTTGTCTATATTTATTTTGTATATACTTGTATATGTATATACATATACCCAATCCTACATAAGTTTCTTGAAGACAGGAACCTTTTATATCTTTTGTCTTTGTATCCCAGGGCCCAGAAGAGGGCCTAGAATATAATAAGCACATAATTAAGATTTAATTGTTGACTGATGCATTGTATACCTCTTAGTCACTCTCCTCTGTTCTTTTCTCTATTAGACTAATAAAATCCGTAAAAAGTCCTTCTGAGACTGTGGCTTCTCAGCTATTTATCTCCTGTACCTTACACTGATTGATGAATATACCCACTGATAGATGTAATGAATCACAAAGTTACAGAATATTGCTATCTTTTGAAAGAATTTGTTTCCCTTTTATTCTAATAATAAAAATTACAATATAGCAACAGATTCTACATAGTTTTATCAATTTAAAAGATGAAAGAAAAACCAAAACAGATAAGCAAATCTTAAAATGTTTCATGAAAAAAACTGAAAACTGAACATAGGAATTTATAGTCTTCCACCAAGAATTTAGATTGTATTCCATTAGTTTTCAAGGTTATATTTGAAATGATATAACTGTTGTATACATTTAAGAATGACTGTACTCTGTCAAGATTAGTTTATGACTTTCTGGTAAAGAGATTGGGGGAAGAAAAGTATATAAGGAAATGAGGACTTATCACTTACCCGAGTGTCCTAAAGGCAGACTGATCTAAGTGAACTGGCCTTCGGTCTCGGTTAAAGCCAAGCTGTGGTCTCCATTGCCGTCCATTGCTGGATTTTTCCCAGTCACCAGGTTTGAGTACAGTGGCAGGCTTTCTGAACATTTGAAAAGTAAATATTTTAGTTATGTGCAAGTGCATTACTGTTATAAAATAACCTAGTTAGCTAAAAAAATTACATTACCTTGCTCCTGGTAGCACTGTAGCTTTAAAAATGTAATCTTCAGCAAATTGTGGATCTTTAAAATTAATACTGAAAAAGAGTAGACAAATCCTTTAATAAAAAGGCTAACTCAAGTACAACTTGTGGATCACATGGTTAAACTCTCAAATGGCTGGAATAAGGTGAACAACTGAATACCACAAATATCTACATTTTTGGCTTATTTCTCCCTTTGGTCAACAATTTTAGGCACTTTCATTACCAAACTTATACCAGTCAACAGGATTTGTTTAGTGTCTCCTGTGTCAAGAGCATTGTATTAGACACTCTGGAAAATTGTAGAGTAACAAAATGCTTTAAAGATAGTTATAATCTAAAACAATTATCTCTTACCCTGGAAACAAGATAAATACTTTTTAAATGTTAAAAATCTGAAATTTTCTCATATATGCTGGGGTCCTCTCTTTAGCATTTGAGAATTATAGAGTAATTATAGAGCTTTATAATCTAAAACATAAAACAATTATTATACGATCTTAGAAACAGAATAAACATTTTTTAAATGTTGGAAATCTTCATATTTGCTTATGTATACTATATAGGCTTATAAATGCTTTAGCATTCATTAGGTATCAAATACCATTACGATAAAATTCAATTTTCTAGAATTTTTTTTTTTAAGAAAAAAGTTGCTTCTAAAAAATTATTCCCAGGATGTGATCTTGGAAATTTTATTTTATAGGCCATTTCACTATGATGAGATTTGACCTGTATATTTTAAGTGCCAAAATTTGGTGTCTGTGTTACATACAAAGTGAAGATTTATAACCTCTTGATTAACAGAGAATTTAATATTCAGATACCAGATTAATCAGGGTTTTTTTTTTAGTCTATATTTAATTATTTGCAATAATGAAAGAAAGTAGAAGAAACATAAATAATCCCACATGAGCTCCAAGGCAAAAGGGCGGTAAGGGAATGGGGGTGATTTATCCAGGGCCACACAGCTAGAAAGTGTCTGAGGCCAGAATTAAACCTAGGACCTCCTATCTCTGGGCCTAGCTCTCAATCCACTAAACCACTGAACTGCCTCCACCCCCCCTTCACCATCCCTCCAACAGTTTTTAAATAGAAGTAACTGACAACTAAACAAGGAGCCAACATTCAAAATAAAAGGGTTAATGGAAGAATACATTTAACCATTTTAACAAATGATTGAAATAGTATCAATTTATTCATGCAATACCTAAACATTTCTGAGATGATGGGAAAACATATCAGACTGCCTCTTTTTTAGAAATATTTTCTCTCATTAGATTAGCTAAAAGAATAAAACATGTCTAAATAGTTGTATTTAAATCATTCTATATTATTTAGCAAGTTCCCTGCTATTCTGTACTGAGTAACTAAATATTCTATTATTCTATAAAAACTAAAGAATGTATTTACCCTTAAAGTCATGGCATCATAGATCTAGATGAAGACACTAATGTTCTAGAAGTCAATTTCTGAAGCAATGATGCAATAATAGGGGAGAAAACGGGCTATCCTATTAAATTCCACTGTTTCTTAGAGGATATTGATGTTAATATGACAATTTCAAAAATTTTAAATTATATTTCTAAATGCTTTTAAAGTTACATAAAATCAAAACTAATTTTACTATTCAAATTTTTAAGTTGTTGGTACATGACAAAAGTCCATACTGTTAATTTTCTTTTCAAACCAACTTATTAATATTACCTCAAATTTATTTTTTTATCATATCCTATCTTAATTTTTCTAAGAGTACTATTTGAAGAAATAAAATTTGTAGAAACTCAAGCCTAAACAACCCCCTTCATAATTGTCCATTTTGCAAGGTAAAAATGATGTAGTCTTTAAATTAAAAGCAGACATTTTTTGCCCCAAAGACTCTTTCTTATTTCTAGAATTGTGCAAAACATAATGCAGTGAAAAGAACACTGGCAATGCAGTCAGAAGGCCAGGATTTCAAGGCCAATTCACTATACCCTACCACTGGCTACCTCTGAACTAGCTTCCCCTTGAGGTCCATCCCTTTCAGTTCTAAATGCATGAAACTGGAGGTACACACATACATGTACACACGCACACACAAAACGCCCCCTCCCCAATACCATACTGCCTAGTATTCAGGTTACATGAAATAATATCATACTAATATTTAACTCAACATAATTTCATTCAAATTATAGTTTGAAAAAAATTCTAATAAAAGATAAGATGCACCTAAAATTCAAAATTTAGTGATTTCATGAAAAAAAAATTTAAATTTCACCATCCCTAATACACTTTCTGCTATTATTGGACAAGATTCCCCACTTTGATTTTATTTAAGTGCTTTTAGTTGAGTAACAGGTACTTCCAGAAAGGCGAACCATGAACTTGAGGCAGTATAAAATGTCCAATTCCAACAGATCTACAGCATCCACAATGTTGCATAATGAATTCTTGACATGTAACCTACTACTCCAATCGTAAGATTCCCTCACTAGTATTGTAAAGTCTACTGTGTTATGAGAATGCTGAAGATGAGGAGGCTAAATTGATTTTTCATTTGTGCTACAAGTAGTACTTTAAACAATATCCCAAGAATGAAACCCGCGCTGACATATTTTTTTGAAGCCCCAATAGAAAATAAAAGGAGTGCATTACATTTTTCTAATTTGATTCACTTCAAGAATTATCCCTTGAAAGTACTATTTGGGGGCTCCTAGTATAGAGCACATAGAAAGGAAAAACTCTAGATATTAAATTACATCTTTACTATGCATTTATACTTACACAATTCACGATTAATTTTTAAAATCTAAATTCTATCATTTCTCACTAAATGCTTTTTTCCTACTACAGGTTTTTAACCAATGTTATCAACCATATTTTATGTATCATAAGCACTTGAATTTAAGTATTTACTCTATACTTCTTGCAGCTTTTTATTTTAAGCTCTCCATTTATCAGCAATTAGTATCACAACTATGACTCTCGAGCTTATTTACAGACATCCATTTAAAACTATCTTTATTCTAATATATTCTTTTTAAAAAGGGGGAAACTTCTGAACGTCTAGACTAAATCAAATAGTTAAATGTTATTAAGTTTTACAAATTCTCTCCAAGAAACTAATTTATGCTTGCTGAAAAATTTTTTCAGACCATATTACATAATAGTCCATGAAGATATGTAATACTAGGTATTTAACAAGGTTCTTGTTTAGTACTCTATGTGGGAGCTGGGGAGAAGGAGGAATACAGAAAACTCAGGGGCTCTTGGTTCTTTTCTTTAATAAGGAATCACACACTCTCACTGAGTAGTCAAAACTGAAATACATAAAGCACATGGGTAACTGCATGTGACATCTTCAACAACATCCCTTGAACAACTACAAGTACAGATGTTGTGTTACAAAAATCTCTCTAAATACAATCCCAGAGAATTGAAGGAATAAAATATAAAAGGACCATAATGAAGGACTCTAGGAAGATGGCAGCATGATAAGTCATAGAGTAGTCCAGAATCTAAGAAACAAATGAACAATAATCTAATATTGTAAGTTAAAGAGCAATAAGAAAACCAAAAAGAATCAGGCATAAATTCTATCTAGTTCAGGACTGCACAAAAAGATTATTAGAATCCTGTGGAAATTGAGAGTAAAGACAAACCAGGTTTAGCAAAAAGCACAAGCAGCCACATTCCATAGCAAGATACAGAGCAAATCCAGTATCACCTCTCATCTCAAGTCCCAGATACAAAAGGGGAGAGGGTTTCTAGGGAGTCTGAACAGCACCAAGATACAGGGTTAGTATAGTGCCTAGAGGAGGGCAGTGCCAAGCCAAACACCCAGCTGGAGGACAACCAAACTGCCAACAAAGAAAGGGCAAGACCAGTACCCAGGCAGTCTATGCCCTAAACATCATCATCACAAAGACTAGCATTTAGGTAGCAATTAAAGTTTTAAAAACTATTATAAAGATCCTTTAAAAACAAGAAGCCAATAATATGGAAATAGGTTTTTAGTAATAAGAAAGGTATAAACCAGTGGAATTGCTTGTTAGCCCAGGGAGGGGGAAGGGAAGAGGGGAGAGAGAGAACATGAATCACGTAACCATGGAAAAAAACACTCTAAAAATAAATAAAAAAATATGGAAAAAAAGCCCTGTGAGATCAAATACATAAGTCATTAAAGACCTTAATAACTTTGTAAAATTTAAAGATGATGGGTCTCCGAGTTATTATTAAATGAGAAAATAAAGGAATTTACATTATTTTTCAGATATGAACTGCACCTTTACAAAAACTGAGTATATATTCAGGCATAAATCTGTGACAGACTCCTTAAATGACCACAATGCAATAAGTCATCCTAAACAAACAGTAGGTAAAAGATCAAGTCATAGAAACCAAAGAAAATTTCATCAGAAAAAACTGTCAACGATGGGACAAAAACCCAAAACTTACAGCATGCAACTAGTGCCATACTTAAAAGAATAAATTTTGTACCTCTAAATGCTTCTTTCATAAACAAAAAGAATAGACTGGGCATGCAATTTTTAAAAAGGGAGAAGAGTAATATATTTTTAAAAACTATAAGTGAATACCAAAGGAAAAATCTGAAAATTAAATAAATTAACTAAATTGAAAGGGGGGAAAATTTGAATTGAAAAATAAAACTAAGACTCCCCTTTTGGGCGGGAATAAAAACTAGTCTATTTTATAAAAGAGAAAACCAAATCATATGAAGTGTTTTATAAAAATTTACAAAAGAAGATGAAATAAAGGAAACTATCAGAAACTATTTTGTCCAATTATATGCCAACAAAACTGACAACTTAGATGACAAAAACCTTACAAAAATGTAAAATACCTAAATTACCATAATAAAATTATTTAAATAACTCAACTTTAAAAAAGAAATTGAACAAAAAATGAATTCCCAAAGGAAAAAAACAAAGGATCAAATTGGCTTAAGTGAATTCTATCAAACATTCAAAAGACTGTTCCAAATTTCTACATAAACTATTTTCAAAAATAGGAAAATAAGGTAACATTTTTAACACTTTCTATGATACTTAACATCTCAATAACAAAAGGGACAAAATAGAGGCCAATCTCCTTATTGAACATAAATGGCAAAATATTAAATATTAGAAGTTATAACATACTAAAATGTATACACTATAACTAGATTGGATTTATAATTGAAATGGAAGGCCCATTTAAAATAAGGAAAATCATAAACATAGTAAGAAAAATAATTTCTTCAAAAACCAAGATTCTAAAAGTCATAGACTTCTGACAAAATTCAATACCCATTTCCATTAAAAATATTAGAAAACTTAAGAAATAAGTAGACTTTTCCTTAACAAGATAAATAAGCCATATAAATATATAAATAAATAAAAATATAAATAAAACTATATAAAAGAGAAGGGGGGAAGAGAGGCCTCTAACAGTATCAGATTCCAAACTACACTTTAAAAAAACATAATCATTAAAACTATTTGGAAATGATTAAAAATTGAAAGATCTGTCACATGGCATACACCACAGAAACTAACAAATACAGTAGCATAATGATTCCAGAAACTAGGGTAAAGGTTGCCTATTTCACAAAAAGTGATGGGAAAATAGAAAAGTATACACAAATAAGGTAGAAATATCATACCAAATACCAAGATGGGCTCCCAACAGATCTAAGATAGATATAAAGAATGACATCATAACAAACACAAAAAGCAAGGAAACAATTGATAAATAAAACATATGTATACAAAATAGATAATTTTGATTATATAACATCTTAAAGTTTGTTAGTTTCTTTAATAAACAAACCAATGTAGTTAAAATGAGAAGGGAAACAACAAGTAAATGTGAAAAAGATCTTTGTTGTACATTCTCAGATAAATATGGAACTGATTAAAATTTATAAGAACCATTCACCAAGAGATATAAATGGTCAAAGGATATGAACCTGTATTCTTCAAACAAAGATATCCAAACTATCAATCATATGGGAAAAAAAACATTCCAAATAATTAATAAATAAAAATTAAAGCAATTCTGAGGTTCTACTATAACACTCATCTTTTTGGCAAAGATGACAAAAATGGCAAATGACCAACTTTGAAGGGTCTATGGGAAAAGTGACATACAAAAGCACTGTTGATAGATCTTTGAATTGGCCCATAAGTTTAGGAAATCAATAAAAAATTACTCATTTGTGAATACTTTTAATGTATCAATATTATCACTTGGTCAATCCCATAAGATCAAAAAAGTAAACAATACAGTATGAGGTAAGAGATAGAGATCCTGATCTTCCCAGTGAATATTCATAACAAGATCTGTTTGACTTACTAAGCAGAAAACATATTATATAATTACTTAAAATCAACAACTCTCTAGAAACAGGAGAACATTGTACACAGAGACTGATACACTGTGGCACAATTGAACTTAATGGACTTATCCACTAGTAACAATACAATGACCCAGGACAATACAGAGGGATTTATGAGAAAGAATGCTATCTACATCCAGAGAAAGAACTGTGGGAGTAGAAACTCAGAAGAAAAACATGACTGATCACATGTTTCAATGGGGATATGCTTGGGGAGGTTGACTTTAAATGATCACTCTCTTGCAAATAGTAATAATTTGGAAATAGATTTTGAATAATGATACATGTAAAAGCCAGTGGAATTGCTCATTGCCTCCTGGAAGGGTTTGGGGGAAGAGAGGGAAAGAACACGAATCATTTAACCATTGAAAAATATTCAAAATTAAATAAGCAAATTTATATTTTTAGGAATTAATGACTCTCAGGTATGGAAGAGATTCATCTATTCTAACTCAAACCTAACATATAATCCCTCCTACAACATCCCCAAGAAGTTGGTAATTAAATTTCCATGGAAATGGAGATTCAATGATGGCAGGTCCACCGATGATTCTTCAGGCAGCTCACTCCACGATCATTCAACTTTTGATGACTTAAAGCCATTATCAGGGACCAGTAATTGCTATCATGATGCCCCCAGGGCAAATGAGGTATATCACATTATTTGTTCCTAAATTGTTTGGAAACTGTTTTTAAATATGTGTGAGATTTCTGATCTTTTTCCTTACTGTAAACTTTCACATGTTAGAGAAAATAGGGAGAGAATACAATAGCTGATTCAAATATTTGAAGGACTATCAAGCAGAAGATGGATTAGCCTTGTTCTACTTGGCTTCAAAAGGCAGAGCTAAGAGCAATGAATGGCTATTATAGTGTTATTGATTTAGGGTTGAAGTAAGCAACAACTTCCTAACAACTCCTAAATCAAAGCTTTTACAAAGAATGTAATAAATTTCTTTTCACTAAAGTCTTTAACCAAAAGGTTAGGTAATAATGTGGTCAGCTGAAGGAGATCTTGTTCAGGTATAGATTTGGACCAGACGTCCTTAAGTCCCATCAGATTCTGAAATTCTCTGAGAATTTTGTGTTTCTGACTCTAGAAAAAAACAATTCTAATGACAGTGTCACTCTTCTGTCTTTTCTAACACAGGAAGGATTGAAGGCTAACAAAGGAATCAAAAGAAGTCAATCAGAAATCTCAATGAATTTTCCAACTTTAATTACCTGATTCTTCTCTTCTAAAACAGAAGCTTTATGAAAATTGTTTTCTTATGTGACTCTTTTTCATCTAGGTTCACAATTATGTTAGGAATGTCTGAAGTTAGCAGAAGGAATTCACTAAAATTCCTTTAAAATAGATTAGGAGTCAGACAGTCTATATTAGAATCTCAGTGTGACCTTCAGAGTTACTTATTTGGCACCTCAGTTTCCTCATCTAAACATCAAAATGCTGACTAGACAATTTATAAAGTTCCTTCTAGCTTCATTTTTTAAAAGAATGGCTGACATTACCATAAGTCAAATCCAAAGACAAGAGGCAATTACTTTGCTTTTATCTGTTAGGACCAGAGTTAATCACCAAAGTTTGGATCAATTACCTGATTGCAGTGTTCTGTGTCAGATCTCGCAACACTGGAACAGGAGAATATACTATTCTAAAGGAGGAAAAAAAATGAAAGCATTATGTATGACTTGTTCCACATGAGTAAAAAGAAACTACTGAGGGGTAGATAGGACCATGATAAGCACAATGAATGACAGAGTAAGATAAGAGTAGCTTAAATCTTATGTTGTTTCTGTTTTCTCTGCTAGGCATTTCTGGTCTAGAAAGAATAGAACAAAACTGGCTAACAGGAAGGACTTGAAACCCAAGCTAAACAAGGAGTTGGAAAGATAGCACCTGCTTTTGATGATGTCAAATCACCAGTCCCCGTTGAATTACACAATAAAGATACTGAAAGAACTAGTAAATCTGATTACTAAGCCAGTGAGCTCTAATAAAGGATAGTGAACAGAAGCACAACATTTAAGAAAGTTGAATGTCCCAATCTAAAAATTTTAAGTATTATGTCATATACTCCAAGGAGGCTCTTGATGAAAAGGGTTCCTATATACCAAAATATTTATAGCAGGATTTTCTTGTGGAAACAATGTAGATAACAAATTATTGGGAGAAAAACATGGAAAGACATGAACTAATTAATATGAAAGTAGAGTCAAGAAAACATTATTACACAATGTCAACAGTGTACATAGAAAGAACAACTATCTCAAAAGAAGTGAAAATGAATGTTACAAACTTAAAATCAGCTTGGACCTAAAGAGACATGAAAAGACTACTTTATGACAGGGGAACTGAGAAGTGAAGGGTGAGCACTGTGTGGAACATTACAAATGTCAGATTTTCTTCAATGTACTGATCTATTTTAGCCAAATTTCTTTTTCTCTTTAAAAAAAAAAAGCCTGTTGTAAGGAATAATTCTCTAGGAGGGGTAAAAAGATAAAAACATGGAGAAATTTAAATGATGTAAAAACAAAATATAAAAATAAAAATATTTCACAAAAATTCAGTATAGCCTCACTGAAAACAGGAAATACCAAACTAAGATTAGCATTTTACATTGCTTATTAGACTGCAACATAGCACAAAGTTTACAAAGATTTTAGCAAATCACTGAGAAGTCTTTCATGCCATTCTTGTGTACAAGAATGAAAGGTTAAAGGCTAGACAATATGATTAACATGTATTCAGAATTGTTTAAAATGTCAGATCTGAGGAAGTCATTAATGGTTCTATGTCAACTTAAAAGTCTACATGAAGTCCAAGAATATGAAGTTGGGCCAATATCATGAAATATTTTTATTACTGACTTAACAAAGGCATATTTATGATAGTTGAAGTTGCCCCCAAACTGTGTGGTGGATAACAATATCAAGATCCAATGGATCCTGTGTCCAAAGGGAAAAGGAGTAGATAAATGAATTTATCAAAATTTGGTTATCTTGACCAAAAGATCCACACAATTTTTGAATAAAATAACAAAGTGCTATTCTTAATATACAAAATTTATTTTTCTTAATTGTCTTTTTAAACTTTAAGTGAGGAAATAAACACTACAAAACTCAAAAGTATAGCACAAAATTATACTTAAATATGTCATTTGACCACTTAAGCCTTAGTTTACTTATCTATATTGTTCCAACCTTAAAACTATGATGGGAACATCTAAATCCACATACTTACTGATCTGGAAGAATGGCTTCTTTATGTAAAGTAAGTTTTCCTTGAATCCCATGACAAAGTTCAGGTGGTAAATCTACTGCCTGGAAAGAAATATATGATTAATTTAACAAAAAAAAAATTAATTATGTTAGAAAAAAATAGAATAGTGACATTAATTACCTCTGTGGAACCTGTTTTGTACAATTCTGAAAGGAAATCACAAAGTGGATGGTGTTTCCCCACAAACATTACATCACCACCAAGACTATTTCTTCTAGCTGGGAAAAAGAGAGGAAAAAGGATAGAAAAACAGAAAGGGAAAGAAAGCTAAGTCAAACCATTTTAGAAAACACATAATGAAAGCAGAAGAATTTTTAGAAATCAGGAATTTCATCTATTAAAATTCATAATTTGTAGTATAAAAGATTTCTAAATATAAGAAAGAATTTAGTGAACTTCTATTAGTTATATAGCTGAGCAATGGCATTTTTTTTAGTTTAGAGAACTACAAATAAAGTAGTTACAGAAGAATTTGATAAATACACAATATTTTCCTTTTTTGCATTTTTAAAAAAATAATATACAATTTATCTTCTGAGAAAATCTGGACTTTTGCAGTTCTTAGCTTGTCTGGCTTAACAAATGCCATAATGTTTTCAAAACAATTCCATTAAATAACATATTAAGTTATATCTTAGTATTGCTATCTGCTGCGACATCCTGATGACTTTACTTTCAAAATCTCTCTTTTATATGTACCCTTCTCTCCTTTGCTATTACTACTGCTCTGGTATAAGCCTTCCATAACCAATCTCCCTAACTCAAATATCTCCCCACTTCATTCCATCCTGATCTTCCTGACAGATCTGGCATGTTACCATGGGCTTCTATTAGCTCCAGAATCAAATATAAAATCTTGTTTGATTTTTGAAGGCCTTCAAAACCTATCCCTATCCTACCTTTTCAGCCTTCTATTAACCTCAATCACTCTTTCATCTTTTAACACTGGTCTTCCTAGTTGTTGTTTATTTTCACTGCTATCCCCCAGGCTTAGAACACTCTCCCTCATCTCCACCTGCTGGGCCTTGTTTCCTTCAAGTTCCGTGTAAAATTGTACATTTTTACAGGCAGGCTTTCCCAGTCTCCAGTACTACTAATACATTTTTCAGTACTATCAGACTATGACACCAAGTGAAGTTTTCTTGACAAAGATATGGGAGTGGTTTGCCATTTCCTTCTCCCTCTTATTTTACAGATAAGAAAACTAAGGCAAGAAGGGTGAAGTGACTTGTTCAGGGTCACACAGACAGCGAGTCAGCCTGACTCTAAGCCCAGCACTCTATTGCCATCATCTCACTGCTCCACTTGTGCATTACTTCTGTTCTAATCTCTCAATTTATCTTGTATAGCCCTTGCTTGTACATAGCTGTTTGCATGTTGTCTACCTACATTAGACTGTGAACTTTATGAGAGCAGGCACTATCTTTTTACTGTTCTTTATATCCCCAGTATTTTAGCACAGTGTCTAGCATGTAACAGGCAACTAATAAATGCTTAGTGAATATCTTTTTAGAAAGCTTAGTTTTTAACTATTTTTTCTTTTATCAGATAGGGTGGAACATCTATTTTTACAAATTATTTCACTATGTACAGTTCTCATAAAAAACTTAATTTTGAGATTTTCTTCTGCATATTATATGAGAAGTTCATGTGAAATCTGGAAATGCTTATTATTGTTATCTCATCATTAATTCAATATCAAAGTTGATACTTTTAAGTAAGAGAATTGGGTCTTTTTTAAAAATTAAAAGCACAACCAATGCAACAGAAGTACAACCTAATAAAAACGCAAGACTGAATTTTAAGTACATGACAATATAAAGCACTTATATTTTTAAAATATAATTCTCACTTTCATCAGGTGTAAGGTCAGGATAAACTTCTTCCAGAGCAGCCCTCAGACGACGTTCATCAACAAATGGTAACAGGGCAACACCTGATTTTCAAAAATTAGAATCAGACAAATGTTGTCACCACTAATTTAAATCAATAATTCTAGTAAGTGTGGTGCTAATACACAGGGGGAAAATGTGTGAAATAAGAGACCAAAAAAAGGTGAGATTAAAAAATGATTGACTAATATTAGCATTAATTTTTAAACCTAGAAGGTATTATTACCTTTGGCTAGAATGTTGAAAAACCAAAATGGCAAAAAAAGTCATAGCTTAAGACTTCTATAAGTTACAATTTCAAATGATTTACTCACTTTGTCTAGATCACTTGTCACAATTTCCCCTTCAAAAAAACAATAAGTACAAATTTTAACTTTCACAGCAGTAAGTTTCTGCTGCTATGGAATAATGAAACAGTTGATAACCACACATTTGAGAATACTATCTAGTTAAAAAACCATTTTAGTTCTTTAAAAATGATAGCCAAAAATTTCAATTAAAAATATATCAACCCAAGCTTCAGGGTATGTGGGTGTGTCCACACATATATGTATATTATTAGCTGACAATACAGTAGATATTTTAAAATTAAAAACACTTATACACTACTCTAAAATTGCTTCCTTTAGCTGAGCAAATATGCCATGTTTATTTTGTCTGGCCATGGTTCCTACACTTAAGTAAAGGAGATTGAGATTCTAGACACAATCTCAATGTTGGACTTCATTTGTAAAATGGATAGCATCTAAAAGCAGTTTGTCTAAAAAAGATATGGGAGTCTTAGAGGGCTGCAAACTTGAGATGAGCCAAACAGTGTGACCTTTAGCTACATTAAGAGAATCATAGCTTCTAGGAATAACAAGCTAATTGTCCCCTAGATCTGCCATGGTCAAACTATATACTTCTAGAATTACTGCATTTAGTGCTGGGAGATTTAAGGAGTGCACTGAGAAGTTGGGAGTATCCAGGACAACACATTTGGTAAAGTCCATGGCATATAAGCCTCAGTTTAAGGAACTGGAAAAGAGTTAAGTTTCCAATTAACTTGGAAAAAGGGAAGAGTTAAGAGGGAAATAATAACTGCTTTCAAATATAGAAAGCTCTATCATGTGGAAGAATGACTAAACTGGTTCTGTTTAGTCTTAGGGGGTTGATCCAAAAGCAATGGGTACATGCTGCAAAAAACAAATTTAGGCTAGACATCAAGGGAAATATCCTAACAATCAGAAATATTGTTTCTTGTGACTGAGGTATACTTCTAAATTAGAATTAATAACAACAAAGTAAAAATATAATTCTAAATGTTAAGTAGCAGGAAATGGCAATTTTGAAGCTTTAACTACTCCTGAGTGTTTTTGCTTATCTTCTGTAGAGGTGATTTCATTTTTGGGCTTTTTTCTCAGTGATAACTTATTTCAGGCAACAAAAATAGTTTTCAAGTACTCAGTGGATAACTGTGAACAGGTCTAACCAACCAAATTTACTCTGAAGATACAATATTGCTTCTTGGGAAGATAATATATTTTTTAAATTAACAAGTCAAAAAGCAAAATAAAATCCAACATAAATTCTAAAATAATTTTAAATTAATTTCAAGGACAATACATTAAAAGAGAAAAGTAGGGAAAAAGGAGAACAAGTTTATTTAACCATATGGTTGGAATATGTAAAACAAAACAAAAATTCAAGCTAGCACTGAGAAATAATGAGGAACATGGGATTTTCTTTTACATAGTAACTTTCTGAACCCATACATTATCCATAGCTAAAAATCTCTACTAAAGGAGAGCTTCCTCATGATATAAAAGCGATTCTAGCAGTTAAGTTCTAGCAAACAAGAAACTTGAAATTCTATTGGCAGCAATAAAGTCACATAGCACTCAATGACAAGAGCTTGCCACACAAAATATATACTCCTTTATAAGTGTACAATATGGTAGAAATGCTAGTAAACTATGTATTTATCATCTTCCATCATTCAGAAGTCTTTTTAAAAAAAATACTGAGCTATTTTCAAGGAAAGTATGATAAAGTATATCTAATAAAAATCATCTCATTGAAAAGTATTTAACATATATATGTATGTGTTTTGCTGATACCTTATTGGTTATTAACAGATGAGTATTCAACTCAAATAATTCTAGCAAATTTACTTACATGTAAAAAACTATAAAAATTATAGGTTGTCTTTAATAAAATAACTCAAGAGATCAATTCTCAAAGAAAATTACCAAGAATTGCTAATATTAATAATTTCCTCTAACAGTTGGTTTATAGCAATGCCACCAAAACTAAAGATTAAGTGCTCTCACTGCAGCATTTAATATCATATGTCAATTGATATTACTATGACTCAGTGATCAACTACAGGCTCAGAGTATTTTTAAAATTCTAAAACCAATTTCTGAACATAGCTTCTAAGTTTTATGCCTGTGAATTTTTCTACAGGTTTTCTTGAGTTTAAGAGTAGTAACAAAGATAGGACTTTATACATTCAACATTTGTCTATGTAAACATGCTTTTTGATAATCTAAGGATGCAATTTATAACATTATTAAAATTAAGCATCAGATAATGTATTCTTCATTTTCTTAGGAAGGCATTGTCCCATGGTGACTTTTTTTGTTACTGTATAAACAAATTTAAAAGCTAGAGTACTTCACATCTAATATCTATGTTTTATCTCTTAAACCATGAAAAAATATATGTTATTATTTTCCCCAGCTTTTGGGATAAGAACTCACTATAACTGCTGGGAAAATTAGAACAGAGTATAGCAAAAATTAGGTTTAGATCAATATCTCACACCCTATACCAAGATAAATTCAATATGAATTTGTCTTAAATATATAATGATATAAGAAAATTAGGTGAACATAGAACAGTATACCTGTCAGATCTATGGAAAAGGGAACAATTTAAGACCAAGCAAGAAATAGAGACCATTAGAAGACGTAAAATGAACAATTTTAATTATATTAAAGAGTTTTGTGTAAACAAACCAATGTGACCAAAATTAGAAGGGAACCAACAAATTGAGGGAAAAAATTTTATAATAATTTTCTCTGACAAAAGTCTAATTTCTCAAATATACAAATAACTAAGTTAAATGTACAAGAAATCAAGCCATTCCCCAGTAGACAAATAGTCATGGGATATGAATAGGCAGTTTTCAGATATAGAAATCAAAACTATCAATAATCATATGAAAAAGTGTTCTAAATTCCTCCTGATTAGAGAAATCCAAATCAAAACAACTCTGAGGTACTATCTTATACCTAGCAAATTGGCCAATATGACAGTAAAGTAAAATAACAAATACTGGAGGTTAATGTGGCAAAATTGAGACACAAATGCATTTCTGACAAAGAGAGTTTGAATTGATCCTACCATTCTGGAAGGCAATTTGGAATTATGTCCAAAGGGTTTTTAAAGAATGCATGCTCTATGATCTAGCAATACCACTACTGGGTTTGTATCCCAAAGAGATTTTAAAAATAATAGGAAAGTATCTATTTATACAAAAATATTTAGAACTGTGCTTTTTGTGGTGGCAAAAAAAAAAATTGGAAAATGAGGGGGTGTCCTTCAATTGGGGAATGAAAAAATTGTGGTATATGATGGTGATGGAATATTATTGTTATAAGGATATCACTTGATTTCTATAAGTAGAAGGACCTAGATGAACTGATGCAAAGTGAAATGATTAGAAACAGTAGAACATTATACATAGTAAATGAAACATTGTGGGATGATCAAATGAAAAAGACTTTGCTACTAATAGCAATAAATGATCCAGGACAATCCCAAGGGACTTATGAGGAAGAATGCTATCTGCAGATAAAGAAAGAATCGTGGGAATAGAAATGCAGAAGAAAGACATATGATTTATCACTTGTTTTTATGGGTATATGATTTGGGGTACTGGTTTTAAAAGATTACTCTTTTACAAAAAGAAAAATATGGAAATAGATTTTGAGTGATAATACATGGATAACCAAGTGGAATTCCTTGTTAGCTCTGGGAGGGGAGAGGGAAGAGGGAGGGAAAGAACATGAATCATGTTGCCATAGAAAAATATTTTTAAGATAAAATTATATTAAAAAGCAAAAAAAAAAATTCTTTTCTATACTGGTTTTTACATCTTGTCTTCAGCACTGAGACATCTTTATAATCATGAAGAATTCCTATAGTCCAAAAACCTACCCTGAGTAAATCTTAAAAAGAAAGTTATAAAATAATGGTTGACACATTTTCTCCCACCTTCTGTTTGACTCATCTACACCTTTTAATTTTACTTCTTTTTCTGATGTTTTACTTGTTCAGTAGCACCAAGGAAAGGTCAGTGGAAAGAAAAGGGACTAGATGTCAATTTTAAAACTTCTTTGAATTACCAATAAAATATATGACTAAGAAAAAGATGAAAATTATTGATTAAAGTAAGATTTTGAGTGACAATGTAAATCAAGTACAAATACATATTTTTATCACATTTAACAATTGAAAAATTTAATAAATATGTCTTAAAAGCTAGAAAGAAAAGGAAGCAAAAAAAGATAAGGAAAAAAATTCAAGGAATGAACAAAAATGACACTTTAAAAGTATTTAATATTTTTAAAACTTCATTTACTTTATTACTATATGAGCAAATCCTCAAACAACCTATGTGTTTATGTTCTTTTCAGCATTGCTCACCAACTAATGAACACTGACCAAACAGAGCAAGATCTATTCATTGAACTCAAAATAGATAAAAGATATAATTGGATATCAAGGCTGATACGCAAAAATGAAGGAAGAAAAATAATGCAGATATGTACAAAATCTCTGTTCATTCTTCAATGTGAATTCTTTATTTTTCAAACTTTAAAGATATTTTAAAGTATAGCACAAAGTAAGTATATATAATTAAAATGCCTTTATAATTTTGTTCATACAGGCACATGTGCATATGTATGTGCGCACATTTCCATTTAGGTTCTCTAAAGTTGAGATGAATAACAGAATGTAAACATTACCTTGCCAAGCATATTTCTTCCCATTCAAATCAATTGCAAAATCTTCAGGATAGAAGTCAATTATACTTGATTCCTGCATTGGATGTAGGATGAAAAGAAAATGTTAAAACTGTAAAAGTCTATTATGTCTTAGTCTTAAAAATGCTTTATCTTTCATTCAGAATGATTTTTATACCTTTTAAAAACATTTTATAGAGATAAACTAATTCTACTTCTGATGAATTTTGTTTTGTAATTGTACTTTAAAGAATGAGGGATTGATATAGATGCCAGAATTTTAAAATTTAGTTTCATTCATGAATCATATTTCACTGTATCAATGATGACATTAAGGAAATAAATAGTTTAAAGTTTATTTCAAAATAATCATCTTAGAACTTGAAGCCATCATGGGCAGAAAAAGCAAATAAAAAATAAAAGTGAATGTTCATTGACAAGAAGGTGTTTTTTTTTAAATTTTTGAACAAGTAACAATGGAATTAGTTATGCTGAAGTTAAATTTCCAGTCTTCCTAGTCTTTCTCTAATAGTTTTTAAACTAGAGAATAAAAGCAGAGAGATTCAATTCAGATTAATAAGAAAAAAGTCTTCTTACAGGGTCACTCATAAGCTTCCGCCATGAGGGAGGTAGAAAATTACCACTTGCAGCAGGAAACACACCCATAAGTTGCTCCAGTGGTTTAAACTGGATGGGAGAGGGGGGAAGAAAAAGAACAAATGAAATAGAATATGTACAATTTTTTTAAAGTTTGGTCAAAAAGTTCCCAAAATGCTAGAGTTCTAAATAATCAATCTTACCGGTCTTGTTCCCTTTTCAAAATCAGAAGGCATATCTGCAATACCATCAAAGTCTGAAGCAAATGGTGCATAATGGAAAGGATAATACCACTTCCAGGAAGCACAACCCTAAAAGCATTAAATATTACATTAATTATAAACACAATGAATGTGGCGAAAATTAGACTGCTTTAAGAAATAATAGTTTGAGCACACAAACTATCAAAATGCATATATAGTCTATTTACACAGGTTGGATTTATGCTTTTAGGAAGTTTGTCTTTATTACAATTGTATTACAGACTAAACTCCTTGATTACTAAGAAAGGAAAAGTTTGGTTTTAAAAAATATAAATGAAAGTATTTTTAAGAATAGAGTCTCTTAACAAATATATATCTGGGAACTAGGCTTCTTGAGGAAACCAAACTCATGCACCTAAAAGGTTGTCTCTGAACCATAGTGTCTTTAAAATACATCTTTCTAGATAACAACTCAACACACCACTCACTATGATAAATCTACATATTTGAAAATACAGTGGGCAAGGAGTCTGAGTTCTACACTCAAATTAGCTTAAATGATAAATTTCAGGAGGGAAAATCATTTTCCTTACATGGCAAAGGTCACTTCTTATCACATTAGCAAATTTCAAACACAAGAAAGGAGATTGTCCGTTACAAAATACTATCCCCAAAATCCCAAAATGATTCCTATTACCACCATAAAATAATAATCAAATCTTCTCATCTAATGAAAAACTACACTATTCATAAAGGTGATAAAATTTTTTAATGTTTCTTAGTTCTTTAATATCAAGTAGGAGAAACTATAATATAACCAATAGGAACAAATTATATAAACAAAATATTAATATCAACTGCATCACACAATTCTGCTGTTTAATAGGTAAATATCATTCACTCCCAGATCACACAAAATTCCCTCTGCTCTCAGGACAAAACTAGTTATTAACAATCAGTGCTACCACCTCAATATGTCTAACTAATCTCTTGCAAATCTGACATCTAAATTATCAAAAGATTTAAAATCAGACAAGATTATATCAATTATAATGCATTTTATGTAACATCATTGCATTGCAGAGATTGACACAATTCAATTCTTTTGTAATTCTTACTAGTATATTGTATGCTTTGCCCTTTGCATAGTTGTTTATTAGCATTCAATTAATTAATCTAGCTATTGCATCATTCCAGTTTTTATTACTGACCTTTAATAATCTTTTAAGTCAATCATTCTATGTGATAAAAGTGAAATCCTTTAGCCCAAGAGAGACACAGAGAGAATGTGTGGGTATGTGGGTTACAAACCCCTTTTAGAAGTTCAAAAAGCTTTACAAAAAAATTACACAGAACAATGGAGTCAATTTGAGCATGGGAAACTTAAAAGATAGGAGGGGAGTAGGGTTTAGGATACAATTCAATAAACAGATTATATAAAAACTGTCTTCTTAAAATTAAAAGTTAAGTGATTTGAAAATGTAATTATTTTAATACCTGGTAATAATATCGAAGAACCCAACATAGTCCTTCAACATAAGATTGCACAACTTTACGACGGAATTTATCATCAGCAGCATCAACATCAAATTTATTCTTGTAATACCGTTGCTTCCAACCGGACTCCCATAACCTAAAACCCAAGCAGTTAGTTTACTCAATTATGTTAATTTTAAAACTGTTTAAATATTTTGAAAAACAAAGCAATTTAACACAAAAGTAGATCCACAGTGTGTAGGCAGCCATGCCAAAATAGGCCGAACTGCATTATTTCTAAAAAATTTCACTATCAAAGAGGATTTGCTCAGTAGCTACAAAATAATAATGCAACTCATTATTTCATTTAAATCAGTGTAACACTGAGTTTTAAGACTTATAAAGGACAGTGTGTATTCCAAGTTCCTAGCCTTTTTAAACAAAATTCGCTTTTGAGATATAAAACTATCATAGAAAGTTCAATCTGTTACAAAAGAATGACAAGAAAATCTTTATTTGATAATTCTGGAGACAGACTGGAAAAAGGCATGCATCCATATCTGATATAATTACTCATATGAAAATAATTTAAAAATTGGTTTTAGAATAGAGTTAAAAGTAAATTCACTCTATTATAAGCCCCACCCCAATACTAAGTACTATTGTACATATGAAAAGGGGAGGCCATAGGTTGTTGCAGTTAATTCCACAAAGCTAGTAACGCACTGAATTCACTATATACTTATTTAAATCACGAAGTCAAATCAGGAAGTCAGTGTACCTTCTAATTTACCCACAAGGCTAATCCTAGAGGTAGTTTTCTTAACTAAATTTTCCTAATCAACTTTGAAAATATAAAAAAATTAGATTCTCATAAATATCACTTTCATCCTATACTTGAAGAGATATAAAGGTACAAAATAAGAATGCCAAAAGATCAAAGGCCAAAATGAGTTCAACTGTAACAAAAGTCAACAAGTACATTCTGTTCTAATATCTACATTTAACATTTAAATGTATGCTAAAAATATATATTTTTTCAAACTGAGGACAAATGGCCAGTATTTATCTTTTGAGTAAAATAGATTTACCAATGTTACAATTGCTGTTAAGATAGAAAAAAAAATCTTAAAACACTGGTAGAAATTTAGGGGTATTTTCTACATAGTACTAATAGTCTGAATTTTAAAACCAAAAAATAATTTTAATGCCCTGCCCCCCACTCCACCAAAAGATTTAAGACCAAAACCACATAGAGTAAGCTATAATTGATGCTTACTAGTTGGATTGTTATAACTGAGTGAACCACAAGACACTGCTGCTATATCAATGAAGAGAAGTCATAATATCCTAGTATGTTAGGTGTAGTGTTAAACAGAATGTTTAATGATAGATACTGAGTCGGCTATCAAATGACAGAATTTTCACTGACGTTCCTAATCACCAATAATTCCAACTTCCATGTTGCATAGAAAATAAAGGTAATCTGTTGGACTTTACAGAGTTTTCATATGTTTTCTTCTAAATAATGAGTTTGGAAAATAGAAATTTAGTTTTTTAATTTTGGTTTTTCAATGTTTTGTTTTGTTTTGTTTTGTTTTTTTTTTTGAGGGCAAAACTGACATAACTGTCATAACCTCAAATTCAAGACTTGACCAAAATTCACTACTAGATAAGTGCATACCAAGGAAATAACTTCTCATTAAAACAAAGTTTATGCTTAGGAATTAGTTTTTGAATTGAAATTAAAGTCATATATGGTTTTTAATTTATGTAATTGTTTACTTTTCAGGATTTATGATTTTTTGAAAAGAGCTGTTCTACTGAGATAATCAAAATTAGTTATATTATGTATCTAAGGATAACTGAACTTTATGGGTTAAACAGCTTAAAAATTCAATCTCAAAACAGTGACATTCAGATCACATAATCAAATCTAAACACTGAACGTCTAGCCAATCTAGTGCCTGGTCTCAAAGGGAGAAGTGGCTTGGAGGACGAAAACCTGCACGCATACTAATCTAGATACTTAGGTTTAACAGCTATAGCTTACACATCTCACTGGAATTTACAGAATATTCTAACCCTCCACATTAATTACTGGTGGATAAAAAGATCACAGTAAAGCATTGAAAGGCACTGCTGCTCTAAGCTAAATGGCATTAATTAGACTGCATCTATTTCAGCAATTTGCTAACAAAGTGCTACAAAAAAATGGCTTCACCTGACGTTATCCTCTGGCTCAGGTTCACTGTCACTATCTTCTGCTTTTCGTTTAATTCCTCCTCCCGGAGATGGGGAACCATCAGAAGTGAAACTAGTATTAGGAGATGTTAAAGGACTCTGGGGACAAAAGTTATTATATTACAAATAAAAGGTTTGAACATTCACTTTAAAGCCATATAAATATGCAGAGTATTACTATTTTTATTGCATACTTAACTTCATAAAAGTATTCAAAATATCCAGTAGATAAATTTGCAAGTAAAGTAGAAGATGCAAAGTCCCACCTCACACCAAAAAATCCAAAAATTGCAATAACAGCCCCCAAATTCAGTATTATTTAAATTCTCCCAAATAGAGTTCAATAATGACAAAAACACAATTGAAAAGGAAACAAAGTAAAATGCTGATTTTCAACTTGGAATATTACTTTTCCCTTTAACACAGGACCACTGAAATGAAAAATAAGAACTGAATTGCAAGAATTTGAGTAAGGAAGTGAACAAAGAGGACAAATGGGTAAAACTTCGTTTATTTCTCTACAGGAAAAATTAAGAACAGTCTAATAAAGTAAACATTAGAAAGAAAATAATAGCAATGCACTACAATGAAATTAACAATACAAATGTAATACTAGTAATACAAAATCAAATTTCATTAAAATATTAGTCATAACCTATATAATTTATATGCTAATAATTTTAGACTAAGCTATTCTAAGTACTTAAAATTTAAAACTAGAGATGAAATTTTTAAAGGAATGGTGTAAAAAATGTAGAAAACTTAAAAAAAAAAAACTGAGATTGTATATGGCTGCTAAAAATTCCCAAAGTATAAAAGACAGAAGAAAATAATGAATACATGTATAGACACTATTTGTATCTCATTTTTTAATCACAAAATGTTAGGGATAACAAAGAACTTTTGAAATCTAAACCCAACCTCTTTCTACATAGTTGTCCCACAGAGAGGATATGATTGGCCTAATATCATACAGATAGAAGGCAACAGAAGAGAGATCTGAATCAAGGAGCTGACTCCAATTTTGTGCACTTTCTGCTATGATACTACTGCCTCTAGGTTATTCTGATTTTCTAATTTTTTGAAAATATTCTTATTGTTATCCAGCCACTTAATAAATTTACTCAAGAACCTAGCCTTAAGATTCTGCCCCCCATTCCAATGGTTTTATTAAATAATTCCATTAAAATAGCCTGGGGGTGAGGATGCAGGAGGCACTTTTCTGGCCAGAGTCAAATTTGTTTTTGTTTTCTATAGCCTATTAGCTAACAGAGTCTTCACAGGTTTTGCAAAAATGTCAGAGTAAAAATTAAATGTGAAATGTAAAAAATTTAAATAAAAAAATTTCAGGATCCCAATTTTGGAGAAAGGAATAGTATGTCCTAATCACTTCTAGGTGTCTCAAAGAGGCATTTTTTTTAACCTCCCTGCTACAATCCTCACAAGATTCAAGTTTATTCAGATTAAATTTTAAAACTCTAGTGGATTAAGACAGAAGACGCAGATATAATACCAGAGCACACAAATATGAGGACTTCAAGACAAACACTATGCTGAATTTCAGTTAACACAGAGTGAATTAATACCTTTGATGTCAAAACTTCTCCACACTGGAAATAGCCTTAGAACAAACATTACAAGTACCAGTGGATAAAACTACTAGAACAAGGAATGGTGAGTTTTATTTTTTAAAGCATTTGCCTTAAAACATAATATGGGAAGCTTTCGAGAACCAGGCTCAAATTTTGCATAACAAAACTAGAAGTGGGGGAGAACCCACTGTTCAAACATGTCTCAACTTCACTCTTATGTAAGCACTACTCTTAGGTCTGGATCACAAATCACTAACTTATAGAAAGTTTATGCAAGAAAAAAAAATTATTTTTTATATTATGACATAACTTTTCCTGACCATCCCACCCACCCTTCCATACTTCTGCAACTTTCCCCAGGGAATAGTTAAGATATTTTCTTTCACAATAATCAACCTCCAGAAGAAACATTTTAACTGAACAATCTTGTATCTCTATATTGATAAATTCTCTGGAGAGATTCCTAGGAATAATTAAAGTTGAAACGTGTCAACCTCTCTTCTTCAATGCTGTTGGAGGCTGACAACCTCCTTTCATCTCTTATTAAGAATTGGTAACAACCAGTAGGATATATTTCATCTTTATAGGTTGAGGTCTAATAAGTTGTTCTATATGTTAGTAGCTGTTCTGTAACCTACAGCTTTAGAGTGGCCTAGTCCAGAGGTTAAGTAATTTCCCTAGGTCCACAATAGCCAGTGCATACAAGAGGCAGACTGAAGGGTTGATTCTTTATTTACTGTGTCACACAAGTACCTCTCACATATATGAAGTTATACCAATTAAATATTATCATATTAAAACTGTACTTTTAGAAGAAAAGTGGGAAAAGAAAAGGATATAGGAAAAACTACTACATTCCAACTTAATTAGTAAGATCTGTATTATACCAACAATTTCAAATAATTAATATATTTGATTATTTACTACATACCAATGGAGTAAAGGGAGAATAAATAGCCACTTACAGAGTTATTGTGCATTCTCATTTCAAAAGCTGCTTGTCTTGGATTACTGGCTACTTGAGAACCATGTGAATTTCTTGTACCCAAGGCTTGAGGAGTTAAAATTCCACTAGGAACAAAAGCTGGTTGATCCCTCTATCAGGAATAGAAATACACATATATGTTCACATAAAAATAGAGATTAGCAAACAAACTCATATTTATTAGAAGGAAAGAATATTCTAAAGCAAGGTGTTAATTAATTTGAAATAGGGAGTTCAACCTGAGGTCCACAAACTTGTACTTTTAATATTTTGATAATTATATTTTTAAATATTTGCTTTTAGTTTTGTAATCCTATATATTTTATGTATTTAAAAACATTTTGCAGAGTCTATGTTTCAACAGGCTGCCAAAAAGATGTACAGCACAAAAATGGATCTTCTGTCTTAGAATTTGGCCTATGGCCCTGCTCTCTCTTGTTCTTTTCCTCTGTTTCTTTGGCTAGGGTATTTTTCATGCCTCACCCTCTAAGGGTATCTCAAAAGGCTTTACCTTGGACTCTTTACTCTTTCTACATGCTCTTGGTGGTCTTCTTGGCACCCAATGAATTAATCGATTCTTTTTATGCATATGAATTCAAAACTATAATATACACCTAAATAAGAATATATTTAGTAGGTCCAAAAATGGTATACTTTATACAAGTTTGCCTATTTTTGTTCTGATTTTCTTCATCTGTAAAATGAAGATAATTCCTACCAACTCACAAAACTACTGAAATTCAAATGAAATAAGGTAAGGAGCTGTGAAAACCTTGAAGATCTCTATGTATTAGCCACTACTAATATTATCTACCACCTCCTATTTCTTAAATCTACTTCCTCATATAAAACTTATCAACAAGTCTTGTCTAATCTACTTCCCTCAACCACATTTTATAAGACCACACATTATTTGTTTAAAGTTCTCATCACTTCTCATTTGGGCACAGATCTATTTGTTCGGTTCTAACCTCCTGACTTCCAATTTGATAACCCGAACTAGAATTGCTGCAGACATCTTAAAAACTCAATTATATGCAAAACTGAACTCATGGAATACCCATTGCCCTCAAATCCTCCCCTCTACCCAACTTTCTTATTACTGTCAAAGAGTATCACAATCTACCTGAATACCCAGGATTGCAATCTAAATGTCATCTTTGATTCTTTATTCTTTCTCACTTTCATATCCATTAAATGGTCAAGTGTTCTCATTTCCACATTTGTGAAATCTCTTATACTAATCCTCTCTCCTCTGAAAATACAACCAACTCACTGTAGGTCCTCATCACTTCATAGCTGGACTACTGCAATATTGTGTCAATGGGTCTCCCTGCCTTAAGTCTCTCCCCACTCAGATTCATCCTCCACAGAGTAATTAGATATTCTCAAAGCCCTGTCTGACCACATCATTCTCCCATTCAAACTCCAGTGCTCCCTTTCTTCTGTAAGACCAAGTATAAAATTCTCCTTTTGGTTTTTAAAGACCTTCATAACCAGGCTCCTTCCTATATTTCCAAGCTTCTTACACTTTAACTCTCCTCCATGTACTTACTCTGCAATCCAATGACCCTAGTCACCCCCTTTCTGTTTGTTCTTCATACAACCCTCCAGACATGGGGCATTCTCACTAGTTATTTCTCCACATCTGGAACTCTATCAGTCTCCTGGATTCCTTCAAGTCCCAGCTAATGTGCCACCTTCCACAAGAAGTCTTTCTAGACTTCCTTTATCTTTGTGCCCTACCTCTGAAATGATCTCCAATTTATCCTGTATGCTATATTCTTTCAGCTGCCTTTTTTTTAGTGTTAGTTTTAGTTAGTTTAGTAGTTGTTTAGTGTTTCGTGGCCTGGTTTTTAGTGTTTTTTAGTGTTTCGTTTAGTGTTTAGTGTTCCTGAGGTTTGAAATGTTTCCCATTCCTTTAATATCTTCTTCTCCTTTACAGTGTCTTGAATAAAGAAAGTGCTTAATAAACCAATGTCTCAGAACTCTCACAATTATGTTGCATCAAGCATTTATCTTCTCCTTGGTCCAATCTGGCTGTTTTCCGGTCTTTACTCTCTTTAATACCATTTCTATCTTTCCTAAAAAACTGTAGTGTTGTAGTACAAATACAGTAGATACCTCCACTGTCCTTACTGATGAAAAGAATTGTAAAATTTTGTAGATATTTTCCATTTTTCTTGAGATAATGATTCTTCTTCCATTTTTATACTTAAATAAATGTCCTTGGATTAAATTTATTTCATCAGTGTAGGGAACTCACCCCCTACTAATGCAGACAACAACTACTCTACAATTTAGATTCTTGCTCCAGGGCCCCAAGAAGTTAAAGGGATTATCCATGGTCATTTAACTAGCATGTGTCAAACATAAGACTAACCTAAGTCTTCCTAACTCCAAAACTGGACCTTTATCCGCTACACTGGGTTGTCTCTCAAGACATCCATATATGAAAAACAATTAGCAATAATGCAAGAATGTATATTTAAAACATAAATTCAAATAATAAGAGTATTCACCAGAAAAGAGAATAGATAAAAACAGGAGTAGTCTAAGAAGACAGAACAGATCAGGATCTTCAAGAAAAAGCAGGGTTTAGATAGAAGAGAACATTCTAGTAATGAATAAGCCCAAGCCCCATTTAATAGTTTGAAAAGATCATCTTGGATAGAATAAAGGATTCATCTTAAATAGGATAAAATGAGTTGGCAAATAGAAAGATACTGTAGAGGAGTCTGAATATAGCAGTCAGAGTTTAGACTTTTTCCTGCACTTAGGAAGGCCCACAAGAGATTTTTAGGGAATTAATATGATAAAATAATTATTTAAGAAAGATTAATCTAATGATCATAAATAGGATGCAGTGGAGAATAAAGACACACTGAAGATATGGAGACAAGTTAGCTGTGAGTAATCTGCAAGAAAGTACAGGAATTCAGCTAATCACTAGTTATTTCTTTAAATGAGGCCTGGTAATAAGCACATTCTTGGCCCAACACTGCCACTGATGCTTTGTGGAAAAGAAATGAAACTGAATTCTAATTTTCTGCCAATACTATGCTCAATGAACTCAGTTAAGACTTACCTTCATCCTTTTTCTTTTTTCTTTTTGCCTCCTTTTAAAACTTTCCTAAAAAAAAAAAAATTACCCCATGACACTCAAATCATTCCATCAAATAACTGCCTAAATAATTTAAAGTATAATATTAACTAGCATAATTTAGGATCAATAATAATTTAAGAATTTTGGAGAGAGATCTTAAATACTGAGACCCTAATAATGCTATCTACATATCACTGATTTGGATAGTGGCTATTGTTCTATATTTAAGTTCAGGAATAACTTTTGTTCTACATCTGCCTAAAGAAGATACAATAAATATGGTATAAATAATTATGAAGTTTAAGGCTCATATAATTGAGAAACAAAACATTAATGATGAAAATTAAATACTATTATTAGAAACCATAAGAAAATTTAAGACATCTAGAACTCTGCTAATATTTCACAATACAGCTGGAATACCAAGTTATGAATAGTAGGAAAATAAATGAACATTCATAACCAGTTTCCCCTCTACATTGAAGAAATATTAGACTTCAAAGCAATGAAAATCTACATTGATCTGCCTAACCAATTTTATAAATTGTAACTATGGCTCCTCTTTGTTTTGTTGCAATACCATTACCCTCAAAAAGTAAGATGTTAAGCCCTTTGTTGATTAAATTCAAAATATTACTAGTGCCCAAAGCCACTCTGCCCCTTCAAAATGACAATGCTCAAATATTTCAAATGTTTAAAGGTACTGATGTAATTCACTGCATCATAATATAAAAAGGAATGTTACAAAAACTTATACATGTTAATTACTCTTATTTTACATATACTATAATATGCATAATGCTGTTTTGCATAACATCTGGTTAGGCACACATAGCAATACTATAAAGTAGATTTGTAGTTATAGCAACATACATTTTAAAATGACTATTTCATGAGATATGTGATCCCCAGACAAAATTTGTCCTCTTATTCAACTTTTAAATAGGAAAACATTTCTTACATCACAAATTTACAACTTGTCAAAAAGTATTTTTAAGATACCTCCCTGCTAAAGTATTTTTTGACAATATTAATATTTTTCTGGCCATTTGGAAAAGTCTTATTATAATGCAACCCTTCCAAAATTCTCTCCACTTAGTTGACAACAGGTCTTAGAAGATGAAAAAGAAGTGTGCCATAAAAATATTGAAGCAGCACTTTTTTTTTTGTCCAAAAACAACCTAACCCAGAGGCATGTAGGTGGCATAGTGGACAGCATACTGGACTTGGAATCAGGATGACTTGAGTTCAAATCTAGCCTCAAAAATTTTCTAGTTCTGTGAATGGGCAAAATACTTAATTTATAGGTCTCAGTACCCCCATGTCAAATAGGAATAATAAAAATACCTATACTTCAGAATTGGAATAAGGATCAAATGAGGTTTTATATATATAAAATCCTTACCTTCCACCTGGGAATCAATGCAGAAAAGTAGTAGTGGGGGTTAAGTGACTTGTCCAAGGTCAAAAAGGTAGAAAGTGTCTGAGGCCAGATTTGAACCTCTGACTTCCCATCTCTAGGCTTGGCTCTCAATTCAATGAGCTATCCAATGTTATAAGAGATTTTTAAAACACTGGCACATTATGTGGCACACAGTAGATACTTAAATAAATGCTATATGAGACTGCTAGGTAGCACAGTAGATATAACTCTAGATTTGGAATCAGGAAGAACTGATTTTAGATTCAGCCTCAGACATATACATATTAGCTGTATGATCTTGGGTAAGTCACTTGCCTCACTTGCATCAGTATCCTTATCTATAAAATGGGGCCAACAGCTCTACCTACTCTGCAGGGTTGTTATGAGGATCAAATGAGATATTTGTAAGTGCTTAGCACATTAAATAGCACACAGTAGGTACTACATAAATGCTTATTCTCTCTTCCCCTCTAGTAAAGGAGAAGTGATCATTCACACCCTGACTTACTTAGAAGTGGAAAGAATGTAAGTGAGACACTCACAAGACCTTGGTTCTCTCTTCTAAAGTATTTTCTCCTTCCTGGCCACAGAAAGCTATTCAAAGATTTGAAGCCCCTCCTCCTACTGCTCCTTGCTCCCAGTTTTACCACAGTCATTTGGCTGACCCTCAATTTCCTCATCTGTAAGATAATGGAGTTATCTCTAAGGTCCCCAACTGCTTTAAATTTAATGATTATTCTAAAGCAATACCCTTCCTCTCCCACTCTCTTGGTCAGTTAACTCTGGCTCATGACTGAGGTGAAGACTATTCTATCTCTGCCTCTCTGATGCTAGGAGACCTATGAAAAGGAGAAAGCCATCTTCTTTACAGACATGTTTATTTATTTGTATCTTTATGGTTACTTTAAGAATTATCTCCAAAGAACGTATTCTTGTAAATCTTCAGTATACACTTTCCAGAATTACCCTTTTTCTTGAGTACAACTCAGGTACTATAAGCTTAAAATTAGTGGCTAGGAAAGAATCAACTGAGACCATAAGTCCTTACCCAAAACAATATTCACAACACAGGACACAGAATATGGAAACAGGAGTCCTAATTTCCATTTCACAACAAAATATATCAAAGTGGTATGCAGAATTTCAGGAAGAAAGGCAGAATACCAGGAGAAATACTTGGTTAAAAGCTAAATATCTTACATTTTTTTCACCCGTCTTTTCTATATTCATGCCAAGGATTTCCAATTTTTAACATTTTCTTTTAGAAAATGGAACAATACCAAATAAAGATGTGCATTTAACTATATATTTGAAGAAACCAACTATTTAAAATTACTTCATAAAAATTTACTTTTTAAACACACCATCAACACAAACAGAAATCAAGTCTGAAGATGTGTTTAAACTAGGCCTATGCTGGCAAACCTATGGCATTTGTGCCAGATTGGGGGGCAATGAGGGGGTCCTGCTCCCTTCCTCCTGGTGCATACATCTAAAGTCATTTCTTACATGACCCACCCCTCTACCCAACAGCCCAATGTGAGAACTTCCTCCCTTCCTCTGTCTGAGGTAAGGGGGTGGCTCACATGTAGTGTAAGGGTACAGATTGAGCACTCGGTCTCTAAAAGGTTCACCATCACTGAACTTAGCCTCTCTCAATCCTTTTAAAGTAAGCTGCTTTTTTAAAAAACACTTTCAGGACCATTCATATCCTTTATAAATATAGATGATACAGGTTATCTACTCATCTCAATCTACTGTTGGATTATTCTGCTTTGACTCTCTTACACCATGACTACTGCAAAAAGTAACTAGCATTTACGTGTCACTTTAAAATTTGCAAAGAACTTTACAAATATTATCTCTTCTGATCTCTATAATAATTTTGCTATTAGCAGCTCCATTTTATAAATGAGTAAAGTGAGGCACAGGTTAAGTGACTTGCCCAGTGTTCCACAACTACTAAATGTCTACAGCCAGATTTCAACTTCCCACTCCCAGGTCTAACACAAGATTCTCTCTCTACTCTAAGTATAGAAAAATTCTCCACATGGCTTTGGTCTTGAATACTTATTCCATACTATATTCATTTTAATTACAGATCTTTGTTTTACTGGGAAAGGTAATGAAAAAAGAAGAAAGCTAAAACTAAAAGTTAGCCTCTGAAGCAGTAATGTGCTATGTAAAGATAAACTCCATCATGTCACATTCTGAAAATGTCAAATCACTAATAACTTAATTATATTAGTATCTGATGAACTATAACAGTACAGAAATGAACTCAAAATATTATAAGCATGATGACAAAACAATTATATTCTACTGAGTACAAAAAATGCATTTTAGCTACTGTAAAAAAACTACTTTACCTCATCATCCTTTCTCTTTTTAAAAATGCTATCCTCAACTTCACCAACAGCTAACATGATCATCTGTACTCTCTGTAGATTGACATAACCACTCTCTGTAAGGTAGCCCTGCAAATGACAAAAACAAATGTAAAATTATCTACTTCAAAGAGTAAATACTTATTTCTATAAATTATTCAAAATTTGGAACTTACCCCCGTTTTATGTACCACATTTTTGTATATGTTAACTAAACGGTCAATTGCTCCTTCCCTAAAATCAAGAAATGTCACATGTTAAGACTACTTACTCAATACATACTGAAAAAATTTCTTGTAATTTCATTGAAATTTCCATACCTAATCTCTAGTGATGGCAAATGTGGAAGGAAGTCATTTCCCACAAAGAAACACATGAAAACCCAGTCATCAATGCTTCTCTCAATATCAAAGGTAAATGGCAGGCTGGCCATAGTTAATTCTCTTTCTAAATACTATAAGAAAAATCCAACAGAAGGATAGCAATTAAAGATACTAAAAACCAAATCATTCAAATTACAATCCCAATATTTTTTTCTGTGTACCTCACGAAGCACATTTAGCCGAATGTAGATAAACTCTCCTTCTGAAGCAGGAAGACTTTCTTCAAACTGATCGTGCTACAAGAAATGAGTTGCATTATTAATTCCTTTTCTTAAACCTTGAGACATTTCCCAAAGAATTCTTGAAGCATACTATCTAAAAAAGGTATTCTCTAAATCAAAAGCTTCAATGAAGAAAAGTTCTGATGTTTTAAAAACTTGCTTTTCTTCATACTTGGCATTTTCCTAATTAGGGCAGAATTAGGCATTAGACATTGAAACTTATTTCTAAAACTAACTAAAAGTACTGCTCAGTGATTCATTGTAATTTGTTTAAAATAGGAGTTCTAATCAGTGATTTGAAGCCTTATTTTAAGATCTACACAATTAATAGATGCGAGCACATTCCTTTCTACACATTTAGCTAGAATTCCTATCATAGAAAGGAACATAGCAGACAAGTGCAATTTGTCCAAAGCTCAGAGACTTGATTGTTTGCACAAACACTGTTGCCCAATAATATCAAACTTTCAGTAAAAACAGAAGCACTAAAAGCAGCTTCTTCAAGCAATAAATATATTAATTTGGAGATGGGGAAGGAGAGAAGCAACATCAAGGAACTGAGGAATATTTCTGCTCTTTTATTTTATGCCTTAGCCTAACCAGAATTAAAATAGTTAGTAGGAGTCTTAGACCCTAAAGCATGCCAACAATAGAAGTGCATCACTTAAAGACAATCCAATGAGTAGTCATGGAAAAAGAGATGCCCATAAAACTCTTTTCTGATTTGAAAGGAAAGAAACATTTGTGAAGTCCTTACCTCTCCCTGTTTTTCCCTTGGCAAACCCTGGCAGTCCTTGACCTCATGCCCAAGCTGATTACAAAGACCACATGGTTTTGGTTTGTTGGGTTTGAATTCTTCCCTAATAATTGTAAAGTTTGGCTCATGTGTAGCAAGTCCAAGCATAATGAGATCAGCTATCAAATCACAAACAAGAAAATTAAAATTAAAATGGAAAAAGATTAGGATGTATGAATTATTTTTAAATGACAATAAATCCCAATCTCCCTAAGAGAGCAGGAAAATTGGGTTTTCAAATAATAATTAACAATTTTACAATAAGGGACACCAGCAGAGACCTAGTATAATCCATACCCAAAATAATAATCTCTTCAAATAACATAACCCACAAATGGTCTTCTAACCTCTACTTATAGACCTCCAATGAGGGGAAATTCCCTATCTCCTATGACAGGTTCATTCATTCTACCTTGGATAGCTCTAATTTTTAGGATGTTTTTCCTGAAATCAAACCTAGATTTGCCACTGTAATTTCAAACCATTTCAACTAAGACAAATCAAAAGCTTCTTCTCCATGAGAACCCTATTAATACCTGAACATAGCTGTACCTCCAACCAAGTTAGTTAACCATCTCTGGATGCTCTACAATTTATCAATACTCTGTGCTAAATGTGAACAGGATGGAACAAAATCTTCTATTTTGCTCTGACCTCAGTAGATTATGGGAGAATGATCATTTCCTTATCATGAGTCACATCTCCCTTATTACAGCCCAAGATCACATTAGGTTCTTTGGCTTCCACTTCACCCTGCTACTTAATTTTGGCATTCCAAATTCCTACACCATTTTTAAATAAACTATGCCTTCCCCCAATTTCGCTTGTATTTTTTTGGTCTTCATAATGTACATATCAAAGTAAAAAGTACACACAAAACATTCTGACAGTCTAAAGAAAGATGGATATATTAACTACTAAGTTCATCCTTGAAATGTACAACTGTAATAAATCAAAAAGATAAATTGTCACTTGAACAAATTTAAAACAAAGTTTTCTAAATTAGAAGGAGGAGACTGTAAAAATTAAAATGTTTTGACAAGGTATCTTAATTCTATAAGAGTCATACGCATCAAATTCACTGCCTACTTAAAAAAAATAAAACTATCAGCTGTCAAAGATTTAATCAGAGAAAAATCATACCCCAAAAAAGAACTTACCATCTGCTCCACATAAACAATGATGAGTGTTTGGGTCATGGTTAGGTTGAGCTAGGCAAAAGAAAAAAAAAATCATATATTTATCAAAGTTAGTCTCAGTCAATACTTCAATAAAAGAACCTTCTAAACCTTTTATATTTGGTTTTACCTCTTTGTCTTCTAATATAATCCATGATTTTATGTTCTCCTTCACCAGGAGCACTAGCATCAGATAAAATAACCTGCAAGATAAAATATATTTAGAACTTAACACATCAATTTTTTCTCTCCTTTCAAAAACAGAATAAGCCTAAATTTACATTTTGGCTTGATTTAATAATTTCTAAGATAATTCTAATAATCTAAGACCCTAACAATAAATAACTCAAAAATTTACAGAATTTATACCATTTTATTGTTTAAAAAGAAACTAAATCTATAATGTCTGACCTAAATAAACATTAGTAAACAGTCTGACTCAAAATTATTTTATCAGTTTTTCTATAGTCAAATTACTTTACATCAGGGGGCTTAATAAAAACATTTTGAGTTATTTCCTCTCTTGGTTCCACTCGAGTCTTCAGTTTCACAGCACCCCTTCAACAGCAGACTTCTCACCCTAAAGGTATTTCCAACTCTGAAGACTTCCTAATTGTTGAATTCCTGCCTAGGTCCATGTCAGACCATACATGCTCAATCTGGCTCTCCTGACTCTCTGGACCTTTCTACCTTTACCCAAGTGGGCATTCTAACTCCAATTGCACCCCCCCCCCTTTTTTTAAAGCTCTCTTTACATGTTGTTATCTTCTATTAGGATTATGCTCTTTGAAAGAAGGGACTGTATTTTATCATTTCTATCTGCAATACCTACTTAGGCCTATACCTGAAACACAGTAAGCACTTAAATATTTTATCTTTCAAATAATGGTCCTAACTTTAAAAAATGATCATCTCACAAAAATTCCTTTAACCAAGCAAGTTATTTTTAAATATTCCAATGAAGAAAAAAAAGTGATTTTTTTTTAAAAAGACTGATATTGTACACCAACAACTTACTAACCTACCTAGATTTTAAAGAAAATGTGCAATGTTCCTCTTGAAATATAAGGTAAATAAAAGAGGCAGCTAGATGGCTTAGTAGATAAGTCAGGCCTAGAGAAAGGTGGTTCTGCATTCAAATTTGGCCTCAGACACTTCCTCATTATGTGACCTTGGGTACAACACTTAACCCTAATTGTCTAGCAGATACCACTTTTCTACCTTTTTTTTTTTCTGGTAGAAAAATTTATTATACATATAGAATACTTCCACTAACTAAAGATAAACAAGCTAGGACAGAGTTGTGCTAAATGAAAAATGGCAGCAAGTTCTTTGGAAATCAAATAGGTGATGGTGACTGCCAATTTGACAATTTTCACTACTCCGAAAAAATAAAGGCTGGTTTCTGATGGCAGGAGATAGTGGTGGCAGTTACAGGATACCTACAGTATACTGAATATATTGACTGAGGGTAAGGTTGTTGTTTTTTTTTTTAAGACAAATATATAAAAATGGAACATGCACTTATAAAATAGTCTGGAATGCTGACTTAATGACTAGAAGCTGGAAAGGAAAGTCAAGAACAACAAAATGGGTTTTTAAAAACTCTATTAAGAGAAAAATTAAAATCAAAGGAGGATTATTTTGAAGTAGATGGGACTATAATAACTCAAAGGTGAGGAGACAGCTGTTTAATTCTAATTTTGTTTGTTTGCTCTGCAAAGGAGATCGAACTTTACAGTGAACCCCCCCCCCCAAAAAAGTTGATACACAATATAAGATGAGAGTTGACCCTGATGAAATCAAGACACCTGGTGCAGAAGAACTACAACTCTGGAATCTGAAAGAAACTGAATGTGACTGCTCAGAAGTATTTGAAAGATTATGGAAACAAGATCAGAAAAAAGTAAATATCCCAACTTTCAAAAAATGAGGAGAAAGATTAGTTATTTTGACTCTGACTCCTAAGAAAACTCTAGAATAGATTATTAAAGAAATGGTTGGAGAACATAAACAGAGGGTTGATTATAAAGAGAGGAACTTCAAGGGCTTGCTAGACTGATTTCAGATTCTTCTTTGAAAAGATTACAAAACTACTAAAAAAGGGAACTGTTATAGTTTGCCTGTATTTTAACAAAGGCTTTTGACAAAATATTTCATGATTCTTGTTGAGAAAATGGAGAGATACAGATTAGACAAAGATTTAATCAGATGGATATAGAACTGTCTGGATGCCTAGATTAAAAAAATAACTACTACTGCCTCAACTGACGTCAATTTGGTGTATTCCCCCCATTGAAGTGCCTCAAGGATGCATGCAAGACTCTCCAACACATATAGCAATGGCTTGGATAAAGATATATATATATATATATATAAAATACTCATCAAATTTGAATATGACACACATTTGTGAAGGATAGCTAATATACTGGAGATAATCATGTATGATAATCATAATAAAAAAGGACCTTGACAGAGCACTGGTTGGGGTTGAATTTAATAGGATGAAAATTCAAAGGAATGAATGGAAAGTCTTATACTTGAGTAACTCAATTAGCTTCGCAAATTTAGGATAGAAGAGTTATTGGGCTGAAAATAATGCACCAATTTTAGTGGACTATAAGCTCAACATGTATCAGAAATGTTATATGATAGCCAAAAAAAGGAAACATAGCCTTAGACTGTATTATGGGACAGTACAGCTTCCAATAATAAAGAAGTGATAATTTCACTGTATTCTGCCCTTGTCAAGCTTCATCAGTCTTGTATTCCGCTGTGGGCATAGTGGCAACCTGGAAATTGAAGGTTCTTGAATCCATGTCAAAAAAACAATCAGTTGAAAGAACGAATGACATTTAGCCTAGAAACTAGAAGACATGGGGAGTAGGGGATAAGGGAAAGAGAGAAAGCTGATGTATGTCTCAAATATTTGAAATGCTATCATGTCAAAAAATTATATTTTTTCTACTTAGCAAAGGGCAGAACCAAAAGAAAATTTATGCTTGATCTGAGAAAAAAATCTTCCTGACAACTGGAGCTACACAGAAGTAGAATGGCTTAGTTTTTGAGTTTGCCTTTCCTGAAAGTTATTAAGTAGAGACTAAACAACCACTTGCCAATGTTACAGTGAAAATTCTCTTCTTGTATGGCTAGGCAAGATGATCATTAAAGTCCATTTCTACTTTCAAATTCTGTATTATTAGAGGACATGACATTTACTATACATTCTCTACATTCATTTAAGTAAAGGAGTCTAAGTGTCAACCTTGTTAAGCTCTGACAAGGAAAATCTCAGACTTAGCAACTAAGAAATGAATGCAACATGCCATACAAACTCATTAAAACCATCTATTAAGCAACATAGGACAGGCACTGTGGTGTTCCAATTAGAGTTAAACTTGAAATAATGAAGACTGGGGTTCAATTTCTGCCTCTAATAGGCTTATGGTAACAAAAAAAGTCATTTAACCTGTCTAAGCCAATAGTGCCTACCTCACAAAATCCTTGTGAAAATCAAATGAGAAAATAGAGTACTTTGTAAACTACTTAAAAGTACTGCATAAAACTTAGCAATTACTAGTGCTAAGGAAGGAATAGCCTCAACAATGAAAGCATAGATTCTCAAAGGAAACAATTAAAACAGTGTACCATTCCTAATCTATAACATATCAGAAAATACAAGCACATATATTAAGAAACCATAAATGAAAGTTTATAAAAAAATTTTTCACTAGTTTATTATAAAAATGTCTATAGGTTTTGGCAAGTCAAGGTGATCAAAGTACAGGCATCCACAAATGTCAAAATCTAATCTCTATTTTATGGGCTTTTATTATATCTATAATAACTCAATTATCATGATATTTTACTTTACATTGCCCTTTAAAGAAATTGTTCTAAATAAATAGGATTTAATGGCTCTAAGCAATTTGTGATAGGATATTTAAAATCTGTCTCTAGAGAAAAATTTAAACTGTCACACATAATAGAAATTCTTACCTTTCCAATAAAAAGCACTCTAAATTACCCATTCAATCATCCATTTATATCAACTACATATAAGCTCTGTTTTTCTTTTGATATTATTTTGAAATGTTGAAGTAGAGGTGTGGAAAGAGAGAGCATACATGTATATGCAAATACACTCTTCCCCCCACTGCCCCCACCCCAGCAATTCCATCATACAGATATATACATTTTAGTTTTCTCTATTCAATCCCGCCAAAGTTAAGACAAATACAACCACCCAATCTTAATTCAAGTATCCAATTGTGAAACTTACTGTCAAATTTTTCCACCCAGGGTCATTATTTAAACGATCAGCAATGTAATATCGAAGACATTTAGCAAGATTGTCCATGAACTCAGTTCCCTAAAAATGATAGAAGAAAATATGTTAATCCATTACTTAAGAGTCAGTAATAGCTATAAAAAAATGTAAGTCTACTTACTGGTGTAATACAATTGCTGTCAAATCTTTCTTTGATCTCTTCTGGAGGAAGAAAGCCACCTGGGAAAGAGAAACGTTTCATTTCCACATTAAAAAATTGGTCCAAACATCTTAATGATTAACAAAATATGAAACTTAAGAATAAAATATACAACTCAAAGAAACTGAATTCATCTCAAGTCATATTTACCATCTTTTAAAAAACCTGTACCAAAAATATAAAATAGCTTTGACTAGATTATATTAAAATATGTACTACACAAAAAATCCAAAAATTTAATAACATCAATTAATCCTTCATGATATACTAATAAAATTATGCATACTGCTAAAAAGGCATGTACATACATGCTATAAACATAAAATTCACCTAAATGTAATGCTGCCAAATAAATATGAAATGCTGAGTTAGTCACAATCAATAATTTTGCCTGAATATAGCATTTTTTGGTCTTTTTTCTGTCTGTTACTTTCTGTAACAGTAATCAGTTTTCTTAGGGTATTAAAAATTCTTAATTTATGTTATTTTAAAAAACAAACATAACCATGTAACACTATGATAACAAAGATAAAAATAAAATGAAAAGATAGGATCACAAATAAACAGGCTAGATGGGAAATATTACTCTAGCAAAAGTTGACATATGATTTCAAAATGATTTCAAAAACTGAAAGATAAAATATAATTAAAAACCTAATGATTGGCATAGTTCTTCATTATTTAGCATAAAGAACCCAAATCAATATTTTAGAGTTTCTAAGTTTACTATTGTTACCATATCCACTTTCTCTTAGTTCTTGGCCTGAATTTCTAATTTATTAACATATTAGAAACAATTGTCACCCTTACATAACCACACATAGCCACACACTAGGATTTCACTATCAGCATGACCTTTCTATTACCATCACCACCAAGAAGCTAAAGGGCACTGGAGAAATGAAAAATAGCTCTTCCTTATGGTTGGAGGGCCTGATAATAGCGATTTTGGTACTTCACTCTATAGTTACAGTGTTTGCACACATGTACATGACTTGGGAAAGGGGGAACTTGAAATCTACGTTCAATACAAAACATACAGTCAGGGGGCAGTTGGGTGGCTCAGTGGATTGAGAGTTAGGCCTAGAGACAGGAGATCCTAGGTTCAAATCTGGCCTCAGACACTTCCCAGCAATGTGACCCTGGGCAAGTCACTTAACCCCCCATTGCCTAGCCCTCACCACTCTTCTGCCTTGGAGCCAATACACAGTATTGGCTCCAAGATGGAAGGTAAGGTTTTTTAAAAAATAAAAAAATAAAACATACAGTCAATATAGAGACAGATTACACAAATATGTCTAATATTTGCCAAATCTGATTTTGAAAACCAAAAGAATTAGTCTGTTAACAAGTGTTTTGTTCCAAATTTAAAAGTAAACTACAGTGAAAAATAAGATAGAGATAATAAATAACAAGAAATTTTCAAACTGGTTGAAAAGAGGAAGTAATAAAACTTGTTCTTAAAGGCCAATTATGACTTTGAGGTGTTTCAAAAGCTTATCACTAAATAAACTTTAAACTTCAGGAATATAATTTTCTAAAGAATCAGAAAAACCACCTATGACTCAACAGCTATAAGAAAAATGAAACATTAAAAAAAAAAAGCTTGTAACCTTTTGACAGTATTTCTTCCCTGACTCGTTGCTTCTCTATAGTTGATTCCATTCCTTCCTTTGATGCTCTAAACCTCCTGGAACGTTGCTGGTTCATTTTAGCACGTGGAGCCTGGAAGCAAATATTTATTACTGTCCAACTGATAACAGCACACCAATGCAATCAATGAACCAGTAAATAATTTATTAATGAGCCAGCCACTTAGCTATGTAATGGAGATTCAAAGACCAAAAAAAAAGAAGATATAAATACAAAGATGAAGTAGTTCCTGCCTTGAGGAATTCAATTCTGTCAGGGAAGACAAAATATACATGCATAAATATATGAAAATGTATATAAATACATTAATGCAAGATAGTTTTGTTTTTAGGTGGGGAGACATTATCAGCTGAGGTGATCAGTAAAGGCTGCATGTTGAATATGACAGATGAATAGTTGAGTGAAGAGTGCATTCCAAACATGTTAAAGGTACAGAATGGGGAAGAGAAAGAAGGGTCCATTGGGAAATAGAAGGAAAGGCAATTTGGCTGGATCAAAGTATATGAAGGGGAATAACATGTAATAAGCCTGAAAAAGAAAGTATAGGTGGGATCCAGGTTGTTATGGATTTGTATTTGACCTTGGATGTAACAGGAAACCAACGTTGCTTGAGTAGAGGAATGACATGGTTAGGCCTGTGCTTTAGGAAAATCACTTTAGCTACTAGGTAAAGGACAGATTGCAAGGGGAAAGACTTCAGGCATATTGGCCAATAAGAAATTGGTTACAATAATGCAGAGAAGGGAAGAGAATTTGAACTAGGGTCATAATTATATGAATAGAGAAGAAGTGAAAAAGTAGAGAAGAAAGATATAAGATTTGGCAACTGACTGGATCTCTGGGGGAAGTAGAACAAATAGTGAAGGATATCATCAATTTTCTAAATACAAATGACTAGAAAGATAGTGTGTTCAACAAAAACTGATTAGTTAGAAAGGAGGAAGAAAAATATTTTAGTTTATAAACATAATGTGACAGAGGGAGAAAAAGAAGATAAATATTCAGTAATTCCATTTTTTCCAATTTTTTAATCAATAACATACAATAACAATAAATAATACAATTAGATTTATAGAATTATAAATCACAAACCACAGAGCTTCCCTATGAGCATAAAAATTCAGACAAGTAGATTATAATCCTATGACTCAAAAGTGATTATCTACTTTGTCACATTATCATTCACAGACCTCTTGAGAGCGAGCTCTATAATACATACAACCTGTTTACATCTTGTCTAATTAAATCACAGGTCTGTACTAAAAGGAAAACATAAAAAGTTCATAAGCAGACTCAGTGATAGTTCCCTTTATAAGGGAAAAGACAAAGAGAGTACTTTTGACTCTAGAACTATCAGAGAACACTTAATGGAAATTAGCCTTCAATAATAAGGTAAAATTTCAAGTGGTCAAGATTTTATTTTATTTTTTGGAAGAAATTCTAAGGAAAAAGAAAATAGTGCAAGATGATGCAGCAAAGTACCTCTCTTCTCTAACTCAAAAAGTAAATCAAACATATTCTGCAGGTATAGATTTAATTGTACCCCAACTATTTCTGTGGTGACCACCCTAACTGCCTATATTCAGTTTTATAATCAGCATTTTACCCTTTCAAGAACAGTAGGAAATCATTAAGTTTCAGAGCAAAAACATGGAAAAATATAAACTAGTATATAAGAGCTTGAGAGTTAATCAAATCCAACTTTGAGGGGAACAATATCAGTTCTAGTGCTAGAGCTCCTACCGAGTGACTTCAGATATACAGCATACTTTGGGGGCCTTAGCTTCCATATCTATAAAATAAACAACTGTTATATGACATTTTCAATTTAACCCCATTCTCTGTTTCAAGGATTTCTATAAAAGATTGGAAAACTAGTGCTTCATGGAGTTGGATTGTTATAATCTATTCTTTCTGGACCTGTACTAATGGCCAAGGCCCTACTGCTACTCCCTATTCCTAGAGTCCCGCCTTGACTATTTCTTTAATCCTGGGCTCCTTCTAATATGTTTAAGCCTACAACTAGACAACAAAATAAATGTTAAATTATCAATCCAGTCTATTAATCACTATTGTCAATTGAGTTTTTGTTCGTTTCATTAGGTACCATAATAAAGGGTTATGCAATGAGAAGGCACAGCCCAGAAAGAACTCAAATCACTACAAAATGAACTATATACTAGAAGAAAATATTTCCTGTTCCCTTTTTGCCTTACTCAAGAAAAAAATGTAGCTACCAATTAAAATGCTAACTACATATTTTTAGTCTAACCAAGTGGCCAAGTATTTTCACTGAATAAACTGAGTATTTGATAATTCTCACATTTAAGCAGTCAGGATTATCAAAACCAAAATTATTCTAGCCCTAGGAAGCAAATAAATAATGGCACTGAAGTCATCACACAAAACTAAACAAGGAAGCTACCAATACATTTACATTGGTCTTATTCTTATTTGTGTATAATTTTCATTATGCTTATTTATATAACTTTTCAACATTTTCTAACTTTAGCTAGTTGGTATTATTACACAAAAGCACTGTGTTGTGGTAGCCTTGGATAGTGCCACCAGGATCTGGGAGATATAGATAAATAAATATAAATAAAACCCTCACTACAAACAAAAGAAATGAGAAGACCCTCTTCCCCCAACTGATGCCATCTTGCTCTTAAACCCTTGGGTGAAGAACAGTTTTTTCAAGTCTGCTGTCAATCCAAAAATTAGCAATATATCAATGAATGAATGAAATTATTTTAATACTTACTACTCCATCTATTGCCATGTAGAGAAGTCGTCTTGGTCTTACTATATTAAAGAGTCTATCAATATATTCAAAAATTGCAACCATCATTTCATCTTCGTTTTTTGGTGCTGGTCTATAATTTAAAGCAAATGAAATAATATTCACATCATGCTTATAATAAATGTTATATCATCTAGAGATAATCTTGTATAGATGTCTTATAACAACAAAATAGATCTTCTATGTAACACTTTATAAAGTGTGCATAAAAAGCAAGATGAACTAGAAATCCTAATAAAGGGGGGAAATTTCCATCACAGGTGTCACTGATACTTCTGAACATTGTGACATAAGCTCAAGACTGGAATATTTCTCAGGAAGATTACATCTTAAGCAAAATTAAGTTCTTTCAAAAAGGAGGGTTATATATAGTACTGTAATTAAAATATGCACATGCGAAGAAATCTAGGAACTAAAAGAAGTAAAAGGAAAACAGTAGAGAACATTTAGGTGAAGCTCAAGGGAAAGAGAAACAAAAGAGATATATTAAGTACCATAATAAAAGGTTACAAGGTCATGGGAGGATATCCTAGAACATCTTAAGAAGCAGCAGCAAAAAACAGTTCACAAGGGAAGCACAAAGGCATGGTATGACAATGCCACAAACAAAAGGGGACTTTAATTTCTGGACATCTGTTTGAATTCACTCCTGGCCAAAAGTAGAGCAACTAATTATTTCTTGGCTTGTCTTACAAATAACTCTATTCTCTTCTCTCCCTACACTCACAGTGATCTCAAGGGCTCCCACAGGTTCAATTATCTCTGTGCAAATGACTCAGATCTTTCCAACCTCCAGTTCTCCATTACCAACTGCCTATTGAATATTTCCCATTGAATGGCCTGTATTGTAGATACCTCTAACTTCACCCCTCCAAACCAGAACTCATTATCTTTCCTTCCACACCCATCCTTTTTCCTAATCTCCCTATTTCTCTCAAGGCTAAGAACATCATTTTAGTAACCCAGGTTTAAAAACCTCAGTCATGGGGAAGATTGGTGACTTGGTAAATGGAGAACCAAGCCTGGAGACAGGAGGTTCTAGGTTCAAATATGACTTCCTAGCAGTGTGATCCTGGACAAGTCAATTAACTCCAATTTCCTTGTCCTTTTTATTCTTCTGCCTTGAAACCAAAACTCAGTATCAAGTATCAGTATCCAAGAGAAAAAAGGTTAAGGGTTAAAAAAAAAATACTCAGTCATTCTTGCCTCCTCAATCTTGCTCAAACCCCTACAAGCAACCTGTTACTAAACTCTTTAACTGATCTCTTAAGACTCTAGTTTTTCTCTAGTCCTATCCATCTTTCACATATAAGTAAAGTAATATTCCTAAAGTACGTTTGACTATTTACTCTCTTGCTCAAAAAGCTTCTGTCTCCAATAGACTGTACAAAGAAATAAAAAGTCCGTTGCCTGTCACTTAAAATTCTCTAATATTCTTCCAGATTTCTGCTGTTTATTCATTTCAGTTGTTAGCCATTTCAGTGGTTTAGTCATTTCGGTGATTATCCAACTCTTTGTGAAACCATTTGAAGCTTTCTTGGCAAAGATACTAGAGTGGTTTGCCATTTCCTTCTCTAGCTCACTTTTCAGATGAGGAAACTGAGGCAAATGCAGTTAAATGACTTGCCCAGGATCACACAATGAGTGTTAGGGTCCAGATTTGTACACACCCTGTACCATCAAGCTATCCCAGATTTATAACATATTAATTTCCTTCATAAACATAGTATGGTCCAGCCAAATTGATCTTCTACTGTCCTTTACACAAAATATTCTACTTCCCACCTCCCTGATTTTGCACAGGATAGCTCTCATATCTATAATGTATTCCCTCCTCATGTCAGCCTATTAGAATTGTAGACTTCCTTAAAAGTTCAGTTTAAAAACTGCTTCCTTTACAAGTGCTATCCCAACTTCACAAAAATTACCATCTACATTCTATATATTATTTTATATTTATAAATATGTTCTCACTGATAACATGCAAATTCTTTAATCTTTGTATACCTTGTGAGCACATGGCAAGTATTAAGTAAGTATTTAATGATTAGTTGTAAAAAATTAGAGAAACCAAAAGAAGGGAACCAAAACCTGGATTCTCCCCAAAATGGGGAAATAACAAAATGGTAATAATGAGAACCTACAAGGAGTGTGATTACCCCATCTTACAATTTGTGATAAAAGAGAAGAAAGCTCAGCCAACCCAGAGTTTGGGGGAGTTAATTTCCATAAGTTTAGAGAATGACTAGATAAGATTTCTTGGCCTAAAATTCAACAAGAGAAGCAATCTCAACAAAAGTAAATCAAAGGTTGAAGAAAAAAGAGAAACAATATGAATGAAGAAAAGGTTAATTTGTCTAAAGAAGTGATGTGGACCACAAAAATTTAATCAACCAAAAGACTTGAATAAAATGTGGAAGAATAGATAATGCAAGATTAATACAAAAGAATAGCATGATGCTATTAGAATAATGTCAGGAGTGCTAAAGCTCAAAGTGAACTTGTGTGGACATAGAAAATTAAAGTTAATAAGGAGCATATTTTAGTAATACGAGGCTAAAGGAAATAAAAGAATGAATAGTATGCAGGGAAGAGTAGATGGTAATGACAAGTAATCAGAATCATTCAACAACATTTTGTAATTGTTTTTTGTGAAAAAGAATGATCTTTCGATTGAAAAATCCATAAAGGACTGATAAAGAGTTGAAATCTAGAAAGTAAGGACAATAAAAGCAGTCCTTGATAAGTTCAAACTTCCAGATCTAGATAAACTAGATCTCATTACACGAGGGAAAAAAAAGAGGCAACCAAGGCTTCATGGAGACCAGGTGTCATTATTTTTTTTTAATAGGTTTACTGAACAATATACCACTTATCTATTGTAAATCCAATGAGTATAATTTGGAAACCAAAAAAAAAAAAGTAATCAAAGTTAAGAGAAGCCTGATACCTATTTTTTCCAAGTCAAAACTCATTTGGAACATTGTGGTCAATTTGGTGTGCTATATTTTAGAAAGGATATGCTAGAAAGTGTGTAGAAGAGGGAAAAAGTAATAATAAAGGACTTCAAGATCTTCCCAGAGGACAGAACTAGGAGCAATGGGTAAAAGTTACAAAAAAGAAAATTTTAGGATAAGAAAAAAAATTTCCTGATGACTAATACAATTTATAAGAAGAACGAGCTACCTGAGGACATAAAGTGTTTCCTCTCACTCAAGATCATAATGCAAAGTCTGAGAAATTATTTGCTGGTATGTTGTTGAAGAACTTTTATTAAAATGTAGTTTGGTCTTGATGACCTCTAAGGTCCCTTTTCAACTGAAATTCCACAATTACTTACTTGTCTTCAGGATGTGTACAAGGATGGATGATTCCATTCATATCCAAATATAGATTATCAAACTCCACTTCATTTGGATTAGGTTTACTGGTATCAACTGGGATCTTGACGCCATTGCATTCTTTGGGCTATAAAAAAGTTAATTTACAAGTTTTATTTACAACTCTAAAAAAACATTGAGCTCTAAGGCTAAATAGAGGTTTATGTTTTTGGAATTAACATGTTGGATGACAAGAAATAAAGCAATACAAAGTAAGTTTTAATCACTAGACAGGAATCATTATCTAAATATGTCAGTCAGGAAAGCTGAATCTATTAAGTTTGTGTCCTACCAAAAAGACATGCATTGGTTTGTTTCGTACATATCCTTTAAATGGAAATACTTTTTATATACTATATAATTTCAAAGATTGATTTAACCATTGTAAAATGGAGTACCAATAAAACAATATACACACTGCTTTCAACTAGTTAACAAACAAGTATTTATAACCACATATTATTTGGCAGGTTCATTACACAAGGCACTGGGGGACAAAAAAAGAGAAAATGAAAACAGTCTCATATTCTATCATAGGAGACAATATACACATTTATAAGCATATATAGAATAAATAAAATATAATCAAAGAAGAAATGTATTTGAAGTTGAAGAAATCAGAAAAAAAATTGATGTAGAAGGTGCTACTTAAGTCAAGTCTCAAAATAAGTTTGGGATTCTATGAAGTAAAGCTGAGAAAAGTATGCATTCAAGGCACAAAGGGTAGCCAATTCAAAAGTAAAGTATTTAGAAATGGAGACAGTTGACTAGTTTCATTGGATCAGTCTAGAAAGAAAAGCATAGTGATTTGGTTCATCTCTGCTGGTAGACTCCCAAGTATTTATATTGTCTGCAGAAATTTTAAATGGAATTTCTCTTTCCATCTCTTCCTGCTGGATTGTGTTGATAAGATATGAAAATGCTGATGTAGATTTATTTTATATTCTGAAACTCTGCTAAAGTTATTAATTATTTCAACCAGTTTTTTTAGTTGGTTGTCTAGGATTCTTAAGTGTATCATCATACCATCTTAAAAAAAAAATGTTTCCCTAGTGCCTATTCTAATTCCTTCAATTTCTTTTTCTTTTCTTTCTTTCTTTTTTTTGCTATAGCCAGCATTTCTAAAACAATATTGAAAAATAATGGTGATGATGGGTATCCTTGTTTTGCCTCTGATCTTACAAGAAAGGTTTCAATTTATCTCTACTACAAATGATGCTTGCTGATGATTTTAGATTGATAGCATTTATTTTTAAGGAAAGCTTCATTTATTTCTATCCTATCTAGAGTTTAATAGGACTGGATTTTATATTCTGTCAAAAATTCTTTCTCTAACTGTTGAGACAATCATGTATTTCTGTGCTTTTGTTATTAATATGGTCAATTATGCTGACCAAAAGTTTTCCTAATGCTAAACCACATTCATTCCTCATACGAATATCACCTGGTCATTGTATATGATCTGTGTGATACATTGCTATAATCCTTACTAGCATTTTATTTAAAATTTTTGCATCAACTATCATTAGAGAAATTGGTCTATGGTTTTCATTCTCTGTTTTTGCACTTTCTTCTAGTTTAGTACCAGGAATTATTGGTACCATATTTTTATCATTAATAATCATTTGGTAGGATTCCTTTGCCTATTTTCCCAAAAGTTAATATAGCATTAGAACCAATTGTCCTTTAAATGCTACTAGAATTCACTTGTGAAACCATCTGGTCTGGGGAATTTTTTTCTTAAGGACTTCATTTATGGCTTGTTCAATTTCTTTTTCAAAGACAGAGTTAGATATTCTGCTTCCTCTACTGTTTATTTCTGTAATTTATAGTTTGGTAAATATTCATCAACTTTATTTGGATTGTCAGATATATCGACATATAATTGGGCAAAATAATTCTTTGACAATTGGTTTATTTTTATCTTCATTAATGGTGAATACACACTTTTCATTATCATTTAATACCAGTAATTTGTTTTTCCTCTTTTAAAAAGATAAAGTAAACCAATAGGTATCTTCTTGTCAATGTTTTTCATAAAACCAGCTCTTAGTTTTATTTATTAGTTTAATGGTTTTCTTACTTTTGTTAATCTCTTCTTTGATTTTTAGGACTTCCAATTTCGTGTTTAATTGGGGATTTTATGTTTATTTTTTCTAGTTTTTTTTTTCTTCAGTTGAATTCCCCAATTCATTGACCTAGTGTTTCTCTATTTTATTGATATAATTAATCATTTGGAGAGAAAAAATCTCCCACAAGTACTGGTTTAGTGTTTGGCTAAACTGTGTGTTGGCTGTGTCTTATGAATTTTTACATTTTAACTCATTGTCATCCTCATTTATGAAATTGAATGTTTCTAAGATTTGTTCTTTGACCCACTTATTCTTTAGGATCAGAATTAGTTTCCAATGAATTTTTTAATTGTTTCCCCTGCCCTTTGTTGAATATAATTTTATTGTGTTATGGTCTAAAACAAAGGCATATTTTAGTATTTCTACTTTTCTTCATTTGGTTGTGAGATTTTTATACCCTAATAAATAGTCAATTTTTGTGAAGGTTCCTTTCACAGGCAAGAAAAAGATATACTCTTTCTATTGCCATTCAATTTTCTACAAAGGTCTATCATCTCTGACTTTTCTAAATTCTATTCATCTAACTTCTTTCTCGTTTATTTTATGGTAAGATTTATCTAGTTCTGAGAAGGAAATGTTGTGGCCCTCCCTCCCTCCCCAAGTAGTTTTACTTTCTATTTACTTCTGTAATTCATTTATCTTTTCCTTCAAAAATTTGGATAACAGGGGGGCAACTGGGTAGCTCAGTAGATTGAGAGTCAGGCCTAGATACAGGAGTCCTAGGTTCAAATCTGGCCTCAGACATTTCCACAGCTGTGTGACCCTGGGCAAGTCACTTAACCCCCATTGCCTAGCCCTTACCACTCTTCTGCCTTGGAACCAATAGATGGAAGGTAAGGGAGGGAGGAGGGAGGAAGAAAGAAAGAAAAAAGAAAAAAGAAAAAAATTTTGGATAATAATCCCATCTCAGAAAAATGAAATTGAACAAATTGTCAATGAACTCTCTAAGAAAAAAATACCCAAGACCAGATGGATTCACAAGTGAATTGTAGCAAACATTTAAAGAACAATTAATGGCAATTCTATATAAACTCTTTTGGGGAAATGGGCTGAGGAATCCTACCAAATTCTTTTTATGACACAGATACAGTACTGTTACCTAAGCTAGGAAGAGTCAAAACAAAGAAAATTGTAAACAATTTCATTAATGAATATAAATACCAAAATTTTAAATAAGACACTAGCAAGAAGATAGGATTTATACCAGGAATGAAAGGCTGGTTTAATATTAGGAAAACTATTAGCATAATAGACCATATCAATAACCAAACAGAAATCACATGGTCATCTCAATAGACACAGGGATAAAATACAACTCCCATTCCTATTAAAAACACTAAAAATCATCAGAATAAATGGGTCATTCCTTAAAATGATAAGTAACCTCTACCTAAAACCATCCACAAGTATCATCTGCCATGGGGCTAAGTTAGAAGTCTTTCCAGTAAGATAAGAGTGAAACAAGGATGCCCATTATCACCACTATCATTTAATATTGCATTAGAAATGCTGGGAAAGTATTACCTTTTACAGATGATATAATGGTATACTTGGATAATCCTACAGAATCAACTGAAATAATCAATAACTTTAATAAAGTTGCAGGTTACAAAAGAAATCCACATAAATCATCAGCATTTCTAAACATTATCAACAAAGTCCAGCAGCAAGAAATAGAAGGAGAAATTCTATTTAAAATGACTAGACAAAATACCTGAGAATGTACTTGCCAAGACAAATGAATTATATCAGCACAATTAAAAAACACTTTTCACCTAAAGTCAAATCTAAATAATTGGAAGAAATATTAATTCCTCATGGGTAAGGCAAGCTTATATAAAGCTTGCTTATACAAAAATGACAATTCTACCTAAAGTAATTTACTTATTCAGTGCCATAACAATCAAACTACCAAATAATTTTTTAAATAACTCAAAAAATAATAAAATTAATCCAGAAGAACAAAAGATTAAGAATATCAAGGGAACCAATGAACAATTTTGATACTATGCCATTTGGATAAGTGTTTAATATTGATATAATGATGCTACCTCTGCTTTTTTTTATTTTAGCTGAAGTACAATAGATTTTTCTTCAGCTCCTAAACTTTATTCTATGTGTTATATTCTATTTCAAATGTTTCTTCTAAAGAATATATTGGTGCATTCAGGTTTTTAATCTATTCTGTTATCTACTTTTACTTTATGAGTGAGTTCAACCCATTTACACTCAAAGTTATAATTATTACTGTGAATTTCCATCTATTATATTTTTCCCTATTTGTCTGTCTTTAATTTGTCCCTCCTCAAAAGTGTTTTGCTTCTGAGCATTATCTCCTTTAATCTGCCCTATCATCAATCAACCCCACCTCCTTTTTTCTTGTCCTTTGCCCTATTTCACTGTAAAGTAAGATGTTTATATCCAATTGAATGTGCATGTTATTTTTTTTTAGCCAATTCTGATGAGAGTAAGGTTCTCGCATTGTCTGCCACTCCATCATCTTTAAAACCTCCATTTGCTTTCCTTTCATGATTCTTTTTTGAGATTATTTTCCCTGTTCTTCCTGTGCATACCTTTCTCACCTCTTAATTTAAAAAAAAAAAAAAAAGAATCATTCCATCATAGTCAAATCACACCTATGTCCTCTGCCTATACTCCTCACTGCCCTAATAAGGGCAAAGTCTTTAGGAGTTGGTTGGTGGTTGTCCTCTGTACTTGAAGAGGACCAAGAGGATATCACTATGCTGAGGGGGTCAATGTACAGTGTATCCAACTGTGGTTAGTCAGACCAACATATGCTCAGAACACTTCCACAGGTCAGGCACAAATAGCCATACAGAAATTTTGGATGAAAACATCTCTAAATTTGCATGTTTCTTTTGAGCTACTGAAATTCTGCTTTGCTCATAAAGCACAGTACCTTCTTTCATATAGGTATGCCATGCTGAATGGTCTTGTGCCATTGCCTCCCATGTATCCCAATCAATACCAGAGTTCTTCAGAGACCTTTAGTATGTCTCTGTTATCACTTCTGACTTCCATGTAAACACTTGCTTTATGAATTCTCTGTAAAATATTCTTTAGGCAAACATATATTTGGCATTGAAACAATGTGGCCAGCCCATCAGAGTTGAGTTCTCTACAGTAGAGTCTGAATTCTTGGCACTTCAGCTCAAGAAAGGACCTCAGTAGGCTCATGATGCAGTTGGCTGATTTCTGGGTCTGAACAGATGTCCCACCCCTCTGATGATGTAATAATGGAGGATTTGAGGTGTCCAAGTCCACCTTGTCTCTGGAAATGTCAACTAATGGGCACTCAGGGGCCATCCTAAGGTTAAGCTGTTAGGCTAAATAGAAACAGGACATAACTCCCTTCATAAGCAAGAGGCAAGGCACCTCTTTTCTGGAGATGATGGTGATGGAGACACATTTTTTGCTTTAGGGAATCTCATGCCCCCTTTGAGAAATCATTATCCTCAGAGACGTAGCCTCATATTCATTCTTGGTTAAAATCTAAATACTACACAATAAAACAAAATCCTAATGACTCCTCCCTCTGATAATTACTTTCCTTCTAATCAGAGTCTTTATATTGGGGAAGGGGATAAGAATTCCACTTGCTCTTACAGCTTACCAGGAAACAAGGAGCTTTAAGCAAATCTCTTCAATTTTCTCCTTTCAAATATAGCCAATAAAATATTTTATGGGCACATAATATCATAAAACATTAAATGATACAACATTATACATTGTATTATGTCATTATTTTAAAAGGTTATGAATAATCAGAATTATTTTATTATTTCCATAAGGGATAGTCAGGTAACTTCATAATGAAACAATGCTTCAGAATTAGATTTATAACAGAAATTAGAATTAAAATTCATGAATCAATGCTTGATATAATTAAGACATGATTAATAGGTCTAATAAAATATACATTTGAAAAAATCATACCTTTTATCCACCTTTTTAAAAAATTTAGTTTATAATCTCTCAATATCTTGATTATAGGAGAGGCTGTTGCTTTTCTACAGCATATCTTTAGAGGGGTTTGACAAATTTTACCTTTTCTTAACCAATATTGATTTTGAAACCTCTAATAAACTTTCAAATTACCTTAATAAAAAAAAAAAAGGACCTCAGTGTCCAGTACCTTCTTACCAGGTGATCTTCAGAATTTTCCTGTGACAATTCAAAAGGAAGCAATTCAGTTTTCTGTCATGGTACTGGTATACTGTCCAGTTTTTACAAGCATACAACAACAATGAAGTTGGCACAACAGCTCTGTAAGACTTTCAGTTTGATAAGCAATCTAAATACCTCTTCTCTCCCACACTTTCTTTAGAAACCTCCCCAAAACTGATGAATTCTGGCAATTAACCTCATCATCTACATAGGCATCTCTGAAAAGAATGCTGCCAAGGTAAATGAACTTATCTACAACATTCAAAACTTCATTTGTTGGAACCTATGGTTCCATGTATAGATGGTAGTACTGGCTGGTGGAGAACCTCTATTTTCTTGGTGTTTTAACTGTTAGGCCAAAATTCACACAAGCAGCAGAAAACCATTTCATATTCTGTTGCATCTTGATCTTAGAGTAACTGAGAGTAATTCTTAGGATTACAACTATTATCTTTCCACATAAGAATATAAGTATTTTAATCTTAATGAGTCTCTTATTTCTCTTTCAGGTTTACCTTTTTTATGCTTCTCTTGAGTCTTATATTTGAAAGTCAAATTTTCTTCAAGCTCTGGTCTTTTGATCAGTAATGTTTCTAAATCCTCTTTCATTAAAAACCCATTTTCCTCTGAAGGATTGTACTTACTTGTATTCTGACAACACTCTATATTGTAACTGCTTCTTTCTGGTTACTTGCAGTATTTTCCCCCTTGACCTGGAGGCCCTGGAATTTGACTAAAAGCTTTGTTTTGGGATCTCTTTCAGGAAATGATGACTAAACTCTTTGAATTTCTATTTTATCTTCTAGTTCTATGATATCAGGGTAGTATTCCTTGACAATTTCTTTTAAGATGATGTCTAGACTCTTGTCCCCCATCATGTGTTTCAGGTAGTGCAATAACTCTTAAATAATCTCTCTTTATTTTCCAGGTTGGTGGTTTTTCCAATGAGATATTTTCCATTTTCATCTATTCCTTCATTCTTTTTATTTCGTTTTGTTTCTTGGTGTCTCATGGACTCATTAGTTTCCTTTTGTCTAATTCTAATTTTGTCTTTCTAATAATAATTTGTCTAATTTGAATTCCAAGGAATTCTTTTCATTAGGCTTATTTATCTTTTCTCTTTAAGTTGTTTCCTTCAGTCTTTTTTGTGACTCTGACCAAGCTGTTGAGCTCTTTTCATGGTTTTCTGGCATTATTCTCATTTCTTTTCTCAATTTTTCCTCTACTTCTTATTTGATCTTCAAAAACCTTTTTGAGTTCTTCCAGAAATTCTTTCTGTTCTATGACCAATTCACATTCTTCTTTGAGGCTTTGCAAATGTAGTTATTTGGACTTCATTGTCTGTGTCTTGGTCTTAGAATCTGTCACCATAATAACTGGTTAGGTTCCTTTTTTGCTGTTTGCTCATTTTTCCAGCCTTTTTTTTTTTTAATTTTTAACTTTGTTAAGGTTGGGTTCTGCTCCTGGTATGGAAGGGGCAATGTCCCAAGTTTCAGGTTTTTTTCTTGCTGCTATTTTCAGAGTTTCAGGGTGGGGGCAGGGTGAGTCCCCTATATATATGTTTTTCAGTGATTCCAAAAAGGTATGATCTAAGAAGAGGTGTGGTCACTTCTCTCCTGGCCTGTTCTCTGGTTTTTAACCCAGGAAGGGACCGTGTTCCCTGTAACCACTGTTAGCACTCCTGGCCCTAGGACTTCCAGTCTCCTATAGCCATAATTGCTAGTGCTCATCCTGTCTTGGAATTGAGACCAGAGTCCCTACTCCCCTAGGAGCAACCACAAGCATTCCTCTCTGCCCTGGGATTATAACTAAGAGCCACATATGGACAATGCAACAGGGTCTTAAACCTAACTCTAATAAAGAATCCTCTGCAATCTCCTTACAACCAGTTATCTGACCTCACCCCATCCCCATCATCTACAAGCTGAGAGCTTGTTTCTCTTATCTTTTGCTGGTTCTGTTACTCTGAAATTCAATTTCAGGAATTAAAAGATATTTGGAAGGGAATTTGTGAGAGTTCTGCTGAACACTTCTCTACTCTGCCATTTTGACTCTACCTCTTCAGCAATATGTCAAATACTATAGAGAGGTCAAAGGATAAAGGACAAAGACTAAGACTTCAAATTGAAAATATTTTTGGTAATGTTGGAGAAAGCAATTTCAGTTAAATAATAACATCCCTTAACATTAATAATATAACTTAAGAGTAATGTGTAAGAGTGCATTGATGTAGGCTAATAGCTTGAAGGAATGCTAGGGCCTACTAAAGATATTTTTAAGAATGAGATAGGCATTTTGAAATGTGAGATAGGGAAAGACTAAAGAGTAGAAAATGGGGGAAATGATTGAAGTTGCAATTTGCTTGATATTATAGGAAGGGATGAGATCAGGAGCACATGTAAAGGAGAAGGCTCAACCTCATCAGTGACCAGAGTATGATTTTAGAGGAGTTGTGAGACTTTCAGACAGGAAAAAGAGGGAACTTTAGGCAAATGGTCTCGACTTTCTCAAGAAAAGGGGAGATTCTCCGAGTAAGAAAAAGGGGGAAAAAGGAAGATTTGAGGAAGGAAAGGTTAGGACAGACACACTAGGAGGAATGAAATAGATAATCAATCAGCTGATGCACTGAGGGTAGAACCTACAGTTTTAAGATAACAAATTTGTTGTGACTAGGCAGTTCATTTGCATTTCTTCTTCCAAGCTCTACTCAGTAAGAAGCAATTCAGGGTTAAGGTTTGCCCAGGGATAGATGTGGTATCAGAATAAAAAACAAGCAATTTGACAATATGTAATGAAATATACCAACTATGTAGTCAATACTAAAATAACATATACAGAAAGAACAATAAAAACTGAATCTGAATGCTATGAAATTACAATGACCAAGCATAATGCCAAAGAAATATGAGAATACAACTCCATCCTTTCTTTGTAGACAGGAAACTATAGGTTGTACCCACCTCTTCAAGAACTGCTTTTTGCTCAATCTCCCCTCTCTATGCATATCCAGTAAAAGATAGTCATATATTCGTTCACTTCTTTTACCTAAATTTGTCCTAGGTCCTGGTTTTTATCTCAAACTTATGGAAGTCTAGGATTAGCTAGAGATAAACAAAAATCTTAATTAGGATAAAGAGATAAACCACTATTGGAATGTTAAGAATTTTTTTAAGTAGGGGCTGAAAGTTATGATTTTATCAATAACTTTTTATCTGATAAAAAATCCATAAATTAGAGAAAATAGAGAGGATATAATCTTTCTTCCAGTCACTACCCTCCTCTTTCCCCCCTTTTTCTCAGGAGATTTAATTAACTTTCAAGATTTAATTAGGGCGATGTTAAGGCCTTCAAGTCTAAATGGTGCCTTTTCTCCCTATTTGATAAGTTCATATTAGACAAAAGTTATTAATATAATCACAAAAGCTCAGAATATCCAAATAGAAAATCTTCTAACATTCATACAGATGTCTGGCTCTCTGCCACACACTACATATGTCAGGCTTAGTTGATGTACTAGTTAATACTGTTGAACTGCTTACCCCAGTCACCTCTTTTAGGGGCTTTGTTTTAGGAAATGGTGCTTTGGGAGAGATATGTTGGAATATAAAGGTGATGCAAAACAAAAATAACAAGAAAAAAACTTAATGGTTTTAAATTAAAGGACTTAACTTGTGATGTAAAAAAAAAAATTGAATAAAAATGTCCTAGTGTTCACTGAAACAGATAACTACAAAATCATTAGGAAGGTGAATAATCTAATTAAATATGGAATTTTGAGGGCTATTTCTGATCAGGGTATAGGAAAATAATTATCATCAGAAGCAACAAATTGCTTTATTTATAACATATATTCTGAATATTTTCAATAACATGAATTTCTCAAATTATTAATGTGAATCTAAAAAGTAAATTCTTTTATCTAAAATCAATGTAAGAATCTTAAAACATTCTATACCCTTGGGAGATGTCAAAATACAAAATGAGCTTGGGTAGGAGAGGAAAGCTAAAGATAACAAAAAGGGATCTGTTTTTAGTAATAAGATGGAGTGTTTCAAAAGTTCAAGGATACATCTATACACATGAAAATCTAAAGTTCCTTACCCTTGACAGCTCATTCAACTCCTGAAGCCTCTCCCTCTAACTACCTGGTTCCAAAATCTCCATATTTAGGGAAAAGCTCAATTCAGTCAGGTCCTCTCCAGACTATACTTCTGATCCTCTCTGATTTCTGCAATGTTTCTACAGTGGGAACCTGTATCTCTTATTCATTTCCGGCTCTTTTTATATACTGTAATCTATCAACAAAATTAAGTTCCTTAAAGGAGTTAGTCCATTTTTAAGCTTGCATTTGTACACTCAGTTCTTAGAACATTGCCTAGTTTTATTAATTTATTAAGTAAATATTTGATAAGTATTTGTTGATTTGATATAATTCCATTGCCACTTCTATGAATTATATTCCTTCAATGGAATACATCCATACTCTACAAAACTTAGTGGATGGCAATAATAATAATAATAATAATAATAGTTGGGATTTCTATAGTGTTGTAAGTTTTCTTAAAGTGATTTATCTGGGATAGCTTAAAGCAGTGAATAGAGCAAAGGGCCTGGAATCAGGAAGACCCAAGTTCAAATCCAGCCTCAGACACTAGCAAGTGACCTTGGACAAGTCATTTAATCCTATTCACTACATTTCCTCATCCCTAAAAATGAATGGAAGAAGGAAATGGCAAACCATTCTAGTATCTTTACCAAGAAAATGTGGTCACAGAGTTGAACAAAACTAAAATGAATGAACAATGTTTTATACTTTCACTTCATTTGATCCTCACTCTAAGAATTACTAAGGGCAAAAAGCCAAACAAAATTATTACTCAGCTGATGAATATATGTATCTCACTTGCCTAGAAACCTAGGTTCATGTTATGATGAGGTATCTGAGAAAGACTATGATAAAGGACAAATATCCCTCCAATGATTTCTGATTAATCCCAGGATTAAATGACTTCTACTAATTTCCAATTGGAATTTTCTTCATATACTACTTCTATCTTAGCTCTAAAATTTATTATTACAGTTGATATTATGGAGGGATAAAATATGCTTACGTTATATTAAATTCAATACTATTCTTTCTTCAGTAGTTTATACAATGTGGACAAGAAAATTACCGTAGCAAAATAAATGGCTTAATATGCTCTATTTAAAATGCAAACCACCTTTCTTAAAGGAGTACATGAGTATATTAAATATTATACAATTCAAAATTTTAACCTCTTTTCTTTAATTACATTTCAACTTTAAATATAAAAAACAACTAGCCCTAGTTTGGAGGTCTCAATGGAGAAGGAGAAGAGAGCAGAGAAGGTAATTGATTTATCCATTTATTGCTCAGACCTGGTTCCTGTTAAATCACCAGGGCCTTGGAAGATATTCTCTCATTAGCCATTTACTGTTGAATTAATGTATCTCAAAAATAACTTCTACTTAAAAGATTCTATTTCTTAAAAATTCACTCAAAAATATCACATATTGTCAAACTGAATTTTAAAGTGTTTATGTTAATATTTTTTTAAATTAGCATTCATCTAAACATCTGCACTAAAAAAGTGTAATCTTTGTGAGTGGTCTTGCCTTCATTAAATTGGAAAAAACATCTTAAAAAAAGATTGTCTAAAACTTTCAATCCAGTCTTTCCTCCATTCAAAGCTGCTTGTGATCTTCAAAGTGCAAGGTCATCCCTGTACTCAAACTCTAGAAGTTCCCTATTAATTATAAAATTAAATATAAACAACATCTCTACTATGTGTACTGTGCTATATATATGTATGGAGGCATTATGGAGGCATAAAGCTGTATAATTGGATATGACAATTAAGGGGTCAATGGAAACTTTGGATATGGTTTATTTGGTGGAATGACCAGTAGGTTACCACTAAAATAAAATATTGTATACATTATCAAACAATGCCTCTTTGTTACAAAAAAAGGGTTCAGTCTATAGAGGGAAAAGAAAATGGCAAACAAGAGAAAGAAAGTAATGTACAGAAACATGAATAAGAAGCCATATTTGTAGAAGAGGGACATAGCTATTCTTTTCTGGAAGGATAGCACTGAAATGTTTGAAAAATTCTGGGAAATGGTGTAGTACAGAGAACTGGATTTTAGTCAAAAGGACTCAAGCTCAAATTCCAACTCTATTACTTATTGCTATGTGACCTTAGGAAATAACCTCTATGAGCATGTTCCCTCAACTAAAATCAAGAAGCTTGGAACATATGACCTCTAAGACCTCTTCTAATTCACTATGATCTTATATTTTGCTGAGGAGAGGATAATCAAGGCTTTGCTGAGGAGAGGATAATCAAGTGTTGTTGTTTTAAGCATATGGGGAACATAAATGGGCTAATTTTGAAGATAAGGAAACTAAAAGTTTTCCAAGAGGTCATAAAAATTCTGGTTAACACTTTAGCCTGAATGGTGCAGTGGATAGAACTCTGGACTTGGATTCACAAAGACCTAACTGACTTCAATCCTGCCTCAGACTCCTACCTGCTGTGTAACCCTTGGTAAACCACTCATCCACTCCAGTCTCAGTTTTCCGATCTGCAAAATTGGGATGATAATAGAACCTACATAATAGGATAAATAGATAGATGATAGAGAGATAGACAGATAGATATCCTTTTTTCTTCTTCCACTCACACAATTGCTACCCTGGTATACTCTCATCATCTTGCTCCTAACAATTACAATAGCCTTCCGTTTGGCCTCCTTGCCCAAGCTTCTCCTCACTCTAGTCTATCCTCCATTCAAAGCTGCTTGTGATCTTCAAGTGCAAGGTCATCCCTGTACTCAAAACTCCAGCAGCTCCCTATTAACTACAAAATTAAATATAAACACCTCTCTTTGCCATTTACCACCTTTACCTCTCCAGTTTTCTTACAATTATTCTCCCCAGACCCCCATCCCTACTGCCACACACAATGATCCATCAACATTGATCTTCTTGCTATTCCCCATACATGACACTTCCCTGCCTTTCCACCAGCAGTTCCCCATGCCTACAATGTTCTCTCCCATCTCCATCATTTGGTTTCTTGCAAGACTGAGCTCAAATCTTTACTTCTGAAAGACTTTTTCTGGACCAACTATTCAATAAATCTACTGATGTAATTCAAGAGGACCAAAATTACATCATTATGTTGGGACCAATGTACAATGTGTCCAACTATGGCTGATCAGATCAATAAGAGCTCACAAGCCCTATTATAGGCTGGGCACACATACCCCATGTGAATATTTGGGATGGTGATGTCTCTTAATTTACACATCTCACATTTCTTTTGAACTATTGCAATTCTGATTTAATCACAGAGTACAGTACCTTCTTTGATTCAGGCACACCAATGTTCCCCATATCTCACAATCTATAACAAGTTTCTTCAAAGAGACCTATACAGTGTGCTCATATCATGCTTCTTCTGACCAGTGTGAGCACTGGTAATATTGTTTTGTAATATCAAGTGAATTATTCTAGGTTCACCTAAGATGCAATCAAAAACATTCTGCCCAAGACACCCTGCTCTCAAAATGTTCAAATTTACAGATGATATCCTTCTCTCTACCTGTATCAAGTCCTGGAATATTACAAGACCTTCTAAGTGAAATGCATGGAAATTTCAAAGGAATTTGTCTGAACAATCACATGAGAGGAGGAAAAGTGGAGATTTTTAAAAATATACATGAAAAGACAATGACATGAACCAACAGCTATCAATGATATGTCTATAATATACATACAATGAATATGGGCCAAAATCAAGTAAGAGCAGATTATGTTGTATCTTATTTGGACAACTTTCCAATAATACCAAACAGATGACTGACTGCCTAACAACAATAACAACTAGCATAGTACTTTAATATTTGCAAAGTCCTTTACAAATATTATTTCATTTGATACTCAACAATCCTGGTAAGTGTTCTTACTGTCCTTATTTTAAAGATGAGGAAAATAGGCACAGAGTGGCTAGGTGACTAGCTCAGGGTCACAAAAGTCTGAGGCCATATTTAAACTTGGATCTTCTTGACTCCAGGGGCAAATGATTCTCCATTCTTCTACTTAGCTGTCTCTTTTTATACCAAAGTAGTCCTTTTACATCTTCCTAATTAACTCACCAGTGTCTCTTCCAAATCTTTTCAATCCCTCCTCCCCCACCCTCTCAACTAAAAACTTTGGCCTCCTATTTAACTGAAAAAAATTGCAGATGTTTTGCCCAGAGCTTCCTATTCTCTTTTCTCCTTCCTCTTCATTTCATATCACCCGTTTGTCTTTTGTCATCATCTCCTTCTTCACCACTATCTCATAAAGAGGTAGCTCTTCTCCTTGCCAAAGCAAATCCTTCTACATGCACATCTGATCTTTTCTAGCAGATGGACCTTTGATACAATGAGGAAACAAAACTATCACTTTTGGTAGATAATATAGTAGACAAAGCCCTAGAGAATGAATTGAAAAGCTAGTTGAAATGATTAACAAATTACAAAATATATAAAATCCACACAAATCATATCAACTCTCTCACTTATCTTAAATCTCTATCAGTCTCTTATCTGCTTTCCAAATGCCTATCACAGGATCCACCAATCTCCATTTATTATCATCCTTTACCTATCCTGCTTTTTATAATAAATGCCTCTACTTTTTTCCCTCTCACTTCCTTCTTATCTCTGCAATCTGGCTTCTGACCTCTTCATTTAACTGAAACTGCTCCCTCCAAAGTTATCAAAAACTAACTTAATTGACAAATGTAGTGGCCTTTTTTCATTCCTCATTTTTCTTGATCTCTCTGCAATCTTAAGACAATTGATCACCCTCTTAACAATTTCTTCGAAGATTTTATAACATTGCTTTCTCTTAGATATCTGACTACTCCTTTTCAGTCTCTTTTGCTAAATATCAATCCAGGTCAAGCCTGCTAACAAGTGTCCCCCATGGCTCAGTTTTGGGTCCTTTTCTCTCCATATACTATTTCACTTAGTAAATGCATCAGCTCCTATGGATTCAGTCATCATCTCTATATTAATGATTCTCAAGTCTATTTATCCAATCCTACCCTCTCTAATGACTTACAGTCTCAAATCTCTAACTGCCTATTGGACATCTTGAACTGGAATGTCCTATAGACTTCTTAAACTCAACAGGTCCTAAACTGAACTCATTTTTGCCCCCAAACCGTTCCCTCTTCCAAGATCCTCTATCACTTTTGAGGATACTGCCATTTTTTCAGTCACCCAGACACACACAACCTAGGTCATCACTAACTCCTTACTCTCCCCTCATACTTCATATCTACTCTACTGCAAAAACCAGTTTATTTTACCTTCTAATATATCATGTACACATTCCTTTTTCTTCTTTGAAACTGCTACTACTCTGGTCCAGGGCTCATCACCTCATTCATGGACTATTAAAAATAACCTACTCTACAGATTTATCTCCCTGCCACAAGTTTCTCCCCATTTCAATCCATCTTCTGCTCAGTTGTCAAAATGATCTTCCCTAAAGCACAATTCTGACCATGTCAACCACTTACTCATTCTAATGGCTTCCTAATTCCTATAGGAGCAAATATAAAATGCTGTTTGGCATTCAAAGTCCTTTATAATCTGGTTCCCTCCCCTCCCTTCCAGTTTTCTTATACTTTACATATTGCCATGTACTCTTTGAGATTTAGTGGCATTGACTTCCTTGCTTTTCCTCAAACAAGCTGGGTATTTTCAGAAGATATCCCATGTCTGGAACACTCTACTTCTTGGCTTCCCTGATTTCATTCAACAATCTAGCTAAAATCTCACCTTCTATGAGAAGCATTACCTGATCCCACTTAGTGTCTTCCTTGCATTGATTCTCTCCAATTTTTCCTGTTTGTATCTTGTTCTATACTTTTATGTTGTCTCTCCCCTATCAGACTAGAAGTTCCTTAAGAAAAGGACTATTTTTGCCTTTATTGGTATCCAAAGCACTTACCACACAGTGCCTGTCTTTATTTTATTGCCTGACTGACTTGCCCAGAAGCAATTCTAAATTTATTTTATTCCATGAGTAGATCACACTAACCCCTCAATTGAGGACCATGAAAAAACTAAGCCTCCTCTTCTCCCATTTCTTCCTCTCAAAAACTCCTTAAAATTATAATGGCTGGCATTTATAAAGCATTTCAAGAGTTGCAAAGGACTTGTTTTATATTATTTCATTTGATTCTGGAAACAGAGGTAAAGAAGGGATAAGAGCCTAGAGCAGAATCACATAACTACTAAGTGCCTGAGGCAGAATTCAAACTCAAATCTTCCTAATACCAATGTGTACTAAGCTACCTATATGTATCAGTCATGTCCCACTCTAACTTCCTTTACCCTAGTCTGACAAGTGTAGCTAAAGTCAACCTCTACATATACACTTGATCCTATGGCTTCCCATCTTCTCCAGCAGTGCTCATCCTCTATCATCCCTATCTCAAATTCTCAATTCTCCCAATCAACTAATCCCTCCTCTATTCCTTCAAAGATACAAGTTCCATTCACCCATGGGGATGGGGGAGGTAGGGGAGGTGGGAGCGGCAGCCTAGACTTGGCCTTACAAGTCTTTATCATCTAATATTTCTCCTCCCACTGTAAATCAAATTCATTCACTCTCCCCAAACCTTTGCAATTCAGTTTCCTGCATAAATCGACTGATGGCCTAAAATTATTAACGAAATCTTTAATCACCAAATGTAATAAGTTTTTTTCTCAGCCCAAAACTTTCTTGATTTGAAGGAGAAGGGGGAAATGTTAAGAGAAAGGGAAAGGTGGGTTATAAGCTTTATATAGCATCTCCTATGCGCCAAGTACTGTGCTAGTGACAAACAGTCTGAGCCTCACAACAACCTTGGAAGATAGGTTCTATTATTATCTTCATTTCACAGTAAAGAAAACAGAGAAAAAACAAAGGTTAAGTAACTTGCCCAAGGGTAGTTGTAAAGTATATGCAATTGGATTTGAACTCAGGTTTTTCTGAGTCCTGACCCAATACTCTACCTACTGTACCACTTAACTGCATGACACTGCTGATCACCCCCTATTCCTAAATATGGTCTCCTCTCTGGGTTTTCATACTCCTCTTAGTTTACCTCCTATCTATATGATCACTACTTATTAGTATCTTGCTAGATCATCATCCATATAAAATTCTAACTGTTGATGTACCTCAAAGTTCTGTCTTGGGTCTTCCCTTTCCCAACTACACTCTGTCTCTTTTCTTGGTAATGTCCAGATCCAGTGGATTTAACTATCATCATTATGCAGATGATTCCTAGATCTATCTAGCCCTTGTCTCTCCTGAGATTTAGCTTCATCTCAACCATTGCCTATTGGACAATTCAAACTGGATGTCCTAGAAATAACTTAAATTCAACATTATCTAAAATTAATTCATTCATCTTTCTCCCTTCTTCCAAATTTCCCTATTTCTATCAAAGGTCTCACCATCCTCACAGTGTCTCAGGTTTATAATCTCAGCAGCACTCTAAACTACTCACTTTCCCTCACCCACATCTCCAATCAAGTGAACAAGTAATTATTAGGTACTTATTATATGCTAAGCACTATGCTAAGTGCTTAGATATAACCAAAACAAAACCACAGCTCCAGCCCATCAAGCTCATATACTAATGGGGAGAAAAAAAATAAGCCAAAAATTTTATACATACAAAATGAATATAGAATAAATAGTAATTCATCTCAAGTGGGAGTAGAGGGTGAGACTTGGACACTGGGAAAACTTTCTTGCAAAAAGTGGGATTTGAGCTTAACCTTGAAGGAAGGCTAGGTCAGAAGGTGGATAGGAGGAAGAGATTTGGGATACAGAGGATAATAAGATAAATTTGCTATTTCTAATGTCCCAAAATCTTCTGCACCAATACTAACATCTTCTCCCCAAAAATACAGCTAATATAGTTCAGGCCTTCATCACTTCTCACTTAGATCACTGCAATAGCCTCCTAACTTATCTCCCCTTCTCAAAGTCTCTCACCATTCCAGTACTCTTTACTCACTATTGTAAAAGTAATTTTTCTTAAGCATTGATTGATCTGATCATATGACTGCAGGCCTCTAAGATAAATATAAATTTCTGTTCAGTGTATAAACAAACCCCTGAGCTATCTAGCCTTTATCTTTCCAGACTCACTGGGTACTACTCCAATTGTTCTCGTCTATAGTTCTCCTTAACTGACTTAGCTGAGAAACTTACCTAATGTTTAAATGAAAAAATTAAGATTGTTAGCGGAGAGCTCCCTCTTATCTTCATTTCAGTTCACATCATTCAGATGCCTTATCTTTCATCCCATTTCACATGAAGAAATGGCCCTTCTCCTTGGCAAAGCAAACCCCTTTTTATAAGGACAAATGATTTCATTCCATCTGTTCTTCTCCAGAAGATTCTCCCCTATATCACACCCAAATTCACCTTTATCTTCTAGAGGCAGATGCCTCTCTTTAAGTTGCTTTCCTATTGCCTACAAACATATCCCCCAAATACTCAAAGAAAAAACCCTAATTTTTCCTATCCATCAGTATTAGCCTACTAGACATCATCCACTGTTTACCCTTTGTAGCTTAATTTATAACAGGTATGGGACCTCAAACTTTCCCTCTCAGAACTAGATAAATCCAACCAAAAAATAAACAAAGAATTTAAGGAGGTGAATAGAATTTTAGAACAGGTAGGACATTTCTCTAAAGTGAATTGAATGGGAATAGAAAATAAACATATAATTTTTCTCAGCAGTACATAGAATCTTCACAAAAATTGATTATATATTAGGCCATAAAAGCCTCACAACTAGGGGCTCAGTAGATTGAGTAAGCCCTAGAGATGGGAGGTTCTGGATTCAAATCTGGTCTCCAACTCTTCCTAGCTGTGTGATCTTAAGCAAATCACTTATCCACCATTGCCTAACCCACACTGCTCTTCTGCCTTGGAAACTATACACAGTATTTATGAAGGTTAAGAGTTTTGTTAAAAAATAAAAAATTAAAAAAAGAGTTTTGTTGTTTTTTTTAAGCATCATAACTAAATGCAGACATTAAATGAATGCTTTTCTGATCATAATGTGCTAAAAATTACATTCAACAAAGAGCTATAGAAAGACTAAATATTAGTTGAAAATTAAATCATAAAAAATGAGGTCAAATAACATATCACAGAAATAATAATTTCATTTAAAAGAATGATAAGGAGATAACATATCAAAATGTATAGGATATAGTCAAAGCAGTAACTTGGGGAAATTTTATATCTCTAATTGCACACATCATTAAAATAGGGAAAGAACAAATCAATAAATTGAGCATGTAACTAAAAAAAAAACCCTAGAGGAACAATAAATTAAAATTCCCCAACTAAACATCAAATTGGAATTCCTGAAAAATCAAAGGGCAAAATTCCTTAACTAAAAAGCCCCAGGACCAGATGGATTCACAAGTTAATTCTATCATACATTTTATAAAACAATTCTAATACTGTATAAACTAAAAATGGCATATCATTTATTCTAATACTATATAAACAATATAATAATACTATATAAATTAAAAAGTAAAAATTGCTGAAGAAAATCTACCACATTCCTTTTATGACACAAATATAGTGCTGATACCTAAAGGAAGAGCAAAAACAAAGAAAGAAAACTATAGGCCAGTGATGGCAAACTGATGGCATACAGAGCATTCTGTGGGCACACTGCTACCACACCTCACTCCCCCCAGTTCATTGTTAGAAAGGGTGGAGCTGCTCCCCTCCCCCCTGTGCTTGATGACATTTTTTCACACACCCTGCCCCTCTGCCCAACAATCCAATGGGAGCACACAAGGAGTAAAAGTGGGCAGTTCACAGGATGAGCTGGAGGAGAGCAGAGAGCTTGAGTCATCCCCAAGGAGGGGGGCACAGCATGGGGTCTGGGGAGTGGATAGGGCCATCTCTAAAAGGTTCGTCACCATTGCTATAAGCCAATCTCCTTAATAAATAATGATGCAAAAATTTGAAATACTAGAAAAGAGATTAAAGCAGTATCTCACAGGGCTCATACAATACTATAAGGCAGCAAATTTTATACCAGGCTGACAGGCATGATGGTTCAATATTAGGAAAACTATCAGCATAATTGACCATACCAATAACAAAACCAAGAAAAACTATTTGATTATCTCAATAAATGCAGGAAAAAAACTTTTGACAAAATATCCAATCCTATTAAAAATACTTGAAAACACCAGAATAAATGGAGTTTTCCTTAAAATGATAAATGGCATCTATCTAAAAACCATCAGTTAATGTCTGTAGGAAGAAGCTAGAAGCCTTCCCAATAAAATCAGAGGTGAAATTTTTTTTATCACCACTATTATTAGTGATGACATTATCATCACTACTATTCAATATTATACTAGAAATATATCTATAACAATATCTACATTGCTACAGGTAAAATATCTAGAGAATTAATAAAAGAAAAAGAAACTGAAGGAATTAGAATAGGCAGTGAGGAAACAAAGTTATTACTCTCAGCAAATATGATGGTACACTTAAGACAATCAACCAAAAAACTAACTGAAACAAATAATCTTAGCAAAGTTGCAAGATACAAAATAAACTCATAAATCATTAGCATTTCTATATTCTATATACTATGAACAAAGTCCAAGAGAAATCCCATAGCCCACAAAACCTACAGGGAGGAGGGTGGAGTTCCTACTTGCCATGACAAGCCGAGGAACTATATGGACACAATTACAAAACACTATTCAAATAGTCAGATCTTAACAACTGAAAAAATGTCAATTGCTTATGGGTAGCCTGAGCCAATATAATAAAAATAAGAACTTTACTTAATTTACTATTCAGCACCAGACCAATCAAACAACCAAAAAATTATTCCTTCTACTATAACAAAATTCATCTAGAACAAAAAGTCTAAGAATGTGATCAAGCTGTATCAGATATCAAAATGTATTATAAAGCAGTAACTATCAAAACAATCTGGTACTGGCTAAGAATAGATCAAAGGAATAGATTAGTTACACAACACAGTAATAAATGACCATAGTAACCTAATGTTTGTTAAACACAAAAATCCAAGGTTTTGGAGAAGAACTCAACTAGCTAAAAAAAACTGCTAGGAAAACTGGAAAATAGTGTGGCAGAAGCTAGGCAAAGACCAATATTTCATTCCATGTACCAAAATAAAACTAAAATGGATATATGACTTAGAAATAAAAGGTAATATACCATAAACAAATTAAAGGAGCATAGAATAGTCTACCTGTGAGACCTATGGATAAGAAAAGAATTTATAACCAAAAAAGATATTTAAAAAATTACTAAAAAGCTTTTGCACAAACAAAACCAATACAACCAAGATTAGAAGGAAAACAAACTGGGAAAAAATTTTATAGCAAGTATCTCTGATAACTCATTTCTCAAATATACAAAATCAAATTTATAAGAACAAGTCATTGTATTTCTCAATCAACAAATGATCAAAGGATATGAACTGGCAATTCTCAGAGGAAGAAATTAAATCTGTATTTAGTCATATGAAAAAAAAAAAGCTCCAAATCATTATTCATTACTGAGATATCATCTCAATAACTAAAAATTATAAATGTTGGAGATGTGGGGAAATTGGACTACTAATACACTGTTGGGAATAATAAACTGATACAACCATAATGGAAAACAATTTGGAACCACATCCAAAGGGCTATAAAACTATACATACCCTTTGACCCAGCGATATCACTATCTGGTCTATAGCTGTGAAAGACTTAACTATTATCAGCAATGCAAGGATCCAAGATCACTCCAAGACCCATGATGAAAAAATGCTATCCACCACCATAGAAGGAACTCTTAAATGTGTGATGTGTCTTTCTTTCACAATATGACAAATATGGAAACAAGTAGTACATGATAGCACATGTATAATCTATATCAGATTACTTGCTGTTTTGGGGAGGGGGAGCAAAAGTTAAGGAATGAGAGACTGTTGATTGCAAATTGTCAGAAAATGTTAAAATTTGCTACTACATATAATGGGGGGAGTACAATATTACTGGAGGAAAGAAATCTATGACAGATGCTTCCACTTCCTTTCCTCTCACTTTTTTCTTAACTCTGAAGTATGACTTACAAACTTATATTCAACTAAAATCTCTCCAAAAATATCAATAATCTCTTAATCCTCAAATCTGATGGCCATTTCTCAAACTTCCTCCTTTACTTCTCTCCAAGTCTGACACTGTTGATCACCCTCTTTTCTCCTTGAGACTTTCTTCTAAATTTTTGTGATATTTCCTCTCAGTTTTCTTCCTATCCATCTGACCACTTTTCTCAATTTCTATTGCTGGATATTCATGAAGGTCACACCCATTAACAAGGGGTATCACCCAACCCCAAATAGTCCTGAGACCTTTTCTCTTTTCTTTCTATAGTATTGCACTTTGTGATCTCATTGGTTCCTATGGATTCAATTAGATTAGTCCAGACTTCCAGTCTCTCATCTCCAAATGTTTACTAGACATCTTAAACTGTGTGTTCAGATATCTTGATCTCAATGTCTAAAATTACACTAATTATCCACACTACCACCCCCAAGTCTTCTCCTCTACCTGACTTTCTTGTTAGTTGAGGATACTAGCATCCTCCAGAAGTTACTCATGCTCCCCTCTCTCCTGACACTTTCACTACCCTGGTATAGGACTTGATTCTATTGAAATAACCTGCTACTTGGTTTCCTGAATTCAAGTCCCCCTCCCCCAAGTTTAAACTCTACTAGGTTGTCAAAGTCGATTTTTTAACCCTTATCTTCCATCACAGAATTGTACAAGTATCAATTCCAAGGCAGAAGAGGGGTTAGGGCCACCCAATTAGATTTCAATTACTTGCCCAGAGTCATACAGCTAAAAAGTATCTGAGGCCAAATCTAAACCCACTCCAGGCCTGGAATTCTCTCCACCTAGCTACCCCTCTGACTTCTCATGGTCTCCATAACCTAGTCCCTTCCTAGCTTTCTAGTTTTCTGAAACCTTACTCTCCTCCAAATACTTACTTTGCAATCCAATTACCCTGGCCTCTTGATGTTTCTCATATACAAACATTACTTCACCAGACTGTGGATTTTCCCTATCTCCCTATTCTCAGAATTCTCTTCTGTCTCATTCCCATCTCGTAACTTCCCTAACCTTCCAATCTCTTGTTACAGTTGAGGATACTAGCAATCTCTGTTAAAGTCTGTCCTCCTAAATCTTAGTATCTTTCCTCTGAGATTACTTTCAATTTATTCTGTATATATTTTATCTGAATCTAGTTGTTTATGCATTGTCTCCCACATTCAACTGTAAACTCATTGACAACAGAGATATTTATGCCTTTCTTTGCATCCCCCAGTACTCACAATGTCTGGCTCACAGTAGTTGTTTAATAAATGCTTAGTGATTATTAATCAAACCGAAATGGTCTTCTCTCCATCCTTCACATGATACTCCATCTCCATGAAAAAGCACAGGCCTATGCCTCCTTCCTTATCTCTGCCTTATAGATTCCTTCTTTTCCTTTAAGATGCAGTTCAAGCAACATCATCTTGTATAGTCTTCTGTATGAAGTCACTTTACATCTTCTAATCCTCCACAACTGCCAGTGCTCTTTATCCCAATATATTTAAATATTCAGTATATTTTTGAGGTTTACTAACTTTATATTTATGCAGTATTTTTACATATTTTATATATTCTCCATTAGAATGCAGTAGGATCTCATTTTACATGAATAAGTTCTAAGACTGCTGAAAATCATGCTTAATAGAAGACCTCATCAATAAGTATTTCTTATGCAAACATAACTAGACACTTTACAGATTTTCTTAGATTTATCAGAGCTACCAGTATCACTACTCTTCTGCTTTAGGGCCATTGTTAATAACTAGCATTAATGAAACAAAGAGAAGCACTGCTCTCAGATACAACTTATTAATGTGAGAACTCAAGACAAAGACTGATGGGGGAGTCAGGAGCATAAAACAATGTAATGATTCAAACTAATAACTCAAACTGAGAATAATTGGACAAACTGTTGCAAATTTACACTTGGGAGAAAATGGCTTAGAATTTGCACATAATTTTTTTTATTTTATGTATGTTCTTTTTTTTAATTGTCAGTCACATAGACTTGAATTCATGTGTGTTTAGGTCAAGTAAAATGAGGTCCTACTACATAAGCTCTTTCAAGTAGGGATTGTTTTATTTTTATACTTGTATACCCAATTCCTGGCACAGTGCTTTGCAAATAATAGATACTTAATACTTGCTGATTTGCAAGCCATTTCCCAATTGATAAATGGGCAAGGGACATGAATAAGCAATTTTCAGATAAAGAAGTCAAAACTATCAATAAACACATGAAAAAGTGTTCTAAATCTCTTATAATCAGAGAAATGCAAATCAAAACAACTCTGAGGTACCACCTCACACCTAGCAGATCTGCTAATATGACAGCAAAGGAGAGTAATGAATGTTGGAGGGGAAGTGGCAAAATTGGGACATTAATGCATTGCTGGTAGAGTTGTGAATTAATCCAGGCATTCTGGATGACAATTTGGAACTATGTCCAAAGGGCGCTAAAAGACTGTCTGCCCTTTGATCCAGCCATAGCACTGCTGGGTTTGTACCCCAAAGAGATAATAAAGAAAAAAAGACTTGTACAAGAATATTCATAGCTGCGTTCTTCGTGGAAGCAAAAAATTGGGAAATGAGGGGATGCCCTTCAACTGGGGAATGGCTGAACAAATTGTGGTATATGTTGGTGATGAAATACTATTGTGCTCAAAGGAATAAGAAAGTGGAGGAATTCCATGTGAACAACCTCCAGGAATTGATGCAATAAAAGAGGCAGAACCAGGAGAATCTTATACAGAGAGACCCATACACTGTGGTACAATCAAATGTAATGGACTTCTCCACTAGCAGCAATGCAATGATCAAGGAAAATTCTGAGGAACTTATGAGAAAAAAATGCTATCCACATTCAAAGGAAGAACTGTGGGAATAGAGACACAGAGGAAAAACAACTGCTGGATCACAAGGGTTGATGGAAATATGATTGGGGATATAGACTCTAAATGATCACCCTAGGGCAAATATTAATGGTATGGAAATAAGGCTTGATCAATGACACATGTAAAACCCAGAGGAATTGCACCTCACGTCAAACTATGGGAGGTGGTTTGCGGGAGGGCAGGGAAAGAACATGAATCTTGTAACCATGAAAAAAATATTCTAAATTAATTAAATAAAATGTTCAAAAAAATTATTTTGGTTGGAGAAGATTCTGAAAAAAAAAATACTTGCTGATTTGCTCAGAGTGAGTTTGTAGGCCACCAATACTACCTCTTTTCCATGTTAACTTGTGTCCCTAGTACAGAGAACTATATATAGATATACCTCTGTTCCGATATTTAACTCTACTGATGCTTTAACCTAAGTGTACATTTATCCCTTTTATATTTCATCGAATTTAGATCTGCCAATGATTCTGTCAAAAATAAAGAAGTAATTTTTACTCTGAGGCTGAAATAAATCCAAATTTTTTTCTCAACACATTATGAATCTAAGGATATCTCCCAATATGATTACTGGTATTATTGATTATATATACATATGGTGTAGTGAAAAGCACTGAGTCAGAAGACCAGGGTAGGAAAAGTCAATCATTTTATCGGTTTCTACATGTACAAAACAGGGATAATACCTGCACTACTTATTTTCCTGACTGTAAGGCAACATTAATAAGCTTTTGTATCTACTGCAATAGTAACTTATTACATTTCTGAAGAGGACTATCATGATATACCATTTAAAGAAGACAACCAGGGCAACTTTGAAAGTTGCATGTTTTCACAAGAAAAATTCTGGCAAATATTCAAAGAATAATTCATTTTAATTTTATACAAAATACTTGCAAAAAAGAGGAAAAGAAATTACCCTAATTTCTTCTATTATAGAAATTATATTGATACCTAAACAAGAATCAAAAGAAAGAAAAAGACCAATACCTTAAAGGCTGATGCAAAAATCTGAAATAAACAATTAGCAATGAGACTATGACAATGTTACAAAGAGTATACATTAGTAGTCTCTTGGTAATCGACCTTGTGCATTGCCAAGATGAATTCATACCATGAATGCTGAGCTGATTCAAAATTAGGGAAACTATAGGTGTCCATGTTAATAAAAACAACAAAAATTATACTATCTATAAATGCAGAAAAAAGTTTTTGACAAATACAACACCGTCTTCTGTGAAAAACACCGGAAATATGATAAATGAGCCTTTCTTTGGCCTGGTAAGCAGTTTATCTCTAAAATGAAGAGCCAGCTTTTTTCTAACACAAATAAACTAGAATCTTTTCCAGTAAGATTAGGGCAAAACAAAAGTGCCCACTGACACTATTACTCTTTGATATAGTATAGAAATGCTAGCTATAGCAAAAGACAAAAATAGGAAATCAAGGGAATAAGCATAAGCAAAGAAACAAAATTATCATTTTCTGCAGATGACATTAAGAACATTCATTAAGAGTTAACCAGGGGTGGAGGACAGTTGGGAAGCTCAGTGAATGGAGAGCCAGGCCTAGAGATAGGAAGTCCTGGGTTCAAATAGGGCCCCAGACACTTCCCAGCTATGTGACCCTGGACAATTCATTTAATCACCACTGCCCAGCCCTTATCACCCTTCTGCCTTGAAACCAATACATACAGTATGAATTCTAAGATGGAAGGTAAGGGTTTAAAAAAAAGAGTTAACTAAAAAAAAAAATCAAAACGACTTCAGCAAAGGTTGAGGACATTAAATTCACATAAATAAAAATATCTGTATATACTAACAAAACCTAGAAAGAATAGAAATTGCATTTAAAATAATGCATACAATACTTAGAAGTAAACCTACCAAGGTACACACATGAATTCTATGAATGCAACTATATTTTTTTAATGGATATACAGACACAAATAATTTAAGAAATATTAATTATTCATGGTAGGCAGTGCCAATATAACAAAAATGACAATACTAAATTAATTTACTAACTCAATGCCATACCAGTTGTAAAATGGAGATTTTGAACCCCAGACTTCAATCCCCAGAAGTCCTTGGTATTTCCCAGAAGTCCCTATAATCTCACCTGAGTCCCCAGGTTGGCAAGATCACAATTGGTATTTAACTGGCAGTAACACCTCCCACACTTGCCCCTTTGCCATTGCAATGATGTAGGAAGTATAGTGGTAAGCTAAGATAAGGGGGTGGGGGGAATTTTGAATTGGCTAATCAGCCATGGGCAAGTTGTTTTTTATTTTGTATCCTTGATTTCTAATAATCCCTAATAAACCTCATAAAATATAATTTTTATTATTAGAGATATAATTCTATTTTTACAGTTAATGGCAACCATAAGATTGGACGAGAACTTCTCAAAATTTTTTTAAAGATAACCTAGATAATTTTTTTTTTAAGCCAAGTTTCTCTGGCCAAGGCTTTTCGCCTACCCTCACAAATAACAATACTAAATTAATTTACTAACTCAATGCCATACCAGTTGAACTGCTAACAGACTGATAAATACACAGAAAAAATAATGACCAAATTCATCTGGAGGGATGAAAGATAAAGAATCTCAAGGAAATTTTTTTTGAAAAGTTGGATGGAAAGGGATGTGGCGTACCAGATCTCAAACTATATACTACAAAGCAGTAATCATCAAAAGTTTCACAGAAGTTTTAAAAAGAGATATAAATCAGTGGAAAAGATAAGTATATAACATAAAGAAACAAATGAACCTAATAGTCTTACTGTTCAATAAATTCAAAATAATGAGCTATTTGACAAAAGGATTTACTATTTCACAAAAATTGCTTGAAAATGGAATGCAATCTGATAGAAATTAAAGTGAAGACCAACCACTAACATCACATACCAAGATAATATCCAAATGGATACCTGATCTAATACAAAAAGTTTTATAGTAAATGAGAACAAGGAAAAAAATTCTCTTTTGGATCAATGGATAATGGAAGACTTCATGACCAAACAAAGAATAGAAAGGATCACATGAGATAGAAAAATTTTATTATATAAGAATTTAAATTTTTTTTGCACAAACAAATCCAAAGAAGGTAAAACCTAAAGGGAAACAGTTAACAGGAAAAATCTTTACATTAGGGTTTCTCTGTTAAAAATCACATTTCCAAGATATATAAAAATATAAATAATATAAACTTATAAAAATTAGAGCTATTCCCCAACTGTTCAAGGGCTATAGAGAGTACACAAAAAGAAATGTGACTCTACAGTTATATAAAAAATGTTCCAAATCACCAATAAGAGAAATGAAATTAATGCATGAGGTTCCACCTATCAAACTGTCAAAATTTATCAATTAAAAAAACTAGTGTTGAAGGTGCTATTAAAAAAAAAAAAACCCATATAGATGCAACATTAGTACATCTGTATAGCCTTTCATAAGGAATTTGAATTATGACCAAAATTTACTAAACTGTGTATATACCCTTGACCAAGAAATACCAATGTTAGGCATATGCCCCAAAAAGTTAAAAAAGAAATTCAAGAACTGGAAAACACAGAATTGCCCATCTTTCAGGAAATGTGCAAACAAATTACAGCATATGAATGTTATGGAATAACAACTATTGTACTCTAAGACAAAAAAAGGTTCTGAGAAACTGAGGAAAACTTTTATGAATTAATACAGAGTGAAATGAGTGAAAGCAAAACAACTTATATTCTAATAACACTAAAAATGAACAACTTTGAAAGAACTCTCAACAACCATGATTTCAGAGAATCAACAAAGCATATTATCTATCTCCTTACAGAGATGTAATAAGACTAAGTAATTAGAATGAGCAAACATTTTTAGACATAGCCAACATAGGAATGTTTTGTTTGACTTCATATTTTTGTCACAAAGATTTTGTGTTTCTTTTTCCCCTAGTGGGGGAGAACATGTAAGATGAGAAAATAAATCCTTGTTAAATGAGAATAAAATTTAATTTTAAGAAATTAAATGTTAAGTTTATTAAATATTTTAAAGAAAAACTATTATATAATACAGATGAGGTTTTCTGACCTACTTTGTATATAAAATGTCCCTATTAATAGCGTGTTTATGATATTATTACATTGTAATAATATTATAATATTATAATTATAATAAATATGGTGTTTAAGTTCAGAATAAAAATAAACAAAATATTAAAACTTAAAATAGCATTTAAAAGATCCTTCAACTGGAATAAGTTCCAATAGAAGGTGTAAAATTGGTGAGTGAGGCAGCATAATTTAGCAGAAAAAAAAACTGAAATAAAAGCTTTGAACTAAACATTTGGACTATATAATTTGTCATCAGTAAAGAATAAAACTATCCTAAATATTTCAGAGATCATTATAAGGATCAAATTAAATAACAGATAAAGGTATTCTGTAAACTCTAAAATTTTAGCTACATAAAAGTAATATAGAAGAGGATACAGAATAGCTAGATTGAAGCTGATGAAATGAGAGGATCACCTAGATGGGCAACATCAACCTCTTATATTACTACAGCACTTTAAAATCTTCTAAGAGCATCCCTTTCCCCAGAAAAAAATCTTGTGAGGCAGATAAGGCAAGTATTATTATCTCCCATTTAAGTATTGAGGAAGTTGAAGCTCTAAAAGTCAAAAGGAAAGTGAAAAACAGAAGAATCAGTATGGTCTGATAGTTTTAACACCCCTAGTAGGGAAAAAATAGGGAGGTATCTGCCATATACATAACAAAAAGTTTTCAGTGAAAACGTTGGGAAACAGAATGAAATTGAAAGTAAGAATGCCAGTATCAGCCACCCTCCCTCCAAAGATTAGCTCCAAGTCCTACTCCTTCAGGAAAATATTCCCAGTGATTTTAAAAAGAATTATCTTTTCTTTTTCTAAGTTCTTGATCATTATATTGGAGCAGCATAGTGGTCTCAAAAGGAAAGGGTACAAAACTGAAGAATCAAGATGTGGGTTCATGCTGCCTCTGGCAACTAACTAGCATGGTGACCATAAGCAAGTTACTTAATCAAGCTCAATCAGTAACCTCACTTCTAGTAAGAGGGTTCTAAGCCCCTTATTATTAAGAGAAAGATTTTGCAATGATTTTGCTGCCTTTAATTCAAAGAATTAAAAATGAGGTCTGACATTACCTAACTCTAAAATATTGTTTAAAAAAGGGACTTAGTTTCGTCCTTACTTTCCTTTCTGTAGCAAAAGAAAACTGTATGGAAAACTCTAAAAACCTTAAAGACATATAAATATGAATTATTAATATTGTTCTTGTAAAATGAAAAGCAGAATGGCATATTGGACAGAGAGCAGGCCACTAAGCCTGGAAAACCTGGATTCAAGTGCAGGCTTGGTCATATCCTGGCTGCCTGTCCTTGGGCAAATTATTTAAATTGTGTGCTGTAAGCAACTCCTAGAAAGATTTTTAAGTTTCAAAAAAAGTACCAATTTGCACTGGAAGAGGCTCCTCAACCAGGGCAATGAAATCACAACTTTAAATTCCTGTCCCTAATGTATAGTCTATTCCATATAATTTAACATAAGGTTTGAGTATTGTTCTAAATGCATTCATCTTGTAAATGTCCAACCAGATGGTAAAATACTAAAAGAAGACTCTTTTTTTTTTTTAATCTTTCAAAATATTTAGCACAGTGCTGAGCAAATTTAAGAAAAAAACTTGCTGACCAGGCTTAAACATTTTCATTCCTAGATAATACCAATATATATTTTGCCATATACCGACTTCTCTAGAATATATTAAAAAAAAATTTAGACAATGGGTCCTCAACCTCTCCCCTCTATGGCTATCCAAATCCTACTCATACTTAAATAAATTTCACCTCCTTCGTGAAGCCTTCTGATTTACATTCCAGAACACATTGATTTTTCTGATGTATACTATCACAATCTATTTTCCTTCCTTCAGGTAATCCTAAAAGATAGCCACCTTAAGTCTAATAAGAAAATCAACAATCTTTTCCCACTGAGTAAGGCAGAGAAAATGGAACAAGAAAGAGGAAAACTGAAGATATATAAAAGAAATGTATTTGGTGAAAAGTGCAGAAGCGCTAACCAGAGCACTATTGAAACTTAATAGAAAAAGCCATGATCTGTCTACTGGGAAAGATGAGTCCTTTTACTCAATTACTGATACTAACATTTAGGGTGACAGCTGCCATACAGCATAGTTTAGTCTGATCTACAAAAATTTGTTCAATGCACTCTTCTAGAATTTTATAAGAATCGAACCTTTTGGGGGGCCTGCTCTAAGTTCAATTATTCATAGAAATATAATTTTATTGTAAAGTTTAAGCCAATACTCATTCAACCATTAATACCAACTTACAAAAATCTGAATTCAATGAAGTCTACTTTGATAAATCAATCAATGTTGGCATAACAAATATTACAAGTCCATCATTATTGCAATTATCTGAATCCCTTGATTTCCTATGCCACATGAATGTGCATTTGAAAGAACTCATAGAACAATGAAATAAAGGACTTTCCTCTTTTAAGAACAATATAGGTAATCTTAGCAATGCTTCTACAACATAATTTGATATCTTGACCCGGAAGAAGTAAAAAACTAAAATGGAGTAAAATTCAAGATGCAAAAGGAGCAACTTATGTCAAATTTATACAGAGAAAGATTTTGCAATGTTTTTTTCTGCCTTTAATTCAAAGAGAAGGTAAAAAAAAAAGTCTAACAGGGAAGCAATAAAAATACAATTCAAAATTATTTAAATCAAAAATACGAAGAGAGGCTGTTTAGCTCCCTCTATCCAAAAAAGTTGAAGATCCAAATAATGCAACTAGGAAATCAAAATCTCAGGAAATCAGATTTTTCCCTTTAATTTTTATGACAAATTCTTGGAGGGAAAAATACAGCAGTTTGCATGAAAACATTAAAGAACAAGTTGAAGGCACGTTTCTAAAAGTTCATAAAAATAAGGCATGGTCAGTGGAGCTGTAAAGCCATTTTGGAAAGCAATTTTGAACAAGTCCCCTAAGTTATTAAATTGCCCTGTATCTTTTTGACCCAGAGATGCCAAAATCTCGAAGATATCAATGAAAGCATCCATATGTTAAAAAAAGGTCTATAGACATATATATGTCGGCTTTTTTGTAGCGTAAATTTGCCCATTGATATTGGTTGAACACATTATGATATATTAACATCGTTATAATTCACTAACGAATGATGAAAACGAAAGGGGAAGACGTGTATAACTGATGCAAAGTCAACTGAGCAGAACCCAGAGAACCATTTCTATAGAAATTACAACATCGATAACTCTGAAACACTTAAAACTGATCAATGCAAGGACCAATCATAATTTGAGATAATAAAGACCGTGACTTCACTTCCCGAAGCTGAGTTTGTCTCCCCCGCTCCCCCCTTCTGAGGACTACAGGTTAGATTTTTGGTAAATGAAAAAAAAAGTTAAACTAGAAATAAATCTTGTTACCGCAAGTAAGAATACAAACTCTAGATTTGGCGGGCCTGTGGTGCGTGCTTCTCAGGCACAAGATTGTTTTTAAATTAAAGCCCACAGCAAAGGAAAACAAGTCTGGGGCAGATTGGGTGAGCGCGCGGAGGGGAAGAAGCAGAAGACTACCAGCTCCCACAATCAAGACTCCTAACATCCGCACGCCGGAAAGTGGCCTAGGATGAAGGAGTTAGGGCTGCGGAGATGGAACTCAGCCCCCGGAGGCCAACCCAAAAGGGGCAGCGCGAAAACAAGGCACGCTGCTTCTCCCATGCCCAGAGCCCGACTAACCCCTCCCTTCTTCCCTCGCCCGCAGCCCTGCTTCCTGCACTCACGGCCGAGCTGCCCGCCCGTGGAACTTAGAAGTCACCACCTCGTGTCTCATCGCGGGGAATACCCAAGGGGGTGGGGACTCTCTACTGGGGTACACCAAAGAGGGGGGTGTCCCGCCCGCAGGCACGTCAGGACTCTGGGGGACCGGCTGGACCCGACTCAGGCTCGACAACAAGCGGAAAAGGGGCGGCGGGAGACAGAGGGCCTAGTCACGCCCGGCGCCCCCTGCCTCTCCACCGACGCCTCGGAGGACCCCTATCCACTCCTCCCCCGGACCACCCCCCACCCACCGCTTTACCTTTTCCTCCACGCAGTTCACGATGATGGACGGATACTTGCGGCTCAGCCAGCGAAAGAAAGCCGGGACTCCCATGGCGTTGGCCGGGCGCTTTTTGAGTCGGCAAGCCCGGTCCCAGGGAAAAAAAAGCGTAACCAGAGAGACAGACGGCGGCAGCGGCGGGGAGGGCAGGCACTTCCGCCCACCTTCAGGCCGAGCGGGGGGAAGTGACGCCACGCGGCTGCCGCGGCAGAGCACGGCGGGAAAAGGGCGCCGAAGCCCGGGGGTGAGGAGAGGGGGGGAGGGGACCGCTGGGGTGGGGCGGGGCTGCGGGTAGCCCCGGAGGAGGCGGTCCCTAACCACGCAACTCTGCTTTGGACTTGGGCCTAGAATGTGGGGGACCACCTCCCCGCTCCTTTCAGCGTGGCGGAGGCCACGCCCTGTCGGCTCCAGCTCCGGGTAGATGAAACTAGGCCTATCAGAAGGGCCTCGACCTGACCCGGCTTGGCGTGCTCTGCAGGGCAGCTGTCCCCCACCGCTTCTGATTGAGCGACGCAGGTGGAAAGGAGGCCTGGGGATGGTCGCAGCTTTCGCCCAGCCCCCTCATCAAGTGACAGCTCCTGTATGGGGAAGCTCTTTGTGAGATCCTAGCCATCCTTGTAGGCTCCCGAACTTGCCCTTTAGGGAGAGGCCATGAAAGGGACGTCTTTTGTCCTCCTTCCCTTAATTGCGATTTACTCTGCCCACACCAGTATTGAAGCCTCCAGAATCCTCTCTGGGGGTCGAAAAATCACTAATGTGGTTACTCCTCTTCCATGTGCTCCTGGAGCCTTTGAATAATTACTTCGAGGGATCTGTGATCTCACTCAAATAATTTTTAAATTATTTAAAACGGAGAGTGAAACATCTTTTTGTCTGGTTTTGAGTGGAGCACTTCTAAGGAAGGTCATAATCTACACCCTTTCAGTGCCACATCGCTTACGAAAGTTGTACATTCCCTGCATAAGTTATAGTCGGGGTTCTCAAGTGTAGTCTGGAGACCTCTGGTAGACCTTTTCAGATGGTCTATGGTGTCAACATTCTTCATAATAATACTAAAGGGTTTTAAGCTAAATATCAGTAGCTATATATATATAGCTGATATATATATATATGATATATATAAATATACAAATATCAGTAGCTATAACCCCTATAAACAAAAAACTCTAAATTTAGAGTTCTTAATTTTTCAGAATTTAAAAAGATCCTGAGACCAAAAAGTTTGAGAATCTCAGAGATAAGATTTAACAATGGAAAGAGTCTTAGAAAATAACTAGTTCAGCTCCTTCAGAAAAGTGAACAGATGCCTATAGAACTTGGGTTTTACCTGAGCTTATATGTGACTTTAGTAGCAGAATTGGTCTTTAAATGTATGTCTAATGACTCCCAGGCTAGAACTGAAAGCATTTCTGTACCCAATCCAGAAAACTGTTGTACCGTTAATTTTAATCTCTTAAGAAATTCTAGGTTTCCAAATATTTATTTTCATATGATATCTATGTTTGGACCAACAAAATTAAATGTTTTTTTTTTTAATTTTAGGCTTTTAAAAATGATTCCAATGGCAATTACTTTTATAGTAACATTTTTATTCCATCATAAATGTCTTCTCTTTCATCTTGTTAATTAAAAATGCATTTTACCATTTCTGAAATTGAAGACTTTGTGAGTCTTTTAATATACACTCACCAAACCTATGTAAATTTGTACCTGGTGTTAAGTAGGCTATTAAAATCATAAGTCATTCATGTTGAAAGATACTTTAAAATCATAGAGGTCACCTCCCCTTATTTTTTCAGATGAAGAAACTGAGGCCAATTCTGTTATCTAAAACAAAAGTTCTTGAACTTTTGATTTGTCATGAACTCTTTTGACCAGCTGGTAAAGTCTATGTATGGATACCTTCTCAGATTAATGTGATAAAATGCATAAAATGAATTGGATTACAAAGATCAATTATATTGAAATAAAGATGTAATCTTTTTTTTTTTCCTGCAAGTTCACAGACTCCCTTAAAATCTATAGGACATCAGGTTAAAAAACCTCTCTAAAACATCGTTTAAAACTAAAATTGCTTTAAAAAAAGTTTTTATACATTGCATGAGAGTGTTTTCTGGAAATTTTAAATGAATAGTTTATATTAGTTGAATATAAATATATAGGATCATATCTCTTGAAGAGAAAGGTACCTTAGAGGCCATGTAGTGGATCCCCTTTATCTGAAAGTTGAGAAAACTGACTCGGGGAAATTGTGACTTACCTTAGGTTAACTATTTATAGGAAGCAGGATTTGAAATTATTTTAGTTATTGGTAAACTGTTGCCTCACATTTCTAAAACTTTTAATTCAGCAACACCTCTAATTAGTCCACCAATGCTATTGTTCTTCATTGTTCTTCATTTTTTTTGCATTTCATTCTGCAGCTTCTTGGAGCCACAAGTGAGAGCTGAGTAAGAGGTGGACACCAAAGGAAGAAGAGCGACCCTGAAAAGGGTTCATCAAGCACCAGAAGTGATAATTCTTACTAAACAACATACATCCCAGTCCATCAATAATCATCTAATAAAAGTCTACATGTGCTACATTGTGCTAAGACACAGTATAACAAGATTAAAAAATAGCAAGCCCAATTTTATGGAAATATAGAAATATGTGAAGGAGTAAAGTCAAACAAGCCAAGAAAGATAAGTTACCAAGAATACAATACCCATAGCTACTACAGCAACATACATGGAAAGAACAATAAAATTAAAATAAACCCTGGGTAAAGATTCAAATTCAGCTTTACTTCAAAGATGGAAGACTGGATATAGAATGTTGCTTATACTGTCAGACACAAGTTTTGGCTTTGGTGAACTATGTTTTTCTTCCTTTTAAATCTCTGATATTAAGAAAAGTTCTTAGGGAAGAGGAGAGGGGAATGTATTCAGAAATAAACAAAATAGATTTTCAAGTTTTAAAATAAAGGTACAGTTAGAACTAGATTGTAGAGAGTCTTAAAGGACCTATTGGTGCTTAATCTTATAGATAATAAAAAGCCAATCTTTTTTGAGTAGGGTAAGCAAGTCCTAGATATTAGAGAATTACTTTTGCAACTTTATGAAGGGTGAATTTGAACAGAAGTGCTATAGATTATACTTGTAGTGTCTTGTGTATGTACAATACAGTATTTATATAGATGGCATGTAACCTTAAATGTCAGTCTAAAGATCCAAATAAGTACTCTGAATTAATTCTAAAGAATAGATCCTTACATACTTTAGAATGTAAAATCAGAGATCTAAACTAAGTACAAAAGTCTTAACCAAATATCCTGCATCTTAGGGTAAAACATATATGCTATCAAACTTCATTATCAGAAGAATAACTCATTTTCATTGGTTAGTTCTGCTGTGTGTAGCAAGGTAAAAGTAGTAAGAGAATGATTGACAGGTCTTGAGACATAGAAAAATCATAATAACATGTGAAAGCAAAGAGCTGATTTGATTAGTATTAGGTTAGAAAGGAGAGAATGGGTTATCAAAATTCAGGAAACCCTGAAATAAGGAAGTTAGATCTTTTTGTTAATATAATTATAGCTAACTTAAAGTTTCCAAATTTGTTATACATATCACATTTGGAACCACTACAGTCCTGTGAGTTAGACCCTATTACCCCCATTTCAGAGCTGAGGAAACAGGCTTAGAGATGTGATTTACTCACCATCACATAGTTTCTAAGAGTCAGAGGTGAATACAGGGTAAAATTAAGGGAGAGAACTTTACAACTGGAAAAATCAGGGAAGGAAGGCTTTATAAAGGCTTTGGCATGTAAGCCAAATCTTAAAGACAGTGATTCTGAGAGATAAAGATGACTGAGAGTATGCCTTTCAGGAGTAGGGGATGGTTTACAGGAGTAATCATGGGCAGAAGTCAGAATATCAAGTTTGAGGAAAAGCAATATAATATAGTGGAAAGAGCACCGAGTTTGAAATTTGAGGATCTAAATTCAAAACCTGGCTCTACCATTTAAAAACAAATTTTATTTTCAGTGCCCTCCCTAGCTCTGATCATGACTTGTGAACTTGGAATCATTCCTTAACTGCTCTTTAATGGTGAAATTTCCTCAGTGCCTGAGAAACTTAACTCACTTTGGAACATCTAATATCTCTGTTCTCTTCTCTGAATTCGTGAGTTTTTTATAAGGACTCCATTTTGTAGAGGGATCCCAGCTCTGCTCCGAACTTCTTGACTTCAAAAATTATATCTCCTTCCTTCTCCATGCCCCTCTCTTCTTTTGGGGTTCCTTCCTTAAAGACAAGGATTGCCTTTCTTGTTTGTATTTTAATTCCATCTCCAGTGTTTAGCATAGTGTTGGCACATAAGAACTGAGGTCACTAACTAACTTCACTCATCCACTTTCATTCTAGCTAAGTGAAGCTCCTCGAGGTAATTTGGATTTTTCTAAAATTTAGATCTGACCATTTCATTCTTGATTCAGTATATGAACTCCAGTAGCTATTACTTCTATGAGTAAATATGAATTCCTTTTAGCATTTAAGGATCTTTACAACTTGTCCCCAACCCAACTTTCCAGCTTTGTTAAATATTAACTCCTCTTCATACACTATATCTGGGTAACTAATGGGGAATCTGACTCACAAAAAGTTGATATAGCTCCAGGGCCATATGCTAAGAGAATTGAGACCACCTTTAGAGTGCTCTTTAGAGGAGAAAAAGCCACATATGCATAGGAACTATAGGACTCGCCTTCACCTCTTGGAATCCCTAACTCCCTTTTAGGCTGAGCTCATATCATCACTTGCTACATTCACAAAAGCTTTCCTGATCTCAGTTGTTAGTGACACCCTCCCCCCCCCCAAAATTTACTATTTATTTCTCTGGATATACATTGTTTTCCCTTCCTCAACAGCATTCCAAGAAAATAAAATAGGATTATGAGGATAGAAACTGTTGAATTTTTGTTTTTGTATCCCCAGTAACTAGCGGTGCACATCATTTTTACTGTGTTTAAATAATTAATGTTTATTCAATTGAATTCAGTAGAGACCAAACATATAGATGGGGACAACAGAGAAAAGAGACAAGCAGAAAAGAAAGAAGCTCATTAGCCCCAGCAACTGTGCGTGGGGGAAAAAGATGTTAAGGGTAGTCTTCAGAATCTGAGTTGCTCTGGCTGTGTGTGTTCTTTACAAATATGTCCTGGCCAGGCAAGTTCTCTATATATGCCTCTTGGCACCAGTGGTATGAGAATCCTATACCATTTTGTGCATCAGTTGCAAGAGGTATTCTTTGTCGTTATTTTGCTATGCTATTGAATGAAATGGCTTTTATTATGAACTGGTCTGTCCTCTGCTTTAGGTAAAGCTAGCTCATGGGGAGCTCATGAATTATTACTTTGATTGCTCTGAAGCTTACCTGGGAACTGGAATCACTGTGACAGTGCCTTAAGTGCTGTGCCCTTACAATTCAATAGAAGATTCAATTCTATTATGTTCTTCAACTAACCATATGAATGTATATTTGCATGTACAAGTATTTATGTGGAATATATCAGGGAAATAGAAAAATTAAGACATTTATAAATATTCATAGATATTGGTATTTGAAGCAAAATCATGGGCATGATTTAGTCTGTTGCCTAAACTCACATTAATTATAATAATAATAACTAGCATTTATGTGGTACTTACTATGTACCAGGTATTATTCTAAGCACTTAACACATTATCTCAATTGAGCCTTAAAACAATCCTGGGAGATAGTTGCTATTATTATTCCTATTGTACAGATGAGGAAACTGAGGCAAACAGAAGTTAAGTGACTTGCACAAGATCCCACAACTAGTACATCTGAGGCTGAATTTGAACTCAGATGCTGCTGACTCCAGATCCAGTGCTCCATCTACTGCACCACCTAGCTGTATAACCATGGTTTAACAATGTCTTTGAAATTTTTTTAACCTTTACTCTGTCATCCTCTTTGGAAGGAACCATGCTTTCAATTTTTTTCCTCCTCTATACCTGTCCTACATTTAAAAAATTTTTAATTGTATGTTTACCACCAAGGTTTGCTGCTACTCTCTTTTTCCCCTATAGCTACTGTCATCTTTCGCTTCCTAATTCTGGCAAGAGCATTGGCTTTTTTCATAATTGCTATTCATTTATGATATTTCTGTAAGAGTGGTCCTTGCCTCAAGCCCAGCCCCATATTACTACTGTTGTACCTTACCACTTCTTTCCCAACTGGTCAGGTTCTGACTCCATCATTATCAGCTTCTTCAAGAGAACCCAGCTGTTAAAATGTTATCAGCTGAATAAACTCCAGTGAATCTTCATTACCTTAAGGAGCAAATGTAAAAAATTTTGACACTTAAAACTCTTCACAATTTGGCTTCGTCCTACTTTTTCATTTAATTTCCTTCTACAAACTCTACAATCCAGTCATCTTAGTCGCCTTGCTATTTACATGACCCTGCATCTTTAATCTCCATATCATTTTCTTTAAACCAGTTCCTTCTATCTTAGAATCAATACTAAGTATTAGTTCCAAGCCAAAAGAGCAGCAAGGGCTAGTTAGGTATTTGGAGTTAAGTGACTTGCCCAGAGTCAGACACCTAAGAAATGTCAATCTAATTTGAACCCAGGGCCTCCCATCTCTAGACCTGGCTCTCCATCTACTCTTACCCTGCCCTTCATCTCTACATCTTTGTAGGGACAGTCTACCATGCCTGGAATACTCTCTCCTCATGATAATTTACTAGAATCTCTGGTTTCCAAGACTCAGGTAAAATGCCACCTTCTACAAGAGGCCTTTTCCAGTGTTCCCAGATATTATGGCCTTCACTTAGGTCATCATCCATCCAGTTTACACATATATTGTATATATCTAGTTATTTATATGTTTTCTATCCTCTTAGAATATGACCTTCTTGAGGGGAGGGACAATTTTTGTGGTTCTTTATATCTTGAGTACTTAGTATGGTGCCTAGTAGATTGTCAGCACTTAAATGCTTACTGATTAGCTGGTTGGTATTTGAAGCATAGAAGTCTCCAAAAAGCTCTTGTTTCTCGAGAAATACAAGCACATACCAGCTTTTCTCCACCAGAATAGAGGAGATAATGTATCTTTAAGAAATGTTCTCTTTAGGAACCATTCTCTTTTAGATCCCTGTTTTATCTTCTTCCAAAGTATTAGTAAAAACGAATGTTACAAAATAGTATTGTATCTTTCAGTGGACTAGGAAGTCATCATTCTTTCTTTCAAGGAGGAGATTTGTAGGCAGGAAAATCTAATACAATCTACATATGCTTATATATATTATATATGTGTGTCTATAGAGATGATTATGATGATGATGATTAGATTCACAATTTCACCCCACCCAAAGATCTTGAGAGGTTGGTAGTACATGTATTAAATTCCTTTTATGGATGAGAAACCAACCACCCAAAGAAGTTAAGTGACTACCTAGGCTATATAACTAATAAATATCATGATCCAGGTTAATGAAGGATGCACATCATACAAGTGTCTTTTCTCTTATAAGATAAGGATAAGTTATAAAAAACAGCAATTCTAAATTATAACTGACCATTTTTCTCCTTTTGTTATTCTGATTGCCTCCCATATTTCCTTTCCAGAAATCTAATTGTGTGTACAAAAACAAAAACAAAACAAAAAAAATGGTCCTGACAGCAACACAAGAAGGCCATGTGGAAGAAATTTGGTTAAAGTTTTTCTTTGAATTTTAATTTTTATAAGCCTTAACTGTTTTCTTAGAAGCTCCCAATTCCTGAAATTATTACTTACCTAAATTTATATGATGCCTTTCTCTTAAGAGGTACTAACTAAAGGGATTTTGTAAGAACAGTTTCATTGTGAGGAATCATCTGTTTAATTATCATTTCCTAATGTTTAATTTAATTAAAGGTAAATGGGTAATTGTTTTCTCCATTTGGTTTAAATCAACATAATCTAATTTAGCCTTTTGTCATTTTCTTTTAATGAATTTTCAGGCTAAGGGTAAAGAATATGCATTGTAGTCTTATGTCATCTGTTGTAACCTTTGATATTTTTCCTCATTCTATTAATTCTTTAATGAGCAGCCTGAGTGTAACCATGGAGACCTTTTCTGCATAGTCTCTTGTAAGATTAAAGCTAGAAGGTTTAATATGCTTATAAACAGTGTTGATTTCTGTATAGGGCAAAAGAGGTCATATAAAAATAACATAAAAGTTAGTCATTGTTAATTCTATGGCAGTTTATAATACAGGGATGTTTCTTGACTTCTTGATAAGTGATTTGTGTTTTTTGTATATTTCTGAACCTTTCAACTATCTTTAAAGCCTCCAAAAACTATAGCATTTTCTAGGATAGTGATATGGCATTAAGAAGCATTCTAGGGGGCAGCTGGGTAGCTCAGTGGATTGAAAGCCAGGCCTAGAGACGGGAGGTCCTAGGTTCAAATATGGCCTCAGACACTTCCCAGCTGTGTGACCCTGGGCAAGTCACTTGACCCCTATTGCCTAGCCCTTATCACTCTTCTGCCTTAGAGCCAATACACAGTATTGACTCCATGATGGAAGGTAAGGGTTTAAAAAACAAACAAACAAAAAAGAAGCATTCTATCTCCAAGCAAGAAGACTTTGCTTAAATTATCTTAGAAAAAGAATAACCCTTAGTTTCATATAATGAAAGATAGTGTGGTAGCATGATATTTACTCTGAAACTTAAAGGGAGCTAGAGCTTCCAAAGATGAAGGTGAAGCAGAGCTTTCTAAGTATGAGAGATAGTATATTTCCTTGTTGAACTCATCACTATACTTCTAGGCTCAGCTTTCTCCTGGAAGCTTACCCTAAGCCCCACTGACAGAGATGATCTTTCTTCCCTCCTACCACTCCCTGCATTTTGTATCATTTAACTTACACAAGTATATTCAAGATAGACTATAGTAATCATGTAATACCAATTCTTATTTCCCTACAAAATTGTTAACTCCATAAGATGATGGACCCCTCTATATTTACCTATCCTTTAAGGTCAAATTCAGATACTTCTTTTGTAAAGTATTTCCAGACCCCTAGTACAGCACAGTCAGAATTTTGGAACAAAAATGAAATTTAGAGATAACTGAAAGTAAACCCTTAAATTTATTCATAAGGAAATAAGTCTAGAGTATATTATAGCAAATACTCATAACATTCTCTAGAAATCTTCTTCACCCCATTTCTCTTCCATCTCTACATTCTCCCTTTGTCAGTATCAGTTATCCTCTCTGCTATAACTACTACCTCTTTGTAGATAAATCACAAATAATAATTTTTAAGGCACACTTCTCTTACTAATGATCTTCCCTATACAAATACATGTGATCTCATCTCCTTTAGCAGACTGCTCCCATAATCATTCCCTTTCTCTCTCTAATCTTTAGTCCCCTGCTATCAATTTGGTCCTTCCTTGATGTCTTCAAGCACACTTGGTATTTCTCTTCCTGAAAAATAAAAATCCAAACTATTGTCTCTCTCTCTCTCTTTCCCTTTCTCTCCCCCTTCTCTCTCTCCCTCCCTTTCCCTCTCTCCCTCCCTTTACCTCTATCCCTTTCTCTCCCCCTTCTCTCTCTTCTCCTAAAATACTCTTTCCCTCCCCTATGCTGAGAATATCCTACTTTCCCCTATTTCATTTTGAATTTCTACTCATTCTATGAAGTTTAACTCATATGCCACCTCATCCATGAACATTTTCTCAATTTTTTCCTCCAACCAATACTCAATCAACAAATATTTATTAAGTACCTACTATGTGCCAGGTATTGTACTAAACACTATATAAGAACTTTACCTACTGAATAAGAGCTGATATAGTATGCTGTTTTGTACCCTTCTTAACACTGATCCTCTAAAACTATTTGCAGATGTCATCTGATTATCTACCACCTTCCTTCTATGTGTGTGTGTGTGTGTGTGTGTGTGTGTGTGTGTGTGTGTGTGTGTGTGTGTGTGTTACCACTGATTCACATGGGAACTCTGAATTGCTCAACTTCTGACCTCAGTCATTTTACATTTCCTTGGGTAACTAGGTGACCACCCCTCCTAAGAGCTTACCATATAATGCTAAACTTAATACAGACTCCAAAGTATCATGGCCCACTACAAGTACTCTTTCAATTCAGCTCAAGAGATCTACCAGCTTCAGGTTCCCCAGAAACAGGGATTACAGGTATGTACTGTGGCATTTAAAAGAGTGGATGCCATAAACTGTAAGAGTTAAAATGGTTGGGTGTCATAAACTGTAGTGATTAAAACAGTGGAAGATATAAATTGTAGTAGATATAAAGAGTGGGTGAGTAAATTTGTGATTGCAGAAAATGTTTTCACTACAGTGTTTTGTTTTAAATCAAATATAAGGTGGTCTCCAGGGAAATATTCCCAATTATGAATGTACCCAAGTCAACTGGGTTTTATAGAGAATTTAATTAATAATACAATGAGGAATTAAAGAAAGAGAGAAAGAGAGAAAAAGGAAATAAATGAGAAAAGAATAGGCCGGCCCAGGCAGCCCTGGCCAACCCAGGACTAAGCCCTAAAAGAAATGATCAGTCAGTCAGTTATCACTCACCATAAGATCTGTTCAAGCGAGGATTCAGGGGGACAGAGTCTCCCGGAGGGAGTTCTAGCCAGAGTCAGCCTCCCTTGAGAGACCTCCTTAGAGATTGTCCTTCTCTCAACAACCTCCTTAGAGACTGTCTTTTGAGAGCTCCAGAGATCCTGTTTTTTAGCTTTTCCTTTCCTTATAAAGGGGAATTTTCCTTTGTCACCTCCCCTAAATTCTTACATCTACCAATCACAGTAGATGTTTTTCAAAGGACAGACCATTCTTAGTCCACACCTAAGAAGGTGTGGATTTTTGAGTAATTCACACCAGGAAAGCTCTGAGTAAGTTTCCCAGTTCTTTGTTCCTTGTAAATTCACAAGTTGTCTGACCTTTATAGGTACTTAGCACCCCCTTGTATTAATTCTAAAAATAGGCATGGCTTAAGTATGGGTGTAAGTATTTTTCATTGTTTCAGCAAAGAGTTTTCTCCCCTAAAGCAGTCTTAAGTATGGGTGGAGTAGAGGTCTTTCCATTTCTGATCTAAGTAGAGTTCTCACTTTCCAAATGGCGAATGGTCCCAGTAGGGAATTGTTCCAATGAAAAATTCCCCAATGGGGAATTTTTTAACATTCACAAGTCTGAGGAATTTCAAGATTTACAATCTCCCCTGATGATCATTGGGAGACTAGTCTCCCCATTGATCATTTAACATAATCATTCTTGTAGTTCTAAATGCACTTATAACTATAGATATACACAATATTCAATTTTCTAAGAGAAATTAGAATAGTGAGGGAGGAAATAGAAAAGAAAAGAAAGCAAAACCAATGTTTTGCTGGGTGCATTGACAGAAAGTCAAATTAGGGGCAGTCTCTTTTGGCATAAATGTGTACATTTACAATAGATGTTCAATCAAAGTTCAGTTCAATCAACCATATCCAAAGTTCATTCTTGATCTTCTTGATGAAGTGCAGGTTCTCTGTCATCTCTCTGCAATAATTCATTCTCTGGATATAGAAGTTTCAAGCTTCTTTCTTGAAGTTGTTTTCTCGAACAAAATAAAAATCTTGGATTTTATATATAAAAATACAATCTTAAACAAAAAATAAAAAATTCTTAAATTTTAAATTAAAATACAATCCCCCCTGAAGTAAGTGTTAAAAACATTCAGTTCAACTCAGAATGCATTGTTGAGTTATGGGGGTGTATGAGTCAATTATCAAAAAAATAGAAAAGCACAATCAAAAACATAAGGAAAAAAAATTCAAAATAGGCCCTTGCATAGGTTCAATTAAAAGTAATTTCTATCCCACAAGTCTGTAGGACAGAATGCAGTAATATTTCACTTAACCATTTGTAGCCAAGACTACAGGAAGTTGCCATAATATAAGAAGAAAAAAATTAGAATTCTATTTTGATAGGGAAGCATCATTCCCTCGTCTGAATTTTGACATTCTCAGGGACATAGGGAGCCAGCATGATAGTCAAATTTTGTACTTGTATGAGTACTTCGCAAAGAATGTAGATACAAGGAAGTCCTATGACTTAACGTATGTCAAGCGTTGCAACCTTGAGTCTCACATTAGTATTTCATGTGTGCTCTTTTTGGCACTATTCAGGTTAAGTCTGTGCTCCTTGTTTTTTATCCCATTTTCTGGAATCAGATACAAACATTAATCATAGTCTCATAACATTTTATCAATAAATGGCAGGTTTCCATAGTTTAAAGCTTTTGGGGTATGCAAGAATATATATATATATATATTAACTTGTATTATTGCAGAAAAAAAATATTATTTATATGTACCTTTAGTACAAGAAATGAGAAAAAAATCAAATATTCTAATCAAAATAAAAGAAAACCAATAATAAAAAATAAGGAAAAAATTAGTAATTCAATGTGTTCTCAAAAAATATCATCCATTTGTCTATGGATTATTATCTCCAATTCATGTGATAAGATACAGTCAATCAATCTCAACAGAAGATGCTTTCTTCACATGTCAGCAATGAATCCAAGATTCTTTTTCTCCAATCTTTATGGATGTTGGAATAGTTAACAATATTTGGAATGGTCCTTCCCATGAAGGCTGAGTTGCTCCAGTTTGCTTGAAATTCTTAATATAAACTTTATCTCCTGGGTTCAGGTCATGAAGAGAAAAATCTAGTGGTCCGGCTTGTACTGCAGCTCCAGATTCATGAAGTGCACGTAGTTTGTGCTGTAATTCCTGAATATAGGAAGCAATAGTAGTATCTCCCCCTAATAGTGAGGTATATGCAGGGGGAAAAGGTTTAGCCTGTATAGGTGGATGTCCAAAAAGCATCTCAAATGTGTAGGTCTCCTCTAGGCCTGCTTCTAAGATAAAATAGGGCCAGAGGGAGAATTTCGGGCCATTTTAAATGTGTCTCAGTGCATAATTTTCCAATCATTGTTTTAAGTTCTTTGTTCATTCTTTCCACTTGTCCTGAGCTCTGGGGATGATATGGAACATAGAATTTGGGAGTTATCCCCAAGTAAGAATATATCTGATTTAGGACAGAATCAGTAAAATGACTTCCTCTATCTGAATCAATATGTGCTGGTAGTCCAAAGCGAGGAATAATTTTCTTTAAAAGTATCTTTGCAACAAAATCCGCTGTGGCTCGGGCTGTAGGAAATGCTTCCGGCCATCTGGTTAGTTGATCTACTATTACTAGACAAAATTTATAACGTCCAGCCTTTGGCATTGTTATGAAATCTATCTGTAGATGTTCAAAAGGTGTGTAAGCCAGAGGACATCCACCAAAGGCTTTTCAACGAAATGCATGTTGGTTATATGTCTGGCAGGTAGAGCAGGCTGAACATACTTTAGAGGCTATAGTAGTTATACCAGGGGCTATCCATACTCTCTTGACAGAGTCCACGATGATTCCATGATGAGTCCGGGGTGCCAAAATGGCCATTTTTATGAATAGATTGGCAAATTTGGTTATAGAAACTTCTAGGGAGCAAGGGTTTTCCTTCAGATGACACCCATACTCCATTAATCTGTTTTGCTTTTAATTTTTACTTTCATTTTTCCACTTCCTTTTCTACTATTTGGAGTGGAGAAAAAAAACTGAAAAAGGTTAATTAATATCAACAAAATCAATACAATCTAAGAAGAATCACCTTCATTATATTTGGGAAGTTCCTTGGCCACCTTCCTGAAGGGCACCTCTCTGAGGGTCATTAGCACCTCGAGTATTTTTTGAATGAGCACCATTTCTTATATATTGTTGTTGGTCATTATAATTTTCTTCATTTGGAGCATTGTCATTATTTTCCCAATTCCTATTTCTATAATTCTGGTTTCTAAAGTTCTTACTTCTATATTCATTATAGTTATTTCTATAATCATTATTATAATTTCTAAAATTTCTAAAATTCTGGTTTCGATGACCATTATCATCATTTCTATAGTTATTATTTCTAAAGCTGTTATTAGATTGTGTATTTCTTCCAATCATCTTAAGAAAGGTTCTACATTCCATCATTTTGTGGCCCTTCTTCTCACAGAAGTGGCAAGTTATTGATTTATTTGTGAATTCCCACAAAGGGGCAATAGTCTCTCCCTTATTTTTCAATTGTCTCTTTAACATTTCAATTTCTTTCTTTAAATCTTCCACTGATGTATTGTCTTCCTCAGGTCTTTTTACACGACCCTTATAAACATAGGTTGCTACTCTCCTCAGTTCTTTGAGGTCCATAGAGTCCCAATTAGGACAGCTAGTTTTAAAGTAGTTTTTTACCACTGAATAACACTTCTCAATGAATTGCCTACGTATTTGTCTAATGTCTCTTTCTCTGGATAAATCAAGGTCCATATATGTATTCCCTACGTCAATAAGTCTGTCCATAAACTGGGAGGGTGTTTCATCAATATCTTGTCGGGTTCTTTCAAATTTTGACCATTTTTCAGGTCTATCGGAGCAAGCTCTCATGGCTGTCAATAATGCTTCCCTGGCCTGGTTTAGTTTTGTGTGATCTAATTCAACATTTGGGTTCCAATGTGGATCTTCAGTTGGCCAATAATATCCTCTTCTACCTCGTTTTTGATTAGCCAGAGAGACGATTTTATTTTTTTTTCTCTTTGTTAATAATTCTTCTAATATATTCTCAACATCCAACCAAGTGGGGTCAAAAGTTCTGAATATGTTCTCTAATTTTTTTATAATTAATATTGGTTTGTCCACAAATGATGGCATATCTTCCTTCAATTTTTTTAAATCTTCAGGGCTAAAAGGTGTATGATGTCTCACAGATACCAAGTTTCCATTCTTATTAAAAGTAGGTACTTCCCTTAAAGAAAATAAGCTATCTGAATTATTTGGTACTCCTGTTTCTAGGCTTCTTGCTCCATTCTCAGTTGGGTAAGTATTAGAAATAGAAGAGTTGGGCACATTAAAAGAGAGGGTTTGTTGTTGTCCCATAGTGCCAGAAAAATCAGAGGTAGGGTGTGAATTTAGGTTGGAATGTGAACTTAAAGTGGATTGTGTAGGGTGTGAAGGAGGAGCCAAGGAAGAAGTGTGAAAGGATACAGAGGTGTTAGGATTAGAGGAATCAGTAAGGTGTGAAGTGGAGGTATTAGGGTCAGAAGCATGGGTGGGGTGTGAACTTAGAGTTGAGGGTGTGGGGTTGGAAGCATGGGTGGGGTGTGAACTCAGAGTGGGTTGGTTAGAATTAGGGTTTTCTGAGGCCGAGGGGGCAGGGGGAGGGGTGGGTTGGTTAGAATCAGGGTTTTCTGAGGCCAAGGTGGCAGGGGGAGCTGTGTTCAGAGTTTCTGATAATGTTCTTAAGTCTCTTTTAATGCTTCTCATAAAAGTTATGATCTCCCCATGACGTCCCTCCATAAGCTCCTCTATAAGCTCCTGCCGAGTATTTAGTTCTACAATTTGTTGGATATTAGAGGGAGCAATTTGTTGGTTTGACTGAGAAATGAGTTCTTCAAGGAAATACAATATTATAATTACAATAATCAAAAACTCAAGGGAAAGTAGTATGTCGATTAAATTTTGCCATAAGTTCCATGGGATGAGCCCTTTCAGAGAGACAAGGAATTCTGTATCTATAAGATTGGTCATGGGGCTGATAAGCCAGCTGTTAAGTAAGTTGTAGACCAATGCTTGTACTAAGAAAAGAACAAAGTATTTATTGAAACGCCAGTTATTAACTAAGTTCTGAACTGTCTGTAACTCCATATTTCTAAAGTAAACACATGGGAAGCAGGACAAGGTCAAAAATCTTTCCCAGGTTTTTCTAGTCCTAATTTAGGCAGTTGCTAGCCAGGACCTTAGGGTCCTGTTGCTAAGATCTAAAACAGCTTAATTTAAGGAGAATCAAAAAGGTTTTTTACTCACCCGTTCTTGCAGCTGTAGTTCTTCAAGCCAACTTAGCAATGTTTAAAAAAAACAAACAAAACTGACTGATACATCTGATCTTAATTTCAATTCAACAAATATTTATTAATTACCCTATATATGTAAAGTAGTATGCTAGTTCCTAGGGTTATGCATATAAAAAAAAAACAAAAACAAAAAATCTTATGTTGTAAACTAGAATAGTAGGGGTAGAGTTATCACCTTTGCTGAGCCTTGAAAGAAACTAAAGATTCCAAGGAATGGTGATGAAGAAGCAATTTATCACCTAGACTGAGAGCAATGGGATCAGGAATAGTTTATGCAAAGGTACATAGACAGAGGTAGAATGTTATTTGTGAGCAAAAGCAAGAAAGCCAATTTGCCTATACCATAGAGCGAATGAAAGGGAGCAATATATGATAGGCCTGGAAAGGTAGCAGATTATGAAGGGTCTTATTGACAAGTGTGGTGAAAATTTCACCTTTTAAGATTGTTATAATATTGAACAATGGCCACCAAGGAATTTACTTATGAAATTCCTAAAATGAAACACTCAAGTCAGAATGGAGTCTATGGAGGTTTAATCACAATGGGAGTAGGGAAAAGGGAAAGGGGCTACTCAACCTCTGACCAAGGCAGAGGGAGTTTAGGCCCAAAGGGCCAAGGTGGAAAGAATCAGTCCTTGACTCACGTGACTGATCTGAAGGGAAGCTGTCTGTGGGCCTCCTCCCTGCCCAAGCTCCTCACACAAACTGGCATCTAGCCCTGTCCACAGGAAGTGAGCGAATTCCCTAGGCTGTTCTCTCCATCACTTCCTGTGCCTCACAAGTGCCAATGGTGGCTCAAGCTTGGCTTAGGACAGCCCAGGTGGGCAGTTAGTTATTTCTGATTTGTCATTGACTAGCACATGCCCATGTAGTGTGGGTGTGCACAATTTTGGGGTGCTAGACCAAGATGGAGACTTTTAAAATTCACACAAGATATTAGAAGGAAAGATATAAAAGGCATGGAAAAAAACTCAGACATCAATGCTAAAAAAAGTGGCCAAGAGAATAACATTTATGAACATATTATGTCTATTTTCCTGTCTAGACATTCATTTACATATGCCCTGAGTTTAAGGAGGCTCTCATAAGCAATATTCTATGGTGAACAGCATTTTTTACTAATATACAATTGGTTAAAAGATGCAGAAAATTAAATATGCTTTTGTGCTTGTTTTTTAAATTGATTATGAAAAAAAGATGATTCATTAGAGTAAAATGCCATCTTAAAAGCCCCTGAACAAGGTATCTCCCAATCATACATAAAGATCACTCAAGTTTACTCTTAACTGACAACAAAGCAGCATCATTTTCTTCCACTTTACCATCATGAAGATCTCTTAAAGATACAATGAATATTGCTAGGTTACAAATATCAGTTGTCTCATCTAATTGCAAAGCTCAAATGTCATTCTTCTGAAATCTATAATAACTGATTCAACATCATCAAACATATGTATCTGACAAGAAACTATTGTTAGAAACAAATATCATCTCTAAATTCTTAATGGAGTAATTTCCAAATGCATACCTGATAACTATTCTGGCACATAGCAAAATTAATTTTCATGCAATAGAATGTTTCCCCATTTTTTGTCCATCTGATAACTTGTTAAACATGAAGCTTTTACTGCTTTTCTTATTTATTACTTATATTACACATGTTATATGTATATGCATGTACATATACATTAATTAATATTATATATTTTTTACATTTCACTTATTCCACTTTAAAAAAATCAAGACTTATCAATATAACTTCTATGTTTTGATATTAAATGTTGAGATGTTTACAATATCTTATAGACAAAAGAAGTTTTAAACTGGTATTTGTGAGAATGTTCCCACAGATTATATGTTGCTATTGTAGATCTACATTACCTCCAAATAATGAAAAATCTAATTTATTGTATTCATTATTTTTCCTCATTTTTATGCCTATTATAATATATATATATTTAACATCAAAATGTGACCTATCAAATCTGTAATTTACTTGTCACAAAACACTAAATCTGAATGAATATTTTGAGATACCTTATTAACATATTTCAAAACTATTTTTGAGGACACTTCAAATCTTTATCCAATGATCTAATGGGGATGTTATAATTAAAATATATTTATTTCTACAAAAATTTATTTTTATTCATAACCACATCAGTACAATTGGTGCAAATGTATATTTCTTCAAGCAACTTTGTTTCTTAACCATAGAAAGGCAACTCATTTAAATGCTATTGTTACTTGACATGAACTCCTAAAGCTAAGGCTACCTAACCAATGAAAATTAGCTTTGTTATGAAAATTTTTCTAGTGACTAATGATAAATGCTGCATTAAATGATAAATGTACTTAATAGTTCAACTGTATCTATCATTTTTTAAAAACAATGTTTATAAACTAATTTTTGTAAAGGAAAGAATCTCTTCAGATCTGTCTTTCTTCTCTTACCAATATCCACATTCTTGCAGAAACTCTACTGAACAACTGACCAGTGCATCTAACCAGAGCATTTGAAAATAAGTCAGATAAGTTTAAGCCAAAAAAAAAAAGTCTTAATATAGCAACGAGGCAAAAGTAGGTTCATTTTTTTTTTAAACCCTTACCTTCCATCTTGGAGTCTATTGACTGTGTATTGGTTCCAAGACAGAAGAGTGGTAAGGGCTAGGCAATGGGGGTCAAGTGACTTGCCCAGGGTCACACAGCTGGGAAGTGTCTGAGGCTATATTTGAACCTAGGACCTCCTGTCTCTAGGCCTGGCTCTCAATCCACTGAGCCACCCAACTGCCCCCTAGGTTCATTTTTAAAGAACATTTGTTATGGTCCATTATGGTGTCAAGATAGTTTGTAATACATATGTCTAGTAATCATGGTTATCAAATAGCCCAACAGATGTATTGCAAAAATTAAATGCTTATAACGTCTTAGTAACCTGATTTTGCAGCTAATGAAGTTTGATTACAGAATACAAGAATGGAAAGAGAGATCTATTCTGTTTAGAATATAAAAGGGGATATTTTGAGTGTTTGACTAACTAGTTGGAAGCAGTTTGTGCTCAAATGTTCAATCCTTGTGGCAGTTTGGAAACAGTTTGATGACAGGTTGAGAAACTGCAAGAACAGATTATAGTTAGAAATGATCAAAATTTAATGTCTGCTGAAAAAAAAACACCAAAATCATTGTATGCATGATCATGATGGTTTCAAATTGCTACAGAAACAAACCTATAATGCTTCAAACATTTGCACATAACAACAGAAGGAAAGTAAATTTGTAACATAATTGGGCAATTATTTACTGCTTAAGATACCTTTAAAGACTTTTATTTTGAAACCTTTGACATCTGAATAGGAATCAAACAAAACCAATGTTGTAAAATAGGTCTGTATGACTATTTGGTTTGCTTAGATGCATTTTTTCAATGAATTATTTTCTTTTCAAGGGGAAGAAGTGATAGTTGCATTTTTTTAAAGAAAGAAAAGTCTTAAAATATTTGCATTTTCTAAAGAAATGCCTTAGAGGTGGTAAAGAACAGTCAATGACTGAGGGCAACTATTTATTTATTTATTTATTTATTTATTTATTTATTTGTTTGTTTTGGTAAACTGCTTCACAAATTACATGTCATGTTTGCTTAGAAGCCATGTTAATTTCTGTGTCATTCAAGTTTTAGTATATATTCTGGTTCTACTCACTTTACTCTGTATCACTTCATCCAAATCTTTTCAGGTTTTTCTGAAACCATCCTGCTCTTTAATTTTTATAACATAATAGCATTCCATTACAATCATATATGACAATTTACTTAACCATTCACCCAGTTAATGGGTGTCTCCTCACTTTTAAATTCATTATCGCCACAAATAGAGATGCTATTAATATTTTTTGTGTCCATATGTCCTTTTCCTTTTTGTTTTTATGTATTTGGGATACCGATCTAATAATGGTATTGTTGGGTCTGACAGTATACATGGTGTTATATGATCTCCAGAATGGTTGAATAAATTCACAGCTCTCCCAATCATGTACTAGTATCTCAATTTTGTAATTTTCCTTTTCTGCCATAATAGCCAATCTAATAGATGTGAGGTGGTAGCTCAGGGTTGTTTTAAGCCCTGGGTATTTTCTCTATTTATCCTCCATACTTGGAGTGCTCTCTCTCTTCTCCACTTATTGGTTTCTTTGGGTTCCTTTAAGTTCCAATTATATTCCCACCATCTAGAGAAAATGTTTCCTAATCCCTCTTAATTCTTGTGCCTTCTTTCTCTGAATTATCTTCTATTTTTACCTTCTATCTAGCTTACTTGTACATATTTGTTTTCTTGTGGCCTCTCCCTAAATTATGAACTCCTTGAGACCAGGAATTGTCTTTTGCCTCTTTTTGGATCCCTGGTGTTTAGTACAGTGCTTAGCATGGACTAAATGCTTAATAAATGCTAACTGACTGACTGTTTGAACTGCCAATAGTTTGTGAATAGTATTCTCATTGTCTCTATTATGTGGTGCTTTACAATTTAAAATATTTTCATATTAAATATTTTCTTTGAATGAGATTAGATTTTCTAGTCAGATTTTTTTTTCATTCCAAATGTGATTAAAGCAATGTAGGGAAGTCCTGGTGTGGAAATTCCCTACATTGCAACAGATCTACAACTCATTTATAAGTTAGTCTTATTTTTCTGAGACATGAAGGCCAGAGATAGGATTTAAAGCTATTGTTTTCTGACTCCCAGATTTTCAATGTCCACCACACTATTCTGCCTCTGTCAGATTTATAACCCTAAATCTCTTGCCATTATATATATTTTGAAATCTCTGGTAAGAAAGGTGAACTGAAACACATTTCAACAACTTATAATTGAAGTGCACAATGTCCTATTCTGCTAGTTATAGTATGAAGGTTCCACTGGGTTCCCCAAGGAATGTGATCAGTTTATAAGCCATGACAGGTTCTACCATGCTAGCAATATTAAGGACAGACTGTTTCTGCTTAATAAGAACCAGCCTAGCTAAGAACAGAAAGCCTCATAACTAGTAAATAAGTCACTTAATGCTTCCTTTTTGTAGCCATTGGCAACCTATGGAATAAATATTTTAAAAAATAAACCATAAACCTATCTAATACTTTCTGCTTCCACAGTGATTGAAATAAATGGAGAGGACATAGGCTTTGTTTTAAGGGAAAGAGTAACCAGCTAATGCAACTCATGTATGAAAGGAATCTCCATTATAACACCTGACAAGTGGTAGTCTGTGAGATTTAAAATGGTTGAGGTCTTAAACTGTAGTGATTAAAATAGTGGAAGATATAAATTGTGATAGATATAAGAGAGGGTGAGTAAATTTGACCACAGAAATATGTTTCACTACAGTGTCTTGGGTTTTAAAATCATATATAAGGTGGTCGCCAGGGAAATATTCCCAATTATTCAAATACCCAAGTCAATTAGGTTTTATAGAGATTTTAATTAACAATACAATGAGTAATCAAAGAAAGAGAGAGAGTAAGAAAGGAATAAGTATGAAGGGCCTCAAGCCAATATGGCCTAGACCTGAGTCTTAAAAGAGAAACCAGTCAGTTTTTTAACACTCACCACAAGGTCTGACTAAACAAGGATTTTAGTGACACCAGGTCAGCGTCCTTCCTCAAAGAGTCTTCCAGCCAGAGATTGTTTCAAAGGGCCTCTCTCAAGAGCCTCCAGAGCTCCTACCCCAGAGGCACAGAGTCCCTCAGAGGAGCTCCTCAAGGAACTCTCCTTCAGAATGAGAGTCAGAAATCGAGATCCTCAGAATGAGTCTTCTCAAAATGAGCTCCCTCAGAATCAGAATCCAGCTCTTCTCTAAGCTCTTATTTTTAAGGGCAAAATCTCCTCTGTCACCTCCCCTAAGTCCTTACATCTAGCAATCACTGTAGATGTTTCTAAAGGACCGCCCATTTTGAATTCACAGCTGAGTAGTTTTAATCTCTTTAGTAAGTCAGGAAAAAATGCTGCTGTGTCGACAAATTTCATTAGAAAAAACCTCTGAATAAGTTATCACCCTTTTAGGTTTAAGTAGTTTAGAAGTTGCCCCACCTTTATAGGTACTTAGTATCCCATTGTATCAATTCTAAAATAGTCATGACTCAAAGAACTTCCTGTCCCTTCCATAAGCATGGATCAAAGCACTTTCATTGTTCAGCAAGGAGCCCTCTGTCCCAAAGCAGTCTTAAGTAGGGTGGAGTAGGGATACTCCCAACGCAAGGAGCCTTCACATTCAAGTAGAATTCTCACTATCTGCTAGGGAATTCTTCCAAGTAGAAGACTCCCCAATGGGGAAATTTCCAACATTCATAAGTCTGAGAAATTTTAAGGTTTACAATCCCCCCTGATGATCATGGGAGACTAGTCTCCCCATTGATCACTTAACATAATCAATTTTGTAATTCAAAATGGACTTCTAACTATAGATATACATGATATTCAATTTTCTTAGAGAAATTAGAATAGTGAGAGAGGAAATAGAAAAGAAAAGAAAAGAAAAGAAAGCAAAACCAATGTTTTGCTAGGCGCATTGACAGAAAGCCAAATTAGGGGCAGTTCCTTTTGGCATGAATGTGTACAATAGATGTTCAATCAAAGTTCAGTTCAATCAATCATATCCAAAGTTCATTCTTGATCTTCTTGATGAAGTGTAGGTTTTCTGTCATCTTTCTGCAACAGTTCATTCTCTGGATATAAAAGTTTTAAGCTTCTTTCTTGAAGATCTTTTCTTGAACAAAATCAAATCTTGAATTTTTATAAAAGTACAATCTTAAACAAAAAAATCAAAATTCTTGGATTTTTATAAAAATACAATCTCAAACAAAAAATTCAAAAATTCTTAGATTTTAAATTAAAATACAAGTCCAAACTCTGATTAATGACCTTCAATGGAAAAGGGAAGCTCAGGACCTCCTTTGGCATCTTATTCCACTTTTGGAGAGCCGTTAAATAACAAGAACTCAAGGATTCTTCACTAGCTTAGTTACCCTCCTTTGGACACTCTCCAACTTACCAATTTTTTCCTTAAACTCCAGCATCCAGCACTGAACATAATATTTCAGATGAAGACCAGTGAGGGCAGAGGACATTGGAATTACCACCACCCTTTTCCTTAAAGATTCATACCCCCTAATTCAACCCAAGTTTGCTCTGGCTTTATTAGTTATCTATGATATCACTCATTCATATTGATCTTGCAGCCCTCTAAAACCTCTAGATTTTTTAGACAACTACTGTCTATAGGAAGGAAATTGGAAATATATTGATAAGGATTTGATAAGAAAAGGAATTTTGTAAGGCTGTCTCTGAGGCTGGAGAATGATTGAGACAAGAAAGAATTTTTATGCAAGGTTTGGAATTTTGAATGAGGAAGGACAGGTAGAGTTCTGAGACAGTTAGTCTCTGATTTTTGTGGAGACTAGCCAGTACTGCTCTCTCTCTCTCTCTCTCTCTGCTTGTGACAGGAAAGAAAGAAACTTTGGAAATATCTTGTTTGTACTTTCCTCACAGTGGAAAAACATCTGGAAGAAGACTGATGTATACCAGCTACTGTGAAAACTTTTGTGTGAAAGGAGAAAGACCAGAAGACCTGATTGCCTGGGTTCTGAGGCTCACCGCACTGCTAAGTGAGCAGCTGAGACATTTTGGCTCACTGGCTTTGCCTACTTGGAGACACTCTTAAAATGGATAATTTACTTTTACATAAGGATTGTAGATAGCTTAGTCAGATAGCAGTTTTGGGGTTAGTTATTGATAAGGAGTTTTGGAAATGTAGCTTGGGTGAATTTCCAAGAGGAAGAAATATTTCACCGTGAGGTAAAAGGAAAGTGGATGGAGAATCTAGTTCCCTTAGAGTTGAGGTATCCTGTTATTAATCCTTATATTCAACTATATATTATAAATAAATAGATTATATATATATATATATGTATGTATGTATACACACACATATACATTACATATGTATATACATATACATTAGTCTCTAAGGCAGTTTGTGTGCTCTGTATCCAGTGGAGGGAAGTTCATTATTGGACTCTCCTTTGAGGAGAACTGAGTATTTTGTAAACATTTAACAAAGTATACACAACAGTATCCTCCTTATTAACACTTTCGTTAGTAACATTATTACATGTCTAACCATGTGTTACTCATATTTGTGAAGTTGAATTTTTTTGCCAATGTTCAATGCCATGCATTTATCCTGATTGGATGTCACATTAGGATTAACCTAATGATCTAGCCTATTATCCCTTTAGATCTTGATTCTGTCATTGAGTACATTTGTTATCCCTCTGAAGTTTGTTACCTGAAAATTTGATGAATATACTATCTATGCTTTTATTCAAGTCATTGATAAAAATGTAAACAAAACCAAACAAAACCACAAGGTCAGTTATTGATCTCTGGAGCATCCCATTAGAGACCATTTACCATACTGATGTTGAATCACTACAGTTTTAGTCTGGCTATCTAATAACTTCTGATTCATTCTGAATGAATTATTGTCTTATCTGTATCTTTACATTTCTCCACAAGAATAGTATGAATGAATGAACAAATGAATGAATGAAAAATAATTTATTAAATACTATGGCAAAGCATTATGTTAAAACTTCTAGGAATCCAAATGAAAAAGAGAGATAGGCCCTGCTCTCATGAAATTCACATTCTAATGAGTGAAGCAAAATTTATAGGATATTTTAGGTACAAGTCATGTGAAAAAACCCTCTAGTGCTTAGGTTGCAATGCCAAAATGGGTAGAAATTCACTTTCTTTAATATCATTTTCCTCATATAATCATCTCAGCTATGGTGACAGAGTAATAGAAAGAGGTGCGGTGAGCTTTTCTCTTTCCCCAGTTCCCCCCCACCAAAGTTCCTTCAAAAAAAGATATAAGAAATGCACCTGGGTGAATCCTGATTAGGGAAATTCAAGAAAAAGTTATAACAATTTTTCTAGCCCATGTTGTCTTAGGGGGACAAAGAGATGGGTATGTGGGTACTGGGGATAAGATTTGGCCAGAAACACTGCAGTCCACAGAGAGACTGTTGTAAAGATGAATTTAGAGTTGTGAATTTAAATCTAAATTTAAATGGTCGCCAAATAAAAGTACCACGTCAGTCTGGAAATTTTTGGTAATTTAATTAATATAGAGGGAAGGAATTTAAGGAGAAGAGAGAAGGAGAGGAAAAAGAGTTAATTTAAACTGCTACAGCTCAGGCTGAGCCAGGCAGGAGATAAAAGGCCTTGGCCAAAGGAGCCTCCCTGAGCTCAAGGGAAAAGGAAGTCAGTCTTATCACTCACCATGAGACCATCTCAAGGAAGCTGTCTGAGTGAGCTCCTCCAGGCTGAGTTCCAGGATCGAACTGGCACCCAGGCTGCTCATAGGAAGTGATCAGCCAGATCCAACTTTCCAGGGAAAGAGTTTTTTTTAAATTTTTTTTAATTAAAAAATTTTTAATTTTAATTTTTAAAAAACCCTTACCTTCCATCTTGGAATCAACACTGTGTATTGGCTCCAAGGCAGAAGAATGGTAAGGGCTAGGCAATGGGGGTCAAGTGACTTGCCCAGGGTCACACAGCTGGGAAGTGTCTGAGGCCAGATTTGAGCCTAGGACCTCCTGTCTCTAGGCCTGACTCTCAATCCACTGAGCTACCCAGGTTCCCCCTGCCCCCCAAAGGAAAGAGTTTTTGAGAGATGAAAAAATACCAAATATATAGACCTTTCACCTTTGTGTCTCTACCTCTAAATTTTCACATCTACCAATCACATCAAAGGCTTTCTCCAGGACTGCCCATACTTTTAGTTCTCACCTTCTTTGATTAGTTCACCTTTTGTTAGTTACTTGACCTTTTTGTGATTAATTTAACCTTTATAGTTACTTAACATCTTTTTGTATTAAGGTCTAAAAATAGACTTAGCTTAAAGTTCTAGCTTCACTATAAGATGAGAACTAAGTACCTTCATTGTTCAATTAGGAGATTACAACTTTATCTTCCCCTAAAGTATGTCTAAGTAGGGTGGAGTAGTTTTAAAATTCACAAATCCCCCTGAGGCCTGAGGAAGACTAGTCTCTCAGATGGGTCTTGTAAATATACCAGCTATGGAATTACAATAGTTAGGGAGAAATAGAAAAGAGGGAAAGCAAAACCAATGTTTTGCTAGGCGCATTGACAAAAAAGCCAAATTATGGGCAGTTCCCTTTGGCATAAAAGTGTACATTTACAATACATGTTCAATCAAACTTCAGTTCAATCAACCACATCCAAAGTTCATTCTTGATCTTCTTGATGTAGTGTAGGTTTTCTCACATCTTTCTGCAACAGTTCATACTCTGGATTTAGGAGTTAGCAAGCTTCTTCCTTGAAGATCTTTTCTTAAACAAAATTTCAAAATCTTGGATTTTTATTAAAATACACTGTGCACCAGGGCAAGAGGAAGTCCAAGACACATATCAGGGCATCTTGAATAGGGTGCAAAAATGGTGCCAATTTACATTTTCTCTAATGTTTTCTATTGCTTATTTACTAGTTCTGGGTCATAGATCCAAATATAGTTTGCTAAAGGTCACACATGTACTAAATAGAAGAGCTAGGATTTGAACTCAGGACCCACCTTTCCAACTCCAGGGCCCTTTCTATTTGTACATCCTTAGGAGAAAGGCTAAACATAAGAAACTGCATGCAACTTTGATGACTCCATTCTGATCAGCTTTACGATTATTTAACTGTTGATGCTGAAAAAATGAATACTGGATAAAGGTAAAAAATAATGACTTATTCTCAACATTTCTCAGAAAAGCTTAAACAATGTAGTCTGCAGAATAAGGTGAACATAAGACTCTAGACATTGCTTCAGTCAGGAAATACTTGCTCTGCTTATCTAAGAGAATCACAGCTGAAAGGGATTACAGAGGCAATGTAAGCATGTATCTAAAGATAATTATCTCTACAACATCCCCAATAAACTGGTTACCCAGCCTTCCTCTGATGGCTTCCAAAGGCATTGCATTCTAATTTGTTAGAATTTGTTAGAAATTGTTAGAAATTTTTGTTGGAAAAATTTTCCTTAGATTGACATATGTCTTCACAAAATTGTTATATATGTGACTCAGAGAATTCTTAATCATATCAAATCTACAAATTTATTGAATAAGATACTATTGCAGTCACCATGAAGAATATACTTATACAAGAAAGACAATCTCTGACCTGAAGGAACTTGTATCATAGGTGAAAAGTGATGTAAACATGTGAAAAATTAACTAACAAAAAATTCTAATAGAAGTTCAGTGCATTTAGAGAAAAGATGTCACAAAATAGTGTATAATGAATGTGGTGAAATTAATTCTATTGACAACAGTTTCTCTAGGTGTTCTGAGGAGAAGGATACCCCTATCATATAAGGTAGTTTGGGAAGATTTAATGGAAATGGAATTTGAATTGATTTTTGACAGATGGATAGGATTTACACAAGTGAAGGGGAAAAGAGAAAATTGTTTGAGTTCCTTGAGGGAAAGGGTTGTTTTTTATATTTTACTTTTTTAAATTAATTTTTTTCAGTTATCAAGCATTTGTTTTTTTTTCCTTCCCACTTTTCCTTCCACTTAGAGTAAAAAACAAAACCAAAAAAAACCCCAAAACATGTGAATTCAGTAAATATGCATAGTCAAGTTAAATGAATTCTCATATTGGCCATGTCCAAAATTGTGTGAATTATTTTGCATATTGAGACCTTCGCTTTTTTGTTAGAAGGTGGGTAGCATTCTTTATCATTGATCCTTTGGAATCATAGTTCATCATTGCATTGCTATAAGTTCTAAAGTCTTTCAAAATTGTTAATTTTTACATTGTTGATAAATGATTCTCTTGATTTTGCTCATTTCACTCTGCATAATTTAAAACAAGTATTTTTGGTTTTCTCTGAAACTGTCTCATAATTTCTTATTGCACAATGATGTTGCATTTTATTTATATTTATTTATAATTATTGCACAATTCTTATACCACAAATTGTTCAGACCTCCATTTGATGAATATCCCATTAGTTTCCATTTCTTTGTCACTAGAAAAAAAATCTATGCTCTCTCGCTCAATATAGATATAAAGATAGAGATCCATATATAGATTTGTACATATAAGACCTTTCCTTCTTTATACTTGTCTTGTATGGTTCAAAATATTTTGGCATATACAAGTTGTTGAATAAATTACTTGCAGATTGAATTGAATTCAATTTTTAAGATCAAGAACAACTATAATGTGAGGGGTTCCCTGTATTAGAACCTATTCAAATCTTATATTTGCAAATTTAGGGTTTAATTGACTATCCTACCTACTCACAAGTAATCGCCTTTGCTAGGTAAGAATACTTTTTGATTGAATCAAATCTAATATGAATCAGAACCAAATATGAACAGGACAGGTCTTCCTTGAAACTATGAAAGCCATTGTATGAAATGGATCATGCCCTAAGGAGTTTTTTTTTTAAGTTATTTTAGAATGAGGAAAGATTCAGAAGGTCTGACTTATAAAGGTAGGAACAAACACGTTATTTTAGCACACCTTTAAGGAACAAAGGAAGGAGTAAGCTCTAGCAGAGAAGGGAAATATCAATGAGTGCCATTGGCTTTATAGGCAACTCTGAGCAGAAGACAGTCTGAGGGAAATCCTTCCAAATAATTGGCTCTTTCCCAAATTTCTCCTCCAAATGCTTTTATATCCTATTATATAATAATATGATTTGCTACCTTGTTACTCAAATATCCCAGTAAACTTTATTTTTGCCTCAACTGCAAAGAGGCCAGGGGTTAACTACAGATAAACATACATGTAAACTTAAGCAGAGAGCCCCACCACTGTCCAAATGTTAAGAATTCTTCTAATTGGAACTTTGGTATGATAGTATCTGAACTCAAAACTTTTCATATTATGTATATAAAACTCCCTAAAGCTGAAGAGGAAGGAATCAAGCCAACCTTAAGAATTATTGTATTGTCCCAACCCCACTACCAACCCCTGGCTTAAAATAAACTAATCTCAATATTTAAGTTTATTATGTGTAGAATAGTAGAGATTAGTATTAAATACACAAACATGTATTACACTAAGTAGGTTTTATGTAAATATGTTCATGGTTCACTCAAATAGTATCTTATTATAATAATGCTTATTATTATGTGAATCGGGTCAAATACTGTTCCCCAAAATATAATTATATAGAACAAAAATTTACCCTCTCAGATATTAGTGGTCCCCATTGATATCAGTGTTATAGAGGGTTTCCATTATATTTTATAACTCTAAATGTGGTCTTTAAGAAAATCCCAGTGAAGATTACTGTTTAAGGCATCAGGTAGGATTATTACCTAAAGGGGAAAAAAGACATAAATTTGATAGAACCCATATTTTATAGCTATAAGGATATATACTTCAAAGATTTTTAATAACATTTTCCTCTGGGACATAGATAGAAAGGTTTGGGAAAGCCATCATTTTGAGGATAACAAAATTTTAAGCACTCTGAGAAGTGTTGCAGGTAAGACCTCACCCCTACAAGCTGATAAGCAAGTCCAGGCTTTTATTTATAGTGACATGAATGACATTTATCTGCCTTTCACTGGAACATTTATAATCCACTTGTCAAGGTGAGTTTTATTCTGAGACCCAATTTCTGGGGAGTGTTGGCAGATCTAGCATACAAATTTAGCTGCCATGGCTGAAATTTCTAATGGAAAAAAAAAATTGAAATCTTTGGCCAACTTTCAATTTACTCAAATTAAAAAGGCTATTTGACAGGAATTATGATCTTTCCAAATACGAAGTTTAGGAAAGATACTAAGTGGTTCATAATGATATTTAAATGTCTTCCCACTTTTTCCATAAACATTTCTTATTGCTCTTTAAAAATATGGGTAACAAAGGTATATAGACTCCTTTAGTCAATATTATTAGTCCCAACTTATGGAAGTCTAGGTTTTAAATATTATAACTCCAAATCTAATAAATATATTTTGAATACTGTGCAAGAAAAAAGTTAGATATCAAAGATTTGAATAGGAGGCAGTTGGGTGGCTCAGGGGATTGAGAGTCAGTCCTAGAGACAGGAGGTCCTAGGTTCAAATGTGGCCTCAGACACTTCCCAGCTGTGTGACCCTGGGCAAGTCACTTAACCCCCATTGCCTAGCCCTTACCACTCTTCTGCCTTGGAGCCAATACACAGTATTGACTCCAAACAGAAGGTAAGGATTTAAAAAAAAATTCGAATAGCAGTAGACAGCAGTAGAAGAAATAGCATAAGGCAGTATTGATTCACTATAAAATGAACTTATGAGTAATAGTAGCTAGAAGTGAGATTCAGAAGTTAGAACACTGTGCTTGAGTGATCAGAGGAGACTTTACAGAGAAAGTAGAATTTGGACTGAGCCTTTAATAATAGACAAAGAGGAAAAAGACACATTCCATGTGGGCTCAAACATGTGAACAAAATCATAAAGGTAGCAAAGCACCAGATGCCCATATACTGGAACTCCCATTATCCAGGGTTCTTTGATGATGGGGGTGGGGGAAGGGTGGTGGTACAAGTTTTATTCTTTCAAACACAAGAGGAAAAGAGATTAATTCAGCAAGGAGCTCAGGTCAGGTTAGGGATTCATAAATAATTGGTGACTATATACTCAATGGCCTGACTCACATTTGGACCCAGTACCTTTGTCTCGATCCAAGATAAGGGGTATACATACCCAGAAATTGACTTGTAATTAGATCATTCATTTTTAACATGGTTAGACCTATGTTTTAGTATATCAACTTGACAATAATATAGAGCATTAATTGAAGAAGGAGATTGAAAGCAAGGAGTCCATTTTGGAGCCTATTAAAACAATCAACTAATTAACAGACTCTCAAATTCCTACTATGTGCCAGATCCTGATACCCCAAAAGGCAAAAACATTGTCCTTATTTACTTCCTGACTCTGCCCTGAACTTACATTCTTATGGGGGGAGACATGTAAATAAATATGATACACACAGCAGATGGAAAGTAACCTTAGAGGGGGAGGCTGTAACAGCTGAAGGGAGCTGCAAAAGGCATTCTAAAGAAAATTGCATTTGAGCTAAATTTGGAAGGAAGCCAAGAATTCCAAGAGGTGGTAGTAAGGAAAGAGAGCATTCTAGACATGGGGGAAAGCCAGAACAAACACACAGAGATGGATGATGGAGTATTGAATGTGAAAAATAGTAAATAGTCTGTATAACTGGGACATAGACTACAGGAAGGAGAATATTGTGTAAGACTCCAAAGGTAGAATAGACTGGGTTGTGAAGAACTTTAAATGCCAAATAGAAGGCTTTATTTTTTATAGTGAAGGTAATAGGAAAACAATGGAGTTTATAGGTCAGAGAGTGAAATTATTAGGTGTCAACAAGAAAAATCACTTTGGCATCTTTCTGAAGAATATTTTGGGGCAAAGAGAACTAATGTTCAAGTAAGAGCTGAAAAAGACCTTAGAGTGATAATATAGGAGAGAAGAGTTTATATATGAGATGTGAATGTAAAAATGAAAATATTCATCTGTGGGTTGAATGAAAGTGAGAGGGGATAAGGACAATGCCAAGTTTGTGAACCTTAGTGACTAGGAAGATGATAGTTCCCTAACAATAATAAGGAATTTCAGAAGGGAAATTGATTGTAGGGAGAAAGGCAGTGAGTTCTGTTTGGGGCATATTGAGATTGAGATGATTATAGGACATCTGTTTAAGAAGTTCAGTAGCTAATTCATAAAATAGAACTTTCTCTCTCTCTCTCTCTCTCTCTCTCTCTCTCTCTCTCTCTCTCTGTCCTCTCTCTTTCTCTCTCTCTCTCTCTGTCCTCTCTCTCTCTCTCTCTCTCTCTCTCTCTCTCTCTCTCTCTCTCTCTCTCTCTCTCTCTCTCTCTCTCTCTCTCTCTTCCTCTCACTCTTGCTCTGTCTCTGTTAGGCTGTCTGTATATCTGTATCTTCATAGAATGAACTATGATTAACCCAGGGATGCTAATGAGATTTCCAAGTGATATAGTATGGAGAGAAAACAAGAAAGCCAAGGACAGAACCTGAAGGGATACTTACAATTGGTGTGACATGAGAAAAGATAAATTTTGGCAAAGGGAACTGAGAAGCAGTCAGAGAAATAGTACCAAAAAAATAGTATCACATAAACCTAAGTAGGAGAGACAATCCAAGAGGAGAGAGTGATCAACAGTGTCAAATGTTGCAGAGGCCAAGAAGGATAAGGACTGAGAAAAGGATATTAGATCTTGCAATTAATATCGCTATATTGCTAACTTTGGAGAGAACATTTCAGTTGAATGAAGAGGTCAGAAGCCAGACTGCAGAACTATTACAAGGAAGTGAGAAGAAAGGAAGTAGAGGCATAGAGTACAGATAGCTTTTTCAATGAGTTAAGATGAGAAGAATTAAAGAGATGGATATTGGATTATTGCTGGCAGGAGGAGCAGCAGGATGTCCATGCAATCAGTAGGAGATCTGAACTATTATCAGGCCTGAATTCTGAAGTTCTGGTCCTAGATAAAATAAGTTAATATTTATAAAGCCCTTAGCACATTGCCTGGCAAATGATAGGTCCTTAATAAGTGCTTATTCTCTTTTGAGATGAGACACTGGTAGAGAGATCTGAAGTCTGTGGCCTGGCTCTAGCTGAGACACAATGTTTAACTTAGATGGTTCATTTAAATGTTTCATTGGGACAATTAGTGATTCTACAAAAAATAGTTCAATTCAAAAAACACATCTTAAGTGCCTAATTAATTTCATGGGTTGACAGTGGCTAAAAATTTAACCAAATGGCTAGGCTTCTAGGGTTGTAATTCCATACTTAATCTAGTCTTGTAAAAACAGACATAGTCTTTCTTTTTAAATTTTAAACCCTTACCTTGGAATCAAAATTAACTATTGGTTCTAAGGCAGAAGAATTAGGCAATGGGGGTTAAGTGACTTGCCCAGGGTCACACAGCTATGAAGTATCTGAGGTCAGATTTGAACCCTTGACATCCTGTACCCAAGTCTCCCTCTCTACCTACTGAACCATCTAGTTGCCCCCATTTCTTAGATGAGAGCAGTAATAATGTATTGTAGAATAGAGAAAAAAAAATGCAAAGTAGTCCTCAAACTTTTAAAGCTCCCTTTCATTTCTGTAATGATGGTAGCAATGTCAGAAAAGAGGACAGAGAGTGCTAGAAATCACCGTTTTTAGACATTACAAACATTAATTTTAATATGAGCACTTCATCCAGTTCCCAAGCAGACATACTAAAGCAACTGAATTACACTAAATTTTATATTCTTGCTATAAACTCAAATAGAAGACAAAAGGAAGTTGCAGCTAAATGGACAGATGATTCACAAGTCCTTTTTGAAGAATCAATAAAGCAGTTGGCAGAAATGGAAAAGATCAAAGATTATATGGAAGACTCTTACCCTTAATAGGGAGGGGGGGTCTGGACCTGAGATTTCATTGATATATGGAATTTAGGGTTTCTTGTTCCAATTTAAGTCAGCACTTTCTTAGAGAGTTGCTTAGAGTGCTGAGAGGTTATGTGACTTGTATAGGATCACATAGTCTACATCAGTCAGAGATAGGATTTGCACCAGGTGTTCCTAGCTTCTTTATCTCCTGGGACACACTTTGATTCTGTTACTATATATCCTTTTGTTTATGTATGTATATGTGTTTTAAAATTTCTTTCTTTAAATTTTTAAATATTTTCCATGTTTACATGGTTCATTTTCTTTCCCTTTCTCCTCCCAGAGCAGACAAGCAATTCCACTGGGTTGTACAAATGTTATCACTTGATACCTATTTTCACATTATTCATTTTTGCCATAGAATGATTTTTGAAAACCTAAACCCCAAATCACATACCCATATATACATGTGATAAGTGATGTCATATGCTTTGCTTTTGCATTTCTACTCCCATAGTTCTTTCTCTCAGTGTAGATAGCATTCTTTTACATAAGTCCTTCAGGAGTTTCCTGGCTTGTTTCATTACTACTAGTAGCAAAGTCCATTAAATTGGATTTTTCCACAGTGTTTTACTTTCTGTGTATAATGTTCTTCTGGTTCTGCTCATTTTACTCTGCATCAGTTCATTGAGGTTCTCCCAGTTCATATGGAAAGCCTCCAGATCATCAATCTTTATAGCACAATAGTATTCCATCACCACCATATACCACAATTTGTTCAGCCATTCCCCAATCGAAGGGCATCCCCTCATTTTCCAGTTTTTTGCTACCACAAAGAGCACAGCTATGAATATTCTTGTACAAGTCTTTTTCCTTATTTTCTCTTTGGGGTACAAACCCAGCAGTGGTTATTGCTGGATCAAAGGGTATGCATTCTTTTAAAGTCCTTTGTGCGTAATTCCAAATTGCCTTCCAGAATGCCTGGATTCATTCACAACTCTACCAGTAATGCATTTCTGTCCCAATTTTGCCACAACACCCTAACATTTATTATTTTCCTTTACTGTGTGACTATATAGCCTTAATATTTCCTTTGAGAGGAGAGTCTGGAGGCACTTGCACTAAATCACATTGTCAAATATGAAATGTATTGCATTTTGACAGGTAATTAATAAGTGACATGAGAGCCAATTTAATCACTTCTCTATATACACTCAGATCACTGACTTGTGAGAACAAAGATTAAAATCAATATAAAATTAAAATAAGAATAAAAATAGGAAATTGTGCTCTGCAATTATAGCCACTTTAACCAAATTTATTTAAACCCATTCTTTATACTCCCCAAAAGAGCAAATACAGAAAACTTCAGATATTGCCAGACTATTACCATTTCTTAAATAAGTTGAATGGATAGGTACAAATCAGTTACTACAATGAGATCAAAAAGAGCTTCGAAAATGCCTCAACCAGTAAATAGTTGAAATTCTGAATATATACAAGGAATCTATTCTGATAAAGAGGGAAAAAGGATTTGTCTGAAAGGACTAATATGGATGCACAAGGAACTCAGAAACCAACTTAAATTTTGAAAAGTTATCTACAGAATGTCATCCAACTCAAATGTTTATAGAGGTTTTGTGTGACCAACTAGTGGTAGAGTCTTCCAAGCTTGTATTGGTCTGATAAACCACAGTTGGACACACTGTACAAAGACTCTGACATCATGATGTCATTTTGGTTCTCTAGAGTACAAACTACAATAACCAACCAGAGAAGATCAAGCATGGACTAGTAACAAATGAATAGAAAATGTCTGTACTCTTAAGAGAGAAACATTTGAGTAGAAAATGAATCAATCAAAAAAAAACATTTATTAAGCACCACCTCTGTGCCAGACACTATGCTAAGCCATGGGGAAACAAAAAGAGATAAAAGATATCCCCTGCCCTTATGGAACCTACAATCTAATGGGGAAGTCACATAGGCAAAGGAATAAAGACATAGCAAGCTATATAGAGGATAAGTAGGAGATAATAACAGAGGGGAGACACTGGAATTCAAAAGGGTTGAGAAAATGTAATATAGGCCAGTAAGTAAGTAAGTAAGTAAGTAAGTAAGGGAGGTTACACCCCCTTACACTAGTGAATAGGGGAGGAGAGAAGGGGTTGAGAGGGGAGAAGAGGAAGACAACCTGAGTTTGTTTCCCTGAAGGAAAGAGTATGTCTCCTCAGAGATTTGGTTTGGGAGGTAGAGGTTAAGGACTGGAGGAGAGGGCTTTAGAAAAATGACTCACTGCCTCCCTTCTTGATCTCAGTTGTTGTTGAGAGGCAGGATAGATTTTCCTGCCTCTGGATCCTCCCAATACCCCAACTACCACTTTCCCTTTGAGATATAGGTTTATTCCCCAACCCTAGTTTTTAGCTAATCCTCCTCCTTGGGGAGAAGTGTGATTCTCCCCAAATCTTCAGTACCCTTTGTTTGTGTCAGAAAGCAAGTCTATATAATAACACTTTAATAGAATATTAATAATAGAATATAGAATTTATAATAGAATAATAGAATATCTGGTCTATATAATAACACTTTAATAGAAAATCACCCAGGGAAGGGGAAATAGGAGGGTTGAGTAAGGATAGTCTGTAGCAGGAATCCCTGAAGACTGACAGACTAACCCCTTAAACTCAGGCTCTAAGCCTGGACCCCTCTTCTGGTCAGCTGCTGGTTGCCCCTATTCCTGAGCTAATTTGGTTATTGCTGGAGTTCAGGACAGATTGGGAGGATAGAGAGATGGAGAAAATCCTTGGAGAGGATTTCCTCAGTAGATGGCTTCTTCTAAAGTTCCATCGACTGTGTTGAGGTGAGCAAAAGATTTCCAGGGATTGCTAGGAAGCCGTTGGTGTCCAAAGGGAAACCTCCAGCCTTTGAGATCCTCTTGTCAGGCTCTCAGCTGAAGGAGTCAGAGTTGAAGTGACAGTTTCTCCATTCTCTCTGCTTTTGTTCCCTTTGGAATTCTGGGTCCCTTCCTTTCTGCCCTTCCTCCACATGGGCAGCTTCTTGCTTTACTGGATCGGATTTCCTTCCTTTGCATCTTCTGCTCTTTTGCAAATTTTCTCTTATAAAAGGCTTCCTGTAGATGGTGGTATTTTAGTTGGGACTTAAAGAAAGCCAGAGAGGTCAGTGTCTTGAGTACATTTCAGGGGATGAGGGTATAAGCAAGACTGGAAATGTAGGAGGGGGCTAGGTCACAAAAGGCTTTGAATGCCAAACATGCCATTTTGTATTTGATCCTGTAGGCAAAAGGAAGGCCACTGTTGTTTATTGAGTTGGGAAAGTGGGGGTGGAGCAGTGACAAGATCAGATATGCATTTTAGGAAAATCACCATAGTGGCTGAATGGAGGGTGGATTGCAGTGGGGAGAAACTTGAGGCATATATGAGGAAACTGTGTGATCAGAGCACACACATGGTAGGCACATAAAGCAAACATGTAGCTGGGATGCATAGAGAGGAGAGACACTCAAAGATCAGGGTACACTCAAGAACAGGTAACTTGCATTATTGCAACTCCAGTGATACAGAGCTGTTAATTTCCTGTGTTAGCATTACTATGCTGTCTTTGCTGCTTTTTTGCTGGGTGTCATGTCTCTTCTCTCCATTAGTTTTGTCATTTCTCTTGGGTCTCATCTCTCTTTGCTGGATATCTCATCTTCACTTGTCATCATACATTCTTTTCTGTGTTCTTCAATTATCAAGGTGGTCTCTACTACAATCTACTATGCTTCACTTCTTTAAGACCATTTGCCAGCTCTTCATTAACATCTACTAAGACACAACAAGTAAAAGTCATCTTCCTGGCAAGAGTTTGACAGCTTTTTGGTTCATAGTCAAGGCCATGAACCACTCCACATAGCTAAGGGGTGACCATAAAAACTGGCTGGAGCATAGCTCCAATCTAAATCCATTCATTTATCTCTCTCTCTTTCTCTGTCTCTCTCTGTCTCTCTCTGTCTCTCTCTCTCTCTCTCTCTCTCTCTCTCTCTCTCTCTCTCTCTCTCTCTGTCTCTCTCTGTCTCTCTGTCTCTGTCTCTCTCCCTCCCTCCCTCCCTATTTATCTCTAATTAGCCTGGTGCTAATTCAAAGTCCCTTGTCACCAACAACTCTAACTTCTGGCAAAACAGTTCTTTGTAATTCTTTTTATCTTAATCAGTGATTAGCAATCCTGGGTCCTTGAAAACCACTTCATGGATCTAAACTAAATACACATGAAGGAGATCCACGCCAGGGTTCTCATTAAGAGAATGATTCTGGAGACATATGCAAGAGGGAAGACATAAAAAAAGTCTTGGACCTTATCTTTTTTTTTTTTAAAAAAAAGAGACCCCCAAATACCAGTAATACCAACCAATATGCCTACTTTCCCATCTCAATAAAATATTTAGAAAATAATCTGCATATGCATCAAGGGCATCCTTGAATGAAAGATTTCTTGAGGAAGGAAATATGAATACAGTCATAAATGTTATTCTTCAATAGACTGAATCTTCACAATAATATAGCTGACAGAAAGATGAAAAGAAGATAAGCACCCATAGTGTATATTATTGTTTGATTAGATAAGACCTGTAATTTCATTGATGTGAGGAAATATCAGCATGGAAATTCCTTCCATTGATAGAAATGAACAATTCTTCTATAACATAAGTGTTGGTCTGGGGTACTAAAAAATTAAGTGGTTTGGCCATGGTCACAGTGTTCATATGCCAGAGTGTGTAATTGAAAATCTGTTACCCTAAAAAAACACATTTCTGGAGAGCCCAATGACTTCCTGTCACTATGTACTTCCTGTAGACAGAGAATATTAGGAGTGGGCAGTCCTCTTGGGTCTCTTTCTTGGGCTTGAAGCCAGCATGGTGATGGTACTAAGCTAAGTGTGGGGATTTTCAATGGGCTAATCAGCCATGGGCACGTGGTCTTTATTTTGTATCCTCTTTATTCTTTGATTTCTAATGATTATTAATAAACCTCCAAAAATAATATTTTATTAGTTGAGATCTAATTTTAATTTTTACAAGAGAACTGTAAGGGTTAAATTTAATGGCTGCACTTAAATTATATGAAATAATGTGGTTGCTGAAATTATTATATTCCAAGTCAGGAGTTTATTTACCAAAATAGAGGGGAAACAATAAAGTAGAGAAATGTAAAAGAGGTTAGAGAAAATACCTGTACTAGTCCTCAGCCAGAAGGGCCAGTAGTCAATAACCACACAGCCTCCTACAATGATGGAAGTTAGTCTCTTAGGAAACTAGGAAGGGAGTCAGCCCTTTCATTCACCTAACAAATTAGTCCAGGAGTCAGAGTCTAAGTTAAAGTCACAATTCATGTCACAGTCTCCAATGAAGTTCCCTTGAAGACTATCTCCAGGAGACACTCTCCATGAGACTCAACTTCAGGAGACTGCCCCAGCCAAAGGACTTTTTGTGGCTTTTATGGTAGTTTCCTGTTCCTGCCCCTTTTCACAGGGGCCAGTCAGTTTCCAAATTGTCCCAATTGCCTAGGGGCAGTGTCTGTGGTATTGACTTCTCACCTCTAAAGGTTTTACTCTCCTCTTAGGATTCACGCATTTCTGAGTTGTCACTCAGTTTGGATTCACATGTTTCTGAGTGTGTGAACTCTTAAAAGAATTTAACAGTTTCTGGCTGTTTGAGTTAGAAGAAAGAGTGGAGCTCTCCAAGTATCTTACTGGCTTCTCACCTAGTACTAAGTAGGGTGTGAATTCACTAAGTGGTTTGTGAGCTCCTCCACCTAGTTCAAGCTTGTGTTGATTCAATCAAAAGGTAGACAAAGGAGAGTTAATCCTGTCTTCACAATCTAGTGAGGTACTTAAGTTAGTGTTAACCAAAGACTTAATTCCAACTAGGAAAAGAGAATAAAGGATTCCCCTTTCCAAGTGTAAACTCAGAATAGACAAAGAGGACCAAGAATTTCCTTTCACAGAACCCAGGTCTTGATCCTATGGCTGACCCGCTATCTATCATATCTTACTGTCTCCCATTTTTGTTTTAATTCAATTATTAAAAAAAATAAATTTGGTAGAGGCCCACTAAAGATTTTCCTTTAACAAGATACCTTCCATGCATATGTCAAAATCACAAGATTCTTTGAAAACTTCATAAGGGCTTTGCTGGTTATTTCTGAATATGTAATGACCAGTAAACATCTGAGTATGGAGAGGAGACAATGACCAGGGCCTGGATTTTATTGATGAGTTAATCATTTATCTACATGAGAGAACAGAAAAGATTTAAGGTTAAAAATCTGGGGGATCTCAAACCCCAGAACTATGTAGTTATTGGGCAAGAAAACATTACCTTATAGTCTAGCTTTTAGGGACTAAATTTGGGAGGTATATATAATGGTCACTATATACTAGAGAGAGGTATTTGACAGAATAACCCAACACTAAGCATGAGGCCATTAGCAAGAAGAACAGCACTTTGTTCTAAAGAGGTTAACATCTGTTGCTGACAATCTACTGGGAAGATGAGAAATTTTAATAATAATAATTCCCTTTGAAGGAACAAGAAAGGACTTGAGAAAAGTGTTATTGTGTGTGTGTGTGTGTGTGTGTGTGTGTGTGTGTGTGTGTGTGTAAGACTGTTTTATTGATTCTAAACAAGGGTTTCTGCCTTTTCTAATTGGGCTGAAAGAATATGGTGACACTCAATATTTCCCCAAGAAAACGGTTACCAAGGATTTCAGCTGAGCTAGAGCCTGGAGGCAATGGCAGCAATGTGGCAGAACTTATGCATTTAGCAAAGCAGTGTTTGGTGTAGGCTACAGGTTCATCTCAGCAGCATTCAGCATAAGGGAGTAAGCCTGTCAAAACTAAAACACAAGTGATCTTGCAGTATCCAAAGGCATGGATTGCCCCATCCATTCATACATACTGGTCACATGTATTTCTGCATAAGCATCATGGCCAAACATGTCACTTGCATGTGCACTTCTTCAGAATATTTACTATGTATATTCCACTCTTTCATTTAATGCTTATTTGTGGTTGAGTGTTTCTAGGTGTAGGTGTGAAATGCATGTTTGCAACTTTGCAACTTTTCTTACTTAGCTATTTCATTCAATATTGTTCCTTTAAATAACTGTGTTTTCTGGCTGACTAATAAAGGTAATAAGATAATGCAATCAATCAGTGAATGATTATTAAGTAGTTACTAGGTGTCAGGGACTATATTAGGTATTGGGAATATAAGGGCAAAGGTAAAACAATTTCTCCTCTCAAGGAGCTTATAACATGAATATAATAGGTATATACAGAACCCATACAGAACACATATACCATAATCTTGAGGGAAAGGCACTAGTAGTTGAGGGAATCAGTAAAATATTGATGAAGAAGGTGGCACTTGAGCTGAAGGAGACCAAGAATTTTTTTTACCCTTACCTTCCATCTTGGAATCAATACTATGTATTGGTTCCAAGGCAGAAGAGTGGTAAGGGGTAGGCAATGGGGGTTAAGTGACTTACATAGGGCCACACAGCTAGGAAGTGTGTGAAGCCAGATTTGAACCTAGGACCTCCCATATCCAGGGCTGGTTCTCATTACACTAAGCCATTCAGTTTCCCCTAAGACTGAGTTTTAAAAGGCAAATGTGATAAGGAGGGGAGTACAACCCAGACGTGGGGGTGGGTAGCTTATGTAAAGGCACAGAGATAGGAAATAGAGTAATGGAAGAAGAACAAAATGGCTTCCAGAGTAATGTTGACATAAGTAATGTGTAATTAGGTTAGAAATAGAAGAATTTATATTTGGTTTTAGAGGAACTTGGGGGTCACTGGAATTTAGATAGATGGATAGATGAAAGAGATAGATGAGAAATAGACAGAGTATTTATTAAACTCTTACTTTTTTGTCACATATAGTATTCTGGGGATTCAAATACAAGAAAGTGAAACAGCCTCTGACTTCAAGGAGATTACATTCTAATAGGGCCAAATAATAAAGGGGAGCTAAAAATTGGGGTAGGAGATCTCTGAGCAATGGTGACATGATTTGGACATGGTGCCTAGAAAAATAACATAGAGGCTTATATCTGGGTAAGATTAGATGAATACTCCTCTATCAAAGCTTAGGGGAATTCATGGGATGGAGCCAAAGTTTCTAGTGTGTGGGAAGTGGGGATGATGGCTGGTGGAGATGGCATGGGCAGGAACTGGCAAGGAAGTAAGGGAGATGCTTGATTCTAGGTAAGATGAAGTAATAGCTCATTTAAGTTTATTGGGCAGTAATATGGGGTGACATGATTAGACCTCTGCTTTAGGAAACTCATGGAAAGTTGTGTGAATTAAAGATTTGAGTAGGGAGGGACTAAAATCAAGAGAACAAAAGAAAGCAAATAACGTTGTGAAGAAATATAACTTTAGGACTCTACAAGGTCACTAAATCTTAGGACCTGGCAGAAGATACACCTCAGGGGAATTTCATGAGAGCCCCATGACAGGAGAAAAGAACTTCCAGTAATTAGGAGCTATGAGTTACCCTTTGTCATATGCGTTCTCTATGCACCTTTTGATCATTATAGTTCAAGCTTGTGCCTACTATCCCCACAGGTATATTTATGTGTTTTGTAGGATTGTGCCCCAGAACTTTTGAGGTTGTTCTTTGTCCTAACTTTTCTTACTAAGTCATCTTAGGAAATACCCTTTTCTACAAACCTAATTGAGGTAGATAATAAAGTAACACACAGGATGTATGTTTGGGAATGATGAAACTAGAAAAACCCAGATCCTCAGGGTTACTCTAGAACCTTGAGGGGAGAAGTAGTCTGCTACTCACTATGGACTTACTCCTACAAAAAGGAGTGGGAGTTGAGAAAGTAGTCCTTATGAGAATAAAAGGATATTTTCAGGTGCCAACTCTTCCTACCAGGTCAGTGTCTCTGGAGGCCCCTTGTTCATCATCAAAGCCCATTCACTTTGAGCTTCTTTTTGCAGAAACCTTTCAGCCAGACAGGAGTTGTGTCTCCCTTTTATATATAACATACAGTGTGGCAGTATTGTCATTTAGGGTAAAGCTAAATTCAACCAAAGGTTGGGCTACACATTCATTAATTAATATATCAAGAAATAAAATATAGTAAAGGGAAAAATCATCATTAGAGTAGCAAATGTAAAATGTTCTTTCAAATCTTAAAATTTTAAGATTTGTTGGGTTAGCTTGTCAAATACAAGCAGCTTATAATTATTTATTCCTTGTAATATGGCTAATGAAGAACATATGAGGAGTGAGAGAAATGTCAGCTCTATCTTTTTTATTTACTTATGCTTATATTGTTAACATTTTCATTTTTCTCTTTTATTTATTTATTTTTTCATTTTAAACATTATTTTATTTGGTCATTTTCATACATTATTCATTGGAAACAGATCATTTTCTTTTCCTCACCCCCGCCCCCCACCCTCACCCCTTCCCTAGCCTACGCGCGATTTGTCTGGGTATCACATGTGTCCTTGCTCTGAACCCATTTCCTTGTTGTTGGTATTTGCATTAGGGTGCTCATTTAGCGTCTCTCCTCAATCATGTCCCCTCAACCTCTGTAGTCAAGCAGTTGCTTTTCCTCCGTGTTTTAACTCCCTCAGTTTGTCCTCTGCTTGAGGATTTTTTTTTTCCTCTAAGATTGCTGCAGATTGTTCAGGGACATTGTAAAGCCATGACTGGAGAAGTCCATTACGTTCTCTTGTACCACAATGTCTATGTGTACAATGTTCTCCTAGTTCTGCTCCTCTCACTCTGCATCACTTCCTGGAGGTTGTTCCAGTCTCCATGGAATTCCTCCACTTTATTATTCCTTTTAGCACAATAGTATTCCATCACCAACATATACCACAATTTGTTCAGCCATTCCCCAATTGAAGGGCATCCCTTCATTTTCCAATTTTTGGCCACCACAAAGAGTGCAGCTATGAATATTCTTGTACAAGTCTTTTTCCCCATTATCTCTTTGGGCTACAAACCCAGCAGTGCTATGGCTGGATCAAAGGGCAGACAGTCTTTTATCGCCCTTTGGGCAAAGTTCCAAATTGCCCTCCAGAATAGTTGGATCAATTCACAACTCCACTAGCAATGCATTAATCTCCCCACTTTGCCACATCCCCTCTAGCATTCACTACTTTCCTTTGCTGTCATGTTAGCCAATCTGCTAGGTGTGAGGTGATACCTCAGAGCTGTTTTGATTTGCATCTCTCTGATTATAAGAGATTTAGAACACTTCATCCTGTGTTTATTAATAGTTTTGATTTCTTTAACTGAAAATTGCCTATTCATGTCCCTTGCTCATTTTTCAATTGGAGAATGGCTTGATTTTTTGTACAACTGGTTTAGCTCTTTATAGATTTGAATAATTAGACCTTTGTCAGAGGTTTTTGTTATGAAGATTGTTTCCCAATTTGTTGCTTTCCTTCTAATTTTAGTTACATTGGTTTTGTTTGTACAGAAACTTTTTTAATTTGATGTAGTCAAAATTATTTATTTTGCATTTTGTGACTCTTTCTAAGTCTTGCTTGGTTTTAAAATCTTTCCCTTCCCAAAGGTCTGACATGTATACTATTCTGTGTTCACCTAATTTACTTATTGTTTCTTTCTTTATGTTCAAGTCATTCACCCATTCTGAGTTTATCTTGGTGTAGGGTGTAAGGTGTTGATCCAAACCTAATCTCTCCCACACTGTCTTCCAATTTTCCCAGCAGTTTTTATCAAATAGTGGATTTTTGTCCCAAAAGCTGGGGTCTTTGGGTTTGTCATAGACTGTCTTGCTGAGGTCATTTACCCCAAGTCTATTCCACTGATCCTCCTTTCTGTCTCTTAGCCAGTACCAAATTGTTTTGATGACTGCTGCTTTGTAATATAGTTTGAGATTTGGGACTGCAAGGCCAACTTTCTTTGTATTTTTTTTTCATTATTTCCCTGGATATCCTTGATCCTTTATTCTTCCAAATGAACTTTGTTATGGTTTTCTCTAATTCAGTAAAATAGTTTTTTGGTAGTTCAATGGGTATGGCACTAAATAGATAGATAAGTTTGGGTAGGATGGTCATTTTTATTATGTTAGCTCGTCCCATCCATGAGCAATCAACGTTTTTCCAATTGTTTAGATCTAGTTTTAATTGTGTGGAGAGTGTTTTGTAGTTGTGTCCATATAGTTCCTGTGTTTGTCTTGGCAGATAGATTCCTAAGTATTTTATGTTGTCTCAGGTGACTTTAAATGGAATTTCTCTTTCTAATTCTTGCTGCTGAACTGGGTTGGAGATATATAGAAATGCTGATGACTTATGTGGGTTTATTTTGTATCCTGCAACTTTGCTAAAGTTGTTGATTATTTTGATTAGCTTTTTGGTTGATTCCTTAGGATTCCTTAAGTAAACCATCATATCATCCGCAAAGAATGACAGCTTGGTCTCCTCATTGCCAATTTTAATACCTTCGATTTCTTTTTCTTCTCTAATTGCTACTGCTAGTGTTTCTAGTACGATATTAAATAATAGAGGTGATAATGGGCATCCTTGTTTCACTCCAGATCTTATTGGGAAGGCTTTGAGTTTTTCCCCATTACAGATGATGTTTGCTGATGGTTTTAGGTATATACTGTTTATTATTTTTAGGAAAGGCCCTTCTATCCCTATACTTTCTAGTGTTTTCAATAGGAATGGGTGTTGTATTTTGTCAAAGGCTTTTTCTGCATCTATTGAGATAATCATGTGATTTTTGTCGGTTTGCTTGTTTATATAGTCAATTATGTGGATGGTTTTCCTAATATTGAACCATCCTTGCATTCCTGGTATGAATCCTATCTGATCGTAGTGGATAACCTTTGTAATGACTTGCTGGAGTCTTTTTGCTAGTATCCTATTTAAGATTTTTGCATCTATATTCATTAGGGAGATTGGCCTATAGTTTTCTTTCTCTGTTTTTGACCTGCCTGGCTTTGGGATCAGTACCATGTTTGTGTTGTAAAAAGAATTTGGTGGAACCCCTTCTTGGCTTATGCTGTCAAATAGTTTGTATAGTATTAGGGTTAGCTGTTCTTTGAATGTTTGATAGAATCCTTTTGTGAATCCGTCTGGATCTGGGGATTTTTTCTTAGGGAGTTCTTTGATGGCTTGTTCAATTTCTTTTTCTGATATGGGGTTGTTTAGGTAATTTATTTCTTCTTCTTTTAGTCTAGGCAATTTATATTTTTGTAAGTATTCATCCATATCACTTAGATTGCCATATTTTTGCCATATAATTGGGCATAGTAGTTTTTAATGCTTGCCTTGATTTCCTCTTCATTAGAGGTGAGGTCTCCCTTTTCATCTTGGATACTGTCAATTTGGTTTTTTCTTTCCTTTTTTTAATTAGACTGACTAGTACTTTGTCAATTTTGTTTTTTTTTAAGTACCAGCTTCTAGTCTTATTTATTAAATCAATAGTTCTTTGACTTTCAATTTTATTAATTTCTCCTTTGATTTTTAGGATTTCTAATTTAGTCTTCATCTGAGGATTTTTAATTTGTTCACTTTTTAGTTTTTTAATTTGCATGCCCAATTCATTGACTTCTGGCCTTCTTAATTTGTTTATATATGAACTCAAGGATATAAATTTCCCCCTTAGTACTGCTTTGGCTGCATCCCATAGGTTTTGAAAGGATGTCTCATCATTGTCATTTTCTTCAATGAAGTTATTAATTGTTTCTATGATTTGTTCTTTAACTAGCTGGTTTTGGAGAATCATATTGTTTAATTTCCAATTAATTTTTTATTTAGCTCTCCATGTACCCTTACTAATTATTATTTTTATTGCATTGTGGTCTGAGAAGGTTGCATTTATTATTTCTGCCCTTTTGCACTTGTTTGCAATGATTTTGTGCCCTAGTACATGGTCAGTTTTTGTGAATGTACCATGTACTGCTGAAAAGGTGTATTCCTTTTTTGTCCCTATTTATTTTTCTCCATATGTCTAATAACTCCAATTTTTCTAAGATTTCATTTGCTTCTCTCACCTCTTTATTTTTTTGATTTGATTTATCTAGTTCGGATAGGGGAAGGTTCAGATCTCCTACTAGTATAGTTTTTCTATCTATTTCATCCTTGAGCTCCTCTAGTTTCTCCTTTAAAAATTTGGATGCTCTGCCATTTGCTGCATACATATTGAGTACAGATATTGTCTCGTTGTCTATACTGCCTTTTATCAGGATGTAATTACCTTCCCTATCTCTTTTAACTAGATTTATTTTTACTTTGGCTTTGTGTGATATCATGATTGCTACTTCTGCCTTCTTTTTATCATTTGATGCCCAATAGATTTGGCTCCATCCTCTTACTTTCACCTTATGTGTATCTACCTTCCTCATGTGTGTTTCTTGCAGACAGCATATGGTAGGGTTTGGGATTCTAATCCACTCTGCTATTCGCTTGTGTTTTATGGGTGAGTTCATTCCATTCACATGCAGAGTTATGATTACTAGCTGTGTATTTCCCAGCATTTTGATTTCTACTCCTGGTCCTGCCGTTTCTTCTTTCACTATTTCCTTCCATACCAATGTTTGTTTATAGTCAGTCCCCCTAGTCCCCCCCCCCCTTATTTTACTTCCCTTTCTACCCCCCTCCCTTCTTATTCCCTCCCTTATTTTCCCCTGTAGTCTTTTTAAAATTTCCCCCTGCACTCTCCCTCCCTTGTACTGCTTCCCTCCCCACCAGTCTGTTTTTTACCCTTCTACTCCCCTATAGGGTGCAGATCTATTCTCTTCCCCAATGGATTGGATTGTTCTTCCCTCTTTGGGTCAGTTTCAAAGTACGTAAGAGTTGAGTATTTCCTATCTCCATCCTCTTTACCCTTCCAGTGTATCGATGTTCTCCCCCCCTCCTGCCACGAGCTTCTTTGTGACATATAAATTTACCCCCATTTGTTTCTTTTCCCATTTCTTTTAGTCATAACCTCTTTTTTTAGCTCTATTCATGTATATATATATATACATACACATTTATATGTATTTATGCATGCATATATCTATATGCCTATTTATGTCTTGTCCTTTCATCCTATACAGTTTGTCACTGTACCCTCTCAGTGTAATTCTTCTAGCTGCTCAGGTGATAGCAACAGTTTTTAAGAGTTACCAAGACCTCTTTTCTTATAGGGATACATATCATTTTAACTTATTGAGTCTCTTAAAATTTTTTTGTTGTTGTTTTGTTTGTTTTTTCCCCCTCTTTTTTAATTACCTTTTGATGATTCTCTTGAGTTCTATGGTTGGACATCGAATTTTCTGTTCAGGTCTGGTCTTTTATTTATGAATGCTTGGAACTCTTCTGTTGTGTTGAATGACCATACTTTCCCCCTTTAAGAATATAGTCAGTTTTGATGGGTATTTTATTCTTGTAGATCTAGTTCCCTTGCTTTCAGGAATATCGTATTCTATGCCTTTCGGTCCTTCAATGTGGATGCAGCCAGATCCTGTGTTAACCTCACTGTGTTTCCATGGTATCTGAATGGCTTCTTCTTGGCAGCTTGTAATATCTTTTCTTTCATCTGATTGTTTTTGAATTTGGCTATAACATTTCTTGGTGTTGTCAGTTGGGGATTAAATACAGGGGGTGATCTGTGGATTCTTTCAATCTCCACTTTCCCCTCTTGTTCTAGGATCTCGGGATAGTTTTCCTGGATAATTTCCTCTAGTATTATGTCCAGGCTTTTTCTTTTGTTGTGGTCTTCTGATAGTCCAATTATTCTTAAATTGTCTCTTCTTGAAAGATTTTCTAAATCATCTCCTTTGCCTCATTTTTCATCTCCTTTGCCTCATTTTCCAGCTGGTTGATTTTGGCTTTCAATACACTATTTTCTCATTTTAGTTCAAGTGCCTCTGTTTCCAGATGACTTATCTTAATTTTTAAGTTCTTTTCCCAATTGTCTTCAGCCTCTCTTAGTTGTGTTTTGAGTTCTTCCATAGCCTGTATCCAATTCGCTGGGATTTCTGGTTTATCATTTGCTGATCTCTCCCCCTCTGTTCCATTTGCTGAGTAGAAGCTGTCTATTGTAGTTTCTTTCTTCTTTTTCTGTTGTTTGCTCAAATTCACCCCTTCTTTACTCCCTGTATTTGTCTGTGCTCTTGTTCCTCTCATTTTTTTGTGTTTTGGGCACTTCTATCAGTCTCCCCTCTTGGAGCTTTAACAGAAGATCTCTTGGTGTAGTCTCTGGGGGAAGGTTGTTGGGGGTTTGAGCTTCCCTGTCCTCTGGAGGCTTTTGATTGGCTTAAAGTCCAGCAGTCAATGAGGGCGGGTGGGGAGCCTGGGCTTCCCTGTGTTCTGGAGACTTTTGATGGGATTAAGTTCAGCTTGGTTGGGCTGGGTTTTCTCTGAGTTTTAAACTTCCTGGATGGCTGGAGCAAATATGGAGGATCTCCAAAGCTCTGGCCAGGCTGCCAGGTCTTGCTCCTTCTAGGCTGCCCTCTTGACTCCGCCTCTAGGTTTCTGTTCTTCCAGAAGACCCTGCTCTCTAAGGGGGGAGGGGTCCTGGCCTCCCTGGGTTCTGAGGGCTCCTGATGGGATTATGTTCAGCTGGTGTGGGCCGAATGATCCCCGAGCCAAAAAACCTCCTCTTCCACAATCTGTGTTGAATGCCCGGAGACTGGCCCAGGTAGCTTTCAAGGTAAGCCCTTCAGAGTAACCCCTTTGCTGGCCCTGAGGTTTCTGTCCTTTCAGAAGCTCTGAGGGCTCCTGATGGGGTTGGGTTCAGCTGGTGCCCTAAAGCTGGAGCCTTCTTTGAGACTCAGATGGAAGGACCCAGACAGGGGGTTACAGGATTCCCCCTTCTCTCTATGTTTCCCTGCTGTCTGTGTTGGGAGCCCCAGAGACTGGTTCAGGTTGCTTTCAAGGTGAGTCCTTCAGAATAGCCAGCCCTGAGGCCCTTTTGCTGGCCCTGAGGTTCCTGCTGCTGCTGTGGGCTCAGCACTCTGGTTTGGGGGGGATGGGTCCTGGGAACTTCCTTCTCCTACCCCTTAGATCCAAGGGATCTAGGGTTCTGGCTTTTGGGGGGCCATACCTTTTGATCCAGGTCCAGGAGGAGGGTTCCCCAGGTCTATCCTGTTGTTCAGTTTGAATTTCGGTGTCCTGGGAGCATTCAGTTTGTGATTGGTAAGGAAGGGATTTCAGAGGTCTGAACTTTCACTGCCTCTAAGCCGCCATCTTGACTGGAAGTCCATTTTTATGTTTTTAAACTAATTTTTTCAGTTAATCATACGGCCTTTCTCCTTCCCATTTCCTCCACCACTGGGGAAAACAATACCTTTCAACACAAACATATAGTCAAGCAAAATACATTCCCACATTGGCCAAAAATGTAACATTCTAAATCATTAGTCCTTTGAAATCATGATTGATTATTGTGATGATCCGAGTTGTCTTTTAATTGTTTTTATAATGTTATTAGGGTATAAATTGTTCTGGTTTTGCTCACTTTACTCTATCAGTTCGAGGTGACATTCTTCTTGCTCATTTGTATAAAACTTTACTTGTGTCCCCTGATTATATGAAATAATAAGTTCCCTTTACACACATTAATTTTTGCCTTGTGTATCCTTCCTCTTCCTTTCCTTCCTCCTTTAAGATATTATGCTGGGAAGGCAACATAACAAGAATCACTCACAGGCTCTCAATCTTGACTCCATCTATAGCTCCTACTGACACAATAGTTCTTAAGGGATGCTTGTATCAAAGCTCCATTCATCATTACTATGCAAACACTTCATCTTTATGAAATATTTTCTTGTTTTTCACATATTGACCTTTTTATTTCTATATTTAACTACGTTTGTATTTTTAAATTTCTACTAAGCTCTGGCCTTTTTATCAGGAATGCTTGGAAGTCTTCTATTGCATTAACATTTATATTTATACCCACTAATAAAGACTTTGGACAGGAAGTAGTTAAAAGAGGACTTTTACCACCCTTTCCTCCCCCCCCTCCCCATCTAACACCAGGATTATACTCAGCATTGCTGACTAAGTTGTAACTTAGTTGTAAACTTATAACTTGGCTGTAAACCTTACTTTTTGCCTTTTGGAATATTATATTTGTGGTTGATAAATGTTACATGATCCTGACTATGATTCCCTTATATTTAAACTTTCCCCCTCTTATTAGTAGTCGTTTTTATAGTTTTAAGTAAGGATCCCTGTTTTACCCCCTAGTGCCCTAACTTTTTATCAATGGGATAAAATTTAAAACAATTAAGATATGCTATCTGTTTAATTAATCAATTAGTTCATTTCCCCACTCCCCATTAAGACTCTTAGCTCCTTCCCAAATTCAAATATTTGTGAAGATTATATTCACATATTGACTTATAGTACATTTGCTGGATGAAATTGGAATTAAAAAGATACAATGTTAAAATTCCTAGTATCTCAGTTGCTTTAGTAATGATCTTAAAAAAATTTCTTCTTTTCTCTCATCTTCAACCAGGTACTCCTAGGTGCACCCATGTACTCTTTTTGGGAAGTCCATTCCCACTCTTCATATTCAAAATCAAGGAGAGAAAAGGAAATAAATATTTAACCAACAAAAGAGAATAAAAAATATTTATTAAGCACATATATTTATATATGCCAGGCACTGTGCTAAGTGCTGCCCACTCCACACCTGAATCTAAGGAAAACATTAAGCAGGAAATGAATTTGTTGGGCTTCTGAACTCTCTTTAAATTGAAGCTTTAGGAGGGTTGCTTTTGTTCTGCCTTCCTGTTCTTCACTTGGAGGGACAGAGGTCATTGAAGGTGCTAATGAGGATTGAGTACCACACCTGAAGTAATTTCCATGATGATGAGTTCCTTGGTGATGAACTTTTCCTAGGGGACTTGAGGGTGGGAGAGGCATGATGATGGTACAATTGAATCTGTGAATGTAACTGTTGGGAAATGAATATTATCCATTCCCAATACATCATTAAGGTGATATAAAGGGGGCAGCTGGGTGACTCAATAAATAGAGATTCAGGCCTAGATAAAGGAGATCTTAGGTTAAAATATGGCCTCAGACAAGTTCTAGCTGTGTGACTCTGGGCAAGTCACTTCACCCCAATTACCTAACCTTTACTGCTTTTCTGTCTTGGAACCAATACTTAATATCCATTCTAAGACAGAAGTTAAGGATGTTAAAAAGAGGGGGGGGGCAACTGGGTGGCTCAGTGGATTGAGAGCCAGGCCTAGAGACTGGAGGTCCTAGGTTCAAATCTGCCTGTAGACACTTCCCAGCTGTGTGACCCTGGACAAGTCACTTGACCCCCATTGCCCAGCCTTTACCACTCTTCTGCCACAATACTGCCAATACACAGTATTGATTCCAAGATGGAGGTAAGGATTAGAGAGAGACAGAGAGAGAGAGAGAGAGAGAGAGAGAGAGAGAGAGAGAGAGAGAGAGAGAGAGAGAGAGAGAGAGAGAGGTCATTTAAGGATTCAGGGTGAGGAATCATCTTGGTTTTCCACCAAGACTAGATCTTTCTTTTTTCTGCTTTTCATTTCCCCCCTCACCACAACATATGCCTAACCTCTGCTCAGTATTTTGTTACACCATTTGTATCTTTTTCTCCAGCTATACTCCAATAGATTTCATTGATATTTTTCTAGTCCCAGTAGCCACAACTTCCAACTTCCAAGACAGAAGGAGGAAGAGAACACTGTTCACTAGACAGAAGTACCCTCACTCAGCTGGCTGCAAGTTCATTATTCAAATAATTTCTCTCTAGAGTGCCTCTGTTATGAATACCTGGAATAAAGTCTTGGTGTTTTTTTAAAAAGTAGTTTAGAGTTTTATTTAAATTTTCTTTTTTTCCTGTTATTAAGGATTTAATTTTTTCTCTCTCTAACTCCCCCCACTGAAAAAAAAATAAAAACAAAACCCTTGTAATAAATATGCATAGTCAAGCAAAACAAATTGTTACATTAGCAGTGTTGAAAAATGTCTAATTCTGCAATTTGAGTATATTATGACTCTTTTAGGATATGGGTAGCATGATGTATATCATTGGTTCCCTGGAACTATGGTTGGTCATTGCAATAATTAGAGTTCTTAAAATCTCTCAAACTTGTTTGTCCTCAGAATGTTGTTACTATATACATTTCTCCCCAATTCTGCTGTTTTCACTCTGCCTCAATTTGTTTGAGTCTTCACAGATTTCTCTGAAATCTTTTGTCATTTCTTATAGCACAATGATATTCTTTTACATATATATTATAATTCAGCCATTCCCCAACAGAGTCTTTAAATATCTACCAACATGATAATTAACAATAGTTATCAGTAATTCCCTTTATGTTAACAATTACAGTTAATGCATTCCTGACCCTGTATCCTTTTGGCTCCTAAACTATAAAAGGATGTAAAGGAAAGGTCACATTTGTCTCAGAAAGTATTCCAGTAACAAAAACCAAAATGAGTCAAACACTTGAGGTATTTCCAAGTGTAAAAGACTGTGTAATGCAAACATTAGAGTGATTGACAGGAGCATGTGACAGAGAGTCACATGGGAGCCTAAGGGTCAAGATCTGGGCAAAGATTCTAAGGTCCCAACAGTCTTGGCACTTCTCTCTTGAAGGACCTTGGGTTGGAGGTTTGAAAACAGGTTTCTGACTTTTGGTGATACCAGCTGAAGAGAGGAATCTTCTGAACTGGCTGTTGGCAGCTAGAACAGAGGACTGAGGATATGTTTTGGACAGTTTTCATCTGAGGATCCTGGCCCATTTGATTGGACTCCACTTGTGAGATTTGGTTATTGGGGAAACTTAATGTTTTAGCTTAGATAAGATAGGTTAAGATAGATTTATAGAAATTAGGGTTTAAGATTAATTGTAATAATTCTCCAAACCCCTTTTCCTTTCCCTTCCCCCCAAAATAAATCTGATTTTTTATGTTTTCTTCTTGTTTATTCCCCTACCAAATCCTACTATTACACATGTGAACTTTGATATATTTATATAATGGAGTACCATAGTGCCTTCAATAGGAACAAATATGAAGAATTGAGAGAAAACACATTTATATGAAATGAAGCAGAATGAAGAAAAATGAGCCAAGAAAAGACTCACAAAGACCACAATATTAATAAAAAGTATTACGTGGCAATAAAACAGGTCATGAACAGTGCACAAAGTTGCTAACAAACTATCAAAGTTAAAACACATTTCCTTACTTTCTGTTAAAAATCCATTTATAGCCTTTTAAAAATTAATTAATTTGTTAGTCACATTAAAATCCCCAGAAATCTCAACCCCTCAATGCACCACCATTGAAGGCATCAACCTACAAAAAGAAATGCATGTATAAATTGTGTCTTTCATTTTTCTGTTTACTAGTTTTTCTTTAGAGATGGACATTCACAAGTTATTGTTTTAAAAATATGTATTTGTTTATTTGTTAAATTTAAATAACCATTTAATTCCCTCCTACTTCTCTCCAATTAGAGAAGGCATCATTTTATAAAAGGTTACATGTATATAAAAAATCATTTTTGAAAAATTTATTTAATTAATTAATTTAGAATATTCTTCCAAGGTTACATGATTCGTGTTCTTTCCCTCCCTTTCCCATATACCCCTTCCTATAGCCAACACACAATTCCACTGGATTTTACATGTGTCGTTGATCAAGACCTATTTCCATATTATTGATAATTGCACTAGGGTGATCGTTTAGAGTCTATATCTCCATTGACTCCTATGATCAATCGGTTGTTTTTCTTCTGTATTTCTATTCCCACAGTTCTTCCTCTGAATGTGGATAGTGTTCTTTCTCATAAATCCCTCAGAATTGTCCTGGATCATTGCATTACTGCTAGTAGAGAAGTCCATTACATTCGATTGTACCACAATGTATCAGTGTCTGTGTACATTGTTCTGTTTCTGCTCCTTTCACTCTGCATCGGTTCCTGGAGGTCGTTCCACTTCACGTAGAATTCCTCCAGTTTATTATTCCTTTTAGCACAATACTATTCTGTCATCAACAGATACCACAATTTGTTCAACCATTCCCCAATTGAAGGGCATCCCCTCATTTTCTAATTTTTTTTTTTGGCCACCACAAAGAGCTTGGCTATAAATATTTTTGTACAAGTCTTTTCCCTTATGATCTCTTTGGGGTATGTAATAGGGGATTATTTAAGTAGAAATGATAATTTAAGATCAGATCTGCTGGGGGCCATCAGTCCACAACACCTTGACAGAGTCATATGTAGTAGCTGGGGAGACCACAGAGTGGTCCTTGGCGAGATGTGACTGCCCACTCTATCCCCCTTGCATGACTTCTTTCATCAATGCCCCTTACCTATGAATTGACATGATTATTATTCCCCCTAGTCTCAAAAGAAATAATGTAAGAGCAAAACACATGTACCCTAATTCTCCAAAACATCACCAAAAGATCAGATCCTCAAACCCAATCCCAAAAAGACTATCATGGCTTAACTTTTACATACGTACATAATTTCCAGCAAAACTGCAGCTACAGGCCAAGCCAAAGAACTTCCCCACACACAGAAGCCTATTCTCATGAAGTTAGCACACAAATCAATCATAGAGGCCCAAGCGATAAGTACAAGTACATCAAGCTTCAGTATGCCTCAGTGACTCAGGAACTCCCTAGAAGCCATCAGTCTAAATTTGAATTGTGTTCCTAGACCCCTCAGCCTCGATGATATGATTGTTGAATTGTCTTCTAAGAACTGCTGATTAATTATTCCATTTTATTAAAAGCAATACATAATTTTCCTTGATTGTAAGTTTAAAACTTCTCACAGGGTAATGAGAAAATTAAGCCACCTGTGATGAAATAATTTATCTTGTGTGCAGCCTTTATTCTGTCTGTAATCACAATATAAGAATATAGAATGTTAATTAAGTGATTTGTTAAAAGTTAATGTATTGCTTCTCCAATTATCTCTCTTTGATTTTGTGTATCTGCATGCCAAGAAAATGGGTATAAAAATAAAGATTAGACATCGGGATAGTGGAGCAGCTATCAGATGCAAAGCAATCCCATGGTCATTATGATTAAGCTGTCTTCCATTTGTTATTTATTTTATTTAATGTATTTTGACTGATCGTTCACCACCTGTTGGGAACCTTGGAGTTGAGAGTGAGGCTGGACCCTGACTGTGGCACAGATCTGCCAATCTCCTCACTTCCTCCCTTTCCTCCCTTCACCCTCTCTAGTTTACCTCCTTCCTTGTTCCTCCTCCTTCCTTCCTCTCTCCCTTTTCACTTGCTTCTTCTTTTGGTCTCTCTAAAATCAACTCAGAGTGAGTATTATGGTGTATCAAATAAATCACTCCTTTCTCTTCTCTAAGATTAAGTAAGGGGTTTATTGGGAGAAAGGAAAAGATAAGCAAATGGAGGGAAAGAGGGTTTGGGGTTTCCCTAATGCTAATAATCCCTAGGTTGGAGGATGGTAGAATATGAATTCAGATATGGGAAAATTGGATAACAGGTCTTGAAATTCAGTCATTGCAGTACAGCAGAGGGGATCAGAGAGAGATGAACTTTTGTCCTTCTTTCTTTCTGTCTCCAGGCAAAGAGACCAAGATTTTCAGTTTCTCAGATTCTTCTCAGCAGTCTTTCCTGGTCACCATTCCAATCAGAATGTTATCTTTGAGTGACAGCTCAGCAGTCCCAGATACTCTAGCTCTGTTGCAGACTTTTCTTATTTACTCTCCTCCACAATCTCCCATTTATCTTTGGAAAGGATGCAACCTGCATCATGTATTGACATTACTTACCTTTTAGACATATCTTGTCACGTTTCTAACTATAATTCTTGACCTTATACTATGTTAAATATTACTTTACCCTCCCAAAACAACAAATCCTAATCTATCTTAACTAGTCTGTATACCTAACTCTATGTTAAGTTTGGGTATCAGAAAATTGGCTTAAGTAAATAGGGATTTTACATGAATATAGTTTTTTGAGCATAATAACAAACCATGTAACAATTTAAAACAATTTCAATAGTATTTTGCATATGTAACTATATTATCTCCTAATATCTATAAGTTCTACTAAATAAAATTTTCTATTACCAACAATTATTAAACTAAAAATATAATATAATTGAACTTCTATATTTAAGTTTTATGTTTGTCCCTACATCCCTTAAGACTCTGAACAAATTTTTCTAAGCTGTTCTTATTGTTAGTCATTAGAACATTAATAAATTATTCTAATATAGTTAGTTTGTTAGTACATTAGTATTTACATATGTACATAGGTTGTATCTATACAGATTTACATATGTACAAATATAATACACAGTTTTTATTTCTGTGCAAACTCATGCAGATAAGAAATTTCTTTGTTTGAATTTTCCACAGAAATTTATATATCAGTATGAATTTTGTGTTGCCTATGAGATTCCTTCCACATTGTATTTATGTGTAGCATATGTATATATTTATGTGATGTTGACATGTATGTTGCATTCTCACATGACCTCATGACCACAAGTCCAAAATTTCAAAGTCCTTCCATGTCTTTTGATGACGATTATAGAAAACTATGTGTCTTGGTTTTTTCATCTGTGCTGGATACAACTTGTCTGTTGTCAACTCTTGATTGAAGACCTGTGTTCTTTAATATTCAGGAACATATAGAAACAATCAGGAACATGCATGCATATAAGGTTTTACATGTGCATGTATGTATGTAAGATTGAAATTTTTCATTGTGAATGGAAGTAAGGTATAAATTCTTCATGAGTGCTTGTCAGTATTCATGAGTTGTTCATGTGTGGAAGTAGGTCTTTCATATGATCATCTTCATGAGTGGGTGTATGTAGTCTGTTGTATGTTACTAGATGTATGTTATGATTTTGAATTTGGAGTTTTCTTATCTTTTGTTTGAATTTTCACAAGGAGATTTGTTGTTTCCTCTCTTTGATGTTCATGTTAAGATATTTGTCTTTTGAAGTTTCTTGGAGATAGAATTTTGATATAATGTATTTCGTTTGGTCATAGAGTTATGTTTTCATGTGAAATAACTTTGTTACTTTATTTGTTGTTATGATTATTGTCAGAGACATTGTATAGACTTATAGAGACTTTCCTTTGGAGCTAAGTTTTAAAATGTCTTTTTCTTTTCTGACTGTTTTACTGTATGTCTTTCTATCCAGTGCTGTTTCATTTGCTTTAGCAGTGTGTTTCTATTTTCATTTGTACTCTCATGTGCTTTCCTATATTTTAACATTTGCAATGCTCTCTTGTTTATTCTTTCTGTTTTTATTTCATAGCTTTACATTATGTGTTCTTTCATTAATAGCTTTCCATTCATAGGGACTATTGTTGATTATTGCTAGGGCTATGTTGTGTTGTTGTTACAGCTATTTGTTTCAGATGTCATATTTATATATCTTCATTGATATTACTGTTATGGGTGTGATGCAATTTTACATATGAACATGATCACATTGTTGTTTCTTGTGAGATGCCTGAAACTATGAGGTAATATCTTCATGTTGTTCCCTCCCTCTCTTCCTTCCCCAGTAGAGATTTGATTTTAGGATGAAGGTTGAGAGATATGAGTAACCTGTTTCAGTTCTGTGAATCTTAAAAATTCTCAGACCCTACTTCAGAACACTTGGTTAAGACCATTCCCCATTTTAAACAATGAAGGGACTTAGTTAGGAATGTGAGAACTCTACTCCACCCATACTTAGGCATACTTTAGGGGAAGATAAAGTTGTAAACTCTTTAGTGAACAATGAAAAAGTACTTAACTCATACTTATAGTGAAGCAAAAGCCTTAAGCTAAGTCTATTTTTAGATCTAATACAAAAAGGTGGTAAGTACCTATGAAGGTCAAATTAATCACTAAAAGCTCAAGCAACTTGCAAACTTGCAAGGGGCAAAGACGTGTGAACTTACTCAGAAGTTTTAGTCTATTCAGGTGTGAATTACTCAAAAGTTTAGTCTACTCAGGTGTGAATTAAGAATGGTCTGTCCTTTGGAAAACATCTACTGTGATTGGTAGCTGTGAGAACTTAGGGGAGGTCACATAGGAGAAAATTCTCTTTAAAAGGAACTCTCTGAGAGAACAGTGTGGCTGGCTGAAAATTCAGTTTTCTAAAGCTGAATTGGAGCTCAGACTAGTTGGAGTAGCTGGGTCTCTCTGAACACTAGAATCTTGCTTGGGACAAATCTTGTGGTGAGTGGATTAAAGACTAACTGATCTCTCTTAGGGCTTGGGCCGAGGCTGGCCTAGGCTGGCCTGCGCTGGCCTACCCCTTTTCTCATTATTTCCTTTTACTCTCTCTCTCCCTTTCATTAATTCCTTAATTTGTATTAATTAAAATCTCCATAAAAACCCAGTTGACTTGGGTATATTTCATATTTGGGAATTTTTCCCTGGAGATCACTTTATATTTGATTTAACTCAAGACAATATCTTGAAACCATATTTCCAAGGTCATAGTTTATACCAACCACTCTTTTAATTGTTACAGTTCTCATCTATAACTTGATGTTAAAGTTTTTTATAACAAATTCATCCAATGTGAATATAGCTTCAATAGCTTTCTAGGTATTTCCCATCTTCCATTACTATGTGTTTGCATTTGTCATAGTTATGAAGTTGGAGCTTGCTACTAAAAGCTTAGGGGTTTTCTTGTTGATTAAATTCCTTAGTTGTTCTTTTGCCAGAATATTTTTTTTTCTTTTTATACCTAAGACTAGTCTTCATTCTCACAAGATTTTGTGTTGTGTGTTACCCTGTGGAACTCAAATTAATCTTGGTTTCACTCTTTCTCCACAGATGATATTTGTCATGTTTTTGAAGTTAGAGAATAGATGTGAAATTGTATATCCATCTCCCCTCCAGTTTGTTCTTTAATATGTGTCTTCCTATTCATAATCACTATCTGTATTAACCATGTAATTCAATTTTTGTACAAATTCTTCATAACTATCAACTCCTAACCTAGCAAACATTTCCTCTATTGATAAAGAACTTCCTTTGCACCCTAGGATCTTATCATCATCATCATATTCATAGCATTTTGATTGTTCTGGGTCCAGGTATTCACTTTGCCCACTTGTGTCCCACACATCCCAATCTCTGTTAACTACCTCACAAAGCTTGTAAAATTCACAAGGTTCTTGTTCTTGATCACTATTTTGGTCCATTATTATTAAACCATCTGGTATTTCTTCTGGATTTGATTCTGATTCTGGGTCACTGCATTCTGTAATCCTTATGTTTTTCATTGGATTTTGTTCAGTACCATGTAAACTTGTGTCACATGTTGTTAACTCTGTTCTTCTGTGTTGATATAACCCTAAGTCAGCGGCTTTTATCTTCCCCAAATCTGTTTCTGGTTGTTTCTACTTAATAAGCTTTAGATTCATGTTTTGAGGTGATAAACTTGATGTTATGGGGTTAACTGCTTCTTGCAAAAATGCAATGCTGTTGCTAAAATTCATAGGTTCTACCTTATCATCAGCCTGAAGTTTTTGTTCATCTTCACTCACTTTTGACTGGGTAGAGAGAGAAAACTTTCCCTCTATGGTGTTATCTTCTGGGAATGATATTAGTATAGTTGTATCTTCCCTTATATCACCGGGATGTGTGTATTTATTATTCCCCACTGTACTCCATACATATGGTTCTGGCTTTTGTGTAGATATTTAATTTATTGTTATTGAAACACTCTGCACTGCCTTGCTACTTTTTGCCAGTTGTATGGTTGAATTAGTTAAATCTTCTTGATTTAAATAATTTCCTGTGAGAACTTCATCTAAGTTTGATTGTACTATATCCTCTGCTTCATTGGAAAATGCATTTAAATCATAGTTATGGTTAATTTCATATAGTTTCACTTGGCCAGACCTCCCCCTCCATTTCGAATGTCGGTATCATGACTGTCATTTGAATCCTTGGCTGTTCTATCAGTTGCTAAGATTTGCATTCTATTTATGTTTTCAAATTTAACTGCTAGTCCACCTCTATTACTTTGAATATGATTATTATTTTCAAATGTAATTTCAGTATCATTTTAATTAAATTTTATATTTTCTAAATTAGTCATTGTAGGATGAAAACTTTTAGCTTCTGGATTCAAACTAGATGTTTTTTCTAAGGAGATCTGTGCCATATAGGTATTTGAAGAATTAACCTTTCCTTGTGGGTTTTGATATAAATCTGTGAGTGTTACTAAATCATTTAAAGCTCTGTTAATCTCATTAGAAACAGTAACCATGTGCTTTGCTTTTCTGCTACAATCATCTTGCTGCAGGGAATTGAAATTTTGCTCTTTGAGTCCTTTACTAGCTCCTATTTGAGTTTATGAGAATTTTTCTGACTTTTTCTTGTATAAAACTCAAACCCTGTTCCTGATCTGCACTGAAAAAAAATTTCTAAGTATGTTTTAACTTGTTTTATACTTTTTTCATGAGTGGTTACTATAGAGTTTCTCTCTAAGTCTCCTATCTCGGTTTTTATTTGAGAAATGTTGTTTTTAACTTCTTCATCAAGCTCTTTCACTTGTCTCTGCCTTTCATTTGATCTTTTACTTGGTTTGCTCTTCTCAGCACTCACAGATTCAATTTCTTGCATCACCTGTTCATTGTCCCTTTTCCGTTTTCTCTTTAGTTTTATAGCAGTTTGTCTTTTACTATTTTTCAATTTTCTATCTCCATGCTCCAAACCAAATACATCATAATTTTGGCTTCATAATTCTCTCCTTACCATTTCACCATATTTGGACTTAGTCCCTGAATTTATAGCTTCCCTCATTTCCTGAAGATTTGCTGCTTGCTGACTTGCTCTTAGAGAGCAGTGGTTACAGCATGACATTTTCTGCTTATTATATTTTCCTTTTGTATTCTTGTTGTTAACTTCATATTTCTTTTTGAGAAAACAGTCTTTGATTAGGTGTCCAGTTTCATGGCAGAAAAAACATTGGCTGGTCTCTCTCTGTACTTTTCTTTGTTGATAAACAGGTTTTGTGTATGTTTTAATTTTGTTCAAATTCTTAATTTCCTGTATCTTCTTTTCCTTCAGATTTTGCTCTGATTCGTGCAATTTGTTTTAATTCAGATAACTGTCTATTCTGATCAGTGTGACTTTCAAAAATGTATGATGCAGAGTCTCTTAGTTCTGCCAAATTTACTGAATCATATTTTGGAAAATAGTGTTTGAAGAAATTCCTAAGGTATGGTGTGCAACCTTTCAGAAATTGTCTTCTAACATGAGCTGTGGACTCATCTGTATCTTTCTCTATGCCCATTATAGCCTCAGCTGTCTCAGAAAAGTGATTTATAAATGTAGTTGGATGTTCTCCCTTTTCTTGTACCATCTTGTCAAAATTTCTCCAAGCATTTGGCTTGGAGCAACATTTCCTCTCTGCATTTTCTCAGATAGGTCATGCTAATAGGATTAGAGAAATCAAAGTCCTCTCTTTGCTCCTCAGTTGGCCAGCTCATCAGGGGGCTTTCTGATCTTGTTCTATCAATAAATTGGTGATGTTCATGGGGGCTAAAAAGTTCTGCCAAAAGAAAATACACATCCTCAAAACTGGGTTAAAAATACGAAAAGCCCCTTTTAATTATTCATGGGATCTATGGAAGTCAGATATAAACTTTGGGAATATTTCTTTATAGAATCCAATTCTTGCATTATAAATTGCTTATGGATTTTGGAGTGCAACACTCTAGCTGAATCAGAGATTTTAGTAATATCTTTTAGTGGAAGAATTTTTTCAGTTTCTTTGTTTGCATTAGTGTCCTTGCCTTTTCATTTCCCTGTGCACCTGACTTGGTTTTCTTGGCCTTCTTCTCTTTGTCCTTTGGTACATTGTCTGCCTGTCCATTTCCCTTATCCTTGATCTGATCCAGTCCTTTTGCCTTTAAGAATTCCTCAAACATGTTCTTCATCAGTACTTCCAAATTGGTATCAACTACCATGATTTGTGCTGTCTTTGGAATTACACATCTATAAATGTTCTTCAGGTAGGTCAGAGTTTGTATTGCAGCCATAACAATAATGTAAACCTGTGTCAGTACCTGCCATAGTATTGTGTCTTTTTGAAAAGGCATATTTAGTATTAAAGTTGTGGTGTTAGTTATATACCCCATAGAATCTATAATTATAGTTGTCATGGTACTGTAAAGGATATTGTATATCCAATATCCTGCAATTGCTGCCAACACTACCCTCCCACAGATAATTTGCTTAAACATCTTGTCTTCTTTTTGGCTTCCTATATATTAGATGTGAGTACAGTCTGTTCAGGATTGTGAATACAGTCTATTCAGGGTGCCTAATTGTAATAGGGGATTATTTAAGTAGAAATGATAATTTAAGATCAGATCTGTCAATCTTCTCACTTCCTCCCTTTCCTCCCTTCACCCTCTCTGGTTTACCTCCTTCCTTGTTCCTCCTCCTCCCTTCCTCTCTCCCCTTTCACTTGCTTCTTCTGTTGGTCTCTCTAAAATCAACTCAGAGTGAGTATTATGGTGTATCAAATAAATCATTCCTTTCTCTTCTCCAAGATTAAGTAAGGGGTTTATTGGGAGAAAGGAAAAGATAAGCAAATGGAGGGAAAGAGGATTTGGGGTTTCCCTAATGCTAATAATCCCTAGGTTGGAGGATGGTAGAATATGAATTCAGATATGGGAAAATTGGATAATAGGTCTTGAAATTCAGTCATTGTAGTACAGCAGAGGGGATCAGAGAGAGATGAACTTTTGTCCTTCTTTCTTTCTGTCTCCAGGCAAAGAGACCAAGATTTTCAGTTTCTCAGATTCTTCTCAGCAGTCTTTCCTGGTCACCATTCCAATCAGAATGTTATCTTTGAGTGATAGCTCAGCAGTCCCAGCTACTCCAGCTCTGTTGCAGACATTTCCTATTTACTCTCCTCCACAGGTATAAAGTCAGTAGTGGTATTGCTGGATCAAAGGGCAAACAGACTGTTAGCAGCCTTTGGGTATAGTTCCAAATTGCCATCCAGAATGGTTGGATCAATTCACAATTCTACCAGCCGTGAATTAGTGTCACAATTTTGCCACATCCCCAACAACTTTTATTGCTTTCCCTTGCTGTCATGTTTGCCAATCTTCTAGTTGTGAGGTGGTATCTCAAAGTTGTTTTGATTTGCATTTCTCTATTTATAAGAGATTTAGAACACTTTTTCATGTGCTTATTAATAGTTTTGATTTCTTTATCTGAAAATTGCCTATTCATGTCCTTTGGTCATTTATCATCTGGGGAATGGCTTGATTTTTTTGTACAATAGATTTAGTTCCTTATAAACTTGAGTAATTAGACCTTTGTCAGAGGTTTTTGTTATAAAGATTGTTTCCCAATTTGTTGCTTCCCTTCTAATTTTGATTGCATTGGTTTTGTTTATACAAAACCTTTTTAATTTAATGTAATCAAAATTATTTATTTTGCATTTTTTAATTTTTTCTAACTCTTGCTTGGTCTTAAAACCTTTCCTTTCCCAAAGATCTGACAAGTATACTATTCTGTGTTCACCTAATATACTTATTGTTTCTTTCTTTATGTTCAAATCATTCACCCATTCTGAATTTATCCTGGTATAGGGTGTGAGATGTTGATCTAAACCTAATCTCTTCCATACTGTTTTACAATTTTTCCAAAAGTTTTTATCAAAGAGTGGATTTTTGTCCCAAAAGCTGGGATCTTTGGGTTTATCATAGACTGTCCTGCTGAGAACATTTACTCCAAGTCTATTCCACCGATCCTCCCTTCTGTCTCTTAGTCAGTACTGTATTGTTTTGATGACCCCTGCTTTATATTACAGTTTAAGATCTGGTACTGCTAGGCCACCTTTCTTCAGATATTTTTCATTATTTCTCTTGATATTCTTGATCTTTTGTTCTTCCAAATGAATTTTGTTATAGTTTTTTCTAACTCAGTAAAAAAGTTTCTTGGTAGTTTGATAGGTATGGCACCAAATAAGTAAATTAATTTGGGTAGTATTGTCATTTTTATTATGTTAGCTTGTCTTATCTATGAGCAATTATTTTTTTCCAATTGTTTAGATCTAGTTTTAATTGTGTGGAAAGTGTTTTGTAGTTGTGTTCATATAATTCTGTGTTTGTCTTGGTAGATAGATTCCTAAATCTAGGGTGATTTTAAATACAATTTCTCTTTCTAACTTTTGCTGCTGAGATGTGTTGGAAATATATAGAAATGCTGATGACTTATATGCGTTTATTTTGTATCCTGCAACCTTGCTAAAGTTGTTGATTATTTCCACTAGCTTCTTAGTTGATTCTCTAGAATTCTTTAAGTAGACCATTATATCATCTGCAAAGAGTGATAGCGTGGTCTCCTCATTGCCAATTTTAATACCTTCAATTTATTTTTCTTCTCTAATTTTATTTTCTCTTTTTAAAAATCATACTGAGTAATGGTTTATTTAATCCCCCCCCAATAAAAGCAACTTTTAGTTTTATTTATTAATTCATTGGTTTTCTTACTTTTAGTTTTCTTAATCTCACCTTTCATTTTTAGGGTTTCCAATTCAGTGAGGGTTTTTTTTTTGATATCTAAAATTTGTTCTTTTTCTAGTTTTTAAGAAATTGAATATCCAATTAATTGATCTGTACCTTATGCATTTTGTTGATATAACATTTAGAGCTATAAATTTTCCTCAGATTACTACTTTTGCTGTATCTCATAGGCTTTAGTATGCTATCTTATTATTATTATTTTCCTTAATAAAATTATTTATTGTTTCTATGACTTGTTTCTTAACCTCCTCATTCTTTAAAATTAGGTTATTTAGTCACTAATTAATTTTATTCTGTATTTCCCTGGTCTGCTATTAAATATAATTTTATTATATTATGATCTGAAAAGGATTGATGTAATATCTTTGTTTTTCTGCATTTAACTATAAAGTTTTTGCATTCTAACATATGGTTAATTTTTGTAAAGGTACCACCTGCCACTGAGAAAAAAGGTATATTCCTTTTTATTCCCATTCAGTTCTCTATAGATATCTATCATATCTAGATTTTCTATGATATTATTTATTTCTTTGATTTATTTCTTATTTTTTTTTAAATTAGATTTATCCAGTTCTGAGAGGGAAAGGTTAAAACCTCCCACTGTTATACTTTGGTTATCTATTTCCACCTGTAATTACTTTAGCTTTTCCTTTAAAAATTTGAATGCTAAAACATATGGTACATATAGATTTAGTACTGATTATGCTTCATTATCTATTGTATCTTTTAACATAATTTGGTTTTATTGTTTATCTGTTTTAATTAGGTCTATTTCAGATTTAATTTTGTCTGAGATCATTTTTTGCTCCCCCTGATTTTTTTTTTGTCAGTCAGCTGAAGTATAATATATTTTACTCCATTCCACTGTTTTTACTCTATGTGTGTTCTCAGTTTGAAATGTGCTTCTTATAAGCAACATATTGTTGGAGTTTGTTTTTTGATCCATTTTGTTATCTATTTCCATTTTATGGGTGAATTCATCCCTTTCAGAGTTATAATTATTAGTTATGGATTTCCCTCCATTTCATTTTTTCCTCACTATTTTTCCTTCTTTGCCTCTCTTTTTGTCTCTTTTTTTAAATCAGAAGTCTAACTTTCATCTAACCTCCCTAATCACTACCATTCTTCAGCCCCCCCTTATTTTCTTCCCTCACCTTCTAAGTTCACTCCCTTGTCTCCTCCCCTTAAACTCCTAGATGTTAATCTATTTACCCTTTATGGGTTCCTCCCTTATCCCTTTCATATTTTATTTGTGAATATGAAGGACCACTATTATTCCCTCCCTTGTTTTATCTTTGTCCTCTTTTTCTTAATCTATACACCCTTTTAAAATTCTCTCTCTTTATCTTTATCTTTATCCCTCCCCCTCCTATCTCATTACAAGTTGAGAAAAACTTAAGCATTCTATATGTATATCTTATTTCTTCCATCTGATAGGACTAAGGTACTAGCATTACCAAGTCTTCATCCCTTCTTTCTTTTCATTGCAACATTTCTTTCTTTCATGATGCTTATACATGAGATAATTATTTCATTTTATCCCTCTCTATCCACTTTTATTTTTTGAGCCATTCCATTACATCCAATTTGACTTCAAAGCTTCTATCAATAAATGCTCCTTAAAGTCACCCAATTAATGATATCATTCTTAAGGTTTAAATATGCCATTTCCCCATGTGAGAAGTAATAGTTTGACCATATTTATTTCTTTATAATTGGTCTTTCATTTTCTTCTGTTTCTTCTCATTTTTTAGATCAAAATTTTCATTCAGTTCTGGTCCTTTCTTCAAGAATAGTTGAAAGTCAAAAATCAAGCCATTCTCGAATTGATAAATGGGCTAGGGACATGAATAGGCAGTTTTCAGATAAAGAAATCAAAACTATTAATAAGCACATGAAAAAGTGTGCTAAATCTCTTATAATCAGAGAGATGCAAATCAAAACAACTCTGAGATATCACCTCGCACTCAGCAGACTGGCTAACATGACAGCAAAGGAAAGTAATGAATGCTGGAGGGGATGTGGCAAAGTCAGGACATTAATTCACTGCTGTTGGAGTTGTGAATTGATCCAGTCATTCTGGAGGGCAATTTGGAACTATGCCCAAAGGGCGATAAAGGACTATCTGCCCTTTGATCCAGTCATAGCACTGCTGGGTTTGTACCCCAAAGAGATAATAATAAGGAAAAAGACTTGTACAAGAATATTCATAGCTGCTCTCTTTGTGGTGGCCAAAAATTGGAAAATGAAGGGATGCCCTTCAATTGGGGAATAGCTGAACAAATTGTGGTATATGTTGGAGCTGGAATACTATTGTGCTAAAAGGAATAATAAAGTGGAGGAATTCCATGGAGGAACAACCTCCAGGAAGTGATGCAGAGCGAAAGGACAGAACCAGGAAAACACAGAGACTGATACATTGTGGTACAATTGAACTTAATGGACTACTCCATTAGTGTCAATGCAATGTTCCTGAACAATCTGCAGGGATCTAGGAGAAAAAACACTATCCACAAGCAGAGGACAAACTATGGGAGTAAAAACACTGAGAAAAGGCAACTGCTTGTCTACAGGGGTTGAGGGGATATGATAGAGACTCTAAATTAACACCCTAATGCAAATACCAACAACATGGAAATGGGTTCAGATCAAGGACGCACGTGATACCCAGTCGAATCTCGCGTTGGCTATGGGAGGGATGGCGGAGGGGTTGGGGGTTGGAAAAGAAAATGATTTTTGTTTCCAATGAATAGTGTTTGAGAATGACCAAATAAAATAATGTTTAAAAGTAAAGAATAGTTGAAAGTATTTTATTTCATTAAATGATCTTTTTTTTCCCCTTGTATGCTGGTACTCAGCTTTGCTAGATAGAATATTCTTGGTTGTAAACCCAGCTCCTTTGCTCTTCAAAATATTATATGCCATGTTCTTCATTGTTTTAATGTTGAATCACTTAACTTTTGTGTTATCCTAATTTTAGCTCCACAGCATTTAAACTGTTTATTTCTACTTCCTTATAGTATTTTTTTTCCTTAACCTGGGTGTTACAAAACTTAGCTATAATATTCCTATGAATTTTTCTTTTGGGTTCTCTTATAGGTAGTAATGAATTCCTTCAACTTCTATTTTATCTTTTAGTTCAAAAACTCAGGGTAATTTTCTTTAATAATTTCTTGAAGTATAGTTAGTGTTTAAACTCTTTTTTTTTCTAATTATGACTTTCAGGTAGTCTAATTATTCTTATGTTGTCTCTCCTCAATGCGTTCTCCAAGTTAGTTGATTTTGTAATGAGATGTTTCCTCTTCTATTAAAAAAACATTTTTAAAATTTAGTTTTATCACTTCTTGTTACCCTGAGAAGTCATCAGCTTCTTCTTCCAGAATTCTAATTTTTAGTGAATTATTTTCTTCACTGAGTTTTTGGATCTCCTTTTCTAATTTGTTGGCCATTCTTTCATAATTTTTCTGCATTTTCTTGCATTGCTTTTATTTTTTATAATTATTTCCTCAACCTCTCCCATTTGGTTTTTCAAATTTTTAAAAAATCTCTCCTAAGAATTATTTTTGGGTTTATTTGAATTTAATATAAATTATACCCATTTATTCTATTTGAAAACTGATTCTTGATATCAGTCCCACCCTTTGACTGACATCATATAGAATGGATCGGTGGAAGTTCCCAAGTGACAGGTGAGGAATCCAGAATGGGAACATGAACTGAAGTTAAATCCTATTCAATCAGAGACTCCCAGAAGGAGTGAAGAATACTGACTTTATAAGTAAGTGAAGTGAAGTGCAAGTTCTCTCTCTTTCTGGACTAGGTGTCACTCTCTCTCCCTTTTCTGGAATATTTAATGCTATACAGACACTGACCTTATCTCATTGACTCATCTCAGACAGTGTGGCTTGAGACACTTGGAGTTCCAGGACTTAAACTAGAACTGGGAAAGCTTAGAAGTGGTTTTTAATTAGGCACAACCAGGTGGTTTTGTGCTCTCTCTCCCTCCCTCCCTCCCTCCCTTCCTTCCTCCCTCCCTCCCTCCCTCCCTCTCTCTCTCCCTCTCCCTCTCTCTCTCTCTCTCTCTCTCTCTCTCTCTCTCTCTCTCTCTCTCTCTCTCTCTCTCTCTCTCTCTCTCTCTCTCTCTCTCTCTCTCTCTCTCTCTCTCTCTCACTTTCACTAATAAATAATTAAAAATAAATATACAGTCTCCAGAGAATTTTTATCATTACAGGCTTGTACCCATTTAGTGTTTTTCTATAAAGTTTTAGAAGTGGATGCTTTCATTTCATTGTCTTCTGAATTTTAACCTTTAGCTTCTTTGTTTACAAAGAAACTATCTGTAGTTGGGTTCTTTCTTTTTTGCTTGCTCATATTTAAATTTTTTTTTCTGCCTACTTATTAATTGTAAATTTTATGTGTCAGGTTCTTCTCCTGGTTTCTGTTGTTATTTCCCAGGTTTTTCTGGGGGACTTTGACCTATTAGTTCTTGTAATTTCTATATTTCAGGGTCCCCACAATGCTATTGCTTTTAATACTCTTACCCCTGTGGTTTCTCCAGAGGTTATCTCTTCTGTCCTGGAACCATAATCAGAAATTTCATTCTCCCAAAATTCTTGCCTCCCTCAAACTAAATTCACTTGTGAATATGTGGCCACAACATAACAGAATATCTAGTCAGTCTCCTCTCAGTCAACTGCTCACAGTCAGTTGGTTGAAGGTTTCATATTATTCATTTTTTAAAATAAAATAATCTTTTAAAACCAATATCCCAAATCATATACTGATATAAACAAGTGATGAATCAGATGTTTTCTTCAGGATTTCGACTCCCACAGTTCTTTGGATGTGGATAGTATTCTTTCGCATAAGTCCCTCAGAGTTGTCCTGGATCATCGCATTGCTTTTAGTAGCAAAGTCAATTACATTTGATTGTCCCACAATGTTTCAGTTACTGTGTATAATGTTCTCCTGGTTCTGCTCCTTTCACTCTGTATCAATTCCTGAAGGTTGTTTCAGTTTGCATGGAATTCCTCCAGTTCATTATTCCTTTGAACACATTAGTATTCCATAACCAACATATACCATGATTTGTTCAGCCATTCCCAAATTGAAGGGCATTCCCTCATTTTCTAATTTTTTTGCCACCACAAAGAGTGTGGCTATAAATATTTTTGTACAAGTCTTTTACCTCATGATCTCTTTGGGATATAAAATTGTCATTCTCTTTAATGAAATCAGTGATTGTTTCTATAATTTTTTCTTTAACCCGTATGTTTTGAAGAATTAGATTATTTTATTTCCAATTACTTTTTAATTTGCTTCTCCATGACCCCTTACTAATTATAATTTTTATTGCATTGTGATCTGAAAAGGTTGCATTTATTATTTCTACTTTTTTGCATGTAACATTTTTATGCCTTATTCCATGATCAGTCTTTATATATGTACCACGTGCTGCTGAAAAGAAGGTATATTCTTTTTTGTCTCTATTCAATTTACTCCAGATACTTATTAACTCTAATTTTTCTAAAAGTTCATTCACTTCCCTTACTTCTTTCTTATTTATTTTTAGGTTCAATTTATCTAGTTCTAATAGGGGAAGGTTGAGATCCCCAACTAGTATAGTTTCATAATCTATTTCCTATTTGAGCTCCTTTAGTTTCTTCTTTAAAAATCTGGATATTATACCATTTGGTGCATATATATTTAGTACTGATATGACTTCATTGTCTATCGTACCTTCTAGCAAGATATATTTTCCATCCTTATCTTTTTTAATCAGATCAATTTTTGCTTTAGCTTTGTCTCAGATCATGATTGCTATTCCTGCCTTTTTTTACTTTAGATGATGTGTAATAAATTTTGCTTCAGCTTTTTACCTTTACTCTGTGTGTGTCAGCCTTCCTCAAATGCTTTTCTTGTAAACAACATATAGTAGGATTCTGGTTTTTAATCTACTCTGCTATCTACTTCTGTTTTATGGGTGACTTCATCCTATTACCATTCACATTTATGATTACTAACTATGTACTGCCCTCCAACTTATTTTCCCCTTTTGATCCTGCTCTTTTCCCTTTCACTCTGTTCTTCCTCACCAGTGTTTTGCTTTTTGTCACCCCACCATTTCCTCCTCCCTCTGATAACTACCCCCTTCCCTTTTCTAATTTTCCTTCTACTTATCCATAGGGTAATTTATAATTCCATGCCCCAATGAGTATGGTTGTTATTCTCTCTCTGAGCTAGTTATGATGAGAGTAAAGTATAAGCATTTCCTGTCATCACTCTCATCCTCCCCTCCCCTGTAATAATTTTTCACACCTCTTTATGTAATATAATTTACTCTATTCCATCTCTCCCTTCCATTTTCTCTCAGTGCAATCCTCTTTTTTACCTAGATTTTTTTGTATATCATATAATCATAATAAACTTACTTTCCCACCCTCTATCTAAGTATCCTCCTTCTTTCTGCTCTACTACTCAGAATTGTGTTTAAGAATTACAGATATCCTCTTTCCATGTAGTAATACATAAAATTTGTTCTTATTGAGTTCCTTAAAATTTCTCTTTCTTATTTGCCTTTTTAGGCTTCTCTTGGGCCTCATGTTTAGACTTTAAATTTTTTGTTTAGGTCTGTTTTTTCCCTCAGGAATGCTTGGAAATCTTCTATATTATTAAATGACTATTTCCCCCATGAAAGAATATACTCAATTTTGCTGGATAGGTGCCTCTGAGTTGTTAACCTAGCTCTTTCACCTTCCTGAATAACATATTACCTGTCTTCTAATCCTTTAACGTGAAAGTTGCTAAGTCCTGTGTGATCCTAGTTATAGCTCCATGATAGTTGAATTGTTTCTTTCTGGCTATTTGCAGTATTTTCTCCTTTTCCTGGGTGTTTTTGAATTTAGCTATTATATTCCTGGAAATTGTCATTTGAGGATGTCTTTCTGGAGGTGATCTGTGGATTCTTTCAATTTCAATTTTATTTTATTGTTCAAGAATATCTGGGTAGTTTTCTTTAATAATTTCTTGTATTATGATGTCCAAGCTATTGTTTTCTTATCAGGGCTTTCAGATAATCCAACAATTCTTAAATTGTCTCTTCTGGGTCTATTTTCCAGGTCAGTTGCTTTTTCAATGAGCTACTTCATGTTTTCTTTCTTTTTTTTTATTCTTTTGATTTTGTTTTGTTTCTAAATGTCTCATGATATCATTAGCTTCTAGTTGCTCAATTCTAATTTTTAAGACCTGATTTTCCTCTGTCAGCCTTTGAGCCTCCTTTTTCCATTTCTTTTCTTTTCTTTTTTTTTTAAACCCTTACCTTCCGTCTTGGAGTCAATACTGTGTATTGGCTCCAAGGCAGAAGAGTGGTAAGGGATAGGCAATGGGGGTCAAGTGACTTGCCCAGGGTCACGCAGCTGGGATGTGGCTGAGGCCAGATTTGAACCTAGGACCTCCCATCTCTAGGCCTGGCTCTCAATCCCTTTTTCCATTTTTTGCATTGATTTCATTTCTCTTCTCCATTTTCCTCTGCCTCTCTTAATTGTTTTTTAAAGTCCTTTTTGAGTTCTTACAGAATCTGTGTCCAATTCATATTTTTCTTTTGGACTTTGCATGTTTTTGTTTTGCTTTCACTGTCCCTTTCTGAGTCAGTACCTTGCTTTCTGTCTCCATAAAATTTCTCTATATTTAGGTGCTTTTTCTTGTTGTCTGCTCATTTTTCTAAACTTTTTATAGGTAGGCTCTGTTCTCTGGGAGGTTAGGGTTACCCTCTTAAACTTCAGTCCTTCTTTGATGTTATCCTTAGCTTTTTCTGGGTTTCTGCCAGTTTTAGTTCTTCCAAGATGGTATGATGCCCTGAGAGCTGGTAGTTCTGAGAGCCACCCCCCATTGCTGATTCACTTAATCTTTGAGATTTCTGATAGTTGAAATTCTCACCTCTGATTTGGGTAAAGTTTTTGGTTTGACTGTCGGTTTGATCAGGTCAGGCACTGCTCAAATTCTAGCCTCAGATTTAGGTGTAAGTATTTTTGTTTCACTCTAGGCTTGATCTGGTCAGACACACAGTGGATTGCCCTGCCTTGTGGCTCCACCTTGAGTCTTTGGCAAAAGGATCAGGAAGGAGCCTTTCCACAGACCCAGACTGGGACTCTTGGCTTTGCTCTGGGTTCACACAGATAAGGCTGTGTCAGTATAGATTGCCCTGGTCTGGAATTCTGTACTTCACTGTAGGTTTGCTTGGAATTTCAAGGGGTATGCATTGGCTTGGACCTCTATTTGCCTAGACAGGGTCTCAAAGTCTAGCTGGTGCTCAGATTTAGAGCCCGTCATAGGAGATGTGTGGTGGGGGTATGCGACTTGCTCCTCACTCCTTGCTGTAGCCTCTTGCTCTCTGTGCTCCCTTCTTACCCCAGTGCTCCAGATGTTCTCTGCCTACCTTTTAGGTTTTTCTCTTCTTGAAAGTTGTTTCACGGTCTCCTTGTTGGTTCTTTCATTCCTGGCTGCATTTTGTGGCATTATTTTAAGACTGATTGGAAAGTATTAGGATTAGGGTTAGGCTTAGGGTTACCATGAAAGATTACCATGAAAAATGAAATAAAAAAGAGAAGAGGCCCCAGGACAGAGCCTTGGGGAGCATCTATACTTAGTCACAGATGGATGAGGAGACACAAAAGGGCACTGAGGAGAAGTAAGATAGGTAGGATAATCAGGAGAGATCAATGTCATGGAAGCTATAGGTAGACAATATCCAAAATGACAGGGTAGTTGACATTTAGTAAGGCAAACACTGTAAAGGTCATCCAGTTTGGCAGGTAACCTTAAAGAAAGCAGTTTCAACAAGTATTTTTTTTTTGGCCTGGTTCCCATTCTTCCCACACTTTTATCTGTTTCATGACTAATGAAACATAATTATAGAACGAATTAGGAAGGGTTAGATAATAATGAGCTACACACCATTCAACACTGGATCCTTTGATGACCTTAGTTTTCTTATGACAAGCTGTCTAGGTATGAATCTTGAACATTTATTTGATACTGAAGTAAAGATGTGACCACTTAGGAAAATACCTTCAGAATTTTAAAAGTCTTTTTCAGAGGACAGCAGTAAGTGTGTGTGGTATATTCTCCCCTCACAGAGAGTTCATAAATCTATTCATTCAATAAATATTTGAGTACCTGCAAACTGCAAGGCACTATGCTGGGCATGGTAGGGATACAAAATTGTTTTGTCACCCAGGGAGATGCAAATAGCAAGGCACTAACTTCACTCTAGTAGGAGAAAAAAATCAAAGATTGTTCCTAGAGAGGTTGAAGTACTTAAAGAGGCTGATGCAATTTTAACAGAAGCACAAACTGGAAAATTGGAATGCATGATTCGTGACAATTACAAGAAGCAAGGAAAAAGAACAACGCAGCCCACCCTGTCACATCATTCATTCACTGCTTAAGCAAATAAAGATAAATCTGCAGTTGATGATGCTGAAATAGGATGAAATCTCCAGCTATTAAATGGGATTATCTTGGGAAAGATTTGGTCCTATTACATGTTCTATGTCTAAAGTGTGATTTCATCAATGTGAGTACAATTGTAAAAATGAGGAAGAGGCACACAGAGAAAAATAACATTGTGCCTTTTAAAAAAAATATCATCAAAAGATTAATTTTGCTTTGTGAATCAATTATAACATGTAAAGGAGAAAAATCATGGGAATTTCAAGTAAAAACAGAAATAAATCACTTTTACATATCCACCTCTTTTTTTTTACTCATACTTCTCTAATGATAGGACATATTCTGATATGAAATCTGCTATTTACCTAGATCACTGATTCGTATCTTTGCTTTAAGATATATGCTTAAATAGAATTTTCCATAAAAACTGAATGAGGATAACCTTGGCCCTTCCAGGTATGTCCTATTCCTCCCTCTCCCAAAGCTACTTGAAGTTCAAGGACTTCTTTGAATCTGCATCCATTCAAAACCAGAGCTTATAATCTCTGTCCTTATTTTTTTCTTTTTAAAAATCCAATCAGAAGACAAGATATTTTAAAGCAAAAAGAGGCATTTCACTAAAAACATAAGAAAACAAATTAAAGTGAAAAATCTCCTCTCCTCGTGTACAGGAAAATATACTCTCCCTTAGGTTTATATACACAGAGAACATGTAGGAAAATAACTAGAAAACATGTATGAACAGGAATCCATGTCTGTTTGGACATAGACATACACAGAACCCACTTGGCCAGGATGACACATTTGAAGAATATTCATGTTAGGAAACCCCTGTAACCAAGGAGTAAACAGTACTAGGGCAAATCATAATCTTAGGGTGGTGTTCCCACAGGAGCAGTTTTCTATTTGTATTACTTACTTTCCTGGGCAGCCACCAGTACCTCCTGATCTGGTGATGTCATTGGACACAGCTGCTTTCTCTGTTGCTGTTAACTGCTTGGGACCTGTGTTGGTCTATTTCCTCTCCGTTGTGCTGCCACCTTCTGGTTCTCTGCTAAATTTCAGCTACTATAAAGCCTTTTCCCTGTAGAAGGAGGGAGTCCAAGCTCTTTTAGCTTAGAGTCTGAGGAGCTACCTCAGCTTTGAGATTCATATTCAAAGACAAGAAACCTACCAGAGAAGCCTCAAGGAAATAAGTCCCTCTTTGTTCCTATTTTCTTCTGTCTCTGATGCCGTTTTTCGCTGGCCATAGTTTGCTAGATGAGAATTTTATGTCAATGGAGTGACATGAAATGCACCTGACTCCAGATTATGGCCCTAGTTGTTAATGACTAGCCACATATCTTCTCAGAGCCACAGTTTCCTCATCTACAAAACCAAGTGTTAGGATTACATTATTATTACTTTTTAAAATACTTAACTTTTGCCTTATAATGAATTCTATGGACTGCTTCCAAGAGTGGTAAAGGCTGGGCAATGGGGGTTAAGTGACTTGCCAGGGTCACACATCTAGAAAATATCTGAGGCCAGATTTGAACCCATGTCTAGGCCTGGCTCTTAATCCATTGAACCACTTAGTTACCCTGTACTATATTATTTTAAAATTTTCTCCTAGCTATAGATAATTCTGTTTCTGGGATATGTATCTCTTAGATAAGATTAAATAAAACACTTATTAAATCCTTGGGATATCTAGGTGACACAAAGGGTAGAGTCTGGAGTCAGGAAGACCTGAATTCAAATCCAGTCTCAGACACTTATTAGCTGGGTGACCCTAGGCAAGTCTATTAATTCTCTTTTCCTCAGTTTTATTATCTGTAAAATGAGCTGAAGAAGGAAATGCTACTCTAGTACCTTTGCCAAGAAAACCCCTAATGTTGTCCTAAAGATTCAGACAAGACTGAAACAACTGAACAACAACAACAACAATAGGCTCTTACTCTATGTCAACTACTATATAAATTCTGGGAATACAAATACAAAGAAAAGAAAATATAATCCATGCCCTCAAGGAGCTTATGTTCTAATGGTGGAAGAGAGCAGGAAAAAGGAAGATGAAAAACAGGGCAATAAGGAGGGTAGTTTAAGGGAGACATTGGTTACAGTCAAAACAGTCATAGAGAGGAGAAAGGGTAAAAAAAAGAGAAGAATAAGTATAAGAGAATAGGATGAATTGAAATACACAGACGGCAATCATAACTATAAATGTGAATGGGATGAACTCACCTACAAAACAAGAGATAGCAGAGAGAAACCAGAAGAAACATAATTAAACAGAATCTAGTATGTTTAAACTGAAGTAAAAAGGCAGCTGTAGTAATCATGATCTCAGACAAAGAAAAATAAAAATATACCTAATTAAAAGAAATAAACAGAAAGTCTTAATTTTGCCCCCAAAGGTACCATTGAAAATGAATTAATACTAAATATATATTCACCAAATGGAATAGCACCTACTCTTTTAAAGGAAAAATTAAATAAGCTATAGGTGGAAAAAGATAGTAAAAGTATAATAATTAGGGGTCCCAATTTACCCGTCATAGACCTAGATAAATCTAAGCATGAAACAAACAAGAAAGACATTAAGGAGATGAATAAAGTTTTTTAAAAATTGGATATAAGAGGACTTTTGAGAATGTTGAATGTGGCTATAAAATAGTAAGTTTATTGTTTAATTTGCGTGGCACTTTCACAAAAATTGATCATATATTAAGGCATAAAATACTCCGGAAATAGTTGTACAAAAGCATAAACACTAAACGTGTATTTTTTCTGAATACAATCAAGTAAAATTGTATTAATTAAAAGGTTTTTGAAAAATAGTTTAAAAATTCATTAGAAGCCAAAAACCTTAATTCTAATGTGGAAAGGAAAACTGAATCAAGCTTTGGCCTTTCTGCCACTGAGGTAGAACAGACAGCAGTTGGAATGTTGGAGTGAAGATATTGACAGAGAAGGCAGTTGGAGGGGGGAGGGGTGACTTGGAGAGTGACAATTACTCTTGATTGGTGATTCTCTTTCCTGGCCATCAGACTGGAAGGGGTGCTCTCTCCCTGTCTCTGCATAGAAGTACCTCTATTCCTGGATTTTTCTCAACTGTGTCCTCTACCTGGATTCCTGAGGATCCTGTCATCGAACAAAGGAATTTAAGGGGATGGGTTTGAACTGAAGACTTGTCTTTAGGGGCACTAGCCTGAAGAGACAGATCCAACCAGCTCTGAAGGTCAGAATCTTTTCTTCCTCTTGCTATCTACTGCTAAAGACTTTGAACTTAGGAAAGTTAGCATAGATTAGCATAGAGAGGAATAAAAGAAACCCTCCACCAGCCTGTGAGGCTCAAAAGCTGAGAGACTCAAACCCAATCTTTGGAAAAGCATAGGGAAATCTCTATTCCCTCTATTCTGATATCTTCAGAATCCAAACTTGTTATTAAATTCATCTATATTTAATAAAATGCAGTCAGATATCTTTGTAAGGGTGACGGGACCCTGAAGGGAGTAAGGGTTTTTAGGGGAAGGTTATCTGTAACTTCAAGTACCCAAATCTTAAGGTGCCTGTCTGCCTCTTCCCACTTTCATCCCCGGTATATTATCTGTCCTCAGAGTATTTTCTTACACAAAAAAATGGATAAGTGAAGGAACCAATCATAGAAATAATCAATAATTTTTATTAAAGTCAATGACAATGATGGGAAAACACCAAAATTTGTAGGATTAGCCAAAGTAGTATTTTGGAGGAATTGTATATCTCAATAAAAGAGACAAAGAGTAGATGAACTAATTGGGCATACAATTACAAAAATTAGAGAAGCAACAAATTAACCCTCAACCCTAATGAGCAACAAAATAGAAATTCTAAATTTCAAGGAGAGATAAAAAAGTGAAAAGTCAAAACTAAAACTAGAACAACCGAACTAACAAAATCGGGAGCTATTTTTTTGAAAATACTAACAAAATAGATAAATTACTAACTGATTTTATTTTTATTTTTTTAACTTTGAATTGTTTTATTTTTAAAATTTTATTTAATTAGATGATTTTGAATAATTTTCCATGGATACAAGACTCATGTTCCTTCCCTTCCCTCTCCCTACCACCCTGTCATATCTGACATGAAATTCCACTGGGTTTAACATGTGCCATTGATCAAGACCCATTTTGCCATCATTAATATTTGCACTAGGGTGATCTTTAGAGTCCACTTTCACAGTCATAGCCCCACCAACCCATTTGACCAAGTTGTCCCTCCTCTGTGTTTTTTTTTCCCCACAGTTCTTCCTCTGGATGTGGATAGCATTCTCTCTCATATGTCCCTCTGAATAGTTCTGGATCATTGCATTGCTGCTAGTAGAGAAGTTTATAACATTTGATTTTACCACAGTGTATCAGTCTCTGTGTATAATATTCTCCTGGTTCTGCTTCTTTCACTCTACATCAATTTCCAGAGGTCATCCCAGTTCACATTGAATTCCTCCAGTTCATTATTCCTTTGAGTACAATAGTATTCCATCACCAGCATATACCACAATTTGTTCAGTCATTACCCAATTGGAGGGCATCCCCTCATTTTCCAATTTTTTTTGCCACCACAAACTGCACGACTATGAATATTCTTGTACAAGTCTTTTTCCTAATTATCTCTTTGGGGTACAAACCTAGTAGTGCTATGGCTGGATCAAAGGGTAGACCGTCTTTTAGTGCCCTTTGGGCATAGTTCCAAATTGCCCTCCAGAATGGTTGGATCAGTTCACAACTCCACCAGCAATGCAGTAATATCCCAATTTTTCCACATTCCTTCCAACATTCATTACTTTCCTTTGCTGTCATAGCCAATCTGCTAGGTGTGAAGTGATACCTCAGAGTTGTTTTGATTTGCATTTCTCTGATTATAAGAGATTTAGAACACTTTTTCATGTGCTTATTAATAGTTTTGATTTCTTTATCTGAAAATTGCCTATTCATGTCCCTTGCCCATTTATCATTTGGGGAATGGCTTGATTTTTATACAATTGATTTAGCTCCTTATAAATTTGAGTAATTAGACCTTTGTCAGAGGTTTTTGTTATAAAGATTGTTTCCCAATTTGTTGCTTCCCTTCTAATTTTGATTGCATTGGTTTTGTTTATACAAAACTTTTTTAATTTAATGTAATCAAAATTATTTATTTTGCATTTTTTAATTTTTTCTAACTCTTGCTTGGTCTTAAAACCTTTCCTTTCCCAAAGATCTGACAAGTATACTATTCTGTGTTCACCTAATATATTTATTGTTTCTTTCTTTATGTTCAAGTCATTCACCCATTCTGAGTTTACCTTGGTATAGGGTATGAGATGTTGATCTAAACCTAATCTCTCCCATACTGTTTTCCAATTTTCATAGAAGTTTTTTTGTCAAATAGTGGATTTTTGTCCCCAAAGCTGGGATCTTTGGGTTTATCATACACTGTCTTACTGAAGTCACTTACCTCAAGTCTATTCCACTGATCCTCCCTTCTATTTCTTAGCCAGTACCATATGGTTTTGATGATCACTGCTTTATAGTACAGTTTAAGATTTGGTACTGCTAGGCCTCCTTCCTTCTCATTTTTTTTCATTATTTCTCTTGATACTCTTGATCTTTTGTTCTTCCAAATAAACTTTGCTATTGTTTTTTCTAATTCTGTAAAAAAAAAGTTTTTTGGTAGTTCAATGGGTATGGAACCAAACAAGCAAATTAGTTTGGGTAGGATTGTTATTTTTATTATGTTAACTCATCCTACCCACAAGCAATTAATGTTTTTTCCAATTATTTAGATTTAATTTTAATTGTGTGAAAGTGTTTTATAGTTGTTTTCATATAGTTTCTGTGTTTCTCTTGGCAGATATATTCTCAAGTATTTTATATTGTCTAGGGTGATTTTAAAGGGAATTTCTCTTTCTAACTCTTGCTGCTGGGATGAGTTGAAAGTATATAGAAATGCTAATGACTTATGTCAGTTTATTTAGTATCCTGTAACTTTGCTAAAGTTGTTGATTATTTCCACTAGTTTTTTTAGTTGATTCTCTAGGATTCTTTAAGTAGACCATCCTATCATCTGCAAAGAGTGATAGCTTGGTCTCCTCATTGCCTATTTTAATACTTTCAATTTCTTTTGCTTTTCTAATTGCTACTGCTAATGTTTCTAGTACAATGTTAAATAATATAGAGGTCATAATGGGCATCGTTGTTTCACTCCTGATCTTATGGGAATGCTTCTAATTCATCCCCATTGCAGGTGATGTTTGCTTATGGTTTTGAATATATACTGTTTATTATTTTTTAGAAAAGGTCTTTTTATTCATATACATTCTAGTGTTTTCAATAGGAATGAGTGTTGTATTTTGTCAAAGGCTTTTTCTGCATCTATTGAAATAATCATGTGATTTTGTTGGTTTGCTTGTTGATATGATCAATTATGTGAATGGTTTTCCTAATATTGAACTATCCTTGTATTCCTGGTATAAATCCTACCTGATCATAATGAATAATCCTCGTGATCACTTGCTGGTGTCTTTTTGCTAGTATTCTATTTAAGATTTTTGCATCTATATTCATTAAGGAGATTGGTTTATAGTTTTCTTTCTCTGTTTTTGACCTGCCTGGCTTAGGAATCAGTACCATATTTGTGTCATAAAAGTACTTGGTAGAACTCCTTCGCTTATTATATCAAATAGTTTGTATAATATTGGGATTAGTTGTTCTTTGAATGTTTGATTGAATTCACTTGTGCATCCATCAGGCCCTGGGGATTTTTTTATTAGGGAGTTCTTTGATGGTTTGTTCAATTTCTTTTTCTGATATGGGATTATTTACGTATTCTATTTCTTCTTCTGCTAATCTAGGCAATTTATAGTTTATAGGCACAATAGTTTTTAATGATTGCCTTAATTTCCTCTTCTTTCTAGGTGAGGTTTCCCTTTTCATCTTGGATACTATCAATTTTGTTTTCTTCTTTCCTTTTTTTATTAGATTGACCAGTACTTTGTCTATTTTATTTGTTTTTTTTTTCCCCAAAGTACCAGCTTCTATTTGTGTTTATTAATTCAATAGTTCTTTTACTTTCAATTTTATTAATTTCTCCTTTGATTTTTAGGATCTCTAATTTAGTTTTAATCTGGGGATTTTTAATTCATTCACTTTCTAGTTTTTTAATTTGCATGCCCAATTCATTGACCTCTGTCCTCTCTAATTTATTAATATATGAACTCAAGGATATACATTTCCCCCCAAGTACTGCTTTAGCTGCATCCCATAGATTTTGAAAGGATATCTCTTCATCATCATTTTCTTCAATGAAATTATTAATTGTTTCTATGATTTGTTCTTTAACTGATTTTGGAGAATTGTATTATTTTATTTCCAATTAATTTTTGATTTGACTCTTCATATACTCTTCCTAATTTGATTTGATTTTTAAAAGACAGAGAAAACCAAATCACTAGTGTTATAAATAAAAAAAGAAAATTCACAAGCAATGAAGATGAAATAAAAATAGTTTGGAAATAATTTGCCCAACTACAAGCCAACAAAACTGGCAATCTAAATGAAGTTAGGAAATATTTACAAAAGTATAAATTGCTTGCTCTACATGTTAAAAATTTGAATAAAACTCTAACTGAACTCCCTAAGGGAAAAAACCCCAAACCCCAAGACAAGACGGATTTACAAGTGAGTTCTATTAAATATTTCAATTTCAATTTCAATTAATTTCAATATTTCACAAACTGTTTGAACAAAACATCTAAAGATGATGTCCATCTAAAGTCATTCTATGGCATAAAAATGGTCTCAATACCTAACCCAAAGAGAAAACAGAAAAAGAAAAATATGAACCAATTTTTCTAATGAATGTTGCTGGAAAATTTTTAAATAAAATACTACCAAAGAGATTACAGCAATATGTCATGCAGATAACATACTATGGTCAGACTGGATTAATATATAGAATACAGGACTGGTTCAGTATTAGGAAAACTGTAAGAATTATTGATTGTATTGACAACAAAAACAATAAAAATCACGTTATTTAATAGATGAAGAAGAAACTTTTCACAAAAAGCTTTTAAAATTTCTATGAAAAAATAGACTAGAAATCATAGGAATAAATAGAGTTATCCTCAAAATCTCTTTGTCTATTTAAAACTAAAAGCAAGTTCTTTCTATTATGAGGATAAACTAGAAGCCTTTCTAATAATATCAGGGGAGAAGCAAATAAACCCATTTTCACCATTACTATTCAGTACTATACTAAAAATACCACCTATAGCAATAAGACTAAAACTCATTAAAATAATTGATAACTTTGGATATTTTGCAGGATATAAAATAAAAACACGAATCATCAATATTCCTGTATATTATCAACAAAACACAGCAAGAAGAATTAGAAAGAGAAATTCTACTTAAAATAACTACTAACAGCATAAAATACTTAGGAGTCTATCTGCCAAGACACACATAGGAACTATAGAGCATAACTATAATGCATTCTTCACATAAAACAGACAGATCTAAATAATTGGAGAAATAGTGTTTGTTCAAGGGTAGTCAAAGCCAATGTAATAAAAATAATCATAAAATATAATTTATTTATTCAGTATTATATCAACCAAATTATCACAGAAATACTTACAGAACTAGAAAAAAATAAAATTCATTTGGAACAAAAGGTCAAGAATAACAAGAGAATCAAAGGGGAAAAATGAGAGGGAAAGGAGAGTAGCAGTATCAGATCTCAAATTAAATACACTATAAAACTGTAATAATCAAAACAAGTTGATACTGGGTAAAATATAGAGGAGTTGATCAATGGAACAGATTGGATACTCAATATACAGAAGCAAATGAACACAATAGAGTGATTGATAAACTCAAAGATCTCAGTTATTGAGGAGAGACCTCACTCTGAGAAAAACCGGAAAAAACTAAAAAATAGTTTGGCAGAAATGAGGCTGAGATCAATATCTCATACCATATTCCAAGATAAGCTAAAAATGGATAATTATTTAGACATAAGGGGTGATATCAAAAGTTAGTGGAGTTGGGAAGAAATTATCTAGCAAATCTATGGATAGGGGAAGAGTTTATGACCAAACAAAGAGATAGAGAGATTCATGAGAGCTAAATTGATCATTTTGATTGCATAAAATTAAAATTTTATATAAATAAAATGAATATGGCCAAATTTAGAAGAAAAGCAGGAAACAGGGGAAATCTTTGTAGCAAGTTTCTCTGAAAAAGATCTCATCCCTAAAATATATGGGGAACTGAATCGAATTTGGAAGAGTAAAAGCCACTCCCCAACTGATAAACAGTCAAAGGATATGAACAGGCAGATTTCAGAGGAAGACATCAAAGCTATCAATAGTCATATGAAAAAAATGCTCCCAAATCACTAATGATTAGAGAATATTCTAATTTAAACAATTCTAAAGCACCATCTTAAACCCATCATATTGGGAAAGAAAGAAAGAAAGAAAGAAAGAAAGAAAGAAAGAAAGAAAGAAAGAAAGAAAGAAAGAAAGAAAGAAAGAAAGAAAGAAAGAAAGAAAGAAAGAAAGAAAGAAAGAAAGAAAGAAAGAAAGAAAGAAAGAAAGAAAGAAAGAAAGGAAGGAAGGAAGAAAGGAAGGAAGGAAGGAAGGAAGGAAGGAAGGAAGGAAGGAAGGAAGGAAGGAAGGAAGGAAGGAAGGAAGGAAGGAAGAAAGAAAGAAAGAAAGAAAGAAAGAAAGAAAGAAAGAAGAAAGAAAGAAAGAAAGAAAGAAAGAAAGAAGAAGAAAGAGAAAGAAAGAAAGAAAAGAAAGAAAGAAAGAAAGAAAGAAAGAAAGAAAGGAAGGAAGGAAGGAAGGAAGAAAGAAAGAAAGAAAGAAAGAAAGAAAGAAAGAAAGAAAGAAAGAAAGAAAGAAAGAAAGAAAGAAAGGAAGGAAGGAAGGAAGGAAGGAAGGAAAGAAGGAAGGAAGGAAGGAAGAAAGAAAGAAAGAAAAAATGGAAGAAAGAAAGAAAGGAAGGAAGGAAGGAAGAAAGAAAGAATGAAGAAAGGAAGGAAGGAAGGAAGGAAGGAAGGAAGGAAGGAAGGAAGGAAGGAAGGAAGGAAGGAAGGAAGGAAGGAAGGAAGAAAATACTGTAGGGGATGTAGGGAAACAGGTACACTTATGTGCTATTAGTGGACCTATGAACTAGTTTAACCATTCTGGAAAGCAATTTGGAACTATGTCCCCAAAGTTATTAAATTGTATATGCCTCTTGACTTAGCAATACTAATAATGGATCTATACCCTCAAAGACATCAAAGAAAGAGGAAAAGGTCTTTTCAGAAATGTTCATAGCAGCTATTTTTGTGGTGTCAAAGAACTGGAAATTTGTGTGATACATATTAACTGGGGAATGGCTGAACAAATTATGGTATATGAATGCAGTGGAATGCTATTGTACTATGAGAAATAATGAAGGAGAGATTTTTATGAGGTGATATAAAGTGAAGTAAATAGAACCAAGAGTTCAATTTATACAGTAACAAGAAACAAGTAAAGATAATCAACTGTGAAGTACTTAGTAACTTTGATCAACACAATGGTCTACCACAATTCCAAAAGACTCAAGATGAAACATGCTATCCACCTCCAGATAATGACGTGATAGACTCAAAAAATGCAGAATAAAACACATTTTCTTCTTTTTCTTGTATATTTTGTGGGTGGGGAAAAGGGAAATGGCTAATATGAAAATTCATTTTGTATAACTATTCATATTAGTAAAGGGTTCTATTTTTGTTGCCTTTTGAATGGGTGTGGTAGGGATGATTTGGAACTAAAAATAAAATAAAATTGATTAAAAATTTTTTTTAAACTAGAATTAGTTCTATTTAGTTCTTATGGTCTAGTGAGTACTGAAGAGTCTGTACATACCAGAACCTCAGTGTCCACACTTCTGTTGATGCTAACAACCTGCTTGGAAAATCTCATGACATTCATGTGCCACAATTTGTTTATTATTCCTCAATTGACCAGCTTCTACTTTTCCCCCAATTCTTTGCCTACAATGAAAAATGTTAAAGTAAATGACATTTGGTTCCATTGTTTTCAGTTGGACTCGACTCTTCATGACCCCATTTGAGATTTTCTTGGCAGAGATACCAGTGTAGTTTGCCATTTCCTCCTCCGGCTCATTTTATAGATGAGGAAACAGAGGCAAACAGGGTTAAGTGACTTGCCCACGGTCACATAGCTAGAATTTTAGGCAAGATTTGAACTAAGGAAAAGGAACTTTCCTGACTCCAGAACTGGTAATCTATCCACTGTGCAATCTATCTGCCCCAATGACAGTAAATATTTTGGTGTATTTTGAGCCTTTCTTTTCATTATTGACCTTCCTTGAGGTCAATCAGCTTATAGTAGAATCTCTGGAACTCAAAGTTGCAATATTTTAGTAATTTTTGGACTAGTATCTATTAATGCTACTTTGATCCTGGGTAGAGCATAGTTTCAGAACTTTTCATTCATTTAATATGTTTCCATGTAAATGATTTGCTGCTGCTACTGCTCTAAAACATACAGAGATGCAACTCTTAAGTGACAGGAAGGATTTTGGGAATCTTATACAAGTGAGTTAAAATGTAGCTAAAAAAGAAGTGGGGTGATTTAGTGTGCAAAATCTGTGTGCAACATCTGCTATTCTTGTTTGTTTTATTTCCCTTTCCCAATTGGCACATGTGCAGGTGTCTCAACATTTCAGGAAGTTGCCATATCCCTACCAACCACTAGAGGACACTCAAAACTTGAGACATTATACTCTGACAGCTATCTGTTTCTGAGTTCCCAGCAACAGTTATGAAAAGTTACCACTTGGTTTTCTTAATTCAGACTCCATTCCCCTTTGAATAATTATCTTTCTCAATTTTTCCTGTCCTCATAACCCTAAAGATTTCATTCTGGGAACATAGAGGTTATCAAAGTTTAATTTGGAAAAAAATCAGAAGTAAAACAAATATATTTTCTATTTTCATAAGACAAGCAAGTTCGTCTAGTAGAAACAGGCATCTATACTTCTCTTTTCCTTCTTTGTCCATATGTTATTCTGTGCTAGGGACTTGCCGTGCATTCTCAAATTCCTGTGGTTCATGTTATCCACATGAATTGCTTGAATAGGGTAGAGAGGATTCTGGCTGAATTCTCCAATGAAAGAGGGGGAAGGGCAATCAAAGACACATGATTCACTCAGTCTGATCCTGGCTGGTTGCTAGGCAGGACTCATTCCAGCTGTTCATGGTTCTCAACAAGTTCTGGACAAGGGCAAATCTTAAATCTTTTCCCCCTGATGTCATGCTTAACCTCATTCACTCTCCTTTTACAATGTCTTCTGTCAGAGAAGCAATTAATACTACTCTCAGGGAAGTCTTTCATACAGAAATGTCCTAGAATCTAACTAGCTTTGTTACCTCTCTAAGCCACCTGAGTCCTTGGAAGAAGGAAAAATAAAGACAATGAAGGGAAAATTCCAACCCTCTCCCCAATCCAGGGTTAAACTCATGAGTAGATTGTGGTTCCTGCTATTTAATGCTTCTTCTATTAATGACTGGATAAAAGCATAGGTGGTATGCTTATCAAAATTGGAACTGTATTATCATAAAACTGTGAGGTGTATGTAACTGGAGGAAAAATAAAATAGGCTAAATCTTTGAGCCAATATAATTAAGGTCAAATTTAATCAAGAGAAATGTGAAGTCTTCAACTTTGGTTCAAAAAAATGAAGTTCAACAAACCAATTGACAGACAAGTAGGAGGTGTAACTAGACAGCACTTATCTGAAAAATTGTGATGTAGCATTGTGATTTCGCAGTTCCAAAAGCTAATCTGAACACAGCCCATATTAAAATAAGAAAGGATATCTAGGGCCAGAGAAGTGAAAGCCCTAGAGTACTAAAGTCTGATCAGATCATATCTGGAATATTGGGTTCAGTTCTGGGCACCAAATTTTATGAAAGATATTGAAAAACTGGAATGTGTCTAAAGGAGAGCAATTATAATAGTCAGGGCCTCAATATCACATAGAGAGAATTTGTTGAGGCAATGAATAATGTTTAATCTAGAGAAGAGAATACTTAATGGTGTGAAGAAGGTGGATTGATAGCCATCTTTAGTATTTAAAGGATTGTCATATATATAGTTAAGGGGTTAAACATACTCTGGCACTAGAAGGCAGAACTAGGAACAATGGATAGGAATTTCAGAGACAAGTCTTGGCTTGATATAAAGAAAAACTTCTTAACAAATAGAGCTGTTCAAAAGGAGAATTTGTTGCTTCAATCAATCAATCAACAAGTATTTATTAAGTGACTACTATTTATTAAGTGATCAGGTATTGTGAGAGTTTCTGAGATTACACATACAAAATTAGGAAGCCATCTCTTCAACTAGACACTTTACATTCTGTCAAGGGAGCCAGCATATGCATACATATATTTGTATATATGTATATATATATGTAAAAAAGAATAAAATGCAGAATAAATATGAAATAAATATAATGTTAGTTTGGGAAGGAGGATACTTGCAGTTTGGTGGATCAGGAAAGACTTTGTGTAGGTCGTGCTTAAGCTTTGTCTTGAAGGAAGAAAGAAATTCCATGATCATAACTTTAGAACTAGAAAGAACCTAAGGAGCCATCTAATCCAGCCTTCTCATTTTAAAGATGAGAAAATGAGGCAGATGGATAGTATAGTTGATGGAGCATCAGGCCTGGAGTTAGGAGGACTTAGATTCAAATCTAGTTTTGGATACTTCCTAGCTGTGTGATCCTGGAAAGTCATCAAACTCCAATTGTCTAACCCATGCCATTCTTCTGTCTTAGAACTGATGCTAAGACCAAAAGTAAGGGTTTCAAAAAATAAAAATAAAAATAAAGATGAAGAACCTAAGGCTTAGAGAGGTAGCACCAAAGATCATATAGCAATTAAGAGTTGGAGGCAGGATTTGAACCCAGATCTTCTTGACTCTTAGTCTAGAACTCTTTTCACTACACATGATGCTTCTTGCATAGAGGAAAGAGTACATCCCAGGGGACGGCCAAAGAAAAGCCATGGGTTTTGGAAATGGAGTGTCTTATCTGAGTGGAATAGAGAGAAGATCAGTTTAGCCAGATGTTAGAGTGCAGTGAGGCTAGAAAAGTAGGATATAGTTAGATTATAAAGGATTTAAGTCAAGCAAAGAATTCTAGAGATAAGAGGAAACACTGAAATCTGTTTATTAGTAGAGTGACCTGTTCAGATCTACACTTAACTTAAATTATTTTAGCATGTATGTGGTAGAGAATGGAATGAAGAGAGTTGAAATAGGGAGATCAATCAAGAGACTATAGCAACAATCTAAATGGGAGGTGATGATGGCTAAGTCTAAAATAATGACTGTATAGAAGTAGTGGGTCAACTGTAAAACCTGTTTCAGTGGTAGAAACACCAAGATCTATCAACTCATGTGAGTTGCAGGAGAGTGAAGAATCAAGGGGTTATGAACTTGGGAGACTGAGAAATGGTAGTACCTTCAACAGGAATAGGATAGTTTGTGTGGAAGAGAGAAAATGGGAACGCATGCAAGAAAAGTTTGGAGCAGCTGAGACTGATGACCTGTCATTCAAATGAGAATGTTCTATTTGGAATGTTACTGGGAAAAGCAGTTGGAAGCCAGACCAACTGAAGGCTGTTACCTACTTTCTTCCTCCTTTCCTCACTTTTCCTCCCCTCCCCCCTTCCTTCTTCTTCTTCTTCTCTCTTCTTCTAAATAAACTCTGGGGTGAATTTATGATGTTTCAAATGAAATACTTTTCTCTATCTTAAATAAAGGGGTTTATTGGGAAAGACAGGTAAGGATGAGGAAATGGAAGGAAAGAGGTTTTGGGGTTTCCCTATCACTAGGATGAGTCTTAGATTGGAGGATGGTGGAATATAGTTCAATTGGGAGAAATGGCTGATAGGTCTGGAAGTTCAGTCACTATCACAACAGAGCAAGTCAGAGAGAGAGATATCTAGACTTTTGTCCTTCTTTCTTCATTCTCCAAAATCAAGAGATAAAAACGTCTTCCCTCTTTCAAGCCACAAAAGTTCAGCCTTCAGTTGGTCTGACTTCCAACTGCCTTTCCTGGTAACATTCCAAATAGAACACTTTCATTTGAATGACAGGTTATAGGTCTCAGCTGCTCCAAACTCTTGTTGCATGCTTTCCCATTTTCACTCTTCCACATTTGGAAGATGAGTGAATTTTGCCAGAAAGATAATGAGTTTTGCTTTGGACATAGTGAATTTCAGATATTTCTGGGATCCAGCATGAAACATCCAAGTGCAAAAAATGCTTTGGGATGTTCTCCACTAGATGTTTTCAGGTAAAACATTTTTAGTTGGATATTTGGTTCTTAATAGTCACAGAACAAACATCTACATATAATAAATTTGGTGGAAATGGATAATAAAGAAAATAGCCGATTAGCCTTTACTTGGAGAAAATATTTGAGGATAATTTTGAGAAGATGGAGTACATTTTTTTTTGTTTTATTTTAAACAGTGGCTGACAATTTCACCTAAAATCATTGTCAGTATTTGTAGATTTATTCTTCTGTTGGCAGTCTGTATCATGTGTTGTTATTTTAAATCCACTTCCAAAATATTTGTCTGGTATATAGTAGCAAAGATTCTGATTCTAGTTTGATTTGGACTAGATGGTGTCTAAAGTCCCTTGTGATTCTGAGGTTCTGGGATTCTGTGATCTCTTTCAAGGTCATCTTAAAAATGAACTGTCTCCATAAGACCTTCAAGGGTACAGAAGATATGTTTCTTTTCCTTATCCAGTGAGTGGTTCCCATTCATCTCTTCACTAAAGCCTATACATGTCATCCAAGTTTCTTTCTTCATAAAACTGTCACTTGATCTTGCTTTATTTTAAAATTAGCATTTTAGATTTACTTTCTTTTCAAAATGTCATTTATCTTTCAAATGATCTGAATTAGACTGTTGCCTTTTCAAGAACAAGAAATATCTACTGGATTTGAGGAAGTTGAGGTTAAGATGAAGGTGAGACAAAAGTGAGTTAGTACTCTTACCCTCTCCAATTGCTGGTAAAAGCTCTCCATGAACCATGTACTGATGGTCTAGTCATATATTCCAAGGTGACCAAACAATGGAAATTATCATGATTATTTGAAATGTGGATTTGTATCCATTATCATTAATGGTGAAACTCAGCCCAAGCATAGAGTGTATGCTGAGATATTAGCTATTAATGCCATAAAGGTAATTCCCTTTTCATATGTAGATATTTAATTTACTTGTGTTGACGTTCTACTTACTAAAAAGGGCAGAAAGGGTACATTTATATGAGAAACAATGGGCAAACCAGCTTGAAAAGAAATACAGACAGTTCTGAGATGACCTGAGAGAAAAGCAGCTTTTTAGATAAAATTGCCTAGGAAAAGATGTAAACAGTTCTGAGACACCTGAGTGAAAGTTGCCCCTCAGAGGAAAAAGTACTGACTGCTGATCAAGATCAAGACTAACGCGTTGTTTCCCAAAAGCTAATTACCATGTGGCTATTTTTTAGGACTTGAAAGTTTATTGCTGGGGAAATTCTGAATTCAAGAACTTTTTGGGGACAATGAGAAAATTATATATTGATTATGTGTCTTGTTTGGCAGAAATGTGGATTTGAGATCTTTCAACCTAAGTTAGAGATGGATCATTGGAAGGTACTGATTTGAGGCAGGAAAATAGAGAGAAACTGGGAAGTAAGGAAGGTAGAAGCCAATAGAAATTGCTTATAGAAGTTGAGAGGGGGCAGATGGGTGACTCAGTCAGTGGATTGAGAGCCAGGCCTAGAGGTGGGAGGTCCTGGGTTCAAATCTGACATCAGACACTTCCCACCTGTGTGACCCTGGGCAAGTCACTTAACCCCCACTGCCTAGCCCTTACCACTCTTCTGTCCAGTATTGGTTCCAAGAGAGAAGGTAGGGGTTAAAAAAAAAAGAAGTTGAGACATTCAAATTAAAGAAACAGAAGAAAAATCCAGGTCAGGCTGGCTGAATAGAGACAGGATCTGCAAGTTATAGAGGAAGCTGATCTGAAGAGGAAAATGCTGACATTCGGTGTTGATGAGAGAAAAAAGAATTGAAAGACTGGGATAAAAAAGGCTATTCTACTCTCTATCATCACCTACAACTTGAGAAAGGAGAAACCCCTTAAATGCCTGCTCTCTGTTGTCCTTTATTGCCCTCTATGGCTTGAGAAGGGTACCACCTGGAAGACTAGAGAGCTGACCTTGATAATTTTGCAGAACCTAGACTTCAAGGAATTTTTTCACTAAAAAGATAAAAGGCCATCTCAGTGTCCAGCCCAAATTGAAGACCTAGGAAGTCTCATTAGCCCAAGACTAGCATAGAAGCAGCTTGAACCAGCAGGAAAATAAAGCATTTATTAAGTATTTAATAGGCAACAGGCCCTTCATTAATGACACAAGTTCAAAGAATGAAACAATCCCTACTTGCAGGGAGCTTACATTCTAATGGTGGAGATGAATACATATATAAGAACAGAGTATAAATGTGAAATAGATGAAAACAAACGTAGTGGGAGAATGAGTCAAAAGATATCTAGTCTTTACAACATGTACAATATCTACATGGAGGCTTATTGGATTTTCTTTTAGAAATGTGTGATGGAGACCCTTTCCTTTCTCATTTCAGGGCATGGGTAGGTGTTCTCTGGGCATCTTCTATTGTTTATTGAGTGGTGATGAATAGCATTTTATTTGACTAAAATGGAATTAGGGATAAATACAAAAAAACTTTGAGAGAGAAATTCTCTCTGTTGGTAGCTTTCACATGAGGAAGAAGAATTGCTGTAGATCTCACTTATCAAAGTGAGAGGAGAGGCATTGGCAACAGTCAAGGACCTCTATGTGCTGCTGGCTTTCTCATGCCACAAATGCATGGTGCTGCTGTTTCTCTTGATTATATTTATTCTTTCCTGAGATAGATGAATAAATATCAGATTTGGAGCAAACTATATTATGACCTTCTGATCTTTGAAAAGTCAGCAAAGCCATCTAAGATATTTTCTGCAATCACAGCCGGTAGTAACGGTAGTGGAGTCTGATGAAGTACTGGCCTTGAGGAGTGACCTGCTTGACCTGGAATTTGAGACACTGTGTCAACAAGCAAGAAAGCATTGGCTATGCCATACTCAGAATTAAATTTGTGACTGCTTGTAGCCACAAATTAATATCTTTGTGGGTGGACACCTGAGAAAGGAATGTAGAAACTGAGGTAAAATGGGTGAAGGGGATAGAGGGAGAGAGAGGGAACACAATAAAGGAAGAAAGATTCAAAGTCGAAGAGTTCAACAACATGGGCTCCAGTGTGCAGTGTTCCTCTGATGGTGGAAAAGAGAGAGAGAGGTACATGTGTCCCCAATCTTTTATTGGAGAATCAAGGAATGGGGAATGGGAGGTAGTTAATGAACATGGGACATGGCATAGGTTTTGACATTGGCTCAATAAACAACCATAAGATCAAGAGGAGGAGGTTAATCAAACATGTGACCTGGTAAGGAATCTGATCTGTCAAGGTAGGAGCCTGGACCTGTGGCAGCGAAAGCCCTAAATTCTCTTGACCTTTGGACTGTAGGTTTGGAGAGTGGTCAGAATTAATAGAGTACCAATTAAATACAATGATCAAGAAATAATATGACCATTAGCCTGGTATATGAGCACAGAGGCTATAATATTAATGCATCAATAATATTTTCAAGATTAGAATATACCTGGGATGCCACAAAATTTTATGGGGGAAATGTTTTGTAGCAACCGCTTCCTTTAACTTTGAGTCCATTGTTCTCAGGGACCAAAGTGTATAGAGTGGAAAGGGAATTCTCCATTTGAAATATTGCTGCACTTTGGTCTTTACTATACCTTCTCCCTAAATATTTCTTTTAAAATCTAATTTATAGTAATTGGTGAATTGATATTGGGGATATGCTAATGGGCCAAATATTATTAAGAGGAACATAACAGATAGAGGGTCATGAACAATAGAACTAAAAGGCACCACAACTTCTTGAGGTTACCCTAGAGACTTGAAAAGAGAAGTTGTCTTTTATTCTGGGGAATTGACCTGCTAGTCTGAGTGTGAGTTGGAAAAATAAATTCAGAGCCTTCAAGGTACACAAATGCTGACAAAATTTTGGAGGGAGGTCTCTAGCTTTTGGGAAGACTGAGATTGTTATCATCATATTGAAGATGGTGCTCAAGCTGCCTCTTAAAGGAAGAGATGTACTCTCTGAGACAGAGGTAAGAAGAAGTGCATTGTAGGTATGATGAAGGACAAAGAGCATCATATTTGGTAATTCAGGGATCATTAGTAGCTTTGGATAGAGCATTCTTAGTTGAGTAGTGAGGTGGGAAGCCATGTCTGATGAGGAATACTGGGGAACAGCAAAGGCTTTATGGCACACATGACATTTGATTTGGATTTTGGAAAATGCACAAAATTTTGATAGACAGTTTTGGGAGAAGAGAATTTTGAGTGGACAATATGCCATGAATAACAATACATATGTTGGAAAGTACAGGACACATTAAAGTAATGGCATATAGTCTAATTTGATGAGATTTTAGGGAAGGTGCTGTAAGACAGGGGTGGAAATCTGGATTAGTGGATAGAGGACCAGTCTTAGACTTGGCCTGTTGCTGATACATAGTAGTCATGTAATGACAGGCAAATCACTTAACCTCTCAGTGGTCCAAATAGCTCCCAAAGACCATAATTTGCAGAACAGTTGCTCATCTGCATCAATAGAGGAAATTTCCTTACTCAGAATTCTCTAGACCAGAGGTGGCAAAAACATGGCTCCCAGACCACAAATGGCCTTCAAACAAATCAAAATATAATTGGAAAATATTTAACAAAAATATAAAAATCCAACAAAACAGATATTACATTTTAAAACTAAGTCAATACAGAATTCGCAAGGACCCTTATGTACAGATTAGTAGCCACCATTTCTATTTGAATGCAACACCACCACCTCGCATTGGTGATCTTGCTCCAGTCTGACTTCCCACCAATGGACAACAGGGGAATTTTGGACTTGAAACTTCACCAATGTGGTACAATGATGTCAGATAAAGGGGGTTATACTTAATTTGGTAAATAATGAGTAATGGAAGGTTTTTGAGGAGTCAGCAAATCCATCAATCAATAAGCATTTATCATAGTTATGGTTGAGGAAAATCAATATGACAGCATTGTGTAGGATAGACTGGAAATGGGAGTTAAACCAAGTCAAGAGACTTCTTAAGAAGCTAGTGGACTAGTCCATATAAAAGGTAATGAGACTCTGAATAAGGTTTGTGGTACTCTGAATGGAAGGCAGTATGTATCCCTGAAGATATAATATTTTGAAAGTTGATTTTATAAAAGAAAATATTCTTATGGCTTGCCTGGACCAATGCACAGAATCAAATTAAGAGGGGAGACATTTAGAGGATACCATTGGCAGTCAATTAAAACTTTGTTCCCAATGTTTTTGCCAAGAATGCTTTTTGGTGCTTAGCTCTGTCCTCTGCATCTGCCACCAGCTGCTCCTCGATAGCTATATGCCAATGGTCTCCTTAATAGCATTCATTCCTGAGTGACCATCAAGGGTCATCAGGGCTTAAGTAAATCCATTTTAGATTATGGGACCCTGTTCACCAAAACTTTTATTATAGTCAACTAAAATTCTATTTCTCCATATCTGCTACTATGCCCTACTGTAAAGTTTAATTTTCTCATAATTTCATGTAAAAAGACAAAGTCCTACATATCAATATTTTAATGCACATAGTTGGACAGATAGTGCTCTTGGGCAGTGAAGGACAGAAGGGCAGTGAACTAGGTCCAGAACTGAATAGGAAATCAGGCTGTATGGCCTTTGGGAAATTGGACAGTGGTTTTAGTGGTTCCCAAACTCCCAGAAAATAAAAAAAAATAATGTTCTTCTCATCATGACATACATCTGTAAGTCAAGGAATACCAAAGTCTTCAAAGAATTAAAATTGACAGTGACCCTGAAAAGGCAGTGGACATTGTAAATATGTGTAGGCTGAAGCACATTACCAACCAGGAACTGAATAAAAGGAGTATAAATGATGTCATCAGAGGGTAAGGGAAGGGAATAAGCATTTATTAAGCACTTACCATATGCATAGGAACCATGCAAAGTGCTTTACAAATATGATCTCATTTGATCTTCACAACAATCCTGTGAAGTATTTGAGGAAATTGAGGCAGATAGAAATGTGTCATTAGCATAGTGTCACACATATCACTGTGACTTATCCAAGATCACACATCTAATAAATGTCTGAAGCTAGATTTGAACTCAGGTCTCCCAGGCTCCAGGCTCAGCATTCTATCCACTGTGCCACCTAATTGCCTCTGAGAGCCATTATAGAAATGTCTGACTAGAAAACAAGATGGGCCTGTTATGTGGTAAGACCCAGGGATCACCAATGGATAGCTCATGTGTTCCCCACTGGTGTACACACAATTTTAAGTGAACTAGGGTAAGAACCTTCCTCTCCTGGCCTTCCTCTCCCCTCACTCTTCTCTCCATCCCCTCACCCAAGACACTGGGTAGATCCCTTTGAAGGATTAATGAGAGGACATGGACAATAGTCAGTCACAAAGGATGAGAGCACATGAATGGGTTGCAATTCAAATCTTTGTAGGGATTACTTATATCAATGATATACAAAGTGCATTAAAGTATAGAAAATGTGAAAAGAGCCCTGAATGTGGAGTTGGAGAAGACCTGGTCAAGTCTCTTAACTTCTCTAGGCCTGTTTTCTCTACATAAAATGAAGGGATGGGTCCAAATGATCTCTATGATCCTTCTTGCAGTTGCAAAACAAAACATGGGAAAGAGACTGCCTTCTGATAAAACTGCAAGAATGCATTAATGCATTTTTGGAAAGAGCAGTGATAACAAATAGAATGAGTACACTGAGGAGAACCATTGGATGGTTTGAGTTCAAGCCCACTCCCAATCTGTAAGGTTTTTTTTGGGCCTCAGTTTCCAGATACACAACATGAGATGGTTAAAATAAATAGTTCCTGGTGTTCCTTACAATCCTATGATCATGACTGTCATCACAGACAACAGAACATCTCATTTCAGCTGCACAGTACTATGGCAAGTGATTTGTTAAGTTATTATTTAAATAGTTCTAGACTTTTATAGTCATTATGTCTTTCCCAGGTCTATATGTATTACCAATGGCTGGGAACACATACAATACTTGACCCAGAGTGGATAAAGCAGAACAGTACACTACCTGGAACAGGGCAAGTTCAAGTTAAATTCCTGTTGCCACATGATCTTTGGTCCTGAGTCCCCATTTGAGCCTCAAGCCTACTCAAGGGAGTGGGTTCTTTAGCTCTAACATTAATTTAGATTTTTGTGGAGTAAGTTCATCATCTAGCTTTTCACATCACTAAGTGGGCAGGATTCCGGGGTCAGGGGAAGCCACATGGAACAGCTCTATTTGATCAGGGTTATCTATTGATTGTTAACTTCTCTGTCTCTGGGATTCTTTCAACAAAGTCTATATAAGCAAACCAACTGTGATTATGGTCTATTGTGTCTGACCATGGGAATCCTTTGCATCCAACAGCTTGGACTAAAAAACAAGGACTCCTATTGCAGTGAGCACTACAAAAACAATTTAGTAAACTATCATGGTGATTGAACCACATGGTTCAGTAGTATCAGCTTCTTCTTTTCTATAACACTTTTCCTTGGCTGAGTAACATCCAATCCTTAATCTGTTAAGGCTGGGGAGATGGCAATCCTACTGTCCATCAGCATCATCTGTCACCATCTTTGAGCTGCCAGTTTGACAGTTGGGAAAGAGAAGGATAAAGTTGACTGGCAGAATGTTTTACATCTAATGAGTTTGTGCACAATAATAGTATAATAAATAATGCTGAAGAGGAACTCAGTTATCACTTGCATTCTCAAAGTGAGATATTGCTTTAGCAGAAGCTCACAGAGCCATCTGTCATCAAATATTAGTCTTTGTGTCAATGGTTATACTGGATGGAGGAAATGGAAAACACCTAAGTATGGAGACAACAGCACTGCATCATTTAAAGAGATTTAAAAGGGAGTTTACCTTGAGGAGCCAGAGATTTGAAGATGATTTTGAAATATATATATGTGTGTGTGTGTGTGTGTGTGTGTGTGTGTGTGTGTGTGTACACACACACATGTAAACTCCACCAAAAGATAGGCTGTAAATCTTGACTGCTGAATGCTAATGAGAGTTTCCCCAGATGAGTTTAGCCTCTGCCATTCACTGGAAATTCTTGAGCAATATAATCCTTATCTGTTGTGGTTTTTGGCTGGAATTATTGGGAGCCTCTTTAATGTATTTTTGCCCAGTTTGATACATCAAAATCTGATTTCTACAGAGGCACTCTGCTGATGACACAAATACTAACTGCAGGAATATTAAAAGTGGACAAAGGCTTGAGAACAGTATAAAAATGGTTAAGATTTATAGTCTTGTCTCTTGCTTCATTTTCACTGAGAAAAAAGGCCAGAACTCATAGACACTGTATTGTATGATGAAGAGGAAAATGCACTAGGCTTGGAGTTAGGAGATGGACTGGGCCATATATGCTACTTTCTACTAGTCAAGTATCTTAAATGTTTTGAGCTTTGGTTTTTGCTTCTGTAAACAGAGAGATAATAATACTCAACGCCATCAACATCATAGGACTACTACAAGGAAAGAGCTTTGTAAAACTTTTAAAGTTGTGTAAATCAGTGCTGTGATTTATAATAATAATGTATTAGCAGGATATGGAAACATTCCAAGTCAACAGAGTTCATCCTCATCTGTAAAATGGGGATGATTATAGTACCTACCTCCTAGAGTTTCTATGAGGATCATATGAGATTGCAAACTTTAAAATACTAGAAAATTGCAGTAGCTCAGAAGAAAAGTGAGATGTGTAAATTTAGAGACACTTCTATCTCAAATATGGGCTATTTGTGCCTGACTTGTTTTAGGACCTTCTGAGCTCATACTGGTCATGGTAGGATTGACCAACAGAGTGATGTTATTTTGGTCCTCTTTGAGTCTAAAGGACAACAATCAACCAACCAGCTATTATTACCATTATTTTTAATGTTAATACTCCCTCTTCTTCATGAGATTATTAACTTCATTAAAGGACTAGTTATTAATAATAACTATAATGTGCCTTAATGATACATTATTGTTATTTAGCTATTAGTTATTAGGGGACAAAATAAGACAAGAGATTTCCTGGCACATTTTTGGTTCTAGCTATTATTAGTAGCTATAATAATGATGAGCTATATTTACTGCAGTGCTTAAATGTCCTGTTGAAAAGGTAGCACTGTGCAATTTAAAGAACTCTGGACTGAGCATTGGAGAATGTGGATGTGGTTTTCAGTTTAGTTCCTTATTCCTTACATGTCCTTGGTTGAGCCACTTTTCCCTTTCAAGGTCCTCAGTTTCCTCATCTGAATGTTAAGGGATTTGGACTGGGTGATATATAAAGATCTTTCCAAGTCCTAAATGTGAATTAGTCCAAAGCCTAGGAAACCTTTGGTAATTCCCTGTATAAAGGCTGGAATGTAGTCCAGATGGATAGAGAATAATCACCTTTTCTGCTTCCTTTAGCTTTTGTTCTGAGCTCTTGAGGGCAGGGGCTATTTTTGTTTTTGTTTTTGTTTTCCTTTGAATCCTTAATGCTTAACACAGTGCATAGCATACACTACTCTATAAAGCTTAATAAATGCTTATTGAATGAATGAAATCACAAGAGCACCAAATACAATCAGCTTTGTAGCCCGTAGTCTGTTTTCATAGTAGAGTCAATTCTCAGATAGGTTAATTCTCAGACCCTATTCAGTTTCTCACAACAGATGTTGTTCAGTCATTTTTTTCAGTTATGTCCAACTGCACATAGTCCCATTTAGAGTTTTCTTGGCAAGGATACTAGAGTGATTTGCCATTTCCTTCTCTAGTTCATTTTACATATGAGGAAACTGAGGCAGACAAGGTTAAGTGATTTGTTGAGGGTCACAGAGCTAGTGTCTGAGGCCAGCACTGTATCCACTGTGCCACCTAGCTGCCCCCTCACAACAGATATGGTATCTTAAATAGAACTTTTGTTATGAATAGAGAGTTTTCTTATAGGAACTCTCCTCCCTGTACTAACATGTAATGTAGATAAGGGAACAGGGTCTGGGGAAACCAAAATCAACAGACCTAAATCAGTCATAATACAGATTAGGATTTGAATGTTCTATTACCAGTCAATATCCCCTCTATCCTCATACTTCCTTTGCTTTCACTTGAGTAGTACCTAAACATGATTTAGGATTGCTTTTTAAAAAATAGAAAATAGAAAAAAGGGGGAGGCTATAACAACTATTCATATAAGTAAATACAAAATATTTTTAGGAGGAGTGGGAACAACACTCATGACTACAAGGAGCAGGAAAGGTCTTAAGGAGGAGGCAGCACTTGAACTAATACTTCAAGAGGTTGAGGTAAGGAGGGGAAGCTTTCCAGGGATGGAGGACAGGTTGTATAAAGGCCCAGAGATGCTCAAAGGTGTGGTTGGGAGTGGAGTGAATGCTGTTGTCTAATCCTCATTTCCCTGCTAACCTCCAGCCTCACAGCTACAATTGCCTTTTAGACATCTCAAACTGGATGTCTTTAGACTCTTTAAATTCAACATGTAAAAAACTTAACTCATTATCTTCCTCCTCTCAAGCCTTCTCCACTTCCAAATGTACCTCTTACTGTCAAGGGCATCACCATCATCTCAGGGAATGGTGAATGGCCTCAAGAGTTTATGAGAGCTTTATTAGAGATCAAGATGATTGTGGAAGCTTCAACTTAGTCATCTAGGATGCTGGAGGGCAGGTGGCTATCAACTGGTTATTTCCCATTTTCTGTTCTTGCTTCCTTTCTTCCCATGAATCACCATTCATATCTGCTGATGTGAGAATCCTCTTTCCTCAGATAGCCTTGTATTCTTTTGCAATCTCTTTTTAAAAAACCCTTACCTTTTATCTTAGAACTGATAATGACTATCAGTTCCAAGGCAGAAGAGCTATAAAGGCTAGGCGATTGTGATTTGCCTAGGTAGGAAGTGTCTGAAGCTAGATTTGAACCCAAGTCATCCTAACTCCAGGCCTGGTATTTTATCCACTGTGCTGTTTAGCTACCCCCTTCCTTTTGTCTCTTGTCTTATCATCAGTTACATCTTGACAGATCTCAACTTGTCCAGCATCTATCTCCTCCACTCAAATTTATGTTGCTATACAAAGTCACTCAACCAAAGTTCCTGGGTTATAAAAATGATGATGGTGAAGATGATAAGTGATATCATCAGTTTCTGTGGGATCAATTATCATCTCTAAGTGCCTCCCAAATCTACATATCTGGTCCCAATCTCTTAAGTTTAGATCATGCATCACTAACTACTGAATATCTCCAAAGGATGAAGACCTGCATCAGGGTGGTGACAGTATCGAAGGAGAAGGGGGCATATTTGAGAGATGGTTTGAATGAAAATAGACAGACCTTGGCAACAAATTGGATATGGGAGATGAAAGATAATGAGGGGTCAAGGATAACACAGGTTGTGAACTTGGGAGGAGTGAGATGATGGTGGTGCCTTTGACAGAGGGAAGTTTAGAAATGGAGGAGGTTTACAAGGGGGAAGAGAATGAATTAAGTTTTGGATATGTTGAATTTAAGGAGTCTACAAGACATTCTATTTGAGATGTTGAATAAGCCCTTGGAGATGTGAGATTGGAGGTTAGCAGAGAAGTTAGGATTAGATAAGAGAATCATTAGCATAGAAGTGATCATTGAACCAATAGGAGCTGATGATATCACTAAATGAAATGATATATAAAGAAAAGAGGAAAATAGGGCAGAGCTGTCTGGAAAATACATTGCTAGCAAGCATGACTTCCATAAAAATACAGCAAAAGGAAACTGAGAAGCAGTCAGATAGGTATCGAGGAGAGCCAGGAGTGTGCACAAAATAAGAGAAGTCTCTAGTAGAAAAGGGTGGTGATTAGATTGTAAGGTCCTTGAGGACAGAGACTATTTTTTGCCTCTTTTTATATTTCTACCTCTTAGCACAGTGTCTGGTACATAGTAGGCACTTAAGATATTGATTGATTGATCAGTGATGTGATAGAGAGTTCAAGAAAGATGAGGATTGAGAAAGATTTAGCAATTAAGAGATCACTGATAACTTTGGAGGGAGTAATTTCCACTGAATGATGTTTGAAAGTGAGACTATACAGAGTTAGAGAGAGGAAAGGAACTGGAGGCACATATTGTTGGAGGCCTTCTCAATAGGTTTAGCTCTGAAAATCAGGAGAGATATGGAATGTTCCTATGGATGGATTCATGAGGGTTTTTGATGATAGAGGAGATATAGACATGTTTGTAGGCAACAGGGAAGCAGTCTGTAACAGACAAGGAGAAGTTAAAGATGCAAGAGTGAGGATGATAGAGTGGGCAATCTGCTGGAGGAGATGGGATCAAATGTTCATGTCCTTTGGCTATACATTCACTGGGGAATAGTTCTTGATCATTTATTTGTGTTAATTCCCTATATATCTTAGATATCAGACACTTATCCTTATCAGAATTATTTGATTCAAAAATGTTTTCCTTTCTTATACTTAGCTGCATTGATTTTATGTGAAAGCTTTTCAGTTTCACACAAAACATGATCTGTTTTTGCATCTTCTCTTTACTTGGTTAGCAATTTTCCATCTCACCATGACTGTTAAAGGAACATGATCTGATTCTTTTCTAATTTTATTTTTATTTTGTGAGCTGTTATATTCAGATCATGTAGACGCTCTGAGCTTATTGTGACAGGATATGGTTAAGATTTGGTTTAAGCCTACCTTTGAAGTTTTCCCAGAAGTTCTGGTCAAATAAGTTCTGGTGGTTTGTGATCCCAGGTTTATTAAACACTAAGGGGATTACTGAGTTTGATTGCCTCTAATTCTTCCTCATGTAGTCTTTTCCATTGATCTATTTTTCTATTTCTAATGAAGACCAAATAGTTTAGATGATTACTGCTTTGTAAAATAATATAAAGCCTGAAACTGCTATTCCTTCTTCATCCATACTATTTTTTCTTTGTTTCTCTTGATAGTCTAGACCTTTTGTTTCTCTAAATGGATTTTTTTCATAGCTCTAAAAAGTATTTCCTTGGCATTTTGATAACTCCATCTCTCTCTGCCTCTCTTTCCTTCCCCATATGTTCACATTTGTAAAATTTAGGTATTCTTTCTATTATAGATGTAAATTTATGTAATATTTTTATTATAGTGACATGGCTCAACCAAGAGTAATAAACATCCTTCCTAAAATGTAATTATTTCTTTAAAGTGTCTGATAATTGTTATCTTTAGGTTTTCCCAGTGTTTTGGTAGATTAACTGCCTGAGGTATTCCCCCATCTTATGCTCATATTCACCAGGAAGCAGCAGTTGCTACCTTGTGGTTCATGGGGTACCTTGTGGTTACCCACTCTTGAAACCATAGCTCACAAAGACTTGCTATTGTGTTTCCTATTAACAGTCAGTCAGTAGACTGGGTCTTAGGATGGGTATTTACCAAGAGTGCAAAATTAAAACAGTTGACTATAAAACATTAGTTCTTCACCCCACCTCTCACTTCCATTTTCCCCTGTCTCATAACCTAGGGCACTTGCTTCTCCTAATACTACTAATACCTATAGTATCTATGGGAAGAGGAGGTACCACATACAAATGCAGGACAGCATTCAATCAGGGAACATGTGGCCAAGAGAACTACCAACTCCTGGAATTTGGGGGTATTGAAATAATTTCTTTTATTGTGCAGGCTTCTCTGCAGTCATACTCTTGATGGCCCGATGAGCTCTCTCATATCCATATTGGCTCTCTTCTCTGCTACCAGAAGCTAGCTCCTGGAAACTACTTCCAGTGATTGAAAATCTCTATTTGTGTCTGTCTCTGATCCTTCAACTATGACTTGAAGTATTTCAAACTGACTTTCCAACTGTTGATGGGGAAATCTTATTTTGTATGAGTAGCTTTGCTGCTAAATGCCATATCAGAGAGAAATCTCTTCAGTGGTCTTTTTCACAGATACAGGAGAATGATCATGTGTTGACACCTTGTTAATATGGCAACACATTATCATCTGTGACAAGGAGGTGGGAAAGCAAAACCTCTCCTCTGGGCTTCCCCAAGTTAAACATTTGTTGTTCTAATAAATCAACGTGGGTCATTTTTTGGTCCCAACAAAGCTCCCAGAACATGGAGAACTCTCCCCATAGGGATTATGGGTCAGCTGAAATTATGCCTTTCTATTATTTGGTGAGAAGCCAGATTCCTTCTTGTTGGTGATTCTTTGACAACAGAGGTCAGGTTGTGGGTGGGGAGAGGGTAAGAGTTGTGGCTATCATATTCCCTTTCCCAAATTTTTTTCCTTCCTCAATTTAGTAAATTTATATTAAAATGCAAATGGATTTGGTTGCTACTTAATATGAGGGGTATATTGCTACTCCACTGAAGGCACTGTCTCAATGAGTTTCCTTGATGCTTCACTGGGGTTTTCTAAATTAAATCACATCATTAGCAAATAGGTGTCCTTAGAAGTCTCTATTTTCTATTCTCTAATCTTCCTGGCAATAATGTCAATGCAAAACCAGGGCAGGTGTAGAATTCAGAAAACCTGAGTTCCCTCTACCATTTGCCATTTTCAATGTTTTTTTTTTGTCATTTGTCATGTTTTAATTGTGATTTTTTAGCTTTCTCAAATTTGAAGATTATCTGTGTGATCCTGAGCCTGCCCCTTAAACTCTCTGAGTATGAACAAGTTCCCATATTTATAAAATAGGGATAATCATAGCAACCCCATCCCCCCTGCTTAGGTAGCTATTGTGAAGACCTAACTATGCTTAGTAGAGAAGGTTGGGCTTCACTTACATTTTTACTGAGGACAGATCTTACTTCTATTGAGGCTGGCTAGTATGAATGGAAGTGTTATTACTTTGCATCTTTTGAAGGAATAATCCAAAGCAGTAGAGATTATAGTCTTCAGTGTTCCCAGACTATTGGATTACCATAAATGATTATTGTATATGGTCCATCATTGTTAGGGAGTCCCATAAGAATGAGCTTTACAATGACGATAGTATTTAAGATGCCTTTATTTGTAACCACCTATTAATACCCCTTCCCCCCTTTCCCCAACCCCTCCATTACATTTTTTTCCCTTAATTTCAGGCATTTTCTCTGACTGTTCCTCATACCTTGGACACTCTCCCTCCTTCCCTCTGACTACTGACTTCCCTGGCTTCTTTTAACTACCAACAAAAATCTCATCTTTTAATGGAAGATTTTTCTAATCTTTCTTAAGTTTAGTACCTTTCCTCTTTTAATTATTTCTTATTTATGCTGTATATAATTTGCTTTGTATATATTTGTTTACGCATTGTATCTCCCATTCGATTATAAACTCCTTGATGGCGAGGACTTCTTAAAAATGTTTTTGATTTATCATTGACTGATTTTATAAAATTTTTAAAAAGCCATAAAGTTACAAGAAACATGGTAAAGTCATACAAGGAATATGTCAGATGCTACACAAGACTATACTTAAGTCATCTAAGAAACTGTTACTGAGCTAAGTTTGGGAAATATATAGTAGGATCTTTCAAAACTCTTTTCCCTTTCTCCCTCCCACTTCACTTCATTTTCTCAATGGAAATGTTTTTCAAACAGGGATTGAACTTAGTCTGGAGTATCAACCTATACTCATTCCATGGATTATAAAATGCTGATTATTTAAAAATCAATGTAATACTATGTTTTCACATCTGAAAAGGAGATAACATAAAAGGATGTAATGAATTTGAACATCAAATGTATAAAAAGTTTCAGCTATACACAAAGCATATTCCAATTTGAAACTTTATTTTATTTAAAATCTTTTTTTTTTCATTCCCAAGCAGTATCACTTGTTAGTCGTAGAAGTCATCAAAATCATCGATAGAGGTGTTGTGGTTTCTAGGACGTAAAGCAGCTTCAATTTCAGAGTTGCTATCATCAGATTCACCCCAAAAAGCTAAGATAGAAGAACAGACAACTACTTAACAATATTTCATCTTAATCTACAGAATAGATGATTATCAAACATAGCAGAGTAGGGCATCTAGGTTGCTCAGTGGGTAGAGAATCAGCCCTGGAGATGGGAAGTCCTGGTTTCAAATCTGATCTCAGGTACTTCCCAGCTGTGTGACCTTGGCCAAGTCACTTAACTCTGAATGTCTAGCCCTTTGTTGCTCTTCTACCTTGGACCTGATAATCAGTATGGATTCTAAGACAGAAGCTAAGTTTTTACAAAAAAGCAAGCAAACAAATAAAAAATAAATATATTATAGTAAGTACAAACAACAATAATTTAGGCTGTAGTGTCTTTAGATTCAACCATCTATTCCCAGAAATTTCAATGAATTCTATACTGGGGAAATTCAGAATGGCATACGATTTTAGGTTGTGTTTTTTTTTAACCGCAGTGGAGATGAATGATTTTATATTTTTGTACACTTATCTGAATATGTTATTTCTCCCATTAGAATGGAAGCCATCAGAGCTGTTTTTCACTTTGTTGTCGCATTCCTAATATCTCACAGTCCCTGACTCGTAATAGGTGCTTAACAAAAATACTTGTTGAATTGAATTCAAACTAATATGGTTTTGTAGACTCTTTTTGGTAGGAGTTAAAGGTAACAGGTTCTCTTGAGTTGTATGAAGATGAAAACAGTTCAGGAGTCACCCATAAGCTACAGAAGCTCTCATTCAGGACACACTGTTCACCCTTCACTCACAATTCATTTAGTATACTTTCTCTGCTTTTTTTGATGAATTTAGTACTAATCATGTTAATGGAATGAGAGACAAGGTTAAGTTCTCTCAGGGGAAATATTATTCAAATCTTTTAAAAATATATCATGTTATTTCTAAACAATTACCTAAACTTTTACTAAATTCATTCCAGGTCTTATAGAATTTCATATTTTCTTAATTAAATGGCATTAGATCATATACCTTCTAAGGCAGATTTCTGCTCATTAGTTTATGGCAGATTTTTCTCAATCTGCAAAACTTTTGCTACTTATTTCTCAAAGCACATAAATTAAAAACAAAAGCAAACAAAAAACAATTCCTTTTCCCTGTGTCTGGCTCCATCCTCTTTCTTTTCCAGTTTATTTGGTTCCTAACTTTTGAGTCTTAAAATCTGCTTTAATGAAGCTGTATCTGAAATCCTTAGTTGAAAATCTATCTGATTTTTAACAGTCTATAGCAGTGTTGGCGAAGGTTTTCAAGTTTTGGTGCCCAAACTGCAACTTCAAGCCACCTCCCAGCCCCATTACACCAGAGAGTGGAGGAAGAAAGGGCTTACTTTGGACACCTGGACAGAGGGGTGGGGCATGCAAAAAATGTCCCCAGGCACTGGGAAGAGGGAGAATGGAGCAGCTCTCCCCTGCCTGCTGAGCACATATAACAATACCTCAACAACTCTGCTCTATAGTGTAGTTTAGATTAGGAAACACTGCCAGAAGGTCAATATGTTTAAAACATGCCAACTTTTGCCACCCAGAATTCCTGAAACTTGCAGAATTTAGGATGTTTATACCACAAAAGATTTATTTATCTTGAAGTCTTAAACACTTCATTTTAATCTAGAAACCTGGTATATGTTTGTTTAATTTACATCTAGTATACACACACACACATATTACAATAGATGAAACAGTTTTTAGGGAGTGTAATTGGTTAAAAAGGCAAAATGAAAATGCATCCTTCAAACATATTTCATGCTTACCTTTTGATTTTAAATTGGTTGTTATTTTCCTTTTGCTTTCATCCCTATAAAACAAAGTAATATTATAAGTATTGAACAAATAAAATCCAAAAATTTAAATATTAATATATTAATGAAAGAGAAGCTAGACTTTTCTCTATATGAAAATTTAAAAAGTACTATTCATTCATTAGCACATAAACTTTACATTTGTTGACCTTTTCCCAAATAGAAAAGCAAAACTTTCCTATTTCCATTGTAGTTTAAAAAAAGAGTCTAATATGTCTGATGCCTTTGGTTGATAGGTTTCCAAAGTATATCCAATGCCTATTAATAAATCTGCGTTTAGGGTCTTTCATCTACCTTGATACATGTGTAGTTGCTATTCTTTTCTTGGTTAAATAACTGCTCTTGTGTCTAGAGTATCACAGATCCTTTTGAATCTGTTAACAAGCTACAATCATTTTGATCCTTTGTGTGCTGCATGTATATTGTGTGGCTGTTATGAAATAAGCACACAGGGGGCAGTGATGGAGAATTAATTGTCACTTTAACAATCTTGTGATAAGTAGAAAAATACAAAGCTTCATCTCAATTCAGTTGTAAAGACGGAATATGAAATATCTGATAGGACCATTCAATATTAGAATAAAAATAGAATAGAATATACAAGTTGGAAATACTCATTGCACTGAAAACAGAATTGAGTTTAACCAAAGATTTTCAGGATGAATCCATAAACTTAGCTTAATTAAAAAGCCTGATTTAAAATTAATGGAAAAATAACATTATGGAAATCTTAGTAGAAGTTTCTATTTATCAAAATATTTCATGCCTATCTTTCAATATAGAACACTTTGGAGAAAATGTCTTATAACTTTATTTGTGTAAATGAATTTGCTAAAGTGCAAATTATTTACAAAGAAAATTGGTACTTGTTTTCTTTATATCACTTTTTGGAGGTTTTCAACTTTTAATAACTAAAAGTCCCCTCTATTTTATAAAGCACTGTTTAATTTTATAAGACTGACTATAATTATTGTGAAAGTCTCAAAATGAAGAGTAACTGTATATGTGCACTGTTTGACCTTTTGGTTTCTCTATTTAGATTTTTGTCAAATAATTTATATATTGTTAGGCTTCTCAACTATTTCCTTAAAATGGATTCTGTTGCTTTGTAAGCAGACTGAAATCAATAAAAGAGGGGGTATTCACCTTGCTGAATCTTAGATATATCTCTACAATGCACCTGATTTAAAAAAATTAAACTTAAATTTCTCTAGCAAAGAATTAGTTGTGATTAGTTAACTTTTTGCCTTAGGCTACATAAGGGTCAATATTAAATATTGTCGATATCTTGGGTGAAGAAAATCCATCAAGCTCCATGGCAAATGAACAATGTTTATGTCTGCTGATCTTCAGAGCTCACTTTTTAGGCCACTGCCTACCTCTTAATTTTCCATGATCAAGTACTGGGTCTTTTAATTCCCCACTAATGGAGAGTCACTTGAAGACATCTGATCCACAACTGCTATTCTCTGTAGCATTCCAACCAGGAGAAACATGAACCACAGTGAACATTTGGGGTGGTACTGACAGACAGCTGGCAATAAATGACATTGTTCATACAATAGGTATCACGAGTGACAGAACAGAAATAACTTAAAATGACAGCATGCCAACTCAAGATAAAAATCAGGATTGATTATGGTAAGAGCACAGTATTATTCAGTAATTCACTGGACAAATACTGATTGTGTGGCTGCTCTGGTCTGTATTCTGGAGGGGTGGGGAAGTTATCCTTCAGAAGCTTCCTATCTAATTAGTTACAGAAAAGAAAACTCATGCATAATAAAGATAATATGAGGCAGAAGGTGACAGAAGTCACATGGGTGCGACAGACAAGTGCTAGAGTTCAGAGGTAGGAGGGAAGACTTCTGCTCAGGTGACTGGGTGAGGGCTCATGGAGAAAGGAACATCTGTTGGAAAAATAGCTGGAATTTCCAAAGGTACAAATGGGGTAGAAAGAGCATTTTCCATTTGGAGGAAATAGCATGAATCAATGCTATAAAAAACTATGATGCTGCATGGCTCTGTAGTGAAGCAGCAATGAGGCAGTGTGGTATAGTGGGAAGAGCCTTAGTTCTAGGAACCTAAGTTCAAATCCTGCTTCTGAGAGGCTTTAGCATAGTCACTGAATCTTTCTAATTTTTAGTTTTCTCACCTGTGAAGTAAGTTTGCAATCTGTGACCCTAGGATGGATTTGCTATAAAACATTGTAAGGAAAGAGGTTTCTTCCTAAAGATCATTCAATAAATCATTAAAAAAAAAAAACAGAAGCAAAGCTCAATCTCATTTTCATAAGAATTGGACCTGCCAATAGGTACACCTCCTCTTAATTTAAAATATTCTTTTCAATTTACCAACCAGAAAAAAATAGGATTCATCAATGTAGTGAGCGTTCAATAAATATTTGTTGAATAAATGGATAGTTTGTTATTCATGATTTTGCTTTAGCATATTTAATGAATAACAGTTTCTTCTTATAGATATATTGATCAGCAGAATTGTAAAAATAATCTCTTACACTGTCAAATGAGCCACATAACCGATGGAAGAATCCCAGGGCCAAGTCAGAACCAACACAAATATTAAAATACAAATATTATTCATTCTAATAAGCACTGATATCTCTTGGTACATTCTAAGCTCTTAGAAGTAGATAGCATTTTATGCAATTGTGCAAACAATTCTAATAATACACATCTAATTCACATTGACATGGTTTCTGGCAGTTTAGAAAGCACTTTCTCATTCCACTGTGAGAGGCAGGCAGTGAAAGTACTCTCCTTCTTTTAGAAATGAGGAGAATGCTCAGAAAGGTTGGGTTTTGTCCTTGGTCACACAGCTAACTGAACTCCTGGACCCTGACGTTCCAGCTCTTTCTTTTTTTTATTTTTTTATTATTTTTTTTATTTTATTTGATCATTTCCAAGCATTATTCATTAAAGACAAAGATCATTTTCTTTTCCTCCTCCCCACCCCCCATAGCCGACGCGTAAATCCACTGGGCATTACATGTTTTCTTGATTTGAACCCATTGCTATGGTGATAATATTTGCATTAGAGTGTTCATTTAGAGTCTCTCCTCTGTAATGTCCCCTCAACTGCTGTATTCAGGCAGTTGCTTTTCCTCGGTGTTTCTACTCCCATAGTTTATCCTTTGCTTATGAATAGTGTTTTTTTCTCCTAGATCCCTGCAGATTGTTCAGGGACATTACACCGCCACTAATGGAGAAGTCCATTACGTTCGATTATACCACAGTGTATTAGTCTCTGTGTACAATGTTCTCCTGGTTCTGCTCCTCTCGCTCTGCATCACTTCCTAGAGGTTGTTCCAGTCCCCATGGAATTCTTCCACTTTATTATTCCTTTTAGCACAATAGTATTCCATCACCAACATATACCACAATTTACTCAGCCATTCCCCAATTGATGGGCATCCCCTCGTTTTCCAGTTTTTGGCCACCACAAAGAGCGCAGCTATGAATATTTTTGTACAAGTCTTTTTGTACATTATCTCTTTGGGGTACAGACCCAGCAGTGCTATGGCTGGATCAAAGGGTAGATATTCTTTTGTCGCCCTTTGGGCATAGTTCCAAATTGCCCTCCAGAATGGTTGGATCAGTTCACAACTCCACCAGCAATGAATTAATGTCCCTACTTTTCCACATCCCCTCCAGCATTCATTACTTTCCATAGCTGTCATGTTAGTCAATCTGCTAGGTTGAGGTGATACCTCAGAGTTGTTTTTATTTGCATCTCTCTGATTATAAGAGATTTAGAACACTTCTTCATGTACTTATTAATAGTTTTGATTTCTTTATCTGAGAACTGCCTATCCATGTCCCTTGCCCATTTATCAATTGGAGAATGGCTTGATTTTTTGTACAGTTGATTTAGCTCTTTATAAACTTGAGTAATTAAACTTTTGTCAGAGGTTTCTATGAAGATTTTTTTCCCAGTTTGTTGTTTCCCTTCTGATTTTAGTTACATTGGTTTTGTTTGTGCAAAAGCTTTTTAATTTGATGTAGTCAAAATTATTTATTTTACATTTTGTGATTCTTTCTATGTCTTGCTTGGTTTTAAAGTCTTTCCCCTCCCAAAGGTCTGACATGTATACTATTCTGTGTTTACCCAATTTACTTATGGTTTCCTTCTTTATGTTTAAGTCACTCACCCATTTTGAATTTATCTTGGTGTAGGGTGTGAGGTGTTGATCTATTCCTAGTCTCTCCCACACTGTCTTCCAATTTTCCCAGCAGTTTTTATCGAATAGTGGATTTTTGTCCCAAAAGCTGGGATCTTTGGGTTTATCGTATACTGTCTTGCTGAGGTCGCTTGCCCCCAGTCTATTCCACTGATCTTCCTTTCTGTTTCTTAGCCAGTACCAAATTGTTTTGATGACTGCTGCTTTGTAATATAGTTTAAGGTCAGGGACTGCAAGGCCCCCATCATATGTGGTTTTTTTTTCATTATTTCCCTGGATATCCTTGCTCTTTTGTTCTTCCAAATGAACTTTGTTATGGTTTTTTCTAAATCAGTGAAGAAGTGTTTTGGTAGTTCAATGGGTATGGCATTAAATAGATAAATAAGTTTGGGTAGGATGGTCATTTTTATTATATTGGCTCATCCTATTCATGAGCAGTTAATGTTTTTCCAATTGCTCAAGTCTAGTTTTAGTTGTGTGGAGAGTGTTTTGTAGTTGTGTTCATATAGTTCCTGTGTTTGTCTCAGGAGGTAGATTCCTAGGTATTTTATTTTGTCTAAGGTGATTTTGAATGGTATTTCTCTTTCTAGTTCTTGCTGCTGAGCTGTGTTGGAGATATATAGAAAAGCTGATGATTTATGTGGGTTTATTTTGTATCCTGCAACTTTGCTAAAGTTCTTGATTATTTCAATTAGCTTTTTGGTTGAATCTCTAGGATTCTTTAAGTAGACCATCATGTCAACTGCAAAGAGTGATAACTTGGTCTCCTTGCCTATTTTTATGCCTTCAATTTCTTTTTCTTCTCTAATTGCTACTGCTAGTGTTTCTAGTACAATGTCAAATAGTAGAGGTGATAATGGGCATCCTTGTTTCACTCCTGATCTTATTGGGAATGCATCTAGTTTATCCCCATTGCAGATGATATTAGCTGATGGTTTTAGATATATACTGTTTATTATTTTTAGGAATGACCCTTCTATTCCTATGCTTTCTAGTGTTTTTAATAGGAATGGGCGTTGTATTTTATCAAATGCTTTTTCTGCGTCTATTGAGATAATCATGTGGTTCTTGCTGGTTTGCTTGTTGATGTGGTCAATTATGTGGATGGTTTTCCTAATATTGAACCAGCCCTGCATCCCTGGTATAAATCCTATTTGATCATGGTGAATGATCCTTCTGATCACTTGCTGGAGTCTTTTTGCTAGTATCCTATTTAAGATTTTTGCATCTATATTCATTAGGGAGATTGGTCTATAGTTTTTTTCCTCTGTTTTTGACCTGCCTGGTTTTGGAATCAGTACCATGTTTGTGTCATAAAAGGAGTTTGGTGAAACTCCCTCTTTGCTTATTATGTCAAATAGTTTGTATAGTATTGGGATTAACTGTTCTCTGAATGTTTGATAGAATTCACTGGTGAATCCATCAGGCCCTGGGGATTTTTTCTTAGGAAGTTCTTTGATGGCTTGTTGGATTTCATTTTCTGATATGGGATTATTTAAGAATTCTATTTCCTCTTCTGTTAGTCTAGGCAGTTTGTATTTTTGTATATATTCATCCATACCCCCTAAATTGGTGTATTTATTGCCATATAATTGGGCAAAGTAATTTCTAATGATTGCCTTAATTTCCTCTTCATTGGAGGTGATGTCCCCCTTTTCATTTTTAATGCTGTTTAATTTGCTTTTCTTCCTTCCTTTTTTTAATTAGATTGACCAGTACTTTGTCTATTTTGTTTTTTCAAAGTACCAGCTTCTTGTCTTATTTATTAAATCAATAATTCTATCACTTTCTATTTTATTAATTTCTCCCTTAATTTTTAGGATTTCTAGTTTGGTTTTCTGCTGGGGGGGTTTAATTTGATCGCTTTTGAGTTTTTTCATTTGCATTTCCAATTGATTGATCTCTGCTCTCCCTAGTTTGTTAATATAAGCATTCAGGGATATGAATTTACCTCTTATTACCGCTTTGGCTGCATCCCAAAAGGTTTGGAAGGATGTCTCGCCATTGTCATTTTCCTTGATGAAATTATTAATTGTTTCTATGATTTCTTCTTTAAACAATTTTGGAGTATCATATTGTTTAATTTCCAATTGGTTTTAGATTTGGTTTTCCATGTACCATTACTAATCATTATTTTTATTGCCTTGTGATCTGAGAAGGCTGCATTCATTATTTCTGCTTTTCTGCATTTGTGTGCTATGTTTCTGTGACCTAATGTATGGTCAATTTTTGTGAATGTGCCATGTGGTGCTGAGAAGAAGGTGTATTCCTTTTTATCCCTATTTATTTTTCTCCATATGCCTATTAATTCTAATTTTTCTAAGATTTCATTCACTTCTTTTACCTCTTTCTTATTTATTTTTTGATTTGATTTATCTAAATTTGATAATGGTTGGTTTAAGTCTCCCACTAATATGGTTTTACTGTCTATTTCTCCCTTCAATTCTCCTAGTTTCTCCATTAGAAATTTGGGTGCTATATTATTTGGTGCATACATGTTGATTAATGATATTTTCTCATTGTCTAAAGTCCCTTTTAACAAAATATAATTACCTTCCCTGTCCCTTTTGATCAGGTCTATTTTGGCTTTGGCTTTATCAGATATCATGATTACCACTCCTGCCTTCTTTCTGTCAGTTGAGGCCCAGAAGGTCTTACTCCATCCTTTAATTCTGACTTTGTGGGTGTCAACCCGCCTCATGTGTGTTTCTTGAAGACAACATATGGTAGGGTTTTGGATTCTAATCCATTCTGCTATTCGTCTATGTTTTATGGGTGAGTTCATCCCATTCACGTTCAAAGTTATGATTGTCATTTGTGGACTCCCTGGCATTTTGATATCCTTCCCTAATTCTAACCTTTTCTTCTTTGGCCATACCTTTTAGTTCAGTGATTTACTTTGAATCAGTCCCCCTTGTCCCCTCCCTTGATGTTTCCCTTTTTAGTCCCTCCCTTTTTGTTCCCTCCCCCTCCCCCCTCTCTTTCCCTCCCTTTTTGTTTTCCCCCTCCCCCCCCTTGGTTTTCCCTTCTCCCTACCCTTGTTGGGTAAGATAGAATTCAACATCCCAATGGATCTGGATGTTTTTCCCTCTCAGAGTTGATTTCCCTGAGATTAAGGTTTAAGTAAAAAACCCTCTCTTCCTCTCCTTCTTATAGGAGTTTTCTTCCCCTCCCCTTCCCATGTGAATCTTTGTTTGAGAAAGATTATTCTATTTGGTCTTTCTTTACCCCCTATTTATACATTACATTTCCCCCACATGTTAGTATACATAGATTGATAGAAATGTAGTCCTTATAGAAGAGAGTTTGAGTAAAAGAAGAAGAAAACATTTTTCTCCTTTCCCCTTTCCTTAATATTTATCTTTTCAGGTATTCCTTGCTCTTTGTTTTTCGGTATCAAACTTTCCACAGAGCTCTGGTCTTTTCTTTGCAAAAAGTTGGAAGTCTTCTATTTTGTTGAATGCCCATACTTTCCCTTGGAAGTATATAGTCAGTTTTGCTGGGTAGCTGATTCTTGGTTGAAGACCCAGTTCTCTTGCCTTTCTGAAGATCATGTTCCATGCCTTACGATCATTCAGAGTAGAACTTGCAAGGTCTTGTGTGACCCTGATTGGCATTCCTTTATATCTAAATTGTCTTTTTCTGGCTTCCTGTAGGATTTTTTCTTTTGTTTGAGAGCTTTGGAATTTGGCAATTACATTCCTAGGAGTTGTCTTTTGGGGGGTTAGTGTAGAAGGTGTTCTGTGAGCTCTGTCAGTGGCTGTATTACCCCCTTGTTCTAGAATCTCTGGGCAATTTTCTTTGATTATATCTTGTATCATGATGTCAAGTTTGGTGTTTATTTCTGACTTTTCTGGAAGTTCAATTATTCTTAAATTATCTCTTCTCCCTCTATTTTCCAGATCTGTCACCTTGTCGGTGAGATATTTTATGTTCTCTTCTAATTTCTTGGTATTTTGGCTTTGCTTTATTAATTCTTGCTCTTTTACACGATTGTTGTCTTCCAGTTGCCTGATTCTGGCCTTTAAAGCCTGGTTTTCCTTTTCAGTTTGGTCACACCGGTTTTGTAGATGCGTGAATTTCTTTTGCATTATTTCCCACTTTTCCTCCCAGAAGGCTTCCATCTTTTTGGTCATTTCTGATTCAAATTCTTCATGGGTTTGTGGAGAGTTTCCATTTCCTTTGGAAGGTTTTGGAGCATTTTCTTGTGTATCGTATTCTATCTCCTCTGTATTTTGTATTTTGGCTCCATAGAATGTGTCCAAAGTCGCCCCTTTCTTCTTATTTTTCTTGGTATTTTGGGGCTTCTGTGCTTCTGTGGAGTTTGCCATCTCTGAATGTGGAGGATTAGCTTTTCTTATCTCTGTCTGGTGTTCAGAGGCTTTAGTCCTGGGCAGATTGTCCATTCTATGAGCTTTCCCTGGGTTAAACTGAGTATGCCTTAAGGCAATGACTTTCACTGGAACTGGAATGGAAGGGTCGGACCAGGGGGCCACACTCTCCTCCGGCTCTGTTTCCCTGCTGCTAAGGTGCCCCCTCGACTGGACTGGGTCGGGTTGCTTTCCGGAAGTTGCCTTCAGAATAGCTGGCCGTGAGGCTGTTTTGTCGGCCCTGAGGGTTGCTGTTGTTTCAGAGGACCCTGCTAACTGTGGGGAAAGGGGCCGCGGCTTCCCGGAGCTCCGAGGGCAGTGACTTTCACTGAGACTTGGATAACAGGATCCAGCTGGTGAGGCTGTCTTGTCGGCCCTGAGGGTTGCTGTTGTTTCAGAGAACCCTGCTCTCTGTGGGAGAAGGGGCTACAGCTTCCCGGAGTGCCGAGAGCAGTGACTTTCATTGAGACTTGGATAGCAGGATCCAGCTGGTGAGGCTGTCTTGCCCGCCCTGAGGGTTGCTGTTGTTTCAGACGACCCTGCTCTCTGAGGGGGGAGCGGTCGAGGCTTCTGGAGCCTTGGACTCTGCGCTCCTACCCCTTAGGTCCGAGTGATCTCGGGTTCTGGCTTTTGAGGGGGGCCGTACCTTTTGATCCAGGTCCAGGTCCGGGAGGAGGATTCCCAGGGTTTATGCTGTTGATCGTTTTGAATTTCGGCGCCTTAGGAGCTTATAGTTTGAGATTGGTCGGGAAGGGTTTTCCGGAGATCTGAACTTTAGCTTTCTCTAAGCCGCCATCTTGACCGGAAGTCTCCAGCTCTTTCTACCCCTTCATCTTGGCTACCAAGTCAGTCATAAAAGGGATTCAAAATTCATGCTAGAATCAACATTATTTTTTAGGGAAACATTTCTGAAATCAATTTGGAAGTTAATAGGAAGATATTCCATAATAGGACATGCACCTTTTTTCCCCAAATACAACCAACCCACTTAAGACACAGCATTTTTCAAACTATTTCCAATGGACTCTGAAGCAATTCAAGACTTTTTCAAGTAAGAAAACGTGTGACATTGGGCAAGTCAGTACCCAGGGCATGCAGATATGCACTGCCGATTTTGTAGGCCTCCTGTTGCTGAGTGTAGACGCAGCTCTAGGGCTAAGTGGGGATCTGGGTTCCAGAAGGCACTGGCCTGCCTACTTCCAGGTCCAGTTCCTAAGTCTCTAACAAGCCTTGAAATTTGCCCTGCAATCCCAGAAGTTTGAAAATAAGAAGGAGCCAGAACTTCTCTTCCTGGCCTTATTGGTACTCTTGAACCCTCAGGGACAAAAATCAGAAAGTGAAGTTGGATATGATGTCTGAGTTTTTCAATGACTTCCATCCCTCCCTTCCCCCTCCCCCTTATCCCAATAATGTTCCTGTACTTTCTCCTCATCCCCATGAACCTAGCCTTTCCACTCAGGCTCCATCTCCTTCACCCTTTTCTCTATGTATTTGTTCTGCATTCCTTTCTCTTTATTTGCTCCCCATTTATCCCATGTCCACAATGACAAAATTTATAGGATTTTCAAGGGTAGTTCTAATTTAAATTATTCTTCCTCATATTCTAATCAGAAAAACAATTAAATTCATTAGACTGCATAACCTAATTCTTGGTTAAAAACAAAACAAAACATAGTAACTGCAATATTGGGTCCCTTGAGCAAGCTGGGGAGAGAACCTAGAGGGAAGGATTCCTCTTGGATAGTCTTGTTTGCATTTTTTCTCTGTAGTGGAATTCCCAAAAGAGAATAAGAATGTTCTCTATCTTCTTCAATTCCATACAGACTGAGGGTGACCTACCACATTTTGTTCTATAATCTTCACCCTTCTCTTCCATTAGTCCCATGTAAGAGGTTGTTTGGGGAGGAAAACAACTGTGATTCTTAGAGAACTCCCTTTTGCATTTCACTCAGAATGCTGGTGGTGGCTGTAGTATGTAGGTCAAAGGTGCTCTCCTGTTCCACAGGTCTTGCCTGCATCCCCTACTCCTTTCTGCCTGCCTGTCATCACCCCCACCCCCTCTCCTTCCTCTTATGTTATTTGGTTAACACTGGCAGAAAGCATATCAAAAAGTCATTTTTACTTTAGCAATCAGCTGAAGTTTGGCTCAAAGTGAAGGGTTTCACTAACAGAAGAAAGTTTGGGACTGTTTTATTGAAGGAATGAGGAAGCAACAGAATCAGAAAGCTTTCCTTTGAGTGATAGAAATTGCAAACTTATTCAATCATTGAAGTAAATTTTTCTTTAAAAAAGAAAAAAAACGTGAACATACTGAGTGAATAAAAGAAGGTTTTAGGTCAAGGGATGTGGTGACTACACTATAAAATATGCCTAGAATCAGACTGGCTAATCTTTTATGAAGCTTGAAAGCAATGTATCTATCTTGGAAAGCATTGTTGAAACATAATTACACTATAGCAATCATGTTTCTTCCCTAAGCTAGTTTCACAGGTAACTATTTGACACTGAGATAACATATACATACATATATATACATGCACACATATGTATATATAATATACTTACATATCTAGAATAAAAGTGAGAATCTCTTCAAAATTGATCATTTTGGGGCAAAAAAAAACCCCAAACCCAAACATGATATAGCCTAAATCCAAAAGTAAATAATTAAGTGAATGATGCTATTCCATGCTTGATATAATCATGATATATTTTTACTTAGTATTTATGCTTATTTGGCAAATGAACAAAAGTCATTTTCCCCTGCTTGATGAAAGACTTGGCAAAGTTTATTCTCATTCTGTTCAACCATGAATAGTCCAAGTTGATATAATCTTACAATATTAGGTAAGTATACTAGAAGGGTAGACTTGAACTTGAAACGGGAAGAACTCGCCCAGTAATTTAGCTGAGTTGAACTTGGACTACAACTCTCTTTATAAAATGGAGAAAAGAATATTTATACTACTTAACTAATAGTTAAATAAGATAATGGGAATAAAGTTCTTGTCACCCTAAAGTTTAAACTTTGTAATTATTACTTTGTCTTAATAAACACTGTAGGACATTATCTTTAGAAAAATGGCATAAGTAATGCATGGCAAATGACCACTTTATATTGGTTAGTGAAATAACAATTACTTTCCTTAACTTTTATGGCCAGGAATACCTCCTTGTTAACTATACTGAGATGGAAAACTATTAGTAATTAAAGCATTGAACTTTATTAGTTTAGAAATCATGAAACATGCATGAATATAACTTTATAATTTTTCAAAAAGGCAATATAATCTTTCTAGTGGGAAATATCCATGGAAAAATGTTTTCATTCTTTGGATAGGCAATAAGTAGAGGCAAAAAAAGGCCAAATAATCAACCACTAAGTCATCAAGTACAAGTGTCTACTATGTGTCAGGCATCCTTCTAAGCATTAAGGATCCAAAGAAAGGCAACATATTCAGAGAGCTAAAGATGAGATCCATTATTTGAGCAGATCATACCTGGAATACTGCGTTTAGTTTCTGGCACAATATTTTAAAGACCCTAAGAACTTAGAGACCACTCAGAGGGCAACCAAGACAGTAAAGAACCTTAAGATCAGGAGGCTACATTGATGGAACTGGGGATGTTATTCTGGAGAAGACTCAAAGGAGGAAATGAAAGCTAAAGTATTGAAGTATGTAAAGGGATGTCATGTGGAACAGAGATTAGATTTATTCTGCTTTGGCCCAGATAGCATGACTGAGAACTGGCAAGCAGAGCAAAGAGGTAAGTTTGAGCTTAATGTAAGATTTCTCAACAACAGAGCATTTCAAAGAGGGCAGCCTCAGGGGGTAGCATGTTTCCCTTTATAAGAGTTTATTGAACAAGCACTGGACAATCACTTGTTGGGTACGCTGTAGCAGGGATTCTTGTTCAGGTATGAAATGGACTAGATGGACACTAATATCTGATCCATTTCTAAGCATCTTTGAGTAACAAAAGATGCTTTAAGAACTTAAGATGTCATTCTGCCAAATGTAGTTGAAATCAGAAAGAAATTGTATTTTCCCCTGTAAAACTTGATCATGTGAATAAAAGCACTGACATGAACAAAAAAGGCCAAGAGAGTCAAGTTGGGGTAGCTCAGTGGCCAGCGGATAGAGCATTGGGCTTGGAATCAAGAAGACATATATACTAGAGTGGTTTGCCATTTCCTTCTCCAGCTCATTTTACAGATGAGAAACTGAGGCAAACAAGGTTAAGTGACTTATCCAGTCACACAGCTAGTACATGTCTGAGGTTGGATTTGAACTAACGAAATGGGGTCACAAAGCCGACAAGACTGAAACGACTGAACAACAAAAAAGATCTGAGTAACGGGAGTTGAATATCTAAATAGGATTACATATGAGGGAATTTTGTGATTTCTATTTAGTCAAGAAGTTGCTTGAAAAAGAACAAAAATGTTTGGTTTATGTTCTGAGTAGAGAGTAAGATAAAAGGATTAGAGTTAGGAATGGTATGACTAGACAAAGAAAGCACTAAATAAATGTGCCTTTGAGGTACAGAGGGCAAAATCCATGTTAGGAGTCACAGATTGTTGATAGGTGTCAAGTGAAGTCTTCATTTATAGACATGAGTAGGCTGACTTGTGCATGTCTGCATCAGACTGTTTCTCCTTAATGAGGAGAGGAAATAGTCATCTGTGGGTTATCTTACCTCCTCTCTCACATCCCCCACTTAAAAAAAAAGCTGATGATACAGTTAGTGGAATAAACCAGTAGAAATCTGATAGGGGACATCCCATGGGAAGCTTTTCATGCTTCATTCTACAAATCTTTGCTGCTAAAAACTTTAGGAATGAGAGGTCCTCAAGATCAGCCTTCAAGTGACTACTTTTAAAAATGAAATGCCTTTGGAAGAAGGGTCATACCATAAGCTATTATCACTAACAACTTAATTATCAGTTAATACCTGAGTTGACTTCCAGATGACTGCAAGAAGACATAGACTAGGTACCTGAAGGTACTTTCCTTTCAATTCAGAGGATGGGTTGTGAGAAAAAATAAGAAAACAAAGGTATAACTTGTTTACTGAACAAATTTGTCTAGGGCAGGCTCTGGCCATATCATTCAAAGCTATTTCACTATTTTATTGTTGGCATCTGTGCCCTACATTGTCACATTGTCAATTCATAATTTAGACCAGTGGTATCAAACTGCAATGGAAATGACAGCAACTAAATCATATATGAGATTCCCTCTGGGTCACATATTGACTTAATTTAAAAATATGCTATTATCTATGTTTAACTATGTTTTTATTTATTTTGTCAAATATCCCCAATTATATTTTAATTTCTTGGGCTACACTCGTTTGTTTGTGTTTGACACCTCTAGTTTAGAGAGCAAGTAGAGGCAAGAGTGATCATTTGGATAGCAACATGGTGTATTAGTTGCTTTCTGCAACCCCCTTTAACTTTTCAATACCAAAACAAAGAAATTCAGTACCAGCTAAGAATAATTATAACTAAATCCTCAAGAGAAGGGAACAAAACTCAGCCCCCAACTCCAGTGGTCAAAATCATATCAATTTATACTGGAGAAATTTAGACTAGAGAATCTGTCCACTAATACCTTTGTATCTCCTACACACACACACACACACACACACACACACACACACAGAGCTCCATGACTTCCATTTGCCTAGGGCCCTGTTGGCAAACCTGTGGCACTTATACCAGAGGGGGTTGTTCCCCTCCCCCCTCTCCATGTGTACCCGAGGACATTTCTCCCCTCACCTGCCTCTCTGCCCAGCAGCCCAATGGGAGTGCTTTCTCTCTCCCCTGTCTGGGTAAGAGGGTGGCTCACCTATGGCATGAGAGCACTCAGTCTCTAAAAGGTTCACCATCATTGGCCTAGTGCAATGAGTAGAAGAAAACATGTAGACTTGTGCTTGGGGCCTGATCTTAAGGTCAAGGGACTCAGGATCATGAGCTAATTCTGTCCAGGTGTATTAAGAAAATAAGGAAAACAGATGCAAGAAACAGTTTGGGCTGAAAACATGCTAGCACAGGCAGCTATAGCAAGCCTGACTTAAGGAGACTGGAAAACTAGCTGAAAAAGTCCTGGTCCCTCCAAGGTTACTCAACTCAGGGAACTCTGTGGTCAATGTTGATTCAACCCAGTCATAGGACTGAAAAGAAGAAAGCAAGGAGGAACTGGGTGGACTGAATATGTTCCAGGACCAGTGTCTACATTGCATCCAACAGAGATGGGAACTATCTTGTCTCCACAGAAGTTACTCAGGGCATGAGATCATGGCACCAATCTCCCATTTCCCCAGTATAAGGAAGTTGAAGCACCTTTATAGGCTAAACTTGAGGGTATGACCACTTTTCAAGAAGGGAAGGAATAAGGATTGAATGATGACAGGAATCAAGAAAAAGACTCAAACACCAAAGACATTAAGAGAAAAACCCTTCAATGTAAGCTTAACACATAAGTAGATAAACTAACAAAGAATATTCTGAAATCTGAAGGATGAATAAAACCTCAGAGGTGATAACATGAGATTTGTGTTAGTTTTAGTAGTCTGGTGAGAAGTTGTAAAGCAGTGAGTTGTGATTTTGGAACTGGTAAAAAATGTTGGAAGTTATTTGATGAGTTGGTTTTTGTCCTTCATATTCAAAGAGGATCAAAATGACATTACTGGTGATTTTTTTTTGACTTGTACATAAATTGTATTTAAGTGAGATAGAGTTTTGCAGTGGTCAGTCTCCTCCTCTCTTCTAGAGCCATGGAAGTCTAGTAGCAAGACAAAACTCAAGATGACTGGTGATGGCTTGAAATGTATTGAATAACCGTGGCTTCTTTAGCATCTAAATAAGCTCTAAGTTTTCCACAGCACTTCCTTTAACAGCTTTCATGACTGTTGCAAAAATATTGCTCTCGTACATCCTATCCACTGGGGGAAAAGTCTTCATATGCCCAATAGGTTTGAGATCTGTTGATTATCTTCAACCTGGTTTAGCCCTTCTGCTAAGATGATTTACAGAGGCGTAGGCACTACACATGCTATATACAACTCCTTGAAGCTACAGGTAAGAGCTGGGTGGCAGGTGAACACCAAAAGGAAGAAAGCAGCTCTGATAAGGGCTAGTCAGCCCTTATACCAGAGGTACTAGACTTTCTTGGAAACACTATCCTGGAGTGTACTGTTTGGCCTAAGGAGTAGGGTGGTACTTTCAAAATTAAAAAAAAAAAAGAAGACACCTTGGAAAGATGGGATATACTTGGAATTCTCCAGGAATTAGTTAAGCACTTACTATGAGTCAAGTACTGTGAGAGGTAAATAGAAGTGAGGCTATAGGTGCTAAAAAAGAAAGAAGTAAAAAGTGGCAAATTTTGGAATGGAGTAGATATATAAAGAGAATATCATTATTTCTACACTAATCATTTAAGAAGATGAAATCAAATGGGAAACTCACACCTCCTCAGCACCCCCTGTCCCTGGCTAGAGATGTGGGAGGTGGACATCTGGGAGCTTCTCCTTGATCTTCCTCCATTTAAGGATGGCACCCAGTGAATTTTCCTCAGCATTTTGCACCCAGCTACTTTACTGCACTTCATCATCTCCAGAAACTCATTCTGCAAGATGAAATCAACTTGGAAACTCACATCTCCTTGGATTGTTTCCTATCCCAGCTATACAACAGGAAACCTCTATCCCCCCCAACCCTAACCTCTGGTTTTTTAGTTTCTTTTTATATGAGGTCTCTCTCATAAAATTGTGAGCTCCAGAAGGGCAGGGATTGTCTTCTGCCTTTCTTTGTATCCCCAGCATCTAGCATGAGTCTATAACATTGTAGGTGATAAATTAATGCTTACTGACTCTTAACTCTGAATTCTTTTCCATACCTAGAATAGTCTACAGCAGTGAATCCCCTACTAAATTTCATCAATCTTTTTTTTTTCTGTGAAATGTAGCTTCCCTCAACTCACCTAATACAGCCAACAACTAAAATCAAAAGAGAAGTATGTTTGAGAATTTAGATGGGGAAAAGGGGTTAGAAAGAAAACCAATGAAGATAAGTCTATGTCCTGATACTCTGCAGGCCTATGAGTAGTCTGGGGGCATGGAGGAAGTAAGCTCTTATAACTATGTTATCATACATCTAACCAAGACTTATATTGGATAGGACTTCTTAGAATGATTCTTAAAGTTGGATAATGTACCTTGATGTGGGCAAAAGTAAGATCCAAAACAGTTTTATGAGTCTTAAAATAAGTGCCATATGTTTGACACATAAAATATACTTGATAAATGCCAATTCATTATTTTATTGATTTTATCTATTATTTGACTCTAGTAGTCACCTAGAAAATATTTAGAAAAATAAATAGCACTTATAGTTAGCATTACAAAAAGGGGCAAAAAAGAAGGTGAAAATCTCAATGTGTTAACAAATCTTAGGAAATTATTTTCTAGTTTTAAGTAACCAAAACCATGAAGCAGTTCTAATTTTACAAAGTCTGAGTGCCCCCTGATGGCTAACCAGGTACTTTACACTAAGATACACTGTCCCCTTTTGAAGGTATTCTTGTTAACTCTCTTACTGACCTAATTTAATTAAGGAGATAGGTGTGATTTATTCATTTATGCATGCAAGAGATAGAATTTATGTTTTCACATAGAAAGCAGTTGTTCTGATAGAATTTACAGAGTATAGTGACTTGAGCCAAACAAAAAGATGAGCACATGTATACATATATTTTAAATAGACATAAAATATCTATAAAATTCTGTTTAATTATGCTGGCTTATTGGTCCTCTGCCATGTTCACATAATCCAGAGAAATGATAGTCAATCGAACGAAAAAGAAAGAATTGAAATACTGTGCAACATTAGCTAGAATGCTAGTGACCTCCACTGGCTGTTTCTGTTGCTACAAGACTATAAAATGCCACACACATAGCATCCTGCTTGCTCTTCCAGGGAGATTCAGTTGTGACTTATGATACCTTTTCCCCAAGCAATTATATTACATTAGTGCATTCTTTTCTTTTGGTAAAATGTTATCTCTATCCAACCATTAAACTTAAGTTACGTGTCAGATTGTTAAAATATGTTCTCAGTTGAGTAAATGAATCCAAGAGAGTAAAAATAATTTTCTGGTGAAGGTAAAACAAGACAATGTTTGTTAGAGAAGAGGAAGCTCTGGCATGCACCTCTGAACAAAAGAGAACAAGTGGTCTTTACTCAGAGAGCAGCTTCCTATTAAGACTCACTCCTTCGTACATTATGCCTTTCATCCCCACTCAACCACAAAATGATTTTGCTGTAGGAAATACAATGGTAGAAAAAGATTTACATTGAAAGAATCTTTAATAATAAACTGTTGCAGATCTGCCTACTTCCCCATGATTTATAATACAATAAACATCGGATTCTATTAAGTCTCATGCACTGAAGACATTGCACCGAAAAACTGACTATGAAAGAACTCAATTCTTCCCATCTCCACTTCCATAATAATGAAATGAGCATGTATAAATGTGCTAAGAGTATCTCTTTGCATCTTTTATAGCGTGTGTGTATTAATCTGTAAAGCTTATTAAGAAAGTCATTGCTATGCAAAGCAGCACCCAATCTCTTTCTCTTGGTTTTCAACAGAGTGCAGTGTTTAGCCAATAGGACTGGTCCTCTGCCCCTCATTCCGCATTCATAACATGCAACATTTGCACAATGTATCTCTCAAAGGCTGCTGAATAGAAAGCCTTAATACTCATGTAAACAACTGCAAACCAATTACTTAATGAATCAGGCCCACACATAATGAGGTGCCAGACAAAGAGCTATAAATGCATTTTTGCGTCCAAGCCTCTGCTTTAAAGTAAAATCCCTCAGCTGTAGTTTGGGCTTAACTGGCACATCATAATTATTGTCTCTAGGACATCAGAGGAAGCCATTTTTTATTTAGGTCCAGCAGGGTCTTTTTTGAGGTCACTCATCAGCTCACTGACAAAATAGAGCAAAGAAGAATTTTTAAAAGTACTACAGCAGTCCTGCACTGTTATGTTTATTCTCAAGTACTGGATTTCGAGACCACTTGTAAAAGCAATAAAGCACAAGAAGTGACTGCAATAAGTGGAATCCTTAAATGTAAGCCTCAAAGAAACATCAGTGTGTCCCAACCACAAATAAGCAACAAACTGAGCTCTCTGGTATAATACTGCATGTTTCTTTCTTTAAAAACAAAATCAAGAACCTAAATACTGAATTTCCAGATGTCTTCCATGTAGAATTAATGTCACACCCTCAGAACTAATTATTCTTAACAAACAATGTTTTTGTTTAAAAGTGTTATAAAATATGTGTTGTTTGTTTGGAATAAATATTATTCAATAACAATAAAGAATATATATATATATATATATTCTCCCTAATTTAAAGGAAAGATAACAAAATATGATTTTAGTTGTGGGAAATGGAGGTCTTTGCAACCTAGGACATAAAACTAAAGTTGCAAAAAACTGTTTTCTAAAATTCAGTTGCTTTGGAAGCAGATTTGAAAATTTGCTGAAATGCAAATTTGAAGACCAAGTTTAAGAGTTAATCTGCCCAATGTATATAAATTCAATGAAAAAACTTTAAAAACCTTTACAAATTAAGAATCACATGATTATTTCAATGGGAAAATTGACATGGTATTTAATTTACTGTTTCTTCATCTCTCGGAAAGGTCCTCAATTTTAATTTACAAGATCATCATGAATAAAAGCTGTTCTTTTTTTTTAATTCCCCATTGCAGAATATGAAAGCTTATTTCTGCAGAAAGAACACTTTTACAATTAATATGAATAAAAATGCAAAAATTTGGGGTATTAATTTGAACAATACAATTGTTAAGTTTTTTTACAAAGAATAGAACTTAAATAAAATTACTTGATTTCCTTATTTTTATTTGAAAAAATCTGAATATTTTCATGGAAACTGAAATAAAACTTTTAATTTGGAAAATATATTTCAGAATGATTTTTTAAAAACACAGAGTATTTAAAATGGAACAGCACAAAAGTTTGTTTTAAAATAACTTTATAGGTTAATAGAAATACAAAGTATCACAGTATTAGAAAGGCTACTTAGCCCAAAAAGGCATTATATATATATATATATATAATATATTACTGAATTTACTATAAATTCTCTTTAAGTATTTAAGCTAAAGCAAGGGAATATTTTGGCTTTTTACATTTTCACCTACTGATATCTCAACAGTAACCTGATTATTACTGTTTGATTAGTTGTTCATACTGATGAAAAAACAGGGAAACAACAAAAGAACTGGAAGTATTTTGGTTAACACATATAAAAAAAGATAAATTGTGTCCTTTAGGAAAAGTAGGCAATTAAATGTATTCAGTTTGAAAGCAAAAGGCAAATAAAAGTACACTCTAATAGGAAAGCCTTAAAAAAAGGAATACAAAAATGAGTATCTGGTTATGACTAGTTTATATCTCAGCAGTCTCAAGAAAAATGTACCTTTTTATTTTTTTCAAGACTTTATGTTCTATATGTGCCCTTCTCCTGACAACTTCCATTGTCTGGTCTCTAAGTAGCCCTACTGCGAGCAGCTGTACACGCTAATTTGTGGTTCACTGAGATGTCAATTGAGTCTTAAAATGAGAAAACAACAGCTGCAAAACAATACCTGGCTTTGGTGCAAATATTTTCAAAGGTGTACTGAAGTTTAAGCTGCTATTTTTACATAAACAAAAACACAAAACTTAACCCTTCATCGAGTTGCAAAACAAAATAATATATAGTCAGTTTTATTCATTTTCTAGTGACATTTCTCATCTTGTTACAGCCTTTCAAAAATGTAATGCCTTTCATGACTTTACCTTGACAAAGGACTTCCTTCACTAGATGAAAAACTAGCTTCTGAACCGATATCGTTACTTGTCTTTGTCTTGAAAGAACTGCTGCCAATATTCAAGCCTGTGATAAGAAAAAATGCTGAATGTAAATGTTTAGTTGATCCTCAACAATGGAATGGAATGAATGAAAAAGAAGACACAATAACTTTGGGGACATTGTCAACAGAAGAAGGGCTTACTCAGGCCCCAAAATAAGGAACTTTCATACACTGGAAAAAGCACATGGTAGAATATTTGTAGGTAGCGGTGATACTTAGATAAAGAAATAATAAGTAGACAATAAAATGGTCATAAATGCTCTATTTTAAATGATGATAAATATGACAAGAGAAGTCTTATAAATGTTTTATATCAGAGCATAATAAATAAGTTTTATGATACATGGCCCTGGATCATTTATTACAATAAATGATATTGATTCAGACTTGAAAAATGACAAACTTTCTCAGACTGAACTACCTAAGTCACTCACCCTCAAACTTCAATGCTAAATCTCCTATCTTTCCAGCTGAGAATAACAAAATGCAATTCCCTCTGAAACCCACCAAGGACACTCCTTAACCAGTTTGAAAGGTCATTGCTGGGCAATATAAAAGTCAGTCTTTTCCCAGGAGTCTGGTGAACTGTCACCATGGTGCTCCCAGCCTGTGGACGGAATCCTTGACTCTTGCATCTTTATGATCCTCTTTCCTGTATATTTTTGCTACCAGTTTTGCTCTAACAGATAATTGCTAAGAATAGAAACCAGAAAGAGGTCTTTTTGAGGAGGGAATCTATTAAATTTATAATATGCATAATCTACAAGCTTAGTCCAATTTAACCTCCAATAGTAAACTAGTTTTAATGAAAATTTAGATCTGTCAAGCACACTACCAATATCAAAGAGTTTAACAAGTCAGAGGTTACTGAGATGGGGATACTGAGGCATAAGTGTTAAGTCATATAACTAGTCCAAGGACAAGGCAAAGAAAATCAAAGACATTTAAGGCTGAAAACCTTACTAGTTAGGCATGATATCATACATAGCAATTTACACAAGATTTTATTTTCTCCTTTGCAACAAATATTAGTTTTTTCTTTCTTTAGGCCACTGGTTTATACTTAAGGAAAAATTGTTGAAAAAAAAACTTAACATGTTGAAAGAGACAAACATGAAGAAAGAGAGATCCTAAACCATTAACACACCAAATCAGAAGCACTTTCAGAATCTTGCTATAAGAAAATATTGTAAATGATGCAGCATGGTCAAATGGATGAAGTAATTTAGCCAGTATTGAGACTTATTTTAAATGCCCCTTGAATACAATTCATAGTATGTGATCTTGTGCAGGGAATTTACTTTAGTAAATTAAGTGATAGTCAACTATCACTGTACTTCCACATGCTGAATAGTATCAAAATGTTTGATAGGCATGACTCAGATTATATAACAATTCTGAATAATGATTTATTTATATCTTGAACCTAGACAATTTTGTTCACAAAATAAACTGTTTTTGAAATTAAATTTTGTTTTCCAATTACCAACCATTTATTTCTCTCCTCTTCACCACTAGAAAAACCAAACAGAATTCTTAAAATGAATAAACAGTCAAGAAAACAAAATTTCATATTTTCTATGTCCAAAATATATTTTTTCTCATTTTGAATATTTGTCAGTTATTTCTGTCAGGAGATAGGTGCCTGCTTCATGATCAGCCCTCTGGAATCATTGTTAAACATTTCAATGATCATTTACTAAGTATTTTGAAATTATTTCTTTGTATAAGTTTAATGTTATAGTATAAATTGTTCTGCTCACTTCATTCTCTCATCAATTCACAGAATTTTCCCCAAGTTCCAAAGTAAACTTTACAGAGAAATGACAAAGAGATTTAGTTCTGCCACTGCACCGCTGTGTGATCTATAGGGAGGTCACTTTATCTCTCTATTCCTCAGCTTCTCCATCTGTAAAATGGGGGTGTTACAAGATCAGGAGTCTTGACCTTTTTGTGTTATGGAACTCTATGATTTCTGGTACTACGGACCCAACATTTGGTCAGTTATATCACACAAGCATCTGTACACAGGGATCATTTTTAATCAAGGGGTGAATCTAATATGTAGGAACAATGAGTGTAAACATGATGTGCTGGGGATACAAAGAAAGGCAAAAACAGTCTCTGCCCTTAAGAAGCTCACATTTTTATAGGGGAGACAACAAGTAAACAACTATATATGTATAAGATATACATAAAGGGGGGAAAGGGAGGTAATCTTAGAGGGAAGGCAACGACTACGTGATGTGAAAATATCTGTGATTTTTATTGGTGAAAAAATCAGAGGGACAGTACTGCTAATACCACAGGTTTCTCTTCCACATCACAACTTTCTCAATTGAGGTCAGCATAAGAAATCAAATGGGTATTTTGCAGAAGTCAAAGACAACATGTAAAGGCCAGCAAATGACAGAAAAAAGTTTAGAAGCTCAGAAATGCATAAAACATGTATTAAAGCATGCATAAAATGTATTATATAAATCTACATATCTTTTAATACCATGAAGATATCTAGTAAACACCCTATAAAAAGAAAAAGAAAAATATCAAATTTCTTTTCTGGTATGAAGGGAGAGCCAAGGGGACTCCTAACCTCTGGGATGTGGATGGGATACTCATACTGTATGGTTTGTTGCCAACATTTATAATGGAAGGAAATGCTATGTTTTGGTTAGGGATTAGTGAAAACAAAAGTATACTCCCCCCCCCACTTCTGTGTTTGTGGACACCCTATAATCTGTCCAGGGGTCTTTTTGGACTCAGTAGACACAAAGTTAAGAATCCTTGGTTTAGATACTGCTATGGTCCTTTCTCATTATAGGAAACTTTAAAATTCCCTTTCTATGACTGTGTGATACTCTTCCACTTTTGTGACTTGGTACTTGTGGCTTTCAGTAGCTGGAATGCATTTTCTTCTCAGTGGTTCTCTTAGAACTATTGGTTTCCATCAAGACTCTGGTCAAATGTTCCCTTCTCCAGGAAGTGTTTTCTGATCCTCAAAGCTGTTGCTGTTTACCTTACAAAACTATCTTGTATTCATTTTGAGTATATTTTCTATATTCTTAAATAAGTTGCTTCTTCTGTTAGAATGTAAATTCCTTGAGGGCAGAGACTGATTTATTTTTGTCTTTGAAACCCAAAGCATGGTGTTTGGTACAGAATATGCAGTAATTAAATGCTTGCTGATTAACAAATACCCAATTACTAATAAACAAATTACTACTATAGTCTGCCAGGCTTGAAAGAATTAATGTACTTCCCTATACTTACCTGCCATCTGGGATTCAGAAATAACTCCCATTTTTTCCTTTTGGTATCTTTCTTCAGTTTGGTTTTTATTATCCTGTAATGTAGATTGCTTCAATAATTGATATGCTTTTGTCTCTGTAAATTTAAAACATATGAAAAACACTGAAAACTCTTTGACCTAGAAAAACATATTCTTTTCACTCTGCTAAGAAATTTCCTTTTATAGAATAAATTTAAGAAGGTTTTTGATTCTTTTTTTTTAATTGGCCAAATTAAAGAATGCAATTTCATAGCTTTTAATATTGGATAGGAACAAATACAAAAAATCCCCCAGAAAGAGATCCCATACCAGTAGGTTAAGCCTTTGAATCATGCATGTTAACATATGTTCTTTAGTGTATTAATTTTGAGTAATGTTAGGGGTAAAAAACCTGATTGGACTTGAATACCATGAACCTTGAAAAGGAGTTATATGGACATAGTTAAACGGTCCAATGTTTATGAATTTTTTCATTGGTTCTGGGGACAGGAACATAATCAAGCCTGATTGCTTCTTTTATTCCAGTCCTTTCAGCAGGAGTGAGAAAGTCAAATTAGACAGTGATACTCTTAGAAGTTTCAAAGTTACTTCTTGAGGGAATGTCTTTTGTTGCTTTTTATCAGAGTTTGGTGTGGGGAGCAGATTTTTGCCTCTCTTTGTATTCCCACTGTTTGATACATACCAAATAAGTGCTTGTTGAATGACTGAGATCTGAGTTGTGCCATACAGTATGGCTACTATATGATATAGGTATAAGCTGAATGGTAGTAAGATAGGAGAAGCAGCTAGATGGTAAAGTGGACAGAGCTCTCATGTAAGTTCAAATCAGGCCTCAGACATTTATTAGCTGTGTGACCCTGGGCAAGTCACTTAATCTTTGTTTGCATCAGTTTCCTCAGCTGTAAAATGGAGATAATGATAGCACTTCCCTCCCATGGTTGTTGTGAGGATCAAATGAAACAATATTTGTAAAGCATTTAGCACAATGTCTGACACAGAGTAGGGATTTACAAATAGTTATTCCCTTCCTCTTTCCTAATATATAGTTTTATGTGCTCATACAACATTTTAAGACTTGCAAAGTGCTTTGTTTCATTTAACTCTCACATTCACCCTGTAAGGTATATGAAGTGTCTGCAGCTCCAAGTCCAGACTCTGTCCATTGTCCCACCTCACTGATAAGAATGTGGCATGGCTAGAGTAGGGGCCAAGTGATAGCTGAGGGTCCAGAAGGCAAAGGAATACGACATGTGATGCTCAAGAACATTCTGAGAGAGTGAAACTTCTACATACAGTGAACAAGATAGTAGGCTTGGTTCTCTACCTGATTGGCTACATTGAACTCTTTTTAGAGGCTGCTGAGGGCACATTCAGTGCCCAGAGTGCCAGGACTGGAGTAGGAAAAGATAAGTTCAAATTTGACTTCAGACACTTATTAGCTATGTGTCCCTAGGCTAGTGACTTCACTTCAGCTTGCTTCAGTTTCCTCCACTGTAAAGCAGGGATCATAACAGCATCTACCTCCAAGGGTTTTTGGAATGCTCTAAATGAGGTACAGGGCCTGGATCATGGTAGGGGTTATATAAGAACTTGTTCTTTTCCCCATTTCTTTTGAACTCTTCTGAATATCTCTTTTTGTTGTTTGCAAAACTAAGACTAAAGTTAAGTTGTTTCACAAAGTTTCTGGGAAAAGCAATTAAGAAAAATTATGTAAAGGGCTTAAGTTGGCAATGTGTTACATTTATTATAAACATTTATTGCAAAGATATGAGAAAAAAGTGGAAAGAAGAAATTTAGATTTTTACAGGCAGAATTAAGAATATATTTATGAAATCTTTAATACTATACAGACTCTAATATCAAAATAGTGAGATGCTACAAATTTTAATACAATTTTAATATGATTAAAGTGAAAAATTAGATGCCATACTTTAAAGTTTTTTGTTACATATAACTCACATAAATGTAAGACCAGTGCTTCTTGATCCTAATTGTGGCACACCTTTAGGTTTCAGGAGTCTGTGAAATTCTTCACAGAAATTTCTTTAAAGATAAAATTATTCTTACTTTGCTTTAGTATCAAAATCATATACTACATGATAATGTTAGGAAAGAAGACGTTCATAGGATCATAAATTAAGAGCTAAAGGGATTTTAGCTATCATTTAGTCTAATTTCATTTTACATAAAAAGAAACTGAGGCTTGGAGAGGGAACATGATTTGTATGCTAGGAAGTAAGCTAAGTGGCTCAATGGATGGAATGCTGGACATGGAGTCGGGAAGACTGCTCTCCTCTTGAGTTCAGATAGTCCTCAGACACTTACTAGTTATGTGCCCCTGGGCAAGTCATTTAATTCTATTTGCTTCCATTTCCTCATCTTTAAAAATGAGCTGTAGAAAGAAATGTCAAATCATTCCAGGATCTTTGCCATAATCAAAGGTAACTGAAAATGATTCAACAGCAATAACAATGACAAAGTACAGAATAGGTTAAGTTTGGATTCTCTGACTAAAACTTCAGCCTCTTTTCAGTGAAATATATTGTCCTGTCCCCACTTTCCTAACCCTTTGCTTTCTTCCCTTTCCCCTTATCTCTTCATTCTTTTCCTCCACTCCTTTTCTTTAAGTCCTATAACCTCACTCTCACTCCCTTACTCCATATCCATAAATTATCACTCCTTTCATATTTTCCCACATTCCCCCTTTTCTATTTCCCCCTGCCACCACCACCTCATTCTTCTTTAGGAATCAGGAAGTTAAGATAACACACAAAAGATTAAAAAGCATTCTACTACCTATAATCTGTTCCTTTAAAAAAAAAACCACAATTAAAGAACAAAGACAAAATAAAGATAAAAAATAAGGGATGGAAAAAATTATTATACATCATGTGAACACAAAGCAAGAGTTGCCATCATGCTATCATTCAAAAATTAAAAAAAGGATAAACAAGGAAACTACATTAGCAATGAACTTATATACAGAAACTGCCTTAGCATCCAAATTCATAAAGGAAAAATTATCTGAGCTTCAAAAGGCATAGACAGTAACACAACAGTGACAGGAGACTCCAATCCTTCTATCAGTTTTGGATGTCTAAGAGAAAGATAAACAAAAGGGGAAAGATGGAACTGAACATGTTTCTGGAGAAACTCAAGTTAATAGTATCTTTTAAATGGAATAGCAAACAAATATACATATTTCTCTGAACCATGTGAAACTTTTATAAAAACTGGCCATGTACTAGGACACAGAGATATTATAAACAAATGTAAAAAGACAGAAACATCCAATACATCTTTTATAGACTATAATAAGACTAGAAATTGGTCCAGGGGTCACAAAAAGAAGATACAGACCCAAATGGAGATTCAATAATGCAATCTTAAATAATAAATCATATAAACAATTAACAACTATTTAAAAGTGAATGATAATGAAAAAGCAATATACCAAAGCTTCTGGGGTATAGCTAAAGCACTCTGCAGGGTGAAAATCATATCTTTATACATTACAAACTAGAAAAAGAGACAATTAGTGAACTGAATATGCATTAAAATTCAGAAACCCAATAAAGAAACAAACCTAAAATAAGCACAAAGGAGGACATTAAAAATGAGAAGGGAAATAGATAAATTGGAAACAAAAAACCCTATAGAAATGATAAATAAAACTAAAAGCTAGTTCTTTAAAAAGACTAATAAAATTGATAAACATTCAATCAGATTAGAGAGTAGAAAATCAAATCAATAAAGTGGCAAATAAGCAAGGTGAAATCAGAGCAAAACCAAAAGAGATAAAAAGAATAATCAGAACATATTATGCACAATTATATGCTACTAAAACTGATAACACAAAAGAAATAGAGAAATTCCTTAAAAAGTATAAAATACTTAAACTAGCAGAAGACCAGATAGAGATCTTAATTGATCCAATCTCAGAAAAGGAGCTATCAAAGAAAATCTTGGATTTGATGGGATCACAGGAGAATTCTATCAAACTTTTGCAGAACTATTAGTACTCATATATTAAAAATTATTCTCCAAAAATTGAGAAAGAACCCTATCAGAACATTTTTATGAGATAAAAAGAGTCATAATACCTAAACCAGGGAAAGATAAAACACAGAAAGTAGGTCAAACCATTAATGAATAATGACTTAAAATTTTTAAATAAAATCATATCAAACAGATTAAAGCAATTTATCCAAGAAATCATTCATTATGATCAGATGGGATTTATACTAGGAATACAAGGATGGTTCAACATTAGGAAAACAATCAACATAATTAATCAAATTAAAAATTAAAACATATGAAATCTCATGATTATCTAAAATATGCAGAAAAATCTTTGATGAAGTATAATGTCAAAAATCCTATATAATATAGGCATAGAGGGACTTTGTAAAAGGAAAATTATTTTAAAATCTATATAAAATAAAATATAAACAATTAGGATATACTAGGCCTTGTTTGAATAAGCATAGGAGTAAAGCAAGGATATCTACTTTTCCTATTTAATATGATTCTGGAAATGATTACAAGAGCAATAAGACTAGAGAAAGGGATAAAGATAGATAAAGAGGAGATAAAACTATCTGTTTATTGATGATAGTTTGGGAAAATCCCAGGGAATTAGCAAAGGTACTAACTGAAATAATTCAGGCTACAGTGAAAATCCTCAAAAGTCAATAGCTTATTTAACTATAATAAATTGAAACTGAAAAGCTAAACAAATTGTGGTACATGAATAGAATATTACATTGTTGTAAGAAATAAAATATATGATGAATACAGAGAAGCACCAAAAAATCTATATTGCTATAGAGTAAAGCAGAGTAAAAAAACATTACACAAAACAATGTAAATTAAAAGAACAAGGACAAAATAATCAAAAGTAAATGTAACAAAATTATAATGATTAATTGGGACTCAAGTGAAGAGATATGAGAAGATATCCCCAACCTACCCAAATTGTCAGGATGGGAGTTCTATGGGTGTTACACGTGAAACAATTTGGGGGCTTTTTTTTTTTCCAGTATATCAATTAATTGTGACAATCACTTGTTATCAAAACCGAGAACACAAAAGAAATAGAGGCATAACTTAAAAAATAAAAAATACCCAAACTATCAGAGACCTTAAATACCCCAATCTCAAAAAAGGGAATAGCTTTATCTGTAAAGGAACTATCAAAAGAAACAAAACAAAATTTAAAAACTCTGGTCTTGGTGACTTCACAAGAGAATTCCTTTATATTTTTAGAATAGTGAGTACCCATATATCACAAATTATCATCATGAATTAACTAAAAAATATTTTTTTCCTTTCTAAAAATGCTATTTGTCATCTGGGATGGTTTTCAAGGAGAGGTGGGAGAAGGGGATGTATACATGGGATATTATGGTGATATAAGAAAGAGAAAATATCAATAAAAATTATTTAAAAAAGAAAAAGAATAGGCTTTATTTGGGCAACATGAGGTCAAAAGGACCACAAATTAAAATTTAAACTAAATATTGGGATATATAAAGAAAATCAGAGCTGGTGAAAATTATGCAATAATTCTATCTTTAGAATTTCTCAAGTGCTATTTAAATTTATGTAGAAATAGTGTTTTAGTTTTATCCTAGAATTCTCATAAGAAGATTCCCTCTCAAAAAAAAAACTAGAAAAACTCTCCATTCATTCCAATAGTGAGAAAAATTATGCTACAAATGAAAAGTTTAAGGCAATTCAGCTCCATGTGCTCTAGGGAGGGAAGATTGGGATGGAGTGAAAGAAAATATTCTACATTGTCCTAAAGTAGGAAACAGTAAATAAATGAAAGTAAGAAATAGGATCACACATTAAAATAAACTATTATGAACCACATATTGTCAAGATATCAATCCCTTTTAGGACTATGGCACACTATATCCTCAAAACCTAAGAAACACACAACGAAATTACTTCTTATGAATAGATATCCTGTCTTGTGTTTTTAGTACTCATGATTCCAATTCAAAAAGCTTTCAGTTATTATAGTCACTGCTAATTCTCAGAAAATTACCAAACCTTTAAGATAACGAGGTATGAGAGTTATTTCTTATAGAATAGTAGAATATTTAGTTCAAGTTAAAATACCTCTAAAATATGTAAATCATTCTTTGCTTTAGATCTTGTCAAGTCTGTGTCAAGATTTAATATAACAAAACAACCCCTCCACCCAAATTTGGTAGGACTTAAGCAACACTTGTCAAACAACAAGGAGAAGTTTCTTTTATTCTAATTACATGTACTTATATATGTCTCTCCTACTTAATCTAATTTTTTTCATAATGGTGAAGGATTACTGAGAATATTTTGTATATATATTTTTGTCAATGTGAAGTAGAGAAGGTTATGAATAGATACTGAGAATATGTGCTGGAAAAAGAGAGCTGAGAAGATGACAAGAAGAGGATACAGAAAAGCTACTATTTATCATTTGTTATTCTCTCTTATAGTTAAATGTACCCCTACTTAAATACTTTTAAACTTACAAATTTAAAAAAAAAGGAAATGGCTCATATGGAAGTGCTTTTTTATATAACATGAGAATCATAAAACATTTTTTAAGTAATAATAATGGTAATAATAACAAAAAATAATAAGAAGCATATTATCTTTACTATGTGCCAGGCATGTGCTAAATAAACACTTTACAAATGTTTATATCATTTTATCCTCACAACAACCCTGGGAGGTGGGTGCTATTATTATCCCCATTTAAAGATGAAGAAAATGGGGAAAAAAGAAGTTAAGTGACTTGCCCAGGGTCACATAGTGAGGATGGATTTGAATTCAAGTCTTCCTGACTCCAGGTCCAGTGTTCCGTCTACTGTTCTACATATTCATAAAGATCCATAACTAAACCCATGCCAGAATGCAGATAGATCTCAGCCTCTGGAAACCTAGAGTTGGTTACATCTAAGCTATAAAATAAACTGACAAAAGGGATCATAAATCAAGAATAATGAGATTTGTTTAATAACTTTTATGTTTACCTCAACTGGTCCATGCTAGCCTAAGGGCCTTTAGAAGTTAGAGCTACAGTAATGCAGAGTTTTGACTATGTACAAAATAGGGCTTTGAAATAACCAGAAGCTCCTCTAAATACAAAGGAAAATGTCATATATTTTTCCATAAAAGCAAGCAAGGAGTAAGGAGGCTATCTGTATGGTATTCTCTGCTGACTAATGTTATCATGGTAGGCTTTTATTTATTAAAAATGCAAAAACTTTCTTTCCTAAGATCTGCTTTACTTTAATATTGCATTTTCCAAGTCCTTTTCATATGCAATAATAAACTCAAATAAAAATGTTTTGCAAGGCATTACACAAAACTTTAAGTGGTACCCTTCAAATCTGAACTGACTGACGTAAAGACAAGCTTCTGAACTAACATACCCTAATATGACCTTGAATATGTAGGCTCACCAAGGAATAACAAGGAGAAATGGCACAGTCAGGGAACCACTTTTAACACAGCTTGACCAAGTGAACCTGTGTCAAAAGAAAAAGAGACTGAATGGACATTCTCAGAGGATTAATCCTCTCAGGATAAAAGCTGAGGGCTCTTTCACATCAAGCTTACCGAGAAGGGTTTTGCCAGGATGGGCACGTGGAGTGGGAAAAATGTTGGCAGGATGAATGAGTGATTTAGGTAGAACTCTGACCTTAACTTCAGAAAGATTATAAGGAAGTCCTTAATACTCCCTTATCTTGACAAAACTTAGTAGAGCTTGAATCAATTGCTAGGATCAGTCATTCAAGTTCACTTACTCCAAGTTAAATTCAGTGTAACCATAAAATAATATTTAATGTGAGAAATTTTAGCTTTGGGAGATTAGTAATTTTAAAAGAGACTTTTATCAGCTAAGAATTACATTAATCCCAATGCAATTGTCTCAATAAAATATTATTTCCTGATTATCCTATCACTTGGGATGTGGCATCAAAGTACAAAATATGCACAGAATTGTCCTCATTTTAGGGGAGCTATTGTGAAGAGATGAAGATCAAGGTCCAAATACCTTAGCAAGTATAATTTATCTAAAAAATTGCATTTCTCTTCTATAATTTTTCACTTGAAAAAATCTTTACCCATCACTAATTGCTCTAAGATTTAGGTAATAGAAAGACAGTGACTCCAAGGAAAATGACTTAAACTTTCTTTCCTTTAAGTTTCATCTTCTGCATGAAACATACCTTATGTATCCTGTCAATAGCCCTCCTTGATATGCACATTGAGCTAGGATTTGTACTTTATGATGTTCTTTAAAGAGGGACTATGTTATTTTCCATCTTTCACTCCTTAGTACTGAGCACAGTGGCCTTTTGCTTAATAAATTTTGATGAATTTAACCATTATTAATTTCAAAACTTCAAAATAGGGAATGCATAAACAAACTGTAGCATCCATGAAAAATCAGGCTAAATCCAAAGCCAATATGATTATAATAATGGCAGGTTTGCCAGAAGAGAATCATATCTGAACAATAGATTCTATCTCAAACTTTTCATGTATAAGAAATAAAAATCCCTAAATGGCAGAATTCAGAATTAGAAGGACTCTGGGGACCATTTAGTCCAATCCACACCTGAACAAGAATCTCCTTTGCTTTTACATCTACAGGGAGAGGGAATTCATTACCTCACAGGTCAGATCATTCCACTTCTGAACAGCTCTAATTGTTATGAAGTTTTTCCTTACATTGAAACTAAATTTGTCTGTCTTTTTGCAACTTCTGCCCATTGTTCCTAGTTCTGTCCTCTGGGTACTTGAAGAACAAGTCTAATCTTTATATTAAATGAGAATTTCAAATAATTGGTTTGCTGCTATCAAGTCTCACCCTGTCCCCCAAACTCTTTTGGATTCCCAAAAGTCTTCAGACTAAACAAGAATCTCAATAACTGAATTTTAGATTTCTATACTTTAAAGTAATATTGTGGCCAGCTATCTATTTCCAAATTATAAACCTCTGCAAGATTGTGGGTCTGTTAGACAGTTATATAGTTTGGGATAGGAATTCAGAAAAGCAAGAAAAGATAAGATCATAAGACCTTAAGTGCCTCTATTAATTCAGTTTATATGCAATTAGAACCATAGAATACAGCATTCAGTAAATAAAGGTTTATTAAACACTTAGCATGCAAGGCAATGCTAAAAATTAGGGATTTGAAGAAAGGCAAAAAAACAGTTCTTGCCTTCAAGAAATTCATATTCAAATGGGGGGTCAATATATAAATAACTAGGTACAAAACTATATTAAACAAAGTTGATGATGCTTTCTGAGTGCATAGTTTTTGTTGCTGAAGGAAAAGGCTACTGTGGAACGTGAGATTAGAGCAGTCTTGAACAAGGAAGCCAATCATGAGTGAGAGGGAAGGAAATCATTCATATTTTTCTTCTCACAGAATTGGAGGGAGTGGGAGTCAGTACAAAGGCACAGAGATGTGAGTAGAGACTCTAGAAGTCACCTAGCCCAACTTCTTTCTATAACATCCTTAAGAAATGGTCAACAGGCTTAATGTGAATATTTCAATTAACGTTCTGAAATTTGCCACTTTGTGAAGTATTCCCTTTCACCATGAGACAAGTCGAAATATTAGTAATTTTTTTCTAATTTATATTTCTTAGCTTATAACGAACTGAGGTATACTTCCCTATGAAACTGCTTATTAGTTTTAGGTCTCACCTGTGGAATAATATAGGTTATATCTATTCCTTCCACATGATAGCCCTTCTACTATTTAAAGGTAGCTATTTAGCTAAGTAGCTAGCTACTTAGATTCCTCTTTTTCCAAGCTAAACAATCTTAGCACATTTAGCTGCTTTTTTACTCATACTAATATTTGTCTCTATTCTTCTCCATGCTGGCTGACTCCTCTCTATACACTAAAGTGTATGTAGATTTGTCTTCAACTCAATTAAATTGAATGCAACAAACACTCATTGAGAACCTGCTATATGTACATTTCTTTCCTAGATTCTATAGAAGACACAAAGATGAATGATATCTACTCTCAAGGAGCTTACAATCTGGAAGTTGGGGAATTGGAAATTGGACACATATACAAATAGAGTAGGGAGATGAGGGCTGGTTGCTTATAAAAGGAAGGTACATAGTTACCATGACAACTCTTAGGGAAGAGAGACAGCTTCTGTCTAATAAATCAAGGAAGAGACATGAAAAAAGAGGTATCATTTCAGTTGAGCTTTGAAGGAGATAGGATTTCAGCTGGAGGTCCATCTCTCTTCCTGTTCTCCTCTCTGAAAATCTTACTTATCACTTTAAAACCTAATCATTTTAAGAACCACATCATCTACAGGAAACCTTCCCTCCATTCCTAGAGTCACAAGGAATTTTCCTCTTATATCATACCATATATTGTTTTTTTTCCCATTTTTCTTCTCTTTCTCATTTTCATCCTCAACCCATCTCATCCTCAATACTGCTTCAAAATGTTTTCTCCTCCTCAAACTTCAACTGCATCTCTACCCCCAGCGCTTATAAATAGATAATAACTTAACCAGCTTACTTCTTTCTCTTAGAAGGCTGCAGTCAAAGTGAACCCCTCATCAGCTTCCTTCTGCCAGTCCTTATAACTTTTCTGTATCATTACCAATTTCTTCTCTTTCTGTCTGTCTGTAGAAGAGGAATCCCTATTCCACATTAAACTTAACTTCCCTACTTGGGTTATTGAATCCATTCTGTCCTGTTTCCTCCAGGAACTTTTCTGTAGGAAGGAGTATTTGAGTAAAGATTTAAGGAATAAGAAGGAATTCTTTAAGTGGAGGGGGAGGGGGAAGAGTTAGAAGGCCAACTGAAATCTCACAAATTCTTTAAGGCTTAGCTAAAATACTACATATTCCTTAAACCATTCTTTCATCTCCCTTTGGCTTATGGGAGACAAATAGCAATCTTCAAGTATTTGAAGAGTTTTCTTATGTAAGAAGGATTAGAATTATTCTGCTTTGACCTAGAAAGCAGAACTAGGAGCAATGGGAGGAAGTTTCAGAGGCAAATATCAGCTGAATATAAAGAGAAACTGCTTCATAATTAAAGTTTTCAAAAGTAGAATGAGCTGCCTCAGGAGGCAGTGATTTCCTTATTACTAGAGGCCTTCAAATGAAGACTAAATGACTACCTCCTGGGGATATTGTAGAGAGAATTACTGTTCAGGTAGAGATGTGATTGGATGACCTTAAGTCCTTTCTGGTTCTAAGAGCCTATTCTTGAGGATAAGAAAATATGTTGCTTAGGGACAAGAAAGCTTGGAATGCCTTCAGATATTTGCAGAAAAAGATATTTGCTTCTGTCTTCACAAATGTTTCACAGGAGCTAAAGCAGGTATTTCATCAGCTTTTGTAAGACCTTCTTTAAGGCTTACTTAAAAGAACTCTTTGGAAGCTTTAGGGTGGATATCATTCAGGTATCAGGACATTCTACTCAAGATTACTTAAGAGTGGCATCTTCATTATAGATAAGTAAACACCTTCCTTAAATAAAATCATTAGCTGTGCTCACAAATGGAAGAGGGTTCCCCCATCCCTTGTAATGGGAGACAAAATTATCCCTAGAGTCAATGTCCATAATCTGTGCCCTCATTTGCTACAATAACCAGGAATGGGAAATGGGGGTGGCAGCACCTGTCACTTGATTCTAAATAAGATCTAAGGTGTACATGCTCATATAATCGGTAATTCTAAGGCCAGATGCTTAATTTCTCATTTCTTTTCCCCTCCTCCATTTCACTGGGAGCATGTTCTCCTTTTTCCATACGTCCTCCCCTTCAAAGCTAACCATAATGTTCTTTTTAACCACATTTTACATACAAAAAATGTAGGGGAGCTCACACAATGTGTTTAACCCAGGGACCTGACAATCTACTTGATGTGGCCAGTGATTAATTCTTTAATTTAGGGATAGAATTATTCAAATAAAGACAATAAATATGTGAACATGTAAGCTACATACTTACATAAACAATAGGAATGGAAGCAATTATAAAAATCTAAATAGGTTAAGTATAAAACCATGTCAGAAAGAGAAATCTGGTCTTGGCAAAGGGAAGACCTGATTTCAAATTCTGCCTTTAACACATATTAAAAATGGGACTCTGGATAAGTCATTTAACTTCTCTAAGTCTCAGTTTCCTCATCTGTTAAGAGGGCATAATATTTGTAATACCTAATTCATAGTTATTGTACGAATCAAACATGCTTGTATATAAATGCTATGTAAATCTTCAGGTGCCTTCACATATTCTTCACAAATAACTAAGCTTACTACTATGTCACTCTTGAAAGTTCCAAATGTTTCTTGCTGAAAAGACAACACATTTTAATAAAAGGGGAAAATTGTGTAAACTGGAAACTGAAGGTATGGTAATTAGAACAAAATAAAAAGTCAAGAAAAAGACCAAACATATTTCATGAGGCCAGTAAACCCTTTCATAGCAAACAGTGGACATTAGCCAAATGATCAATTAACTGATAGATCAACAATATTTATTGTCTATTTTGTGTTAGGAACTGTGATACTCCAAATAAAATGAATGGATCAAATTATCTATGGAGATATTGGACATCAAGAAAATTTGAGTAAAATCATTAAAAAATACATTTTAAACCAAATAACAAACCAATACAACTTTGAAAGATATTAAATCATCATTTCCCAATAGATAAATGGTAAAATGATTAAAATAAAAACTTTCTTTTTTAAACTGTAAAATTTTAATTGAAAGAAAACCAGGAGCTTCAGCAGCCTGAAACTGACTAGCCTCTCCCAGACTTTGAATCTAATCCCCACCTAAACACAGGATTGGTCCTTATGTAGACCAATTCCATCCCTGGATGTATGGGGGTATGGCCCATCCCTATCATAGGACTGGCCCAATTCAAGACCAATCCCATGCCAAGAAATAGTAGGGAGGGACCCCTGAGGCACAGCTGGGGGATGCAGCTTCCCTGGCCAAAAAATTTTAAAACCCACAATGGACAAAAGATATGAACAAACAGTTCTTAAAAGAACTAAAAAGTATTAAAATCACAAAGGCGAATGCTCCAAATTGTTTCAAATTCTTTGCTTAAAATGCTACTATAAATATTTAAGTGTATATAGGAATTTCTTATTCATGGCTTCCTTGGAGAATAAGCCTAGAGGAGTCTCTAAAACCCTAAAAATGGGAACTGTTAATTCAATAATGCCAGCTAGGTGGTGCAGTGGATGGAGCGCAGGCCTGGAGTTAGTAAGCCTCACTCATCATTCTGAGTTCAAATTTGTCCTCAGGCATTTATTAGCTATATGACCCTGAGCAAGTCATCTTTAAAAATGAGATGAAGAAGGAAATGGCATACTAATCTAGTATCTTTGACAAGAAAACCTCAAATGGGGTCACTCAGAGTCAGATACAAAACTGAATAACAATAACAAAATCAAAATAACCCTGAGGTTTCCCTCACATCCTGTAAACTGGCAAAATAAGAACAACAGAAATGATAATACTCAGTGTTGGAGGGGTTGTAGAATAATACATACACTATTATATTGTAGGTGGAGCTGTGAGATGGTACAATCATTTTGTAAAGCAATCTGAAATTTTGCAAATAAAATAAAAATGTCCACATCTTTTGAACCAGAGACTCCTCTAGGCTTGTTCTCCAAGGAAGCCATGAATAAGAAATTCCTAAATACACTGAAATATTTATAGTAGCATTTTAAACACAGAATATGAAACAAAATCAATGCTCATGAAGTGGGAAAAGGTTAAACAAACTGTGATACTTGAATACAACAGAAAATTATTGTGCTTTAAGAAATGAAATGTGTGATGAATTCAGAAAGGTATGGAATGATCTATGAACTTATGCCGAATTAAAGGAAGCAAAGCCAAGAAAACAATATACAGTGATCTCTCACCTATTGTGGGAGTTAACAGTCCAGAGACCCCTGTGACAGGTGAAAATCCATGAAATAGCAATATTATATTTATTTTGTTATTTATATATATATATATATATATATTTTTTTTAAGGCTTTATAAACCCTTCCAACTCTCCTATAAACCTTTTCTACACTCTTATTAACTGAGCCAATCAGCACCCAGGATACAGAACAGTGAGTGCTGTGGTTGGTCGCCTTTCTTTCCACCAGCCAATAGTGTGCCATGTACAATTATAAGCTGGCAAATTTGTGCAAGTCCTAGTGGCATACTGCATTTCCACTGTGTACAGTATAGTTTTCATCCACAAAAATCCCCTGATATAGTGAAACCTCCACAATATAGAATTTGATATATATGCATTTAAAACTCGCAATACAGTGAAGCCATGATATAGCGAGGGAAAACTGTATACAGAAACTACAAAAATGTAAATGGAAAGAAGAGATACAAACTAAAAAATCAAAACTAAATAACAAAATTATGAAGATCAAGCAGGTCTTGAATTTATAAGGTATGAAAAGTCCCAACCTACTACTTTGTAGAGTGGGAAGTCCATAGATATCTTATATTGCATATGATTTTGCATCTTTTCAATATGCCAATTAATTGTGCTGATTTTTTTTTAAATCTCCCAACATACTATCTGTCATATGGTATGGTTCTCTGGGAGGGAGGAGAGGAAGGAAAGTGTTACTTGGGAAAGTTTGACAATGTAAGAAATATATCAATAAAATTTACTTTAAAAAAAGACATCAAACCTAAATCATGTTTTTTGTTTTCTAATAGAAAGTCATTTGAATTTTTTTTGACATATATGGAATCTTATAAACATACAAAATTGTACTTTAAAAAAATGCCAATTCCTGTTTAACAGATATCAAGCTAACTGATTGTGGTTTATTCTTATCTTGCTTTCAAGTTTATTGACAAATAAAATCCAGCCTTTTAAGTACTTGAATCTTTTGGCAACTGACCTTCCTCTGCTTACTTTGAAACCTAAATACTTACTTATCTTACCCTTCTCAAGGGAACATATGACACAAGGTAAACTTTGAATCAAGTTAAGAAAAAATGATCTACTCATGGCATTGTGTTAGAGACAAAAGAGTGGTTGCCTTAAACTGTGACCAAGAAAATATGGTTTCAAGACTTTGAATTGCCAAAACTGTAAAGATAATTTTTTTGTGTCTTGATTTTATATTAAAAATAAAGTCACCATGGGAAAATTTCCCAAATATGAAATACCCAAGTCAGCTAGGTTTTTATGGAGATTTTAATTAATACAAATAAGGAATTAAGGAAAGGGAGAGAGAGAGTAAAAGGAAATAATGAGAAAAAGGGCTAGGCCAGACTAGGTCAGCCTAGGCTTAAGCCTTAAGAGAGAGATCAGTCAGTCTTTTAATCAACTCACCACAAGATCCTTCCAAGCGAAACTCTAGTGTTCAGAGAGACCCAGCTACTCCAACTAGTCCAAGCTCCAACTCAGCTACCAAAGCTGAACTTCCTTTCAGCCACCGAGACAGAGACCGGCCTCCAATTCAGCTCCATAGCTGAATCCTGATCAAAGGCCTTCTGACCTCCTTTTAAAGAGAATTTTCTCCTATATCACCTCCCCTAAGTTTTCACATCTACCAATCACAGTAGATGTTTTTACAGGACTGACCATTCTTAATTCACACCTGAGTAGACTAAACTTTTGAGTAATTCACACCTGAGTAGACTAAAACCTCACACCTCTTGCTAAGCTTGCTTGAACTTTTAGTTATTAATTTGACCTTCATAGGTACTTAGCACCTTTTTGCATTAGATCTAAAAACAGACACAGCTTAAGGGTTTTAGCTTTACTTTAAGTATGGGTTAAATACTTTTCATTTTTCAGTAAGGAGTTTACAACTTTATCTTCCCCTAAAGGATACTTAACTATGGGTGGAGTAATGTTAGAGTTCTCACATTCCTGATCAAGTACCTGCATTGTTTAAAATGGGGAATGGTCTTAACCAAATGTTTTAAGGTAGAGTCTGAGAATTTTTAAGATTCACAAGTCTGAGAAATTTTAAGAATCACAATTGTACAGTTTGGAAAGAAGGAATGACTGATTTCTAAAGTCATTCTTTGTTCAATTTAGTCATGAACAACTCTTTATGACCCCCTTTGGGGTTTTCTTGGCAAGGTTACTAGAATACTTGCCATTTCCTTCTCTTGCCTAGGGATACACAGATAATATGTATCTAAGCCAAACTTGAACTAAGAAAATGGAGTTTTCCTGACTTTAGATCTATCCACTGCACTACCTAATTGCCTTTGAAGTTTAGTCTAGATTTAATCATCTCTGTCTTTATAAGTCATGAATAGAGGTTCAGAATGAGGCAGCTAGATGATTTTCTTTCTCCTCCTAAAACCAGGTAGATCTTTCACAATAAAGTGTTGTTATTTTGTATGAAGTGAATTTCTGTTATATATATATATATATGTACATATATATATATATATCCATATTCAAATGAAAATTCCACACATATTCTAAAGGCAGTTAAAAGTAATTCTGAGATCATCTGCTACTTTGTATTATTTATTCCTTTGCTCTCATTAATAAGAATGAATTGCACCTACTCTATCAGTATTTTTTCAAACCAAGATTCAAAATAAAAAAAAACTTCCAGTATAAATCTTAAAAGGAAAAAAGAATCACATCTAAAAAGAAATTTTTGTAAATGTATTTTACATGAAGTAATTTTCATTATATGTTTTTTGAAAACCAGAGTTAATAAAAAACACATGGTTTTTAAAGAATTAATCATTGATGCCATGAATTGTACTGCCATAAAATGGTTATTTTTTTCTACTTATTAAAAAAACAAATACCATAGATGCAGATGCATGTCTCAGTATCCACAATGGTATATATGCTTGCATAAATATTTAAAGTCAGACCTTTGAATTTATAATGAAGTACTACTGTACCACTTTACAAAAATAAGATAATAGTAAATTTAGATGTATGACAAATAGAACTCTGTTCAGAATACTAATTTATGTTGTTGATATCTTAAAACCCAAAAGTAATAATATTCAGATTCCATCTAAACAAGGTTAAACATCTACTCCAGGGAAATTTTAATAGGGCTTGATGAAACCTTATTGCTAAAATTTTTAAATTATCAGACAGGCTTTGTAACTGAGGCACAAGCACAGCTTCTTGCCTAGCACATTTTTTTCTGCTCTTATTCTAATGATACACATTCAATTACGACAGAGAAGAAAAGAATCAAATCAGAAACATCTGTAGTTTGCCATATAATTACTGGATCTTCCCCATGGAGACTGACCTTTTAACACAGATACTAGGACCTGAAAGGCTAAATGACAGAGGATATTCACAGGGTTTAAATGTATAACATGATTACAAGGAATTAAATAGGCACTGTCATGTTCAACCTTATTTTAGCTTTTACTTTATGATCTTATGTTTAATCTCTATGCTCAGGATATAGTAGCTGAATTTACCTATTAGTGGGATCCACAAGTCACTGAAAAAGAATATTTTGATTTTATAAGGTTGGAAGCTATATTTGAGACTATTAGGCAACAATCACTTTTACCTGTAATAGGAATCTTTTCTACCAAGCTTTCTTCCTTGCTCTCATCTTCACATGTGCTACTGACTTCTGAAAAAAGAACAGACAAAAATGTTTCAAAGTCACACTGATCAGACTGGTTTTGTTTTCTTTTAAGACTCATTCACTTTAATTTCTTGCTTTCATTATCTCTTGTTTATTGATCTAAACTATCCATTACTGTTCTTAAACTGGAAACCTACTGTGAACTTTATAGTAAACTATTTCTACTATGTCTGTGTAGCTTCCATAGAAAGATCCCAAGTTCTGATGGAATTTAAAACAAAACAACCTATTTCTTCTCCATCTTTTAACAGTAAAAATGTATATCTACTAAAAATCTTGAAAATATTATGACTGGCTTAGATTAAAATACTACTGATATTAGCAATAGCACCACCACAAATTTCTAAGACTAAAAATTGACTTATGTAAAATATATCACACACTATTTGACTCCTTATTCTTTGATGAGAAAAGCTCTGAAGTTATAATGCTTACAATGTTCACCCCCCCCCCCCCAACAATTTTAGGCTAATAAAAAGAAGCACATTCAATTAATTAATCCTTAAAATACTTTATGGTATTTTATGGAATATTTTTTCATTTCTGAGTAATAATTCTGGCCACAAAAGAGAAATCTTGCTAAAATTTTATAAATTGGAAAAACTATATTCCCCAGAAATTCAAATTTAGCAAAATTATGATCTTATATTTATGGTTTAGTGGGAAAATGATATAGCACTGAGTTTGGTGGATATTTCCCTAAACATGCAATATACTCTAATATTTTTTAGAATGAGAAGGGTCATATTTATCAGAAGGGAGCTACAAAATAGTCTTCAACATTTTATTTTATAAATATACCTTTAGAAACTGGGTATCACATGAATGCATTTTTGCTAGACACTCTAACAATAGTTACCTTGTTCCCTTGTACCAATGCTGTCAAGCCATTGAGCATGTTTTGCTTGCTTTATTTCACTATTGTCATTCAGAATAGATTGCAAGCTGCAAGATGATTCATTACTGTGAATAGACGACCTATCTTCACACTCTTCTGTAAGGGCTTTTTTCAATAATGCTGTAGCCTAGAGTATTAAAACACACACACATTTACACAAAGAAATAAAAATAAACTGTGGCCACATTTCCCCTTGGTCTCTGAGATATACCTGTTCAAAAATAATTTTAGGCTTGACATTTAACAAAAATTATTTTCAAATTAAACTAAAATTATTATTTTACATTATATTTAAATCCTGAAAATGACATATATTTGCAGTGAAATCTTTTTGTTTTTCTTTTTGAGGAATGCTTTTTCCATAACATAGGGCATTATGCCACTTAGGTAAGAAAGTAGACTATCAATGTATTTATTATTTCCTTGACTGATTTATTTTCCCTTGTATGTGAATATGTTTTCTTACTGGCTCAAAAATATTTATGTATATACAAATACATGTGTAAAGAAAAAGAGAGTTCCTATCAACTTAGGTAGGAGATTACTTTTCTGTTAAATATTGTTTTGTGGGGATCAAGGCAGTAAAAAAGAAAATATTTTCTTTACTAAAAATACTGAAATCAGTACTGATTAGGTTTGAGAAAGGCAACTTCGGGAAAGGTAATCAGATTTTCCACCCCTATCCTTCAAAAACTGCCCCCAGAACTTTACAGAAATGACTCTCAGCTTGTAAAAAGGCTTCTCTATAGAGGGGATGCAGTGAGCAAAAGACCGTTTGCCTTAGGTAGTACTATGACCTCTACATAAGGTGGGAAAATGTACATATTTCTCCCTAAACTAACTTTGGTTATTTGATAGTATTTGTAAATTATCTTTCTTTCAAAATGTTCTAAATATAATTGCTTATGTAGTTTCTCTAGTTCTAGTGAGGTGGGGGAGAACAAATTTGCTGAACCCCATTTTAAAGATGGAAAACTAATCTACAAAGTCAGTGGTGATGTTTGGTTAGCACCCATAGACTTTTGGCCAAGTGTTCACAACAAAATGAAAATACTTAGTTCATACAAATTTTATGTCTAAGGGTTTTTGAACCAGTAGGAAACCATTTAATACATGATAACACTACCAAGCAATTCTTCCTCCCCTTCAATTCCATTCAACTCACCCATGGAATTTCCCTGACTTATTTACAAGCCATTGATTTTCTCTAGGAAACTATAAGTAGTTTGTGGGGAAAAGCCAGAGGATCAGTATTTTATCTGACTTTCTGAATAATTTTTCCCAATGGACAGTCCAATGGCAACTGAAAATCAATAGGACTGAATTTGAACTCAATATCTTTCCTCAGTTCTAGAGGACACATTCTTTGCAAAAGCTTTGGCTACAGTCTGTGTTAAGACAAGACATCCATTGCTAGTCCACCTATGACCAATACCAGGCAATTCTGTGAAGATGACCAGGGTATTTCTCAGCATCCATAGCAACAGACATTTACAAGCTGTATTACCTGAAGTATGTCACTTAATTCCTGTTTGTCTTAATCCCCTGGAGATGTCTTTTTAAAAAAATCCTTTTTAAGTATCTTTTTTAAGAAAGCCCCATGATGAAGTCATAAAGAGTCAAACACAACTGAACAACAAGGTGGAAGAAGGACTGAAAGGTGGGGGTGATCCCAATTATGAAAGACTTTGAATGCCAAACAAAGGATTTTTGTATTAATGCCAGAGATTATAAATAACCCCTAGAATTTATGAAATGGGGTGGGAATGGCAATGAGATGGTCAAACTTGACTTTTAGCAAGATCAGTGTGGCAGTTGAGTGGGGAAAGACTTGAGGGAGGGAGAACAACCAGTGGGCTATATATTACAATAGTACCAGCATGAAGATGACATATAACAAAGTAGTGGCAATATTAGAAGACAGAAGGATATGTATATGAAAGATATTACCAACCTAATTGGTAAAATCAATAGGCCTTGTCAACTGATTGAATATTGGGGGTGAAGAGAGGCATGACTAAGGGTGAGGAATGGAGAATGATTTCTTCCTAGTTTGTGAATCTGGGTGACTAAGAAGATAGTAGTACTCTTAACACTAATAGGGAATTTAGAAAATGAGAGGGTTCTGGATAGCTTATAATTTTGCTGAAGCCATTGGCTTCATTAGCATTTTGCAAATGCCTACAATTTTCTTCACTTATTTTTCCATTTTAATTTTTTCCCCTCATCTTATTGCTATTGCTGGTATTTCTAGAAAAACATATAATCAAGAGAAAGCATCCTTGTTTATTCATGGCAGCTAAGTAGCTTGGTAGGCAGAATGTTGGGTTTTGAGTCAGAAAGCCTTTTCCTGAGTTCAAATCTAGCCTCAGACAATTAGTTGTGTGACTCTGGACAAGTCACTTCATCCTGGTGGCCTCAGTTTCCTCATCTGTCAAATGAGCTGGAGAAGGGAATGGCAAACCACTCCAGTATCTCTGCCAAGAAAACCCTGAATGGGGTCACAAAGAGTCTCAAATGACTGACCAACAAATGTCCTTGCTTTTCTCTATTTTTTTGGAAAACTTCTAGCATATCTCTATGGCATAAGATGCTTGATTTTAATTTTAGTTTTTATGTTGCTACATATTAGGGTTTTTTGGTAGCATAAATGATGTGTTTTTTATCAAAAATGTTTTCATCTTCTATTGAAATAATCATGTGGTTTTGGATCTTTTTGATGTGAATATATTTATTGCTTTCCTAATGCTGGATCATTCTTGAATCCCTAGCATAAGCAATGAATCTAAGCCTATAACCAAAAACCACCTACCCAGCAAAACTGAAAATAGTACTTTGGGGGAAGAAATGGACATTTAATAAAAGAGAAAATTACAGACATTCCTGAAGAAATATGGCCAAATCTAAAAAGAAAATTCAGTGATCAAATCTGACACTCAAAAGAAACAGAAAAATATAAACAGAAAAAAATAAGGGGAATCAGTATTAACCAATCACATCCCTGCATGGGAAAGGAGTAACAAAGATACTTAAGAGTTCTATAACATAAGACATACTTAAAGTACATTCTTGGCATGGAAAAGTAATAATTAGAATACTTAAGATACTTATGGTACAAGAAATATTTAAGATACTTTAAGGTAATCAAGGGAAAGAATGGGGTTAAACTAACTATATTACTAGTAAGAAGATGATAATGAAGATGCTTAAGATATCTAATACTTGAAGTACCCGTGATATCTAAAGCACCTAGGATGCTTAAGGTGTTGAAAGATACTTAAGAACTTTATCACTATTACAGTAACGAATAGGAGCATACATAGACAGAAAGCAGGTAGTAAGTTGAATATAATGGGATTTTTTTTTAAATCAAGGGATAAGAAAGAGTAATACACTGTGGAAAGAGAAAAAAGGAGAAAATTGGGGGTAAATTATCTCACATGAGGAGGTATGAAAGAATCAATACAGTGGAAGGGAAGATGAAGGGGTAGCAGGTGATACTTGAACCTTACTCTCATTGGTATTGGCACAAAATATGGGAGGGGGAGAGAATCTGAATTGCAAAATGTCAAAAAACAAGTGTCAAAAATTGTTTCTAAATGTAACTGAAAAAAAAATTCAATAAAAAAGAACTTAAGTATCCATTGTGAGGCATGGGGGACATTGGCATAGGACCATCCCACATGGCATGCCCAAATCAAAGAAAGTGCTGTGCTCTACTCATAAAGCAGAATTGCAGTACCTCAAAGGAAATATAAGACAGACAAATTCAAAGACATCTTTATCTCAGCTGTTTATATGGGGTATTTGTGTCAGTCCAGTAGTGGAGACTTCTGAATTTACATTGGTCTGATGAGCTACAGTTGGACACACTGTACACTGACCACAACAAATGATGTCATTTTGGTCCTTTCTGAGTATGAAGGGTAACAACTAATTTATTCACCTATATCATATACCTCTACAATGCCCTCTAAATGATATTCATCATTAATTCTTCCTAGACCATTATTTTTCTATGATTCATAATTACACAAAAACATATTTAAAAGAACTTTAGGGTCACTATAGTTTATAGACTCCACTCTTCCTTTGTTTAAAAACTGAAATAACAAATGCCTTTCTTCACACCTGCATTAATTCTGCATCCCATAGTCTTTCAGATATTATTGTCAGTGGTTCAGCAATCACATCATCTTAATTCTTTCATTTCTCTATAAGTTGTGACTTTAACTCATCAAGAGCTGCTAAATGTTCTCTTACTATTTTCCCCCTCTTGAGTTGGGGATCACCTTCCTATTAACCATTATTGTTCCATCTTTTCCACTTCAAAGATCTTTCTTCTTGGCAAGAAAAAAGAGAAGCAAAATTAGAGTTAAGCAGTTTTGTTTTTGTTCTGGCATCTTTTGAAGTCATCTTAACCATCCTAAGCAACACTTACCCCCTTCCCTAATCATCCTCTTTTCCTCATTTTAGCTATCCTCACTTTAACTGCTTTTTTATTTTCTCATATGTATTTTTAATTCTTGTGACATTTTCTCAGTAAGTAAAAACAAAGCACACACAAAGTAAATACACTCCTCTAAACGAAAATCCAGTCAATATAATCTTTATAGAAAATATTTCGGAGTCACTTTAGAGATAAAAATCAAGGGAAATAAAAATTAATTCCAAAGAATTTGAAAGACATTTTTGAATTCACAAAATTATTAGGAATATATGAAAATAAATAAAAACCTTTTCAATGTACTGAACCTAATAGTTTCTACCAGCTGTTTATTGTCCTTAATAGTTAAGTATGGGGGAGGGGGAGGTCATGAGGAAGAATATATCTTGCTTTATGAACTTTTAAGTACAATACAATGCTTCTGTTAATACCTTGGAAATAAGGCACTACACATCAAAGAAATTTAATTTCAGAAATAAGCATAAAACTAAGACAAAATCTCAGTGCATAAGTAGAGTTTACTTTGGAATGAAAGCCAATGCAATTTATGAACCTTTGTTTCAACTCGCTTTATAAAATACAATCAAAGGTTCCTTTAGAATCCCCGAATCTGGCCAGCCATCAGATACTATGAGTCCTAATATTATGGTAATGTAGCTGTTAAAGAAATAAATAAAGCAAATAAATATAATCACTGAGTTTAAAGTACATGTTCAGTTCAAATGAAAGATAAAAACATTAAATTAAAATTTGTATTGCTTGTAAGAGAGATTCTTTGATTTGAAACATACAGAAAATTCTGGTATTTACTAATAGGTGTTAAATTAATTCTCTTGCTATATTATGGTACAAAAGTCTAACTATTGCCTTCTATTAATTATCTCCAATTTTTCATATATATATTTTGTTTGTATGTACACATTTTCATGTTGTCTTAGACATACATTAGACTCTCAGCTCTTTGAGAGCAGGGATTTCTTTTGCCTTTTTTAGTATCTCCAGTACCTAAAGCAGTGCCTCCACCAACCACCTCCATAGCAGGTGGTTAATAAATGCTTAAAGACTGAGACTAGTTATTGATAATTTTTTTAATTGCTATTAGAAACTCCCTAAATAATTACAAGTAGAATAAAACTATATCTTACTTTCTGTATGTTAAGGATTATAAATAAATCAGATATCTTAAGTAATTTTTTACAGAACTTCTAAGTTTACTTTTTGGAATTTACAGAAGTCTACCACTTAATAGTTTATAGATTTTAAAAAGGATGCTAGGCTATACCATGATATACTATTAAGTAGCATATTTATTCACATGAGTCATGCTATAAGCCAATAATTCATAGGAAACAAAGAAATATATCCAGGATAAACATAATTATCTCTTTTTCTACCACAGTTTAAAGCAAATAGAAAAGCTTAAAGGAAGAAAAACAGGCATGCTGCTATCATTTAGAGATGACATCCTTTTATGTAGTGAGCTACTTTATGTATAATAAACAAAAATTCAAAATACATAGACAGAACTTAAAAATTAAATGGCCATAAATTTGGTTTAGCAGGTATTACATATTTTAAGGAAAAGATAAAATGATCACTTATGACAAGCTATTAATCTACAGAGAATAAGAGGCTACACTGAGCTTCAAAGAGATTCTGATTAATTTTTCTTTGTTTCTCTACTGAATATTAATAATATACATATCAAGAGAAGATAAAAGCATACATATGAATGAAAATACTAAAAAAAATAACTAAAAAAATAAAATATATCTTCAGGGAACAAATAGTTGTTCTTTCCCTTGAAGTCTTATATATATATATATATATACATATATATATATTTTAAATTTAAATAAAAGAAAAACATATACCAATAAAATTTGGACTTAAATTTAACATATCATCTAACAGACTATCTTCAATTTAAAGTACTCATTAAGCACCTATTATGCATCAGAAATTATGTGATAATGTACTAGGAATAAAAAGGCAAAATTTAAACAGTTTTTTTACTTCAATGTGCTTATATTGAACTAGGAAGAAGCAACACATACAAAGATAAGTAAATACAAAGTATATACATTTAAAATACAAGGTAATTGTTAGGCAGGGAATTGATGAGGTGGAGCACTAAAAACTGAATCAGGAAAGACTTTTGTTTGGTAAGTAGCACTTCATCTAAGCCTTAAAGGGGCTAGGGCCTCCACCACATAGGAGTGAGGTAGAGGATTTCAAGCAAAGGATATAGTCCTTGTTTTTGAGGAATTCAATGCTTAAAGGGGAAGACAATATGAGAATACCTATGAAAAACAAAATATATAAAGGATAAATTGGGAATAATCTCAGAAGAAAGGAACAAAGGTTAAGGACAACTATTAAAAACAACCAGAAAAGACTTTTTAATCATAATTTTATTTAACAATTCATTAAAGTAATTTTATTTTTAATATTATGGATTATAAACAATGTATTAAATTGTTCAACATGTTATAGTAAAGGAAAACCTGATAAATGTATATATCTTTGACTAAATTATATGTGTCTACTGACTTTATTTACATTATATTTATTTTATTTATTTGAAAATAAAGTAAATGTTCAAATGAAAGATAAGACTTAAATTAGAATTCGTATTGCTTAAGAGAAATTCTTTTTAGTTATTACTGAAGTCAAATAAAACAGAAAATTCTGGTATTTATTAATAGGAATTGAATTATTCTTTTTAATAGTCTAGTACAAAAGTTTAGAGGAGTAGTAGGGTCTAGGCAGTGGGAGTTAAGTGACCTGCTTAAGTGACCTGAGTTAAGTCACACAGCTAGGAAGAGTCTGAGGCCAGATTTGAACCCTGGACTTCCTGTCTCTAGGCCATGCTCTTAATCCACTGAGCTACCAGAGCCTCAAATGAAGACAGAATCCACGGTGTTGGCTTGGCCATCAAGTCCAGTTTGCTCAAACAGCTGCCAGATTTGCCTGTGGGCATCAGCGAGAGGCTCATGAAGATCTGTTTGCCTCTCAGCAAAGACTGGTATGCCACAATCATCAGCGCATATGCACCTACACTGACCAGCACAGAAGAGACCATCAAGCAGCTCTACTCTGACCTGAGTGCCCAGCTACGATGGTCTGGACACGTCATCCGCATGGACCCACAGCGAATACCAAGACAGGTATTCTATGGTGAACTGTCAGCTGGACTCAGGAAACAAGGCCGACCAAAGAAAAGATTCAAGGATCAGTTAAAGTCCAACTTGAAGTGGGCTGGCATGACACCAAAGCAATTAGAACTCACTGCCTCTGACAGAAGCAGCTGGTGAACCCACATTAACCATGCCGCCACCACCTTTGAAGATGAGCGACGTCGACGTCTTGCTGCTGCACGTGAATGCCGACACCAGGCCACAACCGCACCTCCCGTAATAACTGGCGTCCCATGCCCCATGTGCCACAAACTTTGCACCTCAGCCTTTGGACTTCAAAGCCACATGAGGGTACACCATAGATGAAACTGCACAAAGACAATAGTCATTCTCGATCACCAAGAGACTACCACTACTACAAAAGTTTAAGCTATTACCTTATGATGATTATCTCAAATTTATCTCGTATATATCTTGTTTGAAGATGGCCCTTTTCGTTTTGCCTTGGACACCTAGTAGACTATGAGTTTTCTGAGAGCAGGGCCTCACTAAAGTTACGTAGCATAACTTGTAGTAAATTCAGTCATCATGGTTTCAAGATTTTCTCTAGTTTCATTCAGCAGCATATGAACAGAATGAAGATAGCAGATTATGAGAGTAATCCAAGTCTAAAGTATGAAAGGGAGAAAATCTATAGGATAAAGGGACAAGAGACTTAATAGAAGAGACAGTGGATTTGAACTGGTTTAACACTGGGTCAAGATAGGGAAGAGAAGAGAGCTTAACCAGTGTAGGAGTGATAACCTGGGACAGAACTAAGAGATGGAGATGAATAATGATAGTTGCACTGAGGATGAAAAAAAGGATTTTGAGTTGCACGGCAGAGGGAGAAGAATGACAACAGAATATGAACAGGTAAAGGAATGGACCTGAACATACTATTTTATGTAGCACATTCCTATGGACATCAAAATAGTATGGAGGATCTGTTAATGGGAGGTGAAATGCCACCTCTAATCCATTTAAAAAGTAATTTTATTAGATAGTGCAAAATATTTCAAGGATCATGATCTAGAGCAGCACTGGCAAACCTTTTAGAGGTCATATGCCCAAACTGACACTTCAAATTGCCTATGAGCCCTCCTCATTATTCCAGACTGAAGAGGGAAGAAGTACTCCCTTTGGGCTGCTGGGCAGAAGGGTGGGACATGTGAAAAATGTTTCCGGGTGCTGTGGAGAAGGGGAATGGGGCAGCCCCTTCTGTGCCACCAGGGTATGCATACCATGCCTTTCCCTACACAGGTCTAGGGTTTAGTTAGCTTTATGGGTTCCTCTGCTTTGTTTAGTGTTATCTCTTTACAGTGAGCTTTATGAATCATTCATCTAGTTAACAATTGAGTGGAAAGATGAGACCAACAGGGTGAAGAAACTGGTTTGAACAATAGCAACTGGGCATTTAGAATCACTAAAGATTATTATTTTATATATTATATATACACATATAATATATATTAAAGGGTAGGAGGATATTAATTACTGAGGAAGAAGTTCAGGTAGATTATCATTGCTTAAGGGAGTTTATCCTTGTGAGGGGCAAGACAATCCTAGTGAAATGGTAGGGTGCCTGGAACACAGTGGAATCTATTCAGAAAGACAAGTTCTGAGAAGGCAACCCCTTTAAAGTTGTAACTGGCTGGAGAGGGTGCCTATCTGATTTTCTCTTCCTAATAAAGTTTTATTTCTATTGGACTTAGTAGTCATATCTACTTCACAACAAAGTTCATGTGTGTACTATGACTTCAATGTATGTTACTTGCTTCAAGATATTAAGAATTTGATATGATCTGTCAGAACTTTTTCTACTGATGCAGATTAAACTATCAGTGAAAGACTGAAAATATTCATCTTCTAGTGGTCAATCCTTTGGTGATGAACCTTTCCAAACTTACTCAAATGTAATCTGTTCTAGGAACTTACCTGAAGCTGGCAATTCAAGTGGTATATTTCAATAAAAGTAGCCACTTTTATACCATGATGAAGGTTTTAGAGGAAGATAAAGTTATGATACTATATTTTTAAAGTAAAAACACTGGAATACACAATTGTAAGACTAAAATTCATGGTAGTCACTTTAGGAAACTATCCTGTTATTCTAATAATTATCATTCGTAACATCCATGGAACTCTTTTATTAGAACTATATCCAAGAAATCAGTTTAAGATCTAAGTGAAGTAACCAGTTTTAGGTACTACTTTGTAGTCATATCTAATTTTCAACATAAAAGATCATTACTGATTATCAGACTTGGCTCTCAATGATTCTAGATTTTTCCAACAATCAAATCTGCCCTCAACAGAAAGTCCTCAAAGAGAATAGTCAAAGAAATGGACCAGTTTCTGAAAGCTAATTCCAAAAGAAGAATATGTTGACCAATGTCTACTTTGTTAAAAAAAATGTGAATCGTATCCTAAGATGATGAGATTGAAGGAAATAATATTCATTTTCATGTTTAATTTCTTAAGAATATTATGTTACCGCCAAATGAATAATGGAACATGAAAACAGATTACAAAAATTACTAACCGTGGAATTTTGTTTACTCTTTTCTGCTATCAAGACTTCAAACATCTTGGCTACTTCTTCTTTGAGAGGAATGTTGTGTTTTTTTAAGGCAGATACATGCTTTGTTAACTGCTCTCTTAATTGGTCAAAGTCAGGTAGTTGTTCAAAGCTGTAAAACAGAAATACAGAGAAAATTATAGATTTGTCACATTGAATGAAATGATTACTTATAGAATGAAACCTGAAATGTTTTCAAGGGTCCTATAATCAAGTGTAAGCTATTAAAATAGTAATAATCACAATATAACCTTAAGTTTAATTTTTAGCCTTGGGTTTATAAGGGCATGTGAGCTCCAGCAGAAAGCTTTGTTTTCAATTAGAATATATTGCTTTGGATAGTCCCTTGGTCTTTATAGTCTCTCCATAAGCTTATCATATGAAAGAGATTTATTTATTATCCTATTGAATTTCTTTTAATAAGAACTATATTTACTTTAAGAGCTTAAACCCCAAAATATTAACTAACATTAATAACACTATATATAAAAAGTTGAAAATTGAAGCAAGAGCAAAAGTAATAGAAACACTACAGGATAACAAAGCAACTGCCTATTTAATTAGATACCATCTTTAGCTATTTTTGGTCATTACTGGTTCTTGACTCTAGTATCCCCTTCACGTGCTTGAGAAGACACTTTTTTTCAATTCATTTTGACTTTTAACTTAGTGTTGGAACTTTCCTGGTAAGATATTCATAGCTCTGGACCTTCAGACTGGTTTTCCATCACAAACCACACATTTGACAACTGTAAATACATTCCTTTTAGAATAATGGTCTCCAAAGTTGGGGCTAGGAACTCCAAGGAAGCTTTATTCTCTTTCTTCCTAGGACTAATCTCCAAGGGGCATGTGATCAAACAAATGGAGTGGGAAAATGGGTGGCATCACATCCTCATTGTAACAGCTAAAACTCAGACTTGTTTCAAATACAACCATACTTACCCTTATCTGTCAACATTTTCCCTTTCCTTCTGTTATATAAACTCCTAAGCCTTGGAAGAAGGGCTAAAAGAAGGCTCTTGCAGCTGTTATAGCTGTTGGGACCACATATAGTATTTTGGGCTACTCCTCAACTTGGGCTCAACTCTCCTGCTACCCTCAACAAGCTCCCCTTGATGCTTTACATATCTAATATAAACTAGATAGTTTATAGTATGAACTATAAAAAGATAAACCTTATTCTCAGCAATGCAGTGAGATCCAAGATAATCCTTGGGGACTCATAATGAAAAATACTATCCATCTCCAGAGAAGAATCAATGGAGTTTGAATAAAGATGAAGACATATTTTATTTCACTTCTTCACTTGTCTTTTGTTTGAGATTTCTTTCACAAAATAACTATTATGGAAAAATGTTATACACTGTTACACATGTAAAATCTATATCAGATTGCTTGCTCTCTCAGAGAGGGAAAAAGAGGATGGTGAGAATTTGGCTTAAACTTTTAAAAAAAGTTGAAAATTTTTTTATGTAATTAAGGAAAAAAATTCTTAAAAAAAAAAGATAAGCCTGGGCTCATGTCATAATCTTTCGTGAGTTCAAACTGCTTGCATGTCAGTTCCTTCAGTTTTTGACTCGGTGACTAAGGAAGGAGAGTATTTTATCTTATTTTTATTCTTATATTATGTTTCAAATTTAAATTAATAAAGTTTTAACTTGTTATTATCATTTATAGGTACATGGATTGTTGTCTGCCTCAAATACATTTATACCATTATGGTTTCCTCCAAAACCACCTCTCTTACAAATTTTTCTCAATCTCTAGGGCATAATTTTAGTATAGTGCTTTGTATACAGTAAGAACTATATAAATGTTAGCTATTATTATTAGTTACTATTATTATTATTTCCTTCTCTCTATTCCCACAGCCAGGTTGAAGACTTCATTATTTTTCACTTGGATTATTGCAATAGTTTCTTAGGTCTCTCTTCCTTGAGTCAGATTGAAAGCCTATTCCACAGCAAATCAATGCAGGAGAGATTTGTCTTGCTCAAGTAAGGGAACAGTTGAAATTAGATAATATAAATTTGTGGTATACCCAGTTAGAAGAGTTCCATGATTTCCTTTACCTACATTTAGCATTATGTGAATGAAAGAAATGCAGGTGGATGGTGGAAGTCTTCTAGAATAGGAGGTTGGCAAGATGTGACAGGCAAAATGAAGAGGGGTCAAGGGAACTGAGGGTGAAGGGCATTATACTAAGTTAGTTCACCAAAGGATTGAGATAGAGAGGAAGAAAAGTATAGTCATTATAAGGGTAATGGTCTGGAAAGACCTGAGGGGTAAAGGGAATGGTAATTATGAAGAGGATGAAGAACAGGATTATGTGTGATAAGTATAGAGAAAGAAAGAATAGTAAAATATTATGATTAGATAAAAGAATTTAGGAATTCATGAATATGGAACTGTAAAATTAATAGATGAAGGCAAGATCAAGGATAGGATTATCTCTGTGGTTAGCTGAGGTCAGGTGGAAGAGAGACAGAAGGACAAGAAAGCCTTTAAATTATCTATAGGATATCAATATGTGCAGAGAAATTCAGAGTAGGAAATGGGGAAGAGAGGAAAAACTATAAGCCAGGCAGTTAACTGACTGTGAAAAAAATAACAGCTATCAAGATTTAGATAAGGTGATAAATTTCAGTAGTGTGAACTTCAAAAAAGATGAAGTTGCTTAGTTAAGGTGGTTAAGGGAAGGTCTAAAAATGGTAATAAGCAACAAAGAGTATTTCAACTCCCCAATTACAATTAGTGAGTTGGAGATTATGAGAGAAAGAGTACTCAGTAATGGAAGAAGTGGCAGGGGAATGTGTTGTTAAGAGCAAGTCATTTCTCTCTGAGGAACCTAAAATGGAATGAATAAAAAAGAAAGGTTTAAGATGAAAAGGAAGTTTGTTATCAGTTGAGCAGAATGACATGGGAGTATACTAACCACTTAAACATAAATAGGATTTTTGAAAAGAGACATGAAGAGATTTAATCACATATATGTAAAAGAGATTAAAAATAATTTCAGGTATTTTATTTGGTAGGTTTTTTAAGATAAAGAAAACGTCTTATTTTCTAATGTCATAAAAATGAAACAATCTGTCTTTTTAAAGATAAGATTACTTCATTTGTGGGAAGTACTGAGATTATAAATTATCAATAAAACCTAAAATATACAATTCTATAGTAATTTGCCATAACTACTGAGCAGTTAGTTGATTATGGTCATCTCCCTTGTCAAATTGATAAAAATAAATTTCTAAACCTATAAATCTAAGGAGCAGAACCCAATTAAACTCTTATCCAAAGTCACTAAAAAAATTAGGTGAATTAAAGAAAAATAATTTTTAAAGTAATAATTTTAATACTTATTTGGGATTTTGGTTGTCTGTCATTTGTCTTAAAATCTATGCCCTATAGAGTTACAAAAAAGGAAAAAATCTAAAATTATTTGGAGGGTGTTGATTATTGATGATTACTTTGTATTGGAAAATTATATGACATAAATGACTGCCAAAGAGAAAATGCAAAGGCTACAAGCAATGAAGTTATATATCTCCCAGGTTTGACAAGAGAGGAAGGAAAACATGCTTGAAATGGTCTATAATTAATTCCACATAGAAGATTTCTTTACAAACAGAATATATATAATTTTTGCTAAATGTATCCAACTTTCAATTTTTTGGCAAGAGCCTGGTATTTTGACCAGTTTTAAATGAAACAAAAATTTTCATTAATCAAAATTTTCTAAGAAAACACACACACAAATAATAGTTGGTATACATATTTATAATCCAAGTAAGACAAAGCTAGCATAATTTTTCAACATGGGCTTGAAAGCACAGTTGAATAATTATACTTGAAAATAGCCACTTATGGGGGACAATTAGTTGCACCTGCAAAAAATAAAATAAAATAATAGTCTTTTCAAACTATTTGTTTCATGAGAAAACCTCTAAGTAATATTATATTAATTTAGGTTATATCAAGACATATACTTTCAAAATTTTAAAAGTAGGCACAATAAGGTAATGAGCAAAATGCTTATTATATTCCCAAGGCAATATGAATTAAATTTTAATGAATCATATATACCTAAAAATTAAGTAGTAATATAATATCTCCCATCTCCCAATACTGGAGCTATCACTTAAACATTTTTTGACTACTTAGTGCTTAATGAGAGAAAATAATAGAGGGGTTTCTCTGGGGAGGGGTTGGGTTGAGTTGATTATCCTCAGGAAAAGTTGAGTGTGTGTTCCCCTTTTACACTGGTGGACATTTGTGAGTAGGAAGTGAACTTCCTGGATATTGTAAGGACCCTACATCTGCATTCTTCAGTCTGACCCTACTAAGGACTCCGGAGTTTGTGAGAATTTGGACCCTTTTGGGGCTTTATCTTTTATTTACCTTTTTTAGATTAAGCTTAGATTAGAAACCTTAGTGTGTTAAACTCTGGGAGGTTAGAGATAAGTCACTCCCTGATTCCCCTTATCCCTGTTTGGTAAAATCCCTTTTTATATATTTTTATTAGTGTGATCCATCTGTTAACTTTCTCTTTCCCTTTCCCTCCTAAAATCTCCTTATTATAGTAGAAGTGATACAAAAAATCAATATTAAAAATACATATAAGAAAAATATATTCAGAAGGGGACACATAAGCAGGGCAATTTTGTTACTTTCTTATTATTATATGGTTCATATTATTATGTGTTTGCTTAAAACAACTGTATTACAGAAGTTTATGTTTTCATATATAATGTTCTTTTTCATTCTTCTTGTGTGTTGAAATGTTTGCTGATGATTTAGTTCATAAAAATAATACTAATAATTCTACTTTATTTAAAAGAGCAATATGGCATAATGGCAAAAAGTGATGACCTTGAAGTTGGGAAGACTTGTTCAAATCTCACCTTTACATTTATAAACTGTGTGTGATCATGAAAAAAAATCATTTAACCTCTATGTGCCCCTGGTAACTTTATATGACTTAAGACATTAACTTATAAAGAGTTCCCACACTGTGGGGTTCCCCAAACTAAGAAATCATGGAACCTTTTTATACACAGAATCATTAAATGTTTATCTTCTAAGGGCTAAGTTTACTTAGAAATAACTCATGAACACAACATCCTTAAGAGATAGTTAATCTCATTTTAAAGGTGAAGAAACTCAAGCATAGAGATGTCTCATGACATTTAAAGTCATTCACCATGAGGTTCTTTCCAATCTTCTCACACATTCTCTTCCACTCATGCTCTGATGTAGCTGACTTGCTCTAATTACTGTTCCTCACATACAGCACTATTTCTCAATGCTGCCTTTGCAATGGCTATCTCCAACTACTGGAATGCTCTACTTCCACTATGTACTATATAACCTGAATGTACAGTTGCTTGTATGTTGTTTTCTCCATTAGGATATGAGCTACTCAGAGCAAGGGCTATTTTTGCCTTTGTTTTTTTATCCCTGGAGAGGATATTAGCACAGAAACAGAAACACAGTAAATAAGTGCTTACTGACTCCTCACCTCCAGCATTTAGCATTCTTGGCTTCTTTTGAGTTACAGCTTAAATATCATCTTCTGCAGGAGACTCTCCTGGTCTCCTCCCTACCCCACCTACATCTAGAGCTTTCCTTCAGTGATCCTATTCCATTCCTAATATATATATCTTTTATTTCTATAGCTCACCAACAGAATGCTAGCTCCTTGAGGGCTCTTTTTTATATATCTAGGGTTTAGCACAGTGCTGGAATATAGAAGTATTTAATAAATGCTTGATGACTAACTGACATGTCTTATAAGGACTTGGTCATAAAGCCTAAATAATCTACTTGATTTAATTTGATGGAAACAAAAAGGTTTACTTGTCTCAAAATGTTCCCTTCTGTGTAGTGTGAAATGTCTACTAAGTAAAGGTTGGTTACTGTTTCCAAATGAATGTCTTGGGACGAATTTATTAATTAGTTGATATATTAGGTCAGGAAGGTGACACTTAAAAAAAAAAGGAACAGATTACAGAAGAGAGAAAAGTGAATTGGGGTAGAGATACCACTGCAGAGACAGCAGTAAGTTGTTGTAGAAGGGAGAACAGATGTGGAGCAAAAGAACTTTGGGCATTTGTGGAGGAGATATGGAAGGAAAACATCTATTTCACAAGTTTTCCTTTGGAGGAAACACTAGAATTCAATTACAGTTCAACTGTTTAATTACTAGAGCATGTTAAATGGTACACAGCTAAGTGGTTATTTAACAAGTGGCCAAAATGCATTAAGATTGTAGTAATTAAATGTAAGTGAATAAAATACTGCTATTAAAACCATCCCTGGTGTTTCTAACTGGCTTTAGAAAACTGTTTTAGTAGAGACAGCTACTGAAAGCTACAGATATTAATTTACAGATCTTTGCTAGTAATAAAGAAAGATCATTTCTTATGAAAGGTTGAGCTAGATATAGAACTGTAGATCAACAGTCAGATGCTCTATTATGAATGTTATGAAACTATAACAAGTTTAAGTCCATTAGATATAGATATATCATATTCTAGCATGTACAATCTCAATTTGGCAGAGAATAATGCAATGTATCATATAATAATAAAATCTGTTTGCAAACAGAATTATAAATGAATATGTGTTTTTAATGTCATACCAACACTGTAGTTTATGACTAATAGTATATCAGTTTTATAAAATAGCTTGGAGAAAGTAGCAAAAGTATTGGTTAGGCTGTTAACACATATAATTATCTCACAAAACAGATTTTCCTTGCTAAGTTCTTTCTACCACCTTGTAAAACATGCTAAATTTTAAGGCACTCTTTTTTATTTTACCTGATGAAAAAATGTGAAAGGAAGATCATTCTATCTAACTGCCTTTGACTTCTTCAGTTCAGAAACTACGTATCCTGATGGAGAAGGAAATTTGATGCATTTCCAGTATTTCCTTCATTTTTGTGTATGATTAATCTAGGTTTAGCCTACAGTAAACAATATACTTGGGCCATCATGTAATTTTAAGTTTTCAATCAATAAGCATTTTCCCCAGGTACTCTGCTAAATGCTAGGGCTACAAAGAAAGTAAAAAAACAAAACAAAACAAAACAACCCATTCCCTCTTGGAGCTTACATTCTAATATCCATCTTAACTAGATTCTCTTGAACATGGTCCAAGACAGACCTATTTTATACTAAATTTCACTATAACCTATTTCTTGTTTATAATAATGGGTTGGATTCAGGGATAAAGGTGAAAAAATCCAGGTTAAGAGTGAAATGTAATTTAAAAAATCGCTTTATAATTTATAGCTTATTTAAATAAGTTTTGTAAATAGCCACTCAACTACCTTTAGTGTAATTTAGTGTAAAAACTTTTGCTGGGCTAATAAGGAATATGAATTTATAATCTTAGAGGAACTCTTAGAAGCCATTTAGTCCACCTTCATAAGAAAACAGTTCTAGAAGAATGAAGTGACTTGCCTCAGTTCATAAAACTATTAAAAGTTCTTCTGACTAAAAGGTTAAAAAAATGCCTCTTCATTTATTTTATTAAACTAATTACAGACAAATACAAATAAAGTGACCAAAAGGTATACCCTTTGACCAAGAGATTCCATTGCTGGGGCTTATACTTCAAGGAGGCCACTCATAAGGAAGACCCCATATTCAGTATACCAGAATATTGATGGCAGCACTTCTACATAGCAAAGAAATGGAAATTAAGTAGAAGCCTATAGAATAGGGAATGGCTAATCACTGTGCTCCAAAAAATGATGAATGAATGTGATGAAAACTGAGAAATAAGGAAAGGTCTATGTGAACTGATTTAGGATGAGGTAATTAGAGCCATGAAAACAATATGATGTAAAATTTTAATGACTTATTGATTGGTTAATAATGAAGAGTTTTAGTCACTGGGATTAATTTCTGTGAATCACAAAGTGTCTAAGGCCAGATTTGAATCCAGAATTTCCCATCTCTAGGCCTGGCTCTCTGTCCACTGAGTTACCTACCTACCTGCCACATTTTGCCTTTATTACAGATCAATCACAGTCTTAGCTTAGTTTGACTTGCTGGACTTTTTGTAACTAGCTAAGTAAAAAGCTGCTCTAGGGGCAGCTAGGTTGCTCAGTTAATTGAGAGTCAGGTCTAGAGATGGGAGGTCCTGAGTTCAAATCTGGTCTCAGACACTTCCCAGCTGTGTGACCCTGGACACATCACTTGACCCCCATTGCCTAGCCCTTACCACTCTTTGCCTTGGAGCCAATACACAGTATTGACCCCAAGATGGAAGGTAAGGGTTTAGGAAAAAAAAAAGAATATTTGAAGCAGTCAGGGGTGGCCAGAATGTTTAAAAATTAGAAAACAAACAAACCAAAAACTTTGCTCAAATGCATTCATTCAGATTTTTAAAACAGTAACAACTAACATCTGAGTGGAAGTTTATAGCAATATAAGCAGGTAAGTCCATTTATCCCTCAAGAAATAAATCATTTAAATCTAGCTCAAACTGGAAAAATACATTAAATGTTATTATGAGTTTATATGAGCCAAATAAAACTATGGGAAAGTAGAAGAATCAAATAATGGAGAATGTAATCAATTAGAAAGGCATATATAACGCAGTAGACAAAGATCTAAGCCCTTGGCTTAGATCACTTAAAATATAGTACAATTGCTTAGGATTTGGACTAATCTTATACAACACTTTTCATTCTCAATCGCTCTGGATAGCATCCTGACAAATGGAATAAGAATGGCAAATACACAATAGCATTAATTCATTACTAGAATACCTGACTGGCTTTTCATCCACATCACTATCTCTGTCAATAAGAGCTTCCTCAGGTAAGAGGCATTTAGTGGATGTATGCTGTAACAATATCTGAAGCTGGTGAAGGACAACTGCTCCACATGCTTCAAGGTCTTCTTCTTTCAAAATGTCAGTTTGATTACAAAGGCTATAAAATAAAACAGGTGCTGCATGAAATGTTTATTTAAGCACAGACCAACAGCTTATAGAATCTATGGTAGTTCTTCATGGTTTATTGAAATATATCTGTAATATAATCTAGACATAAAAATGCAGCAGCTACAATGTCTCTTGACAAAGACATAAAATAGAGCAGTGTTGGGAAACTTGCTTTAAAAAACAAACAAACCAATTTTAACTCCTTGATGTCTAAAACTATGCATAATTCTTTAGCTTGACAATCTCATTCTGTGTAAATATGATAATGAATTACATGAATGCCTCAGTTTATCTAGATAAAATTAGCATTATGATAGAGTGAAAAGGGTGCTGGATATAAAGAAGACTCAGGTTTGAATCCTGATCATTCCGCCTACTACCTATGTGACTGGGCCTTGCTTTCCTCATATGTAAAATGAGGAGGCTAGACTAGAGAATTAAAGTCAAGAGTTATTTTGTATCATTGAAATATTACATCTATAACATAAGAAGTTTTTAAAATTTCTATTGCTATGGATTTAGGGAGTAAAGAATGATTTTATGATGCAAAATTCAAATGTAGATAAACGACCACTTCTATTTATTCAACAAGTACTTACTGACATTGGAATTTAATTTCTTCTATAATTTAGTTCCCACCTACTTTTCTAGTTTTACTTTCTATTACTTAATGTATAGTTGATTTCAGACAAATTAGTACTTTAGCCATTCTCCATACACAATATATCTTCCACTTCCACATCTTTGCACAAGTGGTTTCCTACTCTTGGAATGTACTCTCTCCATACCTAGAATCCCTTGCTTTCTTTAAGACATTGATCATACCATCTATATGAAACTTCTCCTGGAATCCCCAATTATTAATCCTGTCTCTCTCTTGAAATGATTATTTGAAAGTTGGAGTTGATATACTCATTGAAAACTTTTTGGAAATCTATTCCAAATCCTATGATCTTTAAGATTAAGAATTGTGTCTTTTTTTCATCTTTATATCTCCAGCAGCTAGTAAAATGCACTTAAATTACTAAAATTGTTAAACTGAATTGCAGGGATAAATAGTATTATTATGTTAGATTAAACCCTAGCATAATGTAAAAGAATTGTCACAAATCCTTAGCACAGTTAATCACTTCTTGGATATTCTCTCTCTTTCTTCCTATTAGTCTACAAACTTCTTGAAGGCTGAGACCATTGTCTTTATCTTTGCATTGCAAACACTTAATATTGGTCCAGGCATATTGAAAGTGTTTAATAAGTGTTTGTGAATTTAAACGACTGTTTAGACTATGAAACACCCCATATTGGGGGTTGAGGGACACAAAGAAAAATAAGGCATGACTTCTGACCTCAAGAAGCTTACAATAAACTCAAGTTCCATTATAATAATGTTTTATTTAATTGGAAGAAATGGAAAATGAAGTGTAATTTGTTGCTTTACCTCTGTAAAATCTATTTTTATATGTATACATATATATATTTCACATTCTGATTTGTATACTCTAACAATTTCTCCAATGTTTGTAATAATCCTTTCTGTCTATAGCAACCTACAATGATCTTCAATTTCTACAAACTCTTAAAGTATTTTTATGTACTCTGTGACATAATCTTGTGTTTAACAGTATACTAGCTTATAAACATTCTCTAATTATTTCATACTACATTTTGTCTCTTTACTTAGACTATAAGCTACTTTAGAAAAGGACCTCATGCCCTCACAGCCCCTAAGATACATGCTAAATATATAGTGGGAACACTGAGCTGAAAAAAAAGAAAAATTAGGGGCAGAAGAAGGATTATATGAGATTTTATTAAAACAGTTCAGTGAGATGTGATGAGGGCCTAAACAAAGGTAATGGTAGCATGAACAAGAAACAAGGACATACATAAGAGATATTTCCAAGGTAAAATCAACAGGATTTGAAACTAATCAGATGATGTAGATAAAAAAGAAGAGAGTCAAAGATAATTCCAAAGCTTAAAGTATAGGTGAAAGGAAAACTGGGGTCATCAAAAAGAAATAGGACATTTGCGGGTTGGAAATATGTATGTATCTGTGTGAATACTGACATATATACGTATTCAAACACAAATTTATTTGTGAAATCATCTAATCCAACCTCCTCATTAACAGGTGAGAAAACTTAGATCACCAGGGTTTATGTAAATTTCTCAAGGTAGGGTAGAACCTACATTTTAGTTCTATGAAGCTCAAGTTAGCTCTCTTGCTACCAAACCACAGTGCCTACCCTCTCAAGAGGTTGTTCCTTAAACTCCCTATACCAATTCGCCTTCCTGCCTCTTCACAGCCCTAGTAAAGAACCTGTCTCCTGTTTTACTGAGAGAAGAGATATTATTATCTATCGTAAGTTTCCTCTTTCATCTGTATTCTACATCATTCCCAACTGTCTCTTTTGTTCCAGTCTCTTACAAAGAAGTGGCCCTTCTTGTCAATTTTAATCCAACTACTTGTTCCCTTTATCTTATCCTTCCTGCCACCTCTTCAGTCTCTCATCCATGTAGAATGTAGGTAGTCTCTCAAACTCAGCATCTTCAAAATGGGACTTCCCTTCCTTCCTAAATTCTATTTTCCTTCAAACTTCTCTTTTCCTGTTGAAGTCACTGCTATCATTTTGGTGAACCTCAGTGGTTCACAACTTTGAGAGTTACCATTGACTGTTCCTTCTCCTTTGTTTCCCAAACACAATCTGTCGATTCCATTGATTCTCTTGAGAGGCATCTCTCTCAAATCCAACCCCTTCTCTTTATATAGCTACTACCTCCAAGTCAGGAAGACCTGAGTTCAAGACCTGCTTCTAATATATGCTGCCTATATGATTCTGAGTAAGCCACTTAACATTTCAGAGTGCCTCTCTAGGCAACTCTCTGAGACTAAAGGTTACAAAGAGATGCAAGCTTGCTCTAGTTGAGAGAGATTCCATATTTGGAAATTCCATATACCAATGAAATCATAGGTTAAGTAACCTTATCTCTATCCATTTCTATTAAAAATTATGTGTCACAAACCTTATTAACAAGCTAAATCTTTCTTGATCTATAATTGATTTTTGATAGAGTTCCACAGACTGTAGGCTTACTTGGACTAACTTGTTTTCTATGAACTGTAGCAGATATGAGAATCCTTTGAATGTCAAATAATTCCTGTAGAAAAACAATAATAATTTTAAAGTGATAATGTTTAATTTTCTCTAACCAAGGTTAGATATATCATTAACTAATTACTGTTCCATGGGAAAATTTAAGATACATCTTTCAATTTTTATTTTCATTGAATAAAATTTCATTTCATTTGAAATTCATTTGAATTTTAAGTAAATCTATAAACATTAATTTCAATTTCAAGTTAGTCTGAAACTGAGAAATTATTGGATAAAAATACAAAAAAAACCCAAGGAGAATGAGGTTGTCCAAATTGTATTTTTAAGGAAAAAATTATGATATATATTTCCTTCCTACCTCTAGCAAAACATAATTACTTTTCAGTTAAAAACAATACTATATTAGTTTTAGTTTTTATTCTAACTATATAATAACTTGCTTGTACTTCCATGCATAGTATATCTTTTGAACACTTTGAATTACATTTTAATAGCAACAAATATCAGAATAATTTTAGTTTTAGATTTTGCTTTCTTTAGGGAATAGCCCAGTAAAATAAAGTGATGTTTAATAGCCACAATTTAGTGCAAAGTTAAAAAATATTGTTATATTATTAGAAAAAATTGTTTCTTCAAAATTTTTTGTTAATTAAAGACTATAGTTAATCATATTTAATACTGAAAAGTATAAAACTTATTTGGGGAGGAATACTTTGGAAAAGAGAATAAAAGTAAGGTAGCATATATCTGTATATATGCAGGCCTCAGTTAAATAATGACCAACTTATTCCCAACTCAATGTCACTTTCCCTTCTTCTTCCATGAAGCCTTTCTTAATCTCCTATCAGAAGTGATTTCTCCCTCATAAGAGATATACTACACTTTGTCTAGTGTGCTTATTATATTCAAATTGACATATGGATATAGACAGAAAAACACACAACGTACATATTTATACACAAATACATATATATAATATATATACATCTCTCTTCTCTCATTTTGACTATATACTCTTTGATGGCAGGGATCATGTTTTATTTCTATGTTAGCAGGGGTATGTTCGAGTCTGCTTGACTATGTGGAGTGAAATTCTGGAGGGGGCTTATACCCCCCCAAGTCACTCTAATGAGCAGACAGGAGACTTGATGCTGGTAGAGTTCACATGGTTTTATTCAGAGGCGGGGGTGGGGGGTGGGGGTGGGGAATAGAGTGAGAAACACTATCTGGGCCTAGATAGCATCCTCACAAAATAGGGGGCAAGGGTGAGGCAAAACTACCTGGGCACAGGTAGCACCCTCACAGGGAGTAGGGCAAGGAAGAGAAAGAGAGAGTGACTCCACAGTCTGAGGCTTCAGACACAGTCAGGCCTGATGGCAAGGTTTACTCAGATTTTATAGGGATCTAACACTATGCTATTGCCACTTTCCTATCATCTGTATCTTATTCTATCCTCCTCCTTCTATCCTCCTCAATTCTTCCTACCACTTCTGAGTGTTTCCAAGAGTATGGGAATATTCCTTAGGTTTGCCATTTTTAGTTGAGTGGTGATTTCCTGCCCAAAGATTTATCAGATTGCAACAATTCAGGTTGAAACATTCTTTTGAAACATTTCTCAGGCTATAGCATCACTTAGGACATGTAGTCAAGATTATAATTTGTAAGTTTTGAGATTTCTCTCATAGAAATTAGGTTACCCCAAAACTTCTTCCCACGGGAATAGAAGGGAAGGTACAGTCTTAGCCACATTTGAGAAGAATATCAAAGGCCTATACTAAATATATCTATATCTATATCTATCTATCTATCTATCTATCTATCTATCTATCTATCTATCTATCTATATATATATATCTCTCTTCTTGGGGAGGGGGTTTCTTCTACTCTTCAAAAGGAGAGATTGATATCCCCTAGTGGAGGGCACCTAACTTCACTATTTTTCTATAGGAAGTTGCCAATTTATGATTACTAATACTAATCAATGTATATTGGGGAATAATGCACAATTTCATCCCACACATTGCTCAAACAGCCTGTTAATTTTCAGAGTGAGCATTAACATCTCAGAAACTGGTAAATGCTGTATCGTGGCTTGAATCATTGTTTTGTTGATTGTCTAGACTTAAAATGATGAAGAAAATGTTAATAATGCAAATTTTTAAAAATAGCATGTTTTTAAATGTGCTCTGCATACTTTTTTGGAGGGGGAGGGGAAGAAATCATTTGTTAAACATTTACCAGAATAAGGTGTTAACCTAAAATTGTATATTTAACCAGTAAGTGCTTAAGGAAAGGGAATGGGAAGAGAAAGGAAAAGATTCTCTACCAACTCAACCTCAAAGTGCCATTGTTGTTTAATTAAGAATACCTAGGGATTTCTTGACCTAGGGAAATTTCTTTCATTTTCACAAATATGTTAAAAGGACTTTGTCTCAGGTACGTGTAAAGGGGTAAGTTCTATTTCTCTATAGTCTGCCCATAGAGAAAGGATAGGGAGAATTCTCACTGTTGATTTCTAGGGTGGGGAAAATTCCCAACTGTCAAAAGCTTATGTGACCCAGTGCAATTCATTGAACCTCTCCCAAAAAATTATATTCTAAAATTTAAGAATCAGGGGAACTGCATTGATAAATGAAAGTACCAGGCCAGGGAGTTTCCAAGGCCTATAAGATGTTATATCCTTAGATTATTTTTGCATTCTTGGGAAAAGTTAATTCTGATTTCCAAATGATTTAATTACAAATTTAATATGTGTTTTAATTTTATAATGTTTATCATATAAGAATTAAGGAACAAATCCTGAGAGCTGCATATTCACTCAGAAAACCATGAATTGACATTATATATGGTGAACTGTATTTTTAAAAAATTTTGTTAAATATTTCTCAAATACATTTTAATCTGGTTCAAGTTATACTCAGGAGTTTTGGGGGCCCAATGAAGTCCTGGCCAAATTTGACACCTTTGATTTTGATATTCTGAAATACTCACTGAATAGAATGTTTATTAAAGTCTCAAAATAGGGTAAGAAATTTAAAGGCAACAATAATATATTTGAGCATAGTGTCAGTTCTAATAGTATGTTTTTGCTCTTTAGAAAGACTGAATTTTTATTTAGACTATCAGACAAAAATAATTCCCGTAAGAAGTTTTTTCCCCTATTTTTCCTAAAAACTGGACAAAAAAGTGACAATTCCACAAATAGTAGAAAGGTAGCTTATCATTTTAAGGAAGGATTTGAGAGAAGAGAATTTATAGACTAGGATCATCTCTCAGAGTATAACAGGCAAGAATGCAATCAATAAGTCACCATGGACTAGAGCCACTCAAATCATATAAGGCTATCTTGAAGTTAATCCTTAAATCAAGAAGGGCTGGATGAAGTTAATCCTCTAGTCAAGGAGGGCTGAGGGAGGACATTGGCAATAAAAGATCTTCTTCCACAATATTAACAGTTGGTTTAAACTGAGTAAAATAACTTTAATAATAATATTTATTAGAATATTGCCTTATGTTGTAAAAGAAATTGATTACAGCATAGTATAGAAAATGGATATATTCCTATCTCAAAAGTTATAAGTAACATTCTTGTTAGTAGAAATCAGAAAAAAGAAAACTTAAAAGACAGATGATGGGCATTTTAGAGTACATAATGTACAAATATCTTTCCAACAGTTTAGAACTGAAAATCTTTTACGAGTACTCAAAAATTAGTATGTGATATTTTCAAAAGCAATCAGAAGGTTTTGGTTAAGTGAATTTTTATACTTAGTTTTGATTTCAACTTTTAATATAGTACTTTTATAATAGATAGAACTTCCTCACCCTTAGATTTCTTTTTCTCTTATATTAGACTCAATTTTCTAGGGATGTCTTTCTCTGACTCAATTAACTCAAAATGCCAAACCCTTAAGAATGAAATAAATATTCTTCAAAGTCAGAGCTGCAAAAACACAAAAATTTGAAGATACAGTTGTAGACTTGGTGATGAATATCCTTTATATACAGTCTCTGACTTTACCCACAAAAAATAATATATTTTTGTAGGCCAGTTTTGATATATGTCCTCCTATTCAAGGGGAAAGATTTTTACCATGGAAATTTATTTGGAAGTAATTTTACACCAAATTATTATTACTAAAATAGACAAATATTTTGGTTTATATAAAATATCCCTAGGTATACAGTCAAAACAAAGGTCCAATGGCAATATGCTATGTCTTGGAGTCACCATTCAATTTAACATAGATATAAATCAAGAAGGTAGGTTTTAAAAGTTCATCCCATTAAAAAAAAAAAAGAACTGTAACCTTGTGAAAAGGATTATTTGTATTAGAGATCTAGAGCTGGAAGAAAACTCAGAAGCTGTCTAGTTTTATCTATTTATTTTACAGTTGAGAAAATTGAGGGCCAAGAAAGTAGAAATTCTCCTGTATATTTTAACCTTACTTTCAATTGCTTTTTTACTTTTGAAAAGTAAAAAGAAAGGCCACAATTCAAATTGCCTCCTAATAACATGTTAATGGGGCAGTTGGGTGGCACAATGGACAGAGTGCTGGGCCAGGAATGAAAAGATTCATCTTCTTGAGTTCAAATCTGGTCTCAGATACTTTACTAGCTGTGTGACTCTGGGCAAATCACTTAACCCTGTGTCCATCATTTTCCTCATCTATAAAATTAACTGAAGAAGCAAATAGCAAACCACTTCCAGTGTCTTTGCCAAGACAACTCCAAGTAGGGCCACAAAGAGCTGAATATTACTGAAAAACAACTGAGTAATAAAAATGTCAATCATGATGGAAGAAACAATACATTAAGCCTTTTTGTTTATTTACATTTCAGTGTGAATTGTGTTCATCATATCATTTCCAGGGAATGAAATTTGGTATGAGGTACCTAAGGTATCTTAGGGGAGAAAATTTGGGAGTGTGATACTAAGGGAGAGGAAAAGACAATGGAAGGAGAAGCCTTGGATACCAATGACTTTTAATTCCACGTGCCCCAAAAGGAACTCATCATCATCTTCTTCATATGCCCACTGCCCAATCTCCTTCAATTTCCCAATTTCAAATTAGGCTAACTCATTTATCTTAGTCATACAACTTCTAAGCTTCAGTTATCCTCAACTCCTCCTTTTCCTACAATATCAAATCAGTTGCCAAGTCTTATTGAATCAACAACCACAATATACTTCACATACTTTCTTTTCTTTCTATGTTCACTAATCTAGTTCAAGTCTTCATCATCTCTTTATCATTATCTGCAATAACCCCCAAGTTGATCTTCCTCTTTCCATTCCTTTCTATACTATCCTCCACACAGCTGTCAAATGAATATGCCTAAATCACAGGTATGAGCATGTAATTCTCTTGTTCAGAAATCTTCTGGGGAGGGAAGTGGAGCCAAGACAGCAGAGTAATCCAGAGCAACTCTGTGCCACCATGAGAATCCTCTTAGACCAAAATTAAAATATCTCCACAAAACAAATACAGGAGTGAAAGAACCAACAAAGAGACAGAGTGAAACAACTTTCAAAGAAAAGAAAAACCCAGAGGTAGCTGGGTGGCTCAGTGGATTGAGAGGCCCAGAGATGAGATGGGAGGTCCTGGGTTCAAATTTGACCTCAGCCACTTCCTGTGTGATCCTGGGCAAGTCACTTAACCACTATTGCCTAGCCCTTACCACTCTTCTGCCTTAGAACCAATACCCAGTATTGATTCTAAGGTGAAAGATAAGGGTTCTAAAAAAAAAGAAAGAAAGAAAGAAAAACCCAAAAGGTAGGCAAAGAACATCTGGAGCACTGGGGTGAGAGGAGAGCAGAGTCAGCAAAATTCTTCAATAGCTCTTTAATACCTCAAAGATAAAACACAAATTGAAGTTGGTGTCTATGGGTATGCCATCTAGTAAAAACCCACTTTTCCAAATTTATTTCATAATACTCTTTTTTGCACTGTTACAATTAAATTGGCCTACTACCTTTTTCTCAGACACAGCATCATATCTCCCATCTTCCTTCCTTTCCATATTCTGTCCTTCAAATCTGGAAGGAGGTACTTATTCCCCTCCATCGGTTAGACTCCATAACCTACCAGAAGTCTTATCTCAATGTTAGGCTCTTCAGAAGCCTCTCCTGATCCTTTAGTTTAAATGCTTTCTTCCTTCCTAAATTATCTTGTATTTGTTTGACTGTGTTCATGTTGTAGTATATCCTCACTAAAATGTAAGCTCTTTGAAAGTAGGAACTTTTTTGTTCAGTCAGTTAATGCTGGGCACTGTGTAAAGTGATTGGGCTGCCAAAAAAAAAGGCAAAAAATAGTCCTTGCTCTCAAGGAAGTCACAGTTTAATACAAGAGACAACATGTAAATAACTCTGTACAAACAAGATATATGCAGGATAAATGGAAATTTTTATCTTTCTATCTCTAAGACCCATCAAAGACCATTGTTATCAGAATGGCTTGGTAATTTGAACTCTTTCATTCATAACTCTTTTGGGAATTTGTTGGTCAAACTTCATATATCAATTCTTCCTCCCATCCCCTCCCCGCCTCAAAGATTAGATTTCCAACTAGTTCTTACTTTAACAGAACACTTAAGGCCAAAGATTTAGAGACAGAAGGCCCTTTGAATCAGGCACTTAGTTAAATCCCCTCATTGTGAAGACTTGTAATACATATATCCTGGCATTTTTTATTCATGTCTGACTCTTTCTGATGATATTTGGGGTTTTCTTGGCAAAGATACTGAGGTAGTTTGCATTTCCTTCTCTAGTTCATTTTACAGATGAGGAAGCTAAGGCAAAAGGGTTAAGTGTCTTGTTCAGGGTCACACAGCCTATTAAGTATCTGAGGATGGATTTAACACCTAGGGCCAAGAACAGTATCCCCTGTGTCTCCTAGCTGTTCCAATCTATCTGGAGTATCATCCTTTTATTGCTATCAAAAATAAGATGAGAAAAAAAGAACAAAAATAAACCACAAGAAACCCAAGCATCCAACTCAGAACAGACATGTTATGAAGAGTCAGATAGCTAAAAAATAACTGAACTAAATATATGTACATGCTGTCTCCTTTAATAGTACATAGGATTCTTTCACTTTTTTCCTTTTATATCCCCAGAGCTTGGCACAGCGATATCTACAGGAATATTGGAGTGGTAATTTTTTTTTTAAACATTATCTTCCACCTTTGAATCAATACTATTTATTGGTTTCAAGGCAGAAGAGTGGTATGGGCTAGGCAAGGGGGTTTAGTGACTTGCCCAGGGTCACACAACTAGGAAGGGTCTGAGGTCAAATTTGAATTTAGGACTTCCCATTTCTAGGCCTAGGTATCAATCTGCTGTGCTACCCAGCTGCCCCCAGAGTAAAAAAAAAATTTTAAGAATATTTCCAAGTACTATGGGAGTTTGAAAGAAGAAATTATTAGATTTCTTCTGATAATTCTAATAATCTAATAATTTGATTGGATTACTAGATTAGGGGAATGGGGTATAGAATTTGAACTGGGTTTTATATGTTAAATCCTTTACAAACCTTAAAACACTAGATAAATGTCAAGTATTATTATTAAGGCACTTGGCATAAGGAAAGCCAGTGTACCAAAAAAAAAAATGCTTTAGAGGTGGATGCTACTTTATCCAATACACAAGTATATTATAGTACTTCCTTATTTTATGCCCCTCAAACCAATCTTATTTACTAAATGTTGAAAATATGGTGATTGAACCTTTCTAGGTCTCACTTTTCTTATATGTAAAGGCTAGACTTTTAGTTCATTGCCTTAGTTTTCTATGTCACTAATCTGCTACTTTTATTTAGATGCCAACCTCAAAATATTTCAAAAATAGGGAAAAAATGGTTTAGCTAAGAAAATTCTAAGATTAAAGAGGAATTCTTCAGTGGTTTTTCATAATGTTGAGGCCATCTACCAGCTGGTCTCACCTTCTTGCTCTTATTACTTAATATACCTAATAACCTTACCTATTCAACATAGATAAGACAAATTAAAAGATCTAGGTTTCCCATAACTTTTATCTTTAGCTCAGACCAAACCCATCAAATGCACCATTTTTCATCCACCTAAGAAAATAAAATCATCTGATTCTCCTCTCAGATAGTTTGGAATTAGATTTAGAAAGTAGCTTCACCAAGTCTAGATGGGCTAATTGCTGTCCCAGGGAAAAATCCAAATATAGCCAACTTTTTATAAACCCCAGAGCTAAGGTTTTTATACTTTTAAATGCAATAACAACATTTAAGTAAGATTGTGTTTATGAGGCAGAAGGGGTTCCTTTTGGATTTATTTTACTAACATAGGATCTAGTCCAAATTCTTCTCTTCAAAGATGAGGAAACCATGGTCCCAGAGGGTAAGCAAATTATTCAAATCCTATACTACTTCTTAGTGATTGAATAAATGAAGCCCATGGATCTGACTCCTGATCCAGGGTCCCGTCTGCTATAAGGTTCTGAGGTTTACCACTTCATTGGGAGTAGCAAGAACAGGTAGGCAATGAAACTAAAAAAGATTATACTTTTGAGCTTCCATATGAAGGTCCATCATTATATATACATTACATGAAGTCAATATAAACAATGAGCTTTTTGAGTACTGAAAACAAGATTTCTTTTCACATATAGATATTTGTAAATGATATTTTTAAAATATAAAAGTCCTATTCAACAGTAACATAACCCAAATAATATCATAATAAAATGGTTTAACTATATTATTTACATTTTACTTTATGGTAGCGCCTAATTTTCAAGTAAACTTATTTATAAGCATAATTAATTAATTAATATCCTCAAAAGGACCAGATTTCTTTAAAGTATAAATGATGCCAACAAAAAAAAATAATTCCTATTTACAAAAGACAAGGCACATACACAAAAATTTCTCTTTTAAAACATGATTAGGACACCAATGTAAATTATTATCAATCATATTATGAGATACCAATTCAATTTAATTAACCCATTGGTCTGCTCTAAGCAATTCAGCACCTCTATGGATTTCCACCAAAAAGAGAAAACCACCTTTAAAAGTGACCACCTTTAGGCAACAAGTGAAATGGGGAACCAACTGGGATTTGGTGGAGGCTACAATTCCATAATGATGCAAATTAAGATTTAAACAGTTTAACAACTGAATACAGCTAATCCTTTTACAGAGGTGTAAATGCCTATTCAGAATTGGATTCCAGACTGCTTGCTTTGTTCAGGAGTTAAATAGAAGAATTCACTAAAGATCAATGCTGTGCTACCACCTCTAAAATCTGGTACAACAAATAATTTATTAAGACTTTCTTAGGTTTAGTGCCCTTGCTCATTCTAATTCCAAATTTCTCCATTATAAATAAAGAAAAGTTCTTTGCAAGCTACATGATGAATTAGTGCATATTAAATTATACTTAAAGTTGTTATTTCAAGGACTGCAAACTGATGGCTTCAACAGCTGTATGTGTGGTAACAATGAAGTATAAATTTGGGGACTGTGTTGGAAACACAAAACAACTGTAGAAAGGACAAACACATAGTTAAACAGTACTTTTCTTTTACCAAAATGTCTTACAAAACCTATATTTTAGTGGAGACCTCATTTTCTCTTGTGTTACTATCCGTGGGTGGTCTTTCCAGGGTGCCACTTGAAGGGCACACAATACTAAAAAGAAGGGGAAGGAAGGGACACCAACATAAAGAAAAACAGAACGTATGACAATCTGCAGCAGGCTATGGATCAGGGGTCAGCAAACAAGGGCTCCTTCTCTTTACACAGGTTGCTTCCTGGAAACAGTCTGAGTAAGCTGACAGCTTGAATTATGTGTTACATTTTATAGTGCACAATCCATCTGTGCTAAGTCCTCTTCAATGCAGCTGAAGCAGCATAAGCAAAACCTTTGCCTCTCTTTACCCTCCCTTTTTCAAGCTCTCAGTCTCATCATCACTTTAATGCTCAGGATTCCTTTAAAACAAAATAAAACAAAACACTACCAAACTTCTTTAAAGTGTAACTGGATGAGTTAGTGAGAATTCCTAATAGGACAGGGAGCCTTTCAGTTAGAGACAGCCTAAATCAGGCATTACTGATAATTGCTTAGTGTCTTTTATAGAAAGAGTAGGTGGTCTTAGTACACTCTTTCTTAGAAAAATCACAGGGATCACAAATTTAGTACCTCAAATCATGATAAATCAGAACATTTTGCTATAAGAAGGAAAGTTGAAAAAACACATTTTTACTCTTTAAATCAGTAGGAATAAGATAATGGCATCATTGAATTCTTTAGCCTATGATATATGAACTTTTAGTTTCTTAGTTTTCAGATTCAGGATCAGAACTAATCACCATACTCATAACTAATATTTTTAAACATTACATTATAGCAAAGGATGAAGGATGTGATTGATTGTAAAGAGAGATTTATCTCTTTTCCTCTTGGTTATTTGTCTAGCTAAAATAGGGCAGGTGTGTTTAACTTACTCCTATTAAAGTATTTGTTGGATCCTTGTCAGTTAGTTCCAAATAACAGAAGTATCTCAGGACTAGTGATAACAGTTGCTCAAAGCCTTAGGTAAAAGATAAGTCAAACATGAAGAGATAGGTAGGCCTAATGGATGCGAAGTTCATTTCTGGTTCAATGTATTTGTAATCACACCAACCTAGATAAGTCAATCCTAATTTCTTTTACAACCACAGTTCTCTGATGTCTCTCTATGTCTATTCCTCTGAAATTTTCAATCAAGACATATATTTTTGACATGCCCTAAATAAATAATACTTATTATGAACTCAAAAACAGATTATATAACACACAACCCTTTAAACTGAATTCTCTTAAACCATCTTTGCCATAATCATCAATGGTCTATCAATTCTATAAAAAATTTGTTCCCATTTTACATTTTTATGAAGATGATTCCCAGTTCTCTATGTCCAGCTCTTGTCTCTTGTAAAATGGAGATTTGAACCCCAGACTTCAATTCCCAGAAGTCCTTGGTAGTTCCCAGAATTCCCTGAAATCTCACTGGAGGTCCTCACCTGGGCTGAGAACAAGAGGGGTATTTTAAACTGACTGTACCGCCAGGAGCTCTCTCCCTGCTTCCTCTTCTAAGCACACTTGTCTCTAAAGATGTAGAGTAAGTAAAATTGAAAGGGCTTTTCAGCCCTCCTAGGCACGTGCTTTCTTATTTTGTATTTTCTTCATTTCTTAATCTTTAGTTAGTTAGTAGTAGTCTCTCAGTAACCGAGGATGACTATTGTCTTTGTGTGTTTTTGTGCACAAAGACACTTGTGCATGAAGATTTAAGTGGAAAAGTGGATGCACAGAGACAGTCCTACTCTCTCAGCATTGGAAGCCTGGGTCCAGTGGCATGAAAAGTCGTTACATCTGGAGACTTCCTCAGCTGCATTGGATGGCCGTGTTGTCTTTTGTGCTCCAACGTGCCCTAAGCACTCCACAGTGCTTTAATCTTTAGTAAACCTCATAAAAATATAATACTTTTAGCAGAGAAACTAAATTTAATTGTTACATTCTCTCCTGAGCTCCAGGCCTGCATTATCAACTGCTTGCTCAGGTCCTGTAGATATCTCAACATAACACATCCAAAACATAATTTGAAACCTGTCTCTCTTTCAAACTTCCCTATTTCTGTCAAGGGGATCACCATCATTCTGGATACTCCCCTTCCCAATCTCAGAAATTCTAACTCTCTCTTATCTTCATATATCAAAGAGCTGCTTTGCTCTGGCATTTCTATCTCTCCTGCTTCTCTTCCATCTATACCATCCTCTCTACACAGCCATAAACCTAGTTCAGGCTCCAATTATTTTTATCTACACTATTGCAACAACCTTCTAGTTGGTTTCTGAACCTCTGTATCCTTTGATGCTGCCCTCCATACAGCTGCTAACAATTTTCCTAAGTCATAGGCATGTTTCTACATCATTCCCCCATTTATACTCTAGCTGCTCCCTATCTCTAGGACCAAATATATACTCCTTGGCATTTAAATCCCTTCACAAACTTTCTCCAATCAGCTTTTCTTGTTTTACTCATTTCTTTATTCACTCTATGAATCAGCCAACCTTATCTTATTGCTGTTGTTGGGGAATTCTTCAACCTAAGGTCCTTGAAACCTCCAGAAAACTAATTCCTCACATCTAGGATCATTTGACTGAGGTCAATAAATCAAGAAGCAAGGCTAAATGACAAAATTTAAATAGCATTAATGGATGGGTAGTTGCTAGATGGCTAAAACTACCCAGAACAACAGGAAAAACACACATACGTTATATAGGGTTTTATATAGCCATAGGGCAGGTAGCAATATGAGACTATTAGGAAAGACTGCTTAGCCACTTGCCTTATTTTTAAGATTGAGTAATAGGGACAGGATGTCAGGTGATTTGCAGGGAGAATGGCAACTATGTGGCTGTCAGTTAACTTAGGTCTGTTTCAGTTTGAGGGGATGGGTTTCCTATTTTGTTGTTCAATTGTTTCAATCATCTTTGACTCTTTATGACCTTATTTGTAGTTTTCTTGGCAAAGATATTGAAGTGGCTTACTATTTTCTTTTCTAATTCATTTTATAGATGAGGAAATTGAGACAAACAGAATTAAGTGACCTGAGTCTTTCTCACTCCAGGCACTCTATTCATTGTGCCATCTGACTGCCCTATTTCACTATAGTTAATCTCATCAGACCAGCATGATAAAGCAAGAAGTCTCTAGGAGGTCTTATGAGAATGGCTAGGTGGGACCAAAGATCTCACCTGTGAGTTTTGAAGTGGACTAAGCTCTGGGAGACTCCATCTCCCAGGACTCTCTACTGCAACTTCCTCTGACACTTTCCACTTCCTTTGAAGGAGGTGTCAGAGGGAGAATAGAGAATAGAAAAGAGAGAAGCACAGGTTTTGGTGCCTTTTCCCCCTAACCTAGGTGGAGAGCTTTGGTCCCTGCCAACTGTTGAAGATCAAACTTTCCCTGACGTTCCCAAACTTTCCTTTCCTAACCCTAAATAAACCTACCTAACTTTCTTTGGAGTCCAGCCTTATGTAATTTATTCACTAGCCTACCTACAAAAAAACCCTGGTCAATTTCCCTACCTCCCAACCCCCCACACCTTCCTTCTCTCTCTTTCCCCATCTTTCGCTCCTTTTTCACAACCTTCACACCTTTAAAACATAATCTGAACAAAATACAAACTGTCTTAATTTATAGAACTCAGTGGGATCCATTTCCTTGACCCATAAGGCTATTACTGTAAATTTGCAAGGGAAAGAGATGTCTTTCTTGTTATTGTTGTTCTCTGTCCTCCCATCTCCCCCCAATTCACAGCAGTGGGGTTTATCTATTTCTTCTACAATGTAGAGATAGGAAAGGAAGGAAGGAAGGAAGGAAGGGAGGGAGGGAGGGAGGGAGGGAGGGAGGGAGGAAAGGAGGAAGGAAGGAAGGAAGGAAGGAAGGAAGGAAGGAAGGAAGGAAGGAAGGAAGGAAGGAAGGAAGGAAGGAAGGAAGGAAGGAAGGAAGGAAGGAAGGAAGGAAGGAAGGAAGGAAGGAAGGAAGGAAGGAAGGAAGGAAGACATTCCATTTCCCATATTGTACTCAGTCCTACTGGGAGTGAATTTAATCCTCACTCAGCCTCTTAGACCTTCTCTCCTTTAAAGGCAGCTCAAGTGTCTTCCTTCTGTGTGAGGCTTTTCTTGTTATATAGCTAATGACTGCCCCCACAAATCTGTCTTGTATTAATTTTGTAAACATGTTGTATTTACTTATATATGGATATATTTCCTCCCAAAGGATGTCAGCTTGTTGAGAGAAAGAATTGTATCATATTTTTGTTGTTATTTTTGTTTACTCACTGCCTATAATGCCTGGCTCACAGTGCTTTTGTGGTAAAAAATATACCCATTAGTAACTACTGCCTAATGACTATCACAACACAGAGATTCCAGTGGTAAAAAAACTTGGTTGTACTATGCTTAAGCACAGGTTCATAGCTCAGGAAAATATTTATAAACTATGTTCTAAAGAAGCTTTTGTAGTCTAAATTACATCTCATGGGACAGATTTAAGCTAGCCAAACAACCTTCTAATCAAGAGAAACAGTCTTGAACTCCAAGTATATAGATTAATAAAAAGAAAGAAAATATTTTGATGACAGTGGGCACTGAATAAGTACTTCACTGATTTCAGCTTACTTGATGGAGAATACAACCCTTTAATGTTTTAGAATTCATGAGCTGCTGTAACTAAAAAAAAAATATTCGCTACTTAGCACAGTGCTTTACAGTAGGCACTTAATTAATGTTTATTCTTTGACTGACTAAATGACTAATCTAGAGATGAGCTTCTCCAAACTTAACTAGATTGCCTAACTGGTGGCAGACACATGCAATTTGGACCCTTAAAACTTGGTGGGATTTGTTGGAGCTTCTCTCCTACTGGTCCAACCTTTAAGGGCATAGTGCTCCATGCCACAAAAAGGCCTCAGATCATGTTTTTGTTTTTCATTATTTATTTATTTATTTATTAAGTTTTGGAAATTTTTATTTAACTAATTTAGAATATTTTTACATGGTTACAAGATTCTTATTCTTTCCATACCCTCCTCCACCTCTGTCCCATAACCCATGCACAATTCCACTGAGTTTTACATGTGTCATTGCTTAGATCATATGTTACAACACACCATTAAAAATTAGCTTCAAGGAAAAAAACTCTTGGCACTAAAACTCTGCAAATATATTTTCAACAAGAACAACAAAGATTAATGCTAAATTATTTTCAAGTTGCAAAAAACAAAGCATTTAAACTAAGAAAAATTTGTGTTGATTTTTAATTTCTTCTACAAAATCTTTTACTGAAAATTATTAGTATGAAGAATATTCTTTCTCCCCCTTTTGAACATACTTGTGTTTTGGGAAAAATAGGTGTGTAATAATGTAGAAATAAGCTTTAACTTAGCATCTATATAAAAGAGTTCTGTCAAAAAACATTTTACAAGGGTTTTTCCATATGAACAAAGTACATGCATACAGCAACCAAGGGATCTTGAGTTTTATGAATCCCTAAAGGCTTGCTGACAAATTAGCCTATGTAAGCCTTTTCAGAGATGTTATTATGATCTATTGGGTCAAAATCAGGTTGGTTTTTTTTTAAGTTCCTAAGATTTATAGGGTTAGTGACAGCTTAAGTGATAGCTCAAAATGAGCCATCAGCCATTATTTTCTGCTACAAAAGATAAAAGAATGGCCACTATAAAAAGTCTTTCAATACATATTTACATAATGGGATTTAAGTATATCCAAAGAGCTATTACATGTGACTGGTTATATAATTAAGAAGTCATTAGAAAATTAATATGTTTTTTACAAGCGTTCATTTATTCCCTTAAGATAGTATCACATGCCATACAAGATACATATTAGAATTTCACAATGAGCAAATAGGTCATGCAAAAATCACGTATTCAGCATGTGTTCTCTTCTCTTCTCCCTTGGTGATTTCAGCAATTTTGGCAAGTTCAATTATTTTCTCTCTTTGGATGATTTCCATATCTATATATCCAGTCCTAATATCTCTCCCGAGCTTCAATCCCATACCACCCATTATTTTTTTAGATATCTTGAACAAGATGTCTCAAAGGTATTCCAAACTCAACAGGAGCAAAACAGAACTTATTTTCCACAAAATCCTCTTACAAACCTTCCAAATATTGTTAAGGGTATATCATCATCTCAGTCACAGTCATAGTTAATTCCACCCTCACATTTAATTACATATGCACTCTATCATATCTTGTTATTTCTGTCTTCTCATTTTTCATATATTTGTTTTCTTCTCTCCACTAATGGAACTACCATCCTAGTTCAGACACTAATCATCTCTTGCCTGGATTACTGTAATAGTCTCCTAATTGGTCTCCCTGCCTCATTTTTCACTGCTCTCATCCATCACCCAGATGACAAAGTGATTTTGCTAAAGTACAAATCTGATGGCATCATTCACATACTGAGTGAACTTGATTGGCTCCCAACTACCTACAGGATTAAATGTAAAGTCCTTTGTTTGGCAACTAAAACCCCATACAACCTGGTCTCTTCTGATCTTTCCAATTTTTTTTTTGCATTTTATTATTTTTTCACTCACTCTAGAACCCAGCTACAGTAACCTCCTCAAAGTTCCTTAAACACAATAAACCATTTCCCAAATCTGCCTTTGCACTGGCTATCCTCGCATTTGAAATATTCTGCCCCCTTATTTCCACCTCTTTGCTTCCTGGCTTCCTTTAAGAGCAACTCAAATCTTAGGAGCATCCACCTGGTCCCCTTTCTTCTTCTGAGATTTACTCCCATCTACTTGATATAGATCTTCTATGTACCTGGTTATTCATGTGTTGTCTTCACCCATTAGAATGTATGATCTGTGAGAACAGGGACAGTGTTTTTTCATTTCATTGTACCCCAGTGTTTAGCTTCATACATGGCACATGGTAAGCTTAATAAATGCATGTTGACTGACTTTCAGTAATGAGGTAATTTATTGAAGTAAGTTTTATTCCTCTAAAACTTATATTTTATATAGCAAAGGGCTATGATTAAAATAAGAGAAATTTATTATTATGTTTGAAATACTTACTGGAATATAAATAGGAGGCAAATCAGACTGCCCTAAAAGAGCTTAAATTCTAATAGAAGAAAATAAGAAGAGGGTGAATCGGACTTTGTGAGAATCAGATTAACACAGTCTTTCTAGGGACAAGGGCAGATTTGATTTGATTGTGGTTTTTAGAACCTGAGTGAATGGAGAAGAGCTGCTGGTAGTAGCGGGTAGAAAAGAAGACTGAGAACTGGGAAACTAATGAAATATGGCTAGGGTCTCCTTGAAATATTGGGTCAGATGTGGAGTTACCAGTTAAGAGAGCAGGGCCCCGAAAAGGAAGAAAACCTTCAGGATATGGTTTCTGGCCCAGGTGGCATAGTTGTCTAAAAAAAGGCCAGGGAATGAAGTGAAGTATAGTGACTTCCTGAAATAGGGACCAAAGGTAATCTCAGAGAGAATAAAGATTGTTATCATATCTGCAGACTCTGAATGCAGACTTATAACTGGTTATCTCAGTTCAAATAACATTTGGATAGGAGTAAATGTTTATCCATATTCCAAATGGAAAAAATATTTATATTATATGCTATTATTATTTTACTTAATTATACATGTATTGCTATGCCAGGTAATATACTTTGTACAGTGGAAAAAGTGATGGATTTAGAATTTAGGGGCTCTGACATTTACTTCTCACCTTAGGAAAAGTCATTTCACCTTTATCGGGCCTCAGTTTTCTCATCTGTAAAATAAGAAAATTTGACTAGATGGCCTCTAATGCCTTTTTATTGAGCTCTAAATCAATGATCTTATGATCTTTATACTTCAGCAATAATCTGTTCCCCTCCCAAACAGAAAACTGCAGAATTATATTTTAAAAAATTTATAGAAAGTCAAATCCTTAATTCAAATTGATAACTGTTAGATTGCATACTTACTTCACTTTTCAGGTTTTTTTTAAAGTTTTTAATCTTTAAATATTTAAATATGGAAAAATCTAATAAGATACCAATTACATATGTATGGGTCAAAATACACACACACACACACACACACATATACACATATATATGTACACCTTTACTTTCTGTCTTAGACATTGCTACTAAATTATTGGTTCTGAAGCAGAAGAAGAGCAAGGACTATCCAACTGGGGTTAAGTTGGCTTAACTTAACTCTATCTTCTGAGCCACCTCACTGACCTAGGGAGTAAAATTATATTGCTGAAACAGTCACCTGTAATAAGAGACTGATACTATGGCCTGTCTCCCAATGGCAATATTATGAAGGGGTTCTATATAATAATGTAAAAGAAAATAAGGCAATTTCCAGGTTTGGTCTATACATTAGTTCCAATCACTTCAGTTTTTTTTTTTTTCTAAAAAGAAAGAGGTAGAGATGGAAAAGAGGAGGTGGGAAAAGGAAGCCAAGTTTTGGAATGCCTCCATGTCTAACTTGGACACCATACTTATTTCTACTGAGCCAAGTAATTAAATAAAAAATGCATTTATGATGTATGATGCACTGTGCAAAGTGCTGGAGATACAGATAAAGGCAGAAATAGTATCCCTGTTCTAAATTAGGAACTGTTGATTCTGGCTTGTTTAGAAGGTAGTTTGGGGAAGAGAGGAGTGTGGAGAAAGAGGGGGAGAGAGAGGAAGAGAGAAGGATAGAGAGAGACAGAGAGAGGAGACAGAGACAGAGAAGGGGGGGGGGCAGGGAGGGTCTGATGAGAGCACAAGAGTATTGAGTACAGTATGAAGTTTGGAGATGGGTACAATAATGAATCTGCCCCAAGGAAAGGAAGGTTGGGGTTGCAAAGAAGGAGTACAGCACAGTACTACAATAAATTCAACAAAGAAGTGAGTTAGGAGAAGGAAGGAACTTTAAGACAGAAGGTATAGCCACAAGCAAAATAAACTTCAACTAAAGAAGATTGATTATAACAAGGGGGAAAAGGAGAAAACAAAGAGGTGAATCAGAGAGTGTTTGGATCAGACTATTTAAACAAGTGACACATTAGGAAAAAAGGACATATCTGAAATTAGAAGACCTTGATTTGAAAACCCAATTCTGCTCATTTACTATTTACATGACCATGGACAAATCATTTAAATTGTTTAAGCTTCAATTTCCTAATCTGTCAAATGAAGAGGTTTGTCTATATGGCCTCTAGGATTGTTTCCAGTTCTAAATCTATGACCCTATTAAGATTTCATTACTATTTTCTCCCACCTTCTTTTTCCTCTTAAAAAGAGGGGAGAAAATTATAGGTGTCTAATTCTCATGCCAATTCTATGTTCCCTAAACCACATTCCATTTCACAAGTATAGTTTCAAAAAGTGAATCACCAAGCTGATCATCATTTCTTCAAATGATTCAAATCCCTAGAACAAAGTCATGCTTAATAACTTTTTTCCTTTAAAAAGAACAAAGGAAACCTATGATTTATTTAGAAAACTTTAGTGTATTTTCTGTGTTTAGTGCACGTGATCATCTATCAGCAAATTATCCACTATTTAGATTATATGAGTAATGTAAGCTTACTGACAACTCCCTCTCTGATCTTCAAGCAGGTAAATTACAAAGTCACAAAAGGACAAAGTCAGAGAGCCATCTAGCAGAGACAAATTATACTATTTCTCTGACTGTATCCAATGATAAATATAAATGATTCCTGTGTTATCCATTTGATGGCATATGTACTATTCCTATATTCAATAATATATGTAGTTAAAAGTGAGGTATATGGAGCAGTTAGGTGGTGCAGTGGACAGAGCACCAGACTGAAGTCAGGGAGACCTGAGTTCAAGTACGGCCTCAGATACTTACTAGCAGTGTGACTCTAGGCAAATCATCTAAGACATTTGCCTCAGATTCCTTAATTATAAAGAGCTGGAGAAGGAAATGGCAAACCCCTCCAATAACTTTGCCAAGAAAACCCCAAATAGGGTCACAAAGAGTCAGATATAACAGGAATGACTGAACCACAAAAGAGTAAGCTAGAATTAAATTATCACATTAAAAATGTTACCAAACAAAAAAAGCTAAAGAATTTGTTCCTTTTAAGGGAAACTTGTAAAATATACTTTTGTACTTTCTTTTATGATCCTAGTTTGTTTTTTTCTTATTCTGTGGGCTGTCTCACAAAGTCATAGTAGCCAGGAGCCTCAAATGGGCACAGTAGAATACACACATACCTCTTTTTACTCTCACAAGGTTGTAAATCCATTTTCTTATTTCATCACCATGACTTACCTAATAGCTTTATCAAGTGGTTAGGCTCATAATATATTGTACTATCTCTACAACTGGAGCACAAATCTACAACTAGTGTGTTGGGCACAAGGAAGGAAAAGAACTTTCTATGTGTCAAGCATGGTGCTAAGCTCTTTATGAACATTATCTCATTTGAGCCTTACAATAACCCTGGGAAGTATTATTATCATCAGTTTACATACAAGGAAATTGAGGGGGACAGAGGCTAACTGATTTTGTCAAGCCTCAAAACTAAAAGTGTCTAGGGCTAGATTTGAACTCAGGTTATTCTGTCTCCATCGGTCTGGCTACACTATGCCACCTGGCAGTTCCAAGCTCAAAATAACATTTTCCTTTACCATAACTTCAGATTTCTCTTAATTACTACTAAATTTCAGATTAGAACTAGAATTTAAGATCCAGTTCAAAGGTCACAGTTTGTAAGGATATCTTGGAACTTCCTATGCCTCCCAACTTTAGCTCATGGATATGATTAGCTACTTTACAATTGAAAAAACTGAGGGAAACAGAAGTTAAGTGGCTTGCCCGGGGTCATGAAGCTCTTAAGTGTCTGAGCCTGGATTTGAACTCTGGTCTTTCTAATTCCAGGCCTACTACTCAATCTACAATGTGACCTAGCTGCCCTCATCATTAATAAGATTACAATAATGAATAGGTTTAAAAATTAACTAATTTTATTTGAGGTACTGAAGTTTTAAACTGCACTAAAACTTTTAATATGCATAAGCTTAGTCACAAAAAGGAGTCTTTTTATCTAAATGTGGACAGTCATAGAGTTAGGACTGTGGAAAGGAAAACTGAATGAAACTTTTGGCCTTTCAGTCACTGAGGTGGAAGAGACAGCAGTGGGAATATTGGAGAGAAGATATTGACAGTGATGACAGTCGGTGGGGGGACATGGAGAGTGACAGTTGCTCTCGAGGACTCTCTTTCCTGGTTCTCAGACTGAAAGGAGAGCTCTCTCCCTATCTGGATAGAAGTACCTCTATTCCTGATTTTTACCAACTGTGTGCTCTACCTGGATTCCTGTGATAGTGTCATTGAACAAAAGGATTTAAGGGAAGCAGTTTGAACTGTAAGAACTGGTCTTTAAGGGCATCAGCCCAAAGAGAAAGGCCCAACCAGCTCTGAAGGTTAGAGCCTTTTCTTCCTCTTTCTGTCTTCTGCTAAAGACTTTGAACTTAAGAAAACTAGCATAGATTAGCATAGACAGGAATAAAAGAAACCCTTCACCAGCCTGTGAGGCCTGACTTCAGCTAAAAAGCTGAGAGACACTCAAACCCAATCTGTGGCAAAGTATAGGGAACCCCTCTTCCCTCTATCCTGATACCATCCCTATCCAAACTTGTTATTAAATTCATCTTTATTTAAATAACCTGCATTCAGATAAGAGGAGAACTATCATTTCAGGGGAACTTAGAGGGAGCAGAACCTAAGGACAGCCATTCAACCATAAACCGTCCTTACTGGACCCCTGCCCAGTGACCTTGGTGGGGGGGTAGGCTTGTCCCTCAGGAGGGTCTGTGCTTACCTGCCTTGGTGTATCTTCAACATCAATCAATAGAGAAGTTATCCCCTCAGGCTATCAAAGTTGGCCCATTTCTCAGGAACCCTATTTTTCACAGCCAGCCTCTCAGCAGGGGGTGTCTCTCTCCTTTTACCTCACCAGCATCCATATTCCCTCTATCCCTTCAACTCCAACATTCCCTGTTACAAAACCTTCCTTATTCCCTGTACCTCTTCAATCGTCAATAATTCCTTTAAATATTATAGGACCAAAAAACTTCAGTCCATGAATTGTAAGGTAGAGTCTTTTTGAGATAGCACAGTAAAATAAAAAAGTAGCCAGATATTTAGTAGTATTAGTCTCTCGGTAACCGAGGATGATGATTGTCTTTGTGCATTTTCATCTATGGTGTATATTTAAGAATGGCCAATTACAGATAACCAGCCTGTTGACTAACAACCCTATTTAAAATTCATGACCAGCCAGAACTCTATCTCCTAAGACAGAGGTCAGCAATTTTTGAGAAGTATGGATGAAACTGAATGGCTGTGAGTATAGACATAACTAACTCTCAGACATATAATCCTATCGAGAGATTCATTTATGTTAACAAATTTCTTTTAAAAATGCAAATAAACTCGGGAAAAGTTCAGTTTATTGTGAATTACATGTGAACTGCTTTAATCAGATAATCTATAGTCCAGTTATACTCGAGCACACTGAAAAGTGATTGTTTGGAGGAGAATAAGGTAATTTTGGAGAAATGGGCACTTTGGGGAGAGCATACCTGTATGAGATTCTATCACCTAGGCTTGTGAAAAGTCAGTGACTAGCAAGAGGTCAATGGATACATGAGTGGTAGAGAGAAGTTAGAATAAATATTAGCTAATTTCCCTGGGGTATCTGGCAATCATATTAACAATATTGCCAACTAAAGGGAAAGGATGATGCTAGGACATTCTTTTTATTCCTCAGGGTAAAATAAAGACTGGTTGGCTAATAATAATAATGATGATGACAATATCTGGCATTTATTTACATACTATATCAAGATTCACAAAGTACTCTACATACATTATCTCATTTGCTCTCACAACAATCCTGTGAGGTGGGTGTAATGCTTGGGATAACCATCTATGTGTCCTCAAAGACATTTCATGGACCCTTCTATAGAGATCAAGGAAAGTATATTCTGTGGGCTTGCCTTACCTTTCCATTAGTCTCCTGACATATTCCATCTTTGACCACCTAAACTTCTCATTGCTTGCCTTAGCCTCACCTGGATAGCCTTCACATAGCTCCACACCCATAACTGCTTAACAACCTGTGATGTCTCTACCTGAGGACAAATTCCTGTGGACAATGATAACCTATCTGAACCCATTCCTCAATGATTAATATACTTTCTTTCACCCACAGTCTATTCCAGAAATTCTGAACTCCCAGATGTCATTGTTCAAACTCATTGTCCATTCTACACTAACCATTCTCTTATTCCTACCTCTATTAATCCCTCACACACACTTCAAAGCTAAGAAGAAAGTAGGAAGGAAGGAAGGAAGGAAGGAAGGAAGGAAAGAAGGAAGGAAGGAAGGAAGGAAGGAAGGAAGGAAGGAAGGAAGGAAGCAAGGAAGGAAGGAAGGAAGGAAGGAAGGAAGGAAGGAAGGAAGGAAGGAAGGAAGGAAGGAAAGAAGAAATTTTTTTTCTTTTCCTTTTATGGGGAGTTTACAATACCTTATGTGGATTTATGAGTTATGAAACTTTAAAAATATTTCTACATTTCTAGCTTTTGCTGGCTTTCATGTTCTTTTCAAAAACTTTATCTTTTTACTTATTTTAACTTTAAAAAGTTAAAAAGTTACTTATTTTAACTTTAATTTTAACTTTAAAAAGTTAAAAATGAAATTGTATATATTCATGAATTAAAAGATAAAATATGTTGATATTATATTATATATCATACAATATTATATCTAGATCTTATGCATTTCTAAACTTCTTTGTGTGCTATCTGTGGCTTCTGCAAAACTCCTCCAAAATTCCCATTTAATTTCTTATGCTGATTCAAGATATATTGACCTTTCCTGAAATGGGGGAAGTTAGGATGTGGAACAACAACCCTGTGAGGTAGGTTTTGTTATTATCCTCATTTTACAGTTGAGGAAACAGGCAAAAAGAGGTTAACTTGCCCAGGGTCATATCACTAATAAGTATCTGAGACCAAAGTTGAACTCAGATCTTCCTGACTCTGGGCCCAGTTTTCTATCCACAGTTCAATTAGTTCTGGAGGAGGTAGTTTTCCATCTGGCATCTACCTCCCCCAGAACCATTTGAACTGTCATTTATTCACCCAAACTCAATGGTCATGGTAGGGAAGTTGAATTCCTCTTTGCTTTCAATTATTACTTTAAGGTTCTATTTCTACCACTATCACTCACTCACTTTTCCTTCAAGCTTCAATGAATCCATAACTACCACTCAACCAAGATTCTGGTAGTTATTGTCCACAGATCCTCAGGACATTGCCCTTCCTTCCTCAATGAATTCAGAGCCTGTCTCAGACTTTTTCTCCTACCCAATAGCAGGGAACTTCATCAGATATACTGAAATTCCCTAAGATATATAAATTTTCCAATTTTTCAACTTACTCATTTCCCATGACCTCCTCTCCTCCACCCCACTTCAGCTACACAAAGACCTTGCCATACCCTTGATCTTTCCAACACCTACAATTGCTCCACATCCATGTTCATGAACTCAAAAATTCCATCTGGTTATATGCTATGGTCATCTCATCTCTTCCTCTGCCTAGCAACTCCAAACTGTTATTTGTCTTCACAGTGACTTTCAGTTCTCTTACCCCTCAGTTCACTTCTAAGTTAGGAGCAGCTAACCTCTTTTTACTGACTGGTGAACCAGTTCAACTTTATACTGTCTTTTTCTCTTGAATCCCTTACCCTTTTATCTAATAAAGATTATGTTCTTCTCAAACCCAAAGTTAGATGACTCCTCTTATCTGCTAACAATATCACCCTCCCATTTGATAAACTCCAGTGGTTCTTTATTACCTCTGGGATCAAACATAAAGTCCTATATTTGGTGCTCAAAATCTTTCAGAACCCCTTCAGTCTTCTAATGCTTTGTTTATATACCCTTCAATCCGGTAACCTCCTAGCTGTTACTCAAGCAAATTGTTCCATCTCCCGATTCTGATTGTTCTCCAAACCTGGAATGTTCTTCCCTCCTTCTCCCAGCTTCCTCGCTTTCCAGACTTGTTTCAAGTCCCAGCTAATACTTTGCCTTCCATAGGAAGGCATTCCAGATCACCCTCAATGCTAGTGCCTTTCCTGTTAAATATGGTTAATTAACAATAATACTGTATTATCCAATTTGTCCTCTAGATACTTTGTACAAGTTCATATACATATTGTTTCCCTCATTAGACTGTGAGTCCCTGAAAGGCAGGGGCTGTTTTCTGCCTTTCTTTGGATCCTCGGCATTTAGCACAAGGCCTGGAACATACAAGGCACTTAAATGTATACTGACTGACAGACTGTTGTCTCTTTTATTATAACTTGCAGTTCTCCAAAATATAAAGGACTCTTTCTACATGAATCTCCAGAACTTAGCGCAGTATATTCCAAATTTTGTTATTCAATTGTTTTCACTTATGTCTGACTCTTTGTGATCTCATTTGGGGTTTTCTTGACAGATACTAAAGTGATTTGTCATTTTTTTCCAGCTCATTTTACAGATGAGGAAACTGAGGTAAACAGAGTTAAGTGACTTACCCAGGGTCACACAGCTAAAAGCATCTGAGGCGAGATTTGAACTCAGGAAGATGAGCATTCTTGACTTCAGGCCAGACACTCTATACATTAAGCCACCCAGCTACTCTCTTTGCAAATAACTACTTAATAAATGCTTTTTCATTTGTACATTTATCCAAAAGTTGGTGAATAAAAATTCTGTAGAAAATGAATAATGGAGTGTTTCTAACTAGTTAAGTTTTAAGAAGGATTATTCACTAAAGGATGATACAAATACTTAAATTTGTATAAAAACTTTTAAAAAAGCATGTTTTGAACTTTACATCATAAAATGGCAAATCCAAAAGAGCACATTCCTAACCTTTCGTACTAGAACACATGATTTTCAACAATAAATTTGAGATGAAAAAATTCATTAATTTAACTTAAAAAGAGGACTACATTAAAACCACTGCCAATTCTTTAAGAATCAATCTATAATGATTATATTTTGTGACCTTGAGAAGCTAAGGCTTCCATTTAACTTAGTGTAAAAGACAACATTATATTCTGCTTTCAGTCAAACTCTTGGGGTACTGGGAACAAAGAAACTTTACAAATAATTTATTCAAGCTCGAAGGAGAACACATAGCACTTCATCAGCTTACTAGCAGCTGGAAAGCACTAAAATCAATAGGGATAGAACAAAAGGTCAAATTATTATTGCTCAGTATTTTTATTATAGAGTAAACTTGGATTTCTTAAGTAATGATAGCTAGTTTATTCAACATTATTAATGAAATATTTTGAAAAACTAGGATTAAGGAAAGGAATTTTCTGAATAGGTATTTTATTTAGCATAAAATTGCTTCTTTTACTTTATGCCTTTAAGGAATATAAAAAATTCAAAACACTACAAATGAAAATAATTTCAAACCTGAAAAAAGCAAATGAAAGCCTATTAGCAACTATACTATTACATTTACCTAAAAAGTAAGTTGGCATTTTGACATAAAAAATTATTTAGCATTTTGTTGGTATGTGAAAGTGTGCACTTATTCTGAGCCACATTCCTAGGAAGCTTAGAGAAAAGATAAGGATCACAGGTCTCAGAAAAGAATATAACAAGTCAAAAAACTTGAATACTATAAAGCAAGAAATAATAGAAGAAAACTTTCCAGAACTACACACACAAAAAAAACAAAACTTCAAAAGAAAGAATCTATAGATAACCTATAGGAAAAAAAATCTAAGGCTTCAAACTCCAAAATGAATAGTATAAATAGTGTGTGACAGACAGAGACACAGAGTGATTCAAATATAAAGGAAATTTTAATAATGCAAGACAATTCTACACCAATCAGAAAATGCAATGGAATGAGTTCCAAAGAGCAATGGAACTTAAAATGTAGCCCAAAGTGATCTCTACCCTGTAAATATAAACCTAATCATAAAAGAAAAAAATATGAATTTTCAATAAAAAGAGGTTTTAAGTGCATTCTTTTAATGAAAACCAGACCTAAAAAGATTATTTGCTTCTCAAACACCATAGACCACAGAAATATAATAATGGCAAAAAAATACAGCAAACAAAGGCAATAATAAGAGATAGACCATTAAACTTCTTTCTAGACATATGTCAGGAGACAAGGTTAAAGCAAAAGTTACACAGAAGTGATGTAGAGAAACAGATCTGAAACATCTGAAATAAACTTCATTAACACCCAGTATATATGAATGAATCAATGAAATCATGATGAATCAATATTTTTTGGTGGGATTAATTTACAAAATGAAAAGGTACATTAAAAGGGAGAGGGGAAAAAAGAAAAGAGGAGAATGTGATAGGCTCTCATCAAGTCAAAAGCTAATAATGAAGATAAAATAACTCCTGTAGTTTCTCAGAAAGAAAAGAGCCTACAGGAAGATGAGTGAGGAAGCAAGGTAAGGACCTGAAATGGAAGAAACAAAGAAGGAAACTTTATTTCAATGACTGGAAGGAGTACCATTGATTAATACTCTTAAAGGTGAAAAGAGATTTTTTTTTTATAAAAGGAAAAGGGAACTTTACAATAGATATTAGCTATAAGTATTTGGTACTTAGAGAAAACATTCATCCCATTTCAAGAGAAAGGAAATCTGAGCTCTTGAAGGCAACTAGCAGCAAGAAGAGATGATGAAAAGAAGAGGAAGGATGGACCAGGGAAGGGATTTTGAGGCAAATAGAAATAAAAAATGACCTATAGGAGGGCAAAGTAAAAAATTAACTGCAAAATAAAGAATGTAAGAAGAATTCCACCTTTGGGCAATCCTACCTTTCTCTCACAGGTAAAAATTGTTATTTTTCTAAGGTGAAGTACAACAGAAAAAAAATCCATAAAAATATTCAGCTAAAATCATTGAAAAAACATAGCACTGTGTTTACAGTAGAAGAAATTAAAAAATAACTGGGAAAGGGGGAAAGAACATTAGAGACAAATTGAGGAAGACATAAAACAAACTCAAAATGAAAAAATGAAAAAATCATATCCCTATAAACATCAATTAACAAGATAGAAAAAGAGAAGATTAATGAACTGAATGTGTATTTTTTAAAAATAGGAAACCAATAAATAAATCTAAAATATGCATAAAAGAGAAACAGATAAAACTATAAAAAATACCGATTAAAATGATGGAACAAAACTAAATGGATGGAATAAACCTCGATTCTACTTCCTTGAAAAGACAAATTAGATGATCTGATTGTAAAAGAAGGTAGAAAATGAAATCAATAAAATGGTAAACAAGCAAAATGAAGTAACAAAACCAGAAAAAATAAAATTATGTACATGTATGTGCTAATAAAATTGAAAATACAAAAAAGGAGAAATGTCTTTAACAATTCAAAACACCCAAACCAAAAGAAGATCAGATAGAAATCACCACAGACCAACATTATTAACAAATATTGACTTAAAAAATTTTAAACACAATTCTATCAATGAGACCACAGGGATTTATTTTAAAAATTATTCATTATGACTAAATTAGATTTGTACCAGAAATGCAAGGATGGTTTAACATTAGGAAAACAACCAACATAATTAACTGAATTAAAAACCAAAACATTAAAAACCACATGATTATTATTATATGCAAAAAGGCCTTTTATAAAGGAAAACATTTATTCTAAACATTGTATTAAGTAGAGGGATAAAAGGACCTTTTTCAGTATCATAAAAAGCATGTATCTAAAACAAAATGAAAACACTGTATATAATGTGAACACATGAACTTTTTTCCCACAAATATGGCTGTAAAGCAAGGATGACTACTCTTTCCACTAGTTTTTTGTATTCTTCTGGAAATACAACAACAGTAGTGAGACAAGAGAAAGAAATTAGAGGCAAAATTGGGACACTAATGCATTGCTAGTGGACTTGTGAATTGATCCAACCATTCTGGAAGGCAATTAGGAATTATGCCCAAATGGCTTTAAAAAACTGCCTACCCTTTGATCCAGCCATACTACTGCTGGGTTTGTATCCCAAAGAGATAATAGGGAAAAATACATGTATGAAAATATGTATAGAGCTTCGCTTTTTGTGGTAGCAAAAAAATTGGAAAATGAGAGGGTGTCCATTGATAGGAGAATGGCTGAACAAATTGTGGCATCTGATGGTAAAGGAATACTATTGTGCTGAAAGGAATAATGAATTGGAGTGATTCCATGTAAACTGGAAAGAATTCCAGGAATTGATACAGGGCAAAAGGAGGAAAGCCAGGAGAACATTGTACACAGAGACTGAGACACTGTGGCACAATTGAACATAATGAACTTTTCTACTAGCAGCAATGCAATGACCCAGGACAATCCAGAGGAACTGATGAGAAAGAATGCTATCCACATCCAGAGAAAGAACTGTGGGAGAAAAAATGCAGAAGAAAAACATATGATTGATCACATGATTTCATTGGTGATGTTAACTTTAAATGGTCACTTTACTACAAATATTAATAATATGTAAATAGCTTTTGGACAATGATACATGAAAAACCCAGTGGAATTTTTGTTTGTTGGCTCCAGAAGGAGGGGAAGGAAAGAGCACGAATCATGTAACCATGGAAAAATATTTGAAATTAATTAATTCAATAAAAAATTAAAAAAAGGAAAAAGTTAACATTTTAATACATAATTTACTATGTGACAAAACAATAATACAATATGTGGTTTGTTATACATATGTAATAAGTTATAATAAATATGCTTATCCAAAAGAAATAAATTATTCTCACATTAGCTATCCAAATGTCCAAATATGTATCTAACTCTTTTTTCCCCCTCCTCTCTCTTACTTCTCCCTGTCCCAAAGAAGGCAGGCTATACAATATAGATTGTAAATATAATATTATATAATACATAATTTCCTGCTTGTTATGTTATGAAACAAGATACCTATTGTTTACATTAGAGAAAAATTCATGGAAGAAATAAAGTGAAGAATGATATATTTCAATCTGCATTCAGACTCCATCAATTCCTTCTATGGCAGTGGATATCCTTTTTCATCATGAGTCATATGGAATTGTCCTGGATCTTTGCCTTGTTGACAACAGCTAAGTCATTCACAGTTGATCATCATACATTATTGTTACTATGTACACTATTATCCTGGTTCTGCTCATTTCACTTTACATCACTTTGTATGTCTTTCCAGGGTTTTTTTGTGATTACCTTGTTTATTATATCTTATGGGACAATAGTATTTCATTACAATCATTCACCACAGCTTGTTCAGCCATTCCTCAATTGTTGTACATATTTTCAGTTTCCAGTTCTTTGTCACTACAAAAAGAGCTGCTAGAAATACTTTAGAACATATAGTTTCTTTTCCTTTTTCCTTGATCACCTTATGAAACAAACCTAATGATGGTATTACTGGATCAAAAGGTATACACAGTTTTATAATTCTTTCAGTATAATTCTAGACTATTCTCAAAAATGATTTTATCAGTTCACATTTCTACCTATCATGCATTAGTGTCCCTATTTTTCCACATCCCCTCCAACATTCATCATTTTGCCCTTTTATCCAAACTGATAAGTATAAGATGATATCTCAGAGTTGTTCTGACTTACATTTCTCTAATCAATAATGATTACGAGCAATTTATATGGTTATACATAGTTTTGATTTCTTCATCCAAAAACTGTCTGTATCTTTTGACCATTTAATTACTTCTATATAATAACAAAATCCAAGAGTTAATAATAAAAAAGAAAATCCCATTCCAAATAACTATATCATGTGTAAAGAATCTGTGGGTAGATCTATCCAAACACACAAAAGACTCAAATAGATTCAATCACAAAGTGCGCCTTAAAAAAATAATATACAACTTAAATAGCTTGAGTAACAATCAGGTCTCATGGTGAAGTCAGGCTAGGCTAATCTAATAAAAATGCCAATACTCCCAAAGTTAACTTACATTTAATGCTATGTCAAATACTCAAAGGGATACTTTATAGAACTTGATAATATAATAACTAAATTCATTTGGAGAAATAAGAGATCTAGCATATAAAGGGAAATGATAGAAACAGGACAGAGGGAAAATAGTATTTCCATACCTCAATGCAGTTGTCATCAAAACCATCCACTATTGGTTAAAAAAGTAGGCAAATCAATAGATCAAACTAGAGATGGGAGAATCAGAAACAATTGAATTAAATAATCCAATATTGGATAAAAGAGAAAACTTAAATTACTTGGGAAAGAACTTATTTGATAAAAACGTCTAGGAAAACTGGATAGCAGTCTGGCAGAAACTGGACTTAAATAGCATCTTAAACCATATTCTACAATACATTCTAAGTGGACACATGACCTTAATATTAAGGATCATATTAGTAAAAAATTAGAAGAGAAATAGTTCTTATATTTCTCACAGCTATGGTTAGGAGATGAGCTCTTAATAAAAGGATAGAGGCAATTATAAAAGATAAAACAGATAATTGATTACATGAAACTGAAAAACTTCTAAAAGCAAAACTAATATACCTATGATAAAAAGGGAGGCAGTTAAATGGAGAAAAAATACATTTTACATCAAATTTCTGTGATAAAGTTTGGTATTCATGATATATAAAACCAATAGTCATTCCCCAAGATTTAAGTGGTCAAAAGATATGAACAAACAGTTATCAAAACAAGTATTGCAAAGTATTAACAATCACATGAATGAATGAGAAATCCAAATCAAAACAATCTCGAGGTTTCACCTCATAACCTAAAATTGGTAAAGATTTGACAAAAAACAATAACCACTGTTGGAGAAGTTGCAGTAAGATACACATACTGATGTATTGCTGATGGGGCTATGAATTGCTACAACCATTTAGAAAGTAATTTGAAATAATGCAAATTATGTGACTAAAATATCCACACCCGGAGGCAGAGTCAAGATGGCTGTTTAGCAAGCTGCAAAAGTTCAGACCTGAGAAGACCCTTCCTTACCGATTACAGACTGAATGCTCCTAGGGCACTGAAATTCAAGCTGAGCAACAGGACAGAGGCGGGGAACCCTCCTTCTGGACTCAAATCAAAAGGTACGCCCCCCAAAAGCCAGAACCCAAGAATACTTGGGTCTGAGGGGAAAGCAGAGGGAAGGTCCCAGGACCCCTCCCCCTCAACCCAGAGGGCTGAGCCCCCAGTGACAGCGTGAACCTCTGAGCGGGCAAAGGTGCTGTTTTGCAGGGTCTACCTTGTGAGCAGCGGGGCGCCGGGCACCAAGCATCCAGTGTGGAGGAAGCCAGGGAGAGATCAGGGCGGCTGGGTCACCCCATCAGGCTCCAGTCTCACCATTGCTTTGGGGCACATCCAGACCAATCCAGTTGAACCTAATCCCATCAGGACTCCTCAGAGCTCAGGGAGGCGGGCAAAGGCACTGGGGAACCCTGCAGACCGCAGAGAAGCAGCTGGAGAGAACTGGAGAGAGCCTGGGCGGCCCAGCCTTCCAGGAGTCTTCCACCTCAGAGCACATACAGCCCAACCCAGTTGAACTTAATCCAATCAAAAGCCTCCAGAGGACAGGGAAGCTAACATTCCTCCTCTAGAGACTATACCAAGAGATCTGACAAGGCTCCAAGAGGGGAGATTGAGAGCCCCAAAACCAAAACCAAAAAAAAAATGAGAGGAGCAAGAGCACAGACAAATACGGGGAGCAAAGAAGGGGTAAACCCGAGCAAACAACAGAAAAAGAAAGAAATTACAATAGACACTTTCTGCAAAGGTAATGAGCAAAGAGCGAAGGAAACAGAGGGGGAGGGATCAGCAAAGGAAAAATCAGAAATCCCAGTGAATTGGATACAGGCTTTGGAAGAACTCAAAATGCAATTCAAAACACAATTAAGAGAGGCTGAAGACAATTGGGAAAAGAACTAAAAAACTGAGACAAGTCATCTGGAAACAGAGGCACTTGAACTAAAACAAGAAAATAGTGATTTGAAAGTCAAAATCAACCAGCTGGAAAATGAGGCAAAGGAGATGAAAGATGAGGCAAAGCAGATGAAAGATGAGGTGAAGAAGATGAAAGATGACCTCCAAAGAAAATCCGACCAAAAGGAAAAGGACAACCAAAAAACTAAGGATGAAATCCAGTCTTTAAGAACCAGAATACAACAACTAGAATCAAGTGACCTCACAAGGCAGCAGGACACTATAAAACAAAACCAAAAGAATGAAAAAATTGAGGAAAATATGAAGCATTTCATTCACAAAACAGAGGATTTAGAAAATCATTCAAGGAGAGACAATTTAAGAATCATTGGCCTACCAGAAGACCATGACAAAAGAAAAAGCCTGGACATTATTTTAAGGAAATTATTAAAGAAAACTGCCCTGATATCCTAGAACAAGAGGGAAAAGTGGAGATTGATAGAATCCACAGATCACCTCCTGTACTTAATCCCCAACTGACAACACCAAGAAATGTTATAGCCAAATTCAAGAACTATCAGACCAAAGAAAAGATATTACAAGCTGCCAAGAAGAAGTCATTCAGATACCAAGCAACCACAGTGAGGATAACTCAGGATCTGGCTGCATCCACACTGAAAAAAAGAAAGGCATGGAATATGATATTCCAGAAAGCAAGGGAACTAGGTCTACAACCATGAATCAACTACCCAGCAAAACTGACTATATTCTTACAGGGGAAAGTATGGTTATTCAACAAAATAGAAGAATTTCAAGAATTCGTAAAGAAAAGACCAGACCTGAACAGAAAATTTGATGTACAAGCACAGAACTCAAGAGAATCATCAAAAGGTAATTAAAAAGAGGGGAAAAAAGAAAAACAAAACAAAACCCCCCAAAAAAATTTTTAAGAGACTCAATAAGTTAAAATGATATGTATCCCTATAAGAAAAGAGGTCATTGGTAACTCTTAAAAACTGTTGTTATTACCTGGGCAGCAAAAAGAAGTACACTTAGAGGGAACAGTGACAAACTGTATAGGATGAAAGGACATGACATAAATAGGTATATAGATGTATGCATGCAAAAATACACATGAGTATGCATATATAAATACATATATATAACTAGAGCTTAAAAATAGGTTAAAAGAAATTAAAAGAAATGGGAAAAGAAACAAATGGGGGTAAATTTATACATCATAAAGAAGCTCATGGTGGGAGGGGGGAGAACATCAATATACTGGAAGGGTAAAGAGGTCAGAGACAGGAAATACTCAACTTTTACGTGCTTTGAAATTGACTCAATGAGGGAAAAACATCCAATCCATTGGGGGCAGAGAATAGATTTGCGCCCAATAGGGGAGTAGAAGGGTAGCAAACAGTCTGGTGGGGAGGGAAGTAGTACAAGAGAGGGAGGGGGGAGGGGTTAATTTTAGAAATACTACAGGGAAAATAAGGGGGGGGATAAGAAAGGAGGCGGGTAGAAAGGGAAATAAAATAAGGGTGGGAACAAGGGGGACTGTTTAAAATATCCACACCCTTTGACCTAGAGATCTCAACACTGGGCTTAAAGAAGTCTTTGGTAAGAAGTCCCCATATACACAAAAATATTTATACCAGCACTTCTTTCTATAGTAAAGAATTGAAAACAAAGTAGGTGCTCATTGGTTGGGGAATGGCTAAACAAACTATGGTACATGAATGCAATACAATATATTTGAAGAAATGATGAATGTGATGAATATAAAGAAGCATGAAAAAATCTATATAAACTGATGTGAAACAGCTAAGAAGGAATACACACAATAACTACAACAATATGAACAGAAAGAACAACCACAAACACAAACATGGATCAAAAATAAATATTACAAAATTATAAATGATACACGTGGCTCAAAAGAAGAGATGAGAGAATGCTCCCAACCCACCCCTTTGCAGGGGTGGGAGGTTCGAAGATTTCACACATTCAATATATTTTTTGGACTTTTTCAATATGTTGATCAATTGTACTAATTTTTTCATCTTTTTTATTTAAAATGCTATTAATTATATGGGATGTCTCTGTGGGAGAGAGGAGGAGGAATTCTTGGAAAAACTGATGGTATGAAAAAAGCATCAATATAAACTTATAGAATATAAACCCATGTAAGTCATCAACATTTATGTAGAATCCAGGAGAAATAAGAAATTCTATTTTCAAAAATTAAAAACATAAAAATAAATAGGTATCTACCAATTAAAATAAATATTGGAACTATATGAATACAACAACTAAACACTATGGAAATAATGACAGACCTAAGTAACTAAAAATATTAATTGCTCACAGATATACTAAGCTAATTTGATAAAAATTATCAGACTAACTGAATTTACTTATTTGTTGACCTACCAATAAAATTATCAAAAAATTGCCTTAAAGAATTAGAAAAAGAATAAATTTCATCTGGAGAGGATGAAATTTATTCTTTTTCTAATTCTTAAAGGAAAGATTTGGCAACTGACTTGAAAAATGAAAGAGTCAAAAAGATGGTTGAGATAGTAAGTTCACTATTATACCTCCCAAGATAACATATACATTCCTTAAGGGCAGAGATTGTCACTTTCCTCATTGGATCCTCAAAGGATCTACCATAGTTCCTAGAAAATAGTAGCAACTTAATAATGGATTCTTACTAATTGTATTGAATAATGGTAGCTACCAAAATTAAATGAAGGTACAGAGGAATCTCACTTTCAATAAGTAGGTCATTCAGCAGACCTCTATGTAAAGCAATTTTAACCTAATGAGAATTTTCTCTGATCTGGGAAAGAGAAGTAGGGAGAAAGGAAGAGAGCTCCATTCCTGTGAAGGGAGGAGTCCAGCACATAGTTCAAGGACACATGGGGTCCAGGAACAGAAAAGTGAGAGTTGGAAGAGGAACATGAGAATGGTCAGGGCCAGTCACATTGGGGCTGGCCTGAACATAGGGAGAACATGTGGGACAGACGCATGGGGACCAGACTTGGCCAGGCGAGGACAGACAGACATGTCCAAGCACCAAGAGATGGAAGAGAGACAGGTGTTGGACCATGTAGGCAGGAGAGGCAGGCAAAGGTCTCTTTTGGTAGAGGTTTCAGGCTAACCCTTCATTCTACAGAAGTGATGGTCTCTCTGCCCTTCCTATCTTTGCTTTTACCAGGAGGGTTTTTTGAGAATTTTTTTTTTAGGCCACAGAGCATCTCATTGAGGTACAGGAGCAGGGAAGGAGAGAGAGAGAACACAGTATAATACGGTAAAAGTTAAAACAGGTAGGCTTTTTTTTGGGAAATGCAGATTTTTCAGAATTCTTTACATTAAGTCAAATTTGTATAATGGGACTTATAGCCTACATGTACATTGAGCCTTAGAAAAATTTTTTAGTTTAGTTAGGTTTTCCTTGTTTTTCCCTTACCTCCTTTAAATATGCCCTTAAACATCAATTTCCTTCTCTTCCCCTTTTAGGGGTTTATTATTTCTCTAGTTCTCTAATCCCTCACTTCCTTATTGAGACAAGAAAGGATCAGATATCAATAATAGTTATACATAATTAACTGGCTAACCAAATTAGTAAATGAATTTCAGTTATGAGAGCAATTTGGAATGAACATTTTTTAGAAAGTTCCTTGAGAACAAGTAATTTGCCAGCTTCTTTGTATGGCTAGTCCTCTACATAGTCCCTGATACATACTTATTATTTAATAAATGCTTGTGTTAATCCTATTAAAGGAATTTCAAACATAAGTAATCAAGCTAGGAAATGATTGGGTGGTGTTAAGAATTGTGAAAATAATATACCTATTTGAAGCCACCCCTGAATATAAACCTGATATAGTTGAGGTCTAAAGGGAAGAGTGAAGGTAGATAGAAACATGGAAAAGGGATAGTTTACTGTCCCTCCTGTCCACAAAGCACAAGGGCCAGGGACTTTAAGCTTCTGGGGTGGGATATATATTAGCCATCCAAAAAGACATTCTTCCTTTCTTTTTTTTTTTCCTTTTTCCTCTCTCCAATGGTTCTCCTTTGCCAGTGCTCCCTCCACACACCTTTTCTTCTACAATTCTTAGATTCCTCTTTTACAGGGCTTGTTTACACAGTTATCATTATTTTCATTTTTGTTTGTTTATTTTCAAACTATAATATTTTTCTTCTATACTGGAACTCACTCTTATAACTCAATTTTATTTATATCCCTGATAATTAAATTCCTAATAGTAAAGTATGTCATTGGAACACTTTTTTTCACTCATCTCATCTAGTAGGACAAAGGCTTTCTTCTAAGGTTGAGTTCTGTATCTAGTATGTATAGAGGGATAATAAAAGAGATAAAATAGTTTGCAACTAAATATAATATAAAATAGAGTATAAAAGTCAAGGAAGAGGCATAAAGTACTATAAGCTTTGTACCTTGAAGAATAAACAGGTTTTCAACTAGTAGAAATGTGGAAGGGAAGAAATTTCAGGCATAACATGTAGTAAAGGCCCTGATGTCAGAAAGTACTAGTTATAGTTAGAGATCAAGAAATAATCCATTACTTGCAGTATAGGATATTTGATCAGACAGACAGATCAGAACCAAATTATTAAAGACATTCAAAGGAGTTTTGTACTTTACAAAAAGTGGGAAGTCAATGGAGCTTTTTGAGGTGAGGAGTGACAAGTTCAGAGCTATGTAGTAGAAGAATTCTGTATCAATACATTGCAATAATTGTAAAGGAGCTTGTACATTCAGTAACCTGATGGTTTTACAATGGTCTAGGTGAGCTTGATTAAGGACCTTCATGAAATAGGATGGTGGTACTGATAATGCAAAAAAAGGGGTGGGTATAAGATATATGAAGGAAATTAAGATTAGTCTTGGCAATAAAATGGACATAGGGGAGTTGGCTAACCGCAGAAGTAAAAAATGATTGAAGAGTATGTGACCAGAAGTAGGGTGGTAACAGTAGCAGACACATCACAAGGAATAGTGAATTTTTTTAAAGGGATGTCAGCAGTGATAATAAGTTCAATTTTGAACACACTGAGGCTGAAGTACCAAAAGTATATTCCTATAGAGATATCCAATTGTGAAGCTGAAAATATAAGATTAGAACTCAAATGAAAGGTTGTCACTAGGAAAATAGATTTGATTCATCATTATTAAAGGGAATATCAAAGTTGTAGTACTGAATGAGAACACAGAGAGAGAGAGAAGAGAAAAGAAGTATGAAGGTTTCATATGTACTTTAAGTCCCTCCTGCTTTCTGATGCACTCAGTATTTTTTTTTGATCACTTTCCTAAAGTTTATTGTACTCCAGGAGTAAACTCTGCACCTGTGAACAATTAATATACTGGAAAAGACAATTTTAATAGCACAGAATCTCAATGCCAAAAGGAAATGCTCAGGTGTCATAATTCAACCTACATCTTAACATTACTTCTAAAATATACTCAAGTGGTAAAACATACTCTGCTTGAAGACTTCCAGTAACAGAGCATTTATTAACTCTCTAGGTTAAACTCACAATTTTGCCTAATGCTGGATATAACTACTTTCATCTGTTTTGGAAGCCACAGGCAAAGACACTTATTAAGTTTCTACTATTCTCTGGCTTATTACTGTTGCTCAGTTGTGTCCAGGCCTTCATAATTCTGTGAACCATCCTATCCATGGGGTTTTCTTGGCAAAGATATTGAGCAATTTGCCATCTCCTCCCCAATGTGTCCCTATTTCATAGATAATATGAACTGAGGGGTTAAGTGACTTCCCCAGGATCATGTTGCTAGTAAGTGTTTGAAGCCAAATTTGAACTCGGATCTTCTCAACTCTACGCTAGGTGCTCTATGCACTGCAGCAACTAGCACCTTCTCTACATAAGAAGTTGTATGATAGTCTTTGCCCACCTCCTCCTCTAGGTCTGAACCAACATTAATCCAGTTAATACTCCAGTATGATTGAATAATGATGTTAAATATGCTAAGGTATAAATGAATCAAAACATTAAGTGAATTTATTGTTAATACTAGCTCTTGGGGAAAGACAAAATGATAAAATGTAAAAGGACTTCATTATGAGTCGGGGAACTTGGTTTCTAATTTAAACTCTACCATAAACATCTATCAAACTGGGCACTTAATCTTTCTATGGCTTTTTCCTTATCAGTTATAGAAGAAATTTTAACTAGATTATTTTTTCTAAGTTATTTTTCCTTTTAGCTCTAAAATTTCTATGATTTGGAATTTATTGTTTTCTAAGCAAATAGTCAACTTAAAATGTCATTTTTCCTATCTATTTTCTTAATTTAACACCCAAGATAAATCACTGTAAAAATGTCTGAATTGTGGTCTCATCAATTTGAACTTAAGTACCCAAGGGTGCATGGAATTATACTAGTTTTAATATAATATGAATTCTTTATCTGACTTTTAGAATTTGCATTCTAAAATGAGCAACTTGCATAGATAGATATCTGGGAGGTCTACAAATGTATCTGTGTGACCACTTTAGAAAGAACACTAATAAAAAAGTAAACAATTAAGCAAATTTGTTGTATATGAAGGATTTTTAGTTATTCGATTGGATTCCAAGAAAAGTTAGCCATCTGAAAAACTTGGTTTACTTCATCATAATTGCAAAACAGATTTTTGTCTTCTAACATAAGGGGAAAAAGAAAGACTTTTTATTTAAACATAAATGCTATCAACTGCCAACCACTATGATTCCATAATATTCATACTCTTAAAGCTATTTCATAACAAAAGAAATTACCTTTAGAGAAAAATCTATTTATGACAACCAAGGAACTTACATATTCATGGCTGTGTTCAATAATACATTCCCAGTGGGATGGTCTCCAAAAAATTGTCTACAATTAAAAACAGAACAGGAAAAATTGAATGGCTTACTCTCTTGTTGGTGAATTAGCTGAGGATTCCTTTTCTGAGGCATGAGAGCTTATAGTTTGCAAAATACAATTATTTTTCTCCGCAGATAGGACATCTTTTTCTTGTTCAGCATGGATTAGTTTTAAGGCCTCTATTCCATCTACTTCATCAACTCTGTCACCCAGATTTGGATGTAGTTCTGTAGTATTGATAATTGGATCATCTTCACTCACAGAAACAGTAAGGTCACTGCTACTGCTTAAACTTTCCTCTTCATGCTCTTGCATATGTTTGGTGGGTCTCTGATTTTTCAGGTCTTTAGGATGATCTATAAGAGACAATGAATGATGAGGCTATTTTTTGCCAGCTTCAAAGAAGTTATGATAAGATCTTCTACCACATATGGTAGTGAGTTAACCATAAGAAATTAAAAAAAAAGAATGCCTGAATTTTAAACTGCATTTCTGTAGACAGTATTTATAAGTGTGTATAAAAGAATATCATAGGCAAAATGCAGCAATAAATTTTTTCACTTAAATATATATATAGCAATAGCTGAAATGTATATGACCTTGCAACATGCTTCACATACATGATCTACTTTGATTATTATAACTCCTTTCAAGTCCTACTCCTCAAATCTGCATAATTGCAGGGAAAGAAATTGAAGGTAGAAGTTAAGTGACTTGCCCAAGATCACACAGCTAATCGCTGGAGGTAGATCTAAACCCAGACCTATCTGAGTCCAAGACCAGCACTATATCAACTATATCAAATTGTCCACTTTTTACCTCTTTCCTTGAGGACAGAAATACTACTCTGCTCCTCACTATTTCCTAACCCAACGGAAAGAAGAACACATGTATAGTAATACACATCCATATGCAAAAAATTCTAACCTGAAAGATTTTCTTCTGAATGTGCATTTTCAGAGGCACAGTACTCAGGGCCAGGTACCAGTGAAACTGAATGTTTTGTTCTTTCTTTATTTCTTTCACTATGTTCCTGTGTCACTATTTCTTCTTCTGATCCCTCTGATCTGTAAGAACTGTCACCCTTTAAATCAGTGGTTCTGTTTTCTGGACATAATCTTTCCTGCAACAGAGAATTCAGTTCTGCAGACTTTTTGCTTTCGGGTAAATGATTCTTGCCATTATTTATGTTGCTTACTATCTCTAAGCAATGAGTTTGTTCAACCTCAGACAATGCTGTGGATGTGACTGGCATTTTCTCACCAATCTGGAAAGATGTCTTTCCGTCTATTTTGTCAGACTTATTTAAGAACTGTGTATCACTATTCATTTGTACTCCACAGCTGTCTGTCACATTACTTCTCTCTGCTGTCTGCTGGCATGAATGTGGGTTAGAAATTGAAAAGCTCTTTGTGGGCTGGGAAGATTTCCACTGTGTACTGAAATCTCCAGTGCTTGAGATGGCTGACATTTGGCGGCCCATAAAGATTGTTGTTGGATGATACAGTCCTCTTGACATGGCTGTCCCTGTGTTAATTCCTGCTGGCTTCACAACTTGTACAACCTGAAAAAAAAGTTTAAAGTTAAACACATCTTGTATAAAATTATTATTTTGTTATTTTGAGAAGGCAATTAGAAGAATACTGAAATTAGTACATGCCACATTTAAAAAATAGGTTGCTTCCTAAAAAAAATACAGGAAAAGGAACACATTCTATAAAATTCAATTCTAAGGAAGCAAGCTGCATAAAATAGAAGCACTGGTTCAAAACTATGACCTCTACATTTTTAAAAGCAGATGAATATAGTGACCCAAAATGGTGTTTTAAAGTACATATGTATTTTAATATACATAATACAGGGTATCCCCAAAGTTTTTATGCAGTTTTAAGCTTTTATAGATTAAATAACTATTGTTATTAATTATATGATAATAACAATAATAATAGCTATCAGTAAGGCTAAAGAATGCACTGCCTTTTGGAACCCCCTAATAAAATTCAATAAATGCTTTTGGAAAACTTGTTTAAAACTAAAGATCTATAGGTGGCACTATGGATAGAGTTCTGATCCTAGAGTCAGGTAGACCTGAGTTCAAATTTGATCTTATTTACAAGTTGTGTTACTTGGGCAAGTCACTTAACCCTGTTTACCCCAGTTTCCTCATCTGAAAATGAGCTGAAGAAGGAAATGGCAAATCACTCCAGTATTTTTGCTAAGAAGACCCCAAATGGGGTCACAAAAAGTTAGACACAACTGAAGACTAAACAACAAAAAAGAGTTTATAATAATCATGACTCCTATTTAAATTTCAAATACTTATACCTTTTTGCCTCAGCACTTTAAAGTAGTTAAAAAACCAACTAAATCACAAATAATTCCAATAAAATGCTTTTCCATATATAAAAAAGTTGAATGACTTGATCAAGATCATATAGAAAGTTAGAGGCAAACCTGGAAATAACAACATCTATAATTTAAAAAGAATAATGGAATTGAAAATAAAGCCCTGCATATGAATCCACAATAATACTAAAATTAGAATTCTGATTATTCCAGGATCACTCCTTCCATCACTCCTTCCATCACTCCTTCTTCCTTCCTTCCTTCCTTCCTTCCTTCCTTCCTTCCTTCCTTCCTTCCTTCCTTCCTTCCTTCCTTCCTTCCTTTTTCCTTCCTTCCTTCCTTCCTTCCTTCCTTCCTTCCTTCCTTCCTTCCTTCCTTCCTTCCTTCCTTCCTTCCTTCCTTCCTTCCTTCCTTCCTTCCTTCCTTCCTTCCTTCCTTCCTTCCTTCCTTAGCAATGGGGGTTAAGTGACTTGCCCAGATCACACAGCTGGGAAGTGTCTGAATCCAGATTTGAACCCAGGACATGCCATCTCTGGGCCTACCTCTCAAATCCACTAAGCCATCTAGCTGCCCCCAGAGACTATTTCTTTCTACAACTGATCTTCACAGTTGAATCAAAAATAAACAATTTTACAATATAAATCAAAACAAACAACAAAATCCATCCTGTAAAATGAAGTTAATAAAAAAGATACAAAAATTTAAGTTATATAAAAGATATTAGGGAAATCCCTTCTACTAAAAAATTACTAAGACCTTATCCACAGGGGCAGCTAAGTGGTTCACTGGACTGAGAGATGGAATGAGAGATAAGAGGTTCTGGGTTCAAATCTGACCTTAGACTCTTTGTGACTATGTAACCTTGGGCAAGTCACTTAACCCCACTGCCTAGCTCTTACCACTCTTCTGTCTTGAAACTGATACTTATATTGATTTTAAGATAACAAGGTAAGGGATTAAAAAACATCAGAATTGACTATAAAAAGTGTTTTATAATTATGTTTGTGTAGTTCCTGGGTTTGTTTTGGCAAGTGTAGTCCCAGGTATTTTATTCTGTCTTTTTTTATTTCATCTTGTAGGATTTTGTTAGTACTATGTAAAAATGCTAATGATTTTAATGAGTTTATTTTATATCTTGCTACTTCACTAAAATTTTCAATAGTCTCAACCAACTTTTCAGTTGGATTTCTAGGATTTTCCATGTATACCATCATATTGTCTGCAAAAAGGGATAGTTTTATTACTTCTTTGCCCATTCTGATACTTGAATTTCCTTTTCCTTCATTGTTCTTGCTAGCATTTCTAATACTATATTAAATAATATGGGTGGTAACATGCATCCTTGTTTTACTCCTGATCTTAATGGGAAGGATTCTAACTCATCCCTATTACAAATAATATTTGATGATGCTATTTTAGGTATATGCTTCATATAATTTTTTAAAAAAATCTTCACCTTCCATCTTAGAATCACTATTATATATTGATACGTATGCAGAAGAGCAGTAATGGCCAAGGTCCTACAGCTAAGAAGTGTCTGAGGCAATGTTTGAACCCAGGATCTCCCAACTCTGTGAGTCTGGATTTCAAACCCCTGAGCCACCTAGCTGTAGGCTTTCTAGTGTTTTTAATAGGAATGAATGTTGTATTTTGTCAAAGGCTTTTTCTACATCTACAGATATAATCAGATGATTGCTACTTTTCTTATTAATATAATAAATTATATTGATAAATTTCCCTATATTAAGCCATCTCTGCATTCCTGGTATAAATCCTGTTTTATCCCAGTGTATAAATCTTTGTGGTATATTGTTGTCATCTCCTAGCTAGTATTTTATTTCGGACTTTTGCATCTACTTAAATATTCTCCTTTTCTGTTTTTGCTTTTTTTGGTTTAGGTATCAGCATCAAGTTTGTTACACAGAAGTTTAGTAAAACTCCCATTTACCTATTATTTTAAATAATTTATTTAACATTGGAATTAGTTGATCTTTAAATGTTTGGTAGAATTCACTTATAAATCCATCTCATCTTGATTTTATTTTTAAGGAAGTTCATTTATAACCTGTTCAATTTCTTTTTCTAAAATAGGTTTATTTAGATATTCTACTTCCTCCTTTGATGGTTCAGGCAGTTTATATTTTTGTAAGTATTTGTCCATTTCACTTACATTATCAAATTTGTTGGCATATAATTGAGCAAAATAATTCCTAACAATTGCTTTAATTTCATCTCCACTGGAGGTATATTTACTCTTTTCACCTTTACTGGAATCCTTCATTCAGTTTTCTTTTCTTTTAATTATACTTACCAATAGTTTATTTTGTTGATTTTTTTCATAAAACCAACCTTAGTTTTATTTATTAATTTAGTATTTTTCTTACATTCAATTTTACTGATATCCTCTTTATTTTTAGTATTTATAATTTGGTGCTCAGCAGGGGATTTTTAATTTTTCCCCCTTTCTATTCCCATTTGATTTTCTCAAAATATCTATCATATTTAATTTATCTAAAATGCTATTCATCTCCTTGACTTTTCTTATGTGGGGGAGATTAGATTTATTTATTTCTGACAGAAGAAAATTAAAGTTCCCACTATTATAGATTTGTTATATATTTCTACCTTTAACCCATTTAGCCTTTCCTTTAAAAATATGGATGTTATAACATTTAGTGCATATAGGTTTAATATTGATAATGTTTCACTATCTGTGGTACCTTTTAATATAATATAATTTCCCTATTGTCTCTTTTGAGTAAATCTATTTTAACTTTAACTTTGTCAGAGATCATGATTACTACTGCTTCTTTTGTATCAGCTGAAGCATAATATATTGTTCTAGTCTTTTACTTTTTTTGATATGTCTCTCTCATTTTTAAGTCTATTTCTTATAAACAAGATATTACTGGATTTTGGTTTTTGATCCATTCTGCTGTTTCCATTTTAAGGGTGAATTTATCCTATTTACATTTTAAAGTTATAATTAATAGTTGTGTATTTCCCTCCATTCTATTTTTCCTGACTGTGTGTCCTTCTCTCCCTCTCATTTTGCCCTATTCCTCCTCCAATCAATTTCTTTTGACCATTACCTCTCCAACCTGCACTCCTAAGAACCTCTCTCATACTCTTTCCCTTTGGTTTCCTAGTTCCATATCAATTCATTGTAAGAGGGGAGTAATCCAATTTATGCAAGGAGCAATTTCTGACAGAAATCAGATGCAAAGAGAGATCGAGGGAGGTGCAAAAAGGAAAAAAGAAAGTTCCAGGAGGGGACCTGAAGCTGAGGGAACTCCAACTGATCACTCTCTTCACCTCACTTCCAGCTGGGAGCCAGAGAGAAGAAGCAGGGCTCTCAGGCTAAGAAACTTGGGTCTCTCTGGAGATCAATTTTTTCCCTGCAAACCCCTGGATACTTCTCACTCAGCTCTCAACAACAGCACAGAACCATCAGTGAATATTGTGGACAAGGACTTGAAGGAAGCCATCCACTGAGATCCCCTTTTCAAGGATCTCATTCTCCATCTCTCTCCCTAACTTGTTCCTGGACTCCAGTACTCAAGCTAGTTAGTTTAGGAGGAGGGACCAACCAGTAGCTGGGCAGAAGAGGGATCAAGGCTGAGAGCCTTGAACCCTGAAATCCTGGGGGGTCAGTCTGCCAGAGGGGACAAGTCAATAGGGCTTCCTGCTCACCCACTTCCCTTGCCTGACATGCTTATCTTGCCTTCCCTGTGTGAACCCAAATCAATTGTCTACTAATTTAGAATTAGGTCTGGCTAATTTCTGATACTAGGAAAGGGGACTGAAGATTTGGGGAGTACCATACCTCTTCCCAAAAAAAGAGGGTTAGCCCAGGAGCCCAGTGATCCAAACAACCAAACCCAAGGAGCAATCATCCCTTCTGGACTGTGGAGTAACCCAAGGTCCTGAGGCTGGGGTGGGGGGTAGGGGGTGGGGGTGGGGAGTGGCAGTTGATGTACCTGAAGAATCCAGAGGCAAAAAGAGTTCATCCTGCCTCCTCAAGAATAGCTGAGACCAAAAAGGGGGCAATGTGTCATCTTACCAAAGCTTTTCCCTCTAGTTTTTATCCTCCATCTCCCAGAACCATTCTCTGAGGAGACATACTCCCTTTCTCAGGGAGACAAGACTTGAAGACTTGGTTATCTTCCCCCAAAAGAAAGAGAGGGGGTCAATCGCTTCCTCCTCTTCCCCCTCTAAACTCTTTACCTCTCTCCCTCCATCATCCCTGTTCCCTTTCAGGCCATACATTACAATTAGCACCCTGGTTAGAGGACAAAGAATCCACCATAGCAGTTACAACTGACAGTTGGGAGTGACTGGGAGGAGGGGTGGCCATTTTGTACATAGAATTCTGTGAACACTGCTCACAGTAGGGAAGGGGCTCACAAGGCTTGTACAGAAATCTGGGTGAAGGTGAGGTACAGAGAGAAGCAGAATGTACCAAAAGATACTATGGACTAGCCTGGTGCTATTGATAATGGCACACTGGTACTATTCACTCTTTGGGGCAATAACCAATATACTTCGAGATTTCATAAGGGCAGTCATTAACATACTAAAATACTGGGAACAAATGAAACTTGAGATTACAACTTTATGGCCAATGCTCCCAGCTGTCTATGGATCTCTCATGATGACATGGCAATAAGGAAATTTCCACAATAAGGAAAGGACTCAAAGTGATCTTGGGCAAGTGTGACTGCAACAACAACATGGATAGTAAATTAGATAGAGTATTTTCTCAAATGGCAGCCAAGAAAGACATGTATCAAGATTTCATGACAAAGATGGAGAAACTGGGGATGGTGAAGGGCACTATGACAGATAAAAACACAAAGACACAGACAAGGACAATGGGGTAGTGACATCAACAGCTTTGAACAGAAGCCACACAAGCTGAAGGGACTGTAGGGGCACAAAAGATTATGCCTCTCAGGGACTTTACAAAGATTACACCAGACTCTGGCATCGTCCATATGAAAGTTCATAAAGCTTTCTTAGCCCAGGATTTGGAAGCACTCCGTAAGAGAATGCCTAGAGTCTGCACCGAACCTTTCAAGAGCCTTAAGAAGCTGAAATGTGCTTTCAGGTTCTTTGTACTCAGTTTTGAGGATGTTGAATTTTTTTTAGGAGAATTATTTAGCCTCTAAGAACAGGCCCAATTTCTTAAAAAAAGAGAGAGGATGCAAATCTGACCATCTGGCCAGAATTTCATGGGCATGTCGAATTTTCTAGGCCCCAGAATCTAACACATTTAAGAAAAGCTAGAGAAGATCTGCTTGAAGCAATCAAATCCTTCTGTGTACACTCTATTGCATGGGGAAATTTTGAAAGAATTAGGCAGGATCCCAAAGAACACCATATATTTATCTCGATAGGCTTCTGGAGAATGTGGAGCCAATTTTAGGGTACCCCCGGGACAATGAACAGGCCATACCACATATAAAGAGACAGTTTTTACAGGGATGCAGTAACACACTCAAAAATTTCCATAAATATTACTGCCCACAATTTGAATCACTTTCCTTGCAAGAATTGCATGATTCTGCAACATACTTGCATGACACACAGAACAACAAAGGGAGAAGGATGACCAGATCAGGGATCTAAAGCAAAAGTCAGAGGAAGCCAAAGAGACATTGAAACCAAGGTGGCTAATATAGAAAAAAATACATAACTACATACATGTAATTGATATGACATTATGTGTCTTTTCAGTGGGTGGGGAAAGGGCTAGAAGGAAGGAGAGAAATTAGAACTCATTTTTTTTAATGACAAAAAGAGACACTGAAAAAACCTGAGGAAACGGGAAAAAATTTATTATACATAAAGTAAATCCAAAAAAGCAGGAGCTACAATCATGATATCTGACAAAGCAAAAAAACAAATATTGAAAAAATAAAAAGAAATAAACTGTATTATGCTAAAAGGAACGACAGATAACAATTTAATACAAGTAATAAATTTCTATACTTGAAATGCCATAGCATCCATATTAATAAACATCTAAGCTATAAGACATAGAGGATAATACAATAGTGACACAAGACTTAAAATGTCTCTCTGTGTTTTGAGTAAGTCTAAAGGAAAGATAAACAAAAGGGGAAATATGGAACAGCAAATTTCTGGAGAAATTAGAGGTAAAAGATGGAGGATCTTCTAAATAGGACTGAAAGAGAATTTAAAAATTTCTCAGACACATTAAAGTTTTACAAAAATTGACTACAAAGGTCTGTATCCCAAGGCAATCAAAGAAAAAGGAAAAGAACCTATATTTATAAAAATATTTATGGCAGTTCTTTTTCTGGTATCAAGGAACTTGAAAATAGGAGGATACCCATTAATTTGGGAATGGTTAAACAAGTTGTAATTATGTTTGTGATGGAATACAACTCATGCACCAAATGATATAACATACAAATTTCTAAAGGAGAAACTGGTTGAGCTTAAGGAAGAAATAGATAGTAAAACTATACCAGTGGGAGACCTCAAACTTCCTCTATCAGATCTAGATAAATCAAACCAAAAATTAAATGAGAAAGAAGAGATAGTAATGAAATCTTAGAAAAATTAGAGTTCATAAATATGTGGAGAAAAATAAATAGGGACAAAAGTAATACACCTTCTTTTCAGCAGCACATGGGACATTCACAAAGATTGACCATGTACTAGGAACAACTGCAAAAGAGCACAAATAATAAATGCAACCTTCTCAGACCACAATGCAATGAAAATAATAATTAGTAAGGGTACATGGAGAGGCAAATCAAAAATTAATTGGAAATTAAATAATATGATTCTACAAAATTGGTTAGTTAAAGGAGAATCATAGAAACAATTTAATAATTTCAGTGAACAAAATGACAATGATAAGATATCCTATCAAAATCTATGGGATGAAGCCAAAGCAGTACTCAGGGGAAACTATATCCTTGCATGGATATATTAACAAATTATGGGGGGGGGGGACAGAGGTCAATGAATTGGGCATGCAAATTAAAATATTTGAAAAAGAACAAATTAAAAAAACCCAAATAAAAACTAAATTAGAAATCCCAAAAATTAAAGAACTTAATAAAATGGAAAGTGAAAACTAATGAATTAATGAATAAGACTAGGTGTTGGTACTTTGAAAAAACAAATAAAATAGACAAAGTACTGGTTAATCTAATAAAAAAAGGAAAGAAGAAAACTAATTTAACAGTATCAAAGATGAAAAGGGAGACCTCACCTCTAATGAAGAGGAAATTAAGGCAATCATTAAAAACTATTTTGCCTAATTAGATGGCTATAAATATGGCAATCTACATGATATGAATGCATATTTGCAAAAAGAAAATAAATTGTCTAGATTAACAGAAGTAGAAATAGAATATTTAAACAATTCCATTTCAGGAAAAGAAATTGAACAAACCATCAAAGAAAAAATCCCCAGGGTCACATGGATTCACAAGTGAATTCTATCAAACATTTAAAGAATAACCAATCCCAATACTACACAAGCTATCTGACGAAATAAGCAAAGAAGGAGTTCAACCAAATTCCTTTTATGACACAAATATGGCACTGATCCCAAAGCCAAGCAGAATAAAAATAGAAAAAGAAAACTACAGACCAGTCTCCTTGATGAACACAGCTACAAAAATCTTAAATAGAATATTAGTAAAAAGACTCCAGCAAGTCATCCTGAGGGGTTATTCATTATGATCAGGTGGGATTTGTACTAGGAATGCAAGTATGGTTCAATATTAGGAAAACTATCCACATAATTGACCATATTAACATCACATGATTATCTCAAAAGATGCAGGAAAAGCCTTTGACAAAATATAATACTCATTCCTTTTGAAAACACCAGAAAGTATAGAAATAGAAGGATTTTTCCTACACCAGAAAGTATGGGAATAAAAGGACCTTTCCTAAAAACAATAAATAGTATATATCAAGCATCATCAAGCATCATCTGCAATGGGGATAAATTAGAAGTCTTCCCAATAAGATCAGGAGTGAAACAAGGATGCCCATTATCACCTCTATTATTTAACATGGCACAAGAAACACTATCTGTAGCAATTAGAGAAGAAAAAGAAATTGAAGTTTTTAAAATAGGCAATGAGGAGACCAAGCTATCACTCTTTGCAGATGATATGATGGTCTACTTAAAGAATCCTAGAGAATGAACCAAAAAGCTAGTGGAAATAATCAACAACTTTAGCAAGGTTGCAGGATACAAAAAAAAAATACACATAACTCATTAGCATTTCTATATATTTCCAACTCATCCTGGCAGCAAGAGTTAGAAAGAGAAATTCCATTTAAAATCATCCTAGACAATATAAAATACTTAGGAATCTATTTGCCAAGACAAACACAGGAATTATATGAACACAACCACAAAACACTTTCCACACAATTAAAACTAGATCTAAACAATTGGGAAAACATTAATTGCTCATAGGTAGCACAAGCTAACATAATAAAAATGACAATCCTACCCAAATTAATTTATTTATTGAGTGCCATACCAATCAAACTACCAAGAAACTTTTTTTTACTGAATTAGGAAAAAATTATAACAAAGTTAATTTGAAAGAACAAAAAATCAAGAATATCAAGGGAAATAATGGAAAAATGTGAAGGATGGGGTCTTAGCAATGTCAGATCTTAAACTGTACTATAAAGCAGTGGTCATCAAAATAATATGGTACTTGTTATGAGACAGAAGGGAGGATAAGTGGAATAGACTTGGGATAAATGACCTCAGCAAGACAGTGTATGATAAACCCAAAGATCCTAGCTTTTGGAACAAAAATAAAAAAAAATTGACAAAAACTGATGGGAAAATTGGAAAACAGTATGGGAGAGATTAGGTATAGATTAACATCTCCACCTTTCACCAAGATAAATTCAGAATGGGGGAATGACTTGAATATAAAGAAGAAACCTATAAATAAAGTAGGTGAAAACAGAATAGTATACTTGTCAAATCTTTGGAAAAGGAAAGATTTTAAGACCAACCAAGAATTTAAAAAAATTTACAAAATGTAAAATAAATAATTTTTATTACATTAAATAAAAAGGTTTTGTACAAATAAAACCAAACAATCAAAACTAGAAGAGAAGCAACAAATTGGAGAAAAATCTTTATAAGAAAAATCTCTGACAAAGGACTAATTACTCAAATATGTAAGGAGCTAAATCAATTGAACAAAAAATCAAACCATTCCCCAACTGATAAATGGGCAAGGGACATGAATAGGCAATTTTCAGATAAAGAAATCAGAACTATCAATAAGCACATGAAAAAGTGTTCTAAATCTCTTGTAATTAGAGAAATGCAAATCAAAACAACTCTGAGGTACCACCTCACACCTAGCAGATCAGCTAATATGACAGCAAAGGAAAGTAATAAATGTTGGAGGGGATGTGGCAAAATTGGGGCATTAATGCACTGCTGGTGGAGTTGTGAATTGATCCAACCATTCTGGATAGCAAAGGGTACTAAAAGACTGCCTGCCCTTTGATCTATCCATATCACTGCTTGGTTTATACCCCATAGAGATAATAAGGAAAAAGACTTGTACAAAAATATTTATAGCTACACTCTTTGTGGTAGCAAAAATTGGAAAATGAGGGGATACCCTTCGATTGGGGAATGACTGAACAAATTGTGGTGTGCTAAAAAAATAATGAACTGGAGGAATTCCATGTGAACAGGAATGACCTCCAGGAATTGATGGAGAATGAAAGAAGATGATCCAGGAGAAGGTTATACACAGAGATGGCTACCCTGTGGCAGATCGAATGTAATGGACTTCTCTACTAGCAGTAATGCTATGATCCAAGACATTTCTGAGAGCCCTATGAGAAAGAATGCTATTCATATCCAGAGAAATAACTGTGAGAGTAGAAACACAGAAGAAATATAACTGCTTGATCACATGGTTTGATGGGGATATGATTGGGGATGTAGACTAAATGATCACCCTACAAATATCAATAATACAGAAATAGGTCTTGATCAATGACACATGTAAAACCCAGTGGAATTGCATGTTGGATACAGGATGGGTTTGGGAAGAGTGGAGAGAAAGAACATAAATCATGTAACCATGGAAAAATTCTCTTAATTAATCAATCAAATAAAATAAAAAAATAAAGTTGTATTATGCCCCTCCAATAAAACAACAAACTAGAAAACCTGATATGAACTAATGCAAAGTGAAATAAGCAGAACTAGGAAAACATTGTACATAATAATAGTAATATTGTAATGACCAACTGTGAAAGAATTAGGTACTCTGATCAAGAAAATTATTCAGCAAAACCATGATGGCAGAGAAAAGGTGGGCTTTTATCTGACCTCTCTTAAATTTACCTCCAAAAAAACTGTAAAATAACACTTCAAAACAAATTATAGAGTGGCCGAACCCACCAGAGGTGGATTGAAACAATTTTTTCCATTCCAATCTCTAGGAAATTGACAGAAAAAGTTTGCTGCACTGTGGTGACAGTGGAACACAGTCTAGTGGAAGTAATACCTCAGCAAGATAGCAACAGGCGAATGCTTCTGGAGTTCCAGTCAAGATGGCGGCTTAGAGAGAGCTAAAGTTCAGATCTCCGGAAACCCCTTCCTTACTGATCTCAAACTGTATGCTCCTAGGACATTGAAATTCAAAACAAACAACAGGATAGATCCAGGGAACCCTCCTCCTGGACCTGGACCTGGACCTGGACCAAAAGGTACAGCCCCCAAAAACCAGAGCCTGAGATCACTCGGATCTAAGGGATTAGCAGAAGGAAGGTCCCAGAACCCATCCCCCCAAACCCAGAGCGCTGAGTCCGAGGCAGCAGCAGGAACCTAAGAGCCAGCAAAAGGACCCCAGGGCCAGCTATTCTGAAGGCCGCACCCTGAAAACAACCTGAGCCAGTAGAGGGGGCACCCAGACAGCAGGAAAACAGAGAGAGACAGAGGGGAGCCTGTATCCCCCTGGCTGGATCCTTCCGTCTGAGTCTCAGGGAAGGTCCCTGGTTTAAGACACACTCAATCCAATCCAGGGGAAATTAATCCTATCAGGAGCTCTTGGAGCTCCGGGAAGCCTCGGCCCCTCCCCTCTCAGACTGCAGGCCTCTCTGGCCCACAAAGGCTCTGAGATAACCTTGGGGACAGTGCAAAGCCAGGCTCAGAGCATGGGAGTAAGGCAACGAAGAAGCATCGGGAAGGAACTGAGAGCAGTAACACCCACGAACGGACAATTTGCCTGGGACTAAAGCCTCTGAACACCAGACAGAGATAAGAAAAGCTAGACCTCCTCACTCAGATAGAGATGGCAAACAGCACAGAAAAGCCGCAACACTCCAAGAAAAACAAGAAGAAGGGGGAGACTTTGGACACATTTTATGGAGCAAAAATACAAAATAAAAAGGAGATAGAAGAGGAAACACAAGCAAATGCTCCAAAACCTTCCAAAGGAAATGGAAACTCTCCACAAATCCATGAAGAATTTGAATCAGAAAGATCAAAAAGATGGAAGACTTCTGGGAGGAAAAGTGGGAAATAATGCAAAAGAAATTCACGCATCTACAAAACCAGTTTGACCAAACTGAAAAGGAAAACCAGGCTTTAAAAGTCAGAATCAGCCAACTGGAAGAAAACAAGCAAGAATTAATAAAGCAAAGCCAAAAGACCAAGAAGAGAACATAAAATATCTCACCTACAAGGTCATAGACTTGGAAAATAAAGGAAGAAGAGACAATTTAAGAATAATTGAACTTCCAGAAAAGCCAGAAATAAACAGCAAACTCAACATCGTAATACAAGAGATAATCAAAGAAAATTGCCCAGAGATTCCAGAACAAGGGGGCAATACAACCACTGGAAGAGCTCACCGAACACCCTCTACACTAAATCCCCAAAAGACAACTCCCAGGAATGTAATTGCCAAATTCCAAAGCTCTCAAACAAAAGAAAAAAATCTTATAAGAAGCCAGAAAAAGACAATTTAGATATAAATGAATGCCAATCAGGGTCACACAAGACCTTGCAAGTTTCACTCTGAATGACCGTAAGGCATGGAATATGATTTTCAGAAAGGCAAGAGAGCTGGGCCTTCAACCAAGAATCAGCTACCCATCAAAACTGACTATTTACTTCCAAGGGAAAGTATGGGCATTCAACAAAATAGAAGATTTCCAAGTTCTTACAAAGAAAAGACCAGAGCTCTGTGGAAAGTTTGATATCGAAAAACAAAGAGCTTGGAATGCCTTAAAAGGTAAATATGAAGGAAAGGGAAAAGGAGAAAAATTTTATCTTTTTCTTTTATTCAAACTCTCTTCTATAAGGACTATATTTATATCAATCTATGTATATTAATATGTGGGGAAAATGTAATGTGTAAATAGGGGGAAAAGTAAGACCAAATAGAATAATCTTTCTCACACAAAGATTCACACAGGAAGGGGAGAGGAAGAAAACTCCTATAAGAAGGAGAGGAAGAGAGTTTTTACTTAAACCTTACTCTCAGGGAAATCAACTCTGAGAGGAAAGAACATCCAGATCCATTGGGATCTTGAATTCTATCTTACCCAACAAGGGTAGGGAGAAGGGAAAACCAAAGGGGGTAGAGGGGGAGGGAACATAAAAAAGGGAGGAAAGAAGAGGGGGCTGCAGGAGGGAAAAAAGGAGGGGCTAGAAAGGGAAATATATCAAGGAAGGGGACAAGGGGGACTGATTTAAAATAAATCACTGGATTAAAAAGTTAGAGCTGAAGAAGAAAGGTTAGAATTAGGGAAGGATATCAAAATGTCAGGGAGTCCACAAGTGACAATCATAACTTTGAACATGAATGGGATTAACTCACCCATAAAATGTAGACTAATAGCAGAATGGATTAGAATCCAAAACCCTACCATATGTTGTCTTCAAGAAACACACATGAGGTGGGTAGACACCCAAAAAGTCAGAATTAAAGGATGGAGTAAGACCTTCTGGGCCTCAACTGACAGAAAGAAGGCAGGAGTTGCAATCATGATATCTGATAAAGCCAAAGCAAAAATAGACCTGATTAAAAGGGATAGGGAAGGTAATTACATTCTGTTCAAAGGGACTTTAGATAATGAGGAAATATCTCTAATCAACATATATGCACCAAATAATATAGCACCCAAATTTCTAATGGAGAAACTAGGAGAATTGAAGGAAGAAAGAGAAAGTAAAACCATATTAGTGGGAGACTTAAACCAACCATTATCAAATTTAGATAAATCAAATCAAAAAATAAATAAGAAAGAGGTAAAAGAAGTGAATGAAATCTTAGAAAAATTAGAATTAATAGACATATGGAGCAATCTAATTAAAAAAAGGAAAGAAGAAAAGCAAATTAACAGCATCAAAGATGAAAAGGGGGACATCAACTCCGATGAAGAGGAAATTAAGGCAATCATTAAAAATTACTTTGCCCAATTATATGGCAATAAATACACCAATTTAGGTGATATGGATGAATATATACAAAAATACAAACTGCCTAGACTAACAGAAGAAGAAGAAATAGAATTCTTAAATAATCCCATATCAGAAAATGAAATCCAACAAGCCATCAAAGAACTCCCTAAGAAAAAATCCCCAGGGCCTGACGGATTCACAAGTAAATTCTATCAAACATTCAGAGAACAGTTAATCCCAATACTATACAAACTATTTGACATAATAAGCAAAGAGGGAGTTCTACCAAACTCCTTTTATGACACAAACATGGTACTGATTCCAAAACCAGGCAGGTCAAAAACAGAGAAAGAAAATTATAGACCAATCTCCCTAATGAATATAGATGCAAAAATCTTAAATAGGATACTAGCAAAAAGACTCCAGCAAGTGATCAGAAGGGTCATCCACCATGATCAAGTAGGATTTATACCAAGGATGTAGGGCTGGTTCAACATTAGGAAAACCATCCACATAATTGACCACATCAACAAGCAAACTAGCAAGAACCACATGATTATCTCAATAGACAAAGAAAAAGCCTTTGATAAAATACAACATCCATTCCTATTAAAAACACTAGAAAGCATAGGAATAGAAGGATCTTTCCTAAAAATAATAAACAGTATATATCTAAAACCATCAGCTAATATCATCTGCAATGCGGATAAACTAGATGCATTCCCAATAAGATCAGGAGTGAAACAAAGATGCCCATTATCACCTCTACTATTTGACATTGTACTAGAAACACTAGCAGTAGCAATTAGAGAAGAAAAAGAAATTGAAGGCATAAAAATAGGCAAGGAGGAGACCAAGTTATCGCTCTTTGCAGATGACATGATGGTCTACTTAAAGAATCCTAGAGATTCAACCAAAAAGCTAATTGAAATAATCAACAACTTTAGCAAAGTTGCAGGATACAAAATCAACCTGCATAAGTCATCAGCATTTCTATATATCTCCAACACAGCTCAGCAGCAAGAACTAGAAAGAGAAATCCCATTCAAAATCACCTTAGACAAAATAAAATACCTAGGAATCTATCTCCCGAGACAAACACAGGAACTATATGAACACAACTACAAAACACTCTCCACACAACTAAAACTAGACTTGAGCAATTGGAAAAACATTAACTGCTCATGGATAGGATGAGCCAATATAATAAAAATGAACATCCTAACCAAACTCATCTATCTATTTAGTGCCATACCCATTGAACTCCCCCAAAATTTCTTTACTGATTTAGAAAAAACCATAACAAAGTTCATTTGGAATAACAAAGGATCAAGGATATCCAGGGAAATAATGAAAAAAAAAACACAAATGATGGGGGCCTTGCAGTCCCTGACCTCAAACTATATTACAAAGCAGCAGTCATCAAAACAATTTGGTACTGGCTAAGAGACAGAAAGGAGGATCAGTGGAATAGACTGGGGGCAAGCGACCTTAGCAAGACAGTATATGATAAACCCAAAGATCCCAGCTTTTGGGACAAAAATCCACTATTAGATAAAAATTGCTGGGAAAATTGGAAGACAGTGTGGGAGAGATTAGGAATTGATCAACACCTCACACCCTACACCAAGATAAATTCAAAATGGGTGAATGACTTAAACATAAAGAAGGAAACCATAGGTAAATTGGGTAAACACAGAATAGTATACATGTCAGACCTTAGGGAGGGGAAAGACTTTAAAACCAAGCAAGACATAGAAAGAATCACAAAATGTAAAATAAATAATTTCAACTACATCAAATTAAAAAGCTTTTCAGAAGGGAAACAACAAATTGGGAAAAAAATCTTCATTGAAACCTCTGACAAAGGTTTAATTACTCAAATTTATAAAGAGCTAAATCAATTGTACAAAAAACCAAGCCATTCTCTAATTGATAAATGGGCAAGGGACATGGATAGGCAGTTTTCAGATAAAGAAATCAAAACTATTAATAAGCACATGAAGAAGTGTTCTAAATCTCTTATAATCAGAGAGATGCAAATCAAAACAACTCTGAGGTATCACCTCACACCAAGCAGATTGGCTAACATAACAGCAAAGGAAAGTAATGAATGCTGGAGGGGATGTGGCAAAGTAGGGACACTAATTCATTGTTGGTGGAGTTGTGAACTGATCCAACCATTCTGGAGGGCAATTTGGAACTATGCCCAAAGCACGATAAAAGAATGTCTGCCCTTTGATCCAGCCATAGCACTGCTGGGTTTGTAGCCCAAAGAGATAATGGGGAAAAAGACTTGTACAAGAATATTCATAGCTGCACTCTTTGTGGTGGCCAAAAATTGGAAAACTAGGGGATGCCCATCAATTGGGGAATGGCTGAACAAATTGTGGTATATGTTGGTGATGGAATACTATTGTGCAAAAAGGAATAATAAAGTGGAGGAATTCCATGGAGACTAGAACAACCTCCAGGAAGTGATGCAGAGCGAGAGGAGAAGAACCAGGAGAACATTGTACACAGAGACTAATACACTGTGATATAATCGAACATAATGGGCTTCTCCATTAGTGGCGATGTAATGTCCCTGAACAATCTGCAGGGATCTAGGAGAAAAAACACTATCCATAAGAAAGAGGACAAACTGTGGGAGTAGAAACACCGAGGAAAAGCAACTGCCTGACTACAGCAGTTGAGGGGACATGACAGAGGAGAGACTCTAAACGAACACTCTAATGCAAATACTAACAACATGGCAATGGGTTCAAATCAAAAACACATGTGATACCCACTGGAATCACGCATCGGCTATGGGAGAGGTGGTTGGGGGGGTAGGAAAAGAAAATGATCTTTGTCTTTAATGAGTAATGCTTGGAAATTATCAAATAAAATATTATTTTAAAAAAATCAATGCTTCTCTCTTGTGCTGCATCCATTAAAAAAATGAATAAAGACCAAGAAGAAAAAAAAAAGAAAGCAACAGGCCTTGGGGGCAACTGAATCAGCAGCAGCAACTTCAGGAGATCTTATTCCACAGATGGTAACGGGTCTGAAAATTGGTCAGAAAGAGATTATAGGGGTCCCTTAGCTGGCACTAGGTGTGAGACTCTGTTGCATTGCCCATTCAGGGATCCAGCTAACAGTTTAGCTTAACAGTACCAGGGTGAAGAAGAGCACTAACACAACAGAGCTTGTGGCCAAAGGAGAGTGAGAATCCTGGTCACAGTTCCATGAAATCAAAACACAAACTTGATAAGACAATGAAGTCAAAACTGGCAAATCCAAAACCTCAAAGAAAATATGAATTGGTTTCAGCTTCAAAAAGACTTCCTGGAAGAGTTCAAAAAGGATTTTTAAAAATCAAATAAAAGAAATAAAGGTAAAAAATGGGAAAAGAAATGAGGTTGATGATAGAAAATCATGAAAAAATTTTAGTTGGCAGCTTGGTAAAGGCTCCCCCAAAATGAAGAAAATAATACCATAAAAAACAGAATATAAGTCAAATGGTAAAAGAATCCCAAAATTTTACTGAAGAGAATTCCTTAGAAAGGATTTGGCCAAATGGAAAAAGAGGTATAAAAATTCAAATAATTCCTTAGAAATTAAATTGGGCAAGTGGAAGCTAAGGATTCCATGAGACACTGAGGAACAATAAAATAAAATCAAAAGAATAAAAAATTTAGAAAATGTGAAATATCTTATCAGAAAAACAAGTGGACCTCCTCCTCGTCCTCCTCCTCTTCTTCTTTGTCCTCACCATCATCACCACCATCTTCTTCCTTCTCATCCTCCTTTTTCTCCTGCTTCTGCCACTGATGCTTCTCCCCCTATTCCCTTGGAGCAGACCATCTTGTTGCCTCTTTTGTGAAGTGGCGGCTGAGGAGACTCCCAGACTCACCATGGCTGACAAGAAGCCGAAGGAAGGAGTCAAGACTGAAAACAATGACCACATTAATTTGAAGGTGGCAGGGCAAGGTGGTTCGGTGGTGCAGTTTAAGATTAAGAGGCACACGCCACTTAGTAAACTAATGAAAGCCTATTGTAAATAACAGGGTTTGTCAATGAGGCAGATCAGATTCCGATTTGATGGGCAACCAATCAATGAAACAGATACACCTGCAGAGCTGGAAATGGAGAATGAAGATACAATTTATGTATTCCAGCAGCAGACAGGAGGCATTTACTAAAAAGAGAACCTGCAACTCTACTCCAGAACTGTGCTTCCAAGGAAAATAATACATTCACAATTAGAAAATCAAGATTTGGTTCCTCCACATCCTGACTACTGCAGTACAGTTTTCTCTCTTTGATTCCCTTCCCCCATTCCTTTATTGTACATAAAGCAACTGGTGTATGTGCACAGGTATAATGCATATTTTTTTTAACTAAATGTTTTTATTAACATCAAATGGAGATGGGGAGGGGGAAAAACAAACTGGTTCTGTGAAAATATCCCATTTCTCTATTAGTGGCATGCTCATTCAACTTTCATCTTTATATTCTAGTAAGTTATTTTGTTCTCACTGTTTAACAAAAAAAAAAATACCCACAAAAAAATCTGTGCATTCCTTGTTTGATTGGATAATTTCAATGTTTTTCTTTTATCATTGTAAAGCCAAGGATGATTTTATAACTTTTTTTGTACGTAGCTGTTACGTGTATGGCAATCTCTGTCTCAGGGATAAATTACTATAAAGAAAATGATCCTAGATAGTTTTCCCTTAAAGTCAAACATCTTGTTGTTTAAATAAACTTCTTGTTTAAAACAAGTAACCTGGAATATAAATTGAGGAGATATAATTTAAGAATTATTGGGCTATCTAAAAGCCATGATCAGAAAAAGAGCATAGATATTATCTTTCAAGAAATTATCAAAAAACTATCCTGATACTCTAGAACCTGAGGTGAAAATGAAAACATTTTATCCATAACATCCTAAAAGAGATTCTAAAAATGAAAATCCCAGGAATATATTATAGCAAAATTCTAGAGCTCCCAAGTCAAAGAGATAATATTGAAAGTAACCTGAAAGAAATAATTCAAATAATGTGGAGTCACAGTAAGGATAACATGAGATTTCAAAACTTCTACATTAAAGGCCTGCGGGGCTTGAAATGTGATATAACACAGTGCAAAAGAGCTAGGATTACAACAAGAATCACCTACCCCACAAAACTAAGTATAATCTTTCAAGAGAAAAAATGAATATTTAATGAAATAGATGACTTTCAGGCATTCCTGATTAAAACAAAACAAAACAAAACAAAACAAAACAAAAAAACCCAGAGCTGAATAGAAAATATGATTCTGAAATACAAGACTCAAGAGAATCACAGCAAAGTGAACAAGAAAATGAAATTATAAGAAATTCAATAAGGTTATTAAACTGTTTGCATTCCTTCACAGAAAGATAATACTTTCAGCTCCTAAGAACTTTAACATTATTAGGGCAGTTAGAAAAAGTATACATAAAAGAGAATGGGTATGAGATGAATATAATTAAATTTATCTAAGAAATTAAAATTAAGGGGTAAGAAAGAGGAATGTGTTGTGAGAAAGGGGAAATGAGAAGTAGAATGTAGTAAATTATCTGACATAAAAAAGGTATAAAAGCTTTTATAGTACAGGGGGAGTTAAAGGAAGTGGAGAGGGAAGTTTGAACTTTATTCTTGCTTGAATTGACTCAAAAAAAGAGCATCACATACCTTCAGCTGTGTAGATAGAAATCTATCTTATTCTACAATAAAAAAAAAAAACAGGAGAGGAAGGGAATAAGAGAAGGTTGCTTGATTAAAAGAAGGGAAGATTAGGAGAAGCAGTAGTCAGAATCAAAACATTTTGAGATTGGACAAGGTGAAAAGAGAGAGAGAACAGGATAAATAGGGAGAGAAATAGGATGGAAGGAAATACAAGGCTAGTAATCATAACTGTGAAAACATTTTCACAGCAAGTTTCTCTGATAAAGGCCTCATTTCTCAAATATATAGAGAACTGAGTCAAATTTATAAGAACACAAGTCATTCTCTGATTGATAAATGGTCAAAGGACATGAGCAAGTAGTTTTCAGATAAAATAATCCAGTCTGTAGTCATATAAAAAATTCTCTAACTCACTTAAAAGGAAACAATCTTCCCTTCTGTCTTGGAATCAATATTAAGTATTGGTTCCAAGGCAGAAAAGTGGTAAAGGCTAGTCATCTAGAGTTAGGTGATTTGTCCAGGGTCACTCAGCTAGGAAGTGCCAGAAGCCAGATTTAAATTCAAGATCACCGATCTGCAAGCCAAGTGCTCTATTCATTGAGTCTTCTAGGTGCCGCTTCTAAATAATTTTTTCACTACAGAAATACAAATTAAAGTAACTCTCAGGTAACACTTCATGCCCATCAGATTGAGTAATATGATAAAAAATGGAAATGACAAATGTTGGAGATAGGGGAAAACTGAAACACCAATGCACTGTTGAGGGAATTGTGAACTAGTATAACCCATTCTGGAAAACAATTTGGAACTATGCCCAAAAGGATATTAAATTATATATATGCCATGCTACCCAGCAATACCACTACTATGTCTGTATACCCAAGAGACAAAAAAAAAAGGAAAAGGAACTATATGTACCAAAATATTTATAGGCACTCATTTTGTGGTGGCAAAGAATTGGAAAATGAGGATATGTTCATCAACTGGAAAATGGCTGAATAAGCAGTGATGATTATGATGAAATACTATTATGTTATAAGAAATGACAAGCAAGATGCTTTTAGAAAAAATTGGAAATATTTACATGAACTGACGCAAGGTAAAATTAGAAGAACCAGGAGAACACTGTATATAGAAACGGCAATATTGTATAATGATCAACTGTGAATAACTTTGCTACTCTCAGCAATAAAATGATCTAAGATAATTCTGAAGGACTTTTGATGAAAAATGCTATCCACCTCCAGAAAAAGGACTGATAGAATTTGAATACATATCAAAACACACCTCTAAAAAAAAACTTTCTTTTCCTGGCTTTCTTTAGTTTGTTTCTTCCTCTTTCACAACATGACTAATATAGAAATGAGTTCTGCATGATTGCACATGTATAACATATCAAATTGCTGCCTACTAGAGGAGGGAGGAAGGAAAGGAGGAAGAGAGAATTTGAAATTAAAAATTTTTAGTGAATATTAAGAATTATTTTTACATATAATTTGGGGAAAATTAATATATTTTAAAAAGACAATGATTCAAGACAGTTCCAAAGGACCCATAATAAAAAATGCTATCCACTTCTAGAGAGTCCTAAAGAAATTCGAATACAAACTGAAGCATATTTTTTCACATTTTCTTTATTTTTATTGTTTAACTTGTATATTATTTTACAACATAACTTATATGGAAATGTTTTGCATAACAAAAAAGTGAATTGCAAACTTTACCAAAATAATGTAATATAAAGAGAGATATTTCTTTGCCTTCTGCTAAACCATTCTAAATCCTAAGCATAAGGGAAACAAACTGATTACTCCCTTTGCAAAGGTAATTAAGATTCCCTTAGCACTGTGGAAAGGAAAACTGAATCAAGTTCTGGACTTTCTGCTACTCAGATGGAACAAACAGCAGTTGGAATGTTAGAAAGAACTGACAAGAATGACAGTTGGTAGGGGAAGGGCAATTTGGAGTGACAGTTGGTCTCTAGGCTCTCTTTCCTGGCCCTGGGACTGGAAGGAGACTCTCTCCCTGACTCTGGATAGAAGTCTCTCTATTCCTGATTTTCCCAACTGCATGCTCTACCTGGATTCCTGTGATCGTGTCATCAAACAAAAGGATTTAAGGAGAGCAGTTTGAACTGTAAGGCCAGTCTTTAGCAGCATCAGTCTGAAGAGACAAGCCCAACCAGCTCTGAAGGTCATAACCTTTTCTTCCTCTTACTGTCTACTGCTAAAGCCTTTGAATTTAAGAAAGCTAGCACAGATTAGCATATACAGGAATAAAAGAAACTCTCCACCAGTCTGTGAGGCCTGGCCTCAGCACAAAAGCTGAGAAACTCAAACCCAATCTAGAGAAATCCTGATTTCCTCTTCCCTGATACCTCCCAATCCAAACTTGTATTAAAATTCATCTTTATTTAAATAATCACAATCAGATAAGAGGACCCCCTTTTGGGGGGGGTATAGAGGGAGCTAAATCTCAGGACAGTCATTCAACCATAAATGGTCCTTATTGGACCCCTGCTGGGAAACCTTGGTCTGGGGGGAGGCTTGTCCCTCAGGGGGGTCCATGCTTACCTACTCTGGGGTATCTTCCACATCAATCAATAGAGAAGACATGCCCTCAGGCTGTCACAGTTGGCCCATTTCTCTGGGAACCCCATTTTTCAGAAATAGCCTCTCAGCAGGGGGGATTCCTCTCCTTTCACCTCACCAGCAACCATATTCCTTCTCTCCCTTCAACTCCTTCATTCCCTGTCACAAACCTTCCTCAATCCCCTGTACCTCTTCTGTCCTCTACAAATTCCTTTAATTATTACAGCACTGTGCTAAGTTATTTCCTGTATATCTTCTTATAGGTATATGCCATATGATTTTAGTGTTTAAAAAAACTTATATTGGAAATAGGAAGATATATATATTTTTCATGTACCTATAAAAAGTATTTCTTTACACTGATTATTTAATACCCCCAGTGATTCATTACTAACCATGAATTCCTAAGGCTGATACAGTTTCTCCTCATTCCTACTGTTTTGACAAAAAGCTATGAGGTCATAGGTAAAGTATCCATCTAAAAGATTCCTTCCTTTTACAGTGGTCCTGGATAGATAGTAATGTACCTTTACAGACCTTGGTTCCCAAAATTGCTATCTTTGACCTGTAACTTGTATGACTGAAAATCTTTTACCCTAAAAAAAGAACTACATATCCCAAGAGCCCACTGAGTTTCTGTCATTATGTACTTCCTGTAGACAGAGGATAAAGGGCATAGGCTTTGGAGGCTCCCTCTCTCTGATGCAGAATCAGCATTGATGGTGATGAGTGGGGTTGACTAAAAAAATGGCTAACCAGCCATGGGCATGTGGTCTTTATTTTGCATCTTCTTTATTACTTGATTTCTAATGATCATTAATAAATCTCTTAAAATATAATATTATTGAGATTTAATTTTTAACTTTTACAGACTCCATGTGTCTCACATGATACATATCTCAGAAGACAGGAAATCCTGACAAAAAACTCATAATCCAAGTGAGGAAGCTGTATTTCTTTCTAGAAATAATAAAAGACCAAGATCCTGACTTTTTGCTGCTATAAAATTTGAGGATCTGAGTCCTAGCTTTTGATACTAACTGTGGACCCAAAGCCATAGATTCCCAATAGGCACAAACATCTCCAAGTGAGACTACTCTGAGGCTCTGAAGCAACGGTTTTCCTGAGCACCTGATGCCAAGAACCAGCTGACTATATCTGAAATTTCATTCTAACATGCTTTCAAATCTATTAAATTATTTTCCATTTTCTGGTATGGCTGTGGATTTGCCAAAAAGGGCAAACATTTAGGAAGTGTTTGTTGCTAAGTGGCAATATGCCTCCCCAAATAATCAAAGTCTCAAACAATGTTTTCTTCCTTTAACCTAAATTTCTCTTCTTTAAGCCCAAGTTCTCCTGGCTTCCATTCTGAAGATAAATAAGATTAAATTCCTGCACTCAAGAAGACTATAATCTAATCTCAGCTACAACATATTCACAAATACATTAATATGATAAATTCCATGCAGAAATATAAATTAATATAAAAGTTTAGAAAAAGAAAAAAATTGCTTCTAGTTTCTTACAACAGTCTAATTGAATTATACATCTCTGTAGATGATTTGCACTTTCTTGATTCTGAACCTTTGTCCTCCAACCAAAAACATTTGAGTCCTTCATCCATTAATGTTCAGCTCAAATACAATCTTCTTTAAAGCTTCCCCTATTGACCTCTGCTAGAAGTATACTTTCATTCCTAGAAACTTTTAAAGCTCTTTCTACCACTCATAGCATTACTCACATACTACCTTGGAGGGTACCTATCTCATTTACTTGAATATAAGCTTCTTGAGAAAAATGATTGCATCATATTTACTATTATATTCATAACAGTATCTATGAATCATTTGAATTCTTTTTCTAAACTTGAGTTGAAATAGTGAGGTTTTATACTGTACATTGAAGATAGTCAATTGTAGACTCTGGTGAGCCAAATTATATAGCTACCCAAATGAATATAAAATTTAAGCTATGGAACATAATTTGTATTCTAAGAAATTGTTCAGAAATTAATAAATGACAAGTATGACATGCAGATGCTGTGTGGCATCTAGTGGAAAGAGAATCAAACTTAAAATCAAGAAGACTAGATTCAAATCTTTAGGAACTTCTCAGTTCCTCCAGACAATGACTTTCTGAGTTGTAAAGAAAGGACAGATTCACAATAGTGAAAGGTATTTCCTTACTAGTAACTCTCTATACCAGTGTTGGCAAACTTTTGTGAGATCATGTGACTAAAATGCAACTTCAAGCTACCTGTGAGCCCTCCACATGATCCCAGAGAGTGGAGGGTAGTGCTCACATTGGACTGCTGGGCAGAGGGGCGGGGCATGTGAAAAATGCCCTCAGGCGCTGTGGAGAAGAGGAAGAAAACAGTCCCCTCCAGCATACCCTGGCACATGTGCCACACCTTCCCCAATATGGTCAATGAAATCAAAGATCTAGTTTCTATCCCTCCAGATGATATATGCTATTTCAATCAAATATATTTAATTTTAAACCTGTGTTCAATTTTACAAGGTAAATTATAAATATATTTTATGTTAACATAGTTCAATTCTTATTTTGGCTCAGAATTCTAGGATTAAACAATTAATAAGAGAATTTTAGAGAAGATATTCTCAAATATAAACAAAAACCAGTCTATTCTAACTATAATGACATTTTAAAGGATGATTGAAGGACTTTTGATTTGTCCTAAAACAAGTAAACCTACAACAACTTGTTTCTAGCTCTTTAAAGGGTAATATATGTAAGAAATCAATCAAATGATAAGCATTTATTAAGCAATTACTCTATGTCAGGTACTGAGCTAAGAGTTGAAGAAAAGACAAAAAACACAAAAACATTTTGTGTAGGGTAAAAATTCAAGATTGCAAATAGAAAAACCACCCCACATTTTAAGTGTCAATGATACTGCAATACTAAAAATGCATGTATCAGGGACGTTCAAGAAGGAATAAAATGATTTAGACTTAAAATATGTCAATTATTTCATGGTTAAATGCAATGACAAACAGGAAAACCTGCTCAATAGTTCAGGTGGCCAGTACTACATATCCTATTTTGTGTACATCTAATGTAATATGAATCATTTGTCATTAAAGGCCTTTTTATACAGGTCAAGGTTGCTAGAGCTTGTTGCTTTGTATCTTGTAGTTTAAAGAATGCTCTGAATTCAATGTTTTAACTTTTTAATCTATGGGGAAAGAAAAAAAAACTTCCTATAAACTGAGATTAATGCCTGCTAATGCACTGAAGAAAGAAAAACTGAAACCTTCCCTCTACTATAAAAACAAAATAGTGTGGCCTCTGTTTCTTTTCTGATAAGAGTCTTAAATACCAAACAGTTAACTGCATAATAACATTTACTGGCAGCCAGGCAGCCTGCTTAGCAGATATATAAAGCAGGTAAAAGGAGAAAAAGTTAATTTCTTGGCTGAATGATTCCATCGGTAGCTATAGGGCAAACTAGAAAGTCTTTTAGTAAAGTAGCAGTTGATTCTTCTATCAATCTGCAGCACACATACTCTTCCAAGGAATGCATTAAATATGAAAATCATATCCCGTTATCATCTGTTTCCAGCTTTCAGCCCAGTAAGCTTTTCTTAATGAATGCTGTAGCCTAAGGGACAAGCATGCTGTTGGCTTTTCTGAATAATGGAGTGATGCTACCATTTTTGCTTATTACAATATCGACTAGCTGAGGGGGTTTCACACATAGTCACAAGTGACTACTCTTGCCAGCATGCTCCAAGTTATTACAAGATGTTTTTAGACATTTCATCTAAAAGAGCTTTACTGCTTTTAGTGAAGAAAACATCTATGGTCTTGAACTGTATCATTTATATGGAGATAGGAAGAAGGATTAGAAGCCTGCATTAGAGCAGATATATAGCAGAATATATTTAAGTATTCCTTGTCAATCTTTTTGTCTGTTGCTTAGATATGCAATCATTTTTTTCACTTCTTCTGTGAAAAAGGTCAAAATGTACAAATTTATAAATACAAAACAAGCATCAAAACAGCACATTTTGTTTACTTTTCATTTAGAATGTTTTTCAGAGTTTATGAAACCATACTTTCCTAGGAAAATCAAAAGGTAAACCAGAAGACATTGTGTTCCTTTCTTTTATTTTTGTTCTTTATGTTAACTGAATTGTCTTTCAGTAAATCAGTCATTAAAATTATTTCATTTAAGATTTAGTGAAAATGCATTTTGCAACAAAATTATTTTTATGAAAATCTTCATTTTAAATTATTAGAACTTTAGAAATCCTTAAGATAAAAGTTAATTATTTTAACCTTTTAAGTACCTTTTCATCATTGTCTTGAAGTATGCTTTTCTTTCCCAGGTTATTTTTTGTCAAGAGATGCATCTTCTTGATTTGAGCCTCATATTCCATCTAAATACAAAAAAAGCCAATACTAAAAATCTTGTGTTGAATGTTATGACCATTAAATACCTATTTTATCAGTTCTTTATAGTATAGAAAATGAAAGCTGATAGTTGTCACTCAGAAATTCTTATCTCAGAAAATTAATTACATCAAACAATAAATCATGGAATCACAATTTATAGAAGGTATCTTTTCTAATTTCCTCATTTTACAGATGAAGAACCCATTTCATAAAATGTTATATGCATTTCCACACTAAAAAAAATTTAGAGTTTTCTGTCATCACTTTAAAAAACAACTAAAGCTTTGATATAAGAAGTAGCTGAAGATGATAAATTTGTTTGGAGATCATGTAAAAAAAAAATTTGTGGCTATCTTTTCAGTAAGTATGGTGTGTCAAATAAAAAATTTAGTCCTGTCTATATTCCATGATGCCGTATCAAATGTTTGATACTACATAGCCAAAGCTATATAGCAATTCCCTTCTTATCCACAAACATATTTTATTGCATTATTTTGCAATAAATCAGAAGCATAAAGTATAAATTTGTTAATATAAATAACTACAGAAAGATATCTTTGTAGCTACTACATTTCTAATTAAAGTAAAATAATCAGATTTCTGCTTAAAGACATGGCAAGAAAGCATTACTTCAGTATATCATTAAAGTCGCAAAACATAATTCAAGACTATATTCCATTATAAATATATAGCAGAACATTAAAAAAATTTAGCCATACTACATTACAATTTAAAATATATATCTGACTGATAAACAATAAAGCTTATACCTCATATTTAATCTAACAAAGGGCAAAATCTAAACCTTATTTTCAAATATAAAATACATAATAATGTCTGAAATAAATTTGGTTCCTTGAAATATTTTAGTTCATCTCCTACCCCATTTTGCTGACACTTTAAAAAATTTAAAGAATGTTATGAATATAAAAGAAATTAATAATCTCAAGTGCATACCATTTTTAGATTTCCAAAACAATTATAAATTACTTTTTTTAAACTAGCCAAGAGGAAGAAGATAAAGAAAAAGGCAACTAAGGAAAGATAAATTTACTTCTTGAAATACAGTAATTATTCCTTCAAACATATTACTTAGTTTTCTTAGCACTTAAAGTTAAAAATGGATATTCTGTACAGGTTTAAAAGATATTTTTAAGAGAAAAATGCTAAAAATAAGCATGTAATAAAAGCTATTAAAATGTTTAATTCAGTACCAATTCTCAATAATGCATAATAATCATCATCATATTATTCACTGGGTTGTTTGATATTTGGATTTATATTTCTATATTTATAAATTCTGATAACCACTCAATATATGTCCCCCTTCAGCTAGTTAGTAGGTTATTTTCCAAATTAACTAATGAATATATCATATAGTCATATATAGAATATAATCTATGCCAAATTCTTGACAGCAATCCTTCTAAAACCTTTTCTACTCAAGTCCTGAGCATCAGATGAAATTTCAAGGGCCACATTCTTATCTGCCTAAATTTAAAAACTCTCTCAAGTTTTCTTAATTTTTCTCCATTCAAGTATCATAGTTTTTATTAATTTTATTTTCATAATATCTTAATGGCTTTTTCTACTCTCTCTCCAGAAAAAGCAGCCCACTCTATTTTCTTTCCTTCCAAAATATTTCCATCAGGCTATACTCCTTACTATTAATTCTCACTACTTTGGGTCTCAAATTATTTCTGTCTATACGGTATCTTCTAATCCCAAACACTTCCATAAATAATCTCTCAGATTTCATTTTGCAAAATATAACTTTAATAAAATTAATTTAATAAAATGACCCAAAAAGTAACATTATAACTGATCTTTATGTTAACTTTTTATTTTGCACACCAAACAGAGTATTATATTGGATACGCACTAAGTCTGATTATGGGAGAACTTTTCCATTCCATTCATGGCTTATTACTGAAAAATACATTGATATAGTACAATATGAAGAATATATATATAAACTTAAATGTCTAGCAATTCTGTTGTTCCTTAGACTAGTGCGTTTAAAATAGCTTTCCTTTAGGTAATGCTTTTCTAAAAGCTAACAAAAAATTCTGTTTCTGGCCGAATCACTAGTGTTACCTGGCCATTATTGATCATTCTATTCACTGTAATTATATCATCAGCATCTAGCACAGTGTCTGGCACATAATAATTACTAGTGCTTAACAAATGCTAATGATTTGGTCTCTTAGTTCTTTCAATTAACTATTATTTTTTCCTGATTATTTATTAAAATCAGTCCTAAGTATTTTCCTTCATTTTATCACACCCTAAATACGTCTACCATCATTCTATAATGAACAGATAATTAGACTTAAAGAGTCAGGAAGACCAGAATTCAAATCCTTCTTCAGACCCTAACTAGATATCTGATCCTTGGCAAGTAACTTCACCTTACATGATTATCAGTCTCCTCATTTATCAACTGAGTGGACTGACCTAGATGGTTTCTAAAATTACACTATGTGATCCCTGTGATCACAGAGTTAATTTTATGTCTGCTTCCTCAGATTCATACTTCATGATAAACTTTTAATAATCATTATATAATTTTTCACTATATTTTATATTTGCATAAGTCTACATTTATAAATTTTGATAACCACTGAATGTGTATGCCCCTTCAGCAAGTTATTCATGTTATTTCGAGCATACTTTCCAAATTAACTGAACATATTAAGAGATCAAAAGTATTATTAAAATTATATATATACAGTTATAATTATAAGAAGAATCATATTGATTTCATTTTCTTAGTGCCTCAGTTGCATTTGTTGGTAATTTATTGTTACTGACAATGTGTGTGCCTCACAGAAATTTTGCTACTATAGATTCTAACTTCCTGTGAGGGAGAGTATAAATTCTCCTGAAGTCAAGAGTCAAAGTCATTTTTGTACCTCAATGTATAGCTGGCATAGTGCCTTACATAAAGTAAAGGCTCAATAAACATTTGCTGAATTTGGACTGAGGATATAAACAACAACAGGAATAACAGCAATAAAACTCAAAAAATAAAACTCCAATAAATAAGCAGGAAATTAGTTCAGAAGTCCTAAAGACAAGTAGGATAATTCTATTACAATCTTATTAAAGTTATAGTCATTTTAAAACAATTTTAAATCAGAAACATAGGGTTATATGTACCATCATATTTCATGTTGGCATAAACCCTAAATTTTACCCCTTACAAGAAGAGAGTTTAAAGACCTAAGTAATGGGGGTTAGGTGACTTGCACAAGGTCACAAAGATAGGAAGTATCTGGGGCTAGATCTTCATCCAGGACCTCCTGTCTCTAGGTCTGGCTTTCAATCCACTGAGCCACTTAGCTACCTGCTAATATATGACTTTTGTAAAGTCACATATTTAGAACTAGGACTACAACCAATACATCAAAACTCAGTTCTATACTATTTCCATTATACCATATCTTCTTTACATAAGTTTTTTTTTTACTTTTCTTTTTAAAATTTACTTTTCTTTTTAAAACCTTTACCTTTCATCTTAGAATCAATACTATGTATTGATTCCAAGACAAAAGAGTGGTAAGGGCTAGGCAATGAGAGTTAAGTGACTTGCCCATGGTCACATAGCTGGGAAGTGTCTGAGGTAATATTTGAACCTAGGTCCTCCCATCTCTAGGCTTAGCTCTCAATCCCCTGACCAACTAGCTGCCCCCTAAATCTTAATTTTTAATCCCATAGACACTTTCTAAAAAAATGGCTAGCCAATGAAAAGAACGTCAAGGAGGACTCATAATTCCTATATATTTTGCTACTCTTCAGGGACATGTATCATTTGTAAAGTGCCAAGAAAGAAGAGCCTAGAATAATCATAGGCTTGCAATGCCCAAATTAGTCATTTCAGGTTAAAAGAAATCTTAAGCCACAAAGTCAAGAATGAAGGAAAATTTGTTAAGGTAAGTTGTTCCTCTTTTTCCACCCTTTGCCACCGAAACTACTATATTCTTTAACTAGAACAAACAAATTTAGACTTCAATGGCAAGAACATTCATAGAAGACCATCAACAAGGAAATTCTACTTACCATACATATTAGAATCAAAGTAAGTAAAGTCTATATTCAATTTGATTTACTAAGTGTTTGTATAGATAGCTCTAATGTCAGTCCTCTGTAAGTTCAGGTTCAATGTTGGGATAAAATGAGGCACTTGAAAGTTACTGAATAGTTGTTAACAAAAGAAGGTTTCTTTACCCTAACACACTAAGGATAAGCAACAAGGATAAAGTGGCACTTTATTCTTCTGGACCCAGCCCCTCTCCTTTCCATGTGGAAACCCATCTAGCCATCAGAGAAGATCCTAGGGGGAAGACATACTGATTCAAGAAATCTTCTGAAACCTATTAAGTTAGAGGGTCCCAGACTAAAAGTTGGCAAATTTTATACCTGTATGTGACCAGAAAACCACATCAGGGAAACTGGATCCTAGAGGGAATTTGAACTTGTATTAGGAAAATCTAATCAAGGAACTTTATAAAAGGAGGGACCTAGGTCTATCCCATGTTGTGAGTGAGGGATAATAAACACTGGTAAATTAAGTCCTAGCATAGTGTTTACTAAATATCTACTGTGTCACAGGCCCTGTGCTAGGTGCTGGGAACACAAAAGCAAAAATGAAAATAATCCCTGGCTCTCAAGAAGCATGCATTCTATTTGGAGAAAAAAAAATATGTTCAAAGATATTACTTGCAAATTAGATAGAAAGTAAATAAAAAGTAACTAGAAAGGGTTAGGTGAGGAAAGGACTTGTTTATAAGGAAGCACTTAAAACTGAACTGAGGTAAGGAAGGAAAACATTAAAGGCTTGTAAAAAAAAACAGGAAATAGGATGTCTTGCATAAGTAAAAGCAAGTAGGAGAATGTTGATGAAGCACGAAGTAAGAAAAAGTGGTGTATGATCAACCTAGAAGATAAATTAGTAGGATTGTGAAAGACCTTATAATAGGGAAATTACTCCATGATTTAATATTTTTGAACCTAATTTTATGTAGCTAAAAAATTGTAGCCCAAAATTAACCAAAGAGGTCACACTAATCTCAGGGAAGCTAGGTGGCTGTAAGGAATACTTAGATTCCACCTAGGTCTTATTTTGGGTTTCCAAAATTATGCCAAATGTTGGTACTTACCTGCTTTTACATACATCCCAAGCAAACTTACCTGAGGATTGCTCTTTTGTGGAAACTGCCTACTGGCAGTTCATATGCTGCTCCCCTCATCTAAACTCTCGGTGACTCAGAGAGACTGGAGGAAGAAGCCACTCTTTTTTTCTGGCTTTCTCTCCTCCACTGAGTGACCTAATAAATTCTTTATGAATTTTTTTCAAGTTTGGGGGTTTATTCTTCCCTAACAATTATAGTGTCAGAAGTAGAATTTCCTAATGGTTGGTCCAAGTCAACCTGAAGGTTTTCCAAGAACATAGAAGCTAAGTAAAACTCTTGTGATTTCAAGATTGAGCTCAGGCCAGTGGGACTGACCAACATGGGATTAAGTCAGACATAGTGAGGACCTAGTGAGTGCCCTGGGTTCAGGTCAAACATAGTCAAGGTCCCAGATTAGGACTGGGGACTGACTCTGAGTGTCCAGAAAGTTAAGGAGCTATAAGAAAAAAACTCAGGTGAGATTATAATTAATTCAGCTGCCCTGATCCACAAATTAAGCATCATCTTGGCTTGATCACCTGAGGGCTTTGAGGCAGTGCTGTAATCTATTAAAATGTGTTTAAAATTTGGCCGGTCCATTAATAGAGCTTTCTCTCTCTTTTTTCTTTCCCTGTATTTCTCTTTAACCCTCCTTTGATACCTAATCTGAGACTAACTGGCAACTGCCCTGAGATCCTGGTGGACATGGTATTATTATCTAGAACTTGAAAGCAAGGGTTGCCACTTAAATTTCATGATCTGCTAGGGAAGAACTGGAATTGTTTTATCAGATATTTTTATAGTTGATTAAAAAACTGATGAACTGTTGGCCCAAATAGTTCTATACTAGTTCACTTAGGACAACTTCAAATGAGTAGGGTAGACAGCAAAGTGGGCTTTGCCTGAGGATTCTACTTCCAAAGTTCTCTTTTATGTACAAGGTCATATTTACCTTGGAGATTTTTGAAGGGAAACACCAGGCCAAGCTATCATGACTGCTGGGAAAATTGCAGAAGGGGAATTTAGAAGGGTGGGGAAGATTAATAAAGTCTCATTCCTGAAACAGCTCTTCTAGCTCTCTCTAAAAAACTGGCAGGGACTTACTCTCACTGTCCGTTAGATTAAACTATCAGTGTGATATAGAAAGAAAAAAAACCTGCAAGATACATTCTCTCTTTGCCTTCAAAACCCTGGCTAGGCTGCAATTACAAAGATAAAAGACAGAAAAGAAAAAATATTTATCTTGGTCTGTAGAAATTTGTGGCACTATAAACTAACTAGAGACTGAATTTGTAACTGAAATGTAACATTTAATTATAAATTTTCAAGGTATGATTTAAAGGTTTTTGAACTGCTGAAATATCTTAGATTTGGGGGAGGTTTGCAGTTTAGATTAAGATTAGGGATGAAGAGCATACAGATGGATTATTCTTTCCCCTCCTTGGAGTGACTGATGCATTGTTTAAGTAGAGGGTGAATTCACCAACTGGAGAATAAGCAGAACTGAAAATAATATGAAATGATTTAATAGAATTTAATTATTTGGGTAAAATTAGTAGCCAACTCTCCTAAATTGAAATAGACTTGGCAACTTAATAAGTAAAAGTATAGCAATTAATTGGTATTTTATAAGGAAATCCATATAAGAAAGATTCAGACTATTATGATTGGGGAAAAAAGATGAAATGGAATTAAGAAAAATAGCAAAGATTAAGTGAAGTGATGAGAGTGTAACAAGAAAGATGCAGTTTTTCTTTTAAAGGCTTGCCTTTTGTCTTAGAATCAATACTGTGTATTGGTTTCAAGGCAGAAGAATGATAAGGTTTAGACAAATGGGGTCAAGTGACTTGCCTAAGGTCACAGAGATAGGACGTGTCTGAGGCCAGATTTGAAGCTAAAACTTATCTCTAAGCTTGGTTCTCAATCTCGGGAGCCATGTAGCTGCCCAGCCCTGCCCCCCCCCCAAAAGAAGTAGTTTTGGAGTTTGTAGGGCTTTAATCAAAGTCCACTGGAAGGGGGTGGAGGGAGGGGGGGCAAGAAAGAAAGTTTGAACAAATAAAGATAAGAGGAGAATGAGTAGAACCTTAAAAAGAGGGAATCCTTTTGCACTGACACTGTGAATGGAGGGTAATGAGAAATAAATGTTTAGAGTTGTAGAAAAAGTTTGAGAAGCTTTTGATTCCATTAAGATGATATTTAGCATTAAGTTAATATGCTTAAAAATTACAGGGTTTAAGAAAACACAAGTACAAATCTATCTTAGACACTTACTAGCTGTGTCACTCTGGGCAAGTCATTTAATTTCTGTCTCAGTTTCTTCATCGGTAAAATAGAAATAATAATAGCACCTATCTCCCAGGATTCCTGTGAGGATCAATTGACATAATAATTGTAAATACTTGGCATAGTGCCTGGTATATAGTGAGTGCTATAAAAATTATCTTTTAAGTATAATTACTTCAATATTGGTTTTTTAATTCAATTAATATAAGGTAATTCCTTACAGAAGAGATTCAGAAATACGTTCAACTGAATTGATGTTATTTCACTGGCAAAAAGTTTTGTATTATGTTTTATTGCAGGAGGTGATTTGTGTTTTTTTTCAATTCCTATTTTCCCTCTTGTTTAAGAATATCAGGGCAGTTTTCCTTGATAATTTCTTGTAATATGATGTCTGGATTTTTTTTTATCATGACTTTCAGGTAGTCCAAAAATTCTTAAATTACCTCTCCTGTATCTACTTTCCATTTGTTTGTTTTTTCATTGAGATATTTCATATTTTCTTTTATTTTTTCATTCTTTTGATTTTTGTTTTTTTTTTGTCTCTTGATGTTTCATTAAGTCAATAGTTTCTATTTGCCCCAATTCTAATGATTAAAAAATGAATTTCTTCCAAGACCTTTTGATCCTCCTTTTCCATTTGGCCATTTACTTTTCATGGAACTCTTTTCTTCATTGAATTTTTTCACCTCTTTTTCCAGTAGGTCAATTCTGTTTTTTAAAAATCTCTTTTCTTCACTGGATTTTGTCTCTTCTTCCATTTGCCCAGTTTTGCTTTTTTAAACTGTTATTTTCTTTTTGCATTACTTTCATTTCCTTTTCCCCATTTTTCTTCCACCATTCTTATTTTATTTTTCAATTCCTTTTTCAATTCTTCCAGTGCCAGAGACAAATTCCCATTTTTCTTCAAAGTTTCACATATGGTTGCTTGGATCTCACCATCCCCTACTAACTCTGTGTTTTGCTCTTTGTCACCATAGAAAATTTCTATGGTTAGGTTTCTATTGCCGTTCGCTCATTTTCCCAGCACTTGTGGACTGAGGGTTCTGAAAACTACTGATTCTGTTTTCTCTGCTGATGGTTTTCTGGACTCAGCACTGTGAGCTATTTTGCCCTCGGTCTAGGGCTTCACCAATACTGCAGACTTGAAAAGCCCAAGCTTTATGGACTTCTAGGCTTTACTGCAGGCTGGTGGCAGGGTTTAGAACTTTACACAGTGGGCCTGGAATGTGGGCACTCTGTTGTTGGCATAGGCAGGGACCTCAGATTCCCAAAGCTGGCCTATGCCCAGGCTTAGAACCTAGTGTAATAGGTGGTGAGTGGTTGGCTGGTATTCTTGTATACAGTTTTACTTCCAGTTCTCTCTTATCCCATGAAAACTGACTCTCTTTGCTTACCTTTCAAGTTGTTTTCTGCAGGAAAGCTTCTTCTCCAGTATTATTGTTGGTTTTTAACTCCTGTCATTCTGAGATACTTTTTAAAGGTTAGTTTAGAAGGATTCTCAGAGCAGTTTCAACTTTCCTTGCTACTAAGCAGCCATCTTGGCTGTTCTTTTAAAATTCATAATATTATTCATGTTATTGTTAGGCTTCCAATATTTCTTGCATTGTAATTTCTGGAAAGTTATCACAAAAGAAATTGTTAATCTGAAAAATGATTACCAGGGATAATATAGTCATTAGAAAATTAATTTCTCTTTTAATCTAGATACTGTTAGATTATAAAATGAGCTATTATAAAGGCTGTCATAATGTTTGAAAATTGTTAAGTATTTATTTGAGTTTATTTTACTTTAAAATAGATTAATGGGGACACTTTCTATCTGGGCAGGGTCATAATATTTTATCAGCCTTACTGACAGCAAGCTGCAGTGTTCTAAAGACGTGTTGGTGAACCAATGGCACACATGCTGGAGGGGTCTACTCCCCCCCATACCCGAGGACCTTTCTCACATGACCTACCCCTCAGCCCAGCAACCCAATGGGAGCACTTTCTCCTTCCCTGATCTGGGGTAAGGTTGGGGAGGGGGAGTCCACATGAGACATGAGAGTTGCAGTTTGGGCACTTGGTCTCTAAAAGGTTTGCCATCACTGTTCTGAAGTAATGAAGTGGTTTGAGAATAAACTAGGACATCTAAGAGCTGAAGAAAAGAGTTTACAAGTTTCTACTAAAAAAAAAGAGTGATTCTTATCAGACAGATTGTTTGGTCATAACTTATGAAAATTATGAAATTGTACCTGGAATAGTCCATAATGAACTTATATCTTTGAGTCAATATAATATCTATAGAGTTTAGATGTAGAGATTTTTTTTTGCTTTAGAGGTTAATAGGTATCTATTAGTCTAGAGATTTACAGCAAGTAGCTAGAGACTATAAACTATCTCATGTATTCATTGTATGTGTGAAACTGTAGAATATGATTAATCTTAATTTCTAATGATTGATTTTTGCTCTAGGATGGCTTCATACTAAAAACGATAAATAGGACCTTATATGTGTTTATTGTTAACTATTTTTACAACAATATGAGAAACATAATAAGCAGTGATTAATGGAACTTGCTATTTGAGGTAAAATCTCCTGGGCCTATAATTTGACATTGAGTTCTGAATGTATATACATGTGTGTATACATATATACACACATACATACATACTTATATACACATATAATAATATCAAAGTAGGGATACAATGATAGGGTAAAAATGTAAAAGCCTCAAATTTTAATGAAGCAGTAAATTTTACTTTGAGAAAGCCATACGATTAGCCTGCTGTCTTTAAGAATTTGGACATATGCGTATACATGTACATGTGTGCATACATATATATGTATGTGTGTAATGGAATATTTAAGCTTTGAATATGTTTTTGTAATAAGTTCTCAAAAATGGTTTAAGGATTTACATATAAAATTGAGTTAATTGTAAAGAACCTTTAAATCATGTTTTTTTTTCCTCCTGTGTTTTGAAGTGTCTATGTGGTAATATTTAGAGATGGAAGGAACCATTTTACAAGTCAGGCCCTCATGGGTCTTTTTTAAGATTTCTCCTTCACTGGTAGATGGTATTATCCATATAAGGTACAGGGTTCTGATTCAAGACAGAAAGAGCAAGTGGTATGTCAACCTGAATTTCCCTGAACTTTCAAGTGCATTATGTTCCTAAGCTGATGTTCTTTTCATTGATTTGATGTTAATTGGGTTAGCTCCATAACATTTGAGCTGGTTTTCACCATATAAACTAGATGCTAGAAAACCGAATTTAGGCAGTTGTACTAAATTGTTTTTGTTAATGACAGGTAGCATTTCATATAGGCAGCATTAACTAGAAAATCTCTACAGGTGACTTGGAACTAGAGAAGTAGATATACTAGGAGGAGCTCCCTCCAGAGCTGCTCTGAGATGAGGCCTATCCCAGAATTTTCAAGGGAAGATGTTTACAGGGGTCACAGAACTACATGTGACAGTTGAAACACAAGATGAAATAAATGTCAATTAAATGGAAAATTACCAGGAATAAGGAGATTTGATATTGTTTAATATTAATTGTCATTGTTGTATTATTTTGGCTTTAATGTTTTGTGGTGTTAATGTCTGCCTGGAAGAGGGATATGTCCAAATTGCTTTTATTTTCTGTGGGGGATGAATCATGTAACCATGGGAAAATATTTAAAAATTTAAAAAAATTTAAAATACGATAACATAAAAAAAGATAAATGTTTGATTACCAATTGATCGAATGTTTTTATTATTTTATTACCAATAAACAAGCATTTATTAATAAAAAATGTGTATACCTTTTGACCCACTATTATATTGATTTCCTAAGGAGATCAGGGAAAAAGAAAAAGAACTTATATGTTCTAAAACATTTCTTTATATGGTGATAAAGAACTGGAATTTGAAGGGATGCTCAGCTGAGATCCAGGTCTGGGGATAGGATAGAAGATCCTGGATTCAAATTTGGTATCAAATACTTTCTAGTTTTGTGAGTCTGGTCAAATCACTTAATCCTCATTGCCTAGCCCTTACCACTCTCTGATTTGGAATTAATACACAGTATTGATTCTAAAATGAAAAGTAAGGGTCTAAAAAAAAAAGGAAATTGAAGGGAGGCCCATCAGTTGGGGAATGGCTAAACAAGTTATATAGCATATGATTCAGATGGAATATTACTGTGCCTTAAGAAATGATGAATAGGTTAATTTTGGAAAAGCATGGAAAGACCTATATGAAATTTTTGAAGAGTGAAATGAGCAGAACCAAGAGAACATTACATGCAGGAACAGAAATACTATTTGAATAATGACTTGTGTATGTATGTTCATCTCCAGATAAAGAACTGAAAAATAGAAATAAGATGAAATAATTTTTGTCAAATGATGTCTTCTCTAATGGGGGAGGGAAAGAGTGGGGAAATTAACTGGATATTTTGATGTAACAAATAAATGATATTTTGAAATGTAAAATATATATCCCCCCCAGTCAAAACCAATCCTCCTGCAACTTTTGGTTAACTAAAAGCCTGTCTTCTATTAATATTAACCTCATCATACCAAAACCTGATTTAGGGAATAAAAGATTTAACTGACATTCCTCAGGTAGAAGTGGGGGAAGGGGGGAGTTTGAGCTTCTCAAAGTGATTTCATTATTTGCTAGTTCCCCTACCTAACTGTGTAAAGGAGTATTTCCCTGACAGCAAATATTCTTAGTTACTTTGTTGATATGTAAATCTCCCTTCTAAAGAAGCCTGATGTGAACATCTAAATGTAGTTTAATTTATAACCTGATTAAGTTTATCTAAAGCTTCTATTTAACCAGGTTTGCCTCCTTGGAGATGTAGCTTTTCTGATTTAGAAGTTATCATGATTTTTTTGTGATTGTTTTTGTTTGTTAATCATATTAATCTTCATGACCCTGTTTGGGGTTTTCTTGGTGAAGACACTGGAATGTTTTGCCATTTCCTTCACATTTTATAAATGAGGAAGTGAGATAAACAAGGCTAAGTGACTTGTTAGGGTCATACAATTAGTAAGTACCTGAGGTCACATTTGAACTCATGAAGATGAGTCTTCCTGACTCCAGGCCCAGCATTCTGCCCACTGCCCACTTGTTCAATGGCATTTTTTTGTAATATACACAGCCATATGCAGTTTTCCCTCTTGTTGCTTTCAATTTCTCAGAAATCTCCCTATGCTGGCAGGGTAAATACACTTATTTCCCAGTGCAAGTCTAAACCCCCTGACTAATGGTCCCTTAGGCTTCCTCAAAATGATTCCTCTGATCAGGGAAAAGTTTGTCAGCAATTTGGCAATTTGGCCCTTACTCCTCTTTAAAGGAATTCTATCAAGTTTTAGACAAGATAAGTAGAAAGGAGGACATCATTGATTTGGGTTATTTTAATGAACTTCCTTTAAGACCTTAATCAAGCTTTCTGCTTATGTGAATATTAGACTTTGAAAAGTCTCCAAAGAGGAAAATCAAATACTTCATTATTTATTAATATTACTTAAACCTAGTTTAATGTGGCGAGAACACCGTCCAACCTAAAGCTTACAAAGAAGTCAGAATTACCTTAGTAATACTCCAGGGAATCCAGATAGTTGCAAGGAATGCTTAGATCCTACCTGGGTCTTTTTTTGGGTCCACCCAAAGCTTTTCTTTTGGGTCCTACAAATTTTATTGAATGTTTATATTTACTTGCTGATACAAAAATCAAACAGTCTTACCTGGGACTACTCTCTTCTGGAAATTGCCTATGTGAGTTTGTGTGCTGGTATCCTTATCTGAACTCAACAAAATAAGATTCACAGAGACTGAAGAGAGAGGAGCCACAATTTTCCAGTTCTCTCTCCTCTGCTGAGTGACCTAATAAAATTCTTTACAAATTATTTGAGAATATATACCATGTATTTACTTCTATGCTTACATCCTGTTTTCTCTGATAGAAGATTAGCTCCTTGAAACAAAGATCATATCATTTTTGTCTCAGAATCCCTAGCACCTACTACGGCAGAAGGGGTAGAATTTAGACCTATAGTTTCTTTATGGTGTTCTCTGGTGGTTAAATTCTCTAAAGATGGAGGTTGATAACTTCTCTGCAACTTATCGGTCTTAAAAAATTTACTTAAAAATCTATATCAGATTGCTTACCATCTCAGGGATGGGGGAAGGTAGAAAGGGAGAGAAAGTTAGAAGAAGAGAATTTAGAAATCAAAACTTTAAAAAACGAGGCTTAAAGAATTATTTTTACATATAATGGGGGAGAAATAAAATATTATTTTTAAAAATTACTTAGAGGATAAATAATTTGTCCAGTATCATACCCAGGTCTTTCTTCCTGATTTCAAGTCCAGCTCTCTAGCCAATACATCACATAGAAGGCCCTTAATAAATGCTCAGTGACTAATTGAGAATCATTTCCTATTACCTGCTATTTTTGAAAGTGAATAAGTAAAAGCCATATAACAACACTTTACCTTCATTTTTTGAAGTTTGTCTGTATTTACAGTGAAGCTTTCAATATTGGCCTGAATTTGATGACAATGCTTTAAATATTCTTGGTTTCGAATATGGGCTTTTCTTTCTGATTCACATATTTCTTTCAGGTATTTCTTTAGTTTTAAATACTTCAGTTTATTTCTAGAAAACAAATTTGATTTTAGTTAGATTTTGAGCAACAAACCTGAGAGAATATTTTCACATATGCATAGAATTACTTTAACACAATATTCAAAAAGCACACTTACCTGAGTTATTTTGCCCTTAATGCTGAAATTCAAAAAGCTAAAAGTATATTTCCACAGGAAGAAAATTAAAGCAGAATTCCTGAAGTATTATACTGACTCTATCTGATTGTAGCTCTCATGAGAAACTTATATAAAACTACATTATAACGCTCATGTGATAAAGACCTATTTAGACTTACTTCATAGAATCAAATGTGATTTTTAAGTACTATCAACATAGCTATGTTAAAATAAATCACATACTAGTCACATAGCGGACTATTTTAAAATTACCAGCTCAACTAAAATAGGATCAAATAGTAAACCACAACTCAGAAAGCATTAAAAATGTTTAATTTTAAATTATTCATGAAAAGATTGATTTTATGAAAACAAATAAATGTTTGCTATAAAAGTAAGATAACTTTCAAGTCTTCTAATGTCTGGTATCACAGAATAATACTAGTAATAACTGATCTTTATGGATTTCATGTAAAGTGCTTTTTTTCATACAATATCTCTCTCTTAACTACCTATGACATAGGTTCTGCAGTAAAATAGTATCTGCAGATAAATCTCCAATTTATCCTCACATGAATCTCTCCTCTTGTTGCACAGAAAGTACAGCAAAAACAAAGCAAACAACCAAGGGGGCAACTAAGGGGCTCAGTGAATTAAGAGCTAGCTCTAGAGACAGGAGATTCTGGGTTCAAATATGGCCTCAGACATTTTCTAGCTTTGTGTCTCTAGGCAAGTTTTTTAACCTCCATTGTCTAACCACTACTCTTCTTCTGTTTGGAATTAATACATAGTATTAATTCTAAGACAGAAGGTAAGGGCTTAAAAAAACAAATAAACAAGTAAGCTCCTTGGGGGCAGGAACTTTTGGGTTTTTTGACAGTCAATCAATAGTGATTAGAGGGAGGGGTAGTATTAGGAAAGGGCTTGTGTAGAAGATGAGCTGAACTTTGAAATAAACTAGGGATTCTAAGAGGTGGAAGTGAGGAAGTTGTGCATTCCTAGCACAGATCTGAGCAAAGAGCTAAAAAATGAAATGTCACAGGAAAAAGGTATTTGGTGAGAACATAGAGTGAAAAAAGGGGGGTTATTTGTGGAACAGCAAAGGTAGGTTTGAACCAGGGTATGAAAAGCCTTGAACATCAGGCAGTATTTTACCCTAGAGGTAATAAGAAACAATAGAAATGCATTTGGGGGGGGGGGGTGATATGACCAGAGCTTCAGGAAACCAATTTGGCAGCAGTATGAAAGATAAAGCCAAGGGGACAGACAAAACAAGGAGACCAACTAGGACACAATAGCTTAGGGCAGAGATGATGAGGGCTTGGACTAGGGTGCAGTGAAAAGAAGGGGATGGGTGAGAGAGATGTTACAGATTCAGACTTGACAAAATATGGAAATTGATTAGATAAATGTAGTGAGGAAGAGTGAGAAATTATGGATGACTCTTAAGATTATGAATTTAAGTTACCAAAAGAAGGTAGTGACCTTGACAGAAACAGTAAAGTTTGGGAGAGGTACAGATTTAGGAAAAAAGAAAATTAGTTTTGTTTGGAAATGTTGGATTTGAGATGTTTTGGGGACACATCCAGTTAATAAGTCTAATAAACAGTTGGTGGTGTGGAAGTGGAGCTAAGAGAGAGATCAGGGCAGGCTGGACATTCTGGAATTGGAAGCCATCAAGATAAAGATAATAATTGAGCTTGGAATTGGAGTGGATTTAATGATGCTAATTGACAAAACAGAAAGGAAAACTGTTCAAACCTTACTTTGTTTTTATTTTTTCTATAAAAGAGAATGATCTGTATGCTGGAAATGACAGAACCAAAAGAATTAAAGAGAGTTGATACCCAAGATGAGTAAGATGATAATAAGGAAGGACCTAGCTACCCTAAAGGAAGGCAAGTTACCTGACCCAGATAAACTAAGATTCTGAAAGAACATTCAGATATTTAATCTTCTTCAGTCGTGTCCTTCTCTTTGTGACCTCCTTTAGGTACATTTATTAGCACATATACTAGAATGGTTTGCCATTTCCTTCTCCAGCTCACATTACAGATAAGGACTGAGGAAAACAAGGTTAAGTGACTTATGCCAGGTCCTATGGCTGGTAAGTGTCTAAGGCTAGTTTTGAACTCATGAAAATGAGCCTTCCTAACTAAGCCCAGCATTCTATTCACTTGAACCTCCTAGCTGCCCCTCCAAAAGAACTAGCAGATATGATTGCTGAGTCACTGTCAGTGATATATAAAGAAAGAAGAGGTAGTACAGCACTGAAAGGGGCAAATGTTATACTAATTGTCAAAAAAGGGAGAGAGAATAGAGTGAAAATTATAGGCCAATCATCTCTTTTTTTTTAAGTTAGCATTTATATAATGTTCTAAGATTTACTAAGCAATTTATAATATTTTCTCATTTGATATCATTACAACTTTGGTAGGTAGGTATATTTTTATCCCCATTTTACAGATGATAAAACTGAGGCAGACAGAAAAGTAACAAGGTTCATTGTCAACCTGGCAGGACATTTCCAGTGCAATAACTCAAGGATCTGTGCTAGACCCTATGCTGTTTAACATTTGTATCCATGACTGAGGTAAAGGCAGACAAGATTTAAACAAAAGATTTTTTTAATTCATGTCTAGTACTCTTCACAAAAGTACAACTACCTCTAGATTTAAAAGCCAAAGAATAATTTTGATAATTAAGATGTGGATATGTTTAATAAATAATAAAAGTAGTAAAATTGGCCTTTAGTTTTTGTTTTGTTTTGCTATTTATATATATACATATATGTAAGATGTAACATAACAATAATGACATACATAAATATGTAACAGATTATAATAAATATTCTTATCTGAGAGAAACAAATTCTCATATTAGCTATGACCAAAAATCTATGTCCCCCCTTCTCTAAGGAGGCAGATAGCCTAAAATAGATTGTACATATATAATCACATACTACCCTGTTCATCATATTGTGAAACAAGACACATAGATTCTTTCACTACCCACTTATGATTTTGACATTGTATGAATGTAAGTAAGGGACAGGGGAAAAGTATAGATTGTCTTTAAGAGGAAAGGAGGAAAATTTAGATACAAGCCCTGAGGGGAAAGATTCTGGAAGGAGAGGAGGATCTTGCGATTTGATTGGTTTTAACTGTCACTCTGGATCTGGCTTTCTACTAAGCTGGAAGGAAGATCTTTGCTCTGGCATTCCACTGGAAATCCTGATGTTGTGGAAAGGTTTGGATATTCTTGGGTGGGAGATTTGCCTCGGGGATGACCTGCTTTTCCTTGCAGTACTGAGATTCACCTGTCTAAGAGCTACCAGTCAGGGATCTACTTGGCTAAGGTAATCCCAAGTTTGACACCTGGGACTCTGGGTTACCTAGGAAGCCAACCCCAGGCTTGAGAGGGAATTGAGGCTACTTATGAGTCCTGTTTTCTTAACCTTCTTAAAGACAATCTGGGTAGGTAGGTTAGCAGATAGATAGCTTTTTGGGGTTTTAAGTAAAAGCAGGGAGTGGATAGGCAGGGCCTAAAGAAGCAAGATGCAAAGAAGGTGGGTATGAGTTTATACATCTGTAGTTTAGGACCCTTCATACCCTTTCCCTTTGCCCCAGTTATCCAAATAAACTTGGGGTTCAAAAGCCCAAGGGTTTTGTGCTTTGTTGGCCCTGGAAAAGTCCCTAGGTGGGTGTTTCTCATTTCCCTTCCATCTAGGCCTTTCACAAACAATCTACCTCCCTTTAGAGGAAGATTTTTTTATTTCAACATGAAAGATTTCATTTTAAGATTATCTTACAAAGAAAATGTTTTTATAATTAAAATCCAAATATTATTAAAGTAGATCTCAAAATCCATAAATTCAAATACTAGGAATGTGTTCTACAAACTTATTTGCTTACTAAAAATTATACAAGAAATCATATTAGAACCAGGTGATCTTGGGGAAGCAACTTGGTTAAAGATCAATTAAGAAATTCTCCATTAACCATCATATAGGTTATTTCATTTAAACTATGTCCCTCCAAAAGGAGTAAACAGTGTCTTTTTCTTAAAGTGTATGAGAAAAACAGAAAAAATGCTTAACAACGATATATTAAACAATAATTATCATTTTGTTCTAATCTTTTATGTAAATTCACTTACACATAACACATTTCATAATGTTTATGGCATGTAAAAAGGAACATCTTATAAATTGATATTTGAAGTTACATAGTATTTTAAGCTACATAATAGCTTAGGTAATAGCTATGTAATAATGAATGTCAGTTATAGTAAAAACTATTATCTCCATCATTACTTACCTACATATATCAGATTGGGAATATTCATGAAGTTTTCTTTCCAGATCTAATCTCTTCTTTTCACTGCAGTTTTAAAAGAAAACAATTTATAAGTAAATTAATAAGATTAATATTCAACATTTGTAAAAATCTTTCAATCTGTAAGTTTATAAACATTCCTCTGTAACTATTTGCCCATGTTTAATAATATTTAATTAATTAATGATTAATCAATTACACTAACTTTTATATATATATATATATATATATATATATATATATATATATATATATATATAAAACTTAAATGTTATAAAGCAATACCCTTATCACAAGCTTGCAAGATAGGTATTATTTTATTATTTTGATTTGGCTAATGGGAAAACTGGGGCTCTGAAAAGTTAAATAATTTACTCAGAATCACACAGCTTAGTGAATAAATGTTAGAATTGTGTCTTTGTATAATGTGTTCAGACTCCAAACAAGGTCAAGACTCCTTCCAAGCAACAAACATACTCCTCAGTCGAGAAGTCAGATATGTAAAAGGACAAATGTGCCAAGAAAGAGGAAGGATTCCCAAAGCCAATATAACATCAAAGCAGGAGGAAATACATCACCAAAAATCTTTGGGAAAAGTCTTTTTCAGGTAGATTTTTCCTTTAAAAATTGGGCATAAAGGAAAGAAATATTTAAATGGAAGGTCAGGCTAACATTTTCCACACAATCTGATATAACTTGCCTTTTGACATCCTGGATAGGATAACTGTGGGTACAAATGAAATCTTAATTTGAGGATTAGAGCAGACCAGATCTAAGTTAGGTTTGGCCCTTCCAGATAGAATTCAAACTAGGTTTCCATCAGTATTTTAACTTCTTCAAATTGTCTTACTATTTTTTTATAGTGCCTTTATCTCATTGTTCTTTACTATATCCCAGTAACAAATATAAACACAAAAGAACAGTGAAATACAAGGGAGGAGAAAAATCAGGGGAGTATAGCACAGAACATTAAGTATGAATAGCATGATTAGTGTGAAAGATTTGATTAGGGAGTGAAATATCTTACAGAGTCACAAACTAGCTCATTGTAGGGTTGCAACTAAGTTGTCTGTGAAACGAAAATCCAAATGTCTTACATCCAGTAAACTAACAAAGCTAGAAATATTCAAGGAACTTAAGGTAGGGAGAATTGCATATCATGTCAGATTTTTCACTGTTAGTTTTGTTGAACTTTTTTCTCCCTTATTTTTAATCCTTAAGTAATAGTTCTTTGGGGAAAGTTAAAGAAAAATGTAGTAGCAAATGGAAGGAATTAAAAACAAAAAATATCAACAATAATCTTTCTATTTTTAAGTTCTCTAAAACTGACTAGTTTTACTGGCTAGTAACAGAAATCAAGTTTACAGTAAGAGAAAGATAAGATATGACTACAACAGTGGCCTAAAAATCTCATCTCAGAAAAATGTTTTTCAAAGCACAAAATAAAATACATGAGGTGACAATAGAAATAAATTATACTGAAATACAGCTATCATGTAGAATATTCATTCAAATAGAAACAAGAGCCATTAACCAGTTTTTAGGGATTCCCATGGGTAAAAAATGTCTTAGAAAACTACATAATATCTATGCTTTACTGCATTTTTACTTAATTTGTTGAGCATTTTCCAACTGCATTTTAATCTGGTTCTCTGCACTTAGTGCTGTGAGCTACGTTTGACACCTCTGCTCTAGAGCAAGTGTCAATCTGTATTGATAGAGGAAATTTTCTGCCCAGGAGTCCCCTATACTGGTGAAATTCCAGCTCTATTCCAAATCAGAGCTGACATTTAATATAGCATTTTAAGGTTTGCAAAATGCTTTATAAACAATTTGATTTTCAGGCAATCGTCCAAGGTAGATCCTATTATTATCCCTAATTTCTGAAAAGAAAAACTGAGAAATGCCTATAGTTACATCCAAGTCTAAGTCTTCTTAACTCCAAATCTGTTGCTTTGCCTTCTATGTCACTTTGCCTCAAATGTTCACTTCAATGCAACAAGTATTTATTAGGCATCTACCATGTGATAGGTTCTATGATAGCCATTAGACATAAATATATAAAGAATTCTTATTGATCTCAATCTCTACTTGAAGATAGACAAGAAAGGGCTTAATAATGATTGAGGTATTTGGATATTTAAAAAAAAACTCACTAAAAGAATTACTTAATATAGAAATGAATGCCAAGGTTGGATGGCTCCTGTTTTCCTCTATTGAACCAGCACTGGAAGTCCTCAAACTCTGCTCACCCCATCAATATGTACCCTATAACTATACCCTACAACTATACACTAGAACCTAGCCTAGAACCACTCAAGTCTAACTGATGTAGGCTGACTAGACCAGGACTCTTCCTCCAGATGGAGAAAGGTGGGGAAGGAGGGAGAGAAGTATGTAGACAGAAACTGAGTGGCAGATGAATTGACGGTTACAACCTTTAAAATTAAATGAGTCTCAATCCATAAATATATCTTTAGTCTATATGTTATTGGTATAGTCAAATTTGTGTGGGGTTTATTTATCATAATTGGCACATCTGTAAAGGGTCTAGCTCCCTTTCTCTTCCTAAGAATAAAACAATGTTAGCCTCACTACCTACACAGAGTTAACCTGCAGTTCTGTCCAGTTCTGATTTCCTAGTTGCAGGTTTGGCCTTATTTCTACAGAGAGGAACAAAATTGAGACCCAAAAGTGAAGCATTTTGGTAACCTTTTTACATGTGAGAATTCCATTAGTGGCTTACATGCTATCAATAAAACTTATAGCTACATTAGAGTATGATTATAGTCTTGAGATTCTTCAATGGAGAAAGTATACCAATTCATACCAAAAAGGAAGAGGCAATAGTTCATCACAAAATTAAAGAATATCGGAGTTGGAAAAGACCTCAGTGAACATCAAATCCAAGTCATACTGAATAAGAAATCCCAATAACACACCTACCAAGTAATTAGTCTTTACTTGAAAACCTCCAATTTATAAATACAGAATACTACCAGATCCCTTTTCCTATTTTGATAACTTTGTTACATTAATATACCAAGTATTGGAAAGTTTTCTCTTATGTCAAACTTAAAATTGCATCTTTGTAGCTTCTACTTGTTACTCTTAGTTTTTCATGTTGAGTTAATCTCTCTTCCACAAGACAGCCTTTCAAATACTGAGTATTTTCATGTTTCTCCCTAAACATTCCTCATTTATCAAACCTCCTATGGTTTTGCCTTGGGAACCTTCACTATTGTGGTTATCATCTGAATACTAATTTATCAGTATCTCCTCTAAAATATGGCAGATTTATGATAAAATTCTCCAGACTTGGTCTGACCAGAGCAGAGTATAACTGCTAAATCTCTCCAAAACAGAAATTATAAGCCAAAGATAAAGGAGTTTCATGACCTAGGGCACCCAAAATCTGATAGAAGTTACCCTGAGATCATTCTGCAACCCTTCCCAACCTCACACGGGTGTATTAGCAGATCCAAGGAACTGACACAGGCTTATAAAAAAATTAACTCCTAAAATTCAGTCCTGCTAACGTCTTTCTAGTGTCATAGAGACCTCTGATCCAGATGCAGAAATTTGTACTGGTTGTAATAGCCAGCATAGCGCAGTCTTTCAGGAACAAAAACCTAGAAGGGCAGCAAACCTATAGCAACAGTGCTGCAAAGCTCTAAACTTTATGTACCAGGTCAGAGAACTAAGGAACCCAGGGAATTAGGGCATCAGAACATGAAATCTTGTGTTGAAGGATGGAGGACTCTCAAGTTATATTACTTTAAATGCCATTAAGCCATAATAGTAGGGTTGAAGGCATTTCTGTTGGTAGCATTGAAGAAGAAAAACTAGTCATTCCTTTTCAGCAAATAGTCTGATGAGAAAGGAATCATTTTGATGCAAAAGAAATAACTGCTTATTATCATGGTGGTAAGATGAGTCCTGTAACTTAATTCCTGAAATGTTTCCCTACCAAATAAGGGCTTTTTTCCCTGACTCACTTAGGGAATCAGATGGAATAGAAGGCATGAAGAGAGAACTGTAGAATCCATTCTTCCAGGTTCTCCCATGCTTGCTCTCTTGAGATTCCATCCTGCATTGAAATTGCCATAAAATGCTCACTAAAGGATTTGTACTTGCTGTCAGTAAAAAGCAACAATGCAACAGCCCTGAAGGAAAATACATTTTTATTCTTTCTGCTTGGGTGTACTGTCTGTTTTCTTTGTAAATGCAATACAATAAACAAATTATTTAATTAAAAAATAAAGCATTCTACTCAGGGTGGCCAGTTTTGAACATGCAAAATTCATTTGGGGCAGTAACCTAGGCAGGGAAACTGTTAACTTCCCAGGGCAAAAGAAGGCTTAAGAAACTTTGAGATCTAGTCCCAAGGAAAACACCATCAGAAGGGACAGAGACAAAAAATGAACAATAGTAGAAAGTAAGGGCAGGGAAGGGTAAAAGACTGAAATTACCAAAGATTTCAGAAGGAGAAAATTCAAAGACATCGAAAATAAATAGATAAATCAACAGGGAAAAACATTAACAAAAGAGAATATGATATCTAGATCTAGATCTAATGCAGGCATCTATGAATAAATATTGCAAAACAAAGGAAAACAATACAACACTTGATGAAAGAGAGATAGCTGTGGAATATGGAGAGAATATGGAACCACAATACGCTGTTTCTGAGTGATTCAAAAGAGAAATAAGAATGAGAGGAGAATTTATATCCAGCACAGCAAAAATAATGGGCAGAATAGAACTGGAATTTGTGATGGCAGATCTTAACAAAGAAACAAAAGAGAGAAAAACAGATTAAGATTATAAATATAGAGAAGCAAAGGATAATCTAGAAAAAGAGAAGCAAAAAAGGAAAAAAGAAAATATGCTCATGTTCACTCTGTAATGAAAATATACTGATTTCAAAAACAGGATGCATAAAGACAACTTGAAGATTATAGGAACCTGAGAAGAACATATCAGGATAAAAATATTAATAACTATCATAATATTGAAAATTAATATTATGCCAAATGTAATATGCTAAATGTAATATTTAGAAATTGATTAGGAAATATACTATTAGTAAAAAAAAGATTGTTGTGGTCATCATTTATAAAGTAATTAGCCCTTAAGATAAGAGGATGCTAAAAGCTTTTAACAATTTAATTTTAATATAAATATAGTCTAAGAAAGAAATATGGAGTGAAGGAAATAGAAAAATATTTCCTAGCCTACCACCTTTAAAGGATAATTTTAGCATTGTGACTTAAAATCTAAATTAATTGGTTGCATGGGATATCCCAAATAATAAAATACCCAAGCCAGCTGGAAATTATGCTGATTTTAATTAATATTGAGAGAAGGAATTAAGGAGAAGAGAGAGAGGGGGTAAAGAGTTCATTTAAACTGCTCTGGCTCAGGCTAAGCCAGGCTGAAGTTCAAGGCCTTGGCCAAGGGGGCCTCCCCTGAGAGATAAGGGAAAGGGAAGTCAGTCATCACTCATCACGAGACCATCTCAAGGATGCTATCTGAGGGGGCTCCTCCAGGCTGAGTTCCACGATCAAACTGGTGTCCAGGCCTGTTCACAGGAAGTCACCAGCCAGATCCACCTCTCCGGGGAAAGAGTGGGAAGAGAAGAAGTGACATGCCCTATATAAACGGTTTTACGTCACTTTCCTGCATCTTATCTGTACCAATGGTAGCTTAGCTTGACTTAGGACAGCACAGGGGTCTATCAGCTGTTTCTGCACATGCCTATCAAAGGCCATCCTCCTAAATACTTAATCCTTAAGTATGGGTACAGACATTCCTGACCTTCTTAAACTAAGTAGGGTGGAGCAATGTAGAGGTCACAAGACATTCCTGATTCTGTTAGACCAAGTATCTCCACTGTTACAATCAGGAGATTACAACTTTATCTTCCCCTAAAGTATGGTCTGAGTAGGGTAGAGTAGTTTTAAAGTTCACAATCCCCCCTGATAATCATTGGGAGACTAGTCTTCCCATTGATCATTTAACATAATCATCTTGTAGTCCTAAAGCACTTCTAACTACAGATGTATATAATATTCAGTTTCTAAGAGGAAAGTACAATAGTTAGGGAGGAATAGAAAAGAGAAAAAGCAAAACCAATGTTTTGCTAGGCACATTGACAAAAAGCCAAATTAGGGGAAGTCCCCTTTGGCATAAAAGTATACATTTACAATAAATGTTCAATCAAACTTCAGTTCAATCAACCTCACCCAAAGTTCGTTCTGGATTGTCTTGATATAGTGTAGGTTTTACGTCACTTTCCTGAATCTTATCTGTACCAATGGTAGCTTAGCTTGACTTAGGACAGCACAGGGGGTCTGTCAGCTGTTTCTGCACATGTCTATCAAAGGCCATCCTCCTAAATACTTAATCCTTAAGTATGGGTGCAGACATTCCTGACCTTGTTAGACTAAGTAGGGTGGAGAAATATAGAGTTCACAAGACATTCCTGATTCTGTTAGACCAAGTATCTCCCCTGTTACAATCAGGAGATTACAACTTTATCTTCCCCTAAAGTATGGTCTGAGTAGGGTGGAGTAGTTTTAAAGTTCATACACTCTAACCTTACTAGCCCACAAGAGTGTCTTCTACCTGAGCCACCGCTGGAGTCCATCATACCCCCGACTGACTGACAAGCTCACGGTCTGAGGAAAGGAGGTCTGCTTGCAGACCCCAGAATGAGGGCCCCCTGCTGATCCCCCTCTGTGACTTCTCTCCCCAAATTTTCCCCATTAATGGACTTGTTATGGTTATTATTCTCTCTCCAATATAGGAGAAATAATAGGAGAGCAAATACGTATAGATTCAATAAATATATACCCTACTTTAAGCTCCCTAAGTTATTACCCCCAAAAGATTGCAATTTACAGAATAAAAGCCCAAAGATTACTGCCCATGACCCCTCCTTTCTCAAGCACAAGACACGGTAAACATTAAATAGTAGCCAAAAGCTTGAAAACTATAATGAATCTTGTCCTAAAGTTACCACACTCAAATGATTTGTTGGAACAGAAGCCAACCATTATTGCTAGACACTTCAAAGTAATACAAGAAAAACAGGACTTCCGGTTAAGATGGCGGCTTAGAGAAAGCTAAAGTTCAGATCTCCGGAAAACCCTTCCCGACCCATCTCAAAATATAAGCTCCCAAGGCGCCGAAATTCAAAACGATCAACAGCACAGACCCTGGGAACCCTCCTCCTGGACCTGGACCCGGTTCAAAAGGTACGGCTCCCCTCAAAAGTCAGAACCCGAGATCACTCGGACCTCAGGGGTAGGAGCGCAGAGTCCAAGGCTCCCGGAAGCCGCAGCCCGGCTGGGCTCAGAGAGCAGGGTCCTCGGAACAACAACCCTCAGGGCCTTCTACCCGAGTCCTGGTGAAAGTTACTGCCTGGGGCTTCCGCTGCAGAGAGCTGGTCGAAACAACAGCAACCCTCAGGGCGGGCAAGACAGCCTCACGGGCTGGATCCTGCTATCCAAGTCTCAGTGAAAGTCCCTGCTCTCGGAGCTTGGGTTAGCTGCAGCCCATCCCCCCGCAGGCCGACGAAACAGCCTCACGGCCAGCGATTCTGAAGGCAACTTCCGGAGAGCGAGCCAGGGGGAGAGTGTGGCCTCGTGGTCCGACCCTTCCATTCCAGTTCCAGTGAGGCATATTCAGTTTAACCCAGGGAAAGCTCATAGAACCAACATCTGCCCAGGACTAAAGCCTCTGATCACCAGACAGAGATAAGAAAAGCTAATCCTCCACATTCAGAGATGACAAACTCCACAGAAGCACAGAAGCCCCAAAATACCAAGAAAAATAAGAAGAAAGGGGCGACTTTGGACACATTCTATGGAGCCAAAATACAAAATACAGAGCAGATAGAAGAAGATATACAAGAAAATTCTCCAAAATCTTCCAAAGGAAATAGAAACTCTCCACAAACCCATGAAGAATTTGAATCAGAAATGACCAAAAAGATGGAAGCCCTCTGGGAGGAAAAGTGGGAAATAATGCAAAAGAAATTCATGCATCTACAAAACCAGTTTGACCAAACTGTAAAAGAAAACCAGGCTTTAAAGCAAGAACTAATAAAGCAAAGCCAAAACACCAAGAAATTAGAAGAGAACATAAAATATCTCACCGACAAGGTGATAGATCTGGAAAATAGAGGGAGAAGAGAAAATTTAAGAATAATTGGACTCCCAGAAAAGCCAGAAATAAACACCAAACTGGACATGGTGATACAAGATATAATCAAAGAAAATTGCCCAGAGATTCTAGAACAAGGGGGCAATACAGCCACTGACAGAGCTCACAGAACACCTTCTACACTAAACCCCCAAAAGACAACTCCCAGGAATGTAATTGCCAAATTCCAAAGCTATCAAACAAAAGAAAAAATCCTACAGGAAGCCAGAAAAAGACAATTTAGATATAAAGGAATACCAATCAGGGTCACACAAGACCTTGCAAGTTCTACTCTGAATGATCGTAAGGCATGGAACATGATCTTCAGAAAGGCAAGAGAGCTGGGTCTCCAACCAAGAATCAGCTACCCAGCAAAACTGACTATATACTTCCAAGGGAAAGTATGGGCATTCAACAAAATAGAAGACTTCCAACTTTTTGCAAAGAAAAGACCAGAGCTCTGTGGAAAGTTTGATACCGAAAATCAAAGAGCAAGGAATACCTGAAAAGGTAAATATTAAGGAAAGGGGAAAAATGTTATCTTCTTCTTTTACTCAAACTCTCTTCTATAAGGACTACATTTCTATCAATCTATGTATACTAACATGTGGGGGAAATGTAATGTATAAATAGGGGGTAAAGAAAGACCAAATAGAATAATGGTTCTCACACAAAGATTCACATGGGAAGGGGAGGGGAAGAAAACTCCTATAAGAAGGAGAGGAAGAGAGGGGGGGGGGTACTTAAACCTCAATCTCAGGGAAATCAACTCTGAGAGGGAAAAACATCCAGATCCATTGGGATCTTGAATTCTATCTTACCCAACAAGGGTAAGGAGAAGGGAAAACCAAGGGGGGAGGGGGAGAGGGAGAACAAAAAGGGAGGGAAAGAGAGGGGGGAGGGGGAGGGAACAAAAAGGGAGGGACTAAAAAGGGAAACATCAAGGGAGGGGACAAGGGGCACTGATTCAAAGTAAATCACTGGACTAAAAGGTAGAGCCAAAGAAGAAAAGGTTAGAATTAGGGAAGGCAATCAAAATGCCAGGGAGTCCACAAATGACAATCATAACTTTGAACGTGAATGGGATGAACTCACCCATAAAACATAGACGAATAGCAGAATGGATTAGAATCCAAAACCCTACCATATGTTGTCTTCAAGAAACACACATGAGGCGGGTTGACACCCACAAGGTCAGAATTAAAGGATGGAGTAAGACCTTCTGGGCCTCAACTGATAGAAAGAAGGCAGGAGTGGTAATCATGATATCTGATAAAGCCAATGCAAAAATAGACCTGATCAAAAGGGATAGGGAAGGTAATTATATTTTGTTAAAAGGGACTCTAGACAACGAGGAAATATCATTAATCAACATGTATGCACCAAATAATATAGCACCCAAATTTCTAATGGAGAAACTAGGCGAATTGAAGGAAGAAACAGACAATAAAACCATACTAGTGGGAGACTTAAACCAACCATTATCAAATTTAGATAAATCAAATCAAAAAATAAATAAGAAAGAGGTAAAAGAAGTGAATGAAATCTTAGAAAAATTAGAATTAATAGACATATGGAGAAAAATAAATAGGGATAAAAAGGAATACACCTTCTTCTCAGCACCACATGGCACATTCACAAAAATTGACCATACATTAGGTCACAGAAACATAGCACACAAATGCAAAAAAGCAGAAATAATGAATGCAGCCTTCTCAGATCACAAGGCAATAAAAATAATGATTAGTAATGGTACATGGAAAACCAAATCTAAAACCAATTGGAAATTAAACAATATGATACTCCAAAACCGTTTAGTTAAAGAAGAAATCATAGAAACAATTAATAATTTCATCAAGGAAAATGACAATGGCGAAACATCCTTTCAAACCTTTTGGGATACAGCCAAAGCGGTAATCAGAGGCAAATTCATATCCCTGAAAGCTTATATTAACAAACAAGGGAGAGCAGAGATCAATCAATTGGAAATGCAGTTGAAAAAACTCGAAAGCGATCAAATTAAAAACCCCCAGCAGAAAACCAAATTAGAAATCCTAAAAATTAAGGGAGAAATTAATAAAATCGAAAGTGATAGAACTATTGATTTAATAAATAAGACAAGAAGCTGGTACTTTGAAAAAACAAACAAAATAGACAAAGTACTGGTCAATCTAATTAAAAAAAGGAAGGAAGAAAATAAATTCACAGCATTAAAGATGAAAAGGGGGACAGCACCTCCAATGAGGAGGAAATTAAGGCAATCATTAGAAATTACTTTGCCCAATTATATGGCAACAAATACACCAATTTAGGAGAAATGGATGAATATATACAAAAATACAAACTGCCTAGACTAACAGAAGAGGAAATAGAATTCTTAAATAATCCCATATCAGAAATTGAAATCCATCAAGCCATCAAAGAACTTCCTAAGAAAAAATCCCCAGGGCCTGATGGATTCACCTGTGAATTCTATCAAACATTCAGAGAACAGTTAATCCCAATACTATACAAACTATTTGACATAATAAGCAAAGAGGGAGTTCTACCAAACTCCTTTTACGACACAAACATGGTACTGATTCCAAAACCAGGCAGGTCAAAAACAGAGAAAGAAAACTATAGGCCAATCTCCCTAATGAATATAGATGCAAAAATCTTAAATAGGATACTAGCAAAAAGACTCCAGCAAGTGATCAGAAGGATCATTCACCATGATCAAGTAGGATTCATACCAGGGATGCAGGGCTGGTTCAACATTAGGAAAACCATCCACATAATTGACCACATCAACAAGCAAACTAGCAAGAACCACATGATTATCTCAATAGATGCAGAAAAAGCCTTTGATAAAATACAACACCCATTCCTATTAAAAACACTAGAAAGCATAGGAATAGAAGGGTCATTCCTAAAAATAATAAACAGTATATATCTAAAACCAACAGCTAATATCATCTGCAATGGGGATAAACTTGATGCATTCCCAATAAGATCAGGAGTGAAACAAGGATGCCCATTATCACCTCTACTCTTTGACATTGTACTAGAAACACTAGCAGTAGCAATTAGAGAAGATAAAGGAATTGAAGGCATCAAAATAGGCAAGGAGGAGACCAAGTTATCACTCTTTGCGGATGACATGATGGTCTACTTAAAGAATCCTAGAGATTCAACCAAAAAGCTAATTGAAATAATCAACAACTTTAGCAAAGTTGCAGGATACAAAATAAACCCACATAAATCATCAGCTTTTCTATATATCTCCAACACAGCTCAGCAGCAAGAACTAGAAAGAGAAATCCCATTCAAAATCACCTTAGACAACATAAAATACCTAGGAATCTATCTCCCAAGACAAACACAGGAACTATATGAACACAACTACAAAACACTCGCCACACAACTAAAACTAGACCTGAACAAATGGAAAAACATTAACTGCTCATGGATAGGACGAGCCAATATAATAAAAATGAACATCCTACCCAAACTTATTTATCTATTTAGTGCCATACCCATTGAACTACCAAAATACTTCTTCACTGATTTAGAAAAAATCATAACAAAGTTCATTTGGAAGAACAAAAGATCAAGGATATCCAGGGAAATAATGAAAAAAAAAACACATACGATGGGGGCCTTGCAGTCCCTGACCTAAAACTATATTACAAAGCAGCAGTCATCAAAACAATTTGGTACTGGCTAAGAAACAGAAAGGAAGATCAGTGGAATAGACTGGGGGAAAGCGACCTCAGCAAGACAGTATACGATAAACCCAAAGATCCCAGCTTTTGGGACAAAAATCCACTATTCGATAAAAACTGCTGGGAAAATTGGAAGACAGTGTGGGAGAGACTAGGAATAGATCAACACCTCACACCCTACACCAAGATAAATTCAAAATGGGTGAGTTAATTAAACATAAAGAAGGAAACCATAAGTAAATTGGGTAAACACAGAATAGTATACATGTCAGACCTTTGGGAGGGGAAAGGCTTTAAAACCAAGCAAGATATAGAAAGAATCACAAAATGTAAAATAAATAATTTTGACTACATCAAACTAAAAAGCTTTTGTACAAACAAAACCAATATAACTAAAATCAGAAGGGAAACAACAAATTGGGAAAAAATCTTCATAGAAACCTCTGACAAAGGTTTAATTACTCATATTTATAATGAGCTAAATCAATTGTACAAAAAATCAAGCCATTCTCCAATTGATAAATGGGCAAGGGAAATGGATAGGCAGTTCTCAGATAAAGAAATCAAAACTATTAACAAGCACATGAAGAAGTGCTCTACATCTCTTATAATCAGAGAGATGCAAATCAAAACAACTCTGAGGTATCACCTCACACCTAGCAGATTGGCTAACATTACAGCAAAGGAAAGTAATGAATGCTGGAGGGGATGTGGCAAAGTAGGGACATTAATTCATTGCTGGTGGAGTTGTGAATTGATCCAACCATTCTGGAGGGCAATTTGGAACTATGCCCAAAGGGCGACAAAAGTATATCTACCCTTTGACCCAGCCATAGCACTGCTGGGTCTGTACCCCAAAGAGATAATGGACACAAAGACTTGTACAAAAATATTCATAGCTGCGCTCTTTGTGGTGGCCAAAAACTGGAAAACGAGGGGATACCCATCAATTGGGGAATGGCTGAACAAACTGTGGTATATGTTGGTGATGGAGTACTATTGTGCTAAAAGGAATAATAAAGTGGAGAAGTTCCATGGAGACTGGAACAACCTCCAGGAAGTGATGCAGAGCGAGAGGAGCAGAACCAGGAGAACATTGTACAAAGAGACCAATACACTGTGGTATAATCGAACGTAATGGACTTCTCCATTAGTGGCGGTGTAATGTCCCTGAACAACTTGCAGGGATCCAGGAGAAAAAAACACCATTCATAAGCAAAGGATAAACTATGGGAGTGGAAACACCGAGAAAAAGCAACTGCCTGAATACAGAGGTTGAGGGGACATGACAGAGGATAGACTCTAAATGAACACTCTAATGCAAATACTATCAACAAAGCAATGGGTTCAAATCAAGAAAACATCTAATGCCCAGTGGACTTGCGCGTCGGCTATGGGGGTTGGGGGGGAGGAAAAGAAAATGATCTATGTCTTTAACGAATAATGCTTGGAAATGATCAAATAAAATATATTAAAAAAAAAAAAAGAAAAACAGAACTTTTAAATTGAGGAAAACCCCAAAATTGGTCTGCCTTAAGTCCTCACACCATATATGAATATATTTTATTGTTCATCTCCCAAACAATTATGATTGACAGTGAAAGCTGACCTAAAGCACAATGATCCTCTCAGCAGGTCAAGGGGTACTAACCTACAAATGGCTTTATTCACATTAATCATATCTATCACAGAGCATTGTAGAAACCTAGTAAATTATCAAAGAATTCTTTGTTGTAGTTAACATCACAAGAATGTTGTTTAGGTGATTTGATAATATCCAATCAAACTGTAGAATGTCACATACATAGAGAATTGATTATGTGTGTATACCAAAAAACCTATATAATAAACGCATCACGATACTATGGCAGAGCACTGTGTGTGATGCTTGCATACATGGGCTGAATGCACAGTATGTCTTACTTCATTTATCCGACCATGACATCATACTTGGGGAAACCCTGGGTCCTCAGAGAAGCCACTGGATGGACCTCTGTAAGCCACCAACGCCTAACTGCAGAAATACTACCCAGCCAAAGACCTTCAGAGAAGACCCTGATCTCTCTACAGTCTCATTTCTTTTAGTCCTTTTCTCCACATCACTTCCTCTCTCTCTGAGCTGGTCTATATCACATCTCAGGAATCAATCAAAGTCTCCCTGACCCGAACTTGTAACCCTTAGTTCTGCGTCATGTTCCTAGGGCTCTTAACCTGTGACTTCTGTTTGGAGCATTCCAGCCACACTAATGGGATGGGTCAGTTGAGAAGTAAGTTCACATCCATAGGAGGAAGGGGTTCCCTTTACACACTATAATAAAGGAAATAATAGAAGAGAATTGCCCAGAACTCCTGAACACAGAAAATGAAATACCAATTTAAAAAATTCACAAATGACCTCTACAAAAAAAATTCCAAGGTTATGAACTTTAAGATACATAGCAAGGGGGCAGGTAGGTGGCTCAGTGAATTGAGAGCCAGGCCCAGAAATATGGCCTTAGACACTACTTAGCAATTTAACCCTAGGCAAGCCACTTAATCTCCAATGCCTAGCCCTTACCACTCTTCTGCCTTGGAACCAATACTTAGTATTGATTCCAAGATGGAAGACTAAGTTGTTTGTTTGTTTTTTAAGAGTATACTTTATAGGACTTGGTAAAATAATAACAAAACTAATTTGGAAAAATGAAAGATCTAGGATATCAAGGGAAATTATGAAACAAAGTTGGGGCAATGGGTAAGTAGCACTTATAAATTTCAAACTATAATTTAAAGCAGCAACCATCAAAGGCATTTGGTATTGATCAGAAAATAGAGATAAATCAATAGAACAGACAAACAAGGGAGAATCAGAACCAACAGAACTCAGTAACCCAATATTTGATAAAGTGGGAAACATAAATAAAAAAACTCTTATTTGATAGGAATTGCTTAGAAAATTGGGAAAGAGTCTGGCAAAAATTAGGTTTAGACCAACACCTTATACTAAATTCCACAATACATTTTAAATGGATATAACTTTAATATTAAATGTTAAACTGTAAAAAGAAAATTAGAAGAGGAAAGTTCATATACCTTTCACAGTTATGGGTAGGAGATGTATTCTTAACCAAATAAGAGAGAAATACAACTACAAAAGATAAAATATAACTTTGATTATTTGAAACTGAAAAGCTTCTGCCCACTACTGCTGCTTGCTAATGAATTCTCTCCTAAATCAGGATATTGCCTAGGGCCCAGGGCTTGCAACTACTCCGTACCTGGAGTATCGCCCCTAAGAGTGGGTATCCTCTTCAATCTACTCTCCACGAGAGACCAAGAACTAGGTAGTGGGAGACAAAGCTGCCATTTGGCACCTATTCCTGTTGTGGTGTCCTGGTATGGATTGAGAACTAAGACTTATACTCCACTTCACCAAAGCTACATACAGAGACAATCACACCCTTGTTCTTACTATCACTCACAAGTGTTTCACATCCTTGATTTTCCAAGTTAGTTTATGCTATTAAGACAATATTTTGGGGAAGGCGGAGAGAGTTTCAGTCTTTTCACTTTATTTCAGTCTGTCTTGTTGTTTCATGAAGTCATCGGCTTCTATTTGGACTTCTCTAAATTTTCAGATAATTTATTGCATGACCAAAGTTTTATAACTTTTGTGCCAAGCTGTTACTTCCCTTTCCACTTCGTTATTCTATAGCTCTCATTTTTTCCCTTTAGTGCTTTAGATTCATTCATAAAAATGTTTAACTCTTGCTTCATTTATACCAGGAATCCTAGTTGAACTTGTATCCAAACTTTTTCTTTGAGGCACTGCTTACATCTGTTTTGGAATCATTCTCTTCTTCCAAATTTGTGTCTCGAGTGTCCCTGTACCATGACAATTTTTTATAGTGAGATACTTTTTTTTTTAATTTGCTCATTTTCCCAATCTATCTCCTGTCTTCATATTTGATATTAGGGCCAGGTTATTCATACTTCTGGAGTAAAGGTCTGGAATGGTTTTATTTTGTTTTCTTGGTATCTTGAGTGTTGTATTATTCCAAGATCTCAGTCTAGGGACCTGCAGGTTTGTAGTGCTCCCAAAGTGGTCTGCTAAATGGTCGTTTGATTATTGTCTCCCTAGTCTGAGCTCTATAAGTTCCTGAGCTGGGTTTGGGTTTAAGTAATAGTAGATTGCTAAGAGGTTCAGTTACTTGACGGTGGATGATACCAGCTGGGAACATCTATTGGTTCAGAGTAACAAAACTGCAAGCTCCCCTTTGATCTAAGATTCCTGCCCTGGTTATTCCTCTATAAACTTCAAACTGGGCTAGAAGTAGAAAATGAGACCCCACTTTACTCCTGGGACACTTACTCTAAGCCACACTATTGCAGCTTGCTTATGAACTCTCTCCTAACTCAGGACACTGCATAGGGCCTGAAATGTCTTCTTACCCTGGAACATCATCCATAAAGTTAGGTATCCTCTTCACTCTACCCTATATATGTTACCAAGCCCTAGGTAGACAAAGCTGCCAGTTGGCACAAATTCCTGTTGTGGTATGGATCTGGGACCTCTTGTTACCCTCATACATAGATTCTCTTTTATGCTCCAGTGCTCCTAACAGTGTGCTCCCTGGCCTAATCCTTTTCTCAGTATCCTCAATCACTCTCAACCTGGGCTGGAAAAATTACTCACTGAATGGACAGTTCTAAAGTCAGCATACTCTTAGTTCAGGTTCAACGTTTAACAAAAGTTTACTTTGTCCTGACACAGCAAGGATATGCAATGAGGCTACAGCAGCACTTAGTTTCTCTGGACTTAGTCTCCCTCATTTTTCATCTGTAAATTTCTCTGGTCAGTTATCAGGATATATTGATCTAAGTGATCTTGGGCACCTGCCAAGTCTGAACGGTGATAATTAGGTTATGTTAGAATCTTTTATGCCCTAGAACAGTAAAATGCATCAGGAAAGCTGGGACTAATCAGTGGAAATCCCAAAGAGGGTCTTCTACCATTTAAATAATTGTTTCCTATAATGAGGAAAAAGGGAAACAGAAAAACAAACAAAACAAAAATATGGAGAACATAAAATCTAGAAATCTTGAGCATTTTCTTTCTCCTTCAAAATGACTAAATCTTGAATTCTTACAATCTGCTCCCTGTGATAAGTGATGCCACACCTCTGAAGTTCAGTGGGTATCCTAATGCAAGTAGTAATAAGGAACCAGAGCAGCATCAAGAACAGGAGGACCAGAGCAAGGATAATGACACCTCCCACTGAGTCACAAATTTCATCTCCTTAAATGAGGTGGTGATAATAAGCAGGAGCAACTCCAAGAACATTAGGACTTCTGCAATAGCAACTGTCGCACAATCAACAATTTACTATCCAGTATAAGTGTGGCTAAGAGGTCATCAGCCTCTTGCATGATACCTTTCAGAGATCTAAATTGATATCAAGGCTCAACCTATATGGCTCTAGTCTCAGCCACAGAAATAGAGAAAAAAGCACTGGCAAATTTGCTAGTCCCAAACCATTCATCTTGGACCTGGGCTACCTAGTCCACTGCATTGACTAGATCAAGAACAACTATAAAGATAGGCATTTTTTTTTCAGTCCTCTGTAGTCCACTGTAAGCTGACAGGAACCAACTGCCTTCCTCACAGGTAGTACAGGGGGTGGGGGGCATAGAATATGTGTACAAAAATATTTATAGCCATGCTTTTTGTAGTGGCAAAAAAATTGGAAAATGAGGGGGTGTCCATTGATTGGGGAATGGCTAAAACAAATTGTGGTATCTGATGGTATTGGAATACTATTGTGCTAAAAGGAATAACGAACTAGCAAAATTCCATGTGAACTGGAATGACCTCCAGGAATTGATGAAGAGGGAAAGGAGCAGAACCAGGAGAACATTACACAAGGAGACTGATACATTATGGCACAATCAAATGTAATGGACTTCTCTACTAGCAATGACCCAGGACAATTCTGAGAGACTTATGAGAAAGAACACTATCCACATCCAGAGAAAAAATTGTGGAAGTAGAAATGCAAAAGAAAAACATATGATTGATCACATGGTTTGATGGGTATATGATTGGGGATGCTGACTTTAAATGATCACTCTATTGCAAATATGAATAATATGGAAATAGATTTTGAACAATGATATATGTATAACTCAGTGGAATTGCTTGTCAGCTCTGGGAGGGGGGGAGGGAAAAGGGAAAGGAAAGAACATGAATCACGTACCCATGGAAAACTATTCTAAATCAATCAATTAATTAATTAATAATAAAAATAAAACAAAAAAGGGGAGGGAGATAGTTGTTATTCAATCATGATCAACTCTTAGTGACCTTGTGGACTATGATGTTCATGGGATTTTCAAAGATACTGGAGTGGTTTGCTCTTTCCTTTTCAAGTAGATTAAGGCAGAGAATAAGTTACTTGCCCAAGGTGACAGAGCTAGTCCATGTCTGAGGTAACATTTTGAATTCAGGTCTTCCTGAGCCCAAAACCAGAATTCCATCCATTAAATCACCTGTCTATAAGAGGTAGAGTCAAAATCAAAGCAAATTTTTCTTACTTCTTCCACTATATCATACTGGTGATACAAGGAAGAAAAAATTATAACTTAAGAGAGGATTACATGCTCTATTCTATTCCAACTTTATAATCTTAAAAGAAAAAAGTGCATTCTGCTATTTTATATTCTTTGACCTTTAGATTTTACATTTTACATAAAAAAATTGGCCAGTCTCTATAGTTGACCTATATGACTCTATAGTTGACTAGCTTACACTTCAAAAAGATGTGATTTAAATTATTTGTCCTCACTGAATTATACTCTCTTTATCTCTGAACTCTACAATTAATAATTTGAAATTAATGAAATAAGACTGGCTGGTTGTGTCAATTCTTAGAATATTAAGACATCTGAATAAGAACACTATAAATCAACAATGGGTGATATAGATTTTCAATGAATTATGATATATAATTTGTTAGTAGTAAGTTTACATACATATTTCTATAATGCTTACCATATGCTGTACATTTTAATTACATGCTTATCAAATTGCTAGACACACAACTATGCCATACCACATATCTGTACAAACTGCTTATTCCATTTTAGAATACACACTCACTTCCACCTTTAGAATCCATATCTTTTTTTAAGGCTCAATGCAAATGCTACACCCTCCTTGAAGTCTTCCCAAAAGAAGCCACCTCAGAGGCAGGATGGTAATGACAAAAGGCACTGGATTTAAAGTCAAAAGGTCCTGGATTAATACCACCTCTAACACTGGTTGCATGATCTTTGAAAAATCTCTGGACATTGGCGTAACAATAGTACCTCTTCCTCACCAAGTTTTTGTAAGTTTCAAATAAGATGCTTATAAAGCAATTTGTAAAGCTTAAAGCCTCAATGTGAGCTATTATTATTCACCTCAAATGATCTTATTTATCTGTCAATGCTATATCCCCAATAGAATTTAGGTTCCTTGATGGTAGGGATTTTTTTTTGTCTTTGTTCCCCTGTGCCAAGTACTGTGTCTTGAATGTAATAAATGCTTAATATGATTGTTGAACTGAATTTAATTTCATCAGACTTTTCAGATTTAATCATGAATTAAAAGGCTGCATTTATCACATAGCAAATTAATTATAAAATAAGATTAGTGCTCACACACCCCTTTTATTATCTGTTGTTCAATCACTGGACATCATTGGCATGAAAATCAATATTGACTTGTCAGTGGCAGTCATAACAGTAGTTTTAAAGATCATGGGCCCAATGAGAAGAATTTTAGAATTGAAAAGAGCCTAGAATAAAATAGTTGAATCTCTTCATTTTAAAGAGTACTTAACCAAGATTACAGAGCTAATAAAAGATTAGAATTCAGACTTCTAGACTTTTAGTATTGGACTCTTTATTAACATTAGAAAAATTTTATATAATAATTTTAATTAGTTAATTATAAATGTTTTATTAAAATAATGACTAAGTACCTTTTTAAAAGTATAAGACCAATAAAGAACTAATTAAGTTCCTTATATAACTTCACCAAGCTCAATTTACTTGAGAAGACAATTCAGGGAAATATAAAATACAAGTAACATTTACTATATTACTACTACACCACAAGGATTGAAAATATCTCTGATATGGAAAATGGAACACCAATAAACTTAGTTCCAAAAACATTACTTTATCTAGAGTATAAAATGTGCAATAGAATTTGTCGATTCAGAATCATACAGTTAACTGGCTAACATCCTTAAAGATTGAGAGTTAAGTTTTTTTCTTTTTATTGCCAATGCCTAACATAGTCTATGGAACATAGTAGGTGCTTAATAAATGCTTGACTGATAAATATAAACAAGTCACCTTTGTGCAAATAATGATTATACTATTATAAAAGGAAGGTAAAAGTATTTTGCAGGTACTAAGTATGAATGATGTGTTATATCTTTATTATTTACATACAACAATTGAATACACATGTCAGGTTAATCAATTTTTTCTAAATTATGTAGAAGTTAGGTCAAAAATCCTCAATGACTTTTTGTCTATAACTAGTGACTTTGATCCATACAGGTTCCTGATTCCTATAGGACATGTTCAAAGTTCTAAACATACTTTTTTTCAGAAGAAGTAACATTTTTCTTATGTGGAATTATTTTTAAGCTTTTAATTGCATACACTATTTCCCTGGTATCTAGAATCATAGTCCAGTAGTTTTTCCAATACTTTATAGATATTCCTGTTCAGGCTCTGAAAGTTGGCCTTCTCAATGCCTGGTCAACTGCTGTTACTTCCATTTTCAATTACTTCTGCAGCAATAATAAGCTATAGAAATTATTTTGGGATGCATGATTTTCTTTTAACTTTAAATTTTCATTCTATTAAAACTCTGACAAAAGGCATTCTGGAAAACCTTTAGTTTCCTCAACTTACATGACTGGCCCTTCACTGGAAAACTTTTCTGGATCCCAGCTCCTTCTCTTCCCACCTACTCCCCCAGTCTCATGCAAACATACACACCTTTATACTAAAGATGTCACCTCTGTCCCAAATGAAATAAACATTTGAAGATGGAGATTTTAAAGGAGGTAAAGAGTCATATGAAATTGTATGTATGTAACTGAAGTTGACACAAAATGGCAAAATCTCCCAGGACAATAGCAACTTGTTGGCTCTAAAACAGAGGTTTCTAACCTTTTTAAAAAAAAATATCATGAATGTCTCGGGCAGTCTGATAAAGCATACATAATGTATATATTATATTATGCATAAATACAAATAATATAAATGCATAAAACCGATAGTATTACAAAGGAAACCAAAGATCGGAGAAAATAACTAATTACACTCTTTCCCCCCCCCCCCCCCCCCCCCCGCCCAGGTTCTCCAACTTCTTGAAATCTGTCCATGGACCTCGGGTTAAGAACCTCTAGATTGGGGGATAGTCTTTTCCCTCTAGAATTAAGAGAGGAATAGGGTCACTGATGTCTTAGTGAGATGAATTTGATGCTGATGGAGAGGTACAAGGGAAGGGAAAAGGAAAATGGGAAGGAAAAAGGAAGAGAAGGGAAAGGAGGGGGAAAAGAAGGGAAGGAGAAAGGGGAAAGAGGAGGAAGTGAAAGGGGAAGAAGAAAGGGAAGATGGTAGAGAAGGGAAAGATAAGGGAAGAGGGAAGGGAAAAGAAAGAAGAGCAAAAACGGAAAGAAAAGGAGGAAGAGATTAGGAAAAAAAAAAAAGAGGAGGAAGGGGATGGGAAGAGACGGCCGCTCTTGCTCACAGACCAGCAGCATGCAGAAGCCGCCACCCCTTCCTGGACCAGTGATAGCAGCCGAGGGACGCCACTCACTAAACAGCCCCTCCACCCCCGCCGCCTACACTGCCCCCCCCCAACCAATTCGGAGAAAGGGGAGGTCCCGAGGACTTCGACCACACCGGCCCCGCCCCCGGTCTTGGCCCCAGCCCCCACCCCTACCTGTCCCTCAGCGCGCCCTGGAGGCGGCCCAGCTTCTCGTAGTACTCAGGGCCGGGGAAGGAGCCCCACACCGAGCCCTGCGCCATGGCGCGTACCCCCCACCCCGCCGCGTCCATCCGCCTTTACCCCGGAGCCTAAGCGACCGCCCCGACATGCTCTGCGGCTCAGCCTGCCCCTCCCTCACGCGAAGAGGGGACCTGAGACTGCAGAGGGTTGGGCTGGAAGCTGCGGGCTCACTAGGCTGTGGCCCCGCCCCCAGGCTCCTTCCTGGGGAATGAGGTCTGGAGCTGAGGGCTGCAGAAAAAATGTTTATGCCTGCTGTAAACTTTGTTCGTTGCGTCCCGTATTCAACTCGACCTCGCACAGGAACATCAACCCTGCTCTGAGCATCGGATTGTGCTGCCCTGTGGTCAAGCTTAGCCCCAGAAGGTAGAACTACCAGTCTCCTGGCTATTCCTCCAGGGAGACTCGCCTTCCCCAGATCATGGGCCTTTTCTCTGGCTGGCCCCCGGGGTTCCTAGGGGACAGCTAGGTGGCGCAGTGGATAGAACACCAAGCTTGGAGTGCGGAAGATTCCTTTCCGGAGTTCAAATTTGACCCCAAAACACTTAACTGTGATCCTGGGCAAGTAACCTAACCCAGTTTGCTTCAGTTTCCTCATCTGTAAAATGAAATGGGGAAGAACAAGACAAACCACTCCAGTATCTTTGCCAAGAAAACCCTGAATGGGTTCATGAAGAGTTTGACCCAAATGGACGAGAATAACAATCCTGGACCTGGACCACCCTTCCTCCTCATCTCTGCCTCCAGACTTCCTTGTTTCCTTCAAGTCTCAGCTCACCTTCTAACTCTTTAATTCTAGGACCTTCACTGGTGATTATTGCCAATTTATCTTGTACATATCTTGCTTATACAGAACTGTTTACATATTGTCTGCTCCTCCAGAGCAAGGATTGCCTTCGGACTTTCCTAGTAATTTCCAGCACATGGATACTTATTTAATGCTTTTTGACCAGAGTGTGGTGCAGTTCTATATAATAGCCATTACCCTGATAATTCGAAGTATTGAATTTACTGGGAAGAACACTTCCACTAGGAGAATGTAAGCCTCTTGAGGGCAGATATTTGGGGTTTTTTTCCAATATTTGTACAGACCTAGTGCTAGCATATAATAGCCACTTAGGTACTCATCAGATTAGACTGCGCAATAATAGATCTAATAGAGTTGTTTTGATGAAAAAAGGTAAGCATCCTGAAGAAAACCATATGTAATCCACTAAAGGCCTAAATGCAAAGTTTTTCCCACTTGGGTTACCTGCTAGCATTGTATTTCAGTGGTATAATCAACTTCACCTCACAATGAAGGCTTTAGGAGGATCCAAGTAATATGGAAATCACTGCTCCCATTTCACAGATTAGAATCAAGACAAGAAGAGATTTCCAAAGCTAGTAAATACTTAATACTTGAGCTGCAATTCAAACCAAACAAGCAATAGAGGTTATTTATCACACACACAAAAATATAATTTTGATTAAGTGAAAATGAAAAGCTTTTGCAGGAACAAAAATCAATGTTATAAGGACAAGAGAAGTTGCCAGTGGGGGAGGGTGGAATTTTGCATCAGACTTCCCAAGATTTTGTTATGAAAAATATATAGGTAATTAACATAAAAATCAAGAGCTACTTGTAATAAAAGAGATGATCTATATAGGACTATTTCTTGTTGTAATAACTGTATACTCTGGCTTACTAGAGAGCTGCTAGTATGGGGACACTTGAGGGCTGCCTAGTTAAAATGGGGATAGATGAGAGATGCTGCTACAGGGGTATGCTCTGGGGTTTGCCTACTGATCTCTACTGATGACTAGTGGATCAATATTTTCCCATCCTCCTCCCTTCACTCCCTCCCTTCTTTTACTCTCTCCCTCCCAGTTTCTTCTGAAGCTTGTGGCTTCCCCTCTCCCCCCTGAGTGGACTATTATATTTATGAGGAAAAACTTCTTCCTTTCTTTTCTCAGGTAAGGGGTTTATTGGGATAACAGGACAAAGAAACTGAGGTGAGAGGGATGAGGGTTTCCCTAATCTAAAATGAAGATTATGGGGGTTTGGGAAGTCACATCTATGACAGGGGGACAGACAGAGAGATGGAGAATAATTGTTGTCTTCTTTCCTTCCTTCAATTCACAAAACCACCAAGGTCTCTCAGCCTAATTTCAGAAGCCCCCCTCACGGGTCCTTCAGTTTGGGATAGAAGCTAATAAGATCAGTTCAGCTTCTTCCCCCTACAGCCAGGCTTGCCTCCCTTGGTCAGTAAAACCCCAGAGAGAGCCAAAGTCTCCTTTCTTGGTCAGTCATCCCCAGAGAGACAGAATCAGTTCCTCTCCCGCTGGTCAGCTTCAATTGCCTCCTCCTGGGAACATTCCATTTGGAATCTTCACTTTGATTTTGCAGATCAGGTCCTTCACCTTGGTCTGCATGCCTGGATTGTCCTGCAAATCCTCTCTCTCTTTATTTCTCTTTGTAATTAACATAAAAATCAAGAGCTACTGCCTAATGGACTGATCAGAAGATATAAAGTTATAAAAGAATTGCAAAATAACCAAATGAACATTTGTATCAAATCACTAATAATAAGAAACAGTAGGTCAAAACAAATCTGAGGTTTCACCTGATACCTAGGAAATTAGCAAAGGTGACAAAAGTTAGAGGGCTAATATATAGGCATATGAATGCATTACTTGTAACAAAGAACTGGAAAAAAAGTGAATGCCCAAGATTTGAGAAATGACCAAATGAAGTGTTATATTTCATATAATGGAATATTACTCTGGTGTAGGAAATGAGGAATAAAGAGAAATTAGAGAAGAATAGAAAGACATTGGAACTGAATCAAATTGAAGTTAACAAAACTAAGAAAATAATACACTTGATAGCTACAACAATGCAAATAGAAAGAACAAAAAGAAATAACACTTGAGGAGAAAATGATGGAACTTGATCCCAAAGAAGAGATGTGAAAATGTACCCCTCTGGACCTACATTGGAGAGGTGGGGAATTATAGGTATGGAACTTTGCATATCTGATCAAACTCAGTGTGTTGTTTAGTTTTATGGAATTGCTTCTTCAGCCCTTCATCTATTTCATATTATAAGGAATGGACCTAGTGGAGAATGGGTGAAAGAGGTATTATTATTTATCTTTGGAAATAAAAAGATATTAAAATTTTTCAAGTGTCTCCACCAGCTAATTGTAGCTATAAGTTTAACCCACTATTACTTTAAAACTGACAGTTTGCTAACTATACTATGAAAAAAAAAAGCCTCTAAATAGTTACAAGAAATATATGGTACAAAAACTCTAATAATTTAGGCAAAAGTAAGGTTTTGTTTGAACTAGCCCAATAATTACATCAATCTTCTTTGCTTTGGCTTATATAGACCTGGCTAGAAGATGCTTACAAATGTCTTCTACTCACAAGCTGGTCCCTCACTTTGTAAATCATTAAACCGCTAAGTATTTTGATTTTCTCTATGAAATATGTCTAGTGTCACTTTGCTTATAAAGTTCTTTGAGATTCTAAGATGGGAGACACTGTATAAATTTGCATGAAATGATTCAAGATAGCTTTCCTGCTTTCAATATCATAGAAATAGCTTATGTGCAACTCTATCCTTTCAATGATTGATGTTCAGCTGAAAATCTCTATTATGTTGGTAGAATTAGTACAGAATGGCAGTTTTCTTTGGCCTTTTAAAACATTGTAAAATAAATTTAAATTCTAGTATCCCCTTAGCCATATAACTATATGATTTTGGAATTAGAAATAAATGTATTTTTAGAAAAAAAAATTTGTTATCAGGCAATCAATATTAGGCATTTAGAAAAGTATGAACTGATGAACACATAGAACTTCAATAACATCAACATAGCTAAAAATACCTTGCACTTGAATAGGACTTTTAAAATCGCTTTTATGTAGACTATTTTATCCTTAGAAAACAGGCACAGAACAGTAAAATGATTTACCCAACCTCCCAAGATGCTAAATGGCAAAAATAGGAACACAACCTAGATTTCCAAACTCTTAACCCAGTAGGGAATTTTTTTGCTCCATTATTATATGTTTATATTTCCTTAGTATATACTTTGCATTTTTTTATGTGTTCATATTATTTTCCCTAATAGAATATGAGATCATGGAAGGTAGGAACTGTTTCATTTTTATCTTTTTATCCCTAGTGCCTGGCACATAGCAATCAATCAAATTTATTAAGCATTTCCTATATTCCAGGTACTGTACTATGGGCTGGAAATACAAATAGAAAAAAATAATTAAGTCTCTGCCCTCAAAGAGCTTACATTCTAAAAGGGGAAGACAACACGTAAAAGGGAGCTGAAAAGAGGAGGGGTGAGAACAGAAGAAGGGGAGCAAGCTATAGGAGCAAGATGGAGAATTCCAAAGAAGTCTGAAAGCAATATAGCTTGTGAGAAATGAGATTATGCTGAGCCCTTTCTTAAATAAAGAACCTAAAAATCATGGCCTTGCCCTCTAGTCAATAGTAGACATATCTGTTGACTGACTTTTCACAGTTCTGAAACTTTCCCCTTCCCTTCCTCACTCCCACACTGTTCTTGTATCTTAAAATAATGATATCAAATTATCATAATTATGAATGAAAAAATACCAATCAATGTTACAGAGACACCATGCTTACTCTGATGCTTTCATAATTGACTAAAGAATACAATGTATGTTATATTATAATATAATCACATTATTGATAGATAACACAAGAATACTGCTACCCTAGTGCAAAGGCAGCTTAAGCCCAATGATCTGTTTCCTATTTCTTCTAAAATTTTGAATATATAAAACTTCAGCTATTTTAAGTGACTTTTGCAGAATTTCAGAAAGACCTATAAACTAAATTCTAATCATTTTTTTTTTACCATTTGCCTGTACTGGGACCATCATCCTTATCTCCCTACCACCTCATGGGGCTCTACTGCTGGGTCACCCTGGCTCTGATAGAAGAGTTAGCGACTTATCTTGCCCAGAACCAGACCTCCAAGCCATTTTCCAGCCAGCTCTGTACCATTCCTACTTCTATCACCATTCTCATTTCTCCTTTTTGTGTTGTCTTCTTCCATCAGAACATAAGCTCCTCATGGTCAGGGACTGTCTTGCTTGCTTGCCATCCCTAATGCCTAGTGCAATGCCTGGCATATAGCAAGTGCTTAGTAAATGTCTTATCTATTTACCTATCTTATCTCTCTATCTATCTGACTCCAAATTATTTTGTATCTTACTTGGAATAAGTTGATTGTCCCAGAACTGCTGGGAAGTTAGTCAGAAATTAATGGAACCTGAGTTTCTTTGGGCATGCCCAGTTTTAACATGGAGACCTCCTTGAGGGGCCTTTTGATATATCCAGTTTGCCTAACCTGAAGCCTACTTCATCTCCTTCCACAGGGGTGGGGATAGCCTCCTTTGGCTGTCTGTGTCCTTAAAACTGACAAGACGAAGCCAATCACTCTCTTTTAAGCTGTATTCTTTTTGTCATCTTTTCAGAAATCCTTGTCTGCTATGCCTCATCTGGATACCATGAACTGAACCAATGAGAAGAAAAGAAAAATCTTTCCTATTCCCTTCCCTTTTAACATTTCTGCCTTGTGTTAATTGTTTTCAGTTTTAGATACTGGGCATGATTCCCAAGGCACTAGAATTTGAGCATTATGGTCTTGGAGCCAGGATTACAGGCAGATTGATACAACAAGCTGCCCAACATAGAAACACTAAGAAGCAAAGGTGCCTGGGACTTGAACCCAAGTGGGTTTTGAACTTAAACTACCTGGGAAAAAAGCTAAGCTATGAAGTTACACCTTTTCTTTTCTCCAGAGGCTGAAGTAGTTCAGGAGGGGAAAGAATTATACCTCCCACATTTGGGGGAATAAATTTATATATTTGCTATTATACTTTTTAAAGTAAGTATTCCTCCCTAAAAGTATGTATGTTATATTGGGATTAGATTTATAGGTTTATACTATATACAATAAGCTCCAAATGAATATGTGAACTAAATATAAAAAGTCATATAAAAATAAAGGAAAATGACAAAAGGGACCTTTTAGATCCTTTGTTAGAGGGGAAATTCTTAATCAAGCAAGTGATATAGGTGGTTATAAAAGATAAAAAAAACTTTACTTAAAATATTACATTTTTGTATGAGTAAAATCAATATACTTCAACTAAGAAGAGAAATGTCAACTGAGGATTTTTTTTATCAAATATCTCTGAAAATAATGTCCAAGGCATTCATGGAAGATAATAAGACTAAGAGCCATTCCCCAAAGGATAGCTAAAAACTATGAACAGATTTCAAAAGAATATATGTGAATAATTAACAACCAAATTAAAAACACTTCAAATCTGAAGTGACAAAAGAAATGCAACTTTAAACAACTCTGAAATGTTTTCTCATACTCATGATTTAGAAAAGATAATAAAAGACAATGTTAGAGGTGCTGCAGAAAGATAAGCTCACTAATACATTTCATGGAACTATGAGTTGGTCTAATCAGTTTAGGAACAATTTGGAATTATTTGAGAAATGTCAATGAACTTTTGTTTGTTCCAGGTATCACAGGACCTAGTTATCATTACATGTGGTAGATACAACATCTGCTCCATATAAGCAAGACTAATTTTTTTTTCCTAAAAAGACATTGAAAATCACAACACTGGCTCAAACCATTGACATTGTTTCCTAACTCCTTAGGTATAAATGCCCAGTGTATAAAGAATATGCTACTCAGTCTTGACAGACTTCCTAATGTTGTACAAGTCAACAAACACACTCTTCTGATCAACAACACTTTGGTAAATGAAGAAGGGAAGAAAGCTTCCTTAGTCTAACTCAGTGTAGTATCCTAGTTGAATATCTTTTTTTGTGCTATTGTTAAGTAAACAAGGAAACTAGGTGGTGCAGTAGATAAAATGTTGAACCTGAAGTCAAGAGGGCCTAAGTTCAAATCCAACCTTAAATACTTACTGGCTGTGTGACCATGGAAAAGTCATTTAACCTATCCTGTTTCCTTAACTGTGAAATGCATGAAATAGCACATTTCACAGAGTTTTGGTGAGAATCAAATGAGCTGATATTTGCTATGTGCTTAACTTAGTAGGCACTTAATAAATGGGGCAACAAAATGGCACAGTGCCAGAACTAGAGCAAGGAAGACTCCCTGAGTTTAAATGTGATCTCAGGCATTTACTAGACATGTGACCCTGGGCAAATCACTTAACTGTTTGCTTTAGTTTTCTCACCTGTAAAATGAATTGGAGTAGGAAATGATAAACCACCCCTATATCTCTGCCAAAAAAAATCCTGAATGGGATCACAAAGAGTTGGACACAACTGAAAAAGGCTAAACAATATAACAATAAATACTCCCTTCTTCATTTTCTTTTTTCTAAAATGATAAATTGTTCACAAATGAATCATTTGCTTCTAATCTGGAGCATAAACCATCCATCAGCCATGGTCTTGAACATTTGGGGTCCTCATCAGGATTGAATCAAAATGATCTTGTGGCTTTCTCTCTGGTTCAAGTAGGGGAAATTGAAATGGAGGAAGGAAAGCCTCAAGTGATGGCCAGATGGAAGAGCCTAGTGCCACCTATCTGCCTTACTTCTGGCTACATACATGGATAAATTTTCTTCTTCTTGTAGCTCTCTCTGAGGTGAGAGAAAAGCCACAAGGTAGGAAGATAGAGACAGGATAGAAGTTTTTGATACCACGAGGGAAGTGACGGAGTCCTAATAGAGATATGAGGTGTTCAGGATGAGTCTTTATTAATTATCAATGAGCCACAGCTAAGCTCTGATCAAAGGACCAATTCTGTAGGCTTTTCCAGTCCTGAGATCCATACCACGCAGGTCAGAGAGGTGAATAGAGAAAGATTGGCCTCTGGCCAAGCTCCTGCAAGGACAGCCATCAGGTAGCCTGAAAGAGAAGGAGCGAGCAGAGAGCAGAGGGCAGAGAGCAGAGAGAGAGAAGGCGGAGCCTGCTGGGCTAGATATAGTTTTTGATATGCAAATATACACAGTACATAGGGATGATTCTCATTGGTTAATGACAAGGCATAGGTGTGGTTTCTCTTAACCAGGTGAGAACAAAGAAACCTGTTTTCCCGCCTAACCTGGGAGAAGCTGGGGTCAAGGGTCAGAGGCCTTCCCAGCCATGAGCACTACTGAGCATGCCCAAGACTGAGCAATCTGCACATACTGTGTTCCCCTTGCCCATAGCCAGGGGGCGGACTGCTACACTTCTGCAGTATGAAATATTTTAATAAACATGAAGACATGTGTGACACTAGTCCCCACTTGGGCTCTTTGTGTGGCTTGAGTGCTACCCTTCTTTAGACCTACAGAAAGACGGAATGTTGCCTTACTAATAATTATACAGAAAGTACAATATCTTGGTTGTCCATTAAGTGGACTCTTCTCTAGCCATCAATTTAGCTTTGTCAACTACCTTCTCTGTTACATGCCTGAGGTGGCACTTTCCTAACAGGTTGCAGCACTCCTATTGGCTTATTGAAAACAAATACCAAGATTGCCCCCCTGCTATAAGCCCATACTATAGAGCTAAGCATCTTCGGTTGCTGTATCCAAAAGATAATTAAATTTTGAAATCTACTATTTGTACCTAGTTTAGTACCTCTCCTTTTGAATAGCCTTCACTTTTTTAGTTGACTGTCCATTACAGTCATAGATCCAGAGACTTAATATGCTGAGATCCTAGAATTTAAATGTACATGTGATTAAGTGAAAAGAAAATTAAACCAAATGTTCATATCCAACTATCTTCTAGCCCTCTTCTGTTTCCCTTCCATTTTAGGGTGTTTTCAGGAAAAATTCTGCAAAAGCTTATAAAAAGATTAGAGGGAATGCTATTTGCTCCATATCTCAGAATGATTAAAAAAGGGGAGAGTGGGAGAGATGATGGGGGATTGTTCTTCCCCATTACAGACTGATTGACTAAAAAGGAAATTAACTTCTCAAGTTCACTAGACCAATGTGATCTACAGCTGGCTGTCTCAGCAACTCTAAATCTTTTCTCTTGAATTGCTATATTTGCTTCAAGCTCAAAAACTCTTCTTATGGTGCTATGGTTTCTGTCTGGCATCAGGCAGGTCTGTATTTTCACCACTCTAGATGGAATATATTTACTCACAGCTGTTTCCATCTCTGTCTTCCAAAAAGTTGAGTTGCAAATAGAGGAAAAGAAAAAGTTAAAATATGATATAATATATAGGTAGAATCCCTTCTGTCCTATAGGGTAACTTCTGCACAATTGCAAATGAGTTTCTTCATGATGCAGATGAGAAGGAGAAAAGCTAACCTCTCTGTTGTGTCAGGATCATCAAGAACTGCTTTGCCATTCTCTTTCTGTGAATCCAGGATATCACTACTAAGTCTATAACAGAAAGAGATCAAAGAAAAATGAAAAGCTTCTATATGTTTAAAAATATAGCAGCAACCTTTTGTGGTGACAGAGAACTGGAAATTAAGGGTTTGCCAGTTAACTAATAGTATAGCTAAATAAGTGATGGTATGTGAATATAAGGTAATTTTGTTGTTCCATAGTAAATTATTAATGAGATGGTATTTTATAAACCTATGATGACTTGTATGAATTAAGATACAGTGAAGTGAAAATAACCAAGAAAACAATTTAAACAATAACAAAAACATTGTAAAAACATCTTTGAAAGATTTAAGAATCCGATCAATGCAGCAACCCATAATTCCAAATGATAAATGATATAGCATGTGTAAATGAAGATTTTGAGAACTGACAAATGCATCTGCAAAAAGAAAAGGAGCTCAGAACTTTGTGAAACACTTATCAACTGAGTTGGGGAGACAGTTCCATAGAACCTTGGGAAAAAAGCAGTTAAGCAGCTTGAGCTGGCAGAAAGGAATTTCTTCTCTGGCTATTGGACCAGAAGGTAGAAGATAGACTCTCTCTCTCTCTAGCCATTGCCTTATCCATAAGACTGTGTGCTGAAAAGACTTTGGGGTTTTAGCCCAGAAGAAACCTGTCAGCATTGCTGTTGCTATCTCCCCTTAGGGAAAGATAACTTTCTTTCCTGAATTTGAATATATCTTGAAATCTTCAATCAACAGGATAACTTAAAAAATTTAGGGAGACCTATTTTCCTCTCATCCCTCCCCTCTCCTTATCTCCTCTACCCAAAAGAATAAAAAACCTTTTAGTTGAAAGATTTGATTGTGGGATTTGGTTATTAGGGGAAATCTTCAAGCTTACCATCAGTGAGGAGAATATTTTCTAAGTCAGTTGAAAGGGAACAGGAAGTAGTATAGGGGGAGGGGTTCAAGATCCAGTCTTTTCCCTGACCTGCTTCCTGGAGTTACCTCTCTAACATTTCCCCATTACCATAATTCCCCTAGTATCCATATCTATTATAATTTGGCACCCCAAGAAAAGTCTGATCCACCCCAAGCTAAGGGATATAGATTAAAGTAAAAAGATGATGCTGCAAATATTGTGTGGAGTTATGGTATTGACTGCTTTTGCCTTCTACTAGATTTACAATATTTTATACAGTGCAGTTACTGGTGTGGTGATGGACAATATAGGAATGACACCTAACTCAACTGCTTTCATAACAACTATGCCATTTACTAATAACACAGTGGTATGGCAAATAATTAAATAAGCTTATATATTTGCCATGGCAGCAATCCAGACACTAACATACATCAGGAACATCCTCAAATTTGTGACACCTAAAAGGCAACCCAGATCCTAGTAGTAGATAACAAATTAGAACAACTGGTCAGGAAGATGTGTGAAGAATATCTAGATAAGCAAGTAAAAGGACAGGCTCAAGATGGAAATGGGAAAAAGACAACAGTGCTGGTAGATAAAGAGAACAAAGACAATGAAGTCAAAGGACCACAATAAGAAAGGGGCAGAGGAAAAAACTAAGGAAGATACAGAAACTAAAAAGATCCTGCCTCTTAGGGATATTGCTAAGATTTCTGACTCAGCTGGTATCATTCAATCTAAGGTCCACAAACAATTTTCCACTGCTGTGGTGAAAATCAACCTTTAAAGATTGTTAAAATATTAATTTATGGTCACCAGGGAATTCAGCTATGTAATTCACTAAATGAAACACTCAAGTCGGAGTGGAGTTTATGGTGGTTTAATCACAACAGGAGTAAGAAAGAGAGAGGGATAGAGGGGGAAAGGAGAAAGAGGAAAAGGTTAGCTCAACCTTCTGGCTCAGCGAACTGAGAGCCAGAGGGAGTTTTAGGCCCAAAGGGCCAAGGTAGAGAAGTTCAGTCCTTGACTCACGTGACTGATCTGAAGGAAAGCTGTCTGTGGGCCTCCTCCCTCCTCAAGCTTCTAGCACAAACTGCCTCTGGCCCTGTCCACAGGAAGTGAGCGAATTCCAGAGGCTGTTCCCTACCTCACTTCCTGTGCCTCACAAGTGCCAATGGTGGCTCTAGCTTGACCTAGGACTGCCCAGAGGTCTGTCCTTTTTTGCACATGTCTGTTGAGGGCCATATTCTCAAATAATTAAATCTTGAGCTTTTTTGCTGCAGCTCTTCGTAATCTCTACCTGAGTAGGGTGGAGATTGCAGTTTCCAAGACCTGACTCTGTTACTCCAAGTATCTCCACTGTCATTGATCAGGAAATAGCTAAATCCCATCCTCCAAAGAATGGTCTGAACAGGGTGGAGTAGTTTTGAAATTCACACCACCCAGGAATTGGATTCAATAAAACGCAGATATCCAAAGTTTATAAATGAACCTTACTGAGTGCTCAAGGAAGCTAAAATGGGTCTTTAAAATTTTTTTGTTGGAATTTCAGGATTTGGATTTTCTTTTATCTGAATTATTTAGTCCCCATGAGTTGTCACTGGAATTCCACTTAAAAGTACATGCAGTTAAGAGCATTGCTTCAGTGGTGTTGGCACAATATTTTGGGTTGAATTTAAGATCTATTTCATTTTACAATTCTATTCTAGATGCGATCACACAAGGAATGGTACATTGTTTGAGAAGCATTGTTGCAACTGCTCTCATGGAAAAGAAAGCAAATGATATTGTACTGGGATGCAACCTACATGTGTATTCTGCACATCAAACTGAAAAACTATTACAATCACAGAATATGCAAGCTTTTACAAATGCAAGAATATCTCGATTTTGCTGGATAATGACAACATAACCCTTCATAGGTGTGCACTGCTGAATCCAGCTACTCTGATTCCAGATTTGCCAATGGGTGGAGAACCACTGCATGATTGTAACCAAGTGGTGGAAATATGTATAAGCCTAGAGAAGATCTCAAAGACACACCTCTAAGTGATCCAGATATGGAGTTATACATTGATGGATCCTCATACATCTATAGCATACACAGGGTCACAGGGGCAGGTGACACTTTGGCATGCATCATTACCAAATCATGTTAGTGCCTAGGGCATTGAGTTAAAAGCTTTGCTCAAAGCCCTGGAAATGGCAAAAGGCAAAAGAGCAAATATATTCACCAATTCTGCTTATCTTTTCTCTGTGATACATGCCATGGGTTTTATTTGGAAGAACAGAGGTTTTATAACAACAGCTGGAAAACCAATTGCATATAGCAAACTTATTCACAGTCTAATAAAAGCTGTAGAATTGCCAAAAAAATTAGTCGTGATACATTGCAAGGCACATACTCATGACAAAGACAGGATATCCCTTGGAAACCAAAAAGCAGATATAACAGCAAAATACGCAGCAAGATTTGGTCCCTACCATGTGCTGATTTTTTCCCTGGTGGAAGAGCATGATCTTACCAAAGCCTACCATGGGGATGAGGTTCAGTCATGGAAAAAACAGTTAGGGGCTAGGTTAATTAAAGGTGTCTGGGTAGCTCAAGCAGGAAAACCAATTCTCCCCAGAAACTTATACCAACATCTATGCAATATGATTCATTCCAAAGGTCATTATGGAGTGCAATCCATTCTAGATATGGTACAAAGATTCTTGACGGCTCCAGGGATTTCAACAAATACCACCAGAATTTGTCAGACATGTGACATATGTAGAAAATTTAATGAGGACATTTTAAGAACATAGCATTGGGAGGCAGACCTCTAAGTTATATGCCTTTCCAATGGCTACAAACAGACTACATAAACATGCCTAAAGACAAAGGATTCAAATATGCATTGGTTATTGTGAATAGACTGACAAGATGGGTTGAGGCATATCCAGCTAAGAAAAATGACTCAGCCACAGAAGTGAGATCTTTACTGAAAGACATAATTCCTAGGTATGGCATTCCTGATACCATAGACTTGGATAGAAGGACTCATTTAACTTCTCAGATTTTTCAAGAAATATATAAGAATCTGTGTATTAAAAGCAGTCTCCATGGTGTATATAAGCCACAGAGTTCAGGCCAAGTTGAATGAATGAATAAAAAATTGAAAACATCAATAGGAAAACTCTATTCAGAAACCCATTTGAAATGGACAGATGTTATTCTACTAGCCTTATTTCAACTAAGAACAAGACCCAGAGGTGACTTGCATGTATCCCCATTCAAGATGTTATATGGTCAACCTTTATGGCATGGTAGGACTGCAAAACCATCATACTTATCTATGCCAAAAGGAGAATGTTTACTTCATCAATACCTAGTTGAAATACAAAACAGGTTAGAAGAACTATAGAAGCTAGGATTATTAGTACAAAGGGTACCATTGGATTTCTCGTTACATAAAACTGGGAGAAAATTTTAATAGAGAAACATCTACAGAACCAAGATGGATAGGTCCTCTATACATGATTATGGTTACTCCCACATCAGTCAAAAGTGTTGGGGAAAGATCCATGGTATCATGCCTCGCATGTAAAACATTATTCCCATAATATTACCAGTAATATAGAAGAACAAGAAGTAATATCATAAAGAAAATGCATAAGAAAAATCTGAAGTATTTCCAATAGCCCCAATAACAATAATATCTTAACAATTGTCCCTACAAATGGAAATCATTACATGAGAGTAGAAGAAGAAGAATATAAATGAAAGCACTGAACACAACAACAACACAAATGAGAGATACAAGAGTACAAGTTAAAACAGAATATAAGTACTGGAAAAGCAATGATGGAATAGCCCCATATTATGAAGATTATAGCTGTGATAGAGGCTGGCACTAGAGAAAAAGTGCCAGACTGAAGAGTATATGAAATTGATCACCTCGATGGGGGAGGGGCCCCAGGAGTGAATTTCCTGAGGAGAGAAGACTCTGGCTGGGCGAGCAGTGAGGGTCTCTCCCACAGTGAAGAGAGAAGGTGGATAAAGACTTTCTCCTGAGGGTTACCCACTTTTCTTGCTGGTGACTAGAAATCTTTCCCCCCAACACTTCTGAATTGAAGAGACTTTCTGAAGAGAAATCTGAGCAGACTTTACCTCAGCTCCTCTTGCCCAGGGGTGAGTCAACCTGACTTTCGGGGGCTCAGGCTGCCAAGGCCTGAGTTCCCCCCAAACTCAAGGAGGGAGGAAAAAGGTTTAGATAAAGATGGGGACCCCCTTTTCCCACTTTCATTCTCCCATTCTTCCCTGCCCATTATTCCTTGTGTATTATCTGCTTGAGTTAACATTAAAGTTATCTGTTCCCCAAGCTGAGTGTGAGTGAATGGATCAAGGGGAGACCTTGTGTTCTCGAGTAGTGGAGGGGGGACAAGAGGGACAAGAGCACATTAGGGAGAGCAGCTTTGGCTAGGGAGGGAAGGCAGAAGGGGGAAAATGTTAAAACCCCCTCTCCTCTCTCTGAGCCAACCCATTACATCTGCTGTCTTCCCCTGAACCACGCTTTGTGGAGTAGGGAGTTCTCCTCTTCCCCCCCTCCATACCAAAAGCCTAAAACAGTTGGCACCCCAGATTTATAAGGACCCCATTTGTTTAAAAAATAATAACCTTTAGAGACTGTCACCAACTGCCATCAACTGTCAGTTGTCAATTACAACTCCTGAGGTGAGCAGCCTTTGTCATTGACTCTGCCTAGAAGTTTCTACACAGGATCAAAAACATCTTGATTCTTTGGGGGGGAGGGGAGAGAACTAGTCATTTACCAATTGCCACTCTGGTCAGTTACACAACTGAGAGAGAGTGTCTATTGTATAAGGGAAACTGTACTATCTAGCTAGAAGCAAAGCTTGTGGGGACAACAACCATTTTCTAACTGTTAACTCCTGGTAGTTAGAGCCTAGAAAAGATCTAAGGGGAACATGTTACAACTAATACTATGGTTGACTGTGCTAGGAATAATTGCCATTTATTGGGGCTACTGTATCATTTATAATATAGTGTCTGGGATGATAGACAATGTTCTGGGGACACTGACCAATATGACTATGGGATGGACTCAGTTGCCAATGAATTATCTAGATGGAAATTACCTCCGGCAAATCATACTCCAAGTCTATGTTGTGTTCTTGGTAGTGACTAACATCTTAAAGAATATCAAAGCTGCTGCTAACCTGATCTTCCCAAAGAAAACTGTGCATACTCTAGTCATTGATAATATATTAGTGACATTGTTTGGTCAGATCCCTCTTATAACTGAGATGTACCAGGATTACATGCAGAGAAAACAAAGCATGGGTAAGGGAACCGATGAGGAGACTGGGGACATGACAAGGCAGACTAATAAGGGTGATGTAGTTACTAATACTAATACTGGAAACCATTAGGTGCAATAGGGGGAAATGACTTTGCCAATAACAACAAAGCACCAATTAATGCATCTGCTAACAATCTTGCAAATGCATCAAAGGCTCAAAAGATTATGCCTTTGCATGATGTAGCTAAGGTCACTGATAACTCTGGCATTTTACATGCCAAGGTTCATAAGTCATTCACCACCCATGACTTGTAAAGATTAAAATTTAGGGGAGACGGGGAGACTGAGGCAGGTAGAAATTAGTTTCTCTCTGCAAGGAGTATTATATTTTTTTAGAGGTTTATTAAAGGTTAAAGATTAAAGAAAATACAGGATAAGAAAAAACACATGCCTAGGCCAAAGGCCTAGACAAAATAACCTCACATCACAGAAGAGACGCCTCTGCTCCAAAACGGAAGTCCAAAAGAGAGCTAAAAGCTTTTGCAATCAGGTTAAATACCTTCTCAATCTCGGCCCAGGTGAGATTACAAAGCATTCTGGGGAAGTGGAGCAAGGAATTGTGGGGATTGAAGTCCAGCGTTCAAGTCCAATTTTACAGACTTAGAATCTTTACATAACCATATGCCTAAATTTTTATTAGAGCCTCATCTCGCAATTAATGAACTGAAAAGAGCATTTTGCTTCTATGAACCAGATTTTGAGGATGTAGAAATTCTTTTATCTGAACTTTTTACATGCCAGGAACATAAAAATTTTATTGAGCAAACTAGAAAGGATTCTTCACTCATGAGCTGGCCAGAAGTTTTTGAGGATCTGGATTTTTCTAATCCAAGACCAATGGCTTATCTAAGAAAATGCCATGATGATCTATTGCAGGGAATGAAGCAGTTGTCAGAAAGACGCAATGCATGGGGAAAATTTGACAGATGATTCCAAGAAAAAAATGAACACCTAAGCACATTTATTGATCACCTTATTGAAAAAACTGAGGGACTGTTAGGTTTTAGCCATGATTCAAGAGAAGCAGAAGTACACATGAGGAGACAATTTCTCAAGGGCGGTGATAAGTAATTTAGGGATTTCTTCAGGAAAAATTGCCCTAAGTTTGACACCATCTCACTTAATGAACTTAGAGATACTGAAACCTATCTTCATGATAATGAAGTAGATCAAGAAAGAGAAAAGAATGATCTAAAGAAAAAGCTCCAAGAGACCTCTGAAATGTTAAGGCAGAAAGAATTAAAGGAGGTTAAGAACCTGGCTACAATTAATACATTTAACAGGCAAACCCCACAGTATAGACAGACACCCCAAAGTCAACAGAGGGTACAGAGAGATACCAGGACTTGCTCTATGATAAAGTTCATATAGATTTAGATGAATGGGACATGAATTGGCATCATGAACACCTGAATTCAGACCACACAAGCTTTTCTGATTGTGATACTGATTCGGCAATTGAAAACATAGGTAACTCATTATCAGTACAGGAAATACTGTGTATTACAGGAGTCCGTAGTTTTGAAGAATTTTGTAAGAAATATGACTTAGGGGACAGTGACACCAAATTGGAAGTAATTTGATAGAGAACTTGGTACTAGGAGTGGTTTGAGTTCAATAGGGTAGCAAACAACATGAAACCTTATAAGAACCCAGACTGGTACTAGGCATAAGATCTGACACATGATCCACAAAGAAACCTTATTCGAATCAGGAAAATCCCTAAACCCATAGTGACAATCCCTGGCTGAAAAAAAAAGAAAACTGAGACAAGTCCATGAACCCCAGTAAATGTAGATGAGAAACATCCAAGATGCTATTGGAGCATCTTACCCAAACAAGAGTTATTATATGAAATCAAAATAGAATAATGTCCAAGACAGATAGTATAAATTTGGGTTAGTTAGATCAGGGAGGATTAGTGTAGCCTGTGAAACACAGGAGAAGTGGTTCCTTGTGGAACCTGGGAGTTTATTTGAGTGTATTTATAATCCCTTAGAATTATTAAACCTATAAACAAATTTCAATCTCAAGTTTAGACTAAAATATCATTAACCTCTACAATCAGCCACATAGGAATATAATAATTGCCTTACTATCACACATTATGAAAGTTATCTACTTTCATTACATTAAAAAAAATCTCACTTGCACTCATGAGGATGGCACAAACATCCTTTATAAAGTTTCACTCACACGCATCAAAATATTCACTCTTACATGCACAAACATGTTAATCTTACACACATGCATGATCCTATAGTTCCAGATACTTGAGATCATCTTTCAAGGTGAGACAATAGGCAAGTATGTTTCCTATAAAGGAGAAGGCACCTTGGACCTGTGACAAACTTCAAGCAATACCAAAGGATGGAAGATACACAGACAACTGGAAAGAACTTTGAATCAAAGACATTATGGGGAATGAACTTCGGGAAAATGTGTCATGTAAGATTAGTTGCTGATCATATTAACTTCACATATAGGGAAGTACATCCACATATACATTTGAATAAATATGCATCCACCATGACATATTTAGAACATGATCAAATTTCACATTGACATTAGGGATTGTGCCATAAATAAGGAGAGTCCATAACTTGTATATCTGTAAATAAATCTCTACTACCTGAAGATATATATGTATATATGTATTTAAATAACATATGACATATGTAAATGTGTAAAAATAGTAGACTTGTGTATATATATATATATATATATATCATAATAATGATCTAATCCAGTAATATGACTAGATAGGAGAGTTAAAATACTAATCGTTAATAGACAGGGACAGAATAGTTTAGGGTGGAAAAGGGAATATTGTAACTAGAGAGGTAACATAGGGACAGGATAAATCAGATTTCATTAGATACAAGTTAATATGTATATATATATATATCTGTATATACATATATATACCTATAAATGTTATGATTTGTTACATTGGAATTAGCATAATGTATAGGAGAGTTCAATTTTACTTAAGATTTAAATTTTTTATTGATTGCAATAGGGATGACTTTTGTATAAATTAAGAAATTGTTATGTTGTAAAACTTTTGTTGGCACATAATCCTAACCCTCTTCCCACAACTCAGTCTTATCATAAGATAGGAACTTAGATTAGCAAACAGACAGATTAGGATAAGACTTATTATTTTGGGAGGGGGGAGGTTAGATGGGAACAATAAGTAGCATAGATAGATTAGAATAGGCATGGAAGATAATTAACTGGCATGGACCAGGGTGGCACCACAGGAACAACAGGAAATGGAGGATTTATGGAAAAATGAGGGGATGTTCTTCAACTGGGGAATGGCTGAATAAATTGTGGTATTGTGATAGAGACGGGCACTAAAGAAAAAGTGAATATCTGAAAAGTGAGTATGTGTAAAGAAAAAGAAGAGTATGTGAAATTGATCACCTCTATGGGGGAGGGGCCCCAGGAGTGAATTTCCTGAGGAGAGAAGACTCTGGCTGGGTGAGCAGTGAGGGTCTCTCCCACAGTGAAGAGAGAAAGTGGATAAAGACTTTCTCCTGAGGGTTACCCACTTTTCCTGCTGATGACTGGAAATCTTTCCCCCCAACACTTCTGAATTGAAGGGACTTTCTGAAGAGAAATCTGAGCAGACTTTACCTCAGCTCCTCTTGCCCAGGGGTGAGTCAACCTGACTTTCGGGGGCTCAGGCTGCCAAGGCCTGAGTTCCCCCCAAACTCAAAGAGGGAGGGAAAAGGGTTTAGATAGAGACAGGGTCCCCCTTTTCCCAGTTTCCTTTTCCCATTCTTCCCTGCCCATTATTCCTTTTTTATTACCTGATTGAGTTAATATTAAAAGTTGTCTGTTCCCCAAGCTGAGTGTGAGTGAATGGATCAAGGGGAGACCTTGTGTTCTCGAGTAGTGGAGGGGGGACAAGAGGGACAAGAGTGAATTGGGAAGAGCAGCTTTAGCTAAGGAGCGAAGGCAGAAGGGGGGAAATCTTCAAACCCCCTCTCCTCTCTCTGAGCTAACCCGTTACATCTGCTGTCTGTAAAAAATAGACTCAAATACAGGACTACAATCCCCACGAGCCTTTGCTCCACTTCCCCAGAATGCCTTGTAATCTCACCTGGGCCGAGATTGAGAAGGTATTTAAGCTGATTCAAAGGCTTTTGGCGGTCGCTCTTGGCTCTTTTTGGACTTCCGTTTTGGAGCAGGCGGTCTCTTGCGTGATGTGAGGTTATTTTGTCTAGGCCTCTGGCCTAGGCACATGTTTCTTACTTGTAAATTCTTTAATCTTTAACCTTTAATAAACCTCTAAAAAATATAATACTTCTTGCAGAGAGAAACTAATTTCTACCTGCCTCAGTCTATTCCTAAATTTTAATCTTTACATGTCTCCCCTATACCCTAGGGAGTTCTCCTCTCCTTCCCCCTCTCCATACCTCAGGGTACAAGACTCCCCTATAGACTACATCCCTTCTTTTTAAAAAAATTTTTAAGACATAGCTCCAATACGAAAAGATCTCTGCTTACAACAATAACACTAAAACATAATAATGTTACAGAACTAAGAAGACACATCTCTGCAAGACACATTACATTGTGTATAATTTTATCTATACCAACAAGTAAATAATAACCATAGAGTAAAGAAAAATTCTATCTCCAAGAAAAATTCAAAAGTCAAAATAATCTCCTAATATAAACATATCAAAGAAGTCAAATCTACATGCAATAAACCCCTTGAAAAAATTAAACATCAAATGATATCAGACAATATAACACTTCAAAATCATAAGATACATTTTAAAAATCTACTTAGTACAACATACTACACCCACACATGAAGATTATCACATGAGAAAGCATATATCCACACATGAAGAAACAAACCAATAAAGACTGACAGGCAAGCATGAAGAATTCAAAGTTATTTCCATGTACAAACAAACAAGGAAAAATCAATCTTACACACAGGCATACAAAGAGCTTACACACATGCATGTTCCTATGTTAAAGAACATGGGACTTCAATCAAGGTGAGATGACAGACAACACATGTAAGCTGAATAGATGAAGTACCCAAGAAATGTATGTTTTCTACAGTCAACACCAAGGATATGGAAAGACTTTGAAATCTAGAACTGATGGTGATGAGGTCACATAAGAATTAATCATATATGTTAACTGTAAAAATGGAAACTTGAATCCAGGACTTCAATCCCTAGAAGTCCTTGCTCCACTTCCCCAGAATGCCCTCTAATCTCACTGAAACCTCACCTGGGCCAAGAGCGAGATGGGGTATTTAACCTGGTTGTGAATAGGCTCTGCCCTTTTTTTCTACTTCTGCTTCGGAGCACATGCGGCTCTCTACCTAGCAGGCAAGATGTGAGTGTTCGTGAATAGGCTCTCTGAGCCTAGACACCTGCTTTTCTTACTTGTGTTTCTTTATATTTTAATCTTCAATAAACCTCATAAAAATATAATATTCCTTGCAGAGAGAAACTAATTTCTACCTGCCTCAGTTCCCTAAATTGTAATCTTTACATAACTTCACACATAAGTACATGCATGTGTACAATCACACATAAACACAACATGGAAAGGAATCTCATGGATCGGGTAAGTATGTAACATCTCATATTTAGAACACACACAAAATTCATACTGATATAATTGTGAGTTTCTGTGAAAAAATTCAAACAGATGAAGGAAATTTCTTATCTGAATGATTTTAAACAGAACTCACATAAAGAATGCATCATAATTGTACACATGTAAAATTTGTACAGACAAAACTATATACATTTGTAAAATACTAATGGAACTAACATTCTAATAGGAGAAGGTTAAGTTACTGATATTCTAACTGACACAAAGCAAGATTAGATAAATCATTTAAAATTCTAGATAGATTAAGGACAAATGGATAGCATAGTTAACATAAATTAAGCTACATGGTAATGTTAGGAACCAATATTGTTTATAAAAAAAACTTTTCCTTAGAATTCCTTAGGAAATAAGGAAGTTATATTGTTGTTAACAAACTGTTTAAATTGTTGCATTGGCTACCATTGTTTTCAAAACCACATTTCTGTATTATACTTCTCTGACCTACCCCACTCTCCTTAATCCCAAATTTTAGACTAGGAATAAAGAGATTAGAATAATAAAGACAGACTAGGATTTTTATTTGGGGGGATGTGGGGTGTGGAATACTTTAAAATAGTATAGTATCATAGCTTAGACAGTTAAGAAATATTAATAATATGAAAGGTAAGTATGGAAAAGATTATTGCAGAATTTCTGGTTGTAAATTCTGCTAAAGTCAGAAGATGGGGATTTGCAAATGAAGATTTTGAGAAGTGACAAATGCATCTGCAAAAAGAAAAGGAGCTCAGAACTTTGTGAAACACTTATCAACTGAGTTGGGGAGACAGTTCCATGGAACCTTGGGAAAAAGCAGTTAAGCAGCTTGAGCTGGCAGAAAGGAATTTCTTCTCTGGCTGTTAGACCAGAAGATAGAAGATAGACTCTCTCTTTAGCCATTGTCTTATCCATGAGACTGTGTGCTGAAAAGACTTGGGTTTTAGCCCAGGAGAAACCTGTCAGCATTGCTGTTGCTATCTCCCCTTAGGGAAAGATAACTTTCTTTCCTGAATTTGAATATATCTTGAAATCTTCAATCAACAGGATAACTTGGAAAATTTAGGGAGACCTATTTTCCTTTCATCCCTCCCCTCTCCTTATCTCCTTTACCCAAAAGAATAAAAGACATTTTAGTTGAAAGATTTGATTGTGGGATTTGGTTATTAGGGGAAATCTTCAAGTTTACCATCAGTGAGGAGAATATTTTCTAAGTCAGTTGAAAGGGAACAGGAAGTAGTATAGGGGGAGGAGCTCAAGATCATGTCTTTTCCCTGACCTGCTTCCTGGAGTTACCTCTCTAACATTTCCCCATTACCATAATTCCCCTTGTATCCATATCTACTACACATGCTACCACATAATAGGAATGATAGTGAACATTTACATAGAGCTTATTATGTGATGTGTATTATGCTAAGTGCTTTTCAATTTTATTCCTCTCTGATCCTCACAATAACCCTGGGAGATAGGTACTATTATTATCCCCATTTTACAGGGATATTGGCAAACAGTTTAAGTGAATTGCTCAGGGTTATAAAGCTAATAAACATATGAGGCTAGATTTGAACTCAGTTCTTCCTGACTCCAGACTTAGCCCTCCACTGAGCCACCTTGCTCCCTAAAGAATAGACTCAAGGTGCAAAATGAAACATATTTTTGAATATGACAATGTGGAAATTTGTTATTTTCCTTTTTTTTCTTTTTAAGAGGAAGAGTGGAATGGAGGAGGGAGAAAATTGATTTTTGTTCATTGGGGAAAAAATTTATATTTAAAAAGGTGGAGTGGTAAGAAGCTCTGATTTAAATGGAAAGTCCATATGAAGAGTGAGGGGAAGGTAAAGAAGGGATGAAGAATCTTGGTTAGATTAGAATAGGAGGATGAAGAAACTGTAGGGGGTAAAAGGTCAGCACTATAGGAACTATGCAAAGGACCTCTGGACGGAAAAGCTTCAGGTGTAGATTATATATAGACTCAGCTGACTGAAAGCTTCAGGCATGAATGATAACCAATTTATCCTAAAATGTGTTATTTGCACATCACTTTTTGTAGGCTGTCTCCCACATTATACTATGAACTTCTTGAGATAAGGGACTACTTTTAGGTTGTCTTTGTATCCTCAGAGTTTAGAACTATTCCTGGCACTTACTAGGCATACCTTTCACAAGTGCTAGTTAACTGACTGATTGATTGACTGAAGACTGGAATTCATTGGATGACAATTTGAGTGTCAGTTATTGTCCTTCATCACCTTGAGAAAGTACATGTTGATGGGGGCAGCTGGGTGGCTTAGTGGTTTGAAAATCAGACTTGGAGACAGGAAATCCTGGGCTCAACTCTGTCCTCAGACACTTCCTAGCTATGTGACCCTGGGCAAGTCACTTAACCTCCATTGCCTAGCCTTTACTGCTCTTCTGCCTCAGAACTTATTCACTATGTTAATTTTAAGACAGAAGGGAAAGGTTTGAAAAGAAAAAAGGAAGTAGGTGTTATTGCTATTCACCTCTAGTTAGAAAAGGGAAAGACAAGCTTTTCGGTTGCTTTACTGAATACTCTATTTGTTATAATGATTAGACAACACAACATTCTTACTTGTATATACTGCCCAGAACAAGCTAGTCAGATGAGCTTTGCTATTTTCTGCTTAAATAGAACTGCTAGCTAACAGTGTAATGATTTTTTAGCACCAGTTTAAAGAGTTAATAAATGCTTTGTTTGAAAGTAAAAGGGAATAGGATTGCCAGTCTAGAGAGAAATGACAGAAGAGAAAAATTTTGCAGAAAAGCACATTTATTCTGCAGATGTTCCTGAATGAACCAAAAATATCAAAGTCTGAAGACTAGAGTTGTAAATTATCTCAAGGACATTGATTTTTCTCACTTAGGTGCCAAGTTTCTGTGCTTGCAGACTCTTCCCCCAAAATACTGAGTACATTAGTGAGAGAAGGTGGCTCAAGTTTAGGTATGGATTATTATTGTATTTCCTTTAATAAATCATTAGCACCTGTCCTATTATAATGTATTTGCCTTATTGCCAAGTTAATGATTATGTTAAATAATTTAACCGTGGTTTGCATCACTTTCCTCATCTACAAAATGGGGATAATAATTATCACCTGTTGTTATGAGGATAAAATGTGATAATATTTGTAAAATACTTTTATCATCTAAGTACTATTATATAAATGTTAGCCATTGTCGCTATTATGTTTAAGATCTAAGAATGTCATCACTGTAAGTTGCTAGTTTGTGAAAATGGAAACAGATCAATTGGAACCTGAAAGGTAAAGTGGTAAGGAAATTACATTATTTCACAACAGGATTATCCCTAGGGGCTTGAGACAGTTTAAATTTAGCATCATTGGGGCAGCTGGGTGGTTCACTGGGTAGAGAGGTAAAGAGAAGATAAGAGTTACAGAAGATGAGAAAATTGTTCTCCTTCCACAAAGACTAATATGAAAATATGTTTTGCATGATAATACATGTATAATCCAGATCAAATTGCTTACCATCTTCAAGAAGGGACAATTTGGATCTTATAATTTCAAAAAATATATATTGAAAATTGTTATTACATGTAATTGGGAAAACAAAATATTTTTTAAAGAATTTAACTTCATTATGGTTTTTCTTTGGGAAATTAGAACTGACCATGTGAGGGTAGGTTGGAGTAATCAAGCCAGCTCAGAAAATGAATGTCTACATACCTTATAAAAGATGTATGAGGCCATGGAAATCTCCACACATTTGATACACAATTATTCAGGTTAATAAGGTTAACATTTCAAATACAGAAAACGTTTTGTATACAAAATAAAATACAGAAAGGACCTGTGCCTGAATTTACAGTCGATAAAACTTTCTCCCTTCTCAAACCCTTCCCACAGGCTCCTATCCAACTTGCAACTGAAAAATACTATATAATTCTTTGTGTATTTGTATACAAATAGATCTGCTCACATGCTTGAGCTTGCTTCTAGGGAATTAATTGTGCCACTAGATAATCTTCCCCTCCTGGTCAGGGCCATATTCCTTATGGTAAAAGAATTTAGGATTGCTAGAGAGTTAACTTCTTCCTCCTTGACCTTACCCTCTGCCAGGATAATCCAAAAGTACTTATCAAGCCACCAAGAAAAGACAAGATCCATAAGTGCCGCTTTATGTTTTTGTTGCTTTTCTATGCATGACTTTCCCTATTTATCTCCATCTCCCCCTTTTTTCCTCCCAGTTTCTTGACCAAATTCATCAGGTCTCTATCTCTTTTGCCTTATTCCTTCATCCAGGTTCTGTCTCTTGGGAAAAAGAGAACAGGGACTTAGAAGAAGTAGCTTCATAGACCTCTTTCTCCCTTTCAGATCATTGACAACTCTGAGTCCATGTTTGCTCTCTGTTTCCCTTTTGAGGTCCACTTGATCCCTCTAATACATAAAAACCTTTCTGATTTTATGTGTGCCTTAGGAATTTCTTCCATGCATGATGAGACTTACACATCCATCTCCTCTTGGCTCATGTCCTCTATACAAGTGATACAATTGTAAACAAAAAACAAATTGTACCAGTAAATTAAACATGCATTATCTTATCTTTACAATAATTTTGTGAGATAGGGTGAATGTTATTACTGGCCATTGTGTACAGAAGGATAAACTGAGGGATAGCAAAGAAACATAATCTGCCATGAAGACCAAAATTAATTTGAGACAGTCTTGTGAATAGAAATAGCTGATGTAGAAATGTATATTTATATGTGCTTTAGGGTTTTAAAACACTTTCCTCAATTTGCTTTAGAGTTTATAAAACACTTTCCCTCAAAACAGCCCAGTAAAACAGGAAGTACAAGAATTATTATTAGCATTTTACATGATTAAAAAAAAAAGCAATCTTGGGTCTTAGTGAGATTAAGTCCCACAGCTAATAAGTTGTGCTATCCAGATTCAGAATGAAGAACTTTTCCTACTGTATCATGCTATCTAGAAACCTGCTAACTGTATTATTTCCCACTTGAAGTTCCAATGAATGGGTAATAGACAAAATTAAAATACTACATTTAATACTTATGTTTTAATTAATTTAAACAATTCAAGAGTTGGGTTTTTTAATCTTAGTTTCTTGAAGTCAGTAAAGAATAGTTCATTAGGGTTGCTTTTAAATGACCTAATTTGCTCACTTGTAAAACATCAGATTTTATTTACTAATAGATATGTGTATTTCTTTGCATTTTCAGTAATTGGAAATTTATATTTCATGTTGGATACTATGTAGTGGATTTCAGTATGGTGGCTACATAAATTCAAAAGGTTACTCACTGACTTCAAAAAGCATAATTGATTTCCAAGAAGCCTTAGCACTGCATATGAAATTTAAAAGCATCAGATATGAAAATAGAAAAGAATTTGGTTTTGTATCCAGCAATATAACTAATGCTGTTTTAGAAGCAAAAAACTTGCTAAAGAAATGTTGACGTTAAGGAGTTATAGGAGTGCACCTTAAAAATCAGTAGAATATGTTAGAGAAAATCATATGACTCAAGACTAAAATCTGGGAAAACAAATAAATATTAAACCATTACATCAGAATTTTGCTTAATCTGCCTAACTACATTAGATGTAAAGGAGTTATTCCATATTATAGCTTCATTTAATATAATGGATGGGCAAAATAACATTTTAAATGAGTAAACATTGATGATTAACACCAAGTGTTCTCTTTATGAGCTGTGAATCTTTTGATTGCATAAAGAAGGGAACAACTGATATCCTGACCAAACAAGCTAGTAGCCATACCTCTAGGGATTTTAAATAGCTAGAGCCAGGTCATTAGAAGTCAATGCCTTAGGAAGACTAAGCTCAGAAGGGCCTTAAGAATACAAATCTTCTTAACTGTACCAGAGGGCATCAAAGAAGTGGTAAGGGAGCCCAGAGGGAGTAACTTTCCCTCTCCCTCAGTGGCCACGTTATTGGCAAGTCAAAACCAGTAGCATATAATTCAGAGGACACAGTGAAAATAAACATGGACTAATAGGGAAACAGAAAGATAGCTTTCCATAGAAGAAAACAACATCAGAAGAGAGTGTGTCAGAAGGAATGCTAGTTATGAAATTCTAGAAGGACCCATCCTTAATCATCCCCCAGAGAATCACTTACACCTAAGGGAAACTTCATAAGGACTTCATCAAAGGAAGGACTTCCATTGCTAGGACTCATCGGTACCCCATAGTCACATGTACTCCATTGTTCTTGTATTTTGAGTTTGAGGCAACTCCCTGTAAAGACATAATATGGGCAAGGATAGAAATGCTTTGGGGAAAACCTTACATTAACAGCTTATTGAAACTACTGACTGATTAATGGCCAACAATTCTAGAAATCCTGGTATTTTTTCTAACTGTCTCACATGCCTAGTACTTGTTCCTCATCTCTGGCTTCTGCCTTCCCTGTACGAGCTGAGTACAAACAATTCCTAAACTGGACTAATTTAGAAAGAAGTTAATTAAGGCACACAGCAGAAAAAGAGAGGGTACACTCCTCCCAAATGTCTGTAAGTTGTATATTTTATAGGAGTCAAACAAAGGAGTAAGGTAACAATAGCTGCTGATTGGCTATTACAAAGAAAGTTTCTAGATAAGACACAGATTGCTCAAAATATACAACAGGAAAACTCTTAGATTCCTTGCATCAAAGTTTGGATTTGACTGAATTTCTGGTTAGGACTTGAGTCAGGGAGGACATAGGACCTAAGATCTGGGTTAAGCTCTTATTTCTCAGCCATTCAGGGCTAGGTCCAAATAATGCCAAAAAGTTTTCCCACAATTTACTCCCTTTTGAACTTTAATTCCAACTATACTATATAAGCTGTACTAGCAGAAGTACAATTACAGAAGCAGATAGCTAGGTTAAGGTTTAAAATAACTGAAATCAGTAAAGGCATCGCCTTCATTGCTCTTCTTATCAAGAACTTAGAATTCCTTTAAGGAATGATAAAGATCAGATGGATACCAATTCATATTTAGAGAGACCATGTTGGTTAAGTATCAGGGACTAAGTCAGAGGACTTAGTAGACTTGAACTAGGAGGGGAAAGTGCGTTATGCAATATAGAGATTTTCAGACATTGAAAAAACATATATGGCCGCAAGTATTACAAAAAGTTCAAGAAATGTCATTAAACAGTCATAATCTCACACATCTCCTAAGGAAACAAATCTCTTTAAACAGAATGTAGGTAAACTAAGTCCAGTTACATATTAAACTACCTTTACTCAACTTAATTCATAAAAGATCTTGGCTGTCTCATGGAGCCATCTGACACTAGGAAACATTTTCCCTTGGAAATTCAGGAATAGATCTTATTCCCAAGGCAGTTGTGGAAGATTGTTTGTTCCTCTTAAATTTGGTTTTCCAGAAACCTGTCCAAGTGGTCAAAAACAATTCAAACCTTATGGAATTTTACTCATCCGTATCCTTTTGTCATTATTCTTCACAGAAATATTTGAAAGCCAGTCATACATATGTATTAGTTCATTCTTTTTAACCTTTACTTTCTGTCTTGGAGTCAATATTGTGTATTGGTTCCAAAGCAGAATAGTAAGGACTAGGCAATGGGGGTTAAATGACTTGCCCAGAGTCACACAGTTAGGAAGTGTCTGAGGCCAGATTTGAACCAGGACTTCCCATCTCTAGACCTAGTTCTCAGTTCACTAAACCACCTGGCTACCCCTGTTAATTAGTTATTAGAGAAAACAATCTATAATCTATCTCATTGCTTTTTCTGAGTACACAATCCATACTTTTGCATCTTCATTGTATCACATTTTTGTCCTATTTATTCCATCCCCACTTTGAGGATAATATACCCTCACATCATCCAGATAGAATGATATATTTTAAGGACCTAATTATATACATGAATATATAACTCTTAGTAATCACCAATTCAGGATAGTAAAATCCAAAACAATAAGATCTTTCATTCTTGCATCTCATTATAGTAACTGAGATGTTTACTATTGAAAGAACAGGAACCATTTATACATATATATGCATATATATGTGTGTATATGTATATATACACACACAAACTTTTCTGCTTCATCTTCCCTTGTTATAGAAATTTGCTATGAAATGAAGAAGGGGCATGTTTATAATAATATCAAGATTATCTCTTCAAGGGGACAGACTGATTTGATAAAAGCATAAAGCTTAACACTGTTTGATTCCAGGTAAGAGTCATAGTTAGCCTTTATTTTAGAACAGAAAATCATACAGCAGTGTTCCATATCCACAGGGTATCACAGTCAGGTTTAGAATTAACAAGGTGAAAAAATTTCCTGTTTATAAGAAAATTGCCCAGTGGGAAACTGAGTCAAGAATTTCTATCTCCTCATTTCCTGTGCCCCGCTCTTTGTACATGGATTTTATTTAATTTCATGAAGTGGATTCTTTCCCACAAAAATACTAACCAAGGTCATCCCCTCAACTTTCTGAGGAACAGACAATCTACTTGTAGCAATTCTCAGATTCTGAGTAGTACTTTGTTTTTTCTTCCATGGTTTAATGGCAATTCAGACAATTATGCCTGAAGTTAAAACCCGAAATATTAAAATTCTGTGCCAAGAGATTTTACTTCAAGAAATGCAGAAGAAAAACATATGATTCATCACATTTTATATGGATATGGATCTGGGGTTTTGGTTTTAAAAGATTAGTGTATTATAAAAATGAATATGAAAATAGGTATTGAATGATATGGGAATGCTTGTCAGTTCCAGGAGGGTGATGGGAAAAGGAGAGGGAAAGAGAACATGAATCATGTAAACATGGAAAAATACTTAAAAACAAATAATTTTTTTAAAAAAAGAGATTTTACTTCAAATCACTAATCTCAATTTAGATATAGCTATTATTTTTTCCATGTTGTTGCAATAACAAGCATTCTTGTTTAAATACATGCTGGAGCAAACATCAATCATTATCCATTCAGAAAATAATCACATTCTATGATCCTACATATATTGTAAATACATAATAGTTCACTCAAAACCCAGAAAACACTGGCTACTATAAACTTTGAGGAAGATAGATATCCATAGATCAAGGTATTGCATATTAACTCTTAAAGTCAAAATAAAACATTTAAAATTTGAATTTATTAATAGTAAGTTGGTTCAAAGATGTAACATAAATCTATACTCTTTCAACTATAGTTTCATAATATTCAGAATAGCCAAAATAAAAATTTATCTTTATAAAATAAATTTGCAAGTCCCCCTTTACTTTAACTTTGAAAAATCCTAGTTTCTCATTAAATGACTTTATTATTTTAGAACTTCACAACATACCTTTAGCAATTTCTCTCATAAAATTAACAAGATTTACAACCTCACTAAGACTAAACAGACTAAACATCCAGAAGACTGAAACTCCTAACAAATCCTTAAAAACTTTCTGGATTTTTGCAGTCTGTTCCAAACTCTCTCTTATTACTTGATCATCATTATTATTGTTATCCATTTTAACAAAATATGTCTAATTAAATACTCAACAAATTAAAAAAAGTAATATTAGTCTCTATCAAATGAGTTAATTTCCCATTGATAGTTGTATCACTTCCTTGATATCAATTTTGAAATTAACAACATTTCTTATACAATAATTTTCCCCCAAAGCACAAGATAAGAAAAATTTTAAACCTAGTAATAATATAAATAATAATATGAATTTTAAAAACATACCAGAAAGAACTTAATTTTGCCAGTCAAATAATATGTATTCAGTTGAATGTATGTACAAAACTTCTTACAAAGAAAATTACTTCATCTATCCATCATTTGGCATTCTATACTAATCACATTCAAAGAACAATATAGAGTAATTATATTTTTAATTCTTATTTATGTAATTTCTAAGCATATCACCTTGATGCCAAATATCAAGTGTATTTTCCACTAAGGCCTAATCTACCTATATAGAGTCAAACATCACAATTATCTCTCTTTAAATGAAACTACATTATAATTTAGTTTTAAGACAAACAAATCAAATCTGAATTTACAATCACAAATGTTATCATCCAAGTCTTAATTTTTCCAAGAATCATTAGATGCTAACACCTCAAATTATAGAGCCTACTGCTTTCAGTTAACTTTATTCTAAAGATTTATAGTGTCAGTGTCACATTCTCATCCTTAAAACATTTCAGAATAGACAAAAATATTCAAATAATAATTTGGAAATTTGCAGCAAAAGTTATTATACCTTCCAAAAATGAATTCATGAATTTAGCCACCAAAGAAATATATGCTGAGGAAACTGCAGTTTCCTGAGTCACCATTGCCAATGAACCAATCCTGGACCAACCATCTTAGGACCACAGGCTCCTCCTTGGCCCAACCTTGGCCTCTGTTACCACTGAAAGAGAAAATGGAACTGTACAAGTCCCCCAGGTTCTCTGCAGCCAATGCCATTTATGGAATATTTTAAATTAGGATTGCTCCAGTTCACAACTGGAGAGCAAAGAAGGAGGGATGTATCCCAAAGCGTGTCAAACATTGTGGGGCAGGCCTCTCTTGCTGTCTTTGACTTGGACTAATTGGACTACTAGTAAATGGATCCATTATCACTCGAAGTCATATTCCAAATCACTATTTTGTTTTATTTTTTTCCAAATTACATGTAAAAACAGTTTCCAACATTTTAAAAAGAATTTTGAGTTTTGAATTCTCTCTCTACCACCCCCATCCCCCAAGATGGTAACTGGTCTCATTAAGATTTTACATGTGCAATCATGTAAAATATTTTCCCATATTAATCCTTTCATGGAAAATAAAAGCTTGAATAAAAAAAATTAAGAAAGTGAAAAAAGTTTGCTTTGGTCTGAATGCAGAATCCATCAGTTCCTTCTCTAGAAGCAGATGATATTTTTTATCATGAGTCCTTTGGGATTGTTTTGGATCATTGTAGTGCTAAGAATAGCAAAGTCATTCACAGTTGTTGATTTTACAGTATTCCTGTCCCTATGTACAATGTTCTCCTGGTTCTGCTCATTTTACTCTGTTTCATTTCATGTAAATCTTTCCAGGTATTTCTGAGTTCTTTCTCTCATCATTTCTTAGAGCAAAATAGTATTTCATTATAATCCTATCCTATAATTTACTTATCCATTCCCCAATTAGTGGTTATCCCCTCACTTTCCAAATCTTTTCCCTCTCTCAAAAGAGCTGCTTTAAATATTTTTGTACATATAGATCCTTTCCCTTTTTGTTTTTTATCTCTTTACAATACAAACTTAATAATGATGTTGCTGGGTCAAAGGGTATATACTGTTTTAGACCCTTTCAGATCACTATTTTAAGAAATAAATGTTTTTATATTGGCAAATTGATACTATTCTGTAATAAGTCAAAGACAGCCACATTTTAGAGAAGAAACTGTTGAACAAAAACATATACTGATTGCTATTTTCAGCTTATCAAGTAAAAAGAAATTTATATTGGTCAAGAATGAATAGGATTCATTCTGATTTCTATAACCTTTTTCTAGATCAGTTAGCAGTCATAATATATAGCTTACAGAAATCTTTCTAAATTAACATTTATTATAGAGAATATAGGCTGGGTATACATGCATACAAGGCAAAGCTAATAATGAATATGATTATGAGGATAAATCAGGTAAAATAAAATAAAAAGGTCCTTGTTTGGCCTAACTGGGATAAAAATTGCCTCATTTCTCCATTTCACTTTAATGTGATGTAATAAATGAAAGTAAAATATTACATGTAATATTAATTTTTTTTAAAAGAGTGTGGTTGCCATTTATAAAATTAACTCTCAAAGTCAGGAGTCTGTTAGTAGCTTTCATTACATTTCAATAAAAATGGAGATATAGAAAAAAAAAGGGAAATGTAGGAAAGGGACAGAAAATATCACCTATCTAAAATAATACCCTGAGCAGAATCTGGAAGCCGAAATCTGCAGCCTACTAAGCCACCAAACACCACAAAAACCCTTGAGGGCACAGCAGGCACCAGAGCTCCTGCTCAAGATGATCTTTCACCATTATGCCAACCCAGTGAGAGAGAGACTTACCCTCATGCACCACACCTTTTTACTCCTGTCCCCTTAACTCATGCAAAGTGCACATGTAAAATGGGATGTGGGGTAGGACAAAGTTAGGGATGGTTTCTATCTACACAGTGGCTGAGTGAAATCTACCCTTCAAAGAGAAATTTAGCCTGTAAATTAGTTTGTAATGCCATAAATTTCTATAAACCTGGAAAAAGTTTCCCTTTCTTTGCTTGTCCAACTTTATCTCTGTAAACCCAACTTGGCCAAGATTGAAGTGACATAGTGAAAGTATCTTCTAAATTTGTATTTTATTTTACTTTTCTCCTAAAACCTTATCTCCCACCAAAAGTCTGAAGTGGCAGTCAGTCCTTGTTTACTGGAATGAAGAGTTCAGCATCAGATTAGAGAAAGCTGGAAGAACTATTTCAGGTTTAATCTTTTCCTACATTCTAAACTCTCTGACTGTAATTTTTTTATATCAATCTTTCTGGTTGCCTGTATTTTCCCCTTAGAAATTTTTCTAAACAGCAGAATCTACAAACAAACAACACTAGGGATGACACAAGACAAAAATTTTCCTGAGAAGTTTGTAGGAAGATTTGAGAAAGAGGAGATTGATTCCCACTGTTGGGGTATGAGCATTTGGTTCACAACAGGCTCAGCCCTGGCAAAGTTTATTCTGGTTTATAATGCCTATGAGCTTCCCTCATGAATATGAGAGGTTGTTCTAAGTGAATGAGTGACTGATTAGGCAACTAGTTCTTCAGGATTGTTCAGTCAACTAAACAGATAAAAGAGTTCTTCCTGGCATGTCACATGCTCCTACTGATGGACCTTACATTTGCTGCTGATAATATATACTCACAGACCAGCTATTTATTTTATTTTCTGAGAGTCACAAGAGTTTAAGGAAAGTACAGGAAGAAAGTGAGGAGAGAGAGAGAGAGAAAAAAAAAAAGAATGATCTGCTGGAGGACTGACCCAATTGACAAATGAAAGGACCACCCAACCAAAACTCTTAGTTGATCAGTCCAAGAGAACTACTTATGTGCCTCTAAGGAGAGCTAGACTACTTCTACCCCTCCCTGAGTGGTTCCCCAGGTAAGGATAATACACAGTCTCCTAGCTTTCTGGACACTCAGAGTCCTAGTTCCAAGACTTAGTTGAGGACCAAAGGTGACTTGATTATGTTCCACCTGAACCACAAGGTCATTCACCCAGTTCTCATTGTGCAAAGTGAACTTGTCTAGGTAGAATTCCATCTCTTGGGTCAAACATCAAAAATCCCACTTCTGACAACAATTTAAGAGCTGAGAACAAGATTCCTAAACTGGAATAATTTAGGGGAAAAAAGTTTTATTAAATTAACTAGCTGAGAAGGACCAAAAAGAAGCTGTTCACTCCCTCCTAGTGTCTATAAGTTACATGTATTATAGGATTCAAGCAAAGCAAGAAAACAGTAGTTAATTGGTCAGCATACAGACAGTTACCAGATAAGACATATAAGTTGCTTGAGATGTATAATGTGAGAAAACTCCTTATATTCCTCATATCAATCTTAGAATCTGACTGGATTTCTGGTCAGCATAATCTAGGTCCTGAGTTAAACATTAAATTAATCTAGTCTCTAAGCAACAGGTGTAGTTTCTTAGCCATCAAAGATGGAGAACAATGCCATAAAGTTTTCCCATACCTGGCTTCAAGTATCAATTAAAGTCTTACTTTCTGCAAAAAAGCCTTTCTTATTCTTCCCTAATCTTAGTGCCATTCCTCTGCTGATTATTTCCAAATTATCCTGTTCACATCCAGTTTATAGATAGTTTTTTCACATATTTTCTTTCCACATAACCTCCCTCCTTCACCTCTCCCATTAGACTAATACTAGAGAGCAGGATTAAAAAAACAAACAAACTTTTTTGACCTCTCTTTGTATCCCCAGTGCTTAGTAGTTATTAAGGGTTTGGCACAGAGTGGACACTTAATAAATGCTTCTTGACCTGATTTTAGAAACATTAAAGGAGTCGACTGACTTCTGAGAATCTGAACTGCTAATACAAGTGAGAATTAGAGGAAGTGATCTTGTGAGGGGTATTACAGTAGCATGTCAGAATTATGAGGAACCACAGATGTCATCTAGTCCAATGTTTACCTTAACAAAATTCTATTTTTTACAATAAAATTTTGCTTGAAGACATCAAATGAACGAAAACACATTACCTTTGGCATAGAACATCTCACTTTTGGATAGCACTAATTATTAAGAAGCTTTTTCTTACATCAAATTTAAATGTTTTTCTTTGTAACTCCCACCCATTGCTTAGTTCTGATCTATGGAGTTAAGTAGGAATTTAAACCCTCTTCTTCATAACAGCCTTCCAAATACTGGTGAGTTCAAAGAACTCGTATAAACCTTAGTGATCATCTAGTCTAAAATTCTTGTTTTCCAGTTGAAGAAATCAAGGCTTATTTTTTAAAAAAGCACAGAGATTATATTTTCAGAATTGCCTGGCCTTCTAAAAAACCTTCAATGTATGATTGTACAGTACATGTAATAAAAGAGAAAGATAACTGGTCACCTAGAGCTTGAGGCAAATAGAGAAACAAACTCAATAATCCTGTATTGTGGGGTGGAAGCAAAAATGCTAAATAATGTTATATCAAGTTGAGGGATAGAAAAAGGTGGAGCCATGGACAAAAACAGAGCAGATAGAAAAGAGAAAGGGAGAAGAGGAAAGAAACAGTGAAGGGCCAGAGAAAATAAGGTTGATAAGTCCAGTTTGCCCACAAACATTTTGTGAGATTCATCTAATTTAATTTATGATAACAAGAATCTTTTCCAAACCCAGCCTATTAAAAGAAATGATATTTTCTAATTCATGAATATTTGCCATTTTATGTCATCATTTTGGCCAATAATATATAATTTTCTAAAAGATGGAGTTTTCTATTACAGCTAAAATTTAACAGCAACAACAAAAAATATGTTGTAGAGAATCATTTATTTTGCCAAGTTCTGTGTTAGAGCTCTTATGTGCTTACAACTCTCATTGAAGTCAATTGGAATTATGCACACACAAGGGCTCTGGGATCAGACCCTTTGTTGACAGAGAGAAGCACTTAAAGAAGGTAAAAGGCTTGAAGATCCAAATCCTTGGACTCAAAGCAAAGCTGAACCATTGTCTGTGTTGATTAATGAAGCCTTTAGCGTGGTGAGATAATATGGTTTTACTAAACATGGAAAGCTCCGACAGCATTGAAATATCAGGAGCACGAATGTCAGTCAGTAGGATAGTAACCTTACTAATGTATCTCTGAATTACTAGCCTCTCTTAAAAAATCATTTTTGGTTGATTTCATAATTATTTGCCACTTTGATGCACTTCTCATCAGGTTCAACAAGTGCTTCTAACTATAAGGGTTTGAAACAAAGAGAAGTGCTACATCTATTCTTACAACTCAAAAGGCAGGTTAAGGGAAACCCCAACAAAATACTTTTGAAGCCCCTTCACATTCTAAGTTTCTATGATTCTGGTTCAAGGGCAACATAATTACGCTTCTCTCCATCATACATATATAGTCCAGGGTACCTTGATACTAGATTTCAAACAGCAAAAGATAGACTATTTAATCAGAATAAAGAAAGAAAATCCCTTTGTATAGTAGAAATAGTGACTCTGTTGCTATCATGGTAGGGACATAGCAGCCCCAAATCCTTGTAAAGCAACTAATGGAAGATTGGAAGAAAAATAAAAAGGCATTTATGAAGCACATACTATGTGCGAGGTACTAGGCTAAATGTTTTTGTAAATAAATATCTCATGCCAGGGGCAGCTGGGTAGCTCAGTGGATTGAGAACCAGGCCTAAAGACGGGAGGTCCTAGGTTCAAATCTGGCCTCAGATACTTCCTAGCTGTGTGACCTTGGGCAAGTCACTTGACCCCCATTGCCTAGCCCTTAACACTCTTCTGCCTTGGAGCCAATACACAGTATTGACTCCAAGATGGAAGGTAAGGGTTTATTAAAAAAAAAAATATATATATATACATATATCATGCCAAATAATAACTTTATGAGGATGATGCTATTATTTCCCTTATTTTGCAGCTAAAGAAACTGAAGCAAATGAGGGTTAAGTGACTAATATTGGATCAAACAGCTAGTAAGTACTTAAAATTAGATTTGAACTGAGATTTTCCTAGCTCCAGGCAGCTAGGTGTGCAGTGGCTAGAGAACCACTGGAGCAGATGGAGTCAGGAGGAACTGAGTTCAAATCTGGATTCAGACACTTATTAGCCATGTGACCCTGGACAAGTCATTTAATCTTGTTTGCCTCAGTTTCCTTCACTATAAAACAAGCTGGAGAAGTAAATGCCAAACCACTTACTATCTTTGCCACGAAAATAATAAATGGAGTCTTGTATGACTGAAACAATTGAACAATGTCCTAATTCCAAACCCAATGATAAATCCACTATGCCACCTAATTGAAGACAGACTTTTGTAACTTGTAGACATTTATCTTTAAGGGAGAATAGTGATATGCCAATGAAATATTTCTATTCTATATATATTTGATAAAGTTATTTTAGGAAAACTCCTACCACCATACTTGAAATCTCTAATGCCTCTTATTTAGACTATTGTAATAATTTCTGAACTGATTTTCCTTCCCCTAGTTTATCCCCTCTTCACTATATACTTCACTCCACTGACCAAATTAAGAAAGATCTAATTTCCTACTTTGATCAAATTATTTCTCTGCTGAAAAAAAAATGTCATTGGTTTGCCGTTACCTAATGTAACCCATGACCCAAAGCTCATTGAGGAGCAGGAAAGAGTTGGTGAGACAGAGAAGAGTCCCTGTCTCTTTGAATTGCTTCAAGTCTCTTCAGTCCCCTGACTTTCTTCAAGTTTTTTCTTCATGCGCTTTAATCTTTTTTTGCATTTTTGCTGGTGCTTCAAACATGTCTGACTTCCAGCTTCAAGAGAAAAGATAGAAAATGCCAACTGTACTTAAAATTTCTGAAGGGAAAAGAAGACCAGGCCTGGGAAGATGATATGAGAGGAGCTAGCTGTCTTTATCAAGTCCCTATCCCCATATTGTTACACTAGAGATTTTGAGAAACTTTGCCTTGAGTGAAATCTAGGCCCTTGGTTGAACTATTATCTCAAGCCCAGTAGGAAAGATCTTTCATTCTATATTGTCTGGTATATTCTCCTAGGTATACTTTCTCTGATTTCTGTTGTGTTATTGACAACTAAATAAAAATTTTTTAAATTGCTGTGTGTATTTATTATGGAACTGAATATGGTAGGAAAGGAATCAAACCTTGGATATAAAGTTTGGGGTTCTACTTCCCCCATTAATAAACAAAGATAAGAAGACTAGGATGAACTTGAAAATCTCATTCCCTAGACTAATAATATTTTGGTAGATAGATAAAATTCTAGATCTCTACATTCTCTCTCTTTTCCTCTCTGTCTCTCTGTCTCTCTCTGTCTCTCTTCCTCTGTGTGTGTGTGTATGTGTGTGTGTGTGTCTGTCTGTGTGTCTGTCTGTCTCTGCCTCTCTCCATTTCTCTCTCTCTCTGGCAAGAGCTAAGTATGAATGGGCTTTTGCTTCTTGCTTCATCTTCTGAAAGAAAATAAAGACTCCTTTGCAGAAAGATGGTGGAAGAAGAGGCTAGAACTGTTTATTCTCTCTCCCTTTGAACCACATGATGACACTCTCAAGCTATTTGTTGGGGTCAATCCTTGATATACTAAAATTGAATAATACATTCCTTAACTTGACATTAAACATATTGCACCCTTCTACTTTTTCAGCTAAACTTTGAAGAGAGCTCAGGATTCTAAGAAGAAGAGGTGAGGAAAGAATATATTCTAAGAGATAACCTGTATAAAGGAGAAGAGATGGAAGATAGAATGTTGAGAAACAAGGGAAAGTTAGGAAAGTAAAGAAAGTATGTCAGTTTTGCTATACTGGAGAGGGGATTGGGGAAAAGGTAATACATAAGTGTAATATAAAAAAGCCTAAAAATATTGGCTAAAGCCAGATTATTTTAGCTGATCCTAGAGGCATTAGAAAGTCACAGAAATATGCATATAACAATACATATGAGATAAAACAGAGTGAAGGAGCTCTTTCTTTGGAAGTAAGGTGAATCATCTCAACCAAGATTCTCTACTGTTCCAAGCTTGAGCTAGAGACATGTTGACTCCTCTCATGTCAGCTTCTTCCCAGAATCTCTGTTTATTGAGTTGAGTTATTTTGCTCTTAATGGAAAACATCCTTCATTCTAATTTATCTGATATATACATTCATATATATATGTATACTTTCTATGATGCCTGTTTTTTTGCTATTCAACTTGGATTAATAGGTTTCTTTATTTATTGCTACAAAATGTGAAAGGGAATTTAAAACTCTCTTCGTTTTAAGTTAATCAATCAAGAATTTGAAGTACCCCTCCTTTCACAGTTAATAAGAGTCTTTTACTAGAAAAAGTCCCCCCCCCCCAAAGACCACAAGCACTGCCCCCAGGCAGTACCAGGCAATTTGGGAGGTTGTGCTTGATTCCTGTGAAGTGGGAGAGAGACAGGAAGTTACATCAAGAAACTGCTATAAAAAGCCAGCCCAAGGACTCCTGAGGAGGCATTTTAGGAGGAATTTGGCTAATGAGGAGGCTTTTTCTGTGATTCACTTTATGAAGAGGCACTTTACAAAGATACATTCCGCATTGGTGAGTTGGACTGAAGATTTGAACCTAGGACTTCCTGTCTCTAGGCCTGACTCTCAAGCCACTGAGCCACCTAGCTGTCCCCCATATTATGATCCTTTAATAATAGTGTCGGGAGTGTCAATTTTTAGAATGAATGGTTTTTGACAATTTCTATTAAGGGGAAAAGGGAATTTTAAAATATCAAGAAGAAACAAAAAATCAAAGAAGTGATGAGTCTCCTGTTTTGGGTGGATAAGATGATTATAACAGACATTAAAAATATAGTAAAGCTACTTAATCCTTTGCCACTGTTTCCACTGGAAAAGGGAATACTCTTTAGATTAGAAAGAAAACTAGTAACTAATAAAGAATTGAAACCCAAAATAAATGAGGGAATAGTGATAGGGGACATCACTGCCCTTGAGTTTGAGTCACTAAGTCCAGATAAATGTTTTATCTATTTTATATACTATTGTTTAGCCAGATGATTACATACCATAGTAATTAAAGAAGATATAAATGTAATTTCTGAAACACTGACAGTGGTCTTTGAAAGATCAGGGAGAAGCAAACATTTTACAGGACTAGAGAAAAGCAAATCTTGCACTAACTTTCAAATGAGAAAAGAGAGTAGATTCTCTAAACTGTGTAGTGAATTTTACTTCAAATCCTCAAAAAATCCAAAGATTTATTATTAGATCAATTACTGATAAACATCTAGAAAAGAGTGATTGCAATGGATTAGCATGGTCCTGTCAAGAACATATGCCAGATTTATCTTCTTTCCTTCTTTGACAAGTTTTCTAAACTGGAAATCAGGAGAATGTGATACATGTAGCATATCTGGGTCTTAGTGACACATTTAACATAGTCCTTCATGATGTTTCTAGAAAATGTAGAGAGGTGTGGACTGGACTGTAATATTATTTTGATTATTTGAGACTGCTTGGACAAACTAAAAAGTAGTCATTAGGGGATCAGTGCTGAGATAGAATAAACTCTTTATGGACTATTACAAGGGTTCTGTGTGGACTCCATGGTTGGTTCTGCTTTATTAACTTTCTTTATTGATGGGTTAAAGACATAGATGACATGGTCATAAACCTGATGGAAAGAACAAACATCTCAGATAGCAGTCATCAGGGTCTAAAAGGTCTGAACAAGCTAGAATAAAAAGAAATCTAGTAAGATGAAATTAAATAGCAATTAGGATAAACTCCTAAAATTGCATTTATATGATTCATGTATACCCCTGGCACTACAGCATCCCAAGTCCCTTTGCAATTCAAATTCCCCTGTAATATAACACACACACTCTCTCTCTGTGTGTCTGTCTATCACTCTGTCTCCCCCCCCCAATATGTGTAGTACCTATACATATGTAGGTATGCATTTCCCCCAAAACCTTTAATAAGCTCAATTAAACATTTGTTTATTTAATATACCATATTTGTTGAGTCCTGCTGAGGAGCAAGAGGGAAAGAGGGCAGCTGCTTTAGCCTGGTTAGGGGGGGAATATGTGCAGTATTGGAAGAGTGATCCAGGGTATCAGGGTAAGAGAGGGGAGGGAGGGAGGAGTTGGAAAGAATGGAACTCATCCAGGATGAAAGTGAAAAAACAGGTAAGTGGGCAATAGAGTTAAGTTGAATGGGCAATATAAGCTCTGGAACAGAAAACTTCACCTTCTCTGACCACCCTCTCCCCTCCCCCAAATAAGCCCTCCTTTATAACAAATAAATATGATCTTGCAAACAAATTCACACACTCCTGGGTCATATCTGAAAATGTATTTATCATTCTGTATCACTAGTCCATCACCTCTCTGCCAAAAGGTGGGAAATATTTTTCATTATTAGTCTACCATGATTTGGCATTGCATTGATCATTTAAAAGTTGTTTTTCTTTATATTTTATATATATATATATACATATATATATTATAGTCACTGTATAAATTGTTCTTTTGGTTCTGTTCAATTTGCTCTACAAAGGCTCAGACAATTCTTCTCAGGTTTCTCTGGTTCCATCTATGCCTTTTGTCATTTCTCATGGTGCAGTATTATTTTATTAGATTATGTTAAATTTTTTTCATCTGTTTCCCAAATGATAATATGCTAGATCAGTGTCCCTTATTTCCATACAACAAGGATGTGTTTTCCCTAAAAGACAACACAACTATATGGGACTTGACTGGCCCCTACTTCTCTTGAAGTAGCTTTTTAGTCACTTAAAGGGCATAAATAATCCCATCTGTATGCAATCTGAGTCCATCTGACTTGATGGATTAATGAAGATTACAACACCATATCCAGCCTTGCTGATCAGACTGATTTCCATATGGAGATGGGGTGGTGGTGGTGGAAGGAAGAGGATCATCCAGAGAAGCTAAATACCATTGTATCCTTGTTGCATATCCATGCTGTGTTAGGGAAAAGTAAACCTCCTTTTGTTAACTGTTCAATTATTTGCAAGTGCCTCCTTTTATCCCAACATCAAACTGAACTAATTCGGTATCCTACTTGTGATTTTTTCCTATAGCAAAAAGGTTTGCTAACAATACTTTTGTACATATGAATCATTTTCCCCTGTCTATGATCTTTTAAAAAATATTTGCAGTATTCTGGCAATTATTTATCAGTTTCCAAAAAAAGTATGCATGACATACTTTTAACTATAATCTGCATTATTAACATTTTCTCCATCTCTTTCTTGGGTCTCAACAATCAACAAAATAATAAATTAATCCCTCATTTGTAGCATATGCCAATTTCCAAGGTATAACTACTCACACTGAGGTTTAATGATCAGCTCTCCTGAACTGAAATGAGATAGCTCCAATGTACCCCTTGGTATATGCTTAGTAGTTTCAAATCCCTCACACCCTAGCTACAACCTATCTTTCCATTTATTATATAGAACTCCCTCTCCCACACTCCTCAATTTGACCTGATTGGTGTTCTTTGTTGCTCCTTACCCACAATCCTGTCTTCCTGGCTTTGCCCTGGCTAAGTGCATCCCAAATGCCTGGAATTCAATTCTACCTCACTTGTCTCATATGTTTTTATGTTTCTTCAAAACTTTACTGAAGTAACCCCTTTACCACCAAATCATTTCTGATTGCCATAATTACTAGTGTCTTCCTCCTTGCAAAATTTACCTTTCATCCATATTATATGTACTTATTTATGTGGATATTGTCTCTACTAGTGAAATGCAATCTTTGAGATGGAGACTGTTTCATTTTTGTATTCTAGCACTTAGTACATTGTCTGGCACAAAGCAGGTACTTAAAAATGTTTACTTGATTTCCTCAGTATAGGGGAGGAAATTCCTCTACCAATTCAGATCTACAGTGGTAGTCTCTCGGTGACCAAGAATGACTATTGTCTTTGTGCATTATCATCTATTGATGTACCCTCATGTGGCTTTGCAGTCCAAAGACTGAGGCGCAGTTTGTGGCACATGGGGCATGGGACGCCAGTTGTTATGAGAGGTACGACTGTGGCCTAGTGTCGGCATTCACACGCAGCAGCAAGATGTCGACGTCGCTCATCTTCAAAGGTGATGGCTGCATGGTTAATGTGGGTTCGCCAGCTGCTTCTGTCAGAGGCAGCGAGTTCTAGTTGCTTTGGTGTCATGCCAGCCCACTTCAAGTTGGACTTTAGCTGATCCTTGAATCTTTTCTTTGGTCGGCCTTGTTTCCTGAGTCCAGCTGACAGTTCACCATAGAATACCTGTCTTGGTATTCACTGTGGGTCCATGCGGATGACGTGTCCAGACCATCATAACTGGGTTCTGAGGACCATGACTTCGATGCTGGTGGAGTTGGCTCTGTCGAGGACTTCCTGGTTGGTGATTCGGTCCTGCCATCGGATCCTCATGATTGACTGGAGGGAGCTTTGGAATTGCTCCAGCTGTTTCATGTGCTTCCAGTACAGTGTCCATGTCTCACAACCATACAGGAGCGAGCTGAGGACCACTGCGTTATACACTTTGAGCTTTGTTGCAGTGCTTACACCTCTGTGTTGGAGGACTTTGCAGCATAGCCGCCCAAGTGCCTGGCTGGCCTTTTGGATCCTGGCATTAATTTCGTGGTCTAGGGACCCATCGTTGATGATGGTGCTGCCCAGGTACTTGAAAGTGTTGACGTTAGAAAGCTACGTGCTGTCGAAAGTTATGCACAGCTGGTTAGTTGGTCTCCCTGGTGCAGGTTGGAACAGCACCTCTGTTTTGCTGAGGCTGATAGTCAGGCCAAACAGTTTTGTTGCATTGGAGAACCTGTCCACAATGGTTTGAAGATGTTTTTCTTGGTGGGCCATGAGAGCACAGTTATCTGCAAAGAGAGCTTCCAGGATGAGTCTCTCTGTTGTCTTTGTTTTGGCAGTCAGGCTGCGAAGGTCGAATAGTGAGCCATCCAGCCAGTATTTGATGTAGACGCCCAGGTCTAGATCCATCAAAGCATGTCGTAATACTTGGGTGAAGGATAGGTTGAATAGTACCGGAGCGAGGATGCAGCCTTGTTTCATGTCATTGGAGATGTTGAAGTGATCAGATCTCCACCAGATAGGACTTCCCCTGTCATGTCGACATGAAAGAGCTGGATCAGTTTGACGAATTTTGCTGGGCAACCGAGCTTGCTGAGGATCACCCACAATGCGTCCCTGTTCACTGTGTCGAACACCTTTGTCAGGTCTATGAAGACAATGTAGAGACTCAGGTTCTGCTCAAGGCATTTTTCCTGCATTTGCCTCACCGTGAAGACCATGTCGATGATGCTGCAATCTGGTCAGAAGCCACATTGTGATTCAGAGCAGGTTCTGCTCTGAAACAGATGACAGGAGTCTATTGAGTGTAACACGGGCGAGGATCTTTCTAGCAGTGGAGAGTAGTGAGATGCCTCTGTAGTTGTCACAGGCTGCCCGTGAGCCTTTGTTCTTGTTTAGGGCTACAATGGAGGCATCTCTGAGTTCTGGGGGCATGTCTTCCTCTTCCCATATGCTGGTCAGCACTAAGTGGAATGCCTGGAGCGCCTTTCCATTTAAGGCCTTGTACACCTTGGTTGGGATCCCGTCTTTACTGGGTGCCTTGTCTGCACTCATTTGTTTAATGGCTTTTTGGATTTCCTCTATTGAAGGAGGGACGTCAAGTTGTTCAATGGTGCTGTTTTGGGGGATCTGGTCAAGGGCGCTTTGGTCAACTGAAGAGGGTTGGTTGAGAAGCTGACTGAAGTGTTTTTTCCACCTGTTGCTGATGCCTTTTTTATCTTTTATGAGAGTGTCACCGTCAGAGGATAGCAAGGGAGTGGTGGTGGGTTTTAATGGCCCATAGATAGTCTTGAGGGCACTAAACAATTGTTTGTAGTTTTTCGTATCAGCAAACCGCTGGATTTCTTCTGCCTTTTTTTCCCACCATCGGTCTTGCATCTTCCTGATTTCACGCTGCGCTGTGGCTTGGAGAGACTTGAATCTGTCCTTTTTAGGAGCAGAGTTTGGGTTATTTTACCACTCCATAAAGGCTTTGTTCTTTTTGCTCAATAGGTATTCAATAGCAGTGTTGTTCTCGTCGAACCAGTCCTGGTGGTTGTGTTGTTTGGGGCCTAGGACTGCCTTTGATGTTTCCTTCACTGCGTCTCTGAACTGGTTCCATTTCTCAGTTGAGCTTCCAGTGAGTGGTCCCTTGGCAGACAGCTTGTCGTCTAGGCAGGACTGGAATGTTTGCAAATAAGATGGATATCTAAGACGACTCACGTTGTAAAATGCGTGAACTGTCCGGGCACGTTTTGGATGGCGAGGAAGAGTCACTCTAATCAATTGGTGGTCTGTCCAGCATTCAGCTCCTCTCATGGCTCTGGTGATCTGTACATCCTGGATGTCTCACAGGCGTACAATGATGAAGTCAATGAGATGCCACTGTTTTGATCATGGGTGTATCTATGTTGTTTTATATTTGTTCGCCATTCTGAACACAGTGTTTGTGATGGTGAGTTCGAACTCTGAGCATTTTCTGAGTAGCAGTAGGCCGTTGTTGTTCATTTTGCCCATGCCGTGTTTGCCGAGCACTCCTTTCCATCTTTCTTTCAGATCTATACCTTCTCAGCAATTTATTGGGACATTGAGAGGTTAAGTGACTTCTCTAGAACATATCACATGCTCAGTAGCGTCAAAAGAAATTTGAACTCAGATCTTCCTGGTTGTCTACTTACCATGTTACATTGAGTCTCATATATATATATATATATATATATATATATATATATATATATATATGTTTACATATGTATCACTGCCTTCTAATTCACAAGTTAGTTGGGGAGATGACACAGACACAAGAATAACAATAACCATATATACAATTTATATGGCTGTGTTTATCAGATGAGGGACATAAAATAATACAAAGGGTTTAAGAGTTTTGAGGCTGGAAGTGTTATTTCTGTTTGTGTGGATCACGAGAGTCATTTCATGGAAGAGCACATGAAAGATGAATAATATTTTGAAAAGTAGATCTCCTGGGGGTGGGAGCAGGGGAGATGTGCAAAGGTATCAAGGGAGAAAAGGGTTAATTTAAGCAGAGAAAATGACTAAATAAATTTACAGAAGTAGAAAAAGAAGAGATATATTCAGGATATGGCATGGGAAAGTTTGGCTTGTCAAGAGGGGAAGGTAATAAACATTTATTAAGTACCTCCTATTTTCCAAGTATTGTACTAAGTACTTTGTATATATTGTCTCATTTGAAAATAATTTGATGTAGTGAAGTAAGCTGAAGTCAGACTGGGAAATTAGATAGGCTGGAATTGTGGAAATCTTGGAATGCCAGAATAATGAATTTGGATTTTATTCAGTTGATAATTCTGAGCCATTGAAAGTTGTTGAGATGAGGGTGAGGAAGTGGGGCAAGGTAAAGTTTGTGAAAAGCATTGTTTCATGAAGACTAATAGGGTAGTGTTGTATAGGATGGATTAGAGAAGAGAGATATTGAAATTAGGCAGAAAGACCTATGTAGCAGATGAATGAGATAACAAGGTGCTGACAATTATTCTGAGATATATTGTGATCATAGAGTCATGTAATAGAAAGCTCGGTGAATTTGGAATCAGAAGACCTATGTTTAAATTCTGTGTCTTATACCCAAGTCCTGTATTATTAACTTTTCTGGGACCTATTTATAAAATGAAAGGATTGTATGTGGCCTTCTGTTGTCTAGACCTACTCTATGTTACTATTTATATGTGACAAAATGTGGGTTGGATTTGTGGAGCAAGCTGTCAAAGAAAGTTCCTACTAAGCTCTACAGATAGAATTAGCAAAGCACAGAATGTAAGATTCCTATGAAACATACTGTTTCTCTAGACAACTAATTCTGGGCTTGTCTTGTAATGCTCTGCAGCCCAGGAATAGACTACTGAGAGATCATGCAGAAAATCCAATGCTGGATTGTGGCATGGTGGAAATGTCAGAAGTCTAAGGGTTTTAGGAATGAGTCATCAACATGAATGTTGTAGTTTTTGAGAATGATTACACAGAAAGATGAAGTGATTTAAGAAAATGGGTCAAGAAGGTAGAGAGTCTTATGACAAATACATTGGTAATTTAATGATGTGGTATAGAGAGATGGGGCAAATTTCAAATGATATGGTGCAAAGAATGGTTGACTGTTCAATTGTTCTGAAGTGACATTGAAAATAAGTATAAAGCCTTAAGTCAATAGGACACTAAAAAGACACTTTTGTACCCTATTACCCAAGAATCCTATAATATTAAATAATTGTGTATCAACTTTATATTTTCTTTTATTTAAGAAAAAACTTTTGTTCTTATATCACCTTTAGTCCCTAATATACTCTTCACTCTTCCTCACCCAGGTCTATCTCTTATAATAAAACAATAATTAACAAAAATAGAAACAGACTAGGCCAGTACAACAAATACAATGTTTACATCATTTGCAAATCAAATGAGATAATATTTGTAAAATGCTTAGCACTACCCTGGCACATAGTAGGCACTAAATAAATACATATTCTTTTTCCATTCCACATCCTTAGTCCCCAAACTCTGCAAAGCAGGAGAATCATTCTCATGTGTCATATTCTCATATTTCTTATTCACAATCTAATTTGATCATTATAATTATACAACATCCAGTTTCAATTTGATTATTGTTGTTCTTCCCATTTACATTTTGTAGTTGTATATCCTATTTTCCCAGATCTTCTTGACTCTTTATCAATTTATGTCTTTCATTATTTCCATGTTTTCTTCAAATTCATTGTTATAGAAAAACAATATTCCATCATATTCATGGAATGTAATTTGTACAGTAATTTCCTAACTGGCAGGAAACAGATTTGTTTCCAGTTCTTCCCTATCATGGAAATATATAACTTCTTGATGTATATTGGACTGTTCTTTCTATTTTTTTTTATCTCCTACTTGCATATGCTTGGCAGTGAGATCTCTGGGCGAAAGCATATAGATATTTTTGTAACTTTCTTGGCACATTTCCAAATAGTTTTCCAGAATGGTTGAACCAATTCACAACTCCACCATCAGTATTGCTAATGGAATACTCTGATCTAGTTCTGCCTGTATCACTTCCCTGGACATTTCAGTTATAATTTTCTTATAAATAACCCATTTATCATAAATTGCCAAAAACAGTATTCCTATAGGGCAAAACAAAGGAACAGAGCTATCTTCAAGATATAAAGGAAAGTAAAGATTTTTCTGTGGTCTTTCAGAGCTCAACAAACCCCCAAACAACCCTATATCATTATACTCAAAGGAAGAATAGATGCCTTTTACACCTATAAGACAAGAGAATGTCTTCAAGACATCTACTAATAATTTGGAGGCATCCTTCAGGATTAGGGCCTCATATTTACCTGTGTCAAAGACTGGAGAGAGATCAAAATGATTATGATATTAATCGTAGTGCCTTAAAATGCTCTGATGAAGTCTCTTAATCAGTTTTAGTCAAATGGGATTAGACTTTATAGTATCCATGTTTTAAAATGTTATTTTACTCAACAACAACAACAAAAAAACAAAATCAAAAATAACTTTTGTGTGTATGAGGTGGATGAAGAATGATTGGGACTAGGAAGCAAAAGTTGAATTTTTGTTACGGCTGTGTGAGAATGGTTAAGTCACATAACCTATCTGTCATAATTTTCTCATTTGTAAATGGATATAATATCTGTACTAACTACTCACGGGAATGTTCTGAGTACCCAATGAGATAATTTATGAAAGCATTTTAGAGGTATAAAAATACTATATGATAGAAAGGAATGCAAGTTTCAAGTTTTAATGACTTCTCCTGATGAATGCAGGTATTGTTTTTAAACTTCATAGTACCTTTAGACAAATTAAATGCAAAAACACATTTTGCTCTAATTATACAAAAAAGTTAATTTTAGAAGATAATTTTCAGGGTTCTACTTTATGCTGGTTCAACTTGAAGTTCATAGAAGATGCTTGGTCAAAGGTATTATATTCAATACAGGCTAGTGGCAAATATCATCATTATTGTTCATTATTATATATGATTTATTATGATAAAAAAGCAAAGATCTCTCCCCCCCCCCCCAGCCAGTTTCAATATTTACAACTTAGTGTTTTGGTAGTAGGGTTTATATGATTACTGATTTTAAACTTGCTGTCTTCAATACTGAGTTGTCAAGCATTATGGGAAACAATGAATAGATTAGGGAAAGAAAAATATCTACCATAAAATAAAAGGGTAAGCATTTAACATCATAGATATAACTTTCTGAGAATTTTAAAATTCGTTGAACTTTCTGTTGGAAGTGTAAAATATTTTATTATCTTGTTAAATATAATTATTTTGAATGTATTTGTATATTTGAATACATTTATTGTCACGAAGTCATGGACATGACATTTTTAGTTTTTCCTTTTTTTAAAAGTGTGATTGTTAAAGAGAGGCAGAGGCAATAACTTCATTCCATCTGCAAATATTAGGAAACTTTGTTACCAAAGTTAACTCAGTATAAACATTGTCAATTTTTATAAATCCTTTGTTGTATTGTACTATTTTCAGATTTGGGTTGGGCCTACATACTCATACCAGTTTGAAAAAGGGTTTATTAACATTGGTGATTTGAAAAAACTAATTTTAGACAAAAAAACGAATTGCAAATTGGTTGCTTTTAAAATAGCTATTTGATTGATTTTAATTGAATTAGTCTCCAAACCACATTGTAAGTGCAGACAAATGCCTCTCAAGAAAATATAGGAGGGATCCTCCTTTATTTTGTTCCTTTATTGTTCTGTAAGATCTAGAATGATGCTTATTAATTATCATTTTCTGAGCCAATAAGATATTTCAATAGGAGCAGGTATTCTTTCTACTATGTGATACCTAACAGTATTTGGAAGTTGCGGCTAATTGGTTTATTGGCTTTTTTAAAAAATTTACTTAAAAGAAACAAGGTGGAAAAAAATAAGTTAATGTTAGTAATATCATCCTATGAATGGTTTTGGGATTGCATGCTGAAACGGTATAATTTTTTTTTTAGAGAATGAAAAATGCAAATTAAGGATTTGAGAATTATTTTCTTTCTATTTGATATTTAGTATATATTCTAAAGTAATCCTTTGAAACAGCTTCAATTATTTTAGTCAATCTGTATTTCAAACACATAACATAACCACATAAACGGTGTGTAATGAAGACGAACAAAAATTCAGGTCGAATCACTCTGCCGAAAAATTGCAAATTAAAATCCTTTGATTGGTATTCTAACTGAATTTCTTAATAATCTAGATATAAATTCGATACTAAACAGAGTACAGTAATGCATTTGACAGACCCTCGACCAAAATGAAGAGCCCAATCAGAAAGATTTCCTAAACATTTTAGGGTGATAAGAAGAAAAAGGACATTTAAATCGTAGGGAGCTGGGCGTATATCTTTGGGGTGTTTATGTATACCCCAGGGGATCCATAACAATTCCAGTAGTCTGGGGGTGGGGATGCTCTTGGATCTAGGGACCTGACAGTTTGTATATTTCCAATAAATCGTGCAGTGATTAATTAAATGTTTGATATTTTAATATCGCGTGTGATTCAATTAGAAGTGTGTGGGTTGGGGGTGGGGGTGATAAGAATTTCTTCGAAGCTGCGGACAGTGCTGGAGTGCTTCTCAACGCCAGGGGAAGCCAGGAAAGCTGCAGGCTCTGCACAATGCCTTCACGGGGTTGGTGTCCCGAGGCGTGACGCTGGCGAGAAGGTTCGTGGTTTCCTGAAGGTCACTTAGAAGAAGCGCGGAGGGCGGGGCGGGGGTGGTGGTGCACCGAGTGAGTGGCCGGGCTGGAAGGGAAGGAAAAGGTGTGTGATTACAGTGGGGACTCAGGAATGGAGAAAGAGAGAGATGGCTCTAGGAGGGTGGTTATAGGTAAAGAATAAAAATCCAAGCCTAGAAAGGACAACCTAGACACAGATTAGATCTGCAGGCTCTTCATTCTTGGCCACATTTAACCCAATTCCAAAGGGAAACCTTGAGAAATGGGATCTTCTCTAGGGGAAGCAGGATGGGATCACAGGAGAAGGCGGCTAGGGATGCGGGGTGGGGGTGGGGTGGGGGGGCGGGGTTCTCAAACGAACTGGGCCTTCACTGGGCTACTCCCTTGGCTTTCGAATGTTATATGGCAGGTAAATCTGTACTCGGCTGAAGGAAGTAGCTCTCAGTCATAGCGGCAAAGTGATCCTAGTCTTCAGAAACAGGCAAATTAAGTCATTTAAAAAACAAAACAAACAAAACCAAGAGCTGCTGCAATATACCTTCAGTCCCCAGGGGGAACCGAGAGTTTCCGAGTTTCCCGAGACAACTGCGTGGCCTTTCTGCTTTATCTCAGAGGGATTCTCTCTTAAGATGCATCAGGTTGGAGCTGAGGATTTGGAAACGCAAGCGGTATCGGGGTTGGCTTGTAGTTGTTCTCGCTACAAAAGACACGTCTTTTTTGCCTGCCCCACGTCTCTACTCCTTGCCTCTGTTCACTTGCAGTATTCTCACTTCTGGCATCAGAAACGTTCACTGTGGTTTTAGGGAGAGAGCTATGCAAAGATTGCAGTAAAAATCGAGGGCCAACAACCATCTTTAAATCCCTTTAGGGAAACTAGCCTGGGAGAAGCAGCAAGACCGTTTCGCAGGATGCGTTTGGTAACAAAGCCTAGTGATTGTGTTTTTACTGGGCTTTGATATGTAAGGTTTTTTGGTTTTTGGTTGGGGAAAAAGGGGGAGAGGGAGGAATTGAAGGAACCTGGCTTAAACAGTCGCTTTCCAAACCTTTATGTTATAATGCTGCCTTTTTAAAAAAAATGCAGGATTAGTCTTTTCATTATTTTGATCTTGGTCCTTTTCTAGTTAAGCTCTGGTATATGGGCCCCTCTTTCCCTAAAGTACTCTGACCGAGAACCCTTTCTTTAGAAGGCTGTCAAACCTCTCTTCTCTTAACAAACTTCACTCACTGCTCTCCAACCGCCCCACAGTCCCAATCCTACAGTGTACCCCACGGTGATTTATTCAGTTAGGCGTGGATCAAGGTAGGTCCCTCCTTTTCCTTATATTAAGAGCACTGTGTCTGTACGTGTAGCGGTTGCTTCTCTAGTGGGTTCCCTGGATTTCCTTCTACTCCTTTTGTCAGTTCAATAGAGGAGCCAGAGGAAGGATGTAGCGAGATAACACATAATAGGGCGAGACTGAGGAGGTTCGTTCTCCAATTTAAATGACTATATTTAAAAAATTAACATCTAAGAGGGGAAAGGGAACATCCCAGAAAGAGGCAGGTGTGTCCCAATAATATCGCCATTAAACTTAATCTCTGCAGCTTTTCAAATGAAGAGAGAGAAGGATTAGCAATAAAAGACAAACTAAGTTCACAGAAGGCGTTGTCTTTAATGATGCCCCAAATGGCCAGATGGGAAATTCTCCATCGATTGATATTTCGGGACGGTCAATTCAAGAGCAACTCTCGGGCACTCTACTTTCATTTAAGATGTGACCCACTCTAATAATTTGTGCCTGTAGAAACTCTTTCTAATAGTCACCTCAATAGTCAATAGCCTAAAATTGCACAGAGACATTTCCAAGGTTGAGAGGATTTACCTGTGATGAAAAAAAAATGTGTGGGGAAGATGTTTTTCCACCTAGTCATTTAAGTGCATGCACGGGGCAGGATCCTTGGGTTTGGAAGAATTAACATTTGAAATTGGAAAATAATGTCAGGGGAGAAAAACGTAAATCATTTTTGAGCAGCAGGATGGACTGGTAAACAAAGATGGCAGTGAGAAAATGTACACAGACAAAGCCTTTCTGAGGTGGGTAGGAGTAACCCCCTAAGGAGCATAAAGAAATAATACAGTATCAAATAGGGAAAAGATCGATAGTCACAAAGCAGGTGCGTATAATAGCTGACAGAAAATGTGGGACTAACTAAACTATAAAATATATCTCTACCAAATTCTAGCAGGAGAAAACACCTGTAATGATGGAGAGAGATACTTCTGTTTTATTGAGTGGTCCGGAGTTAGTGTTGATGGAGACAAGGGGAAGCCGCTCCCCCCTCCCCCCCCCCTTGTTGCTGAAAAAGTGGACAGCTCCTCATTTCTTGACTCTGAGTAACTGCCTCCGTTTTTGTTTTTTGTTTGTTTGTTTGTTTGTTTGTTTTTTAATAAGAAATATTCTCTAGGGAGCGTTAATAACAAGCTAGCTAACAAGGATGAGCTACAAACTCCGGTTTCCTTCTGAAAAAATAAGAATAACAAGAGAGAAAAATGTGTGAGAGATGTAACTGCATTTTATACCGGTGCATGGTTCACAGGACTGGTAGGTTAGCAGATCGTCTATTGTATGGACTCATAATCTCTCTCCACACATGCCATTATGTCGACCGAATTGTGCCCTTTATTCAAATACAAGCGCGACAGACACTTCCCTGCACCTGTTCTCCACCGATGAGAATGATTTGGTCAGGGGAAGACTTTCAAAGTACAGGATAAACTATGATCAATAAAAAGGTACAACATGTTGTATAAATAATGGGCAGTAGCACTGGGATATAGGTCTCACGGTCACGGAAACGAATGTCGTCTTCAGGAAATTGGGCTGGGAAAGTCATAAACTGAAATACGCTGTTCCAAAGCAAAGAGTCTCATTTCCTCAATATTAAACTTCGGGTGCTAAGCTTTAGTTGTGCTGATCCAATTATAGTAATACTGGTGCCTAAAAGAATAGAAAAGACAAAAGGATGTTAGATTTACTTTGAGAATTATGGCAACTTCTAATTTAGAAAGCCTCCCTAAAGTTGCAATGAAATAAGAGTTTTATTCTTTCTTGGACAGTAAAGTGATTCCGATAGTTTGATTATTTTTGAAATCTGTAAGACGACAATTTTAAGGCAGCTGCATGGAATGCAAAGTCCTTTTCACTTGCTAAGAAGCAAGTTTTTTTTTATCTCCTTTCTTTTTCTCTTGCGTCCTCCCCCACCCCCTTTTACTGTGTGTGTGTGTGTGTGTGTGTGTGTGTGTGTGTGTGTGTGTGTGTGTGTGTGTGTGTATGTATTGATTTCACCCTTCGCTTTCAGTCTAGCCGCTGAATACCATTTAGGCCAAGATTGGGTATAATGGAAATATCATCAGGAGACAATTACCCTTTCAGAGTATTCACTTCTACTCACAGACACTGTTATTTGAGAAATAGGATCATTTGATTTCATATTGCACTAAATAACACCCAGCCGTTTCAAATTGCCAGCTTCTTAAAAACCACCCATTGGAATAAATTGCAGCGCTCCTCTTTTGCTTTTCAGAGAAATATTATGTGAGTCGGGTATAACTTTGTAAAAAAAAAAAAAAGAACAAAAAGCAGCTCTGTGCATTCTCTATTGGAAGGAACAAATCTGGTCCATAGTTATAGGCCCCTAGCAAGGAAATTATCAAAGGCAACCACCTCTCTCTCCATCACCACCCCTTCTTTCTCCCTTCAGCACCTCCTCCCTCCGAAGTTTGAGGTGGTTTAAACACTCTACATTTGAACTAAAATGTACAGCCTCCGCATCCACAGGAAGAAAGAGCCACAGGCCAAAGTTGCCTATTTAAAAAATAACATTTGCTTTTAAAGTGGAGAAAAATTGGTACGTGGGGAAAGCACTGATTTTCTTCTATAGATTGGTGGCTTCGAGAAGGTGTCCATATGGATGCAGAGGGTCTGTTTTTGGTTTGGGTCTTTTACAGACTCAAGGACCGAGGCCCCTGGATTTCAAAGCTTGTTTTCGGATCTTGAAAATAGGAGACGCACCGCAACATATTGCAGGCAGACATATTTCTCCTAGGCGGTGCTGCAGGACTCTTTCCGAACGACCCTCCGGCTTTCTGCCTCCCTATCCGGGACTCTTTTCTCTCTCCATCCTGGGAGCACAGTCTGGCCACGTCTGTTCATCCTTGCGCTGAGTTTCCTGGCACCGTTGGACAGATTGCCGAGGTCCGTAGTCTCAGAAGAGAGAGGAAGAGGAAGAAGTCGTGGGAGAAGAGAACTAACTAGCCTGTCTCTTCTGATAGCTCCTTCTAGGCCAAGTGCAGAGTCCGGAGAGCAAGATAGAGAGGGAGAGAGTGTGGAAGAGAGAAGAGACCAAGTTTCCTTCACAATCTGCAGTCAGTGGCATTTTAGAAACTGATAAGCAGTGCTCAGCAATGAGCTGAATTTGTTAATTGGCACTTGAACTGCAAAGCTCGAAGCTCTCGATTTTTCTCCTTTTTAAAAACAAGACTTTACCCCTTGTCTTGCTGGTTCATTTGTGCCAAGGTGTAGTGCTCCTTTAAGACTATGAATACCTCTGCTAATCGGGTCATCGAAGACTTCTGTATATTTATATTAATGTCTTTCTAGGGATTGCTAATTAGATTTTGAGGGAGAACTGGAATGTTTATCGCGCCTCTTAGGAGTCCTATCCTAAAGTGAGGCGAGAGACAAACATTTAGGTGGGGATAAGCGGTTTTTTTTTGGGGGGGGGGAGTTGGGGAAGGAGTGATTTCTGTTGAGGAGACAGAATCCCCAAGGGGATTGATTAGTCTGGGTAATTTGGGGAAAATATCTTCACTTGGGAAACAAGAAATGCAAGAAATGTGGGAGGATGATGTTTCTAAATATTCTGGTATGGGAGGGCTTGAGTTAAAGGAAATTCAGTCTGATTTTCCTGTGGGCACTATTAGATGAGGGAATGGGAGGTTGAGGAATCAGTGGACCAAAAATCAGAGACAACAATGAGTTTGATTCTATGGAGGTCTATCCTCTGTCATAAGTGCGAATGTTTAGGTCCACAAAGCAGGGATTTCTCTGCTTTCTTCCCTTCCTTTCCATTCTGTTTTGGATAATATTTGAAAAGAGAAAACACTTTTTATACATTCATATTTAGTCAACTTAAATCCCCTTTCAGACAAATAAAAGTAGGATCCTTAAGAGAACATAGAGAACCATGGGCCTGAAAATCTGTTGCCAAGATTATTTTTAAGTCCAGACTCTTACTCTTCATCCAGGACTTCCCAACCTTTGGATTCAGGCCAGGACACTCTTCTTCTGAATGAGAGTCAAGCTACTAAGGTTTACTTTCCTAAGTAAACAAAAGCATAGAGAGAAAGCAGATTGTCTCTGCAAGTACTCTAGTGAATCTCGGAAGAAATCTATGAGCTCTACAATCTAAGTAGGAGGAGGGCAAGGATCTGCCAGGCTTAAAACAATTTACTCCTGCCCAGGGCTGTGATCATGACCTTGCTACAGCCTCTTCTACCATCTTGCCTCCACCGCCAATCCTTATACTTGAAAGAGACTATAGGAGTTGGAGTATATCAAACCATATTGCACACAGTTTGGGGAACTAAAGAATGCTCCCATCCCGTAAAACTTATTAGAATTGACTCTGTCTTGTAAATAATAAAAGTAGCCACCAGTATGTCACATTTCAAAGTTTGCAAAGCACTTTACATATATCATCATATCTGGTCTTTCATAACAACCCATAAAGTAGACCCTATTATTACCTTCATTTTACAGATGAAGAAACTGAGGCTGAAAGAGTTTAAGTGATTTAATTAAGGCCACACAGCTAAGTGTCTAAGACATTATTTGGACCAAGTCTTTATGGCTCTACATCCACCAGCACTAAATATACTATATCAATCTGCTCCCTAAGGGTTCTTCTGCATTGGTGTTTATCTGTTCAATTAACAAAGGCTCTAACACATTATTTCACTTGATTCTCAAAACAAAACTACAAGCAAGTCAAGCCACTCAAAAACCCATCAAGATTCAACCAGATTAAGTAGTCTGCCCAAAGTCACTGACAAACCCATGAATTCTGTCTTCAAGTGAAGTCCTCTGACTACTCTGACTACTCTTGTCAGTAAGACTCCTAAGCAGGTATCTTTCATGGTGCCTCTCATCCCTGAAACCAAAGTTCTTCGGAATTAAAATAATAAAAGTTGGTTACATGAAGTATTCCACTGTCCAGGTGAAGAATGGTTGGGAGATCCACCCATAGGTGAATTTGAGAGAGAAACCCTGGTGTTTGGATTGGTAATGAGCTTCTGAATACTTTGAGAGAACTTTCCCCAAAAGGTCCTTTGCCTGGATGGACAAAGTGATTGCAGCATCTATCCCATCTCACTTAATCTGAAGACATGAAAAAACCTGATACTATATTGAAACCTTTCCCCTTCTCCCTTCTCTACTAGATTTGGGGCCAGAAAGTCATTTTTTTTTTTACTAGAACAAAAGAAGCATTGCTGAAGATACTTTGTTCATGTTTATGAAGACATTTTGTTGTGATTCAGAAGTCCCTGGAAATAATTGGCAAGTTCCAGTGTTGTACAAGAGTCTAATACAAGAGTCACCCAATACAATAGTATTACACAGTAGATGGAAAGAGATTCCTTAAAAGAGTGGAAAGAGAAGTTTAAGATGAAAGGGTAGCAGTGTTTCCAAACCAACAAGGACCATAACAACTCCCAGACAATCTCAGGATTTTTGAGTTACATAGGATCTTAGAGGTTATCAAAACCCAAACCCTAATATTACAGATAAGGAACCTGAACCAGAGAGATTAAGACTTGTGTCCAAGGTCACAGTGAGAGAAAAGGGACAATCAGGTTTTGAAGCCAGGTCTTAAGACTCTCAATCCAGTTCTCGAATCTCTTCATGGTTCCAAAAGGTTTTTGAACCCTTCTTTCTTTCTTTCACTTTCGCTTCCTGTATTAAAAGCGATTCATTCAGAAAGCAAGGTGGTTTTCCCCCTTGACCCTGCATCCCAGGTCAGGGTATACTTGCTTTTACTTTTCTAAAGACCCAGGGCAGAAAAAAACACCGCAGAGAAACATTTTCCAATTTCCTTTGTAGACCTGATTTTTAAGTTTTTGCTGTGACTGAGGTTTCTTCTTGCTCCCTTCTTTTTTTCCTTAATACATGGTCACTTCCTGATCTTTCCGTCATTTCATCGGATCATAATAAGATAGTTATTTTAAGGGTGGAAAGGAGCCCCGTAGGTTATCTAGGGCAACCTCTAGTTTTTTGGTGAGGAAATTGAAGGCCAGAGAAGTTACATGAATTGTCATTCTCTTCTTCTCCCTTTTCCCCCGGTTTCTTCTTTATTTTTCCATTTCCTCCTTTCTTCCCTTCCACTTCCTCCTTTTTCTCTGGTTCCCTTCCCCCTTCCCTCAAGCTCTATTTCGCTCGCTTCCTTAGTTCCTGCTGCAGCAGCGTGTTTTGTTTCAGAGGCAGGATTCACAGTCGAGGCGCAGTAATCGTGATCTCTTCCAACAGACGCTAATCAAGTAATTTCCCCATCCCAGCCCCATCAAATTGCTCTTTAGCTGTTGAACTGTGGAGTTGTGCTCCTCTTTTCACATGCTAATCACACCCATTCAACATCTCTCTGTGAGGCTATTTGTAGTGGAATAAATCTCCTTGTTTGCCCGCTGCATGATTAATTGATATTGTTGTATAGCCTTTGTTTGGGCCGCGCAGAGCTGAAAGGCAGTGCATATTGGAGGTGACGAAAGGAGCTGGAAACCTCATTTCACTGCTGAGGTCTCGCAAAGGTCGGGGATAGACCGATCGCATTATGCATCCTATTTATTTATCCTCATTTGAAATATGATGAAAGGCGAGAGACAGGAGTCTTTAAACATTCACTAAATCGTAGGTAGACAGCACAGCGTTTAGAACAAGTCCCCCAACAGGCCGAAGAGGAGCCCCCGGCCGAGGAGAGCAGCTCGTGCCACAAGACTGCAGAGTATACGGAGGAAGCCATCGCGTGGGTTTTCGGGCCACGCGGGATTGATCAGGAAGCTCAGCCGAAGCGCAGCCACCGAGGCCAGGGACTGAGCGGCTCCCTGCTGCGTCTACTCTTCCCCCTCCTCCCAAATAGTTTTTGGATAGGTGTACGTGATTTAAAACTTTTAAAACTGCCTACTGTAACCAAAAGGCAATCCCAAAAGGGACTTCTGGGGAACGTTTTAATGCTTCAATTAAAGCCCAGCCAAGCCTTAAGACCAGGATCCTAGTGATTTCCAAGCCACTAAACGCATTTCCGCAGCCGACTTTAAATACCTTCGGCCCGCGGGTTTCGATTAGCCAGTTCTAATCCCAGTTAATGATGAGAGAAAAACGGACCAGCACCGAGAATGCTCTCTTTTTACATCCTGTGGGTCATTTTCTCCCTCTAAACGCAGTTTACAGCAATTCTACCTTTTCTCACGCTAAAAGATGAGAAGGCGTTTGTCATTGTTTCCTTTACATCGGTCTTTTACTTGAAAGTCAATGTTTTATATGACGCATAGAGCCTTTATTCGCAGCCCCCACCCCCGTTCACAGATGTGCAGCTATTTCGGCAAACTCCTGGATACTCTGGGTTCCCTCCCCCTTTTCGATCCCCACAGTGCAATCTCCCCGCCGCCCCGTGTCTTTATTCCCCAAGGACAGCATTGCAACTTTGAGATTCAATTAAATAATTCCAGTTATTCGGTGCTCCTACCTACTGCTTATTGCAAATATTTCCTTTTCCGAATTCTTAAAAAGAAACTGTCTCCTTCCTTTTCACTGTGTGCCTGGTAATTGATAGGCTCTATCAGAGGTCAGGATTTGCATAAGAATTAAGAGCAGTAAATTAATTTAATATTCCATGCACATCTCCAATTATTCCCGTAGACCTTTGTCTCCGCGGCTGGCAGAGAGAAGGTTCAGCTGCTCTTCAGCCAAACAACATCTGTGCAGTTAATAATTTGATAAACAGCTCATACAAATAGTTTCTGAATTATCTGCCAACCCAATGACTATTCAGTTTTGAAAACGTTTTGGCAAGGTCCCCTATGGACAATGGGGCTGGCAGAGTTCATGCAATGACTTAGCTGTCCACACAGACACTTTCAATTCTTAACTTGTAAACATAATTAGTAAGTTTTTGCTAGAACTCACTAACAACAGTGTTTAAATTAAGTCATTAACAGTAGCACATTTTTTTAAAAGAAGGGTTCCATTTCAGATGATTTTTTTCCTACTTAGATTTAGATCATTAAAGAGAGCTCTAGTATTCTATTCAAGAACCCCAAATGCTTTAATTTTAAATTAAACATCTTATTATAGAAGTTAAGTGTGGGTAGTGGAGACAAATCCAGTTCTTGCTGGAATATTTTGATCCTCTTTCTTTGGGGGGTAGGAGAAGTAAAAGTATCTATTGATAGATTTTAATTCAGTAACCATAAAATGGAAAGACAAATTGTTCATATAGGATTTAGTCACATATAAGCTTTCCCCAATTGCTATACTTCTTATTCTTCCAACTTTCTGCTAGCCTCAGTTCATTCATCTTCATACACATATTACCTTTCCTCCAGAGGGTGAAAGGATTATGGGACAGTTTTTCACTAGGAATCAACATCAACCAAAGGGATTGACTTTCCTATATTAAACGTAAGAACTTTTTGGAATTTTTCGATCAGAAATAATCTTACCTTTCTTGCATTTCTTGTTTATATCTTAAAATTTTGCTATTCTTCTTCCTCCAACAAATAATCCTCTTTCTTACCCTTTTTGTTAAAAACACAAGCTACCAAAGCTTATTTTGTAATTTATTTCAGTTCCTCATGAGCCTGGTGTATATTTGGTAAGGCTCTATTCTCTTTCCTTAGGCAATGAAGTCTTCCTTAGGCATAGCTCAGATGGAAACTATTTGATATTGAATTAGAACTAGAAGCCTGATCTATGTTTATAACATGCAAATTGCAGACCTGTTTATAGCAAACCTTCACTTAACATTGAAATTGTTGGGGGGGGGGGGATTTCAGTAACCGAGGAGGGCTCAGTTGTAATATATATTTATCTATCTATATACACATATATGTTTGATTCCTATGTTTAAATCAGTTAGTATTCCATTTTCTGCTTCTTACTCTATTGACTAAGTACTTGAGGCCATTGAAAGCTATACCGAAGTTCTGAATAATCTTGAAGCAGAAATATTATAATGCTTTGTTCTTGCACTTTAATGAAAGTATGGTAGCATTGCCTTTTAAACACTGGCAAACTCTTCAGACAACAGGTCTAAGCATCCAACTTTACAAGGAATACAGTGCTCTCCTGGACTCAGTGAAGAATTACTTTTCCAGAAAATAAGTCACTGTGTCACAAGAGCATAACAATAGTCTTCCTATCAGCCACATTCACTTCAATTTTTAACATTTTTTTCTTCTTGAATTTCATTAGGTCTTCCCACATAGACAGTTCTGTAAGTATATGAATAGTTTCTATTATTTATGTTGTGGGTTGTGGGTTCTCTCTTTGCATCCTTTTATTAAATTCAGACTTTGAGTCAGACACCTTTAGTCAATGAAATGTTGTGAGCACTTCCTTCTTTCCCCCTTAAATGGGAAGGTTTTGAATCTTTTGGGAATGGTTCTAATTTTAAACAACTGCAGGTCTGATATTATTCATTTTAATGTATGCTATCTATCCCCCTTGGGCTGCAGTTGGTTTATGCTTTATATTTATCTTCCTTATATTCATGTGACTATTTTTCAGGGCAGTATATGGGCAAAAAATATCAACACAAAATGAAGATAGGGGCATATGAAGAAAAAACCATGGAATAGGGAGATTTCCAGGATTTTTAAAAAACTAATGAGCACTCTCTAGAAATGCCGTCTGGTTGCCATTAAAGTTGATGAGTTTGGAAGTCTTATTCTGATAAATGTTTGGCTTCTCTATGATCAGACACATATTTTTTTTAAAACACATTTCAACAGAATAGTAGCTGTTTAAGTGAGACTTAGACAAAGAGTTGTGTGTGTTTGTGTTTGTGTGTGTGTGTGTGTGTGTGTGTGTGTGTGTGTGTGTGTGTGTGTACACCAAGCAGAATTGAAAATCAAAAAAGCAGGAAAATTTGGGCATTAACTGCTTGGGACAGCTTCAAGTCAGAAATACCACTCGTTCATTAACCAACGTATTTTGGAGAATATTAACCTATTAAATGTGCATCAAGTATTTCCATTTATTGCCAACCACTCTCATATTCATCTTTACATTCTTTACCCTTCCTCAAACTAGTAATTACTTCAGACACATTAGGGAAGTTACATATATATGTATATATGTACACTTTTTGTCATGTATGAAAAACATTTATTAAATTCCTACTATTGAGGATATTTGAGTTATGGCCCAAAGACAAGAATGATTTTTAAATAGTTCAAACTCAATGGGGGAAAATACTTCTTTTATAGTTAATGAGACTGCTCTGAATCATTAAAAAAAATTGGGCATGTCATTTACTTGCATTAGCTTTTTTCTATATCTTAGCTATTTTCAGTTATAATTTGGTTAATACTTGTGTTTTAGAAAGAGTATATAAAAAGTAGGGACTAAAAACTCAGACATTCTACCTTTGTGATATAATTTTATAATTAAAACTTTTTGAGCTGAGTAAAATTAGCATTATATCATCTGAAGTACTTTGGAAATCTGTTTTAAAAAAAGTTTCCAAAAAAAAAAAAAAGACCTGAAGGGAGTTCAAAAGCTAGGGAGGACAACCAGTTCTTCAGAATGTTCTTAATGTTTTTATAGAATTTGATCATGGGGACCACTCCCTTCTAAATAGTCTCTCCTCCCTGGGTTTTAATGCCTGCTCTGTTATTGTTATCTTGCTACCTATCTTACTGATCTTTCTCAATCTTCTGCATGGGATCATCCTTAGAGTTTGGAATCTCTTCCCTAGAAAATTTCCTAGAAAAAGCTATCTATATTTAGTGACTTCATTTTCTTACTTCCCAATTACTTCTCAACTCCTTGCATTCTTTTTTTCCTCCCCACAACATGACTGAAATTGCTCTCTCCAAATTTTTAAATGATCTCCTTATTGATAAACCCAATGGCCTTTTTCTTGACACTGTTAACTTCTCCCTTCTAAAGTTTATCCTTTCTTCTCTGGGTTCTCATGGCACTGGCTTGTACTGGTTGTCCTCATATCTATCTGACTAATCCGTCTTAGTCTACTTTGCATACATGAAAAGTATTTATGAAGTACATCCTATGTGATAAGCCCTAGGAAAATACTAGCATTATAAATAGAAAAATTAGACTGTCCTAGCCTTCCAAGAGCTTACATTCTAACTAGAGAAATAGCTTGTGAGGAAATAGAAGCCATGGAAAAGTCCATAAGGTCATAAAGATAGGAAGGAGGTATAGGAAAGTAGTATTTATATACCACCTAATGTGTACTAGGCACGCTGCTAAGAGTTTTATAAACATTATCTCGTTTGATCTTCACAACAACCCTGTGAAGTTAATATCCTCATTTTACACATGGTAAATAGCAAAATAGGGCAATCAATTCACATATCCTTTCCAGAGACAAAGGTAGACTTTATTTGGTGGCAGTTCTTAGAGCAGGAGGTATGAGAGGGATTTCAAAAGAAAGGGAAATGGATGAGTAAAGATATTACTGCATAGTCCTAGAGAATTCAGAGGTAGAGATATCTAGGTCTTATCAGTTCTGAGCTCTAGTTCTAAAACTCCAACTAACTAATGGAAATTTCTAACTGGATATAGAAAGAAAACACATCTAACCAGAACTTAGCTTTCCCCTGAACCTATCATCCTCAAACCTCTCTCTTTCTGTTCAGGTGGCTTCAAAAAGTGACACCTTTTTCCCCCCAGGCTCATAATTTTAACATCATCCTTGCCTCTTTCCTTTCAATTTTATATTTGTATCCCTAGCATCTATTATAGTGCTGGAGACTAATTAGTAAATGCCTGTTGATTGATGCATCAAAACTAGTAACATTTTCATGATTTTCAACAATTACATCAGTATCACTTCCCCATGGCACTAGTAGTACAAACAGTAGCACCAATAATGATAATAATTGATTGATACTCATATTCAAATAGATCTTTAAGTCCATCAATGCAAATATTTCCAACAAAAATCATCAACATCTTAATAGATAACATTTACATAGTACTTTAAAATCTGAAAAGTGCTTTGCATGTTACCTCATTTGATTCTCACAACAACCCTATGAGGTAGGTGCTATGTTATTAACCCCATTTTATAGATGAGGAAACTCAATGATTTGCTCAGGGTAGCAGAGCTAATAAGTGACTAAGGGAGGATTTGAATTCCGGGTCTTCCTTACTTCAAGACCACCATTCTAAATACTATACTAGCTAATCGACTTAAATCTCACACATGCCTGACTATCCTATCCAATGCTTGTTCAAGCCCTTTCAAAACTTTACCTTCTAATGTGGCCCTGGGGTGGGGGTGGGGAGGAACTTGCTATTCTGGGTTTCTCTTAATACTGTGAGTCTATCAATAAAGCACATATTGTCTAATGGTTCTCAATTCATTTTTATCACATAAGGAGCCCATCTTTCTTGTTCATACATTTCTTCAGTGATATCCTTTACATTGTGGGAATGTGTTGCAGTTTGGTCATGCCCTCTATATTTCCTTATTACCTTTCAAGTGATTTTAAGCTCCACTTCTTCAGAAATATTGCCCAAGAATGTTCTATGTCTTGTCATTACATTGAAAGAATATAGATGTTAAAAAGATGAGCCTTTGATGATAATAATTCACATTTATATCACACTTTATAATTCACACTTTTCCTCAAAGCAACCTTATAAAGTTTGTATTACTAACATTATTGTCATTTTACAAATGAGGAAACTGAGGTTCAGAGAGAGGGAATGACTTTCATTTGGTCACATGGCTATTTTTACTCCTTGTAGGTTTTTTCATTCTCTTCTCACTTACCTTAAAAGAGAGGAATCTAGGCAATTAAAGCTTTGTCTGAAGAGCACCAAAACAATTGGTCATTCAATCTGACCAATTTTTTTGATCTAGTAGTCGGTTATAAACATAGCCTTAGAGAAATGTCATGGACCATCTGTGATCTGTACTACTTTTTCCAGTAAACCATATTTAGATACCCAGTAGAGAAATGAACCCTAATCAAACCACCATTCTCTAAATCTGAAGAGACCATCTTTAAATTTGGACTGAGTCTCTTGGCCTCTCATCTTTTAGAGACTTTTCTCAGCCTTTTCCATAACTAAGATTTTCTGTGCTTGTGTGGTGGATAAAAACTCTGGAGTCATGATCCCAATTTCAATTTGTACTTATGGATCACATGCCAATAGCATTGTTACTATATACTTTCAGTGCTATAAAGTTGGTCCTCACAGGTGGAGTAGTATGGTTTCTAGTGCTATATGGCTCACAAGCCCCAACCAGTGTGCTTCCCACCATGATTATTAGTTGATATCAGTCAGTCAGACCCAATTAGTCTTTAGAAAGGGTTATTTAGTTGGGTGATAAAGAGAAGATAATACAAAACTTTCCTCTGAAAGTCGGTGATTCAATCTCCCACAAGTACATGGGAAGAGAGGGCTCCAGCTTTAGAAGCATATGTAGTCAAATGTTACAAAATTTAGAGTTTCTACAAATCCCTTTGCTGGAGCCTGTAAGGTGCTTTCTCTTAGGTGTAGTATAGCTTTTCTTCTGAGCTTCTTGTGGCAGCATGAATCTGTCTTTTCTCATGTCTCAATGTTCTTAATTCTTAATGATGTAGACACAGCTTTTAGCTATTCCACAAATGCTTAGTAGGGGGCTGTTGAGAATTCTGTGGATAGCTCACTAGGTACTCCAACCAACAGAGGAGAGAAATTGAGATTAAGGTCTGTCCCTGGCCCAGGGCTCTGCTTCTCTCTCCTGAATTGATTCTTTCTCAGCAGTTTAGCTGGAACATTTTCTCTTCTCCAATTCCAGACATTTTAATCTCTGGTTCAAGCAAGATAGATGGCATTATACAAGCCCCAGAGGGCATGATCAAGTTCCCCTGCCAGTCTCAACAGTCTCCCTCACAAACCTCAGGAGATGTCCAGGCCTTTTTCATAGAATGAATGATTGTGCTTACACCAGATAAATGTATGGGGCTAAAAGGGAGTTTTGACCCTACCCTTATACTTATATTCAGTATGAATTTGAAATAATAATAATGCCTGTAGTGCCTATCTCATAAAGTTGTCATGAAGTTCAAAGGAGATAAAGTTTGCAAACTTGAAGTAATTCTATAATTATTTTTTATTTTTATACTTTTATTGTTATTTTATACTTTATACAAATATTTAAATAAGTAAATTTATATCTAGTCATACATTTATATAGAAAGTAGGCTTTATTCATACTTTTGTTGTTAGCAATAATGGTAGTATCACCAACAGCTTCAGTTGTCTTGAAGACAAAATATTTATGCTGTACTCTACGTATAAGCTACAAGTTTGACAGAAACAATTTATTCAAGTTAACGTTTATCTAATACTCACCAGTGTCTAGCTTAAAGAGAGAACTGTCCAAACTAGCATAATTTCTCCCTTCATCTCCCACCCAGTGCCCTCAGAAATGTCTCTCCTCTCTGAGATGATTTAAAGTGACATTTGCAGGAATCTTGAATAAGGAAAATATCATAATAGTTTGAAACAGTTTTGAGTTAATATTTTAGAAGTCTATAAATAATAGTTACTTAATCCTTAACTAGAGGGAGTTATAAACACAGTGGATAATGTGCTAGGCCTAGAATCAGGAAAATCTGAGTTTAAATTTGTTCTCAGATACTTACTAGTTGTGTGATTCTAGGCAAGATACTTCTGTTTGCCTCAATTTCTTCAAGTGATAAGATGGAAGTAATAATAACACCTACTTCACTGGGTCATTGTGAGGATCAAATGAAATAACATTTGCAAAAAGAAAAATGCTTTATATTCAAACATATGGAGAACTGTGTCAGATTTATAAGAATAGAAGTCATTCCCCAAATGATAAGTGGTCAAAAGATATGAACATGTAGTTCTCAAATAAAATTAAAACTCTCTTTAATCATATGAAAAAATACTCCAAAATCACTATTAATTAGAGAAATGCAAATTAAAACAACTCTGGGGAATCACCTCACACCTATTACATTGACTAACATGACAAAAAAAAGAAAATGATGGATGTTGGAGGGGATGTGGGAAAATTGGGACACTAATACACTGTTGGTGGAACTGGAAACTGATATGACCATTCTATTGTTTTTTTAATTTTTATTTAAGTGTTTTTCCATGGTTACATGATTCCCATCTTCTCCTCTTCCCCTCCCCACTCCCAGAGCTGACAAGCCATTTCACTGGGTTATACATGTGTAATCACTTAACACTCATTTCCATATTAATCAGTTTTGTAATAATGATAGAACCATACTAGAGAACAATCTGGAACCATACCCAAAGGACCATAAAACTGTGTATACCCTTGTACAATGCAGTACCACTACTAGATATGTATCCCAAAGAGAGCAAAGATGGGGGAAAGGACCTACTTATACAACAATATTCATAGCAGCTCTTTTTATATCATCAAAGGACTGGAAATGGAAGGGATGTCCATCAATTGAGGAATAACTGAATGCAGTGGTAGATGGTTGTAATGAAATGCTACTGTTCCATAAGACTTATATGAACTGATGCAAAGTGAAATGAACAGAACTAGGAAAATGTTATACACAGAAACAGAAATCAAGTACTTTAGTCAACTTTAAATGACTTAACAGTTATCATCAGTGCAAGGATCTATGACCACTCCAAGAGACTCATGATTAAAAAAAAGCTATCCACCACCATAAAGGGAACTGATGGGGTTTGAATGCGTATTGAAGCATACCCTTTTTCATCTTATCTCCTTCATAATTGTTTTTCTTGTATAAGTGATATGTGTCTCTTTCCCAATATGATGAATATGGAAATATGTTTTGCATGATAGCTAGCATATGTATAACCAATACAATATTATCTGCTGTATTGTGGTAGGGAGAGGAAAGGAAAGGAAGGAAAGAACAGAGTGCAAAATGTCAGAAAATCCATTGCATCACTAGACTGCCCTACCATTGGAATGCTTGATTCTAAATGAGCTGGCTACTCTTCAATCAGATCGAACATACTTCCTGTGTAGCATTATCTTATTTTATGAGCCAGTATAAAGTACTCTATACTCTCTCTGACTTGATTAACTAGATTTGTACTTAGTTTATACCTTTATTTTATTGATAGAGGCTCTTGGCCTTGTTGATATCTTTGATTGGCAAAAATTACTGGAGTAGTTTTTTTTCTCTAGTTCATTTTACAGATGAAGAGATTGAGGCAAACAGGATTAAGTGATTTGCATAGGGTCACTCTCCTTGTAAGTGTCTGTGATCTAATTTGAACTCAGGTCTTGCTGACTACAGGTCCAGAGCTATCTCCACTGTGTCACCTAGCTGCCTTTATAAAACTCCATATATGATTCTAACTAGTTGCCTCCAGTCTCTTTCTTCTTCCAATCTAATCTGTACTATCTTGTAAAATTAATATTTAAAAAGAATGCTTTCACAATGTATTTCCCACACAAAATTAGAAAAATTTACTCCCCCAATTCTCAATTTAAAAAATTTCCCAGTTTTCATATTTATACAATATAAAGTCCAAACCCCTTAACTTAGTATTCTAGGTCCTACATAGTCTTATTTAACTTATTGTTTCACTCTTCCTTTCCACATTTCTGTTCTACCCAGTCCATAGTACTCAATATTTTCTAAATACATCAAAATTTCATTTTCCTGCATCTTTATTCCAGTAATTACCCTCAGACCATATCCCGCCTCCTAACAACCTTTCAATGCATAAACTTCTGTTTTAATCAATAACTTTAAAAAATTATGTAATTACTAAATATAGTCAAGTAAAACATATCCACATATTTGCCATGCCTGAAAATATATCCCATTCTGCAACTTGAGTCCATCACCCTTATAGGAGGTTGGTGTGGGTTCTCTAGTCATAATTATATCATTATTCATGGTCTTAAGACTTTTGAAGTTGTTTTCTTTATCATGTTGTTACATTTCTGTAATTACCACAAAAAAATTATTTCCCTGGTTCTGCTATTTCCCTTCGTATCAGTTCATACAAGGTTTCTCTGAAACCATCCCTTTCCTCAGAGGAGTCACACTCAAAACCTCCCAATGCACATAATTCTATTGGGCAATAATGGCATTAGTAGGTCAAAGATTATAGACAGTATATCGGCTTTCTGGGTATTGTTCTAATTGTACTTTCTAGAATGGTGAGATCAATTCCCAGATCCATTAGTACACTAGAGAGCCTATCTTCTAGAAGCTCCTCTACTAATTGTCATTTTCTTTTTCTATTATCTCTGATAGGTGTGAGGTAGATTTAAAAAAAATAAACTTCAAGTTTATTTTTGCTTTAATTTTTCTAATTGTTAATAATTCAGAAAATGTTTAAATGTGGCTGTTGATTGTTCAACAGGCATTTATTAGGTAATGATTATGTACCAGGTATTGTGCTAAAATCTGGGGGAAAAAGACAAAAAAAAGTCCTCAAGGAACATACATTCTAGGTGTGTGTGTGTTTGTGTGTGTGTGTGTGTAAATAGCATGTACATAATTACAAGCTAATTATATACAAGATATACACAAGATAATTTGGGGGGGAATGTACTAGTAACTGGGTAGGAAGAAAGTTGGTGGTCAGGAAGGCTTCATGTAGAAGGCTGCCCTTGAGCAGAGAGCCTTGAATGAATAGAAAGTAGGGATTCCAAAAGGTGGAAAGCTTCCCATTGTGGAGTAGGGGACCATGAAAAGAGATGGAGACCCCCTGAGATGGGAGGTGGAGTTTTGTGTATAAGGAACAGTAAGAAAGTCAGTTTGGCCATTTTTTGATGTGTGTAATGGGGAATAATGGGTAATTAGGTAGCCAAGGCAGGAAGTGAAGGACTATAAATGGAAACAGAGTTTACATTTTATTCTAGAAGCAATAGAGAGTTACTGGAATAAATCTAGTAGGGAAGTGACATGGTCTGAGCTTCACATAAGGAAAATTACTCAGGCAAAGGTATGGAAGATTGTAGTGGTGAGAGATCTGAGGAAGGGAGGAGACATTAAGAAGCAATAGTTTAGGCAGAGGTGATGAGGACTAGAGCTCAGAGGGTTCTTTTGAGTAGCCAGAAAAAGACAGAGATGATTTTGTGGAGGTAGAAAGATAGAAATATTTAGCAATAGCCTAGATAGGTGGGGTGAGGAGCATGAAATCGACAATAAGCCTCCCTTGACCATTCCAGCTGATGATAATCTGTGCTTCCATTCATTCATCAAATAGTTATGAAAAGCCTCTCTTGTGCCTCCTTGGAGCTCCTGTGATATTTCTTTTCTTTCTTTTTTTTCCAGTGATTTTTTAAAAATAAACATTATTTTATTTGGTCATTTCCAAACATTATTCATTGGAAACAAAAATCATTTTCTTTTCCTCCCCCCCTCCCCACCTCTCCCATAGCTGACACATGATTCCACTGGGTATCACATGTGTTCTTGACTCGAACCCATTTCCGTGTTGTTGGTATTTGCTCTAGAGTGTTCATTTAGAGTCTCTCCTCAGTCATATCCCTTCAACCCCTGTAGTCAAGCACTTGCTTTTCTTCAGTGTTTTTACTCTCACAGTTTATCCTCTGCTTGTGGATAGTGTTTTTTAGATCCCTGCAGATTGTTCAGGGACATTGCATTGTCCCTAATGGAGAAGTCCATTACGTTGGATTGTACCACAGTGTATCAGTCTCTGTGTATACTGATTTCCTAGTTCTGCTCCTTTCGATCTGCATCACTTCCTGGAGGTTGTTCCAGACTCCATGGAATTCCTCCACTTTATTATTCCTTTTAGCACAATAGTATTCCATCACCAACATATACCACAATTTGTTCAGCCATTCCCCAATTGAAGGGCATCCCCTCATTTTCCAATTTTTGGCCACCACAAAAAGTGCAGCTATGAATATTCTCGTACAAGTCTTTTTCCTTATTTTCTCTTTGGGGCACAAACCCAGCAGTGCTATAGCTGGATCAAAGGGCAGACAGTCTTTTATCACCCTTTGGGCATAGTTCCAAATTGCCCTCCAGAATGGTTGGATCAATTCACAACTCCACCAGCAATGAATTAGTGTCCTTTGCTGCATCCCCTCTAGCATTCATTCTTTTCTTTCTTTTTAGAACATTAACCTTCTATCTTAGTATTAATTTTAAGAGAGAAGAGTGTTAGGGACTAGACAATTGAGGCTAAATTTGAACCCAGGTCCTCCTGATTCCAGGTCTGGCTCTCTGTCCACTGGTCTATGTAGTTGCCTCTCCTGTAGTATTTCTTATTTGTACCTTTCTGGAGGATAAGATCATATATCTGAAAGAGACCATAAAAGTGATTTAATTTAACCTCTTCATTTTACAGAAGTGGAAACCAAGGTCTAGAAAATTTTCCTTGCTCAAGATTGCACAAAGTAAGAGATAGTTAATAAACTGACTACTTATGGTGGCCATCTATTATTTATTCTCAAGACAAGGACCCTCTATTCTATTTCCCTTTGAGGCAATGCTGTAATAGAAAGAGTACAGCACTTTGAAATCGATGACTTTGCTTCTTTCCCCCACCCAACTCTCAGCTTAGATGTGGGACTTAGAGACAACTAATTTACCTTTCTGAGTCTCAGTTTCCTTATCTATTAGTTGTATGGCAATATTTTTATTTCTTACCTCAAAGGCTTAAGATGAGAATTAAATGAATCCTCATTCATAAAAAAGGTTTTGTAAAGTACAATAAATACAAATGTGTATTTCAAGCCATCTAGTGGTCTTGTAATAGACACTTGATAAATATTTATTGCATACTTATTATATTATATTATTATATGTGTGACATTAAGTAAGTTATTTTGCTTCTCCAGGACTTAGTTAACCCATCTGTCAATAAGATCAGGACTGTACTGAAACCAGTTAGAACCAGCTCACCAGAGCTAACTGTCACATTTTCATATTTATACCTTAGAAATCAGCACTAGAAATTGGGGCTTGATTTATTGTTTTATTGATTGTATAGATTTAATAAAGTGACAAGGAAATGTTAATAATGTAAATGAAATTTAAAATATGTTGTTAAACATTTAGCACACCACTAAGATCATTTCCATATTTAAATTCTGTTTAAATCACCACTGATCTGAAGTAAATTTCTCTCTCTATATATATTTTATTATATTTATATATGCACATAATATTTATATATATTTGTTATATACACACATAAAGCAAGTTCTGGAATAGAAGTGACCTAGTGTCATGGTTTGGGGCTTTTGTTTATTTATTTCTTTAAGTCATTTTTAATTAATTTTTTTATATCACCTATATTTCTCAATGTCTCCTTCCACACATACCCCTTTCCCAGAACTATCACTTATAACAAAGAATAAAAGAGAGGAGAAAAAATAGTTCAGTACAACTAATACATCAAAAAAGGTTCCCTTTATCTGCATCATTCCTCACTTGTAGTCCTTTACCTCTTCAAAGAAAAGAGATATTTCTTTTCTGGGATGAGATCTGAAAATCATATTTTCAAAGTATTAAATTTTCTTTGTGTTGTTATTATTTTTTCTATTTACAATAATATAATCATTGTCTATATTTTGTCATCTTGGATAGTTTACTGGGTCTGAGATGAAGCCTCAGAGTTGTTTTGGCTGCCTTTCTCTTAACATTAGTGTTTTGGAACAATTTTTTGCCTAAACTCATTTTAAAAAATGTTTCATCAACCCTTAGAAAATGCTTACATACACTCCTTTTGAAGGATTATTATACATAATTGTTACTTGAAGGATTATCTACTACTTCAAATTATTATTTGAAGGATTATCACTACTATTGGGAGTCCTTTAATTGATGATATCTTCCAAATTTGGAAGTTTCATAGAACAAAAATGAGATCAGTCCCATAAAAAATATTTAAATTTATAACTAGAAAATATGATATACAATCATGGGCCACTTTTTTTGATATCCAGTGACAAAAAGATGAATTCCTTTTCCACTCAGATAAAAGGATTTCTTTGCTTGATCTTGTCTAGAATTAATGACACACGTGCTATTTACTATGTAAAGTATATCCCAATACCTTGCTTGTTATATTTCTTTCCCCCTCACCATTACTTTATAGTTTTCATTCTATTCTTCCCTAATAGAAGGTAAGCTTCTTATTGGAAGAACTACTTGTTATTTTGTCTTTCTATCCACAGCACATGACATAGTACTTTGCAGATGGTTCTCCGCCATTTTTGAAGATGAACATTGATATTACAAGGTGATGTTTTGACTTTATTATGAATTGGATTTAAGTAAAGCAAAGTTACACAAAGTCTTCAGCATGACTCTCATCCAGAGCTATTGAAGTCCAGTGGCAAGACAAAGGCCAGGATGAATAACAATGACCTGGGATGCAGTAGATGACTGGCATCTTTGATGTCTGATCAAACTCTAAGTGCTCCACAAAACTTGGGTCAGCTGCCTTCATGGCCATTGGAGCAAATTTTTCTCATATCCTAGCAGGGGAAGTCTTCACATGTTTAGGGAAGACATGCCCCTAACTTATCAACAAGTTTGAAGTCTATCAGTTACCCTCAATGGCGTAGCCTGTCTGACAGGAGTTTGGAAGCTGCACATTCCATAGCTTCTTAGTGTCACAGTTGAGGATTGGGTGAAAGGTGAATGCCCAGGGTGGATGAACAGCCCTAAAAAGGGATCTGCAAGCCCTTATACCAGACGTGTTTGTCCTTCCTGAACATTCTATAGATCTCTTTGCACATAGAAGAGACATAATAAATGTGAACATTTTGAAATGTGAACATGTTGAATTGAATGGATTGAGTCAATTCCTTAGACTTAAGTATTTCTATTTTTTAAAGTAAATTAAAACTTTTTCAAGTTCAAGCATTTGTTTTTCTCTCTCTCATCTTGTATATCATTCTTTCCCTCCATTAGGTTGGGAAAAGAAAAACAAAATTCTTATAACAAATAAGCATAATTAAACAAAACAAATTCTCATATTGGCCATATTAAAAAAAGTATGTCTTATTCTTGGTGTTGGTGTGTCACCTCTGAAGGTATGCTTCATCATTGTTCCTCTGGAATTATAATTTGATCATTTTGTTGATCAGAATTCTTAAGTCTTTTTAAATTTTTCACTTTTTAAAAAAATTCTTAATTTCTGTCTTGGAGTCAATACTGTGTATTGACTCCAAGGCAGAAGAGCAGTAAGGACTAGGCAATGGGGATTAAGTGACTTGCCCAGGGTCACACTGCTGGGGTGTTCACTTTTTATAATGTAGCTATTATAGTATAAATTGTATTCTTGATTCTACTCACTTCACTTTGTATCAGTCCAAATAGATTTTTAAGGTATCTCTGAATCTTTCTTTAAAAATTAATTTTTAAAATAAATTTTTGTTGATTTTTTACATCATCATAGTTTTTCCCAGTATCCCTCCCTACCTCATCCTAGAGAGTAAGACAAAAAAAAGATAAAGAGAATAAGAATCACCAGTGAATACACTATTGATAAAGTTAAAAAAATTAAATGTGTAATTCATGTGGACTTACCATCTCCTCAAGAGATGTTTTGGAAGCTAGCTTCTCTTACCTTTTTTGATCTGTGCTTGTTCTTTCTAATTTTTTAACATCTACTTGATTGTTTTGGTGTGGGGTTGTTCTTTCCATTTACATTATTGTGGTCATTGTGTACATTGTTTTCTTGACTTGCTTACTTTATTCAACATTACTTCACGTACTTCTGTCATTTCTTAATGGAATAATAGAATTCCATTTCATTAATATGCCATAATTTGTTTAGCCATACCCTAATTTTTGGGAACCTCTTAATTGCTTTGTCACCCTAAAAATAGCATAAATATCTTTTTACATAGAGGAACTTTTTATTTTTCTTTAATCTCCCCAGAGTATAGGCCTGGTGTGGTATTACTGGGTCACAGTTTACTCACCTTTTGGACATAGTTCTAGGTTATTTTTCAGAACAACAGGTCTACTTAACAAGTCCACTAATAGTATCAATGTTAGGCCTAGGAATTTCTTTTCAAAGACTGAGGAAATTCTGGTACCTAGCTGTCCACAAACCCTTAAAACGTTATTAAGAGTAGACAATGACAAATCCTTTCATTTTAGATGCTTTTCAATTTTGATAAGCATTAAAGTGAGGCAATCCTTTTACATATTTGGTATACCAAATACAGATTTAGACTGCAAAGGCTTTCCCCAAAGATCTAACTCTAGCTTATCATGTGATAAAATACTGGCATTTTAGTCTTAGAAGACCAAGATTCAAATCCTATATTTGCCACTTACCACTTTGATGACTTTTGGTAAGCCTTTTCACCTTGAGGGGCCTCAGCTTCTCTTTAAAATGAAGAAGTTGTATTAAGTGACCTTTGAGGTTCCTTTCATCTCAAAATCTATGGTCATATATAATAACTAAAGCAAGTAAGAGTGATTATAGGGAGGAAAGCACTGAATAGAAGCCATGGTTAAAATCTTGGGCCTGCCACTAACTTTTTAGGTGACCTTTAGCAAGTCTTTTTTTTTTATACTTACTTTTTTGGTCTTAGTAACAACTTTAAGATAGAAGGTCAAGGGTGAGACAAAAAGGGTTAAGTCACTTGCCCAAGGATTCCCACTAGAAAATGCCTGAAATTAGACTTGAACCCAGGTCTTTCCAATCCCAGGCATGGCACTCTATCTACTATGCTACCTAGCTCCCCTTGGACAAGTCTTTTTCTTACTCTGGGTCTCAGTTTCCTCATCTATAAAACGAGGGTGTTGGATTAACTCGTATAGCAGATTCTTCCCAGTTCAAATATTCTCTACAACCATTCCTTCTTCCAATTATCTCTTTTTTCCTCCAAAGCCTCTCCTTCCAACCCATTTTCTAAACTAAATGATTACATTCCAATGTTTCTTTTTGGTTTGATGTCACTGCAGCATTCAGAGTCCTTTAGCATGCTATGGAGCAAAGATCTCACTGACTCTAATAGAACAACTTGATCCTTGTATTTTAAAAATACCCAAATGATGACCCTCTCTCTCTCTCTCCATAGGTCTTATTCAGTTATTCAGATTTCAGAAAGGCAATACCATTCAGAAGTAAATGAAAAGGAAGAAATTATGGTGGCAGCAGCATATACTCCCTTTGGAAAGTGAAAGAAATATATTGGGAACTGATGAATCAAATGCAAAGGAAAAGGACAAAAAAATTCAGCTGTTGCAAGAGTATGTTTGTAGAAATCATATTTTAAAAGAGTCACCATTGGTATATTTTCAGTTCTCTGTCTTGTTGTATATAAAAAGGCATAGCTAAAATAGCTCTTGTTTTAATATTATTTCATTTTTTTTTTGTTTTTACTTAGTCAAATTTAATATGGCTGATTTCCCCTTCCAAAAGGCATCCCTTCCCCATGGTGACTTTCCTCATCCTATTTTAATATATTGTAGATTTTTATAAGAAATTAAATGGGAATTTGGGGGGAGGGTTGTGAAAGCCACAGATAATGCATGAAGGCCAACAGATGACACAGAAAAAATATAGAAATTATAATGCCTATGATGAAATATTTAACCCAAAATTTACAATGATGTAATATAAACAACCCATAAAAGAAAAAGAAAAAAAAATCTAGGCTTCTTCTCTGACATGAAGGAAGGACCAAAATTATTTTATACAGATTCTCCAGATCATGAGGGTGCTGTTCCCCTAACCCCCACATCATGGCAAGGTACTTGTCTTTGGGAAGGATAAGAAGAAATGTAAATGGTGTTACCACCAAACACATGGGCAGGGATGACACAAATTGTTCAATCAGTTCATTGTTAGTTTCCTAAACAACATTCTGGGAAATAGACTCAATTTGTTGACTTGTCACTATCATTATCTAGTTCACAATTAACAGAGAAGGGAAATGCAAATCCAGGTGAGGAAGCTACCATAGAGAGTGTGTGCCCAGGTTGCAAGTGTGGTGCCGTCTGTGTCGATAACCCCTTTTCTTTTGTGGCCCAATCTCTCTTTACTGACTTTTTAATCGAGTTGCTATTCCACTCTTTCTTTTATTGAGCCATAGAAGTGTCTGTAATGAAAGATTAAAATGGTAGCTGTGCAGTGGCTTGCTGTGGTTGTGCCCAAATAAAATATGACAGGTCTCTCGTAGGGCCTATATGTAGGCAAAGCAAGCTTTGTAACAAGTCACATTACTCTCTCGCCATGCATACTGATTGCAAATTGTGTGGGTTATCCAGCAGTGCCATAAAACATATATATATATATATATATGTGTTATATATATATATATATATATATATATATATATATATATATAATTTCTTTCCCCCCAGCTGATGATGAACCTAATGCATAACAAATGATGGAACAACACCGCTTAGATTTCCTGGAGCTGAGGTAAAAAAATACACACACACACCAAAAAAAAAAAAAAACCAAAACACAAACCCAAAAAAACCCCCAACAAATTTACACAGTGACAGGCTAATGGATACTTTCCCAAAGAGCGGTTAGAAAGAAGTAGTAAATGGGACTGTGCTGATGCAGGGCAGCAGACCTGGTCAGAGATCAAGACATACGGCAACATATCGGATAACATATAATTGGCAGGTCACATCCAAATGAGTGTAGTCGTGCATCATCTGGAAGGCTTTTGCGGGTGATAAAGACACTTGTAAACAATTCAGTCACTGCACATGGCAATAATATGTTGATCCAGCATGTAATGAGGTGTTCCTGGAATCAATAAACTAGTCATGAAGAACAGGGAGCAAGGTCAGTGTCTGCCTTTTTGATGACCTTTCCTTGCCAGTAAGGACATCATATACTCTGAAGAGGACTTTTCTCATTTTGCAGAAAGCACCGAGTGTCAGAACTTTCATTCGCGGCAAGCAAATGAACAACCGGGTTCTGCATGCTAATGAAGTCCAGGCTATTTTCCACCTTTTCATCTGCACATTATGCTCTTGACTTTGGAGAAGGTGGGAATTAGGTTGGACCCTGGTGTCAGACTGCCTGATGGCTTGGCTCCGGAAAACTGGTAATTGAAGCTGATGACTGATGCGGGGGAGGCCTGAATTTGGAAATAAACAGTTTCAAGCACTGCATGTCATTTCTAGAGAGACTGCTGAGTGAATGGAAATGAGCTCTGTTTCTTGAATCTAATGCAGTTTCTCAGCAGGAAAAACACCGTCTTTTAGACAACAATGCCAGTCATTAAGATTTAAATGTTCTGCTGATAATATAAGGCCCAGCCTTCAGCTTTCACAAACAGCACTTATGTAAATTTCCTTCAGCATCCAGATCTATATTTAATCCACACCCAAGAAGATAACTGTTTGGATAGGTGTAACCAGAGAGACCATTCTAAATCTCTAAATATCATTCAGAAGGGGGGGGGGGATGAATTATTAGCCGCATGTCATAATGGAACAGAACACCAGCCAGCGGAAATGTCTGTCCTGTGCTGGACACAATGAAAGGATGTTAGAATTCTACTCATAAAAATGAATAGAGCAGCTACTTTCAAAAGCAATGTTTGTTCCAATGTTCCCCCCTCCCCCTGCAAGGGTTAACCAGTCTAACCAGTTTTTTTTCATATATGTAAATATATGTTAATGTCCTATAGGAGGCACCTCCAGAACAAGAACCCAGATTGTGAGCTCAAATCTGGACCCATCAAGCTTCTAATCTTTAAATTGAAATTCTTTCATTGAGCATCCATTTTGTTCTCTCTTTAGCTTTACTTGGCCATCATACAAAGTCTAGGCCAAATAAACATGATGAACTGTTTTCAGAAAACCTTTCCCTCTTGATTTCCCAAGGCTAATATGGATTGTTGGCAGGAAAAAGCCTGTCATCCAGATATAGTCCTTTACATTTTAAAGGGCTTGAAAAAATCTTTTTTTTTTATTTGATATCCCTACAGCCTACTATTCTTTTCCCCTCTGCAGGTACACCACCTCTAAGAAGAAATAATGAAGCTAAGAAATGGAAGGGGCCACTATTATTTATCCTGGATGACTAGAATGATTCCCAAATAGCCATTGCTTTGCTATTTGGCTGTTTCTTTTCCTTTACCAGAAGAGAGCTTCTGATGTTTCAGGCTTATTTCAATTTAATGGTGACATGCAAGATTCTTGAAGGAAGCCTTTGGTTTGTGTTTAGACATCAGGTGTATCAGCACAACTTGTAAGAAACTGGTGGGAGCTTCAGCACTATCATCACTTCAGTTTAAAGGTAGCAAACCTATCTTGGAAAGGATCAACACTGAATTATTTCAACATTTCAAAAATATAGATAAGTAATGCATTTCTAATAGCATACTTGTGGCTACTAGATATATCAATGCATATTCAGCAATCCTTTGCATGAAATATATGAAATTCAATGAGAAAGAGGTTAAATCTTTAAAAAAAAAAAGAAAGAAAAATAACTATACCTCTTGGTGATACTATTTTCCTGTTTCTGCATTATCTTAGGTCTCATGGGTGACTTGTGCAACATAAGGGCTGAAAGAGGGAGAAAATTGAGGTCACTAAAGTGCATGAAATGCTCTGCCATTACTATATAATGATAATAGCAAGGGATACAGAAATATAGTATGTATATGTGTGTGTATATACACACACATATACAGATATAGCCATATATATACAATAATACTTTCTATACACTTTAAATATATCATATAAACATACTTTAGTGTTTGTTTAATACCACAATTTGCTTTTTTGCTTTTTCAATATTTCTTACATCCATTTTTCTCCTTTTATTCTTATAGCACCCTTATGGTATTAGGCTTTGCATCCCAATAACTCTATTAGAGAAAATAGAAACCAAGGTTGTTTAATAGGACACCCAACATAATACAACAAACTCAGGGTCAAAATCAAGGTTAAAGCTTGGATCTATCACAGTTATTTCTCCCTATAAGGCCATGTTGTTTTTTTTTTGCAAATATGTCAAATAAGGAAAAAAGAGTTCATTCTTTTTCAAAATTTTTGCTTTTTAAAAAGCAGTATATATGAGATTCACATGTTGGGTAGAAGTCAGACTAGATGACCTCATAGGTCACTTCCAGTTTTGAGATCTGTGATTTTTGTTACAAGGTTGAAATTGTTCATTCTTGATATAGGATAGAGAACAGCTTAAGATGTGGGCCCTTATTGAATGGCTATGGAAGCATTATGCCAGAATGAAAGATTGAAAAAAAAAATCTTATAATTGTCACTGTAGATATAGGTGGTCTCACTGAACCAATAAACCCTATCTTTTTCTTTTGTGCAGAGGAGGATATGATGATATGTACTACTGAATGGGAAAGTCCTGAGTTCCCAATGCCACTTTCATATTCCCTCCTCTGGCCTAGTATAATACTGGCTGGAGGTGGGAATTCCATAGAAGGTATACAAGTCTATTTCTTTTCCTTCCTTCCTTCCTTCCTTCCTTGCTTCCTTGCTTCCTTCCTTGCTTCCTTCCTTCCTTCCTTCCTTCCTTCCTTCTCTCCCTTCCTCCCCCCCCCCCCATTCTTGTGATTTCTTCAATGTGGAGAACTTCTTATTAGGAGATTTCTATCATCTTTGATCTGTGTCTCATAGTTTTAAAAGGGAACCTGCTATCACTGGAGGCAGTCCATTTGAATTTAGGACTTGAATTTAGCCAATCAATAAGCATTAAGTCCTCATTATGTGCCAAACACTTAGGATACAAAGAAAGGAAAACATGAAACCTGTCCTAGAGGAGCTTACATTCTAATGAGGGAGACAACATGTAAATAACTATATACAAGATCTACATAACACAGATGGAAGGTAATCTTGGAGAGGATAGGAAGGCACTAGTAGCTGAGAGGAAAAAATCACTTAATCTCTCTGAACTCTAGTTTATCTTCTTAATTGTAAGGCTATACTTATAGCTAGATGATACATGATGATAGAACACTGGAACTGGAAGCAGACAGACCTGAGTTCAAATCCAGAATTGTGATCCAGGGCAAGTTTCTTATCATGAAAAGGGTTCAGGTGGTCCATTCCACCTTCTTTCTTCTTCACATCTTCATCCCTTTCCTCCTTCCTCCCACCTCACATTTTTGGGGGTACTAACTTCCTCTCCAGTAGGTCAACTCGGCTTTCTGAGCAGAAGAGTAATCACCATTTTGGTTCAGGCACTTCTGACTCTCCCAACCCTGTGGTGAAGCACCATAAAACATATACTTGTTGTCAAGCTCAGACACAAATCAAATCCTTCTTGCCTTGATAAAGGAACATAAGGACTGGCTTCATCCCTATACACCCCCAAATAATTATTTATTGAATAAAACTGTATTGTTTCTTTTTTTAAATTTTATTTAATTAGTCAGTTTAGAACATTATCCCTTGGTTACAAGAATTATATTCTTTCCCTCCCCTCCCCCCACCCTTCCTGTAGCTGATGTGCAATTCCACTGGGTTTTATTGATCAAAACCTATTTCCATATTATTAATATTTGTACTAGGGTGATCGTTTAGAGTCTACATCCCCAATCACATCCCCATTGACCCAAGTGATCAAGCACTTGTTTTTCTTCTCTGTTTCTGCTCCCACAGTTCTTTCTCTGGATGTGGATAGCATCTTTCTCATAAGTCCCTCAGAATTGTCCAGGGTCATTGCATTGCTGCTAGTAGAGAAGTCCATTACATTCGATAGTACCACAGTGTATCAGTCTCTGTGTACAATGTTCTCCTGGTTCTGCTCCTCTCACTCTGCATCAATTCCTGGAGGTCATTCCAGTCAATGATCTCTTAACTGTTAAATCTATTGGCCTTTTTTCAATCTTTGAGCCTCTTGACTTCTCTGCAGTCTTTGACAGTGTTGATCACTCTTCTCAGATATTTTCTTCTCTCTAAACTCTCATGACGCTGCTCTTGGCTGGTTCTCCTCCTATCTGCCCCACTCTGCCTTCTTTTTTAAACCCTTACCTTTTGTCTCAGAATGGATAATAAGTACCAGTCCCAAAGCAGAAGAGTCTAAGGGCTTGGCAAATGGGGTTAAGTGCCTTTCCCAGGGTCAAACAGTTAGGAAGTATGTGAGGCCAGCTTTGAACCCAGGACTCTAGGGCTGGCTTTCTATGAGTCACCTAGGTGCCTCTATTACCCATTTTGTTCTCTTTCTCTAGCTCCTTGGCTGGATCTTCATCTGGGTTGTGCCCAACTGTAGGGGGTCTCCCAAGTTTCTGTTCCAGACCTTTTTCTCTCCTATTATGCTATTTCACTTGGTGATCTCACCAGCTCCTCTATTCAATTACCATCTCTAGGTAGATAATTTTCAGATCTATTTGTCTAGTCTTAACCTATTTCCTGAACTCCAGTCTTGTATCTTTTTTTTTTGTTACAATAATCACTTTATTTCCCTCCCTCCTCCCCACCCATCCTTTCCACAGCCGAAATGCAATTTCACTGGGTATTACTTGTGTCCTTGATCAGAACCTATTTCCATGTTATTGTTTGCACTAGGATGTTCATTTAGAGTCTACGTCCCAACCATATCCCTTCGACCCATGTATTCAAGCAGTTGTTTTTCTTCGGTGTTTTTACTCCCACAGTTTTTCCTCTGAAAGTGAATAGTGGTTTTTCTCATACATCCCTCCAGGTTGTTCAGGATCACTGCATTGCTACTAATGGAGAAGTCCATTACATTCAATTGTACTACAGTGTATCAGTCTCTGTGTACAATGTTTTCCTGGTTCTGCTCCTCTCACTCTGCATCAATTCCTGGAAATTGTTCCAGTTCACATGGAATTCCTCCATTTTATTATTCCTTTGAGCACAATAGTATTCCATCACCAACATATATCACAATTTGTTCAGCCATTCCCCAATTGAAGGGCATCCCCTCATTTTTCAATTTTTTGCCACCAAAGAGTGCAGCTATGAATATTTTTGTACATGTCTTTTTCCTTATTATCTCTTTGGGGTACAAACCCAGCAGTGCTATGGCTGGATCAAAGGGCAGACAGTCTTTTAGTGCCCTTTGGGCATAGTTCCAAATTGCCCTCCAGAATGGTTGGATTAATTTCATAACTCCACCAGCAATGCATTAATGTCCCAACTCTGCCACACCCCCTCCAGCATTCTTTATTTTCCTTTGCTGTCATGTTAGCCAGTCTGCTAGGTGTGAGGATACCTCAGAGTTGTTTTGATTCGCATTTCTCTGATTATAAGAGATTTAGAGCACTTTTTCATGTGCTTATTAATAGTTTTGATTTCTTTGACTGAAAATTGCCTATTTATGTCCCTTGCCCATTTATCAATTGGTGAATGACTTGATTTTTGTACAACTGGTTTAGCTCTTTATAAATTTGAGTAATTAGACCTTTGTCAGAGATTTTGTAATTTTTTGTAATGTTTTTATAATGAAAGTTATTTCCCAATTTGTTTTCTCCCTTCTAATTTTGGATGCATTAGTTTTGTTTGTGCAGAAACTTTTTAATTTGATGTAATCAAAATTATTGATTTTACTTTTTTTATTTTTTTCTAGCTCTTGCTTGGTTTTAAAGTCTTTCCTTTCCCAAAGATCTGACAAGTATATTATTCTGTGTTTGCCTAATTTGCTTATAGTTTCCTTCTTTATATTCAGGTCATTCATCCATTCTGAGTTTATCTTGGTGTAGGGTATGAGATGCTGATCCAAACCTAAACTCTCCCATACTGTCTCTCAATTTTCCCAGCAGTTTTTATCAAATAGTGGGTTTTGGTCCCCAAAACTGGGATCTTTGGGCTTATCATAGACTGTCTTGCTGAGGTCATTTACCCCTAGTTTATTCCACTGATCCTACTTTCTGTCTTTTAGCCAGTACCAAATTGTTTTGATAACCACTACTTTATAGTATAGTTTGAGATCTGGGACTGCAAGTCCTCCTTCCTTTGCATTTTTTTCATGATTTCCCTGGATATCCTTGATCTTTTGTTCTTCCAAATGAACTTTGTTATGGTTTTTTTCTAATTCAGTAAAAAAGTGTTTTGGTAGTTCAATGGGTATGGCACTAAATAAGTAAATTAATTTGGGCAGGATTGTCATTTTTATTATGTTAGTTCGTCCTACCCATGAGCAATCAATGTTTTTCCAATTGTTTAGATCTAATTTTAATTGTGTGGCGGGTGTTTTGTACTTGTGTTCATATAGTTCCTGTGTTTGTCTCAGCAGATAGATTCCTAAGTATTTTATATTGTCTAGGGTGATTTTAAATGGAATTTCTCTTTCTAATTCTTGCTCCTGAAATGGGTTGGAGATATATAGAAATGCTGATGACTTAAGTGGGTTTATTTTGTATCCTGCAACTTTGCTAAAGTTGTTATTTTGACTAACTTTTTGGTTGATTCTCTAGGATTCTTTAGGTAGACCATCATATCATCCACAAAGAGTGATAGTGTGGTCTCCTTATTGCCATTTTTAATACCTTCAATTTCTTTTTCTTCTCTAATTTCTACAGCTAGTGTTTCTAGTACAACGTTAAATAATAGAGGTGATAATGGGCATCCTTGTTTCATTCCTCATCTTATTGGGAAGGCTTCTAGTTTGTCCCCATTGCAGATGATGTTTGCTGACATATAGATATCAGATATATAGATATATATAGATATTAGATATATACTGTTTATTATTTTTAGGAAAGGCCCTTCTATTCCTATACTTTCTAGTGTTTTCAATAGGAATGGGTGTTGTATTTTATCAAAGACTTTTTCTGTATCTATCGAGATAATCATGTGATTTCAACTATATTGTTTCTGGAATGCAGAGGAAGACCATAGGAAAAGTATCTCATTAGACAATTGGGACAGCTAATATTGAACCAATTTTCAAGTCTGTCCCCTAAAACAAATAAAAATGCATAAAACCCACCCTATTTTTAAATGGGTGCTAACTTTAAGTACCAGACAGGTCATAAGGGCAAGAGAATAATACAATTTGAAATACAAGGGAAGTATGGTATTATCCCACTAATTACCTCAGTCCTGATCTCCATTTTATTTAGCTAAGAAGACATACACAATCTGGTGTTAACTTTCACTGTGAGCTGTTCTTTAAGAGAAATACAATCCTGCCTGATGCCAGAAGCTGAAATGAGGAGTCATGACTAGCCCCTCTCCAGAGCTAAAGCCCCAGAATCCAAAGCAAGTCTTAATCATGACAAAGAGTCAGTCAAACAAATGAGATAAGCCCTGAAGTGTGTATTAAAGCAAAACCACATCAGTCCATAAGCAAATCAGCACATAGAGGTTGGCCAGTGAGGCTAAAACTGAGAATTTGAAAAATTAGAAAATTGGAAATATAGAACTAAATGTAGGAATAATGAGGATCTATTACTTTGGGGATCTACAGAAGAGGCAGTCTCACAGTGTCTTAACCTGGGTAAGGGGCTAGGAGTTCTATAAGAAGCTTCAACAGGTAAAACTCGGCACTTTTCCAGTAATTTTCCTATTTATAGAATTGCCTTTGGGTAATGAGGACTTTAGTGACTTGCCCAAAGTAATCACAGAAGACCCAGGCAACTATGTTGAACCAATCAACCAATGAACCAACCAGTCAATAGATCAAAGGCACAAATTAGGTTCCAACAAGTCCTTAAGCAGTCCAGGAGTTGTGAGGTATTTTAATCATTGGATGGAAGCACATGATAATACAAAAAGAAAAGATGACACAACATAGAAAATGTTGATAGGCTATAAGCATCAGACATATCTCCAGACAAAAGAATAATACAGCAAGCCACTTTAAAATTGTGTTTTCTAGCAGGGAGCCATGCTAGTAGTGGAATTCCAACTTGGCCCTCAGGAAGTAGTCACTTGGAAAAAGTTTCTCTTTCTCCTCCTTTCTCTGGCATAACTTGGTGAATTCTTTTTTTTTTTTTACTTTTAAACATTATTTTATTTGTTCATCTTCATACATTATTCCTTGGAAACAAAGATCATTTTCTTTTCCTCCCCCCCTCCCGCCACCCCACCCATAGCTGATGCACGATTCCACTGGGTATCACATGTGTCCTTGATTCGAACTCATTTCCATGTTGTTGGTATTTGCATTAGGGTGTTCATTTAGCGTCTTTCCTCAGTCATCACCCCTCAACCCCTGTAGTCAAGCAGTTGCTTTTCCTCGGTGTTTTTACTCCCACAATTTGTCCTCTAACTTGGTGAATTCTTGAGGTCTGTCAGAGCTTAGGGATTCACCTGAATCAGGAATAGGGACTTTAGGCTTCCCTGAAATATTAATAACTAACATTCTTCAGTAGGATATTAAGCATATTTAGGGAAAAAGTAGTTTCAGGATTCAGCAATCTCTGAGCCTGGAAGAGAGATATATCTGAGAGGAACTTCACAGGGACCTCATGAAAGAAAAAAAGGACTCCTGATAACCAAGAGTGGTATCTAACCTATGCTACACATGCTAAATTTAAGCCCACTCTCACTAGGAAATTTATGGGTGCAAAGGGACAATGTCCCCAGTTTGGGAGGATGTTTCCATATGGCTCATCCTTGCTATACCTTACTTCTTAAAACCTCTTTTAAAAAAGTAGGGAACACTCTAATTGTTGTTGTTGGGGTTCAGGAGCATTAGAAATTCCAACCCTTAAAGATTGATCCTAGAACTTTAGGGGAAGGAGCAGTATTCTCCCTCTTGGAACCAAAACTATTAATCAAAATCTCTAAGTGGAGAAGCGATCCCAGAATAGAAGCTACACTACATTTTGGCCAAAATTTCTGAGAACGAGTGGATAGTCCCATTGTCTGCCTTGGCCAAGCTACATCTAAACTTTCATATTCAGTTTGGGGAGCTGCATTTTGGGAAAGAATATTAATGAACTAAAGAGTACTGTGATAAAAGAGAGTAGGGTGGTAAAGGGCCACAAGTTCATTAACCTCAAAAAGTAAGACTTAGAGAATACATAATAGCGTCTTAAAACATTTGTAGGGTTGGCTCCTGGAAGAGGAATTTAACTTATTTTTCATGTCTCTAGAGGGCAGAATTATAGATTATGGGTATGAGTTGCAAAGAAATCAATTTAAACTTGATATAAATAAACCTTGGCTCTCTTTGGAGGCTCTATCCTAGGATCTCCTCCCTTTTGGGGAAATCTCATCTATTCCTATGGGTTTATCTGTCACCCCTATGCTGACAACTCCCAATTGTATTTATCTAGCCCTAGTCTCTCTTCCGAGTTATAGTCATAAACCAACAGTTGCTTTTCAGACATGTCAAACTGAATTTCCCAAGGCACTTTAAATTCAACATGACCAAAACAGAACTCAATGTATCCCCCTATCCAAACCTTCCCCAATCAAATTTCTCTATTACTATAAAGGTACCATTATCCTCTCAGTCACTGAGGTTCAAAGCCTTGATGTCATCTTTGATTTTCCACATATCTAGTCCACTGACAAATCTCATCATTTCCATCTTTATAATATCTCCTTCACATCTTCTTTTCTCTCTTCTCATACAATTACCTCTCTAATTCATCATTACCCCTCACCTATAATATTAAAATATTTAAATTTGTTTGTAGTTTGATTGGTATGGTGCTGAATAAGTAAATTAATTTACATAGGATTGTCATTTTTATTATATTGGCTGCCCTAATCATGAGCAGTTAATATTTTTCTAATTGTTTAGATCTATCTTTATTTGTGTGAAAAGCATTTTGTATTTGTTTTAATATAGTTCCTGGGTTTGTCTTGGCAGATAGACTCCCAAGTATTTATATTATCTGCAGTTATTTTAAATGGAATTTCTCCTACTACCTCTTCCTCTTGGGTTTTGTTGGTAGTACATAGAAATACTGATGATTTTCATGGATTTACAGGACCATATCCTATAACTTTGTTAAAGTTTTTAATCATTTCAACTAGTTGTTTTTAGTTGGGAATCTCTAAGTACACCATAATGTTATCTTAAAAAATGATATTTTGTTTTCTCATTGTCCTTTTAATTCCTTTATTTTCTTTTTCTTTTTTCTAGAACACATGACTATAAATTTAAAAAAATATTTTTAAAATGTTTTCCCACATTTCTATATTTCATTTTTCTTTCTCCCTCCCTCCCAGATCCAATAAACATTTCCACTGGATTATACAAATGTTATCACTTATGCCCATTTCCATATTATTCATTTTCACAATAGAGCAATCTTTTACAACCCAAACCCCAAATTATATATCCATATAAACAGAAGATAAGTCATTTGTTTTTCTTCTGTGTTTCTATGCCTGCAGTTTTTCTCGATTTGCATAGCATTCTTTCTCATAACTCCCTTGGGATTGTCTTGTATTAGCACAGTCCATTACATTGTATTGTTCCACAATGTTTCACTTTCTGTGTATAATGTTCTCTTGGTTCTGCTCATTTCATTCATTCTGCATTAGTTCTTGGGAAGTCTTTCCAGTTCACTATAAAAATTTAAGTAATAATTTTTTGACATTTTCCAATCCATGTTCTCTCCCTCACACCCTTCCCCAAGAAGGCAATATAAGCTATACATATGCTATCATATAAAACATATTTCCATGCTCATCATGTTGTGAAACAAAATGAATATTCCTTACACTAAAGAAAAATTCATGGAGGAAATAAAGTGAAAAAATACTTTAATCTGTTTTTGGAGTCCATCAGTTCTTGGAGTTGTCCTGGATCCTTAACTTATTGATAATAATAACTTACAGTTGATCATTGTACTCTATTGTAACTGTGTATATTCCCCTGATTCTGCTCACTTCACTTTGCATCATTTCATTTAAATTTTTCCACTTTTTTTGGTAATCATCTTGCTTGTCATTTCTTACAGAACAATGGTATTCCATTACAATCGTATACCACAACTTGTTCAGATATTCCCTAATCTTTTATTTCTTCTTTTATTATTATAGTTAGCATATATAGTAAAATATTGAATAATAATGGTATTAATAGACACCTTTGCTTCATCCCTGATCTCATTAGAAAAGTTCTAGATTATCCCCCACTATAGATGCTTGCTGATAGTTTTAGATAGATACTTATTGTTTTAAGGAAAGCTCTATGTATCCCTAGGCTTTTTAGTGCTGCTAAGAGGAATGAGTGTTGTATTTTGTTAAAAGTTTTTTTTTTTTCTGCATCTATTGAGATAACAATGATTTTTGTTGTTTGGTTATTGATATGGTCAGTTATGCTTATAGTTCTCCTAAAATTGAACCAATCCTCTATTTCTGGTATAAATTTCACATGGCCATAGTATATTATGATTATGATATATTGATATAATCTCCTTGCTAGCATTTATTTAATTTTTTGCACTAATATTAATTAGGGAAATGGGTCTAGTTTTCTTTCTCTGTTTTTGCTCTTTCTGGTTTAGACATCAGCACCATAATTGCATTATAAAAGGAAATCTGTAGGATTCCTTCTTTGCCTATTTCACCAAATATTTTATATAAATGTTTGGTAGAATTCACTTGTGAATTCATCTGATTCTAGGGATTCTTTCTTAGGGAGCTAATTTATGACTTTCAGGGCTTCTTTTTTGTAATAAGATAGGGTTATTTAAACATCCTATTTCCTCTTTTGTTAATCTGGGCCATTCTTATTTTTGTAAATATTCATGCATTTCACTTAGATTGTCAGATTTAGTGACATAATTGGGCAAACTATCTCCTAATAATGCTTTAATGTTATCTTCATTAGTGAGGCATTCACCCTTTCCATTTTTGATACTAGTAATTTGTTTTTCTTCTTAATGGTTTATTTAATTTTATTTTCATAAAACTACCTCCTAGTTTCACATATTAGTTCAATGATTTCTTTCAGTTTTATCAATCTCACCTTTTATTTTTAGGATGTCTAAGTTGGCTTCTAGTTGGGAATTTTTAATTTGTTCTTTTTCTAGTTTTTTTTTGTTTTAGTTGCATGCCCAAGTCATTGATCTGCTTTTTCTCTCTTTCATTGATGTATTTATTTAAGGATAATAATTTTCCCTAAATATTCTTTGGATGAATCCCACAAATTTTGAAATGTTGTCTCATTGTTGTCATGATCTTTAATTAAATTATTGATTATTTCTATTATTTGTTCTTTCATTTTCTAGGATTAGATTACTGTTTTTCCAATTAATTTTTAATCAATGTTTTTTCCCACAGTCCTTTAATTGAATGAAACTTTTATTTGCATTATAGTCTGAAAAGATGCATTTATTTCTGCTTTTTTGCATTTTTTGTGAGGTTTTCAATGTCCTAATACATGGTCAGTTTTTGTGAATTTTTTTTTATATTTGAGAGAAAAGTAAATTTTTTTCTCTTTCCATTCAGTTTTCTCCAGATGTCTAGCATATCTAATTTTTCTAAATTCTATTAATCACTTCAACTTCTTTCTTATTTATTTTATGGTTAGATTTATTTAGTTTTCAGAAGCTAAAGTTGAGGTCCCCTGGTAGTATAATTTACTGTCTATTTCTTCCTGTAACTCATTTAACCTTTCCTTTAATAATTTGGATGCAATGTCATTTGTTGCTTATATGCTTAGTAATGATAATACTTCATTGTCTATGTTATCTTTTAGCATATTAAGTTTCTATGTTTATCTCTTTTAATTAGGTATATTTTTGGTTTTCCTTTTTTTGAGACTGTATCCCTGCCATTTTTTCCTCAGCTGAAGCATAGTAGATTCTTCTTTAGTCCCTTATTTTTAACTCTCTGTTTCAAGAGTGTTTCTTGTAAACACCATAATATTGGATTCTGGCTTCTGATCCACTCTGCTTTCTGCTTCTATTTTATGAATGATTTCATTGTATTCACATTCAGTTATGATTACTGTGTATTTCCATCCATCCTATATCTTCTCATTTATCCTTCTATCTCCCTCTTTTTATCCTGTTCCTCCTCAAAAGTTTGTTTTGTTTAGTTTATTACCACTGTCTGCCTTACTTCACTTTCTTTTCTATCAGTTCCCCCTTCTGTTATCCTTTTCCTTTCCTATTTTTCTGGAAAGTAAGAAATATTCCTATTCTTAGCTGAGTGTGTTATTATTTCTGTGAGGCAATTCAGATGAGAGTGAGGTTCAAATATTGCCTTCCCCCCATTTTTCTCTTCCTCTATAAAATCTTTTCCTTGCTCGTCTTTTTTACATGAGATATTTTTTCTTATTCTTTCCCCCTTCCTTCCTCCTTCTCCCAGTGCACTCCTCTTTCTCAGCCCTTAATTTTTTTGAGATCAGTACATCATAGTCAACTCATATTCATACCCTCTATCTATATGATCCCTCTAACTGCCCTAGGAAAGATAAAATTCTTTAGACTTAGAAGTTCCATTTTCCCATATAGGAATATAAACAGTTTACCTATATTAAAACTCTTATGATTTCTCTTTCACATTTACTTTTTATGCATCTTTTGAGTATTGTGTCTATATGTGAAATTTTCCATTCAACTCTGATCTTTTCGTTAGTAATGCTTGAAAGGTCTCTATGTCAATAAATTTCCAACCCCCCCCCCCCCCCCAAGGATCATACTGTTTTTCTGGATAGGTTATTCTTGGTTGTAATCTTAGTTGTTTTGCCTTCTATAATATCATATTTGAAGCTCTCTGCTCCTTTAAGTTGGAAGCTGCAAAATCTTGTCTGATCCTGACTGTGGCTTCATGATATTAGAATTATTTATCTCTAATTGCTTGCAGTAGTTTCTCCTAGACCTGAAAGTTCTGGAATTTGGCTATGAAATTCCTGGGAATTTTCTTTTTTGGGATTTCCTCCAGGAAGTGATCAGTGGGTTCTTTCAGTTTCTATTTTACTCTCTGGTTCTAGAATATCAGGGCAGTTTTCTTTGGTAATTTATTGAAAAATGACATCTAGTCTCTCTTTTGTGATTATGGCTTTGTTATGAATAAAATTATCTTGAGGCTGATTTTTGGGTAAGAATATAAGTTTATTGATTATATTCATTTTATTGGTTAGGCCAGCAGCATAACTGATAAAGTGATGAGGGATGACCTAAACTATGTCAGGCAGCCCAATAAATATGTTTTTAGGAGCTCACTATTTAGTCTCTCCCTTGACCATCCCAAGACATCTTTAATTGGCTATAGCTAATTCAGAGGTAGTCTATCAGACAAGTGAAGATTTGCACATACACTGGAAAAGGACCCTTGTCCTCATCATTCATTTACCAAATTCCATTAAAAAGGAAGACTTTCCTTGGGATTTCCAAGGACAAAGAAAATGCAAAAACAAAGTAGCTGACTAGATGGTATCTATGTCCCAGATCTCAGACACAGGAATACACAGCATTTCTCCCAAATATATAGGAATTAATGCAGTATATGAAAAATAAATTCTCACAGCTTTCAGGCAATTTAATTATTCTTAAATAATCTTTTCCCAATCTATTTTCCAGGTCAGTTTGTTTTTCTGATGAAATATTTCACATTTTCTTTTTTTTTCTTTTTACTTTATTTTATTGTTTCTTGATGTCTCATGGAGTCATTAGTGATAAACCATGGTACTAAAATCCTTATTCCCCACTCCCTACTGAAACTAACAACACCCCACACATAGCACCTATCCCAGCAAAACCTGGCAGAACACCAGGACTTTTCTGTAAGGCATGGACAAATGACTTCCTGCATAATTGATCAGCAGCCTGGGAACTTTCCCCCACCTCAGAGACAAGGTTCCACACCCCCTTTTAGGGCCATCCAATGAGGTTGGTCTAAGTGACTGACCTGAACCATAGAAGTAATCCAGGTTACCTCATCTCTGACAACAATCCTATAAGAGATTGCACCCTTCTCCACTCAAGGGGAGACTCAGCAGTCATCTTTGCTCCCCTTTTGCTTCTTCCTCTCCCCACCTGGGACTCCACAGCCACCTCTCCTAGAGTTGGGCCTTTCCTCCCTTCTCCCCTGGTCCCTTCTTCCTCCAATAAAGATTTGTTATACCAAACTCACTCTAGTTTCATTAGTCGCTCTGTCAGATCCCCATCAGTCAGGACTGACAATTAACTTTCACTTGCCCAGTTTTAATTTGTAAGGAATTATTTTCATTTTAAAATTTTTATTTGTATTGTCATGCAAAACACATTTCCATATTGGCCATGGTTATAAGAATACACTCACTTGTAACCAAAAAATCCTAATAAGATCATAAATACATTGATGTAAAAGATGACTCCAACGACAGTGGATAACATTTCCCATCATAAGTCTTTCAGAATTGTCCCAGATCCCTGCATTGCTGAGATTTGTCAAAATTTCACCAATAATCATTGTGCAATATTGCTATTATTGTGTACAACATTTTCCCAGATCTGCTTATTTGGAATTATTTTCTTTTGTAAGCTTTTGTGCCTCTTTTCCCATTGGCTAATTCTGCTTTTTAAGGAGTTTTCCTCTTTTGTGAATTTTGGTCCTTTTAAAAAATCACTTGGCTAGTTCTGTTTTTTTTTTAAGGTGTTATTTTCTGTATTTTTGTGTCTCTTTTATTAAGCTGTTGATTCTCTTTTCATAATTTTCTTATATTACTCTTATTTCTTTCTCCAATTTTTCTTCTACCTTCCTTATTTGATTTTTAAAATACCTCTTAAGCTCTTCCAGCTCTTGTTGGGTTTATGTCCAATTTATTTGTTTTTCTTTTAGGCTTTGTTTTTAGCCTTTATGCTATTTATATTTTCTTCTGAGTTTGTATCTTAATATTCCCTGTCACCATAATAGATAGAACTTAAAATTAGGTGGCATAGTACCTTCCCTCCCTTTAATTGTGACTGATGTGCTGGGGGTGGGATAAGGGAGTGTATCCCTTTAAGGGTAACTTAAATGAGATAGTTGTGAATGTTTATACATAACACTTCAATCTCTTCTCTCTGTGTCTTCATCTCTCTTTTCTGGAATGTACTACCTCCTTATCTCCACCTCTTATAATCTACCAGTTCCTAGGTTTTTTTGAAGATCAGCTTAAGCATTACACTTTCCATATGAAGCTTGCCATTAGTTGCAGAATGTGCAAATATTTCATTTCTTGTTTTAATCCATTGTGTAGAGGTTTGGGAAGTCCTATTTCTATACATTTTCAGAGGTTTGCATTATAAGATAAAGACTGCAGAGCCAAAGGAAGTGACAGATGATGGGTTATTGAAAAGCAAGGTGCTGGATACTTCAATTCTCTCTTTTAAACTATGAAGCATGTGGATTATTTCAAGAGTCAAGAAATGGAGGTTGTGGTTATCTTGTTTCCTTTCATGCCTTTGTGTGGCTTTGGGAACATAGCTGCTTCTGTCTTTTTGTTTGTTAGTTTGTTCTTTCCTCATCATAGGCAAAAAAGTATCCCAAGACAGAAGTATCAAGGTATGGTAATGACCTTATCAATTCCAAAAAGTTCAAAAATCCTAGGAGGTCTGAAAAACTAGTGCCCTTGTGGGAATGGTAGATGATGCTGTCTAAATGATAGTGATTGTGATTGATGGCAGGGAAAGGGTTAGGATTAGGAACAGAGAGATATACCAAGGAAAGATCCAGAGGTGCAAAGACAGTTTACCTGAGGAAGGAGGCAGCTTTAGGGAATATGATTTCTCATAAAGGAGAGTAGTACAGCTATAGACTCAGGAAAGAAATAGATCCTGGGAACTCAAATGAATGCTCTATTCATCAGAGAACTACATAAAAGGGAAGCTGTTTGAGGACTCTATGAAGGGAGAAAGAACTTTCAAGGCTGGGAATTCTGAATTCTCCTTTGACACAAATATTTCTTCTATCTTTACTTCATTATTCAAAGTTCAAACTTACTCTTAAAGAGTTAAGTGTACTTCTGGGAAAGGGTGCCTGTGACTTTTTGGGGGAGTGGTCAGAGGAATGTTTTATACTGACTCTTCTGCTGTACTACCTTAGTAAATTCCTTTGCTAAAATAGATGAAGCTTAATAGCTGATCATTAATTGGAAGTACTCTAGTAGAGGTTGAGGACCTACCTGGGGAACCTAAGGATAGTCAGGGCCCCTTTACTGACTCAACCTATGAAGGTGAATGCAAGTTGAGGGATATAATCCCAGGGAAATGTTATATACACACACACACACACACACACACTATATATATATATATATATTAATATATATGCATGTATATATAAAATATACATGTACAAACATTATGTAGGTATATTTGTGTATATATATATAAATATGTGCATTTGTGTACATATACACAAATGCACACACACAAACATTCCTACTTTAGATTCCCTGATATGAAGTAAGTTGCTCTAGGGTGGGAACTATTTCATTTTTGACTTTGTATCCCCCAAACTAGCATAGTATCTAGCATATTATTAAGCAATTCATAAATGTTTGTTGTATGACTACAAGTTCCAGTTTCAGAGAATTATGGAATTGTAGATTTTATTAAGGAAGCTTCCAGAACCTAATCTTCTTATTTTAGAGATGAGGCAACTAAAATCCAGAAAGTCGCTCTGGGTCACATAACAATTTGGCAGCAAAGCTGAGATTAGAACTCAGGTTTTCTAAAGACTAATCTAGTACTGTTTCCACTGGGCCAGGAGCAGAGAGTCTCCTAGGTTAATAAGGCTAATTTTGCCGTTTGGACAGTTGATCGGGTTCTCCTCATATCCTAATATTTAGAAGCTAATATTATCTAAATGAAGAATTATTTGGTAATATATTTGTGTCACTAGTTGAAAACAAAACTCTAAAACACATTTTGTGTATATTCTAGTGAAATTTATTGAAGTATGAATTAATGTAGAGACAAATGACAACTAGACTGATCTTAAATAGATGTAAAGTGCTAGGAGTATAAATACAGAAATACAGTCTAGAGTCCCCTTTGGATGACTCTATAAAGGGAGGCTTTGGTAGACATTTAATGCTACTCCTGATAGAAGAAGAGAGTTCACTAGTCAGACTTGATCACGGTCTGAGAATATTTTATTTGGATTTTGACCCTTATCCTTAGGAATTGTTGGAATGCCTTTATAAGGAAGAGATTTTCTAGTTGCTATACCCTAAAAGATGAGAGCAAATATGGTCAAAAGATGTCCCAAAGTGTTAAATCTATATTTTGGAAAGGGAGAAAGAAAGGTAATACAAAGGGAAAATAGCACATATAAATAATATTGAATTTATTAGCAGAGAAGGGGTGAAGGAAAATGGGAAAAAGGAGATCTGACTGCTTTACCCTCTAATTAAGCCCACTATTTAACTACCTTAACTGATTACATAAATTCCTAAAAGGAAGTCCAACAGGTAACCAAATTTCTCACACTCAGAGAGTCCTTTGATGGGTCAGGTACAAGAATCCAGCTTAGTCCTCAGATGTCCAAAAGAGAGACTGATTTCCTCCAATTTTCCTCTCCATCCACCAGAGGGTATTGGGGAAACTCCTACTCGCTCTTGCTTGATGGTATTCAAAGAGGCTATTTCCAACATGTCCAAGGGAATCCAGGAGAGATCAGATCTGCACTCTTCAGGCTTCACTTCTCAGCTCGACTGCTATTGGAAAAACTGTCTCTTCAACAATTTGGAACTTTTCTTGTCAGCCGTGGGAGAATTCTGATTCTTGAGGGCTTGTCAATCAAAACTCTTTGAACCCTGTAATTTCCCTCACTACAAAAGAGATAAAGGCCAGAAGTTGTTAGTAGAGAAAAGCTCAGTGAGTAGGAGACCAGTGGAGTACTCTCTCATAGTCACCATATGCCCAGAGGAAGACTATGGAGCAGCAACTATAGAACCAGTAGCAGTACCCACATGTAGCCAAGCCCTACAGGGAGCAGATTCAATGGAAGTAAACTCAATAATTCTCATCCTGCAACACTGAAGGTATGTTTTCCCTCTACATGTACACTTTGACCAAGCATGTTCAATGTTTCCCCACATTCCTTTCCTGGCCATATCTAGCCTTCTTACTAAACAGTTTATATATATTTTTGGAAGAGTGTGCCCTGGGTTGATGCTCTAGGTTACTTCCATTTCTATGCTATTTCAGTAAATGGCTGTTTTAATGGGTGTTCTCTGGCTGAGGAGTAGAAATAAGTTCATTGGAGACTCATGAACTCTTGAGATTTTTAATGTATATGATTCTCAAACATAGCACAGAGATCCATATGTAACAGAAAGATGCCTCTGATGGTCTACATCTAATATATTTATTTATATGTAATTTATATGGGTTTATTTGTGTGAGTGTTCCTCCCAAGTAACTCTGAAGAACCTCCCTCTGCAGGATCTAGCCCTTTCTTTGGAGGTGTAGGGAAAATTCTACTAGCAGAAACACCAATAAGAGAAACAAAGCCTCCAAATAAAAAGAAATAGGCTTTTTGAGAGAGGGCTGGTCTCACAATAAATCCAGACTCTGGTCAAGACCAAAGATACTAAGCCTTAGGAGATGACCTTTTTTTTTTTATGCACAGAAATCTGATGATCCAGGGTCAGATCAAGACAAATATAGGTTACAATTAGAATCAGAATGGCACGACTATACAGTCTCCAGAGGGTCATGACTTAAATGTTAATGCAAATAATACAGCTGCTGAATAAGTTGGAAAGTACAGAATTATCACTTATGGGCGGTACTCAGTATATATTCTCAGGCCCAGTCTTTACAAGAACCCTGCAATTCTTGGAAAATAAGGGGATAGGGTCTGATACAAACAGTTCTTATGTATGTCAGGAGCAATTCATGTAAGCTGGTAGCAAATCTAGGTCAGTCCACCTTTACGGATAAACATCCCTGGTCTGACTATCTATGTCATTGCACCTCTAGTGATTAACTATCCATCCCATCAGGGTGTGATGGACTTGGTAGGAACATTTGGGTTAGAGGCCTAAGGTCACAGTGCCTGTCAGCAAGATTTAATCCCCCCCCCCAGCTATATTTTCTTAGTTAATGCTTTTAAATCATATAAGACTAACCATATTACTTGACCATTAATTCAAAACTAATGATTGTGTTATAAAAATAATAATAAAGTCTAATATTATTTTAATCATAAAAGGGGGTAGGGTGTTTCACATCCTCAGAGGCAGGTGGTAGATATAGGTATTTGGTTGAAGGGAGGAGAAGTGAGAAATTTTGGGAAGTAAGAGAATGAAAGGAGGATCTGGATGAAAATTGTAAAGGGGTAAATTTAAGAGATGTCAGAAAAAACTTAATAATGATTAGAGCCACCCCTCCCTCCCAAACAGAATGAGCTAACACATGAAGTATTGATTTCAAGCAGAGGCCAGATGACCAAGAGAAAACCTCCAGATGAAATGGGCAAAAGGGAAAGAGCTGTCTCTGATTACTATTGCTCAAAAGTCCAATTTAAAACTGTATCTAACTTGAAGATCTCATGAATATTAACACCAATTGAACTTTCCTGGCTGAGTTAGTTTGAAGTGTTTGATATTCAATCTATGAATCTAAAATGAAATAGGAGTGTAAGAGGAGAAGGAAGAAGAGAAGAGTCCAGGAGACCTGGTTTCAAATCATACCTCAGGTAATTATTAATTGTGTGATAATTGACTAGTCACAGAAACACAGAATTTGAGATCTGGAAGGGTTATTAGTGGCCATCTAGTCCACTCTATCTAGGCAACCCATTGACCAACTTCCCTTAAGTGTACCTTAATGATGAATTTGTTGGTGGTTGTGACATCCTCTTTCAGATCCATCAGAATGGAGATCTAGTGGAAGAACTGAAAAAGTAGGAAATTCACTCAGCACTTTTAGATGCAAAGAAAGATCAAGACTCAAAGTAAAAACCCTACAAGAATCCTCTTCAAGAAAAGTGCTCTATGGATAGAAATGAAATCTTTTTAGTGTCAAAGAGTGACTACCAAAACAGCTTTCCTAGTTTTTGTTCTCATTTTTTAGGAAGGTGACTCTTTGTATTGACACTAAGCAGGACTGAAGTGATTTTAGTTTCTAGCTGGTGTTTTATGCTAAGTATATTCTATTGTGGATTTAATCATTACTGTACTACAATGAGAGAATATTATGTTGACAATATATAAAAAATCATTTCAATCATCTTATGCTTTTTGCCTAATATAAGAGTAAATTAAAAGATTTTGAGCTATAGTATTGTTATTATCATCTTTATTATTTATTCTAATATTTGTGTGTCATTCTATAAAATCCAAAGGGAACATTATATGTAGCACCTTTAAGGAAAATGATGCACAAAGTGAATAGTGATGACTGCTGGGTTTTTCAAGAAATAAAAGAAATTGCCAACATAAAAAACCCAACTATAACAATACTTGAAAATTGGTCATCTAGCCTTTGTTTGAAATCAACACCTCATTAGGTAATCTATTTCATTTTGTGGGATGGAGTGCACTAATAGGTAATAAGTGTTTTTTTTTAACATCTCCTAAATTTGCCTCTTCACAGCTTTTATCCATTGCTCCTTTTACACCTTGTTCCATAAAGCTGATATTTTGTACCAGAGTATAAGAAGTTACAATTACTCCTACTAATTTTCATCTTATTAATTTGTTTCAGTGTTCTTCCCCATCAAGATCGATTTCCCAGCTATGTGTCCACTGCCAGTTTGCTAAGCATGCCATCTATAGTAGCTCTTTGTAGTCACTATATTCTTTTCTAAAATTTTTTCAGCCATCTTTTTAATGATCTGCTCTAGAATCAAACTCACTTGACCTTTCTGAGTCTGTTTCATCTGTAAAAAAATGGGATACTAGGAGGCAGCTGGATAGCTCAGTGGATTGAGAGCCAGGCCTAGAGATGGGAGGCCCTTAGGTTCAAATCTGGCCTCAGACACTTCCCAGATGTGTGACCCTGGGCAAGTCACTTAACCCCCATTGCCTAGCCCTTACCACTCTTCTGCCTTGGAACCAATACACAGTATTGATTCCAAGATGGAAGGTAAAGGTTTAAAAAAAAGAATAATAAATATCTTTAGTACTTTATTTACAGAGATTTTGTAATTCTCAAATCAGATTGTATAAAGTGCTTTGATAACTTTAAAGTACTCTGCAAATGTTAGTTTTAATTATTTGTAAATGCATTTTGCACTCAATGGTAATACTAATATTGATGTTAATTAAAAAAAAACAATTGTCCTTATGGTAAAACAAGGAAGCTGGTAATGATGATGATAGCTAGCTTAGCCCTTTAAGATTTACAAATGTTTCCCAAATATCTCATCCTTTCCCCCTCACAGCATTCCTAGGATGTTGGTATTAACATTATTAACCATTTTATAGATGAAGAAAGTAAGATAGAAGTTCAGTGACTTGTCCAAGGTGACCCACTTAATAAATGTTTGAAGCTACATATGAACTTGGGCATTCCCTCTAAGATCCAGTACTCTCCAAGGTGCTATTTAGTTAATGAAGTCCCATCTCACTCAATTCAGTATGTTTACCTCCTAGGAAACATAAGTGGAGTACTAGAGCTGTGGGGTTAGACTAGGATGAGTCCCATTCAGCAATCTGGACTAGATAATCAGATGACCTGAATTCTGTTTCTGACTACTTGCTCAAGGTTTGCTCACTTTTTGTAGGGAGATATTTAACATTCTAAGACTCAATTTATTTATTTGTAAAAAACTAGGATCAGACTCCCTAACCTGCTTAGCTTGTAGGGTTGTTATGAAAATCAAATGCATGAGAAAGAGAATAGATGTTAATGTACTTTATAAAGTACAATACTAATGTAATGTATTATTATTTTTAAACTAGTTACTGAATAACCACAGTCATGAGCCTCAGAGCATAACACCCATTTGCATTGCTGCACTGGCAATTGTCTGAAAGAAATTGGGCTTGATCTAAAAGAAATCCAGTCATGTGGAAGCAAGAATTTTAATAAACATTGAAAATATGACCCCTGGCACTTATGTTTCATTGCCATAAGCTTTATGAATTGCTGCCCTGATACTGACAAGCTGTTGAAAATTTGACAGCCTGGAAATAAGTTATTTCCCAATGTTCTTCCCAGGATGGTTAAAGTTTTTGTAGGCTGCTGACTTCTTGAGATATGTGTACAGAGATGACCAATTCTCCCTCCTCATTCCTCTATTACTGTCAATGCCACCACTATCCTTTCTTTTTTCCAGACTCAAAAACTTAACAATAATTTTGGCTTCTCCTACTCTTTTCCCAAATATCAACTCAATTACCAATATTTGACTTAGTACCAATGAACCATGATTGATAATTCTCTTTCAGTCCTATCCTTTTCTTTGCATCTTAACTGCCACCACCCTAATTCAGACTCTCATAATCTTTCACCTGATCTATTCCAGTAGATTCTTAGCTGGTCTCCTTGCCCCAAGTCACATTAATTACCAATCTGTCCTTCACATAGTTGCCAGATTGAATTTTCTCAAGCACAGCTCTTGTCACAGTGTAGGTCTGATAATAGACTCTATTAATGATAGGCCCACCTAGCTAAGTTTGGAGTCTCGGTAGTTTGGCTACAAGGTGATTTAGGTATCTACATATTTAGGTATCTACATCTACATATATGTAGGTCATATTAACTCTCAAAAACATAATACTAAGACACAGAAGAGTTATACTCTGCATTGGTATCCTGAACTACTGAATCCCTAAGTTATTGTAGTAGGGAAACATACTATGTCATGCCATTTACCTTCCCACAGACTTTTAAGGGATACCTACTTTTTGGTGAATAAATTCACTTAAATCAATCAGTGAGGACTAATTGAGCACCTATTTCCAGTCAGACACTATGCTAGGTACTGGCAATACAAGGACAAAACTGAAAAAGTCCCTGTATTCAAGGAATTTACACCCTATCAGGGAACATTAAACTCCTTAACCTTGGAAACACCCAATAGAAATGGGGGGGGGTGTTCTAATTTGAATTTTTAAACAATCCTTACTTTCTGTCTTAGAATCCATACTATCAGTTCCAAGGCAGAAGGATAGCAAGAGCTAGGTAATTTGGGTTAAGCAATTTAGAATCACATAGCTATAAAGTGTCTTGGGTTAAATTTAAACCCAGGATGTCCCAACACCAGGCATGGCTCTCTATCCATGGAGCCACCTACCTGCCTTCCCAATATAAATTATATTGGAGTTGGAGTCAAGAAGACCCAAGTTCAAACCCTTTTTCTGGCACTTCCTTAATTTTGTGAACATAAGCAAATCAATTAACCTCATGAATCTCAATTTTCTCCTCTGTAAAATAATGATAATAATGTCTATAATGTCTAAAGTCTAACCTTCCATCTGGGTATCAATACTAAGGCACTAAGTTCCTAGGCAAAAGAATAGAAAAGGCTAATCATTTAGGGTGAAGTAATTTGCCCAAGGCCACAGGAATTATTATCATTATTATTATTTTAGTTGGTAATAATTATTTTCATTTCAAAAAAAGTTTTCTTGGCATTCTGCAAAAATGAGTGAATGTTCATATCTCTGATGGTATTTCTCTAGGTAGAGAGGCTTTTTTAATGGAAGTGCTCTGTACTGATCCTGGTTGGCTAACCATGTGGTGAATAAGAAGCTCTTTGACAGGTGGTAGAGGCATTCAAAGCAGATCACTGACCAGACTAGACCCTTAGCTGTTTTCTTTCATTCTTTAGTTACTTGCTCTTGTTTTGACTCCTTTGTGGATGGCATCCCATCCATTGAGAGTTATGCTACAAGAGAAAAAGCCTGGGACCTTCTCTCCACTGAGGCCAACCTGTGGCCTCAAGAAAATGGACCCTTTGCCTTAGTATTTGTTCCTTCAATTTAGATAAAGGAGATTACTTTGGAGCTTCTAACTTTGCTGGTTTTGGAAAGTCAGGAAAAAAGTGTTTCAGCATCTGAGTTTTGCAGCCATTTCAGTAGCAATATCCCAAGTATCAAGTAATGAACTTTGGGACTAACCTTTAAGACCTAGCCCATAAGTAGCTGGGAGGAGTACTCACTTGGTAGTCAACTGTACTCCATTTGAATATGAACTTGGAGAGATCAATACTATATTAAAATTGTGCTGAGATCAAACTTTCAAGAGAGACCAATGTGGTATAGGGGAGAGTGTTTCCCCAAGGAATGTATCTTTGTTTTTCTTTTATATTAGAAATAAATATTCTTTGTTAAAAGTGAATTAATGAGGCCAGATAGGTGGCTAAGTGGATTGAGAGCCAGACCCAGAGATAGGAGGTCCTGAGTTCAAATATTTCCTAGTTGTGTGATACTGAACAAGACACTTAACTCCTATTGCCTAGCCATTTTCACTCTTCCGCCTTGGAACCAATATATAGTATTGATTGAAATTCAGAAGGTAAGGATTTAAAAAAAAGATAATTGAATGCTATGAGGTTAAATGGAACTGGGTGCTAGTCACAGGTACTTCACTAGTGGGAAAGCACACGGACTTGAGCCAATAGCATCTGAGAAAACATTCACAATCCCTCAAAGTATCCTAGAATGCTAAGAGGGCAGATTGTAGCTGGTCTGGCTCCAGGATATTGAGCCCAAATATATTCATTACATTTGTCACATTCAATTCAACTGGATCCCTGTTCTACTCTTATTTTTTGTTAAACTTCAATTTAAGGTTGTTCCAAATTAGAAGTCTGTGAGCTAAACCTTATAACAAATCATGAGGCCATCCAGGAAAGGTCATAAACACTCCAAATTATGACAGAGATACCTGGGAAATTCAGATAAACTGACATCTATGAACGTAGCCAGGATTCTCATATCAAGAGGAAAAAGTCCCCTTCACTATATGGACAGCGTATTTGGGTCCTGAGTACTGTCAGACAATAGAAATCAGATTCTGTGCCAAAACACAGGGTAACCTCAGGACACTGAGGAAGTCAGATATAAGAGGATGATTAATAGAAATAAGTAGGACGCATATGCTGGTTAATACAATTTTGCTCTGAAATGAATAAACAGATAATCAAATCCCTAGGCTTTCATAATAAATATAGAAACCCTACTGAATTGTGTTTATCACTATACACTACTGTTCTATGTATAGTCTTCTTCCACATGATCTAGGGGATTGATGCATTCTTGAGTGTGGCTTTGAATCTGCTAAGCTTGGAGTGCACCCCATGGTGCTGTATGTGCTATATCATTGTCAGAGATGTTGACAATATATTATTTTTATTACATTTATTGAACAAATTATCTTCCCTACTAGATAGTAAACTCATTGTGGGCAGAGCCCATTTCTAATTTACCTTTATGTATCATACTGTGCTTAGAGATTTTCTAACAGTCATCAGATAGTGAATAAACAAGTGAATGTTAACAAAGAACATGGAATATTTCATTGATGTAGATTTCAAGCTACTTCCCTCAAAATACCGCCCCCTAGCAATATCCATGCCGACTGCTTCCCTATAACTTTGCTTTCTTTGAAGAAGCCATTTTGAGGTACTTTATGAACAGAGGAGACATGAATATCAACAAACAGACCAAGAAAATACATGAAGTCCAATAGCTAAAAAGGGAAATATCTGTTTCAGATTTAATTGAGGAGTGATTTTTTATTGGTTTTGTGCTCCCCCTAGTTAGTATAGGGACTACACTAATCTTCAGCTTTACCAGTACTGCCTTCTTAAGAAGAAAAGAGCTAACTGTATTGTGTGAATAATTTAGCTTAGTTCTAGTAAGAATTCCTGCCTGGAAGTGATTAAATATGATAGTGAGACTCTTTCACAAGAGAGCTTTAAAAATAACATTAGGTGTTGGAGATGCTACAGGTCTAGAACAAAAAGAAAGATGAAGATGTTTCTCCTTTTCAGGAAGGTCCTGAATTCCACTCCATACCACTGGCTGTAGCTGAAGAGGGACTCAAGTAATTGCAATTCCATGACAAGTCTGGAGTATTTAGGAGGACATGGAAATAAGTGAAATATTGCTGGATATGGCAGCAAAGTGAGCTGGAAAATAGCTTAAATTCAGTAAGAGTAGGAGCTAAAAGGAAGTGGAGGGAGTGTTGGAAATGAGTATGAATCAGGTGAGCATTTTGCATTGAGAAGAGATTAAGTTTCCTTATTTGTAGAATAAAGGATTTGGACTGGATAATTATAAATCCAGAATGCTGTAATTCTATTCCTAAGTGGTAAAATTTAAGGCCCTAGGGAACATATATTTTAGGTACCTTTCCAATCACAGCATGCAGACCCACTACAAGGTCAGGCAACATTAAGTCTATTTTGCCAGTTTAGAAAGTGAAGCACATATGAGATGTAATTTGCTTAATGTCATAAACCAAAGGCAGAAACCCCAATTAAATTAAAAAAATAATTTTACTGAACTAGAAAAAAGAATAACAAAATTCATTTGGAAGAACAAAAGATCAAGAATATCAAAGGAATTAATAAAAAAATGTAAAAGAGATCTTGCAGTCTTCACCTGTATTGTAAAGCAGTAATTATCAAAACTACCTAGTACTAGCTAAGAAATAGAAAAATAGATCAGTGGAACAGAAGATACATACTACAAATAGTATTAAAGGATGATAGTAACCTTGTGTTTGACAAAAATAAAGACCCATATTTGGGGGATAAGAATTCGACATTTGGTAAAAAAATTTAGGTAAAGTGGAAAGTAGAACCAGGTCTTGAATTCGAGTCTTTTGGCTTCCTCTGGTTGAGTGCTTTTTCTGCTCCATCTAGATGGCTCCCTATGAGGGCAATTCCTTCACCCCTTCCCCCACTCTTGGCCATCTCCACCAGTGACTCTTCTGGTGAGATTAAAAGAGGTGCAGAGGCAACTACATGAGCCCAGTTGTTTCTTGGAGCTGCTAAGCAGGATGCCTCCAATCCTACTGCTTGGGCTCCTACATTGTCATTATGCAAAGCTTTCCCTTTGTACTTCCTTACATGAGCTGCCTTGCCATCATGTTGCTCTCTTACCTTTGGAGTGTGTGTGTGTGTCTGTGTGTGTGTCCTTAAGTATGTATTAGAAAGAGGACAGATGCTTGAACATTTCTTTCTCTTTGAATGTGAAAACACTTGCTTTTTGATTCAAGGAGGGTGATTTCAATTAAAGAAAAGAAATCTCCATCACATTGGAACCCATGTGTGTGAAATGGGCAGCCTCATCATATATTAAAAAGGAGAATTGAAATACCTAAGTCTTCCTTTTATCACAGAAACAAGAGGAGAGAACCATTTGAAATCCACTCTGGAATTCATCTAAATGACCAATATAGTTATAGAGCATATGATCTTCAAAGCAGTTCCTTCTTCCACAATGAGACAGCTCTGACTGAGCTGTTTTTGCTTGTGTTTCAGGCTTGTTTTCTAAAGGCTGGCAAAGGAAATAAAAGAGAGAAAAAGGTAAAACCACCTCTGATCTCATGATCCCATGGAGGATTTTGGAATGAAGGTACTCTAATGGACCAATCTGAAACAGCCTCTCTAGTAACTTGAGGTAACTTTAGACTCTTTTGAAATGAGGGAGGTGATAGTTTGATAACCAACCTTGGATCAGAGGGGTCGGAAACCAAAACACAGACTCTTGATTTGAGAAAATCCTGGAAAGATTAAGCTGATTGAAGAACATGAGTTTTAGGTTGAGCCTACCTACAAACTAATTTGAATTGATCAGTCATTTCAGTGAAAAATCAGGGAATATTTTTAGTTGTTTTTCTTCTCCACAAAATAATTAATTCCAGGGCTCAGTGAATAGTTTGATGGCCAAGCTTGGGATGACTGGAACAAGGTAGATGGTCTTAGTAGATCCTGGCATCACAAAAGGAAATCTAGACTGGGGTGGGGAAAGCATTAGCAGAGTATGACAACAGGGAATACAGAGATCTGGACAAGTTATCAATTAGCCTCGAAGAGAAGTAACAGTAGGCATCAGGGAGCCGTCCCAACAAGTTGGTAGAACATATTGTTGGTGTTATCTAGCTGCAGGCAATGGACATAAGGATGTCTGGCTTAGAGGCGGCCAATTCCTAGGACTGAGAATTAGGAAAGGGCCCAGTCCTGAAGAAACTGAGATTTGGGGCAGTGTACTAGCACAGAATCTTAGGTATACAAGATGAAGAAAAATATCCATTTTTTTAGGAATGAAGAATAAGGTGATGTGGGGGCTGGGAATCAGAAAAGGAGAAAGAGCTCAGTTATTCGACTTAGGGAATAAGGTCAAAAAGAGATCAGCCAAAAGACTGACCTTTTGAGGCCTCTGTCAAATCTTCATAGTATAACTGTCTAGTGATTGAATCCCAGGAACTAGAATATGACTGGAATAGGCTCAAGTAAGGGGTGAAGGAGCCCTATCCAGAGAGATTCAAGGTCAGATAGATGGGGTATTCACTAATATACATAGTATACTTATTCCCTGTATAAAAACTCTATCAAAACATCTATATTTATAATAATTTATATTATAAAATCTATATCGCTATCATCTATATTATATATCTCTGTTTAAGATCTCTTTATTATGGATATCTATATCTATAATATCCATATTTATAAAACTTATGAGAAATGTATACAAATATATTTATTAGGTAAATTCTAAAGCGTTGGCTGAGACACATGGAGATTAAATTATTTGCCCAAGAACACACAGATAATAAGTGTCAGAAGCAGAATTTTAACCCAGGTGATTCTGATCAGCAGTCCAGCTATACTCTATTAGCAAAGCTAAACTACCTCTCTTTTAGCAGTAAATCCAACAAAAACATTGGTTATTTTGTCCCAGTGACAAAAAGCTGACTTTATTTTTAAAAATCGTTTTCAATAGATATTTTTAGCATCATGGTGAAGGAATTGAGGGCACTGGAGTAGTAAGTGGTGGAGAGAATGGAGTGAACCACAATAACTTCATTTAGTGACTTGGTTCTGGATTTAGCTTATTTCCCTTTCTATTCAATTATGGTTCTTGGCCAATTTCTGTCCTGCGAGAAAACTATTCAATTATAGAACCTGGAAGGATCTTTGTTGCATTGTTTGAACCTAGCCTTGTGTGGCTGGGAAGCTGGATCATCTCTACCTGTTGCTTAGAGACCCTTAATTAAGGTCCTAGTTTATACTGACCAGAGACCCATTGAGATCCCAAAATTGATGCAAGGAGTTTTCCCACAATTATATATTTCAAGAAACCCATGTGTCTTATCTAAAAACTGGCCCCATCATTGAGTATTGTTTCCATGTTCCTTTGATTATTTACAGATATCTGGGAGAAAGGGACTGCTGAATTTTATTAGTTGTTCATCCTCCCCCTTTCCACCTGAAAAGTGCTTAATCTTTCTTCCAATTAGAAATCAGATGACCCAATATATTATTTTAATTAACTGACCTTAATTGATTTTAATTGTTTTTAATGTATAAAAAATCTATCTCTCTTTATATTTGGGATCCAGTCCTAAGCTGGGGAAAGGGATATGATCCTGATTTGTTAGGCAATTGGGATGCATTGCTTAATAAATCAATTTGCTCAGAAGCACTAACTACTTGTTTCATTTTTTTAGACCACCACAGTAGTCATATGTTTTGTTATTCGTCAGAGAATTATTTTTTTCTTGCAACATCTAAAAAATGTCTTTCTCATATCTTAAAACAAAACCTTAGACAACTTCTCACCTTACATCCACACCTTTATCTACTTCCTTAAAAATTATTCTAGGGGGCAGCTGGGTGACTCAGTGGATTGAGATCCAGGCCTAGAGATGGGAGGTCCTGGGCTCAAATCTGGATCAGACACTTCCTAGCTGTGTGATCCTGAGCAAGTCACTTAACCCCCATTGCCTAGCCCTTATAATTCTTCTGTCTTGGAACCAATACACAATATTGATTCTAAGATGGAAGGTAAGGGATTAAAAACATTATTCCACCTATCAGCTTGATGGGTACAATGAATGAGATACATCTTCTTTGACTGCTCTGTTTCAGAGAATTTGATATTTCCATGACTCTTTGATCTCACTGATGTGGAGACTCCTTCTATTAGTGTTCCTTTACCCTCCTAAATATAGTCAATTATCCAGAGACCCAATTTTATTGGGTTTTCTAGCATTTTGATGACTTACCGCACACCTCATTCTGTGCAATTTTTGTTTATGTCTTTCCATAAATCTAATTCAAAGGATGCATCCACCAAGTTTCAAGCCTTTGTCTAGGGCTTTAATATTTCACATGTATTACACAGCATTCAGACTATTCATAATTTCAACCTTGCTCTGGTTATTCGACCATTCCAGATCCCCTCTGGTTATAAATATCTTTTATGAAGTTTTTTCTGTCATTTCTCTTATACAAGTCATTGTTGGAAACATGCTACAGCCTATTTATAAACAACACGTGTTTCTCCATTGCCATTTGGGTCACCTGACATTCTGATTTTTTAGAATTTTATTAATTTATTTGTTTATTGGTTACATTAAAGTCTCAAATATTTTCCTCCTTCCTGTCACCTTCTTCCAACACTAGAGAAGGGAAATTCTGATTCCTTAGTGGTTCAGTTGTATAATTTATACCCATAAAGCACCATGGGGGAGAATATTGGCGCTAAAAAACATGGGAACAGCTTTAGACCACTATGAATTTTTCCAGATATGTAATCTTCCACAAGCAAATTAGCTCATTCTTCTCTTTATATTCAATCCTGGGCTTAACTCAATGTCTACTTGCAGTGTTTTCCCAAGGTAGTATATTGATGGATGAGCTGTATAGATCAGCTATTCAACTGTATATCATTATCTGGATAATAGACATTCTTTGTCAACTAGGTTTTTATTTTGGGAAAGTTGGACCATCCTCTTTAAAGTCATTAGGGATCTCATTTTAAAGACTGCACTATTCCGGGACTTGTTGCAGTCTATCTACAGTCAGGATGAAGGCAACCTCATTATCTTTCCATCTTTAATTCAGTCTCTGTGCTAGAATCCTCGATGACAGAGGCAAACTCCTTTGGTGGGCATGTGTTTCTTTTATATCTTACTTGATAGTAATCATCAGAAGTTCATCAAATACTCATCTACAATGTTGCATTTTTCTAAGAATCTGTTTTTAACATATGCTTGATAGGTCCTTTGATGGAGAAGAGCCTGTAAGTCTGCATTTTGCTCTACTGAATAAAAAATTTTTTTCTAGTTCACAAATAATAAGTAAATGAGATTTTTTGTTCTTCACACATTTGAGTCAATTGTGTGACTCTAAACATGTGGTGTGCTGTAGAACATTATTTGTGAAAGTATGTCTTTTTCCTTCTTATAGCTTCATCAAGGACATCCTCAAATCATGTGTAGATTGTGCCCATAAAAATTCTGTAGAGATAGAGAAATTAGCATATGGTTTGGTAATTATTGATATTTTCTTGCTTTTTGGGGAAGAGGGAATTAGAACAAAATGGCCTATGAGATTTTCCAAGTGTTTTATATCCTTCCTTCTTTTAGATTTTCTGAGGATTGAAAGTGTAATACCTTTGAAATCGGGTTACCTCCAGATATGTATAGTCCATATAGTTCAACTGCTACTTCTATCTCTTCATGCAGTACATCAAGCACTGTGAGAAAATCTTTTTGTGTTGCCTCCATCGTCATTGAATGAAGGGAAGGTTTTACTACACAAATCTAGAAATCGCAGCTTATTGGACATCGGAGAACTCACACTGGAGGAGAAACTTTATGAATGTAATGACTATGGAAAGACCTTTAGCTGGAAAAGCAAACTTATTGGTCATCAGAAAGTTCACACTGGTGAAAAATGTTATGAATGTAATGATTGTGGAAAGGAATTTACCTACAAATCTTACCTTATAATACATCAAAGAACTCACCCAGGAGAGAAACTTTATCGATGGCCTTTAGCAAGAAGAATAATCTAAATAAACATCAGAGAACTCACAAGGGGTTGGGAGGTGGAGGGGAATCTTATACATGTAATGACTGTGGAAAGGCCTTTAGCCAGAAAAGTGATCTTACCAGACCACAGAAAAAATCACACTAGATAGAAACCATGTGAACATGATAATTAAGTGTATGTTATCCTTTTTAGTCAATGCTATTCTCACAAGAATCTCTTTGTGGAAAAAGAAACCTTTGAAATATAATGACTTTCCATTTATTGTGAGAGTTTCCCACTTTTGTCTAATTGTTTCTCCTCTAGTTTCATCCTTAAATGTCCATGGCTTGATCTTGCTTAGTTGGGCCTCTTGTTAAGCTTTCTGAAAAATCACTTTTTCCCCAAATGCTTCTTTTTGGTTTTTAAGGAATCACTGCTCATAATCTTCTGCCATCTTTCTAAGATTTTGTAAATGAGTCTATTTTACAAACAGGTGTTACCCTTGATGATTGTATCTCTCTACTTGACAAGGAATTCAAGTGTTTTCTAACTGAAGGAATTTTTATGTTTTCTTGGTCTCATCATTGTGACGATTGACTTATATTAATTACATTTCCTTAGGAAATGGTGATAGTCTGTGCTGGTGCTGTTCTTCAGTCCAATCTTCACTTTTCAGGATAAATATCTCATTAAAAAGTTCAACTGTGAGTTGCCTTAGTGGCATGTCTTTTAGTTTTTATCCTTTTTTCTAATATAGAAATAAATATTTTCACAATAAGACTTTAAGGTTTTAGAATGTACAGTAGTATAGTTATAATACTTTTCATTTTACAGATAAAGAAGCTAAAGCTTCTCTAAGGACATATATCTAATTACTGTCATCATGAATAATAGAACCCAACTCATTTAGCTCCTATTCCTTTATGTTGGGGAGAACATGCAAGGACAAATGAGCAAAAATGGAACGAGAAGCATTACAGTATAATGCAAAGTACATTGGTCTTAGAGCTAAACTACTTGTTTTTAATTCTTGGCTATTCATGTTCTGGCTGTGTGACTGTGGAAAAATCACTTAAATCTTTTTACATTCTCATCTGTAAAGTGAGGATAATAATTCTCAGGCTACTTCCTAGACTGCTATTATTATGATTACAGGACTTGGGGAATAACCTTTTATATAGTGCTTACTACCTGCTTGGCACTGTGCTAGGAGCTATAAGAATCATCTCACTTGATCCTTTGCAAGGTAGCTATTATCCCCATTTTAGAGCTGGGAAAACTGAAGCAAAGGGAGATTAAGTGACTTGCCTGGAGTCACACAGCGAGTAAGTGTCTGAGGGGAGATTTGAATTCAGGTCTTCTTGATTCCATACTCTGTGTTCTGCAGCATCAGCTGCCTCAGTTAGACTGAGATAATGTATGTAAAGTGCTTTGTGAATTATTTAAATGCAAGTTTAAAAAATAATGTGAATATACTTAGGGCTCATATATTTTAATTTATAATGAAATATTTTATATGGAAAATATTAATGGAAAATTTTGTAAAAAAATATTTTATTCCAATAATATGATCATTTTAATTTTCATATAAAGGACAAGGATTAGTGGTTTTTACTTGGTTGGTACTTAATAAGTATTCATTGAATGAAATAATGATGAATAAATTTGCTTGATCATATGTTTTCTTTCTTTTACCAGAGATCTGATATAGAACAAGAACAGTTCAAATAAGTTCATTCAGTTAAATCTAACCAGCATTTACTAAGTGCCTAGTAAGAGCAAAACAGTATACAGGTTCTGGAGATATTAAACTGAAATAACCAATAACCTCAAGGAGTTTACATTCTTTTGAAGCTTACAGTCTATAATTCAACAATTTCTTCTCAATGATTAATTCAAAAGAAACAGAGCAAAGGGAGGTTATTAACTGAAAAAGAGAGCCTACTTTTAACTTTTGGTAGACAAATTCTCCCAAGTATGGTCTTAGGACAGCATTAGGGAACGTTTTTGAGATTGTGTGCCCAAAGTGCAACTTTAAGCTGTCTCTGAGCCCCTTAAACTACCTCAAACAGTGGAATGAAGAAGTGCTTGCATTGGGAGGCTGGCCAGAAGGGCAAGGCATGCAAAAAATGTCCTTTGGTGCTGTGGAAAGAGAGAATGGAGCAACCCTCCCTGTGCCTGTGTCGTGGCTTCACCACTCATGCCAAGGCTTTGCCAATGCAGGAAGAGTACTTGGATACTTTACTCTTATTATCATCTTCGCCCAGATTGAGCACATTTTCTAATCACAAATAAGCAAAATCTCCCAGAGCAGGTCATTCCTAGCAGGTAACATGTAGCCACATTTAGCCCATGGTTTTAGCTCAGCAAAAAGATAGTTAAAATAATTCAAACAAGTGTCTTAACATTTCAAATGGCACTGCCCTGTTTAGTTACCAGCCACAGATGTGAATTTCTCATTGATATTCCAAAAGTATCTTTAGTTTCTTCAAATTCACTCAAATGATAGGGCTTTAAACTTGGGAGCCCCTGAGTTACAGTTCTTGAATGGAGCAGAGAATGGGAGGTTTTGTGTGTTTCACATCTGGAAGGTGGGCAGTAGAATAAAAGCATATTCAAAATCTACATCAGAAAGCAAACAACACCCACAAATACCCAGCTTTGAAGTTTATAATGAAATATCTTGCATACATCAAGGCAAAGCCTACAGAAGGATAGCACTGTCTTTTGCTTTAGTCCATCACATACATCAAATCTCCTCCAGATACAAAAAAGTTCATTAATAGCCTTCTTGCTTATGCTAATACAATCAGAAAATTATGCAGACTTCATATTTCTTTACAGACAGGACATGCTGATAGACCATTAGTGATTCACATTGATGAGTCTGCTAATTGTGCAGAATGTAATTAGTGATTATATAATATGTAAGCTCTTGCAACTGTCATTAATGTCCACTACTCATCAGAGATGTTCTCACTGAATTAGAGAATGATTACTGCATGGTGAATCTACTTAATCTGAAATATGTTAGTTAACACTTTAGGCAGTAGTTAAAAGTACCGGTAACCTGAAAGAAAAAAGATGCCTGCCTATCACAAATTAAATTGCTTAAAGTAAGTTTTCCTTGAAAAGATAAATTGAGTTAAATGGCATGATAAACTTGAAAGTGGAGAAATAGAATACTCCAACTAAATTTAGATTTTTTTTTCTTCCTGTGACATAAATGGGGAAGAAAATAGGATAGGTTTCCTACTAGAGTCATTCATTCAATTCTCCTGATATATTAAACAAACATTTTGAACTGTTATATTAATACTATATTTATTATGATATATTTTTAAAAGAAAACTGAATTAAGAAATAGTTTTTTTTTATAAAAAGGAGAAAAGAGAAGTATTCAAAATACACTAGAAATTTGTGAGAACCTGAACCATTGGGCTCATTTTATGAGACCAAATCATTGGTTGAACAATATTCTAATGAAGTCTTTGTGTCACATCCAGTACTAAATTCTCCCAGATGGAGAAAGGAATAGTGGTAAGGGGAATATGGTCCTGAATGTGGAGTCAAGAAATCCTGGGTTTAAATTTTACCTGTTTGCTATTGGACCAGGGGTCAACAATTTCTCTGATACCTTCCTCAAAGGATTTTTGTGAAAATCAAGTAAGATGTATTTAATATGCTTTACAAACTTTAAAGTGCTATGTAATGTTCTTAAATTATTTAAGATGTATAAACTTTACAATGAATCCTTTATTATGTAAAGTCATAAATGACCCATGGAAGATACTCTCTCACTGTGTGTGTTTGCTCATTTATAAAATGATCTTTTTGGAATATATGGCCTCTAAGATCCCTTCCAACTCCAAATCTATTCTACTGTGTCCTAGTAAGTTACCAGTGAAGATGTCACCTTATTTTCTTCCCATATCAACTCAGGTTTCCTGCCAATGGCCCCATAAGAGAATCATAGAATTATATAATGTACAGATGGAAGGACTTTATAGGTCATTTAGCCGGAGTCCTTCATTTTACAGATGGGGAAACATCAGATGATTTGTCCAAGGTTATATAGTTGTAAGTAGCAGAGGAAGGACTCTAATCCAGGTCCTCTGATACCAAATCCAGTTCTTAGTTCTTTTCCCACTCTATCATAAGATGTACCAATTATAGCTCTTTTTTAATATCCCTTCTAAGGCTGTCCCAGATGGATATTTTTTACTAATGACAATGTAAATTAAAATTTTCTGGATGAATAACATTTTTAACTTTGAATTGTGATTATCAAAATGATGGCTATAATCTAACATGCATAGAACTTTTCACATTTCAACAGTAATTGAGTAATTTTTATGTGCTTTAATTTACCATTAAAAGATATAGCTGCCATGGAATCCAAAGGTAATAAGGTAACTTTTGATTTGGATGAATTCTTCTTGTTCATCTACTTTACATGAATAATACTCATATCGGTATCCCTGGATCTATAAATAATCAAATATGGCACATGGGCTATCAAAAAATTTGCAGCTCAATTCCTAGATGAAGTATCATATATTAGCTACAGAGAAAAGGGGGTATTAAAAATGGAAGAACTAAATGTTTCCTTCAGTTTCCTTCTTTTATGTTTCCTGGTAATATCTAGCTAGGTTGCTAAAAGGTACATGTTTGGAACCGAGGTGTGGTGACAAGGTTTAGCTCTTGGGTGCTGTATTAGAGGGTGCAGAGAGCACTTGCCATTTTTTCAGTAGTATAGAAGAAACAAGAGTATAATCCACATTAGCAAGAATATTTAGTTAATAGAGGCAACTACCATCTATAGAGATGAAGTGATCTACTTTCCTGCCCCATTCTCCTTCTCATTCCTTATTTGATTCCTTTTGGGGAATGATTCTCACTGCTTGCCCCAGGCATAGTTTGCAGTTCTTTCTTAACATGAACACAAAATTCCTAGTTGTGGCTCTGGAAGGACCCCCAGAGTAGCTAACTAGAATCGCTGAAGCAACAACTACTCAGAAAGGGAAGTCCGGGAAATTGGTTTTTGATATAGTAGTTGTTGCCAACAGCTTCAACATGGGCATTATAACACTTTTCCTATACTCTGATACTGCCTTTGGATAGGTCCTGAAAGCAGGGGATAGCCCCAATTTCTGAGATGGTTTATAATTAGAAAAACAGAACCAAAGATAACTGTAGGGACAACTGTGTTGAGAGGAGGGAAAGCAAGAAGGCTAGCTGAGAACTCTGTGTACCCAACAAGATTATCTCTTCAGAAATAATGTAACAAATAATTCACTGGACCAGGAATCAAAAAGATGAGCTGAAATCCAACCCTTACATACTTACCAACTATTTGATCCTGGGCAAGTCACTTAACCTCTGTCGGTCTCAGTTTCCTCAACTATGAAACAAAGACAATGTGGCATCCCAGGTATATTCTAATCTTGAAAGTATTATTGTTCTATTAATATTGTAACCTATGAAAGTATTATTGATGTATTAATATCATAACCTATATATAGGTTATATATATTATAACCCTTGAAAGTATTATTGATGTATTAATATTGTAACCTGTACAGGTTACAATAAGAAGAAGATAATAATAAGAAGGTTCAACGGCTGAGAGGGCGACACAGCAAAGCACTGTGGAGTGCTTAGGGCATGTTGGAGCACAAAAGACAACATGGCCATCCAATGCAGCTGAGGAAGTCTCCAGGTGTAACGACTTTTTGTGCCATTGGACCCAGGCTTCCAACGCCAAGAGAGTGGGACTGTCTCTGTGCATCGACTTTTCCACTTAAATCTCTTTCACGCACAAGTGTCTTTGTGCACACTCATCTATACACCATAGATGAAAATGCACAAAGACAATCATCATCCTGTTACCGAGAGACGACTACCAACCAACCATACAGGTTACAATATTTTTTAAATTAAATGCTTACCTTCCATCTTGGAATCAATACTGTGTATTGGTTCTAAGGCAGAAGAATGGTAAGGGATAGGTAATGGGGATTAAGTGACTTGCCCAGGGTCACACATTTGGGAAGTGTCTGAGGACAGATTTGAACCTAGGACCTCCCATCTCTAGGCCTGGCTCTCAATCTACTGAGCTACCCAGCTGCCCCCAGAGGTTACAATATTAATACATCAATAACACTTTAGAGATTAGAATATACCTGGAATGCCACAGACAACAACAGAATTGTTTTGAAGATAAAATAAGATATTTGTATAAAGTTCCTGGTAGGCACTATGTAAATAGTTAGTCCCTTTCCTTCCCTGCATGGCTTTCCCTGTGTGTCTGTGTTCACATTGACCTCTATTGGGCATTTCCTTGGAGCAATGATTTGGCATTGGCCCTTGCTAGAAGCAGCTGAAGATCTGAAGACAGTGTCCACCAAAGGTTGGCAGACCCAGCTGCATCCTTGAAAACTCCTTCTGAGCCCTATTTTTTTCAGGGGTGTCTGATCCAGAAGTTAAGGAACTCTTGACATTAGGGGTCACAGGACACTTATAAAGAGAACATGAGATCTGGTAAGTACGCCCTCAAGCAGTTATCTTCAGATTTCAGCTCTCGAGGAGCATCTGGCTTGTTCACATGCAGTGTGTGCTTATTTAAGACCTCATACTGTAAGGCTCTTCTTTCATAATAGATTCTACAGGGTAGACAGGAGTTATGTGACTTTAGGGTTAATGGTGGTTACGAATGCGACTTCCACTGCTGCATCACTGCGAACAGCCAGAATAACCGTGGAGTTGTCCTACTTTGGATCCTTATGTGCCCCTTTAAATTTTTATCGATGAATACATGGCATTATGGACATGTCAAGAGCCATAGGCATTTGAGCCTCATCTCATAGAAAAAAAGCATTCAAAATCTCAGCACATTTATTGAGACTCTAAAGAAGGCCAAGTGAAAAGATAAAATAGACCTGGAAGTGAGGGTTAGTTGACAGAGGGTAGAACGCACATTTTCATATTAGTATAATGAGTTTTAAATGAATGTAATGAGTTTTAAATGAGTGTAATGAGTTTTAAATGAGTTCAGATCTTCAGGCCCACATAAATTATAATCCAGGGTATTGGAGAAACTTAGAGATATGATTTCAGAGTCACTGTTGGTAACTGAGAAATCAGAGAGATGAGGCTTTGTGAGGTAAAATGTCTGAGTTATAAAAATGGTGTCCACTGAAGCTTCCATGGCTTTCTAGTGCCAGTAGAGTTAGGGAAATAAGGCATTGTGGGGTGCAGATGAAGTTGTGTGTAGAATGCAGCATATGGGATATACTAATTTGGGGCCACAAGGATGAAATCAAATAGAGGCTAATTGCATTGGCATTTCTGATGGGGGTTCTTAGTAAATGTCTTGCCTAAGGACCAATTAAATCTGCAGTTGTGTTAATGGGAAGCCCACTGTAGGGTCTCAAGAGCTACAGTCTTAGGAGTAGCCACCCATAGAATTAACCCTGGAACCTAAGTTAACTGGGAACCTAATTCATCAGTATAAATTGGGCAGTAGTGTGGGGCGAGGGTGTAAGTATCCTTTCTGAAAATATTTGTTGTATTTATTTGGTTTTATTTACTTATCTGTGAATGTTATATTTCTCTGATAGGATGAAAGCTCTTTGTGTGAGAGAATATAGGGATTATATTGCTTTTTATTTTGGATATCTTTTACCTAGACAGTGATTAGCACAAAATAGATGCAAAACTGATGTTTGTTGTCTGATATATGGATATTTTATGCTCATACATTATGAATACATTAGAAGACACTGGACATGGCAAGTATCAACTAACATCAAAAAAGCATATTAGAGGGGGCAGCTGGGTGGCTCAGTGGATTGAGAGCCAGACCCAAAGATATGAAGTCCTGGGTTCAAATCTGGACCCAGACACTTCCTAGCTGTGTGACCCTGGGCAAGTCACTTAACCCCCATTGCCTAGACCTTACTAATCTTCTGCTTTGGAACCAATATTAATTAACCAGTATTAATTCCAAGATGGAAAGTAAGAGTTTTTTAAAAACTTACTAAAAAAACTGGCTACTGTGTGCCAGTGATTTCTGAATCAGCTGTCTGTACATTTGATATGTGTAAATCTAACCCTGTAATACAAATCTAATCAACTTATTAGAACAAAGATAAAAATTAATACAAAGCTAGAAAAAGTAAAAAGGAGAACAAGACACAGAGCCCAATTATAACAACTTCAACCTGAATTATTGAAACAAGTTTTTTTTTTATGGTAAATGGATGGAGGAAAGGGCAGTAAATCCCATAATAGTATTTTCATAGAAAACTGTATTGTCTTAACAAGAATAAAGTTTCTAAAAACCAACTTAGCAAATATTTGACTTACTAAGCAGAGAAATGTAGGAAATAAGGATAATACTGCATGTGTGCTTATTTGTAAATCTACACAAGTGAGAATAAGTAATTATTTTGTTTTGAATTGTATTGGCTTTATACATTTTATTGATATCTTTTCTTTTTCTACCACCTACATTTCCCAGCATATAACACCTTCTATTTCCTTCCAGAAAACCATTCCCTTAAAACAAAGAAGGAAAAAAAAGGGAAAAAGTACAGCAAAACCAACTAAAACATTTTTTAAAAATGTTCCTTTATATGCAATATTCCACAGCCATAGTACTTTACCTCTTTAAGAAGGGAGGGCAGTGCATTCTCATTCATCATCTTTGGAGCCAGGCATGATCATTATAATTTGATAAACCAGTCTCATTTTTTGTTCTTTTTCCCATTTTTGTATCATTGTATTTGTTATTTTCTTGGCTTTGCTTAATTTATTTTGCATCAGTTCAAATGTCTTTCCATAAGTTTTCCATTAATTCTAGCAGTTTCTTATCTTGTCCATAATTTGTCTTGATTACAGTCACATCTATGCCAGATAAATATTAAATTTTGTTGCTGTTGTGTTTTCAAAAGGGTTTCTGACTTTGTCTTTGCAGGCTTCAGGGTTGTTCATTAAAAGGAAGGAATTTATTTCCAAATTACAGGCTTCTTGATAGGCCGTTCTTCTTGTTACCTTATCTTTTCCATAGAGCTAATGTTATCATTTCTTATAGCATAGTAATATTTAATTATATTCATGTTCATTTATAAAATCTTATAAGGGAACATGTTGGAAAGATTATGAAAGCATAAAATCATAACATTATGGAGGACAGAGGAGGGAAAAGAAATTTAAAGAAAGCTTGGCAAAGGAGTTGACTAAGCAAAATTATCTCTTGGAATTGAAAGATAAAAGTGGAAGTAGGATAATTAAGAGACAAAAAAGTGGAGAAGATTTGTTGATATTTCTATAGCAGACTCTTTTCTCCATCAATGATCATGACACTACTATATTTGGATTCTAATGTGACAGTTTTGCTCAAGTTTATAGAAGTGAAAATGGCATTGGAGAAAGCAAAGATAGGCATAGCAAGAAGACTATACCTAACATAATATAAGGAGATTTGTGCTGGAGGCAACACAATTTTAAGGTCTCTTTGATGGACAGAGTCTAAAGCTATTTGAAGGAGAGGAAGATACCAAAGACAGGGAAAAACAAAGACCTCATTATTACAAAAACAAATGTGCCATAGAGAATACCAGAAACTGTCCATTCATATCCTTATTTCCTACCTATAAAAATTTTGTAAGGGAATAATTTATATACCCTTTGAGATCATCCTTGTGAAAGAATTGTATGAACCAAACTCATTCCATTTTGTAAAACTGATTCCATTTTGAGACTTAAAGATTAATTTTTCTTGTAAATTCCATCTGCTTGATAGTCATAGGATTTGAGTGACATCCTTTTTTACATTTGGGAAAATCTATCTACTTGCTTTTCCCCCTCCTAATTGTTAAAACTTGCTTATTCTCTTCCCAACTTGAAAAATCCCTAGCTTTTCCTCCAATTAGAAATTAGATGACACAATCTTGTATCCTGATTTACATCCTGTTAATTGCTGCTTTTAATGCATAAAAATCTATTCCTCAACCTCTGTATTTGGGATCCAGTTGTGAAAAAGGAGTTTGTTGTGACCCCTTTTTAACTATTACAATTTTAATTGTAATTTTAAATGCAAACCTTTTTTTTTTTCCTCAGTTACTTCAGATTTTGCTCATCACAGTTTTTTGGTAAAGTCAAACAGGACTCTGATCCCTGGGATGGTCAGACACTTTACCTGCATCTCAAATTCTTTTAACCTAAGATAAGCTCCCACTTTATTGGGAAAAGTAATCCCTGACATTGATGGGGAAGTAGATACCTCCAGGAAGTTCCTTTAAGTTAATAAGTTAAGGTAAGCTTCCTCACTATAGAAGTTAATTTATATGAATAAATTAGGATAAGCCTTCATATTGTTGTATAAGTTTCCTTGGAGTAATTATGGGATCCAGTATTAAGCACACTGATGGGAATCCCCCTGGAGTTTTTTGGTTTTGGGCTTGGGACCAGTGAAGAGCATGGTATATTAAGTTGTGTGAAATCTAGTTTAAAACTGTAAGAGATTTCAGCTGAAAATCTATTTTGGCCCCAATTTGGTCTTCTTGATTAGTGTACATTGAAGAAAATAAAATTGTTTTAAAATATATAAAACTCCAAATAGGTCACAGATTTGACCTGAAAGGGGATTTTCAATTTACTGCTAGTTTTAGTAAACTGTGAACACTGACTTTCTATGTGTCTGTCTTATTGAATTGTATAATATTTTGGTTTTGTTATTTTCTAGTGTTATTTTTAGATTCTGCTACATTGGAAGATTTCAAAGAAGGAAATTCATTAGACCAGAAGACTGCTGAAAACTGTAGTCAAAGACTATAATGCTGGAGAAGAATAATGAAGTTTCATAGTTTTCTACTTGAAATAGTTCTTTCGGCTTTAAGTAATTTGATACTAAACTCTTTGTCCCAGCAAACAGGACTAACTCCTACTTTAGGTTTTCAGAGGGAGATTAGGTTAAAAAGGGGGAAACAGTATCTACTACAAGATACATCCCCTCTTTTATTACAGCCCTGACAAGTTTGGGGTTACAGAGATAAAGTCAAATAATCAAAGAAAACTTTCTAATGGTTTGTAGATATTTGTGGCATTATGAATGAATTAGAGTATGAATTTGTAACTGAAATGTAACATCTTTATTGTGAATTTCTCAATTATGATAATTGCTAAACGTGTCTTAGTAGATGTTAGAAGTTTGCAGATTACACTTAAGCACCTCTCTCCCTTTTTTGTAGAGAAGGATTTTGAGTTGGGAAAGAGATGAGAGAAAGGTTAGTTCCATTGAGACAGTATCTATGAAGCAAATCCCGAATAAGGAAATTATCCCCTTCTTTTTTCCTATCTGATTAGGTAGCTTAACAAATGTTGAAGTATACTAGTGAATTTTGGGGTATCGTTTTATAGAATTTGTGTTAGAAGAAAATAAGAAATAATATTCTATGGTATATAAAGAGGAGAAACCTAAGCCAAAAGCTCAGACAATTTTGGTTCTTATTCATTCTGCTCTGGCTCACTTTGGGTCCCTTTTAAGCTATGCTTGAGCAGTTTTGGCTCCTGTTCAAGCGGTACTGGAGAACTGTGAAATTTCTGAGTACTTTTTATGTCACAGAAAAGTCTATATTTTCACAGATTGAAAAAAATAGATGTATAGTTTTTAGTGCCTGTTACCAACCCTTTCTTGATGATGAAGAGATAACTTGTTTAACTCAGGAAGCAACCTAAAAAATTAATTAATTAAGGTATGGAAAGAGAAATTTATGACAGAGACCCACAAGGAGGTACCTCTTTCCATAATCACCATCACCTGGACCCAGACAATGGGGACAGATATTCACAGTGATAGGAGAGAGACAGTGACCAGGAACTAGGAATATCTTTTGGGAAAACTAGTAGAATTTTTAAAGCCTTATATAATAGAATTAATTGTTTAGGTAATTAGAAGCAAGGTCACCAAAGAATGTTAGGAAGAAACCATGCATTTGTAAGTTCTTAGAAACCCCCAAAAGTAATAGTATTGCAATTAATTAGAAATGTTTAAAATTTTTATACTAAATTACAAAGGAGAAATATTTTGAGTGAAGATTAGTTCTTTAGATAGCCTGGGATATGGTTAGGAAATATTATTCTGCCCCAGAAAGAACATTTTAAGGATATATCCTAGTCTTTTGAAATCTCTCCAGCTTCAAAGGAGGGAGATGAGAATTCAAGGCTGCTACTTGAAACTTCTCCCCATCTTTAGCTCAGGGTTGAAACCTAAATTCTTGGAGAAAGGTGAGAGGATGAACTAGGTTATGAACACAAAAAAGAATTAAATCTGGCTTTGGGGGTAATTTAAAAGGAAATAAAGAAAAAGTCATAGGAAGCTGGGAGTGCTACTATAGAAAATGAACTAATTAATAATAATGGGTGCTAAAATTTTGAAGGGTTGCCAACTAAAGGCCCTTGGAAAAAATTTTTTTTTAATTTTAAATATTGTGACTAAAAATCCAGAGTTGATTTGGATGACATTTTGTTCTAAAACTAAATAGGATAAATGTGGTAAATTGTACAGACTGCATTTGTTATGTGGTATTAAGAAATCTATTAAGGGACAGTTAGGTGGCTCAGTAGATTGAGATTCAAGTCTGGAGATGGGAGGTCATGGGTTCAAAATGAACCTCAGATACTTTCTAGCTATATGACCCTGGCAAGTTACTTAACTTCAATTGCCTAGCCCTTACCATTCTTCTACCTTAGAACAGATAATTCGATTTTGAGACAGAAGGTAAGGGTTAAAAAATTTTTTTTATTAGCTATGTGTTCTTAAGCAAGTAACTTTACCTTTTTTTTGGTCTGGTTCCTAATTGGTGAAAGTGGATTAGCACCTACCTCCCAAGGTTGTTAAGATCAAATGATATAATGATTGTGATGTGCTTAACACAGTGCCGGGTATATATAGTAAGCAATATATGAATATTGATTATTATTATTTCTTTAATTAAATGTAATTGCTTCATATGGAATAATTCTTTTTGGGGTTTTAAATTAGCATAAAATGTCAAAGGTGATGAAATGATTTTCTATGTAAGATAATTTAGGAATGCATTTGACTGAATTTATATCATCTGACTGGTAATAAGTTTTGTTTCATGGTTTAAATATCCAATATTGTGTATATATTATTGTGTTTATATTCATATAATTATGTGAAATTTAAGAGACCATTGTCAAATGACAAATAACTTCTCTTTTTATCTGCATGCTATTAAATTAGGACAGCTAGCTGGCATAGTGAACAGACCTGGAGATAGGAAGACTCATCTTCTTGAGTTCAGATCCAGCTATGGATACTTCCTAGAAGTCACTACTTAATCCTATATGCCTCAATTTCCTCATATATAAAATGAGCTGGAGAAAGAAATAGTAATCTAATCCAGTATCTTTGCTAAGAAAACCTGAAAAGGGGTCACAGTCAGACACAAATGAAAAATGGCTAAACAAAAAAGGCTTAGAATATAAATTGAGTTTTTGAAAGAATGTAATAAAATAAATATTTGAAAACTAAAATATTTAATGGGTATATTTTATTTTGAAATATGTAATAATAATAATAGTAATGATGATTTACTGTTTGGGGGGAAAGTTGCACAGATCTCTTAAGTTATCTTTATCTGTGAGATCTTTGGGGACTTTCTTATTCAATTAGCATTGTAACATTTTATCAGCCATTCTGACTGCATGTGGTAAAATTCTAAAGTACTAAAGTTTGAAAACCTAGAATTGAGAAAATAAGATCACTCTCTTCTACTCCTTGTCAAAGTGGAGGTGAATTTAAAAGTTTATTGTATAATAAAGAGCAAGTTTTCATCAGAAATTATTTAGCTATCACATATGCAAATTTATGAAGTTATATTTTTGAAGAGTCTATAAAGTTATATTTTTGAGCCAACTTGATAATGGCCAATTTTGGATTCAAGAATTTTGAGATAGGATCTCTGGACCTGAGGTTTATTATTGCTTAGTGAATTTTGTATCAATTATCATATATTCACTGTATGTGTAATTAGAAGGAATCCAGAATGTAGCTATTTTTAACTTATAAGTGAAGGATAAATGAAGTGTAACCATTAGGGAAATATGTGAAAGGAAATTGCTTTATCTTAACTCAATTGAGTACTTAGAAATCTCTACCCTTTTAACTTAATCAGTCAAAAACTTGTGAATCCTTTTGATAAGAGTTTATATCCTCAAAGGATGAGAGGTGGATCCCACAGACACTGCCCTCATGGGCAGTGCTAGGCAAATTTGGAAGCTGTGACTGATTTCCTAGAAGTGGGGGAGAGACAGAAAAAAGACTATAAAAGGTCATGTCTTTCTGGATTCAACACTCTTGTGACTTGGAGACATTCCTGCCTTGGCTTTTGGAGAGACTCTTTCCTTGGATTCTGTGTGTGCTATTTTCTTTCCTTGGAGTCATTTTGTGTTGGTGGAACTCTGGCTGAAGACACCACCAGGACTTCTGGCTGAGGATTCCTTGGAAATCCATGTGGAGATTGGGACTTGGGGAAGCTCCTGCTGGGGGCCGAGATGGACTAAACTGGAGAAGGGCTGGTAGGCTTGTTAAGGCTCTGTCTCTTTTCTACATTTCCCACTTTCACTTTTTCTACCGTGTTGTAAATAAAAGCTTCTAACAGTCATTTTGACTTAGGGGGCTAATATTTTATAAACACTGATCACTTTTATAACTCTCATATTGAGTCAAAACCTAAATTTAAATCTAACAAATATGAGAAAATTAATAATATTCCGACTAGAGAAATTTTGGTATTTGAGGTAAATACTCCTGGAACTATAGTTTGATGTTGTTTGAGTTTTAATTACAACAATAGTTGTCTGAATTGTTGTAAAGTCAATAGTCAAACATTCAAGGAGAAAATGGCAGTTTGAAACTGCCACAGATGAATGTCTGTCTCTGTGAAAGATTGTCGAGATGACCTTGGGCATGGTGCATTTTCCCTTTTGAAAAGGAAATTTTCCTTCTGGTTAATCTTGAGATTGCTTTCTGTTACCCTGTGAATTATGTGGAGTTTGTTATGTGATTAGCTATTAAATATAAATTGTGCTTGGAATCAAATAGAGCTAAGGGAGTTTATTCCCTGTTATGGGTTGTCAGTCAGTCCATTCCCTAAGAGGAAATTTATTGACATTGTTATAACTACATCCCTCCTTTTTCCTTTTGTAGCAAATTCTATATTTATGAACTGTAGAAATTTTATTCTGATATTCTCTATTAATTAACAAATTAATATTACAACATTTTAGTTCAAGCTATAATATAGATATGATTTCCTAATGAAGGAATTAGAATCAAAGTTATAAGAAAAAGATGAGTGTAAAAGTTTTATAATTAAGTGGAATAAGTAAATTTTGAAAAAGCAACAGGATTAGGTTGTTTTCTCTAAGAATTAAATTATATAAGATATATGTGATTGACTTCCAGATGTTTCTAATGGAAAGTTCTGGCTTTGAGTATGCTGTTTTCAAATTTGATTGAATATTTTACAGATAAAATTATATTGATAATTGTAAAAATAGTGAAATAATTGTATTTTGAAGTATCTGTTTTAAAAAACATCGGGCTCATCTTCCAAATCATGCCCTTATAAATTTTTTTTTAAATTCTTCCTTCAACCTATTGCTATAGCATTGTCCATATCAGGTATAGGGGTTAGGTAAAGAAAAAAACAGCAAGTGGTACACAAAAACTGAAATTCTCTGAAGTCTCAGATAAATTATAAACTTAATTTGATATTCTTCATATAGAGCTGTTGTCAATAGGATCAGAATCATAAGGCTTGAATTTATTTTCATCATATGAACTAGTTATTGGAAAACCAAATTTCAGAAATTGTACTAAATTGTATTGTCTTGTTACTGGCAGATTTTAGCAGAATTCCCTAGGAATGAAGTGACTTGGAACCAGAGAAGCAAAGCCCCCTTCAGAGCTGTCCAAGAACATGGCCTATTCCATTATGTCCAGGAGAAATAATTTTAGGAACCAGAAGACCACAGAAGACATCTGGGACTCAAGACAAAATGTGTTGATTAAATGAATATTGGAAATTAATCACCAGGATACAAAGAGACAAAGTTATTTAATATTGATGATCATTATTGTATTGATTTGAATTTTTATTCAATGGTACTTAATGTTTCTTGAGTATTCTTGGTTACCTGACATAAATCTCTCCATAGAAAATTAGTCCATTGTGAGACCTCTAAGTAATTTGATAACCTGATTTAGTTTATAGAGTCTATTTAACAAGGTTTGTTTCCTTAGAGGATATTACTATTATTATTGTTCTTAAGCGTTTTTTAGCTATTGCATTAATCTGTACAAGAAGATGTTTCTCCACAGTCTTTTCTTGACACAAAATGTTGATAGTGTGCATGAGAACATTAAAAACCTTACAAATTCGATTTATAAATAAGCATTCTACAAGGAGTGGGTTTGTTCCTCCCCTACTGACTAAAATGGGGAATTGAGAGAAGTGTAAGAATTGTGTGAACCAAACTGACTACATCTTATAAAGTGGACTACATTTTGAGATTCTTTTCATTTTCCTGTAAATTCCACCTGTTTGCTAATTGTCGGAATTGAGTAATACTCTGCTTCACATCTGGGACAGTTTACTTGATTGCTCTCTTTACTCCCAACTTAGAAAAGTCCCTGGAATCTTTTTTCCAATTAGAAATCAGATTACCCAATCTTGCATCCTGGTTTATATCCTATTAATTGTTTCTTTTTAATGCATAAAAATCCATTTCCCAAGAAGAATGCTTCTAATCCAGATCATAATATATTATTGAATGGTAAAACATGATAATCAGCATAAATAACTTAGAAAGGCATTGAAAATAGACAATAAGTTATATACAGAATTAAATAGGTGGAAGAATCTAAAACATTATTTAGGGGAATCTAAAACATCTTTTAGGACCTCAAGCTTTTCCCCTGAAATAAAATAAATTTAATGCCAATATCCATCTAATGTTGTATGATTACAAATTATGGAATACTAGAGTCTTTGATGGTTTGAAATGGAGAATTAACCAAAAGATAATAGAGAAGTACAATGTACAATAAGCAGGCTGCAACACATTACAAGCAAGGAATTTTGAAGAAAAAACAGCATAAAAGACACTTTCAGAGAAGTGCATGAGTGAAAAGAAGATGAACTGGTCATATAGGAAGAGCAAGGCATTGACTTAGAGATGATCTGTGTGTTCTAATTACAATGTCAAGAGCAGTAGAGAAAGGCCCCTAGTGCCTCAGGTAGATTTCATCTCAAACTTATGAGAAAATATGGACAAGAATTGTTCAGGCTGAGTAGAAATTGATGGATTGCAATCTGCCTCACTGGAGGTATACACACCTCAATGAGTTCATAGATTCATCTGAAATTTTGAGTAGAGGTGTCATACCTTTAGAGGGGACAATCACAAGCATCTTAGCATGGTAGATAGAAGGCTAGCCTTAAAGTCAGAAATGAGGGTTCAATACCTGCTCCTGACACATGCTACATGTCTGACTATAGGCAAATCACCTAATCTCTTGGGACCTCAGGCAATTCTCTAAAATTTATAAATCACGGAGAAGTTGCTACTCTATATCAAACAAAGTAGGGCATTTTTACACCAAGAGTTCTGTACACAATGAGATCAAAGGTAAGATCTTTCCCTCCCTATACCTCTCCAAAAAATAACTTGAAGTGTTTGCTGGAGGAGACCAGGACAGCAAAATATATAGAAACAATTTTATACAAGGAATGGCTGAATGAGCTTAGAGGCATTTATGGAGAAAAGAAGACTAAATGGAAACAGGAAAGCTGGACCCAAACATCTGTAATGTCATGAAGAGGAGATCCTAGTTTTCTTCCATGTTGCTTCAGAGGGCAGAATTAGGATCAACATTTCACAGTCTCTCATGACATCTTTGAAGATAAGATAAATGAAAGTTTATAACAAGGGAGATTTTGACTTAATTTAATTTAATTCAAATTTTTTGACAACTAGAATCATCCAAGAATAAAATTGATGAATTGATTCATGGGATTGTATTCCAAATTACTGGAAATATTCAGAGACTGAAAAACCATTTGTTAAAGATGGTATAGGAGAAATCTGCAGATGTACTAAATTCCTTGAATTGAGATTCAATTCAAATCATAAAAGTGAGATATCAATATGTTTCATGGAGGAGATGAGTTTTGAAATGGGCTTTGAAAAAGATGGCTCAAATTGAATATGTAGTTCAGTTTAGTAAATGGGATAAAATAGAAAGTATGTGAAAAAAGAAAAGGATTTTATCACAAAGGCTGAATCTGAAAAAAAAAAAACTCTGGCATTAAAAAGGGCAAAATGGGAGATAACTCTCATTTATATAATACTCCACAGTTTGCAAAGTTCTTTGCTTTAAAAAAAATCTGTAAGGAAGCAACAGTATGTTTATCCCTATTTTGTAGACAAAAATATGTAAGCTTAGTGAGATAAAGTGATCTTCCAAGGTCACTTCATTAGTAAATGACCAAGTCACGACCTGAACCTAGGTATTTTGATGGTTTTGTACCTTGCCTCCCTTTCAAAGTCAAATTTTTAAGGACAAAAACTACATAATCATTACTACCACCACTTGCATGTGTTGTCTTCATTAGATTATAAGTGCCTTAAGGGCAGGTATTATCTTTCTTTTTCTTATTTCTATCCTTCCTTCCTTCCTTCCTTCCTTCCTTCCTTCCTTCCTTCCTTCCTTCCTTCCTTCCTTCCTTCCTTCCTTCCTTCCTTCCTTCCTTCCTTCCTTCCTTCCTTCCTTTTCTCTTTCTTCCTTTTATTTCTTTCATCTATATAATTTAAAAGCTTCTATTAGGAAGAATATGCTATTTTCTAAGACAACCCATTCCACTTTTGAATAATGCTAAATATTAGCAGGGTTTGCTTCCATATTCCTATTGCCTATTAAATCCTAAAGAAGTCTCCCTAAAAATTCCAGGTAATTCCTCTAATTCTGATCCTGGAGACAAAGCAAATCTTGAATTATTTTTTTACTTAGTAGTCCTTCAAGTAGTTAAGAAACGGTATCATATTCCCCATAAGTCCTCTCTTTTCCACACTAAAAATCTGATATTCCTTCACAGTCCTCATATGTAATGATCCTGAGGCCCACCACTATCCTAGTTGCCCTTTTGTGAGTACTCTCTGCTGTCTTCCAGCTCTAGAATTCTGCAATTTAGTGCTTTTGGTAGTGACTGCATGCTCCTTCTTTCTTACCCAGAAAGTCTGAATGTTTACAATCCAAAGTTTAAACATTGTTGGAATAAAACTCTTGCTTCTCAGAGCATTATAGTTAGAAGAACTAATCCTGACTATTTGAGCAGTGAATCCACTCTGTCCACTTAACAAGTATTTGCTTTGAGTTTCTTTACAAGTTAAACTACTGTGTGTGTGTGAATATGTGACTTTAGGGTACATTGTATAAATAGCACAGTGTTCCTTGGTATACTTGCTTCATGATACAGTTTGCCAAAACAGTTCTTGGAAATTTGGGGTTACAAAATTGACTAAACAAGTAGGGAACAGGAAAAAGAATGATCCAAACTGATGAGCAATATCTGTGGCATTTCAATATTTTAAAAGTGGTTCATTGGAGCTGGAAGGGACCTTAAAGTTTGTCCAGTCTTATCCTCTCACTTTACAGATGAATGAACTAAAACCCAATGAGATGACAGTTTGTCCAAAGTCACAAAATAAGTGGGAAAGTCAAGACTTGAATATAGGCAGTTTGGAGTCATCAGCCTTTCTTTCAATTTGCTTGTCATAAAAGATTTGCATAAATGATCTAGCTGTTGCAACATCAGAATTAGGATCATATACCAAAAAAAAAAAAAAACAGACCAAAACTCACAGCACTTTAAACTATAGCCTACACTGCCCTATTTGCAAGCTTCATTAATACTGGCTTTTATTTTCCAAGATCAAGGAAAACATTTCTTGGTTTTCAGTGGGCTTTGTTTTTTAGCATAGAAATGTTATCGTGGTTCAGAAACATCTTCAATGAATACTGCACATAGTAATAGTAATATTGTGGGATGATCAACTGTGATAGACTTAGCTACTCTCAACAGTACAATGGAACAGGACAATTCTGAGGGACTTAAGACAAAGAACTCTATCCACCTTCAAAGAAGGGACTGTTGGAGTCAGAATGCAGATGATTTTTTACTTTAGTTTACTTGGGTTTTTATTTTGGAGTTTTGGTTTTATATGATTATTCTTTTACAAAAATGAACAATATGGGACAATGTTTGCCAATGTTATACATACATGTATAAACCAGATCAAATTGCTTGCCAGCACTGAGAGGGAGAAGGGAAGGGAGGGAGGGAGATAATTTGTATTGTATAACTTTGGAAAACTTACGTGGAAGTTTGTTATCACTTGTAATTGGTAAAATAAAATATCTTTATAATAAAAAAATAAAAGCTAAAAAAAAACAAATGTAAAACCACATGGGCAGAATAAATAGGAGATGTTATCTTTTGTAAAAGATCTTGATAGGAAGCTCATGCCAATAGCCACCATACAAAACCAGCCATCTTCAAGAAGTGGAATCAGAGGAAGTTTTCCATTCTCAAAATAAAATTGTAATCTGAAAAAACAACAATGCCAAAAATGAAGCAATAGAAAAAGAACTTTTTTCAGGAAGTCATTTTCATTATAACCATAATCACTCATATTTATATAAGATCAGAGATTTGGATGCCACAATACTACCAAGCATTATCTGAACCAGATTAAAATGCAATTGCAAAACATATCATGAAAGAAATAAAACACAATAAAACAAAGGTAACATTAAAAAAAGAAAAAAGAAATACCTTCACAATCAAGGAAAAAGAGCACTTAAGTTTCTTGTCTTCTCTTTGAAATAGATGGATGGATCTTGTATAAAACATACTTTATTTCTGTTTTTTTCCTTGCCCCAAAGCCCATTTTACAGCTTAATTGTCAGCATTCCAATCATATTTTCAAATTTTCAAGGGTTCACAGTCCTGCTTTAAAATGTGATCACAGATGAAATGTAACATGTAAAAATTCAACAAAGTAAGGCTTAGGCTTTATATTCCATATAAAGTTGAATTTAAGAACTTCCTTTTGGTTGATTTTTATTTGCCAAGAAAGCAAAAAAAAATCCACAGAACTCTTGAGGCTTGGTATGATTCACATAAGAAATCATAAAGTGAAATAAGTGATTTTGATGGATGCAGGTCAAATGGAGAGAAAGATCATAGCCATTGAGCACAAAAATTATTATCGAGTATATTTTTCCTTTAAAAAAGTTTCCAAGCAAAAGTATACATACAAATAGAGTTGATGGACTAAATAGTGTGATTTGAGGGGCAATGAAAAGTGTGATTTAGATATTCTCACTCCCAAATGACTCCTCTACTCAGTACGATAGCACCAGAAATTCCCATGATTAAAAATCCATTTTACTAAGGATTGTCTTTTTTCTAAGAATTTTTTAAATGCACATCTTCTTGGAAAGGGTGGCCTATGAATAGAAGTTGCCTATGACACAGTAAAGAGCACTATGTTTTAGTTGGAAAATAGGTTTGAGTCATAACTATAGGGTCTTGAGCAAGACATCTTATCTCATTGAGACTTTCTATCTGCCCTATGAAAGGATTAGACTAGGTGATCCTAAGGTCCTAGTTAGTGTTAATCTAAGTGCCAGTGACCTCCCTAAACCAGTTTCCTCATTTATAAAATAGATATAATAATACTTTCCCTATCAATCACATAATTAGGTTTATTTCATCTTCATATAACATGAATTCTCCATTTTCATGAGAACATAACATTCTATTCTCTCTTCTGATCAAATGAACTAATGTGTTTGTCTACTTTATTGGACTTATACAAACCTCAGCTTTTAGTTTTACATATCATCCAAATTTTTAGTTTCATTTTCAGTTTTGTAGATCTTTTCCTTGATTTTTAGAATTATTATATTTGTGTTTATTTTGGGGTTACTGATTTATTTTCTGTTTATCTTTTTAAGGGTTTGTACTATTTTCCATTTCTTCATATTCTCCATGTTAAAAATGGCTGATAAGTATCTCCCCACTCCTAAAATACATACACATCCTTTTTTATTCTTAAGACAGATGGTGGCATCATAAATATAATGTTGTGCCTGGAGTCAGGAATGCCTGAGTTCAAATTTGGCCTCAGACCCTGATTAGCTGTGTGACCTTGGGCAAATCACTTAAGTTTTGTTTGCCTCAGTTTCCTCAATTTAAAAATGAGGATAATAATAGTACCCACCTCATGGGGATGTTATGAAGTCAAATGAGATAATATTTGCAAAAAGTGCTTAGCACAGTTTCTGGCACCTACTAGGCACTTTTTAAGTATTTATTCTCTTCTCTTCCCTGTCCTCTAAATTTGTCTTGGCTTTTCAATTGCTGAAGTTATTATTACAATAATTCCTCACCATAGAATCCTAGGTAGGAGGTGAGAGCTATTACCAGCCATATAGATTAAAGCAAACCATCCACAGACTAGATCAAGATAGTGGAGAATTTTACTATTTTTCACTTCTGTTGATTTAAGTAATTAGAAATATTTTCCCCTAAAGAATGGTTTGGTGGAATAAAATAATCCATGGCATATTGTCTTCATTATAATTTCCTTTGTTATAATTATTTATTATTTCTGCAATTTATTCAACCTTATCCATTATTTAGGATTATAAGGTTAGTTTCCTTTGTCTAAATATTTTCTTCTACTTTTGTTATTAGTCATAATTTTGGTTGTATTATAACTATAGAACTTATTGGCTCTTTTTTCTGTGTTGTTAAAAGTATATATAATTTGGATGGGGGAAGGAAAGTAATACAGAGGGGAAACCATATAAATATTGAATTTATTTAACATAGAAGGGATGAAGGAAAGGGAAATGGGAAAGGGTGAAATCTGAATTCTTTTACCCACTAAATAAACAATATCTGATGTACACTAGACTAAAACTCAAGTTATCTAAAGGCAAGTCCAACAGGGGATCAGTATCTCACAGAGTCCTTGGTGAGCCAGAAACAGGAATCCCAGGTGTAATGTCCACAGATGGTCTCTTGCAAGTAGATTGTCCACTCTTCAGTCACTGTCCAGTGACTGAATTCCAGAAGAATGGCTCTGCACCACAGCCAGTTGATATTAAAAAGGCCAGTATCTTGATGGATGGGTTTCAAGATGATTCACACATACACCTGTCTCCTCCCTCTCTCAGGTCCAGAGTGCTGTTGGGAAAACTGTCTCTTCAACAGTTTGGAACCCTGACAGCCCTGGGAGAATTCTGAGTCTTGAGGGCTTGTCACTCAAACTCTTTGCACCCTGTAATTTCCCTTGCTACAGTGTGCTGTGTCAGATTGTACAGATGAATACCATGATTGGTGTCATTTAGGGACATATTACTAGATGGGCTGAAGACTAGAATAGGTGTTGAGCTGAGTGAACATGGCCACTGCGAGCACACCATGCTGATACAGTGGGTGAAAAGGTGTCATACTTGATAACTGGGGATGCCAAGGGGCCTACACTGGCATTCATACCAAGTCAGTAGATACAGTGTCTGTCATTTCCCAATGGAACTAGCTCAGAGAAAGGCCAGTAATGAGCCAAGAAATAGTGGTTGTTACCCTTCTGACAGGGATTTTGGCCATTATTACTTTGTCTTTTTTATTAGAATTATTTTGTTTTACATACTTTTCTTTCATACTGTTTAAAAATTTTTTTGTTTCATTTAGTACAGTTTCTTATTTTTCTTGAGGCACTCCTAGAAGGAGCTAAATTTATGCATATATAATTTTTCCATGTTACCATCTTTAGTGGAAGCATCCTCACCCTGTTATGCCATCTTTCTGTTAACACCAATTTTCTTCCAGTGTTGTTAAATAGCTGAGAATTTTGGAATATATCTACATGCTGATGCAAAATGAAGTAAGCCAAACTAAGGGAACATTATACGCAGCAAGAGCAATATTGTCCAATGATCAGCTGTGAAAGACTTAGCTGTTCTCAGTAATACAATGATTCAAGACAATTCTGATGGACTTAAGACAAAGAATGCTATCCGCTTCCAGAAAAAGAACTGATGGAGTCTGAATGCAGACTGAAGCATACAATTTTTTCACTTATTGTATTTGTGGGTGTTTTTATTTGGGGATATTGGTTTTATATGAGTATTCTCTCATGATCAATATGGAAATATGTATTTCATGATTATATATGTATAACCCAAATAAAATTGCTTACTATCTCAGAAAGAGGAAAGGGAAGAGATAGAAGAAGATGATTTGGATCTTATAATTATTACACTTAATTGGAAAATTTTAATATTAAAACTATTTTTTAAAAAGAAAGTGAAAGAAAATAGCAGCATGGCATAGGTTAGTGGGTAGCATGCCTGCAGGATTTGGTGCCAGAAAAAATTTGGGTATGAATTCTGTCCCTACTACTATCTGGGTGACTGTGGGCAAGCTATTTAATGTCTTTGAACTTCACTCTCTGTAGAATTGGAATCATAATAAAGCTCATAAGGTTTTTGTGAGACAAATAAGATAATGTATGTTTTGCAATTTTGGTAAATTTTCAAGTGCTCTGTGTCAGTGATTACTAAAAGAGCCAAAATTATTCTGAGAGGCACTTAATTTTACTTTCCTTTGGTTGCCTCAAAGATGTTGGAAAACAGTAATGGCTTTATTTTCTTTTTCCTTTGATTCCCCCCCCCCCTAATCAACCTAAAAAGCTAGGCATATCAGCCTCAGAGCCACATTTCTTTCTTTCCTTCTTCCAAATTGAATCAGTCCAGCTAAATGCTATTCTATTTACAGTTTTTACTGACAGTCAAACACAAAAAGGTTTTCTTTTTCTTTCAAAAATGACCTCTTAGCCTATTGTGTAAAAAATACTTGTGATTTATCATTTATTAGTATAATTCGAACCTCCCTGTATGTGGTCAGAAATTTGTCTAACTCAAAGGGCTTACCATAGAGGTCAGGCTCATCTTTGAGACACTTCAGGGAAGCCTAATGGTTGAAAGGAATGCTTAATTCCTAGTCAGTGCTTACTTTGGATCCACCTAAAGTTTATATTTGGGGTTCCCCAAATTAGATTGATTTATTTGTTGATATATATCTGAAACTGCCTTTCTCTTGGAGACCACTCTCTAAGCCAATTAGGCAAATGTCCTTATATTCTTGTCAGAACTCTATATAATCTAACCTTACAGGAGATTTACAGAGATGTGAGGATGGGGCCATTCTTACTTCTTCTAGCTCTCTCTAGTAAATTTCTTTCTAAAACTACTTCAGATTTGGGGGCTTATTATCATGACTAATGCTATGGACTAGTTTGAGAGAGATACTCTTTTTCTTTGGGTTTCAACCAAAGTTATATGCCAGTAAGAATCATCCATAAGTAAAGTCAAGACACAGGACACTTCCAGCTGTAACATCCAATTGTTTACAGTGTCTATGGAGGCTCCCCAAGGGGTGTTTTTTTCCTTCAGCTGCTTGAGATTTGTGCTACAATTGTACATCAAAATATCAATTTTTAAATAGGCTGACTACCAAAGGAGGGGGGGGGAAATCTTGATGTTTCTCTCAAGATGAGAGGATTCGGGGACATACTTTGGGTACTAAACATGTTAAAATCTGTCTTGAAGACCAGGTCTTCTTGGCTGCCTAAGAATTTGTGCCAATCAGCTAAAAGCTTTCTATTGTCTCAGATGCCCCCAACTGGCAGATGAGGTTTAGGATTTTGGGGGATAAGAATTCTGTAGATCTCTTTTTAATGCCTTTGGACATGGCATCAAAAAGAAGGAAAAATAACAGTCTTCCCCTGCACAGCATCAATGATAATAATCCCCCAACCACCAACACTGAGACACTCATCATATAAAAATCTTGTCTGTGTAATCTTTAGCTGTTGTGTTAGAAAGAGACTTGCCATACAGACAAACCATTTCTTTTGGATCATGGACAATTCATTTGAGCACAATTTATTGACACCATATTGTAGTCTTTTAGTTCGAGACAGTATTTCCCCATATTTCCTTTATTCTCCTTCCTCATCTGATTCTATAATAAACATAAATGTATGTGTTAGGAACATAACTAGGACAGTCCAACAGAGCTTTGACACATGGCACCAAAATGTAGAAAGCATTGACAGCATTTGTATTATTTTAGTAACTAGACACAACTGTGGTAGCCCTGAGTATAGCACCTAGTTAGCAAGAATAATAAATTAAAATAAAAAATTTTCAGGTAGTTTGTTTTCCCTACTAAAATTCCATTTCCAATATGGTAGGGATTCCACAAATGAATTTTTTCCCCAACCCAGCCCTACTCTGCTTCTTTCTCTACCAACTTAGCCTCTTTGATAGTGACTTCAGTCTCAGGGTTTCTTTCCTCTATTCCCTAGGGGTAGAAAACACATTAACTAATCTCTTAAAGGTCTAGAACTACAACTTTGGTACTCAGAGCAAACAACATAAGATATCCTTGTAGTAAAAAAACAATAATTATATTATTAAATTAAACGTTTGAAGATAAATTCAGAATTTTTGGAGGGGTGGAACATAATAGGACACAAATCTCTGGTGGAAGAGATTTGACAGCTGAGAAATTTTTGTCACTGTGTTAAATATCCAAAATTAGAGTGTTTTCTAAACCTATCAAACCCCAGATATTTAACTATTATTATAATGAGAATTTACTTCTTATTAATTGATTTATACAAGTTCACCTACACTTAAATAATCAGAATAAATAATTTTCTCTTTAAGTGCACTTATTTATTAGAATTCGCATTTTTTTGTTGCTCCTGGGAGATTCAAAGAGTAAAATTTGTTACATTTATGTGATCATGTACATGCATAACTATCCTTCATATCTGAAGATGATTGTTGACATTGTTGCTGTTCATAACTATGACTGATGGCAATCTTTTATAAAATTTTTTATGTCTTTTTTTTACATCTGTTCAAATTCTCATGGTATCTTTTCCTTACCCTCTTCCAAATAGCTACTCCATATAATAAATAATATTTTTAAATTCAAAGAAAAAGAGAGAAGAGAAAAGAAATTAGGCATACTGGTCAACATGTGGAAAGTCTGAAATATATGCAATGTATCACACTCATGGACTTCTCACCTCTGCAAAGGGCTGAGGTGGGAGTAAATTTTCTTATTTCTTCTTTTGAACCATGGCTATAATTTCTCAACATGTAATTATTAATTTTTGGTTGCTCTTTCTGTTTATGATGTTTTAATCACTGTGTATATTATTTATGTGACTTCCATTTTCATGCTTTTCCAGTTCATATTGATCTTTCCATGCTATCCTGAATTAATCATATTTTCCTTTACTACAGCACAGTGACATTCCATTATATTCTTATATACTACCATTTGTTTAACCATTCCCCAAACAGTGAACATCTACTTTGATTCTTACTCTTAGCTATCATGAAAAAAATGATGCTATAAATATTTTAGTGTATTTGGAGTCTTTCTTATTGCCATTGGCATCCTTGGAATACAATGGCCAGTGATGGAGTTTTTGTGTTAAAGGGTATCACTATTTCAGTCACTTTATTTACATAATTCCAAATTGCTTTACAAAATGTTTACATCAATTGTGTTCTCCTCATTATATTCACTTCATTCTGAATCAGTTCATACAAATCTTCCCATGCTTCTCTGAAATCATCTCCCTTATCATTTCATTTGGTTCAACATTAGCCTGATTTTACACACACACACACACACACACACACACACACACACACACACACACATACATGTATATATGTGTGTGTGTGTGTGTGTGTACATATCACAATTTTCCCCCTAGTTGAGGGGTATTCATTCAGAGTCCAGTTACTTGACACCTTAAAGAGAGTTGTAAAAAGTTCATATATCCTCAGAATTTGTTTTGCTTAGGATTAATCTCTTCCTTAATATGTGTTGCTTCTAATCCATCTTTCTCCTTTCTCTACTTTCCCTTATATTCCTTATCAAATGAAATGTATTTCTCTATTCAACTGTGTTTGTGTATTCTTCCTTTGACCAGTTCAGATGAAAGTGAAGTTCAAGTGTCAGTCACTCTCCCACTCCCTCCTTGTTTCTATAGATGCTTATTTGTGCACTCTGATATGTAAGATAATTCCCCCTAATATCCCATTTCCCCTTTCCTTTTCCCTCATTTATTTCTCTTCCCTTCTTTTTCTATTCTTCACTTATGATCATCAACCACTGAACTACTGCCAGGCCTTCCACTTAATTTGACTCCCTTTATTACTCCCTTTATTATTATTATGAAAAGTTGAACTCTGTGGCTTGCTCTTAGGTCCCTTTAATGACACTATGATGTGCACAGTTTTGTATTAGGCTCTGTGAGAAATACAAAGCTAAGATAGAACAAACCCAGATCTCATGAGCAGAGCTAAAGAGAAACAAGTGACCCTTTTTCTGATTAAGGACCAAAGGATCATTTTTAAAAACGTGTTGGAAAGAAACTGTAGAGAAGATAACAAAACAGATGACAAATGGAATAGATCTGCCATAATTTCTAAAGTAAACTTTTCTTTATCCATGACAATAAAGCCACCACATTTAGATCAAAAAAAACTTAGTATTTGTGCTGCAAGAGAGAATAAAAATGGCTCAGGAATGAAAAAGTTGGGAAAAGCAGCTGAACTTGTCTGAATATACCCCCAAGGAAATTATAAAATAGAAAATCATAATATCAATGATGGCAGCTAGGTGGGGCAGAAGATAAAGTGCTGGACCTGGAGTCAGAAAGACTTGTGTTTAAAACTAGACTCAGTTATGTACTAGCTATATAGCTTTGGACAAGTCACTTAATCATTGTCTCCTTCAGTTTCCATATCTGTAAAATTGAGATAAAAAATAGCATCTACCTCTTAGCAGAAAATATTTGTAAAGTTCTTTCCAAACCTTGTAATATTATAAAAATGTTATCATTGTTATTTATAGTAATAGTAACAATAGTGATTGTACACAGAATACAGTACAAAATATATCATCAAAAAAGATAAATTTTCAGAAAAGGAAGTGAGCTAGTTATATAGTGAGAGACAGTAGATGCATAGTTTATGGACTTTATTAATACTCATTGATATCTACAGATTAAGAGGATGGCCTCTAGGATATTGGCAGGACAACCTGTAGAGAATTCATGGAAGAACACTGATATTTTTCCAGGGTAAAGGGGGATAGATGGATTGTGGGAGAATGCTGTTGGAGAAATACTCATATTACTTAGAAAACAGATTCATTAAAGTAACAAAAGAAGAATGGACAGCTCTTAAAGAATTAGGGAATTAAAAATACACTTAATATTTGAACTATACCATACTTTTAAATTTTCCTTGAAAAGAATGTCCCTCAATTGGGGAATAGCTGAACAAATTATGGTATATGATAGTGATAGAATACTACTGTGTTATAAGGAGTGATGAGCAGGATGATTTCAGAAAGAGCTGGAAAGACCTACATGAGCTGACACAGAGTGAAATAAATTCTGAGGGACTTATGAAAAAGAATGCTATCCACCTCCAGAAAAAGAACTGTTGGAGTAGGAATACAGATGAAAACAGATGATTTATCACTTGTTTATTTGGGTATATGTTTTGAGGTTTGGGGTTTTATAAGATTATTCACTTACAAAAATGAATAGTATGAAAAGTTTAGTGTGATAATACATGTATAACCCAGATGGAATTACTTGCCAGCTCCATTAGGGGGCAGGAAAGAAGGGAGGAAGAAAATTTGGATCATATAACTTTGGAAAATATATGTAGAAATTTGCTATTAAAATAAAAAAATTGCAAAAAAAATTTTCCTTGGAGAAACACCCTTAGAGACTGACTTGTGGCCAGCTTCACTGATGTCACATGAAAGTGGTAACCTTGTAGGGTTAGGGTCTGGTGCCAGGTAGGAAGAAAGAGGAAATATTGCCCATGGAGGTTAATGAAGTGTGGGGTTTATTTATCAAAAGAACCCAGGGAAAGAGTTACACAGAGAGAAGTTTCATCTCTCTGTGTAACCCTTTCCCCAGATTCTTAAAGGAAAGAACTTTTGATTTGGAGAGGTTTGATAGGCACAACACAGAACCTCAGAGATGTTAGGTACTTCAGAGAGCACATAATTCATTTTTTTTGCCTGAAAGAAAATTCTTTCTACAAAACATTACAAGTGATGATCAAGCTTTCCATATCCTGCTCCCCACATCAGCAATTTTTAAAAATTAATTATTGTTAATAACAAATTTCCAAATGTTTTCCAAATTATATGATCCATATTGTCTCCCTCTCTTCTTCCCTACCCCTTCCCAGATCTGATAAACAATTCAATCACCATAGCAGCAATTTTAAATGATCTTTTCTCTCCTTAGACTTCTTACACCTTCCTCTCCTCTGACCCTCATAGCAGAGGACCTCAATTTGTATTTTACTGAGAAAATAAAAGTTATTCATTGTACAACATCCAGCCACCCAGGTGTGTAACTTCAGTGTCTTCCTTAAAGATTCTGCACTTTCCACCCACACCATACATATATCCACTGAGCTCCCAAATTTGATCATTTCTTTATCTATTGTCCCCTAATCTCTACTCACAGAGCCATTACCTTCATCAGCTCTTGAGTGGACTATTCCAATAGCTTCCTAACCGGTCCCCATGTCTCAAGTCTTGTCTGCCCACTCACTCCAATCCATATTCCACACAGCTGCCAAAAGGATTTTGCTGAAACTCAAATCAAATGTCTCTTCCTGACTCAATAAATTCTAGTGGGTCCTATTATTTCAAAGATCAAATATAATCTGCTCTGTTTGGCATAAAACTCTTTACAACCTTCCTCTTAATCTTCTTTTCTTGCCTTATAATTCATTACTTTGTCTTTGTCATATACACTATAGCCCTTGAAAACAACTTGGCACACAGTTGGCATTTAATAAATGGTTGCTTCTTGATGAAGGGCAATCCACGACTCTTTCAGCCAGCACATTCTACTTTTGGATAGCTCTACTTGTTAGGAAGCTTTTCTTCATGCTAAACTTCTTTTTAACTTCATTTTTTAATGATTTCAAGCATAGCAAACCAAACTATTAGTTAAGGTGTTTCTGAAATGCTATTCAATTGATATGAACAACTTAGCACAGGAGACAGCTAGGTGGGAATCAGGCCTAGAAAGGGCAAGTCCTGGGTTCAAATCTGAGCTCAGACATTTCCTTGCTGCATGAGCCTGGGAAAGTTACTTAACCTCCATTGCTTAACTCTCACCTTGGAACCACTGTTGAATCAATTCAACAATTTGCTCTTCAACTTCATCTCTATGGATCTAACTCCTCATTAAAATAAAGAAGTTGGCTAAAACAATCTCTAAGGTCTTTTCTGGTTCTGGCATTGCATGATTCAGAAAGCCCCTTTGGATAACACAGTTCCCCACAGTCATCTTACAATTATGATATCATTATAGAATGTTGCTTGAAAAACTCTGAGTATTTGGATAAATAGGAGCGTATACTATATTAGTTACAAACATTTCCTAAAAATTATTTCATAGAGGTGATAGGGAGTGATGGTGGCTTCCCTACCTGATCCAGGGCTAGGAGTGAGGAAGGCTGGGTAATAGTCAACCCCTCCCCTCTCCACCATGAAGCTCCAGGTGCTCTATGCTCCATGTGTCAGAATTCTTATATTCCCACATACCACTTAGGTTCTCTCTACATATTTCGCTTCCTTTGTATGTAAAATATGTTGTTAAAATAATGTTGGGTGAATCCAAATAAATTAATCAGGAGTACTTTAAAAAACATAGAGCTTAGAGAAAGCTGAACTTTAAGGTAGATCTACTTCAATACACAATGGATAACTCAAGAAAAAAGAAAGATTTTTGTTACTATCAGGTCAGGTGCTACTGTTGCAGCATGAACACTTCTGGTTTAAATAGTCAATTGATTTTAGGAGGGAACATACTAGACAGACACTTCTGACCAATAATACTAGAGAAGGCATCCCACAATCCCTCAGAATCCCCAGAACCCTGAGCAGTTGCTTCATTCTGGGATCCTGATTTACCAATAGTAGTGGGAGCTCAGATAATGATCCCAGAGCACTTATGTGCTATATGTTGTAGTGAATTTCTTTTGGCAGGGACAACTCCTTCCATAGGACATATGGCTGGCACGACTTCAGTGATTGGGATACCAGAGGGGAGATAGATACATCTGTAATATATGCAGATAATGAAAATTTTATCAGACCTGGGCATTGGAGTAGCCCAGGAGTATTTTGAAATTATAAAAATTGATTTTGTTTAATAACATAAAATTAGACAATATATGGAATTAATTCTAAGACAGAAGGTAAGGGTTGGGTGTTTTTTTTTTAAATAACAAAAAACTCAACTGATCTCAAAATTCAAACTTGGTAATATTCAGAAAAGAAGAAAAGGCAATAGAAGGTACAGACCTCTATGAAGAATATTAAAATTTTTTCATTAACATTTGTTTTGGGTAAAATATTATATTCATGTTATCTATTTAATAACAAAAACTATCATTTATATAGCACTTTGAGGTTTGCAAAGCATTTTACCACTATTTCACTTGATCTTCACAACAACCCTGGGAGGTAGGTGATATTATTATCCTAATTTTGCATATTAGGAAACTGAGGCAGGCAGAATTTTTTTTTTAAGTGAGTTGTCCAAGGTTACACAGCTAAAAGTGTCTGGGTCTACATTTACTCTTCCTGACTCCAGAACAAGTGCTCTATCTACTACACCACCAGCTGCTTATTTACTTTGGATTTATTCATGTGCTAGTTTTTGGTATGCAGCGCTGATCCTGGGCTATTCTTGTTTATGTCCTACCCAAAATCCTCCCTAGAAGATTTACACAATACACTAAAGGCCCTCCTCTGGTTCACTTCATATCTAAGAGGTACCAACGTACCTCTATCAAGTGTCATTTGGTTATCCAGCTATTTCTTATTTTTGGAACATGGTAGCAGTAATATCTTAAAATATTTTTCATGTACAGGTTATCATTGATAACATGTTGTAGGCTATTTATGTTCACAATATATCACAATACATGTTTTTGGACTATTTATTTGTAATCATGATTCTTCTGAAATCACCCTAACATCCCTGGGGAAAAAAATCTATTGTAAAGAAACAGGTTTTTGTGACAGAATGTGGTTTGGTATCCTTGAAAGCGCTAGACAGTTTCACAAATGATTTCTTAATCTAATCCTGGGACAAGCTAATTGCACTAACTTGACAGGCTGCCCATCCAAGTCATGGAATAGACTAGACATATTTTAAATTCACTTATTTTTCTATTGCATATGGTTAGACTGATTTCTTTTACACTGTTGCAGATTTCATACCATTTCAGGGTTTGAGACAGTACAATTCTGGAGAACTTTGAAATATAAATACTAATAAAAATTAGAATTTGCATGGGGCTTAAAGATTTTCAAAGCAATTTGTAGATATCTCATTTAATTCTCACCACTTGTATTTTACAAATGAGTAAACTGAGGCAGACAGCAGTTAAGTGACTTGCTCAAGGTCACAAAGTTTGAGGCCAGATCTGAACACAAGTCATTCAGATTCCTGGTATAGCATTCTATTCACTGTGCCACTTATCTGACAGTCACAAGGAATCATTCTTGGGGGTGTGAGGGGATGTACATGACACTGGCAAACACCTCAGGTGAGCATATAGCTCCCTGTTCTGTACCTCACCTGTTGTCAATACTTACTGGATGACTGAACATAGTTAAATGTCACAGTTTTATTTACTTTAATGTTTGCTTATTAAGAAGCCTTGTTCTTTACTACCTCCCAGCCCAAAGGTTCAGAATGTAATCACAAAATTTTAATGAGGTATTTAACTGTAAAAATGTCTATGTCCTGATACTATAATGATACATGAATGGCTTTTAGTGATAGAATTAAAGGGAACAACATCATTGGATGAGCAAAATTTGGATTGATCTTTACAAGGCTTTAAATAGCTAACCTCTAGTTTTAGTTTTAGTTTTAGTCAACAAAATGAGAGCTCAAGGGTGTTTTGAAGGGGGAGATCTCTGAGGAAGGGATAGGAGATGGTTGTCTCTCTACCCCACCCCTCTACTTCTACCATCAGTCATAGGACTAGTAGCAGATCAGAATACAGCTTATCTAGCAGCTAGAGAGTTGATAAATAATTGAATAAGCAGATTCTCTGATCAAGTCATCAAGTATTTATTATGTACCTATTCTGTGCCAGGTTGTATTTTAAGTGTTAGGGCTACAAATATAATGAATGAACCAATTCTTACTAATAAACTTATTTTTAAAAATTCAATTTAGTTTAATTTCAGTTCCAGATTATCTTCCTTTCCTTCCCCCCTCTCCCACCCACTGAGAAAGCAATAAAAACAAAACCCAATATTAATAAGCATAATCATACAAAAATTCCCTCATTAGTCATCTCTGAAAAAGAAATTATGTTTCATTCTTCTTGATGAGACCACCAGCTCTCTCTCTTGAGGTGGATAGTATGTTCATCATAAATCCTTTGGAATTAAGGCTGGTCATTATTTTGATCAGACTTCCTAAGGCTTTTAAAATTGTTCATAATATTATTTATGTATTAATTATTTTGCTGGTTCTGCTCATTTACCTTTGCATCAGTTCATACAAATCTTCTTAGGCTTCTTTGAAACTATCCCTTTAATCATTTTACAGCATAATAGTATTCTATTATCTTCATGTGTAAAAGAGGAGTGAAATAGAGAAAGAATGGAGGATTTCTCTTCGATCTTACCAGGGGCTATCCAGACTCTTTTAACAGAGTCCATGATGCCTTGGGTACCAAAGTGACCATTTTTGTGAATAGATTGGCAAATTTGGTGATAGAAACTTCTAGGATTCAAGAATTTTCCTTCAGATGACACCCATATTCCATTAATCTGTTTTGTTTTAAATTTTCGCTTCCATTTTTCCACTTCCTTTTCATTCTAGGAAAGTGATAAGTTTAAGTCATCAGTGGTTGTTAATGTTGAAATTAATTCAGGCCCTTCTATGGCTGCTAGCTTTGCAGTGGTATCTACTTGGTAATTTCCCCTAGAGACAGGGTCAATGCCACCTGTATAGGCAGAGCAATGAACTACAGCTAGGGTTCCAGGCAGCTGGAGAGCAGAAAGAACTTCATTAATAATTTCTGCATTAACTATCGATTTTCCAGCTGAGGTTAAAAATCCTCTCTGGAGCCATAGCATCCCAACTGAGTGACAAATGCCAAAAACATATCTAGAATCTGTATAAATTATTGCCTTTTTATTCTTGGCAATTATACAGGTGTGTTTCAGGGATATGAATTCTGCATCTTGAGCACTAATATTTGAGGGCAGTGAAGTTGACCACTCAGTGGCAAATTCTGTGACTACAGCAGCTTCAGTGTAGTGTATGACATCCCTCATAAAAGAAGAACCATGCATAAATAGGAGTAGATCTGGGTTGTTTAAGGGAGTGTCCAAGAGATTATCTTGTGACTTTTCTGCTATTGATACTAGTGTTTCACAACTGTGTAATGGTTCTCTTGAAGTTGGTAAATCTGGAAGCAAGGAAGCAGGGTTAAGAGTTGTATAGAATTTTAAGGTAATGTTTTTGTTGTTTAACAGGGTTATTTCATACCTTGTAATTTGCTGATCAGAAAATGCCTGTGTTTTATGCCTTAGCAACAATGCTTCTACCTCATGTGGGAACATAATTTTTAAAGGGCATCCCAATACTAGATCAACAGTTTTGTCACTAGTAAAGCTGTAGCAGCTACGCCTCTAAGACATGGTGGTGTTCCTGAAGCTACTGGGTCCAGTTGGGCTGAATAATAAGCAATTAGGTGCTGAGAAGATCCAAAAGTTTGAGTTAAAATGCCTGAAGCTACCCCCCTCTCTGCTCATGTACATACAAAGGAAATAGCTTGTTGTAATCTGGAATGCCTAGAGTGGGGGCAGATAGGATAGCGTGTTTTAGATCTGACAGAGCTGACAGGTGTTCTGGCTCTAATTTGAGGGGTTCAGGGACTGAATCCCTTGTCAGTACTATAAGGGGTTTAGTAATTTCTCCATAGCAGGGAACCCATTGTCTACAAAAAACCTATTGCTCCTAAAATTGCTCTTAACTGTTTCTTAGTGGTAGGAGCACTTAATTTTTTAATATTTTCAATTCACTTGGGAGAAATAGAATGGGCACCAGTAGTCAAAATGAACCCCAAATATTCTACTTTGGGGAGACACCACTGAAACTTATCCTTGGAGATCTTATGCCTTCTTTTATGCAGTCCCAAAAGCAGATGTTTGCTATCTTCCTGACATGCTTCTGCATCTGTTGAAGCCAAGAGTAGATCATCTACATATTTGATTAATTTTCTGTTTTTAAATTTTATATTATCTGTGTCCTGGCTCAAAATTTGTGTGAATTTCTATGAACTCCTGGGGCAAACGACTCCATGTATACTGAGAACCCTTCCAGGTGAAAGCAAAGATATGTCTGGAATCCTCATGTATGGGGATGGAAAAGAAGGCTGAGCACAAGTTCACTACTGTAAAGTATGTAGCTATGCTAGGAATAGAAGAAATAATAGCATTTATGTTGGAAACTACAGTGTCTCTTTATAACGTGATCATGCACAGCTCTCAAATCCTGTACGAATCTATAAAGATGCTTGCCATCAGGCCCTATTTTTTTTTTTAATAGGCAGGATGGGCATATTGTATTCAGGTTTACAGGAAATTATGATGCCCTAATCGATTAATGAGTTTATTACTGGAGTAATGCCCTCTATTGCCTCCTTTGAAAGAGAGTACTGAGGAATGGAAGGAGGTGGTCTAGGAACAGCTGACTTAAGTAAGCCTACATTGGAAGAAGACGTGGACCAAAAAGACTCTTGTATATCTTCAGGTATTACAAAGGTGGGATGCTCTTTCCCCTCCTGGCTCTCTGAGGTACAGGGAGTAAATTTAAAGATTCCTCAGATACTTCCAATGATAAGGAAAAATCTGGGTAGCAAGTTATTGTGGCTCTGAGTTTGCATAGAAGGTCCCTCCCCAGAAAATTTAAAGGGGAGTCAGGTATCAAGAGGAAAGAATGTTGTACTTCCAGGGGTCCTACAGACACCATCCTAGGGGAAAGCTTTTTAACTATTTGAGGTATCCCTGACACCCCCATTACATTCTCTGAGCCAATGTAATTGCAATACAGACCTGGAAGCTCCAGTGTCCAAAAGACAATCATAATAGGTGTTACCGACCTTTAAGGTAACATGGGGCTCATCAGTAAGGGGGGGGGAAGTGGATAGGGACAATGGGTAGTAAAAAATGAGGGTCCAGAAAATCAAAGGTTATATCCTCTGATTCCTGTGCCCCACACCTCTGGACACCTTCATAATATTTGGGAAGTTCCTTGGGCACCCCCTGAGGGGCATTAGCACCCTGAGTATTTTTTCGATGAGCTCCACTTAAGATATACTGTTGTTGGGTCATTTGGTTTTAGTTATCATTTTCCCAATTTCTATTCCTATTGTTATCATTCCTAAAGTTGTGGTTTCTATTATCATTATTATAGCTATTTCTATAATTATTTCTGTAGTTATTAGCAAACTGCATATTATTTCTGATTGGCTTTAATAAATTTCTACACTCCATTATTTTGTGACCCTTCTTCTCACAGAACTGGCAGTAATGGATTGATAGTTAAATTCTTGGAGAGGGGCAAGTGCCATTGGTTGAGTATCATGCCCTGTTTCCTCTTTATCAATCTTATCTCTTAAATATTTCAGCTCTTTGCTCATTGTCTCCATGAAATCATTAGTCTCTTCCTCTTTTTTCTTTGTTTCCTTTTGAAACATATAGAGCAGTTTTTCTCAAATCATCAAGATCCATTTCAGGTCACCTTGGGAAATGAGTTCTAAAATAATCCCTGATCATTTTGCAAGAGTTATTGACAAAGTGTCTTCTAATTTGTCTTATATAATTTTCTTTAGAAAGGTCAAAATCTAGGTATCGACCCCAAACTCAATTAGTCTATCCATGAATCTGGAAGATGTCTCATCATCATTTTGCTTAAGTTTTTCAAATTCCGTCCATTATCTGTGCTTTCGGAGTACTCTCTCATAGCAGCTAGAATGGCTTCCCTACAACAATATAGTTGTAAATAATCTTCAGAGTTGTTATAGTCCCATTTGGGATCTTTCGATGGCCAGTGTGCTACATTGTGCACCTGGATTTTATTGACATGAGAAATTATTTTATTTTTCTCATATTCTGTTAAGAAAGCCTGGAGTAAGTTTTCAACGTCTTTATAAGACAGATTATACTGAAAAAATATGTCTGCCATCTTTTTCATTGCCATAAAGGGATCTTGTTCATATGTGGGAACATTTTGTGTAAATTCATTTATGTCTTGGGGAGTAAATGATATGTAGTGCCTTAGAGTCACCACATCCCCATTGCGTTCTATTTCAGGTACTTCTCTTAGGGGAAAAAGGCCTCTAGTTGAATTTGGTACATGTGAATCAGTTAGACTATAAACAGTTTCTTTAGAAGGATGAGATTTCCCTGGGCCTGGAATTGGTTTTGGGGTGGGAGAAGGAACAGGGGAAACCGGGATTTCAGGAGAAGTTGGGATTTTAGGAGAAGGGTCTTAGGAAGTAAGTTCAGCCAAGAGTTGCAGACCATGAGAGAAGTAGTCTGGCAACTGAGCTATAGGAGAGGTGTCTTCCATCTCCATTTTAGGGGAGGATTTTCCTCATTTAGAGGTTCAGAAACAGGTTTGTAAAAGTCAGACATGTTTTGAGTGGGGTCAGTATTTGCCATTTGAACCTGTGAGAAGTATTTATCCAATTGGTTTTTGTATGTTTGCCTGAATTTTAGCTTCAAATTCTCACAAGGTAGCATTGCTTGTCATAATATTTAGGAATATAAAAATATTCTGAAACCTTTAATATCCCTATTTTTTCAAACGCCATGAAAATTTCATAGAATGTAGTATTCATTTTTACATATTTTTTATTATTTATAATTCTGGTTTTAGTCAGTAGATGTCACTACTGGCTAGGGGTTAAGGTCAGGTTGTGAAAACAAAAGGTATAGGTGTAGTCCCTTTTAAAAGCCTTTTGATCCAATCAACTCTTGTAGGCCAAAGGGGGGCAACAAAGCCTTTTGCCTGAGGCTAAGGCTGAGTTTTTGTTTTATTTAGGAGGGGTCACAAGCCTTCTCTCCTTCCCCTTCAGGGTAAAACCATTTCCCTCTTTGAGCAAAGCCTCCACTTTTCCTAGCTGACCTCACCGGGTTTGGTTTTGTTTTGTTTTGTTTTGTTTTGTTTTGTTTTGTTTTGTTTTGTTTTTTACTTTTCACTTAAATTTAAAAACTAGAGACATGTTGGAGATTGGAAAAAAAAAGGAAAGTAGACATCCAGGAGCAGGACAAGGCCAAGACTTTCTCCAGGTTTTCCTCACAGCTAGTTAAGAGTAATCTAGCCAGCTAGTATTGTCAGTGAGGGTCACCTAATTGGGTTATGTGTTCCCTAAGGGAAGAGAGATTTGGAAACAGGTTCCCCAGCTAAGACCTCAGGGCCCTGCTGCTTAAGGTTAAAAAATGCTGTGTTCAATTCAATTTAAGGAGAAAAGAAAAAAAAAGTTTTATACTCACCCTGATCCAGCAGCTGTTTTAATTGTAGGCTTAAGAGTAGATATCAAAGAGAGAAAGAAGAAAGAAAAGTTTGAGGGAAACTGGAGGGTACATGTCACAACCTTCATGGATTAGCCAGACTGTTAAGGGTAAAATTAGGGTTGAGACTGAATATATTATATTAATGGTCACCAGGGATTTAAATTCTAAATCCCAATGAAATACTCAAGTCAGAATAGAATTTTATGGTGGTTTATTTACAATAGAAGGAAGAAAATTAAGAATGAGAGAGAAGAGGGAAAGGGTAGAATATCTGCTCTGGCCTGGCCTGAGCCAGGGGGAGTTCAGAGACCTCAGTCAAGGGGCCTTCCCAGAAGATTAAATCTAGCTTGGCTTCCAGCTAGGAGGTCTCCTCCAAGATGAAGGGCCTCCTTGGAGGCTGAAACCTTCAGAACGGTCAAGCAAAAGGGGGAGTCAGCCTTATCACTCACCATGTAATCTTCTAAAATGAAAGCAGCCTGAGGTCTCATGCTGAGTTCCTCCAGGGTCGAGTTCCAGGGCCATGTCTTCCAAGGTCACAAAGGCCTCCAAAAGCCTCAAAAGCCCCTCTCACAGGAAGTGACGTGAAACATAAAGGCAGTTCTTTACATCACTTCCTATGTCTCACATGTACCAATGGTGGCTTAAGCTTGGCTTAGGACAGTCCAGAGGGTCAGTCAGTTGTTTCTGATTTGTCACTTGTTAGCACATGCCAGTCATAGGTCATCCTCCCCTACAGTTAATCCTTAAGTGGGGGTGTATACATTCCTGGTTGCTAGAATTCTAAAGACTAAGCAGGGTGGAGTAAATCTAAAATTCACATTTCAGAGGCAGTCAGCTTTCAAGATGATCCTGTCTAGGAAAGTCCAGGTACACAAACACTCCAAGTTTCACCATCAGGTACAGATTTCCCCCTGGAAACTGCTCCTTCCCAATAGCTTAGAACTCTGTCCCTGCCAGATCATGAGAGATTCTAAGGTTTGAGACCTGTCAATCAATTGCAGCTTCTACCTTCTCTTGATACAGCATGTTAATAAAATCTATTTGCAAGCATTCAAAGGGTATGAAAGCTAAAGGTCTACCCCCTAACACCTTGCTTCTGAAATTCCCTTGGTTAAATTTCTTTCAAAGAGTACATGCCTGGCATACTCTGATTCCATATGTTGATATCCCCGGTGAGGTCCAAAATCTCCGAATGGAATTTATCAGAGCTAGAGTGCCATAATGCCTTTTTCAGTATATGGCATTACACAGATGGTAGTATAATATCTTGGGCAAGATGGGTTTCCTACTTCTGATATCCAAATTCCATGCAAGTCTGGCCCCTGTGAATCTTAAAAACTACTCAGACTGTACTTTAGAAAATTTGATTTAGCTATTCCCTTATTGTAACAATGGAGATACTTGGTCTAACAAGAATCAGAAATGTCTTGGGAACTTTACACTACTCCACCCATACTTAGACATACTTTAGGGGGAAGATAAAGTTGTAAACTCCTGATTGAACAATGAAGGTACTTAACTCATACCTTATAGTGAAACTAGAACCTTAATCTAAGTCTATTTTTATATCTAATACAAATAGGTATTAAGTACCTGTAAAGGTTAAATTAATCACAAAAAGGTCAAGCAACTCACAAAAGGTAAACTTAACAAAGAAGTATGAAGTACCTCAGAAGATATAATCTAACCAGAGAAGGTGAGAACTAAAGAGTGATGAGAACTAAGAATGGACAGTCCTGGAAAAAAGCATCTACTGTGATTGGAAGACATGAAAATTTAGGGGAGGTGACATAAAAGAAGATTTCTTTAAATGGAGGGGTAAAAAGTCAGTTTAGGAATTCAATTTGGTGTGGTTATTCTGAACTGAGTTCAGGAGATTGAGCTCAGTGGAGGACTGGAACCCAGCTTGGAAATAGTCTTGTAGTGAGTGATAAGACTGACTCCCTTACCCTTAGGCTCAGGGAGGCCACTTTGGCCAAAGTCTTTAACTACTGACTCGCTCAGCCTGAGCCAGAGCAGTTTAAATGAATTCTCTCTCTCTCTTTTCCTTAATTCCTTCTCTCTATATTAATTAAAATCTCCATAATTTCCAGACTGACTTGGGAATTTTATTTGGTGACTATTTAAATCTAGATTTCAAGTCACAACACTAAAATTATCTTTACACCCCCAATTGTTGTTTCTATGACTGAACCTCTTTCATTGTAAGTTTGATATCTTGCTCTTCCACTAGAGAGAAGTTCAGCACTTGTATGGGACCAAACCTTGTAGCAAAATTTGCAGTTATATCTGCTCTGTTGTTCCTCTGGGATATCTTGTCTTTACCAAAGGAGTGACCCTTACAATGGACTATGGCTACTTTGGTAACTGGATTACCTCTAACAGCTGTGATATGAGATCATTATATGCAATCTTCCTCCCAACTGATGTGACAAAACTTCTGTGTTTCCATATATCTCCTGTACAATTCAAGACTGAAAAAGCATAAAATGAGTCACAGAAAATGTTGATTCTTTTGTCTCTGCCAATAGTGAGTGCCATAGCAAGAACTTTTAGCTCTGCTCCTTGTGTGCTGGACAGAGATTCATGCTATAAAGTGCCTGTTTGTGTCATTACAGATGTGCTGGTATATTTTGTACCATCCTGCACATATGAAGATCCATCCATAAACATTACCAATTCAGGACTTATCAATGATGTGTCTTGTCTGGATGTCTGTACTAGCTCTATGGTTTGTAAACAGTCATGTAGTGGTTCTCCTGACAGGGATAATTCTGGAATCAAGGTGGCTGGATTTAATGGTGAGCAGCAGTGTAGGATCAAGTTTTCATTGCTTAACAAGATGACTTCATATTGGAATAATCTGACTGATGTGAAAGCTTGCAAGTTACTCTTTTTAAGTATGTTTTCTATTTGATGGGCTGAGACTACATTCAGTTTACATCCCAGGACTAGATCACTAGCTTTTTGTACCAGGGCTGTTGCTGCTATACATCTTAAACTAGGTACCTTCCCTTGGTCACAGGGTCTAATTTGGTGCTATAATATGCTATGGGTCCCTTTTTCTGTCCTAAAGTTTGGGCTAAGACTCCTGAAACAATTCCTCTTGCTTCATGAACATATAAGTGTAACTCCTTGTTGTAATCAGGGATTCCAGGGGCTGGGGCTTGCTTTAATTGTGCCAAAGCATTCAGGTGTTCCTTGTTGAGCTTTAACGGTTCTTTTACTTCATTTTTAGTTAGATCAGTCAAGCATTTGGAGATATGACTATATCCAACAATCCAATGTCTGGAAAACCAACAAAAACAAAGATAAGCTCTCAGTTGCTTTTTTGCTCGTCTTCAGCTTTTTGGGTTTGCAGAAAATGTGAAAGATTTGGTTTTCCTAGCTACTGTGTTGCCATGCTGAATGTGGCTTGAGGACTTGTGAGGGAAAACTATGTTACATGCTCCACAGCCATATTTGCATTAAATTTTTTTTCTAAGTATCTCTTTATTTGTTCTTTATCCCTCTCATTATTTTCTTGTATGCTCCTATGTGTTTCAAATATTTTCTTTTTTATGTCTAACACATCTTTTTCCATCTCTCTCTCTCTTTTCTCTTTTCCCACTGCTCTAACTTTTCCCCTTTTATTTCTGCATCCCTGAATTTTATTTCCTCCACTATGAACTTGGCCAATAATTTTTTTGTGCTTTAGAATACGCTTTGCACCCCCTCTCGGTTTTTGAACTAGGCAAAGCCTTTTCCTGGCTTATTAAGGTGTGCCCCTTGTTACCACTCCCTAAAACTGTAGAATACTTCTGTTTTGTTCCCTGATTTATCATTCTTTGCATTTTTTTCAATTCAGGAGTATCTTGTGTCCTTAGTTCACAATGGTCACAATATTTTGCTTTATAATTGCTATAGTTGTTTCCCCTTAAATTATAATCATTACCCCTGTATTGATTATAAATATTATTCTTATAGCTTGATCTCCCATTTCCCTGTTCATATTTCTCTATTTCCCTCCACTTTTACACATATACCATCATTTGTTTAGCCATTCCTAAATTGATGGACATCTCCTGAGTTTTGAACTCTTTATAAGCCTAAAAAGAGGTGCTATAAGTAATTTTGTGTATATGGGTCCTTTTCCTCTTTCTTTGATTTCTTTGAGATTTGGATCTAGCAACTGATTACTTGGTCAAAGGGTATGTACATTGAATAGTTTTGGGGGCTAGATAGGTTTGCGGTTCTATCAACAATGCATTATAGTACCTATTTCCCCACAGTCTCTCTAGCATTTGTCATTTTCCATTTTTGTCATATCTACCAATTTAATGGGCATGAGAGAGTACCTTAGTGTTGTTTTACTCCACATTTTTTTCTAATAATTGTTTAGAGCAACAATATCCTGTAGTATGGAAGATGATAGGCACACATATAAACATATCCAGAATAAATACAAATAAATGCAAAGTATTAACTACCAGAATGTTTGAGAGGCAGATTTCTATTAATAGAGACATTGGAGAGGTGAGAAAAAGCTTCAGGTAAAAAGGGATGCTAGCTGTGTCTTGAACATAGTAAGAGGTTCTTTGATGTGGGTGAAGAGGGAATGTATTCTAGGAATGGTAGAGAGCAAGTGTGAAAGTATAGCAAAAAAAAAAAAAGAGGGAGTGTAGTTTGTTAGAAACAGAGAAAAGGCAAGTTCAGTTAGGTCAAAGAACATGGGAGTCATGTCCATTGACACTGGAAAGATAGTCTAGGTCATGTTGTAAAGGTTGTTGGAAGCTAAATAGAGGAGTTTATATTTTGTTTTAAAGCCTATAAGGAGTCATTGAAGGTGATTGAGTAGGGGAGTGACATTGTCAGATGTGAGCTTAAAGAAAATCACTTTGGCAACAATGTAGAGAATGGATCAGAGTAAGGAGAGATGAACAAAAATATCAATTACAAGGCTATTGTAGTAAAAAACTGATTTGAGGCAGAAATTGTACTAGCGAGGAAATCAAGAAGGAACTAATATGTTGCCAGAATACTTGGGAAAGAGGGAACATATACAAGGTAACACCGCTTCTTCCTCCCCTTCCCCAGGCAGAGAGCTGTTTGACTATGGAGTCAGGTCTGACTAGAGCAGAAGGGTAAGTGAAAATTCCCTTCATTCTCTTTCTTCTTACTGATGTATTTTGCAATTTCCCCCTCTAGCACATTGAAGATGATTAAGTCTTCAGTAGAACCAAAAATATCCATTTATTGGGTAAAAGGGTTGAAGAATAATGAGGGTAGAGGAAACAGGAAGTTCCTGACTATTTCCCCTCTACAGATGGGTTAAAGGGTTTGAATCCAGAGTCTGGGACTAATTCCCAGACTATATTTAATGTCTTGGTGAGCTCAAGAAGTTGGTATTTTTTGTCTCAAAGATGTAGTTGGCATATATCTTCTTCAGGATAGGTTCTTGCCTTCCCCTCTAAGGGAAAAGTTTCTATCTAATTATATCAACAATGAATAGAGTTGGTCTTCTGTTTCTCAGCAAAGGATTAATGGATATAGGTTATCTTCTCAGTAGGGGTTTTGTTCCTTCTCTCCTCAAGCCAAACAGAGAAGAAGAACCCGGCAGTTCTCAACTGCTCCAGCTTTAACTTGGCTGGAATGTTCCATCCCATCCCCTGATGGCAGCAGGATTCCATCTCACCTTTTTCTGAGACAGCTTTTCAAATCCAGTCTTTTCCATTCATTTTTGGCATTTTCCTCTTTTACAAAGTTTTGTAAGTAGAGAGAAGTCAGATAAAAGGAATGTGGAGGTAGAATCACAACATTTGTAACTGATTAGATATGTGGGATGAGGGACTGAAGATCACTCTGAGGTTACAAACCTAGGAGACTAGAAGAATAATGATGCCAGAATGATGAAGATGACAGAAATAGCAATGTTCAGGAGAGGTGTAAATTGGAAGTGGGGTACAGCAGGAAATGAGTTCTGTTCTGGACATGGTAAGGTTGAGATCTCTCTGGAACATCCAGTTTGAAGTGTCCAATAGGCAGTTAGTGAAACAGGATTGAAACTCAGGGGAAAAACAGAGATCTATGAGTTTTCAGTGCAGAGATGATATCTAAATGCATGGGAAAACAAGGCAACCAAGATTAGAAGGGAAAAAACAAATGAAAAAAACTTTTATAATGAATTTCTCTGAAAAAGGTCTAATTTCTCAAATATATAAAGAACTAAGTCAATTTTATAAGAACCCAAGTCATCCCCCAATTGAAGAATGGAGTCAAAGGATATATGTAAGCAGTTTTTAGATGATGAAATGAAAGCTATCATTAATCATATAAAATGTTCTAAATCACTTTTGATTAGAGAAAAGAAATTTAAAACAATTCTGAGGTACCACATCACACCTATCAGACTGGCCAATATGACAATAAAGGAAAATGATAAATGTTGGAGGGAATGGGTCAAAATTGGTACAATAATGCACTGCTGGTGGAGTTGTGAACTGATCCAATCATTCTGAAGGGCAATTTGGAATTATGCTGAAAGGGATGTAAAAAAATGCAAACCTTTTGATCCAGTAATACCACTACTAGGTCTGTAACCCAAAGAGACTTAAAAAATGGGAAAGAACCTGTTTGTACAAAAATATTTATAGTGTTTATTTTGTGGTGGCAAAGGATTAGAAACTAAGGGGATATCCCTCAGTAGGGAAATAGCCAAACAAAGTATGGTATATTACAGTGATGGAATACTATTGTACTAGAAGGAATGATGAACAGGATGGTCTCAGAAAGAGCTGGAAAGACCCATGTGAACTGATGCAGAGTGAAATAAGCAGAACCAGGTGATCGTTATACACAGTAACTGCAATATTGTGGAACAATTAAATGTGATAGACTTTGCTATTCATAGCAATACAATGATCTAGGACAATTCTGAGGACTTTTGAAAAAGAATGCTATCCACCTCCAGAGAAAGAACTGTTGGAGTAGAAATGCAGATGAAAACACATGATTTATCACTAGTTTATTTGAGTATATATTTTAGGGTTTTGGTTCTTTAAGATTATTTGCTTATAAGAATGAATAATGGGAGCAGTGGGGTGGGTCAGTGGATTGAGAGCCAGGCCTGGAGACTGGAGGTCCTAGGTTCAAATCTGGCCTCAGACACTTCCCAGCTGTGTGACCCTGGGCAAGTCACTTGACCCTCATTGCCTAGCCCTTACCACTCTCCTGCCTTGGAACCAATATACAGTATTGACTCCAAGATGGAAGGTAAGGGTTAAAAAAAGAGAATGAATAATATGGAAATGTGTTTTGCTTGATAATACATGTATAACCCAGATTGACTTGTTTGTTAGCTCTGGGAGTGGTGAGGGAAGAAGGGGGATAGACAATATAGATCATAAGACTTCAGAAAACTTATGTGAAAATTTATTGTTAAAATTTTTTAAAAATTAAGTCCATGGGTGCTGTTATAATCATAAAGGTAAAACATGTAAAGAGAAAAGAGCACAAAATATAGAGAAACATCTTCAGTTTAGTGTGTGATATGGATGAGGATCCAGCAAAGGAGGCTAGTTAGAGGAGAGGTAAACTAGGAGAGAGTATTGTCATCATAATAATAGCTAATAATAACAAATAAAATACCTATTACATGCCAGGCATTGTGTTAAATGCTTAACAAATATTCCCATTTGATTCTCACAACAACCCTAGGAGATAGATGCTATTATCTCCATTTTACACTTAAAGAAAATGAGACAGAGATTAAGTGACCTACCTAGGGTCATACAGCTAATAAGTGTCTGAGGGTGGATTTGAAATCAGGTCTTCTTGACTCGAGACCCCCAACTCTATCCACTGAGTCACCTAGCTGCCTCCTAAGTAAGAAAAGAAAATGACTTTTAGGTCCTGAAGTACCAATTGTCAGTTGCTTTTGCCATACAAGTATCCAAAATATGTGTCTCACTACCATTGTATTCTAAGTTTGAGTCCACTCTTCCCAACTATGCTGAGTATATTTGTGAGAGAATGCAATACAGGTTTATGAGGAAAATATTTTCTAGTTATTATTTTTACTATGCAATCTTAGAAAATGCCTTTACTTTTTAGCAAATTATGCTTAGATAATTGTCTATTGGATGACTGCTAGCAGGAAGAACACCCGTGGGAACTTGTTAACTATAGTTGTAAAATATATATTAAAGAAATTTCCACTCACAGGATTAATTCTAGAACATGAGGTAATTATTTTCCTAGAGACTTTAGCCTGAAAATCATCAAGGGGGCATTAAGGAATACCTATAGAATTGTCACTGCACCTGGGAGACACTTTTTCAAAGGGAGACTTTGAATCCATTTTATTCTATTGAGTCAAATGCAGTTTTCAAATGAATAAGGCATGGAAATCAACCTGGGTTTTTGAAGGCTGAGGCAAAAGATTGTAAGCCCTGGTAACTTTGTAAACGGTGGCACTTTTAGGGCAAGATTTGTTCTTTTTAGTTTCTCATCAATAAAGACGGTCATGGACTCATTGTTCACCTTTTTTGCTCATACTTGATGCAACATTTTATACCTATATATCAAAGAAAAGTGGGAAGATATAATCAATTAACTAACAAGCATCTATTAGTCAACAATCAATAAACATTTACTAAGCAATTGTTATAAGACAGTTTTCACACACAATTGGAAAAACATTAATTGCTTATGGGTTGACTGAGCCAATATAATAAAAATAACAAATCTGTGCAAGTTAATTTACATATTCAGTGCCACACCAATCAAGGGAAGTACAAACCACAGTATAGCTATAGTCAGTACAGAGCACCATATGTACTCTTAGCTGTTTCCCAAGGACTTATGCCCAGGAATCTCATGTTGTTTGGGAAGCTCATTAAACTGATGGATGACTCCCTTGATCATCCCTCACATATAGCTTTATATTCCTATAATACATAATTTTAATGCTATAATACCTCAGACAGGCAGCATGACACAGAAAGTAGGATGCTGAAATTTGATTTAGGAGAATGGACAAGTCATTTAACACTTCTTAGCCCAAGTTTCCCCATCTGTAAAATGGGAAAATAATATTTGTAGCATTTACCTCACAGAGCTGTTGTAAAGATCAAATGAAATAATGTATTTAAAGAACTTGCCAATCATTAAATGCTATATAAATGTCTATTATTATCATAATCATCTTTGTAAACCACTAAGGCAAAAAATGATCATGTAAGCTAATGATTTGAGTAGAATTATATCTATTTATCTATCTAATTATATATATATATCTAAATAATTGAGAACAGCAGAGTACTTAAATATAAATATAAAAATTTAACAATAAAGGAGGTTGTTACTGAGAGCCAGTAGTCTAAGGCAGCTAGGTGTCTCTATGCATAGAAAGCTGGGCTAGAAGTCAGGATGATAAGTTCAAATCCAGCTTCAGATATTTAATAGTTGTATGATGCCAGGCAAGTCATTTAAATCTTATCTGCCTCAGTTTTCTCAGTTATAAAATTGGAATAATAATAGTACTCTCCTCCTAGGCTTTATGTGAGGATCAAATGAGATAATATTTGTAAATGCACTTAGCATAGTGCTTGGCACATAGTAGGTTTTTCATAAATGCTTGCTCCTTTCACCTTCCCTCTCTAAAATCCAACAGGGCTGCTACTTTGTCTCTCAATAAGTTAACTTTTCAGTGTTTGTGTGTGTGTGTGTGTGTGTGTGTGTATGCATCTATACAAGTGTAATATGAATATGTGTAGACTCTTAGATGAGAATGAAGGCTTTAGTATTTAATAGTGATTATCACCAACATGGAAATGAAGGAATTAGTGACACAATAAAAACTCAAATTGCTTGGCAACAGTATTTAGGCCCCATTAGGTAGATTTGTAACTGTTTCCAGAGGAATAAACTCCTGTGTCATTAGATAACAAGGAAAGAAATAGGTTATTTCCTTTTTGAAAGGTATGAAAGCTTCCAATTGCCTGATGTATTTGCTTAGTAGATTATTTTCTGTCATCTCAGTTAATTGAATTTCATCCCTTGCTCTTCGAATGCTTTCCTCTCACATGAGGTTAGAAAGTTCAGAAGAGTCACATTTTAAACCATGTCCATTTAAAGCAGAAATCAGCTATATCTATATGAAGTGTGCTTTGGGAGGGAATTGAGAAACCCAAATCTCTAGCATAACTGCTTCCTCTCCCCCGCCATTATATCAGGGGAGTCTGGCATTCAAGTAATGTTTTGTAAGTCATCTTTGCAACCTGGCACCCAATCTAGACATTTTAATGAGGAATTCAGTTATTTATGGTGCTATCCATTTCCCTTTTGGAAATCTTGTGAAAGCTTGCCCTGGTGTAAAGTTGTATTTCCAAATCAAATATGAAACCTAGATTTACTTGTGTTTTCAATAAGAATTTGATTTAATATGTATTTGGCAGTAACAACCTTTCAGACACCATGATATATTACCTGACTAGATATTTGGCCCTATCCTACTCATTCTTTTAAGTATTTCCAGATTCCATTATACATATACCTATAGAATATCTATGATATCTATATCTCTCTACATATCTGTACACACATATAATGTTATAGAAAAGTAATCTAGCTACCTCCCCACAAGAGTTTAAACATGCATTAAAGTAACTAATAAAAAAGTTTGGGTGGGTACTCAAAATTTCCTAATATTTGGACACCGGAACACCAAGACATTAATAGTCTTTACCACATGGTCCTTACTGCCTTTTCTAAGCCACCGATGAATCCATTTTACCCCTTAGATTATTTAAAATGATCTCACCTCCTACCTTTGATTATGCCTCCTAAGGCATTGGCAATCGCTGGAACTATGATCTGGCAACTAAAATGTTCTGTAAGTTCATTTGAATGAGGTGAACCAAAAAAAAAAAAAGGATATTGCTGATAGTCATAGGCATAGACTTTAACCTTATGTTCAAAATAGCATTTTTTGTTGACTTCAGTCATTTCAGTTGTTTCTGACTCTTTGTGACCCCATTTAAGGTTTTCTCAGCAAAGATAGAGGAATGTTTGCCATTTCTTTCTCCAATTCATTTTACAGATGAGGAAACTGAGGCAAATGAGGTCTAGTTACTTGCTCAAAGTGTTTCAGCTCAGATTTGAACTCAAGAACAGTTGGCTTCCTGACTTCAGGCCCAGCATTCTATCTACTCTGACACTTAGCTGCCCTATATATATATATATATATATGTGTGTGTGTGTGTGTGTGTGTGTGTTTGACCTATTTACCTTTTCACCATTCGTCTGTAAGCTCCTTCAAGTCTAGAGCCATTTTTCATTTTTCTCTGTATTCTACCACCTAGAAAATGCTTTAGATATAGATATTCTAACAAATGATTTTTGGGTTGGGTTGGATTAGAAAGATAGGAGATTAAAAAGAAACATCTTAGAGTTCAAGTCCACGGAAATATGACATTTAGATGATGTTTCATTTGTAATGACTCTTTGGGCACTGATAAATTTGGATGGAAGTAATGAGGACTGAGGAGGCTGATGAACTGGGAGGTCAGTATATTTTTCACTGGCACTAGTTTTTTGTTTTTGTTTTTGTTGTCATTTGTCATTTGTTGTCATTAGGACCAATGATGTTTTAATTTGTGTGTGAGTTGGATTTAAGTAAGGCAGAGTTGCCCAAAGTCATTGGCCTCACTCTCTCTTTCAGAGTAATTAAAGTTCAGTGGTGAGGCAAAAGTAAAGGCAACTGGTGATAGTCCAGAATGAAGTTAATGGCCTTGGCATCTTTGATGTATAACCAAGCTCTAAGTGCTCCACATTATTTTCTTCAGCCACCTTCAGAGCTGTTTCAATGAATTATTCTTATCTGCCCATTTCCCTGGGGAGATCTTTTCATGCTTGCAGCAGATAACCCCACCTCCCCCAAGTCATCAATGGGTTTGAGGCTTATTGGTTACCCTCGACTTGGTTTAGTCTGCATGCCAAGTTTGTTTTATTTTGAGGTGTGACTTATGCATGTTATAGCTTCTTAGAGTCCCAGGTGAGACTTGGGTGAAAAGTGGACACAAAATATGGATGAGTAACCATAGAAAGGGTTCTCATCCTCATCAGAGGAACTAGTTCTCCTGAACATGCCATATGCCTCCATCAGTGTAAATATCAATGTCTTCAATGAAATGGGCACAGGGTTGGGATGAAAAGGAAGAGTGACTTTAAAATTGGTAGATAATGGATAGAATGAAAATTAAAGGAAGATAAATTGCTGAGTTATGGCAGAAATAGGATGTAGGGTTCAGGAGTAGCTAAAGCAATGAAGGAAGGTGCCATCTTCTCCTGGTCCAGTGTATCAGAGAAGCATGACAGAAGGAGCTTCTTAGCATTAGAGAAGGTGCATTGTCTTTGAGAGAAAGCCATTTGAACTAGAAAAATAAAAAAAATTTGGAATTGTGACAGATGTCAAAGGGCAATTAGTCTAATGTTTTTCATACCATGTTCTAAAGAGCCATAGGATTCCATGGATACATATCATGGTTTTGGGTGGGACTGGTTTGGTATTTTACAAGTGGATTTAAGTGCTAGAAAGGAGGCATGGTCATTTTATGAAATTAATTTTTGTCTATTTTAGGTTTATGTGAGGATATTATTTATGAATTCAATTATTTAAACTTCCATCTTGAAATTTAATCTTCATATTAACCCTGTAATTGTGCATTGATTCCTAAGAGCTATCAAGGATCATATCAGAAATCAAATATTATAAGTGTTGCTTTCTATTAGTCTAAAATGTGTTGTTTCTTTTATTGAGACCTAAAAATGAACACCATAAAGAAGAAATACATTTTTATGTCCCTAAATTTATTAACACAATATTCATTTTATTATGATTCTTTTTTTTGGACACTCCCTTTACCAGATTCATGTTGTCTATATATCACTATAAATTTTGAATTATTAATATTTGTCACATCCATGTTATTTAAATCACCTTGATCAAGGCACTTGAATTTTTAAATCTTCAATGAAAAGGATCCATTACTTCTAAAAATGGAAAACTCTTGACCTACTATGGTTACCTTGTTTTTCACAAGCAGAAACTAAGGCTCAGATAATTATAATTTGCCCAAGGTTGCATAAGATCCATATTACACATGTCTTAAGCTTTGGCTCCCTGTTACCCCTGCCCATATCAGGGCAGTCATTATCTTCAAACAAAAAATACAGCACTAGAAAAATGAGGTTTAGTTCAATAATATGATATAGCAATATTTTTTTGTAAACATAAACTTCTAAGTAGGAGTGTGCTAGTAAATGTTTAATGCCTACCTCTCCAGAAAAAAAAAATGTGTACAGAACACACTTTTAAGATGAACCTGCCTTATTAACATTTTCTCCATTACTTTTTTAAGTCTTGGCAATCAACAAAACCAGAAACTGAGCTCTGATTCATAGCATTTATTGATTTCTAAGGTATAAATACATTGAATTTTGAACATTGGACTCTACTGAGCCAGACTGAGTTGGCTTCTGCTCTATCTTTTGTCTAAATTAATGAGATTTCTTTAAAAGCATAGTCTGTTTTTAAAGCTAACCCTAACCCTAATGCTAGAATATCTAGAAGAGATAACATTTGAAGACCCAGACAAAATATCTAGATGAATGATTTAACATTTTCTCTTTAATATGGATATTTTGGTGTCTGGAGTCAATATGAGGCAAAATGGCCAGTTATGATAACAGTTTTCGTACTGGAAGGGAACTTAAAGGTGTAATGCAGTCCCTTCTTTTTACCCATGAGAAAACTGAGACATAGAAAAGTTAAGTGAGTTTTCAAGTGTATAATTAGAATTTGAACACCAGAACTAAATCCCAGCTTTCCGTGTTCCTTCTCACATTACATCCTTACATTTTGGAGATAAAGTTTGTGTGTAACCCCACCTCTCTCTTTCTTTTTCCCATGAATGTGGCTAGAAAAACTTGTTTTACTCAGGCTTTTACTTTTGTCCTTTTATTTCTTCTACTTCAAGTAATTATTAATAAATTTTATTTAGATATAATACTTAGAATTATTGGATATTAATTTAAACCTTATACAAGGTTATAAGTAGGAAGTGGCAAATTTAGGCTTGAAACTAAGGGCCTTTAGGTCTCCATTTCATCCTGCCCCTAGTGGCTATCTATTCTTTCTTCTTCAGCCTTCCAAAATCAAAAATTGCTCATACCCCATTGTGTGAATTTAACCAACTATATTACTTCTTCAAGGCCCATTTGGATATAAGCCTTTTATTCTTATAAAATGAATGTCTTTGTTCTCTGTTAAAGTATGGCCAGTTCCTTCATCACATAATATATGAATTTCCCAATAGCAACATGCTATGCAAAATTGTGGCAAGGGAAAGTGGAGTTGAGGAGAGTGGAGAATGGGGAGGAGATCCAGGGTTGGAGGCACCTTCATTCATTCATTCATCCTTTATTCTTTCAAAAATTCATTAGTGACACATTAAAAAAAGATAAGAATATACTAAAAAAGGTAGCAGTTTTTATATATGTTAGATGATTAAGAGATACATAAATGCTGCAATAAAAGTGCCTATTTCTTCTACCTCAGGCAGCTACTTGGCCTGCACCAGTGTGAATGACCAAGTTGGACAGGCTACTACTGGGTCCATGGAGTGAAGGTCATGGCAGAAGGGGGAAAGGGGGCAAAAGTGGGTTGTGTGGGCTAGCCCTTCCCTGCCACAACTCCTACTGCACCAGAAGACAATAAATATAGTATTTTTATCTTTAAAAAGACCCAAAGTTTGCTTCATAGAAATGAAAGCTAGAAGGACTATAGCTTGTGAATCATTGCAAAGTAGTTCTATTTTCTACATTCTCACAATTTCTCTGAAAATCTCATAGAAGCAGACATTTTGATGTTTAAAATGTTCCTTAATACATCAACTGTCTTGAAACAAAATCATGTTTTAAAATAGTTTTAAAAGAAATAACTGTAATTTCAAACAGCAATGAACAGGTGGGGAGGAATGTAGGGTGTAGGGTGGGGGGAATGTAGCGTCACTGAAATTCCATATCCCAGGCAGGCCACCATTAAGGCTGCCTAAAGATAAGGCCCGTCCTGGCTTTGGATACCCAGTCTAAGTCAATACCAACTAAGTCAAAACACCCACAGGGCACAAGGCATATTTACTGACTTGTCATCACAAAACTGAAGGCGAAATAACAGTGTCAGCCAGTCAATGAAGAAGAGCCTGGGAAGACTGACAGATTAGCTCCCCTTATCTCCCTGCATCAGCTCACACTGCAGGCTGAATTGAAGGTCAATATCTTCTGATTCTCCTGTGGTAAGCAGGTGTCTGGAGAGTATGGATTTTCTGCTATGTAAGCTCCACTATCCTTCATTGTTGGCCTACATAGGACCAATTTCAAAACCGTCAAAACATATTATAGAAAACCTGCTCAGAACAAAACCCTACATACAGCCTTTCCAGGATTTTTGGTTGACATCTCTCAGTTGTTCTCTCCCCCCTCCCTTTCCCTCTCAGTCCCCCCTTCATCTCCAGATGACATTAGTCCCCAGCTATTTGGGTAGCAACATGTAACCAAGATACATAACTAAGATACTGTCCTGAGGTTCCATTAAAAATATCAACTTTTTTGCTTCTTTGCTTCAATTATTTTGAAAAATGTTCTGTGGGGAGGTGGGAGATGATTCCCACCCAATTCCCCCTTGCCTTTCCGTTCACCATTATTCTTTTCATAGTCAAATTAGGTATAATAGATACAGGAATTTACATGCAAAAAAGACTGTTCTGAAAGGGCATTCACTTCTATTCATTTTCTGCAAAAATAAACACTATTTTTACCTTAAAGACCTAAGAAGTAAGCTTTCCTATAAAAGAGACATTCTTTTCTGGTTTTAAATTATGTAATAATATTAATGACAAGAATCAGATTTAGATCAGTTCAGAAAACAGAGGAAAGTGCTCCATAAATGTTAGCTATGATTATGATTTTTTTTTTGGTGTCATTAAAAGGGGATGAATTTATGGGTGGGTAGGATGGATATGTAACTACTCAGTATATTTCAAGGGGGACCAAATAGGACTCCTCATTGCAAAACCATTTCTTTAGAGCCTGGTATAAAAATTTCTATCAGAAGAGATTCTTCCCTTTGAGTCTTGAAGAACTTTTCATTCATGGAAATGAACAGATGGTTAAGAAGATGCTGTCTGAGAATG